>NC_070646.1:3459393-4769616 GCF_947347685.1 Pleuronectes platessa
CCAACAGCCGCTGTCACGTCTTCACGCCACTTAAGAGAAGACGTTTCCAGAAGGTAAACACATAACTGTGCGGAGGCCAGTCCAATACGGAATATGCACATGGATGTTTAGAGAAATATTCCAGGCGCCGGTTATATGTGTGGATATATATCTCGACATCTCCCGAGTGTTTTTCACGACACAGCGATCCCAGATGTCCGGCACTCTCACTCCAGCCCGGCCTGGGACACACGCCACTGTTTGGGTCCTGAGAACCACTGCTTCCCCCCCCCCCCCCCCCCCCTTTTCAAGGCGAACGCGCTGTTTATACTGGGCCGTGCCAACTGGAACGGTGATTGCAGGCCACTGGTTTATTTTAATTAGCCGTGGAGAGCAGTTCCGATGGGTTCGAAAGTGACTCACCCCCTTTCACCGAGTCGCACTGTTGCCCTTTGAGGTTAGCTTTTATTTCAGATTAGTGAAAAGGAGGGGCCATCCCTGCTGCTGGGCCATGTGTAGCATACTGTATGTGTGTGTGTATTTGTGTGTGTGTGTGTGTACATCTTGCGTGTGAGACTGAGGCTACACGGCTCAGTAAAAAGTGAAATTGAATTAACAGCACCAGAGCATGTATTTTTCTCGCTCTTATCACTTGTAAAGAAATTACTTTCCATCCAGACTTGGTGCTGCAGCGGAGTTTTGGTTTTATGGAAATATTGACATGCTCTGCAAATCACCTCTGCTCTTTGAATATGCTCTCCACCTGCTGAAGGTAATTTCAGATGGCAAGCTGTCTACAAGCCAATTAGAGCTGAGAGAAATTACTTTACTCACAAGAGCAAATAAATCCAGTGAAAGTCTGTCGCCGCTCTTATAAGAGCTTTAATTCTACAGTTGGTTTGTTTGAGTTTAAAAGTTCAGATGTTCTAGTGACTCGCAGGTAAGAACTTTTTATTCCAAGTTTGAGACATTGCCGTTGATTTCTGGAGCTTTAAATAAAACCGTGTCCCTGAAGTGATGGACGGTTTCCACCTCCTCTGTAATGAACGAGTCAGAGACTGAAAACAGATGTCACTTCTCTGGTTGGACAGTTTTTCACATTAACAGAAGTGAGTGACGGATGATATTAGACTTATTTGTAGTGTTTTTTCTCCACAGCATCTTTTCAATCATATAATTTAAAAGACATAATTTGTTTTATTGTGGTCACATCATTTGGCCCCAGACTCTTATTAAGATGCTTTACTTTGTTAGGTCTGTATTGTTCTTATTCTTATATGTTAACTTTCACATTATCTTATATATCTTCCTTAAAATGTACATATGTTAATAAATTTGAGAGAATGATGACCGTCAGTGGACCAATGGAATCTTTTGAAGTATAATCGTTACTCAGGAGTTGAATTTCCAAAACAAGGAACCGCTAATAATTTCTTTCATATTTTTGTCGTCCTTGAAATTTATATTTTCCTTGTTTCAATGAAATATTCCTGTGTTTTTGTGGATGTAAATGGAGGGGGGTGGGGGGGGGGGGTCCTTAAAGAGACAGTAGCTAAAATCCAGTGTTTCAGACAGAGGCTGAAAGAGGAGCTGCAGCGATGGACAGTCTGAGGAAAGTGATGAGTTTTCTAAACGTAAAACAGCTTGTAAACCTTCAAGTAATAACACTGATTATGATTATTAACCTTAATCTGTCTCCTTTGTGAAATTTGCGATTGTAATTTCTTTGTTTCATAAGTATGTCACACAACCTTTTAACACTTTGGTATCAGAGGAGGAGAGCGTTTCTCCCTCTGTGACACCGGCAGATTGTTTCCACCGCCTCTTTGGCAGAGTGCGTTAAGTGAATCCGGCAGATTCGAAACACATGAGCTGCCTACGAGAGTCCAAGAGCCTCCGATTCAAACCCTGGTAAAGATGAGCTGCAGTCACGTCGGCTGCCTCTGGTACACAAACATGGCGACTTATCACGTGGCATCAGGTTTCCGTTGTGTACTTGTGCGGTGGCTTGGTGTTTGGACGGAGCTGAGTGAAACCGCCGTGGACTTTTATTTCCTCGGCCAAAAAAGATTCAAACCGATATCCTTCATACTTCCTGTAATTTTAAAATTCCTGCCCTCTCCGTCTGTACCTCTCTGCAACCTCCGATTTGTTGTTTAAACATTGTGTGTGTGTGTGTGTGTGTGTGTGTGCTTCGGAGTGTGTAACCGCTCCATGTAATAAACTGACTTTCCATTGCAAACCACTAAACGTGACATTTCACTTTCTCACAGCCCCAGCGAGGAGCCGTTACCGGATGACAGGCCCCATCCAACACACACTCGTTACGCCCGGTGAGATGCTAAATTGATATTGTGTGCCGGGTTGTGTGGGAAAGACGACTCCACTGGTGTCACTCTTACTTCGCTCTTTTACTGGTGAAGAGAAACAGCCCAGTGACCCGGGCGACTCGGCGGAGCACCTTTTAAACACTCACAACTGTTATAAGCTGCAGCTGCACCAGGATCAGTTACATTATTTATCTCACCTTCTAGAGCGTTGTGCAATGAGAACTATAAATTGTTCAGGCTTTGCGCTGCCTGAGAGCGACTGATTGTGTATCTGTGGTGTGTGTGGTGTATGTGTGTGTGTGTGTGTGTGTGTTATTTTTTTTATCTCCCTTTTTCTCACACTGGCTTCAAATTAATTTTCTCACAGCTGTTAACAGACGTCGGAGGGGGGGGGGGGGGGAAGCGGTTGTAATTATTAAAAGTCGACAGGGGGGGGAGTTTACATGCAACAGAGAGAAAGAAGCCAAAAGCACAGAGTCAAGGCTCTCCGGGGAAAAAGAAAAGAAAGAATTACAGGCACACGGCAATTTGAGGAATGGCCAAAACCTTTCTAGTTTAATCACTAATTCTGATGAAGTCATTAGGGTTACATAAACACCTTTTAAAAGGAGTAGCAAAGAATAAAATGTGCACTTAAATAGGTTTCCCAGAGAAACAGTTCACTGAAGGATAAGAAGGCTCTTCAGAAAAACACTCAAAACAAAAGCGGAGCAAATCGGGTTTAATTGTTGTTGTTAAATGTGAAAAATGTGAATAAATTGAAAACCTTGACACTAAAGGAGGAAGATATGAAAAGATTAATTGTTTTAGTCGATATTTGTAATTATAATGATACATTTTAGGTTTTAGTTAAAGTAAATTCTTGTTAAATTGTTAAAACAGTGGTTTTAATTCTTCTTTATGGGCAAAGAAAAGAAAAACTGAAAAAATGTTTTATTGTTCCCAACCCTACTTGAAACCCAAAGGTATGCAACACTACCTCGTTACTGAACCCAAAAGAAAACAGCCATCCTGGAGAACCTGTTAATTCATATCAGTCAATAAAATTCCATCATCATTTCCCGAGGAAAAACTGCCAGCGCTCACGATAACTTCATTTCTCCCTCCATATCCATTCCACACTTTACGAAATGCATATCAGCCATGTGAACCGGGGACCCGACAGATTTATCTCCGTCCAACTGAAATAATGTGAGGAAGAAATATTGCGGGAATGATAAACGCAGCGGACCCGAGTTTGAGGGTCAGTGAGAATATTCACGCGGCTCCTGCCTGTGTCAGCTTCTATTTGTTTTACAGCACTGAGTCAAATGATAATCGCCTGATAATGAGTCCGAACGTCAGAAGGGACAAAGGAATGTCAGTAGTCAGAAAATACTCGCCTTTTGTACCGCAAAATAGTTTTTTTCGATTCCTGACTCATCCAGCTTGGCACATTAAAATAACGGCCCACACGCGGAAACAATTATGGGAATAACGTGGGGTGTTTTAACAGCTGTAGACTGGGGGGGTGGGGGTGGGGGGGGGGGAGAGAACCTGCGGGACTCAATGAATCGTGCAATGACAAGAGAGGAGAGACACCTATCACAATAGTTACAAGCATCTCACTCACAGATGACAGAAAGGAAAAATGCTACGTGTGAATATCAAACCGCTCAGAAAACGAAAGTTCTTTACTTAGCCGTCGGGTCCTGGTGCCAGACGACGGTTCAGTGAGACGTGTTCAGCTGAGTCGTTCTCATCCAGACGCCGACACATCTTCTGCACAGCTGTCCTAAGAAAGATCGAACCTCTGGACGTCTTTACGTGAATGTGAAGCGTTCAATATGTGAAGTCCTTTTAAAAAGGCATTTGACAGTTGTGTGTGTCTTCGTATTGAAGTAGTGCCAAGAGTCAGTCTGGAAGATTGGCGCCATTCTCATGTGAGCGAGCTAAATATGAAGCTAAAGTGGGCACGCTTAGCTTAGCATAAGTACTGGGAATGGGGCAAACAACTAGCCTAGCTGTGTAGTACGAATGTAGAAGCCAAAATATCCAGTCTTATGTAATTTCTCTCGTGTCCTTTGACTTATTAAGCTTTGCCAATGTCCCGTCCACCAACATGGAGGAGACAGTGTTCATGACCTATGCTGCAGCCAGCCACCAGGGGGAGATCAAGACAGTCAAGATTAGTCAATTACCCTGTAATTTCCATCCTAATGCTGAAGCTGGTCAATAAAACAAGACCACAAGATAAATCCTTCAATGGAATACAGGGATAAACATAGTTGTGTTCCCCCCCCCCACTCCTGATAGCCGGTCCAGGAGGTTTCACAGATTTCTCTTTGTCAAGCAGGAGGTGCAGAATCCTCGTCTTCCTCACACAACACAACTCTGGTGGACCCACAACCGATACTACTCTCACCACATGAGCCCCTGGGAACAGCACATCAGACGCTTCACTCCATGACCCAAAACATCTGCTGCTAATACGGGTCAGTATTATCCCCAGGTCTCCAGCTAAAGAAAAAAAACCTGCACATGACAACTAAATGAAAAACACAAAAGGCATGAATCAGCCGGGCTGCATGTGATTTCCCAGCACTTGTAACAACACGTCGGAGAGCCTGCGGAGCTGTGAGATATCGAGACCAGGACACCCGTCGGTTCTCATGGGCTCCAGAAAAGGCTCTTCCTGGGCCGGGGGGGTCAAGCGAGGAGAGAGTAACGAGTCCCACAAAGTTATCATGTCTGGAAAGTGGTAATTGTTATGACTGTTGTTTGGTGGGTTACAGTGAGATGGTGAACTCTGCAGCAGGGTAAAGAGAAATCAACATTTTCAGGGGTAGTGTGAATATTCTGTGGGGGGATCTGCCTTAACGCAACTATATGCAAAAAATTGCAGCTTCAGAATTAGTTTCATGGTTCACTGACTTAGGATCGGGAGAATGTTGGATGTGAGACCTCTGCAGACACTTTCAGACACACAACGCAAACAGGATATTGTCCGGGCATCGACCCTTATCACCAAAATGTGACTTTTCACCCTGAGATATTAGTTTTTTTGTTTGTTTTAGTTGCTTTAAGAAAGTAGAACGTTTCTGTATTGAGTCACTGACTGGGCAACAACAATCCATCAATATTTCCATTCATTGTTATGCAAGGGGAGCAGCAGCTCATCCCAAGCTTCAGTTCCTTCACTCAATAAAACACATCATCTCAGATGCTAAATCCCCCTTTAAAACTTAGATGCTCTCTACGTGTCTGTGTGTGTGTGTGTGTGTGTGTGTGTGTGTGTGTGTGTGTGTGTGTGTAACTGTGTGTTTGTGTTTCCACCGCAAGCCGTGAATACCTTTGCTTATCAGGTTCCACGACCCCCGAAACAGCAAGAGCTCATCTAGTGTCAGGATTCAAAGACGCACAAACATCTGTACTTGACCTGAGCGAGTGGCTAATTGTTTCAGAGACAGGTGATCAAGTGCATGAGTCCAACTGTGAGGAGGAGCACTGATAAAGATGTCCATTAGGCGTCCTGAGCCCTCTCCCACACTGTGTCAGCGAGCACTCTGAATAGAAACACTTGTTATTGTTGCCAGACAAACGTTTTCCTGTTTGAGACGGACGTTAGAGACACTATTGTCCACGCAAGTCAAATTGTGTCTCTTGTCCACGGCTGCAGCTCTGGTCCTGTTCAAGTGGTTTGTTCTTCTTCTGCGGTGCACTAAGACCTTTGGACTCGTTAGAATTAATTTTCTGTTCGTGTTGTGGCAGGAAGTGGAGTCAGATGGCGTTTGCCGTAACTTTTTCCCTCTCCGTGAATTGCCCGCTTGTTCCAAAAGGTGCCCCCCCCCCCCCTTTCCCCCTCCCCTCCCTCAGACGATACGAGTCTACTGACCTTCCCCTAAATAGGGAAGTTTATGCAGTTGACCTTCGACTTTTTACGTCCCCGTATTTATGTCTGAGAAAATAGAGAAATTATGACACTTAACACTGTCGCCTACATGTGTCTGGAGCTGCTGTGGGAAGACTGGGGGCCATTGAGAGCACGGGTCAATCCGTGACGCCCTCTTTCCTCGTTTAATACTGACACACTCCAACACCCTCACAATGACTTGCCATGCAAAAACTCAGAGATACAATATTCAAATTGTTTAAAGCCAGTTATTAGAGTTAGTTTCAGACCAGTTTGAAGTTAAGCGTATTTGTCTTTTATGAGCCTTTGATTAAAATAATATAAAGAAAGAAAAACTTGTTATTTTTACATTAATTTACAATAATTACTAGATTATTCATAAATAATAGTGATTCAACAGAGTAAACGTTGGACATGACTCAGAGACGAGGAGATGAGACTGCAGAAGTAGATGATGATTGCTTTCAGGTCTATAAGCAGTTATAGTGCGCCCCCTACAGGACAAAAGCTAAAACCAAAGTGCAGCCTCTGAATAATGGCAAAGTGACGTCCAACTTGAAATACAATAAACGCCATTGCCTCAGGTGTTAAAGCACCGGTGTGTTTAATTTTGCTTTTTTGATTGTTTTTCTATCGGTCTTTTGTATAAACGAGGTTTTGCAGATGGAGAATAATCTCTTTGCAATTATCAAAATTAATTCCAGATGTCAGGCTGTAAAGACAGATGGTCTCTCGGGCACAATCACTCAAGTCATAAATGCGGAAAAAAGAGGCTCAAACTTAATGAAACAAACACAAACAAAATCAAGAGTAGGGGGGAAACTCATGTTGGTGTCTTTACAGTGGAGTTACACAATGGCTCTTTGACGTGAACCATTAGGTGTCAGCTCTCCAGCCCGTGTCACTGCTCCCTGACACTGAGCTCTGAGTCACGTATGAGCAGCAACTTTCCCTCTGTCATCTGTTGGGGGTTAGAGTTGCTCACGAGGAGCCAGCGTTGGGCCTCTTTCATCGTCCTCCTGATGTGTGGTCACAGCCGTTTCACTGAGCTCGTTCTTCTGGCTCAATCAAGAGGCGCTTGGACGCAACCGGGTCCAACTCCAGAAAACAAGGGGCTGCCCGCTGTACCACCGAGACCCAATCAATGAGCCATCAGATTCCCTCTTATCTATTTGGCTTCGGCTGGATGTGGATGTTAATCAGTCGGGTATCTCAGTAATGGTGTTCCTGTTAATTGCCTCCCTTCACTGTGGCTGTATATTCCCCCTGTGCGTCTGATCTCTATCGACAAATGAGGTCAGAAAGTCACGTGAAGTCTTCCAGGCCTGATGACTCCGAACAGGGAAAGGTTGGAAACAGTTCTGTTCTCAGATCAGGGCACTTGTCGCTCTGACGTCACCGCTCTGTCGGCTCTGGTTGCTCATTATGATCCTTGTTTCGGCCTCAGTTTTCCAACAGGTCCTGGGTCAGAGTGCTGCACGTGACTCTCTGAGCACGTGTTCCACAATGGGGAGGTTTAGTCACTGCTCTTATCGTGAGTCAGTTCCCCCTGAGACCGGTGGGATTTGCATATGCACTGAGCCTTTGTATCTGATGCCCGTCTCGTTAGACCTGGCGTCGGGGTGATATCTGAACAGCTCCGGGCGAAACAGCTCCGTCTGAGTGACATGCAAATACAAGGTAATGCAGATTGAGATCTGGTTAATCACATTCTGCACCATGACTGACGTGGAGCGACCTGGCCCGGTGCTAGTCAAGATCGAGTTAGGAGTTCACGCATGGCAGCTGACACAGCATGACGGAAATTGGAAAATGTATTTGACAATATGAACTATGATGCAAATATGAGCCTTTGAAGCTGGAGGTCCATGTAGCTCGAAGGTCAGCGGGGTCGTAACCAATCGGCCCTTTGTCGCCTTCTCCCCAACCTCCAACCTCCAACCCTTAAACCTGCACCGTGAGGGGGGGGGGGGGGTTAACTGTCACTTCTTTCAAGCTGCTCCTCATGCATAAGTAAACCTTCACCCTCCTCCCCGACCGAAACCTTGGGCCTGATGCAAGGAGCATGAGGTCTAAGAGCATTCCTCTGTGAAGACTTTCCCTTTTCTAACTTTGCTTTGATTTCACGCTCATTATCCCCCCTGCAGCTCGGCCTGTCCTGAAGGAGCCTGTGCTGCCTGATGAAGCTGAGCTGAGGTGGTGCCATTGTCCCCATACGTCACAAGAAAAAGTGTGGGGGGGAGGGACGACGCTATTATCCCCAGTTTTCTGCTGACCAAATCAAATTAGCTGCAGAGTGTCCTGCAAGCATTGTCTGAAGTGAGACATCTTACCCAGTCAGTGCTCCTCATAATCCTTTGTTACTCGGGGCTGCCCAGCTGTTGTGCTGCTGCCGCTGTCAGAGCAGAGGACCTTCCCTCCCATGATCTTCAACCTCCTCGCCCCTAATGATGCCCTCCAGGCACCGGGGCTATAGGGCAGGTGGCGGGGTGAGAGGTCGCCCTGGACGGGACAGACTCCTCACACTCCGACGACCTCACTCATCTCGTTTGATGTACGGCACAAGTTAGAAGTCCAGAAAGATTTGTTGTCGCCTCAGTGGTTAAGACGCAGGGAAAATACATGGATTAGAACAGGCTTCATGAGAAGAATGAAGAAAGCAAAAACCACTATAACTGTTGGAATATGAGAAAACATGCTTGAAAAGGCATCTGTGTTTATTATAAATAGAATAAATACTTCAAAAATATGGACATACTACCATTTTATCTTATTTTAAGTTTTCATGCAATCATTAATCAAACTATAACAGGAAACCAGCTAAACTTGCAAAAGACTCTGAATTAAATCTGTCCTCTTTCACATCATAACCTGAATCTTTACATAGAAACTCAGCTTCAGAGAAACTATCCACAGAAATAAAGAAATAACTATTATTAACTAAACTCTTAAAAGGCTTAATCTCTGAAATAATAAAGTAGGAAGGTAGTGAAGTAAACCGAAATTACATAAATACCTCGAGCAACCAAACAAAATGATACAATACTGACCCCTAGAGGAGTTTTGATCAAACATCACATTATTGGATATTGAAAAAACAAAACACCCCATTGTGTAGTGGTGATAGTTTGGATGACACATTATAATATGAAAACACATTAATGGCACAGCCTTGGTTTGAGTTAAGTTGGAAAGTCCTTTCACATATTGCAATTTATATTTGTGTATAAAAACTTTTAGCAAACATTAGATTCGTAATTTTTAGAAAGGATTGTCTTCTCCTTTTTTACAATACATAAAATAAAATATGGACGATACAAATAAAATGTAATTTAATGAAGAAAGAACATTTCAGAGCATATTTGTCAAACGTGCATTGGAGAGATTTTGTGAAAACTTTGGTAGATTCTTCCATCTGTTGATATAATTGATGACTTTAATATATTTAAATGAATTAAGTGCTTTTCTAACACAATGTAGTTATTTAGATTATTCAGGTCTAAATAAGGGGTTTATACTGTATTTTTGGATTTGACCAGACATTTTAGACCATATTACCTGTACCTCACAGAGCTGGTGGGTAAAAATCAGTGCGCCGCCCGGGAATCGAACCCGGGTCGCAAGAATGGGAATCTTGCATGATACCACTACACCAGCGGCGCAGATGTTCAGTCTTCTCCCCTTACTTGAATTATACTTACACAGGAAATGGTCAAAAGGTTACAAATGTATTCGCTGATTTGTGTTTAATATTGTGTGATTGTAGATTTGTCTGTGAAAGTGCGATAGTGAATATAAACAGCTCAGGGAGCTCTTGCGTCACCTCTTTTATTTTGGAAAAAAGAACGGAAATGTGAGCCCTTACGCTGAAAGGGACATGTATTCGCTACCGGGGGAGCTTCCTTCGGTTAATTTAGCTGTTTTTAACACAAGTTAGCGAAACAACCACCGGAACAGAGCCTCTGTGCAGAAGTAAGTGTAAACATGAACTTATATACATGTTGAAAATGTTTATTCTGTGTGTTGCTCTGTGTGTTAACGCTGCTGCTGCCTCTGTTATAACAACACTAGGATAAACAAGCTAACTCTGTTAGCCTGAGGGTGGCTCCAGCTAAATGTGATGCTAGCTGGGCCACCATGCTAATGCTAGCTGCTGCTGCGTATCTTGTCTTTTTTTCTACGTGTTAGTGTAAATTGATTTACCCACAGATATGGTTTAAATCACCCCACAGAGGCTGAGCTCATGTCGGGCAGGAGCGACGAGGTGGAGTGGGTCGAGACAACCGAGGAGGTGGTGGTGATCGAGGAGTGTTTACCCCCTGATGACAACACCCCACTAGGCACAGGTTTCCATTTTAGATTTCTGTTTTTGTTGGGATTTCAAACACACACACACACGTGTTTCTAAAATGTGTGTATTTGTTTCTTGCAGTGATTCCTGTTTTAGATGCAGCAGAAGAACCAGTGCAGAAGTTACTGGAAACTGTGGGGAAAGAGGAAACCACTGAGGCTGATGATGGCTTTTGTGAGTTCAAGATACTGGACATACCACTCACACACATTTCACCTTATATAGATCAGACCTGCACAATACTCTGTGGTTTAAAACAGACATGTATAAAGATCACTGACTGTATTCTTCTGTTTTCTTTATCTTCCCCAGACTGTGAGGAGTGTCTCCCTCTCTTCCAGGACCAAAGTGATCCCGCAAACATCAACGGCCCGTCTTTTATCCTCGACTTTCCAACGAGCGTGGGCGTCCCCCAGAGGGCCCTCCTCACTCTGCCCTATGGGCTGATGATAGGCAGGTCCAGTATTCCCTGGGCCGGCGTCGGGGTCATGAATCATGGAGCACCGGTGTCTCCAGGAATGCATTTTGGACCATTTGAGGGGGAAGTGACAACAAGTGAAAGTGCACTGGAAAGTGACTTTGCCTGGGAGGTGAGATCAGAAAAGCCAAACTGAGTCATTACTTGTTGTTTGGTGTCTTTCTTACAACGTCTTGATCTTCTTTTCTGCAGATTTACAAAGGAGAACATGAGTTTGAATACATTGATGCTGCCAGGGAATCCCAGTCAAACTGGATGAGGTGAAGAACACATCCTTATTATACACAATAAAAGAGATAGACGGTAAAGGTTGTTAAGTCACTGATACACTTGCTTTTTACGGACATAGAGACACTAGATGGTTTGGGTTTCTCTTCAAAACATTCTGCAATAAATGTGATAATCTGTTGTTTCTCATCTTCTCTCTTCTCACACAGGTACGTGAACTGTGCTCGTAACAAAGAAGAGAGCAATCTGCTGGCAGTTCCTTACAAGGGCAGCATCCTGTATCACTGCTGTCGCACCATCCACCCTGGAGACGAGCTCACGGTGTGGCCCAGCGACAAGCTCCTCACCCTCTTCAGTGAGGCCTGGACCCAGATGTGGCTTATGAAGTTACATTCAGCAGGTATGAGCATTAGTCACTAGTGTCATTTTAGTGTCATTCTTTTCATATGTGGTCAAAACAAAGCGTGACAGTAACGTTTTCCTCCTCGCCTTTAATTTCAGAGAATAATACAAATTCGACATCTCAGATCTTCCTGTGCCCCAGTTGTCAGCTCTCCTTCACCACAGAGGCCTTCCTCCAGCGACACACAGAACACTTCCACACGCAGCCTGCAGGGGGCTGCGCGACACCTGCTGCTGAGGAGGCCGACCCTGAAAATCCCAGTCCCTCTGTAGCCTCCCTGGTGGTGTTATCTGTCGATCCCGTTGACTCCAAAACATGTGAGGACTGCGGGAAGATCTTCAAGCGGATGCCTCACCTCAGGAGACACAGACTTTGCGTCCACTCGAACAAGCGGCCCTACTGCTGCTCACAGTGCAGGCGCTCCTTCAGCCAGGCGTCCGGCCTCATCAGACACCAGCTGGTTCACAGGAAGCCCACTGCGCTTAAAGCTCCTGATCAAAACGGTGAGATACAAGAGACCTTGACGAGGACGAGTTCAGAACTTTCTAAATCTGCAGATCCCACTGAGACTGATGAACCAAAGGAAATGAATGTAAGTGAGAATCCAGAAGAAGCTGTGGATGTAACTGAAACTGAGAACGCGTCCGCAGCAGAGGCCGAAACGTCTCAGTCCAGCTGTTCAGACTGTGGAAAGAGCTTCAGAAACGACGCCTCCCTCAGAAAGCATAAGATGACAGTCCATGAGAGGCTGCGTCCCTACGTCTGCACCGTGTGTCAGAAGTGCTTCGGCCAGTACCACGACCTGACCCGGCACCTGCGGCTTCACCAGAAGCAAAATGAAAGGAAAGAGGCGAAAAGTCAGTCTGCAGAGGAAACCACCACGTTGCCCTTTAACTGTGCTGAGTGTTCCCTGACGTTCTCCTCGGTGGATTCCCTTCAGCAGCACATCAGTGAGCAGCACGCGGAGAACACCACGGAGGAACTTCAAGACGATAACGATCAAAGCCAAGACGCTGACTTCATTCCACCTCCCTCCGTGGCTGACTCGGTGGAAGCAGCCCAGAGACCGCCCTCTCAAAGGCCGCAGCGACTTGCAGCCAGATCCAGGATTTCTGACATCACCAAGCTCATCGCTCCAAAACGCAGAGCGGACGGCAGCAAGAAGCATCTGACCAGCAGCGCTCAGCCCGAGAGGAGCTGCACGGAACCAGAAGCACCGGCTGGCCGGGACGTGCTCAGCTGCAACAAATGCAAAGGGACGTATGGAAACCCGGAGGAACTCAAAGCCCATAAGTGCACGTTGAAGCCGCTCAAGTGTGGTCAGTGTGGGGCAACCTTCAACAAGTCCGGCTTCCTGAGACGACACGAGCTGACGGTGCACGCCAACGCAAAGTCCTACAGCTGTGACCGCTGTGAGAAGGTGTTCGCCACGCCCAGTAAACTGAAACAGCACCAGAAGAGCAACACGTGTATGAAGTACCACTGCACGTCCGAGCCCTTCTCCTGCTCCTTCTGCCAGTTCTCCTTCACCATGAAGAGCTACCTTATCAAACACATCAAGCGGCACCACCCGGTGGAGTTTGTCTCTCACTGCGAGTCGGACGGCCTCCTGGTTGAGCTGGAGGAGGAGGAGCAGGGGGAGAAGGAGCACATCTGCCCCCACTGCGGGAAGAGCTGCGCCAGCGCCAAAGCTCTGAAGTGCCACACGTGCTTCAAGCAGGTGAAGGTCATGTACCTGTGCACCGACTGTGGAAAGGGCTTCACCAACCACTACAGTCTGAAGCAGCATCTGCGCATCCACACGGGCGAGAAGCCGTACAGCTGCCCCCACTGCGACAAGAGCTTCTCGTACACGGGGCAGCTCAACGTGCACCTCCGGACCCACACGGGGGAGAAGCCCTACCTCTGCACCCACTGTGGGGAGAGCTTCCGGCAGTCGGGGGACCTGAAGCGGCACGAGAGGAAGCACACGGGCGTGAGGCCCCACAGCTGCCCCGAGTGCAGCAAGAGCTTCAGCCGCCCGCAGAGTCTGAAAGCTCATCAGCTGCTCCACATGGGACAGAAGATGTTCAAATGCACCCAGTGTGGAAAGAGCTTCTCAAGAAACTACCACCTCAGGAGACACCACCAGAAGATGCACATGTAACCAGGTCACACAGTCGGTTCATAACAAAGAGTCACAGATGTTTGTTTAATGTTCTGTACATATTATTTAAACTGGAGTTTGCTTAAAGATCAAGAATCTCATGTACAAGTAGGATTCTCCAAATCAGTTTATTCTGTTGATCGAGTCGATCTGAATAAAAGGAAGAAAAACATTCACATGAACAAAATGCTCGTTTCACTTTGTCAACTTGCTTTGAAATAAAAACCATCATGACCGTAACTGTTGACCATTTATTCCACAAAACATACAATGCAAAGCATGTGCACTGTACAAGCCTTAATATTATGAAAATACTCATAACCATGCCTTTTTTTTCAATTTGTTACTCTTTGTTTTTGTCGTCATTCAGATCTACTACTTGTTTTACACGACACAGTTTAACGTTGTCTATTGAACATTGCTTTTGTAAAGATTTTGTCCTCGTTAGCTTTCTTAATTCGCACCTGGACTATATTATAAATATTACGTAAAATATTTCAGTCTGACCTGAACTATACAAACATACTGGTTTATGACGGTCGTCACAAGTTGACTGGAGTTTCATTTTTAAACTGTGCGTAAATTGAAACAGGCAGAAACCTGGCAGTGTTTTCCATGTGCTACACACAGCGGTGTCAAGTGCAGCTGCTGGTTTGTGTTGGTTTTAAAATCTGCAACTCTGCTGCTGGTCACGGCTCCGTTAACACAACCCGGTCCAGTAATGTTTCTCATATCAGTAGTCCTAACTAATACCAGTTACACAAGTCCTTGACAACATCCATTTTTAGAAGGGGGGGGAAGAGGGAAAAAAAGAAGATCCTTATTTGATTTGTGGCACAGCAGTTTGTGGAGGCTCGTCTCTGTGGTCCTGTTTCCTTTTTTTGTGTGTTTTTTTTTGTATTTTCAAAGAAGCGAGGGGTTGACACTGGAGGATCGGTCGCTCGTTACTGAGTCTTTATGTGTAAAAAATACACAAACACTTCTGAAAGGTAGGCAGCAGGTGGTTTTCAAGGTTAAGTGACAGGACCCCTATGAAGGTTGGGTTACCGTTTGTACAACTTCAACAAAAAAATAAAAATAAACAACGTCTCGTTCCCGTTTTGTTCCTCCGCTCCAGTGAAGCACCTGGTGTGATGTCATCTTCTTCTTCTTCAGTGCAATCTCCGTCCGCTTCACACGTCTTCGTCACATAAAATATACACAACAATCCTCAATCTCATTAGTTTATATTATGTTAAATGTTATACACATAATAAAAATTTGTACAAACCAAATTGATTGTTAAACCACACAGTATCACATCTGTACAAACTCAGACACAGAAGAGGTCACGAAAGTAGTCGAAAGAAAGAAAGAGGAGGAGGAGGTTGTTTTTTTTTGGCAATTAAAAAGCGACAGCATGGTCTGTCACACAACCACAAATTAAAGGATTAAATACTGAACTTATAAAAAAAAAAAAAGGAACATTACATCTAGAGCTCGACAGAGTCTGTATTCATCGAGGATAAAGATCCGTTCTTCACGTTCCCATTCATGTTAAACAGAAAAACAATGTTTCCAAAAGGTGAATACAAAGCCTGGGCTGGGGGGGGCGAGGGGCGGGGGGGAACACATATACAGTATGTGACCGGAAACCAAGCTCAGGCTGGAGACATGAAATACCCTGCGGTTCATTGCAAGTACTACAACACAATCGTCTACTTCATCTGCTGAAGTTCTGCTTTTTCGGAGACACACGACGGAGAAGAAGAAGAAGAAGGAGAAGAAGAAAAAGGCTTATAAAGGTTCAGATTTCAGCTCCTCCACCCGGCACTCGAGGTCGGCCACCTGCAGAGGAGACAAACACCCAGTCAGGAGAAAAGCTTCTATACCAACTGGACCTAAAGAAGGGTTTTGATTTATTAAACAACTCCATCATAGGTTGAACATGGTGCATATGTCCCCCTATGTTTCAAACCCTCTTGGAATCTATGCACTCTCTTTTCTCAAATCTATGTTAAAACTAAACCCTAGAACACAGAGACGTCCCTCGTCCTCTCCTTCATGTCCTCAGACACGTCGTCTCAACACCGGTGGCTTCATATAACAATTGTGTCACAGAAGTGCGTGAGCTGCTGCTGCTGAAGTCGAACACCTTTTTAATGATGCTAAATATATCAGAATTTTTTTTTTTTTATACAAACACTTAGACTAAAATGTGTGATTCACATCAGGGTTTTAATAACCAGCACCAGAAAGGATCTAGATATGCTCCTCTTGAGGGGGGGGGGGGGGTTGTGATTATCACTTATTTTAAAGCTTGTGGAAATGTCACAAGATGTAGTGAAGAAGAAGCTGTCGTGTCAAGTTGTTCTCGCAAGTTCTGGGAAATAAAAACACCTCGAGCTGAAGCTGAATTCTAGCAAACTAATTTAAGACGTGCACAGAGTTAAATATATAGCTGAAAAGCATTGACTATTATATTATGGTAATATTTTTTGCTTTCCGTTATGATGCATCAACTACCTGGGACACAATGTAAGGTTGAATTTGATATCTCTCTCTTTGACTGTCCATTTGCTTCTAGTAGTTGCCCATTGACTACATCGATATATATATATATATATATATAAAAGCTACATGCATAGAGAAGCAGCCTCGGTCTGTGTTACCTGCAGTACCTGTTCTTGGAGCTGTCCTGACTCCTCCTTCAGGAGGGAGGCCTCCTCCCCAACTTGTGCACAACGCTGGGTCTCCTTCTTCAAATACTCAATCTCCCTGATGAAGGCAGGACATGACACATTAGCTCAACTCACATTTAACACACACATATATATCACAGAATTCTTTAAGGCCAGCTTCTTACTTCTGCTGATAGTCCTTGATGAGGCGTTTGGCTTTGCTGTACTTGCGCTCCAGGGCCTGGTACTGGGACTGCGTCTCCTTCAGGTGCTCGTCCACCGCCTGGCACAGGCTCTGGGCCTCCATCCAGTAGCCCTCCAGCTTCTCCATGCGCTCCTTGTTCTCCTGCAGCGTCTGCTCCAGCTGAGCCTTGTCCATCCGCCAGCGCTGCTTGTCCTGCTCCGCGTGGTTCAGCTGGAAAGTTACCAGACCTTTGAACTTTAAAATAATCCTTTGGGACTAGTATTACATGTAATCTAGTATAGGATAAATTATAAATATGATCTAAATTGAACACCTTACCTTTCTTTTCAGCTGCTGGATCTCAGCCTGCGTCACAGCATGTTTTATTTGGAGCTTTACAGCAGAGAGAGAGATGACATGTTTAAATACACGTGTTAATTTTAGGTACATGAGAGGAAACGAGCTGTGATCACACGTGAGACGCTCCAGTTGAATCAGGAGACGTCCGCTCACCTCTTTGTATTTATGGGCCAGTTTCTCCGGGTCCGTCTCCAGGGGGGACATGTCCTCGTTCTCCGCCAAGTCGAACACCTCGATGGCGCTGGGATACGGCGGACTGGCCTCCTCGTCCTCGTCCTCCTCTTCATCTGTGCCATACTCGGCACCCTGCAGGGAGGAAGGTCACAGAGGTGATCAACACCATCTCATAACTAAGGTCGTGCAAATGTTCTTTATGTGTAACTTTGATTGTTTTAACACCTATAATGTTTGTACTGGAGAAGAAAACTACTATTTCCTGACGTTTACTTTTTATTGCTCATAAAATAGGAAGTTGCTTTAACAGACAGATTTCTGACATTACAGTATGAGGACACTAGATGGTGCCAAACTCCAAAGAGCAGACTTCTTCCTCCATTATACATCCGACTGCTTTTCAAGAACCACCCACCAGCTCCCGTTCATGAATGGGGAAACTTCCTCTCTATCATCATAATGAAGCTACTGTTTCAGTAAAAGAAAAAGAAGAGAAATAAAAACCGAGACACAACGATTAACGAATCAAACGTCCTCCTGCGTCACAATATTTGATTCGTCCTGATTTGTCCCCGTTTTGGAGCTCAGCTTATGGTTTAATCAGACTGATACTACACACTGGACGGACAGCGGCGTGGCTTCGCGCCATAGACACACACACACACACACACACAGACACAGACACACTACACAGCCACACCAGACCGAGTGGCTTCTGTTCACAATGGTGCAGAGTGACATTTCATAATCCTGAAGGGGAACCAAGGACACGTGTGGCCAACGAATAAAAAAACGCCTCCCACAGCTTTGTTTTTCATTCCAAGGCAACATGTTTGTGCTTAAACAGGTTGAAGAGGTTACGTAAACTTTAACACAACACAGAGAAGCCTTTTGTTCTGTTGTCCGGAAGCTTACGCGGGACAAACGTTTCATATTCTTACTCTGAAGGTTGATAATGCATTCAGATAACTGGATTAAATCCCCCTAACAAAACAACTGCAGAGCTGCGGAACATTCACGCTCATCACAGGCTTTGTTTGCTTTTTATTGTCTTGCAAAAAATCTCCAGAATCTGTTTTGTGAATCAATGGCAGGGGGATATGCGTGTATGCGAGCCAGTGGCGGGGGAGGGGCCGGCACTGACCTCCTGCTCGTCCATGTACTGGTTGTAGCGCTGCTCCATCATCTCCCTCTGCCAGCGCTCCTGCTCCAGGGTCTGCTGGATGAGCTGGGCCACCTCGCTCTGCTCGCCCGGCTTCTCTCGCCCGATCACAAACCTGGGTTTTAAAAAAAAGAAAATCAGCATTAAAACAACATCCCAGATAAGCCACTAAACCCAAATCATGGTCAAAGGGCAAAGTCCTACGTCTGACATGGTATAATACTGATAAATAATACATTTTTCAGATATAATATTCTGCTTAGAGTGTAAACGCAGTGAGGAACGTGTGAGCAGAACTGAGCTTCCTGTTCAGAGGTAAACAAAGGCCGTCTCTGTGTCCTCGGCCTCGTCTACGATTTAAAATCCACTCTGGTTCATTATAGACGCGACATGTTCCTGAATCTGTATCATATTTATATATATATAGACGGTAAATCAGGGGGAAGTGCAGTGAATCACCATGAAGACAGTTATTAAGCTGCAGCCTTTCAGTTTCTGCTGCACCAACGGGTAATTAAATGTCCAACAGCTCACTTCCTGTTTCTGTCTGTTCGTCTGCCTGATGGTTTTCTGTTTTTTTGTTTTTTTTATGAATAGGGCCCGGAGCCCTGAGGTACCTCTCAACCACCTCTGCAGCGGATCCATAATGGATGAGCCATCTATGGAGGCCTCTGATCTTCACAAGTCACACACAATACTCATAATTACAGCGCTGACCACCGAACCCTGAATTATGAATGAGCTTCGCTGACACAAGCAGCACAAAGGGAACAGCCCCCCCCCCCCCCCCCGCCCAAAACGGCAGAGCAGCTACAAATAGACCTCTGGTGTTTCAAATCAATACTTCGGATGCCGGCCGGGTTTATTTCCTGATGTTTTCTGTGGCCTTAATATCTGAATGTGTCCAGAAGGAGCTTCTTCAACACTGAAGGGCATAAACCAGCACCCAGTGAGACGAGAGATACTCATCTACAGTCTGAACGGGCAGGATGTGGTCGCAGTCAGCCCAGCGTGGAGAGACTGACTCTGGGTTTGATATCGAGAGGAAACCACCTCTTTGAGCAAGAATGCTGTGTGTCACTGGGGCAGCGACACGAGAGGACGTTGATGTAGTCACAGCTAAATAAAAGTTCACTTATTATCTACTCACCACTATGACGATGGAGGGGTGGGTAGCGTGTTTGAGTCCACAAATCACTTCTGGAGTTTTAGGGGTAACTTAATTTGACTTAAGAATAACGATATAACTAAAGTTTCTGAGCTGGTGTTGAGGTTATTTGTGTCTCAGTGTTTGTTGCATTGAAAGCACGACTCACTTGACGGTTCCTGAGGTGTTCCTGAGAACAGTGGCGGCAAAAGTCTGGGTGACTCCGACCAAACTGGTCCCGTCCACCTCCACGATCAGATCGTTCACCTGGATCCTGCAGGAGAGAGAGCGACAGGGGAGAGAGATTCAGGATTATAGAGTCACGGGGTTCAGGTGTTATTCAACCGAGTGAAACCTCCTTTGTAGAGACGCCCACACAAACCGAGCTCCGTTTATAAAGTCCTCACGCATGGCAGGGAGAGTTGGAATCTAATTTTTACAGGAAAGTGAATTTTAAAAACCAAAATGGGAACAGACGGCTGGTAGATATCAGAGAAGCTGGTTCAGTAAACGTCTTTAAAAGAAAACATTTGTATTTACTTCAGCCTTTAACTAGATTATCATCATCATCATCATCATCATCATCATCATCATCATCATCATCATCCTCATCATCCTCATTACCTGCCATCCCTTTGTGCTGCTCCTCCGTCTGTGACCGTCTTGACGAAGATGCCCAGCTTCTCCAGGCCCATGTCGGCTCCAGCTCCCATCCCGATGATACTGATCCCGAGGCCATCGCCGTCTGAAAGAGAGCGAGGACCACACGGTTATCCATGTTTCACAGGTCTGTGGTTAAATTACACTGCACAAGTCTGAGACGGTGACTCTGTGTGGGTGTCATCACCATCGAGATCTACTTGAGGCTGGTGACTAATTTCAAACGTGAGCTGAAAGATTGATATTTTGCTCCCTGCATCGTGAGATCAAAGGAACAGTGGTTTAACCAGGAGGAGGAGGAGAACACAATGAAAGGTGCTGAAGTTTAATTTACAAGTTGTATTTGTTTCTCACTATAATACACGTGTGTCCTCGAGGCCCATTTTACTCTCATTAAACATTTACAGAACCAGTTTTTCACTATTTAAAATCATATATTGTTTATATCAATGTTTGTTTGCTTCTTGTTCACTGCCTTTTGTTGGAGTATAATCTATCAATGCTACCAATAATATTGTGGTCTGCGTCTTCTCAGCACGTAATTACATTTTTTTGTCAAGGTGCAGCTCCTAACTCCTCCCTTTGTTTGTTCCTGACTGAATTAACAAAGCCAGGACACACAGCAGAAAATAAATGTATAAAGAAGAACATATGGTATCCTGGGTAATCTGCTCCGTACACAATTCTAAATATAGCTTTCTATAAATATATTAATGCACCATAATGTTGCAGGGATGATGGTGGTGTGGCTCACTGGGGAGGGAGGTAAAACCATTGCACTGTCTTTGCACTGTGGGAGACGGGGGGGCTGACAGACGCCCGGGTGTGAACACTGAAGGCCACTTTGAATAAGACACATCTCCTCAGCACCGGTTAGTGACTCATTGTTAAAACCGTTAAAACCGTTAAAACCGTTAAAACACGTCACGTCAGACTTCATATGAACTGAGAGAATTTCCCCTCATGGAGGAATAAAACTTCCAGGTCCTTTAATAGAGGATTTTCTCTTTTCTACTGTTTTTATTGAGTCACATCTGAGAGTTTATAATTAATTCCTTTTTATTCAGACATGGCGTTTTTCTTTCCTTCAGCTTGAGTGCTCGGTTTGTGACCATCGGCTCCACACGACTTTTCACGATGCATTATGGGAAACAATGAATGCACAGTATGGGGTATAACAATTCTAACTAAACATTTGGACAGCCCTTCACTATGACTCAGACTCAGGGGACTTTGAAGTGAGTAGTTATCACAATGTTCGGTACCTTTCTCCAGCTCCGCGGGGAACAGGTCCAGCCTCTCCACCCTCTTCTCCAGCTCGTACTCGGCCGACGCCGCCATGGGATCCACGTCCTCGTTACGCCGGTCATAGTCCTCGTTGGGGTAAGTGGCAAACACCTGCAGGAGGAGAGAGAGACACCGGGTCAGACTGAGTCACAGAGACATCCCAGTACTGACCTGTTTTATAGTTTTGGGGGATTTCCTGGAATAAAAGAGACAGTTAGACGCTTAAAGCTGCTTTTAGACATGTACTGTATTCTGGACATTTCCCTGAGTGAATGTTTCTGACCCTGACAATCTCCTGCTTCGCTCTTCAAGGTCCAGACCCAACTTTCTGGATATTTTCCAAAGGTCAATTCCGATAATGTCAAAAAAAAGTACCCTTGACTCTCACTGCTTTGTTTTCACACGGCAGAGAGGTCAACCAGCAAAGGTTAAACCAGCGGTAAAATGAAATGTGCGTTTCCTCTCTTTTCTCTGCAGCCACGCTGACTTATCTCTGCTTTGTTCTTCCACCCACTTCTTCTTGGATTGTTTCCAAATATAGCGACTGCTACTGAAAACAGAAAAAACACTCGACTTCCTGTGCACCGCGGGGAAACGCTGAATCACTGGTGTGGATCAGCAGGTGAAAGGGAAAAACACATTTACACAGACAATGTTGTAGATTGCATATTAATCTTAGTTTGTGCATGAATGTTCACATTTAAATCCTCACGTATTTTTCTATTTAGACTAAAACAAATAGAAACTAGTTTTAAATAGGTTTGTTATCATTTAGCTTCAGTTCAAAGAGGGTTTGTTTGCAGCACTTGTGTGAACAACTTCTCTAGAGAGTCTGGTGGTTTTTAAAAATAGTTTTGAACAAGTGAAAGTTCCAGTAACTAGACTGTTCTCATAAAACCGCATTAAAATTCACTGGATCCTGATTTGTATTCACATCAGAACCAAATTCCTGCACACACTCACAAATTGTGAAGAAAGAGGAAAGTGTAGAGAAAGTGAAAGAACATTTCCCAGATCCAACTCCTGAACAGCAACTGTACCACAATGTCAGTGGCTCTTCCCGACAGGATATTGTGCACTCAGACAAAAATATAATGTAATACTAAATTCAATTAACACCAAATCTTAGGAGTCGGACTCAGCCGAGACGAACTGGACTCGTGGATTTGATAATAACTCGCCACCGCTGATAATACAGACATAATTCAATTGAGATTCATCGACCATCTCATCCGAGGCGGCCGCAGCAGTTTCCTCGAGGCCTCGGAGCCGGATCGCTTCACCGCCGTAATGTGCACCGAAAACACTGTGGCGAGAAAAATCAATCACAGCCACTGAAGTAGCTCCCATGAAGAGAGAGAGGGAGAGAGAGAGAGAGTGGGAGAGAGAGAGAGAGAGAGAGGGAGAGAGAGAGAAAGAGGGAGGCCTCTGTTTCCAGGGTCCCGGCTTCCCACATTCACTCTGGTCTAACAGCATGACAGTTTACATAACCACCTCCAGCATGCTAATGGAGGCCTTCTGCAGCTGCGCACACACACTGACACAGATACACACACACACACACTGACACACACACACACACACACACACACACACACACACACACACACACATACACACACACACACTGAGCGGAATCTTTAAAAGCCCTCACTTCTTCCGAGGTGATTATGCATGCACCACCTTCCACGGTCCACTAGCCTCACTGATCAGAGCTGGACCTTCTTCTTCTTCTTCTTCTTCTTCTCCTCTCACACATTCTTTATTTATTTCAACTCTACACTTCTCTCCTCTCGTCCCTTTGTTCTCTCCGCTGACACATTTTAACACTTTTTTTCTCCTCTCTGTTTACTCTGCTCTCTCGCTGCCCCCCCCCCTCAGCTGCTCAGTTTGTCCATCTGCGATACAAACGCTTGAATCTCGACTCCTCCAGTCTCCCCGGCCTCCTCTCCCTGGCAGCCTGCACAGTAAAGAGCCTGTCAGTCTTGACAGCGGCTTTGAAATGAAACCAGCCCCCCCGCTCTGCAGCCATTCAGCTCGGTGGTGTTCTCATGCTTCATCGAACACTGTACACGCTTCTGTTTCCACTTCTCAAGGCTCCATCGCCCACAGGAGCAGAGGTTAAGATACATATTTCATCTCATCATCACCGTCTGATCACACAAGTGGTGACGGAGCATGAATGTTTCTCACACTGAGGCTTAAATATTACATTTACTCTAAAGTTCATCTGGGGTCAAACTATTAGACATGTTTAAAACTGCTCTCATGTTTATTTAGTGGCAACTAAAGCTCCCATTGATTAATGAACTGCTGTTTTGTAAGCCTTATTTAAACAGATTTAAAGGGGCAGGGGGTGGAGCCTATTCTTATCTTCATGTCAACTACACAAACACAACGGAGGTAACAAACTGCTCATCCAACTATTTGTTTATCTGATCATCCTCAAATCCACCATTTAGCATTTAAAGATGCTAAATTATCAAATGACTGTTTCAAGCTTCTCAGATGTGGATTCAGCTCCAATTCCGATTAATATCATTTGAAACTGAGGATTTTATTTGGAAAAAAACAAATGATTTGAAGACTTTCACTTGAAATGTGCATTTTAGCCTTATCTTTAATCTTTTACAAACTGTACAATCAATCAGAAAGGAAATCGACATATTAATCCATAATGAAAATAATAATTACATGCAAATACAACCCCACTGACACGATTTAAATCACAGTTTCTGACATCAAACTGGACCTGACCCCGTTGCAGATGACAGACAGCACGGCAGCAGCACTGACGTCTAATGGCTTCTGATTTAGGTTACCTTTGTATTTAGAGGGATTAGCAGAATGTGGATTACAGACGATCAAACTACACTGTTTGCATCCTCAGTAAAAAAAAAGCATAAAACAACAACAGTGCACGCCAAAGCCCGAGTGGCCCCCGTGCACCGCTCTGCTCCTCGGGTTTAAAGATCAAGGGGCCACAGCTGGTGGCCCCCGTGTGCCCTCATTCCAGAGCCGCGCCGCTGCAGAGGATCAGACCACGAGGCTCTGCAGTGGTTTAACCTGGCACTGGAAAAACAACGTGGGGTGCTGGGACCTGCAGCCTTGAGCGAGCAGCCTTGAGCGCTGAAGGCCGGGCGACACGCTTGGCCTCGCGGACACTTTCGCTTCCTGACGACAATGATCCCACTCTGGGATCCAGACTGGGATAATTGGATCCCAGCATGATGCAACATTTCACCTCACATCCAGCCTGCGGCGTAGTAGAAGAACTCCTCGGACGGTGAGGTGGCTCTCTTTGGAAGACAAACATTGGGATTAAAGGCAGGGTTGGCGGAGGGGGGGACGGACACTGTTCCAGTTGTGGCAGATAGTAGGTCAGAGGAGCTAACAGATGGCCAGGAAACTCCCTTCCTCCCTCCCTCCCTCCCTCCCTCCGTTTCCAGCCGCATGGGATGTCCTACAAACGCTCGGCGAGCAGCGAGCAGCTCCGGAGCCTCGCACCAGCTCACAGATTGTGTTTTGCATCTATAACGGGGGCGCCCGCTCGAGACAGTAAAGAGTATAACACACAACCGACATGTGACAGCTAACACTTTACAATGCAGCTGCCGTGACAGGCGATGGCTAAATGATAGAGCTGCAGCGGAAGGCCTGGGCCCCCCCCCACCCCCGCAGCGTGGTTGCATGTTGATGGACCTCTGGCTACAGTGTGATGTAACACTGTGGTGCTTTAACCAGCAGGACAGTACAGTGCACCCCCCCCCCCCCCCCCCCCCCCCGAAACCTCACCAAACCCCACCGCCCACAGCAGCAGATCAACCACCATGTTTCTTTCCCTCTGCACTCTCTTATTTTGGATTCAGCCAATAGGAAGTGAGGGGGTGGTGCCATTGGTTTTTCCCCCCTAACAGAAATAGCACCTTTCCGCTCAGTCTCCCAACTTTCCACCACTTTTATTACCCTTTCTATTCTTGCAATTGTTTCAGCCGGTCTCCACTTCTGCTTTAAAGGCGCTGCAGTGTTTGAAGGTGACTACCGAGCGTGATGGGAGCTCGGTGAAATGGCTGCTCCCGCTGTTTGGTTGGACACATGCAAACCAAAAGAAGCACTTCTCCTCTTAACGGCCCAATGACACCTCCATTAATTGCTTTCCCAAACGACCACAGGTCAAACATGTCCAGAAGTGGCAGGTAATTGATTCCAAATCCTCCTAAAATTGGGGGTTAATCCAGATCCCAGATGTACGACACGCAGATAGAGAATAAGGACGCTGCCCCTAGTGGTGGCTGCCGCCCCGGCCAACAAAATGGATATCGTGGGCTTGTCATCGTAATGGCTGCACGGCACCAGAGTTCATCCATTTTGGCAGGTCAGTGTTTGGTCAGCAGTCGTATTGAGGCTTAGCGCTGACTCCGGGGACAGACATGACAGCAAGAGAATAAGGTCAACCACAGACGACTCAATAGCAGGATCGTATCTGGATGATAGAGACTTTACAAGTAGATGATTACTATACTGCTCACATCACTGTATGAATACTTATCTAGATACACTAGTATTATTTGTGTAATTTGTATTATACTCCATTATTTTCGGTAGTCGACTAATGCCTACATTATTTGCTATATATGTTGTTTGACAAGATATGAATAATTTAGGTTATTTATAATAATACATTTAATTCCCCGGCGCCTTTCTACATACCCAAGGACACATTACTATATATAAAACTAATAAACACATGAATAATTTAAGTCAAACCATCAAATCACAACTAGACAATCCCTGCTCGGCCTTGGCAGAGGCATTGCATCGTCACATCATTGATCTGGGGGCTTTCTGCAGTTTTATTTTTGCACATATTTGTTTTCCCGTCTTTCTATGTACATCCCTTGTGTCGCTGTTAAATGAAAAAAATCACACACTTCACCGACAGTCTTGTGTTATTCCTTTGTGCCACAGTAACAAACCGCGTGACAACACACAGTCTGGGTTGGAGTGTAAATGTGTACATGAGTCATAATCAGACTATATAAGAGTCAAATGGGGTTCTGAATTAAATATTCTATTAGCAACTCATGTAAACATCATAATCTAAATATTATCTCTATAATATCCAAATACTTTCCATGTGAACATGTCTAGTGAGACAGTGCTGCACTGGTTAACATGGGAACTGCTTCAAAACAATGGGGAAAAGTGTCATAGAACAAATGTTGATCGCTTTGCAGTAAGAAAATATAGAAAAGCATCCGTCTTATCTCTGAATTTCTCCATTGGGAGTCAAAAAGTATCTTAACCATAGAAGCTGTCTGTCGTTCTTTAAGAGCTCATGAAGACGAGGGCAGGTCGGAGGAGATGACACTCAGACATCATGAGCGACACGTTGCATAACGTGGCCTGTCGCAGTAAACTGAGCGAGCGTGGGCGCATGGCGCTAAAATGCAGCCCACCACTTCCACCACCACCACCACCACCACTACTGCAGGGCAGGGAAGTGGGGCACAGCGACCTTGCTGGTAATCCGTCTGTCTCCAATCTCCATAACAAAGGCCACAATGATACAGTGTGAAGGGACGCAGCGGGAGCTGGTTCTCTGGTGACGGCAGCAGTGTCACAAACAAGTTCTGCTTTTCTTTTTTGTTTTTTGTTTCTATAATCCCAGCCTGAGATTTGACTTCTTCATCGCAGCACAAATAAAAGCTTCCTCCTCCGGCTCCGTCCTCGATCTCGTGAGGATGAAAAGGCTGTTTTCTCATTTTCTCCTGCTTTAAACTCACAATGACGGAGACACTAAAGCTCCGGAGTGAGTAATAAGGGATTTATGGGATTTTCAGCACGGGTGGGGGGGGTGAGGAGGGGGGTAAAGATCATTGTGTGGATATTAGAAGCTCAACAGAAGCTCAGCACAAGTATTGGAGTTTGTTTTTTATTTCTCATTTGCTTCAAAGCTGCATTTCTTTTTTTTAATGGAAGTTTCAAAAGAACGTATTTGTAAAGCTATTATCATTTCCTTCCTTTCCTTGAGGAGATATGTTTACAGCCAGTGTGCATCATTGATGTCTCGACAACAGTTTAATGAATTTCCTTCCTCATAAAAAAAACAAACATTTACAAAGCTAATTTTGTTGTCATTGTTTACGTCCGTGTTTACCTCCTAGCTGCTCGATTGGGACATTTCTTGCAAAACGAACAAAGCTTCGTCAATGGGACAAAGTGACTCGTCAGTGCAAGCCACACTATTCATACAAATCAGCAACAGGGGGCGCTCATGCTCACTCCCAGCACACGCTGCTGGAAACAGTCCCTACTCTCCCTTTCACCCATAAAGTACAGAGCTACACGATGGCTCCAGATGTCAGTGACTACCGTTGAAGTTACTCGAGATAACGTGACCAACACATTGGCTGACGCACGCCCGACCAATCACGAGCCAGCTGTCGTCTCAGCTGTCAATCATGAAGCTTCACACCATTTTATAAGCATCAAGAAGAAAGGGATGAAGATGCACTGGGCTTTACTTTAGCTGAGCTGTCATGTCGTCCATCTTTGTTTACAGTCTACGATGAGAACTCTGGACAGACACACACATAGCCCCATTCGTTGGTACCATTGCCGTGGTAGTGCTCATCAATAGCTGGGTCTCAATTCTAATTCGGGAGCTGCATCCTCCGTAGGCTGCGTTTGAAGACCTAGCAACTGGGAGACTAGACTGATCCAATTCTAAGGCTCCCACAAATGCTCCCCCCCCCCCCCCTCCGGAGCAACGTAGGCTCCCCCAGGCCCAAAATATACCATAATACATTGGGCTTCATCCGAATTCATTCATATATGGAAGTACTCAAGTGAACAGCTAACAATGCGATCTGTGAAGCTGATGTCGGCTCTGTAGACGAATGATGCGGCTCCTGACACAGCTTAGGAACTTCTGAAGGACCCCTGAAGTTGGGGGTGCCTTCATTTGCCTGTTCAAATATGAACCATCAGGCTACAATATTGCTCAGGTCTCCTTTACAGGCCTTAAGCTCATACACACGTTTCAGGCTCCGGTGCTGTGTGAAGAGCCAATGTGCAGCCGGGAGAGGAGAGCAACTTCCAACTCGACTGGTCCTGATACGGGACAGGAGCCCTTTGTCACTGGGATGGTTTCTGTGTTAGGGAATGTGTGTGTAAGTGTGTGTGTGTGAGTGTGTGCGAGGTTCAGTGTCAGGGCTCACTTCAGCTGCCTCAGACCTTGAGGCAGAGCGGCGAGTCTGAGCTGCAGAGGATCCGATGCTCCTCTCCGGATCATTACACCACCCACAGACACGCAGAGACACTTTAAATCAACTCTACCTCCTCCTCCTCTCCTCCTCTTCCCCCTCCTCCTCCTCTCCCATCTCACTGGTCCAAGAGGAGATTTCTCGCTTCCTCTCTCTCTCTCTCTCGCTCACACACAAATAACATTCCATTACTCATTCAGCTCCTCATCCACTGTCCACTATCCACTCTAAAAACAGGGCTAATTATCCAGGCCCTCTTTTTTGTGACTCCTCCTCCTCCTCCTCCTCATCTCTCTGCACCCCCCACCAGGCAATTATTTACAGAAGCAGCTCCAGATAAGTATCTACATTGCAGCTCTTTAGGGGCCCGTGTCAGCTGCACAGCAGGAATGCACGACCATCCGCTGGCAACTGGGGACACTGGCGAGGGAGGGGCGGGGGTGTTTTAGTGGTGTGCACTACCCCCCCTCCCCGTGTTAGAACAGGGGTGTAAAATCTAAAAGGTCAGCATCATTGTGACACCGGCAGAGGCTGAGTGAGTTCATTGAAACAGCTGACGGAGAAGACTGGTGGAGGAACTTTGAGGTCAAGTTCAACCTGGACAGGAGGAGGAGAGAGAGGACAACCAGGATTCAGCTCCTCAGCCTCAGAGGGGGGGGGGGGGGGGTCTCACCTCCTCATCTTCATAACCTGGAATCAGAGCTGTTAGTTTGGTGTGTGTGTGCAGATCATGTGTCCTCACCTTGATGACGTCCGTGCTGAAGCGGATCTTCCTGGACGTGGGGGGGCTCTCCTCCGCAGGCAGCCCAGTAATCTCCACACAGCTGGACTCCGGCTCATAGCTGTCGTCTTCCTCCTCCTCTTCCTCCTCCTCCTCCTCCTCCTCCTCGTCCACTTCCCCATCCTCTCCCACCGCGCTGTAGGTGCTGATATCCAAAGGGTCCCGGCCCGACCGGTCGTCCCTCAGAGTCCTGTCCTCCTCAGCATCCTTGTCCCTCTCCTGCCTCAGCATCTCTCCTCCTTGCAGGTCTTCTCCGTTCTCCACGGAGATGCGGATGTCTCCATGCAGTGTTGTGCTGGAGGACTCCGAGAGTTTGACCTCAGCACCTGCGTCTGATACAGTGCGTACTCGCTCCTCTCCCACACCCAGGGGACGCTCGGACTTTGGGGAGCCTCGGCCAACACTCTGGCCCCCATTGATGCCCTCGGACGGGGCAGCCATCCTCCCCCTGGGGGCCCTCGGGGGCCCCTCTTGGTCCCTCTGATAGCCCGCATCCTCGTCCTGGCCGCCGGCTGCAAAGGCACTGACTCTCTTTGTTATTATTTTGGAGTTCAGCACACCCACCTTGGCGCTGACCCCTCGGGAGGGCAGCGGCGGGGTGGAGGAGAGGCGGTGGAGGTTGTTCCGGAGCTCGGCCGCCCGCTCGAACACGGCACTGAGCTGGCTGACGGTGGGGGACACGGCCTCGCTGGTGTCCAGGCTGTCCAGGGACTCGGTGCTGCCGTTGAACCGAGCCATCACGTCCAGCCTGCCCTCCTGGAAGCTCGAGGCCTTGTCGGTCTTCAGCAGGACCCGGGTGGTGGCCAGCTTCTCCTGCTGCTGCTGCTCGAAGATGCGGCGGGTCTCCTGCAGCTTGGAGTAGCTCGGGGACGAGGCCCGCTGGTGCCCGTTCTCCGGCTTGGGGTCGAACTTGTTGACGCGCTCGGACACGGAGGACCCGAGCTTCAGGAGCGCGCTGTGGTCCACGTTCTCGTTCAGGCTCCCGGCTCTGGGGAGGGAGAGGCGCACGGATTTCTCCGCGCTCCTGTCGTCCTCCTCCTCCGCCTCTGCGTCGGCCGGGGCCGTGGTCTGCATCTGCTGGAACATGTTCTTGATGCGGTGCACGTTGGAGCCGTACCTGCGTCCCCGGGGGCCGTCCTGCATGTCCCCGTTGGAGGAGACGGGCTTCAGGGCCTGCATCCCCGCCTCGTACGCGTTCCTGTGCGGGGACGGGCTCCGGAGCGTGGAGCCAGAGCCGGTGCTCTTGGATGTGGATTCGGTCTTCATCATGGTCGGGTCAGGCGGCGCAGCGGATGCTCACGGACGGCATGCCTCCTGTCTCGAGCCCCCGGCGGTGAAATCTGTGCGGTGAGCCCGACAAGCCCGGCAGATGGAGAGAAACAAAAACAACAGATCGCATTAGAGGAGGAGGAGGAGGAGGCCCTGTCTGCATCCGCTGCGACTCACGTCCCGACGCTACGGAGAAAGTGTGCACGATGCATCTGTCATTAGCCCGCTCGTCGCTACACAATGAGAACCTGCAGCGGAGAATCGCGTTGGTCGATAAACAGCAGAGACGCGGGAGAAGCGGAGCAGCGCGGATTTGCCGCAGCTGAAGACAGATTGCTTACGTTTAATCCCTTTTTCCAGGCAGCATCATTTTGATCTGTTCATTCTGGAAGCTGCAGATTTCTGCTGCTGCTGCTGCTGCTCACAGCTGCTGCTGCATGGAGGAGCGAGCCCCAGGTCCTAGTGCCCGCCCTGCACAACCTCCTCCTCCTCCTCCTCCTCCTGCATCTCCTTCTTCTGTGGGTCTGTGTCTGCAGCTTCAGCATCATCACTGAGACTCATTAATTTATAACCTGCAGGAACCGATACTGATAGCATGTGTTGGTGTGGGAGATTTCATCCATAACACACTGGGAACATGTTTTAATGGTGCAAAGTTTGGGATAAACATATATAATGGATACAAGAACAGCCCAAGAGAAAAACTGGCTAAAATGAGTGAAAGAACAGAAGGCTCAAAGTAGAGTGTAAATATATGTGTGTGTTTGTGTGTTTACATAAGAATGCACTAGTTTAATTGTAAAATATAGAGAAGTTGAAAATAAGGTAATAAGGTAAGATAAGGTAATGTCACTTAAGATTTTAGAGGCTAATAGTGTAAGACGAGTAAAGGTAAGATAAGACATGATAAGGTAAGATAATAAGGTTGAATAAAGTATGGTAAGTTAATTTGAGATAAGATAAGGCAAAAATAATAAGGCAAAGCAAGGTATGGTAAGATAAGAGAAGAATTGTTGCATTCCATTACAGCTCGGAGCTCGGGAATTACGGACCCCCCGAGTTGGAAGCTGCGACTGGAACTTTGTACACTTGATGCAATATGAATAAAGTTTTTTTAGTATCCTTATTATAATTTCCCACATTTGAAAAACTCATCTGGCTCCATCTGACAGATCAACCTGAGGTGTCTTGAACACGACTCTCATTAGGACCCAGCGAAACTTCCCTCACGTCAAATCTCTGGTAACACATCCGTTCTTCTCAGGCCACATCGTTGCTTCCTGCGTCCTGCGTCTGTCAGCACACATACACACATACACACATACACACATGCACGAGTATCATCATAGACAAAGCCCCCCCCCCCCCCCCCCCGCTGCTCTCACACTGATCTGGACTTTATACAGATTCCACTGATCCACCTGCACAAGGACACACACCCTGGGTCTCACACTGGGACCCACAACACACTGCTCATGTTTACTGAACTCATTCTGTCTGACAGCAGAGACTCACTGAGGCTGAAGGACACAACTGCAGGGACGAGGTCTAAAGAGGCTGAGCTGCTGTCAGTGAGGCAACAGCGCCCCCTAGCTCTGCAGTGAACGTCATGACGTGTAACCGGAGGAAAGTGACTGAGGGTAAAAGAGTTTGATGAATCAAATAAATCTTTTTTTCTGTTAGTAGAACTTACTTTAAATCACTTCTTATAAGATATCGGTTTAGAAAAACTTGTTTATTAATCGGAGTACATACGTTTTATTACGTTATTATTGTGTTGCTATTATTTTAATGTTTTTATTGCTGTGTTGTTATATTCCCTTACCTTATTTACCTCCCTAGCCCTGAAACGTTTCCCGTTTAAACAATTTAAAGTTCTTTGAAACTGTATTTTTTAAGTTCTGTATAAATAAAGTTGATTATTTATTAACATATGCCTCCAGTAAATAGAGAGTCAAACGATTTTTTAGGAATATGAATATTTTAAACTGCTGTCATCCGTTCTTTCAGAAGCAGTTTAGCTTCTTTAATAGAAAATACATGGGCATAAATATGTTATCTTTAAATCTACAATCTTATTGTGTTTTCTATATGTACAAATCTCAGTTCACCTCCAGCTTTAATAAAATAACTGATCATACAATCAGGGGCAATAGTCCCGCCTCCGATTCCCTCCACATTTCACACTGACGCCGTCCGGATGTTATTATAGGTGAGTGAAGTATAAATAGACCTGACGCGTCGCTGGCTGAGACCAAGCCCCTCTCCGCTTGCCCCTGTCAATCAAAAACCAAAACAAGATGGCAGGCTGCAGGAGCTGGGTCCTCTTCTTCACAGGCAAGTTTATTATTTCTATTCTATTATTTCCACTGCGTGAGACAACACAACAGCAGCAGGCCTCCATCCGGCTGGGGTATCAGATCTGTGGGGTTGTTTAAGTGTAAACATGATGTCAGCTGGGAAGGATCAAAGGCCCAACTGTTAAAACTCCAACATCAGGGGGAGGGGGGGGGGGGGGTCTTTTAACTGTTTAAAGCCAAGTTAAACTTTGAGAACATTCAGATTCATCTTTGTTCTTTTTCTCTCCACCCCGTCCTCCCAGTTTGTGCCGTCAGCTGGTTTGGGGCCGGGGCAGAGATCAAATTCACCATTCCTGTTGGGAAGTTTTTCACACACGAGCTGATGAGAGAAACTTTCCAGAACGACTTTGAGCCTTTGTCCAAACTTTACGGTGAGACCCCAAAGTCCTGAAGTTCAACCATTCGACAAAACTTAAACTGTGCAATTGTTTCTTATTGTGTGGGTTTATTCATCTGCTCCTCTCTCTCTTTCCCTCTCTCTCTGTGTGTGTGTGTGTGTGTGTATGTGTGTGTGTGTGTGGTATGAAGCCGGGTACTTGTATGATGACCCCATGACTTTTAAGTGCAACAGGCAGAACTACCCCGACCTCCCGGAGTGGCTGCGCTTCACCCAGAGGCATCCCTACGATAACGGCTTCCTGTACGGCACGCCAACGTCTCCGGGGAAAAGTATCATCGAGGTAAGATGTCATCATTTAAACCAAGACATGCACAACCAGGAAACATGTGATACTGTAATAAACTATGTAGAAAAAGCAAAATACATTTAAATATGTTTACTTCTTGTTTTCTTACTTCAGGTTCTTTATATTTGGTTAAATTTGTGTTTTCTTTTTATTTATACTTATTTATGATCAAGTTTATGGTTAAACTGTATCAATCATTTCTTTATCATAAGGGTTTGATAATAATATTTATCAGCCGGTATAAGATTTTTTTACTTACCTTGAGTATCAGCATCTGTCCCTAAAAATCCTAACCTCAACCGTGACCTCTGACCTTATTTAAATTATATTCTGACATCTTGTTTTTCCTGTTCCTGTGATAAACTTCTCAGACATAAATTTCTACTGCAGCTAAAATTAAGAAGAAACTGAAACATCAGTGGAAAACGTCAGGTTTCTTTTGAATTTCTCTCTGATTCATCAATAATTCAGCAAGAAACTGATCTTTGAAGAAGAAGAAGAGAAACACACATTTCTGAAGTTTCACTTTAGCCTAAAGCAGAATTTATTACAACTTGAAAACCAGCACTGCTCCATTAACATGTCGCCTCAGTTTACAGCTGTTCACTAGAACTCGAGTCTTTACCCTCTTCAGACTTCAGTTCATTTTAAGCTGTCTTCATCACACATGCATGAGATTCTTTTGCAGAATAAACTCAAAGCTTTAAATCTAACGTCTCATTTCTTTTGTACAAAGCTGCTACAAACCTAAAGAAAATACACAAAAAAATACAAGAAATGCACAAATCTTTATCATCAAAGTCACTAAAACAATTATTTTTGAACAGTCCAAGGTTGTACGAGACATTTTGTCTTTATTTCAACTCACTTTGGGCCTTCTTTATGGAAAGTTTAACATAAAAATTCCCTGTTACTTGGTTTATTATTCTAATTAACTGTTATGTCTTTTCTGACAGGTCTACGCCATGAACAAGCGGAACTATGAAACTACCAGACAAATATTTGTCATCAAAATCGTTGCAGGTATTTAAATCATATGGTAGATGTATAATGAACTGTACTGGTGATTATGAATGTTTTTTAAAAATATATATATATATTCTCATGTCTGGCTCAGAGAAGCTTCTGCCGTATCAAGCTGAATTCTTCATCAAGCTGAGGGAGATTGAGAAGGTGCTGCCCTCTGCTGTCCAGGATGAGATACAGCAGGATCTGCAGAAGCTGTGGGACACTGAGGCCTTGGAGATCCTCAACATGACCAACGCTCTGGACCGAGGAGGCCGAGTTCCCCTCCCCCTCGCTGGACACTTCGAAGGGTAGACCCGCTGATTCCTGCTGCCTCGGTGTGTGGACTGAAATGTGCGTTGGTTTAAAACCCCCTCTGCCTCTCTGTGTCAGTGTGTATGTGAAGGTGGGGTCCGAACAGTATTTCTCAGACTGTCTCCTGAGGGCCCTGACCCCCGAGTACCAGAGGCAGTGCACGTCGGGGGCCAAGGTCAAGATCCCTGGAGGCTGCAACTTCTGCAGCATTCCCAGCAACTGCATCAGCTGGTGCAAGATGGAGCTGGTGAGGCAAACTCACTTCTTCACACTTGTAACAAATGAAAATATAAAACACAAGATTTCTTCAATGTCTTAAATGTAAGATGTGGAAAAGTTATATCTCCTCCTCCTTCTTCCTCTCCCCTTCTCTCTCCTCCTCCTCCTCCTCTTCATCTTCTTCTTCTTTCCTCCTCCTCTCTCCTCCTCCTCCTCCTCCTCCTCCTCTGTAGTTTGATCTGACGAAGCGGAAGCCGGCTCCTCCTGCTCCCACCATCGGCTCCGGGATCCTGGAGGCCGCAGGGGACTTCATCCCCCCCGAGTCCCCCCCGAGCAGGGACTTTTTCCCGGACTACCTGGTGACGGTGATCGTTCCTCTGATCCTCGCCATCATCCTGTGTCTGCTGCTCGCCTACATCATGTACGGCCGACGAGAGGGAGTGTATGTATCTGTATCTATACCTCCACACCCCCCCCCCCCCCCCACCACACTAGAGAGACTTTCTAAACTCTTCATCGATCACATTGAACTTAGAATGATGTTCTTTTGTTTTTAATTCAGTGAGAAGAGGAATGCAAGGACGAACCAGTGAGTACAAATACTTTTTCATTGTTTTCTTACACTTGCTGTTACCTGACACATTTTTTTGGCAGTGGTGGAATGTAACTCAGTACATTTAATTAAGAACTGTTCATAAGTACGATTTTAAGGTGCTTTGATTAAAGGGAAATATACTATTTACTCCACTCAAATGAGCAATATTGATAATTGATGGATGGAATTATCTGAAAATAATTAATTAGCTGGTTGTCAGAGTAGAAATATTCAAATATTATGCAATTTTATGAAGATGTGACTCAGTCAAATGTAACAACAAAAACAAACAATACTCAGGTAAAGTACTCAAAGCTGTAGTTAAGTACTTAAGTAAAAAGTACATGTGACATCATTCTCATGGTAAAAAACACCACAAAAACTTTCAGAATCACAGTTTGAGTCTCATATTAATCTAATACTGTCTAATAATCTATATAAACTCACGTGAAGCCTTTAGAAAACCCACCTCACAGTGAGTGATGCTCTGTTTTCCTTGCAGGATCCAGCTGTACCACCACCACACCATTCACGGCAACACCGACGAGCTGAGGTCCATGTCGGGGAGCCGCGGCGTCTCTCCACCTCTGTCCACGCTGCCCATGTTCAACAGCCGCACCGGGGAGAGGGCCTCTCCGTCCCTGCAGTCCGACAGCCCCACCATCCCCCTCATCATGGCCCAGCAGTAAGACCCCCACCCACTGACTCACCCACTTTGATTACTCCTGTCACTTTTCCCTGATTGACTACCACACATTTGTTTTTCCTCCCCTGTCGGTACAGTGACCCCTACTGTGACACGCTGCCCAGGTAAACACACTCATCAGACTTCCTCCCATTCTTTATAACTGATGATTCAAACTGTTTTGTTTCTTTTCTTTTGCAGATAATAAGAAAACAGAGAACGTGTTGTTCATGCACCAGTCTGCTGCCACAGATCTAGATTTTTGCTGTGAGAAATGTGTTTTTTCTTCTTTGCCTCCATTTAAATAGCTGAAGCGTGCAGTATTCGTTATTCCACCATGTTTGATTATTAATAAAAATATATCAAAAGCCTCATTTACTCAGTCATTGTCCAATCACTTGTAATCTGACCTTTTTTAGAAAATTTACTTCCACACCCTCCATTGTACAGATGCCTCACAGAGCTCCTTGCTACACATTACACAGTGTATAAAAACAAAGACTTACTTCACAAGGCTCAATATTTGATTTCAAACTTAATGGAGGTCAGAAGCGTTTCCAAACTTATGTACAACTCCGGAGTCGTGTAGGAGCCAGACCACCTGTAGCCATACCATGTGACCTTAAAGCCTCAGGGTCTTAAAAGCCAAAATAACATTAAAAAAAAAACATGTTAGCTGAAATTTAAACCCCAAAACAACCTCAGAGCAACAGAAATGACGGAGAATCTCCATCAGGTTTCCGTAAAGTTATGAGAAAAGCACCAAACGCAGCAACAGCCACAGAACCGGTCCATCTGAGGAGCAGCGACTGAGGAAGTTCACATGCTGCTCCACTGACCACCTGATGGGAGTTGTGGATTCAGAGGAGGTGTGGCAGACACTGTCAGCCTCAACTTGCATTTAAATGTATGTGTGAGTGGTTCTCCCACAGTCCAAAGACATGCAGATTGGGGCTTAGGCTAATTGGTATAGATGATGAATGGATTTGTGTTAGTCTCAACCCACGATACAATGGTAGTTGGCTACTTGATGTGGCACTTCTGGTCCTTTTGTTTCCCAGACAAGATGGATGTGAGTTTAAAGTGGCCAACTTGGGGAAAAAAAGCAAATATGGCCCAAATACCCCAAAACAGATGTGGGTCACTTGTGGTAAGCATGCAGTGCTCTGAGCAAGGTGTCATCTGGCTGTGAACCTGAAGTGGGCCAGGTTCAAATGGCCCAAAACTCATTTAGGCCACCTCTGGTTGACAGCAGCAGTATTGCCTTAGCTCACTCTGGGCCCAGATCTGGTAAAACAGGAAGTGGGATGTGGGCCAAACCAAGTGGTTCTCAATGAATGGTCCGGCCCCCCCCCCCCCCCCCCCCCCCCCCCGATGAACAAGAGGTGTCATAAGAAATAAACACATCTGTGCAGATTCTCTGCCTGAGAGCTGAAGACTCAAACAACTCCTCAGTCTTTTCTCAGTTTCTTTTACATTAACCACTTTTGCCGTTGGGTGAGGTCAAAGGTTAAAAACCCCTTAGTGCAGCAGCAGGTTTCTGATCCTATTTGGTTCAGTGTTGATTTAAAGTCGCTGTTGTTGCACTGAGAGTCCAGAAGAGGTCACTGGTGTAGTTCTTCTTTTTGTTGTTGTGTGTTGGAGTTTAACACACACACACACATCTTCTCTCCTGTTAAAGGTGAACATTTATTTCCATGCAAATTCTTTAGCTTAGTTTAAGTCACATGCAAACTGATGAGGACAAAATGTCCGCTGAACAATTTTAGCTGTAATTCGTTCAAGGAAGACTTCTGATTGGATATTGGCCTCGTTTTCACTGCTGCTCATTAGAAACACATTCAGTGCAACTGCTGTGGAACAGTTGATTTGTACTTTGCTTCCGAGCCGGAACATGCACCGTCTTTTCTTTTAAAGTAAAAAAAATTGCAGCTTCAGTGAGGAGCACAGTGTTTTTTAAACCAAATCCTTAACCCCTGATTATTTTTCTTTTTTGTTTTGTTCAGTTTCACAACAGTTGCCAAACGGGACAGTGAAAACTCCGCCTCTGAGTAGACCACTTCACATGCTTTATTTCAGCACCCAAAATAATTAAAAACATCTCGATTTATTATACATGTACAAAATAAGTACAGAATCTCTCTTTTAAACCATGAAAAGTGGGTCTGCTTCAAATTTCTTTTTTAAGAAACCCTTGGCGGAAAAAAAGACATCAACAAACAACATAAACAACAGGGTGGGATGAAGTGTGCTGTTCTTTCTTTTAGTGAAGAGGAGGTTGGTAATTTTTTTTTTCCACAGGGGCAAACAGACAGAAAAAGATCAACACTGAACACACGGGCAGGGAAATGAGATTTGAACCAGTCACTTGCTTCTGTTGTATCTACAGAGACATGCGTAACATCTGCATCGACCTCTGTCGTCAAACCAACACTTAAGAAGAAAACAATTGCATTGCATAGACAACAAATCAATTTAGTAGCACCAAAGGTTCTGCAGGCATTAGTGGCAGAGATTACAGTATTGACGGCTTTTAGTTTCACCATCAAACACCAATAACTGGACCTCTTTGATTTAGTAATAGCACCTTTGAATGTTTTCTACTCCCTTGAATACTTGTTTGTGTAAAATATACCCTTTTCGTTTAAGAAAAAAACAAAACACGGGGGTGACTTCTTGTTATGAGGTAGCCATCTACGCATTGTGAGCCTCTTTGTCTTTCGGGTGTTTCTCTTTCGTGAATTTAGAACAAGGAGACACTTCACACTTTTTACAATTTATTTAACACCAGAAAAATGGTACATATCACTTGTTGTTTTCAATGTCCTTCCGCACGGGTGGAAAATGGCAAAAGTCACCTGTGTTTCATTGCCTGTGGAATCTGTTTCTTTTTTTTCTCAATCTCCAGGGGGACATTTTACACAAGTATATATTATATTCTTGTTGCCAGTGGAAACAAACGATTCTTTTTAAAGTGTCCTTGTGGTCGGTTTCAGTTGAAGTAACACCGTCTTCAGTAGAGTGGTTTTAAGCATGTGGACCAATGGCAGCCGAATGAGTTTTTGAATGCATAGAAAAAAGGATTTTAGAGATGACCGCTAGAAAAAAAAACAACAATGTCATGTCCATATTTCTTTCTTTTTTTTTTACAAGAAGCAAACGGGGCCAACTTCGACGCCAAATTCCTGATCAGGTGCACCAACATCCATAGGAGCAATGTCAATGATGGGCAGGCGGGATGTTTTTGATGTCTTGTAGTCGATGACTGTCTTGCCCCATGAGCCAGTGTGTGTCTGTGGAGAGGAAGAGGAGAAGAGGAGGTTAGAAGCAGCTCTGATTACCTGTGCACAAGTGCTACAAGGAGCCAAATCTGTCCTGGAGGAACTCACCGTGCAGCCATCCTCGCTGACGCTGTATGTGAAGCGGCTGTTGCCCTCGGCTCTGATCTCGACGTCGTTGGAGCCCTGGAGGAGCAGAGCCTTCTTCAGGTTGCCGGTGGCGGCGTCCATGTAGGCGATGCTGTTCTTGCAGTGGTATGTGACGTTCTGAGAGGCCTGGTTGGACATCAGGCGCATGAAGGTCATCTGGATGCTGACATCCTCGCTATCAGCTCCATCGGTGCCGTACTGGAACTGCAGAGTGGAGGAAAGAGAGGAAAGCATGAGTAACTAAACGTTATCCTGCAGTCTATCAATGGATGAGGAGGATTTCTGGAAGGTTTTTTGACTCTTTTCTTTTTCCCTCGACCTCCTCACCTGGTATCCACCGGTCATGGCCTCGCTGAACCAGACGTGCTTCTTCTCTTTGATGTTCTTGCTGTTGTACCAGTTCTTCATGGGAACGGTGGACTCGCTGGGGTAGACGCAGGTCTCTCCAGTCTCCATGTTGCAGTGGACCTTGATGGCATCCAGAGCAGAGCCCTGGTTGGGATCGACCCAGTAAGAGCCTGTAACAGAGACATTAAACATTGTGAATCAGAGCTTATCCTCATGCTATACTTAATCTCAAGGTCCCAGCCATGCACTCACCGCTCTTCCACTCAGGGTGGCACATCCTCAGGTCACGGCACATGCGGGCGGGGCTCTTCTGGGTACCATCTGGGCTGCGGATCTTCTCGACCTTCTGGGTCAGGGTCTTGAGGGTGGTGTCAACCTCCATGTCGCGATCCTGCATCATTTTGGGGTCGTCAGCGCGGTATCCTCCACGGAAGGGATCGGGAGCCTTCTCCTGAGATGGCTGGCTGATGAAGTCGAATCCGCCACCGGGAGAACCAGGGGGTCCGGCAGGGCCTGGAGGTCCGGGAGGACCCTGTTTGGAGGCACCAGGGGGTTTACAAGCTGTAGCTACTTTCAAAGTGTAGCATTTTACAAATCTGTGGATATAATGTAGACGGCAGCGCAACTTACAGCAGGTCCCATCTCTCCATTGCGACCACGAGGTCCAGGGGGTCCGATGGGTCCGGGCAGACCGTTCATGCCATCCTTACCAGGGGAACCATTAGATCCAGCAGGTCCCTATAGAGTAAACGCAATATGATGAGCAAGTGAAGAGACAATATCAATTGATAAGCATCATGCTGGTGCTTTTTATATTGTCCTGGTTATCATGCACTGTGTTTTATTAGTGATCATGAGTCAATGAAAGAATATCAAGTAAAAACTCATCAACGCTAAGTCCTGGATTGGTCTGGAATTGGTTTTATTCTGTGTTGAAAGTAAACTACCAGTAAAGTAAGAAATGTGACACTAGTTGTACTTACTCTGGGTCCAGCGGGTCCAGAGGTACCAGCGGGTCCTCTCTCTCCAGATGCTCCCTACAACCAGATGAGGACATCAACATCAAATTAATTGTTTCTGAAATCTACAAACTTTTTTTATTGCTTCTGTGTAATTTTGGAGACAGTTACTTACAGCGGTACCGGGCAGACCTGACATTCCGGTGAATCCTCTGTGTCCCTTGTGGCCTCTATCTCCAGCCTCACCAGCCTCTCCTCTGTCTCCCTTGGAACCAGCTGGGCCCTGAACAGAGACAACAGGAGGTCAAGGTTTCATCTCAGGCTCTGCATTATTTAAAAAAATGATGCCAATATGTGTAAATTATGAATATTGTGTAGAAATTAACGTACAGCAGGTCCACGGACACCAGCAGGGCCAGAAGGACCAGCAGGACCAGCGGCACCCTGGAGGACAGAGAGCGAGTGGGAAAGTTATCTTCTCAGTCAGGTTCCAAATGTACAATTTTTACATTTATTTTGTAAAGTTGAACTTACAGCCTCTCCACGGTCACCATTCTTGCCAGAGGGGCCGAAAGCTCCGGGAGCTCCAGGAGCACCAGGGGCTCCAGGGGATCCAGCATTACCAGACTCTCCACGGTCTCCCTACAGGGGGAGCAAACCTCCAGTCACACAATGCTAGGTGGCTTAAGGCTAACAGTCATGTTTATGCAGGACTCAAGCAGAAGCTTTTGTATTAAAATATTATTTGGTAAAGATTGTAAGAGGAAGAGGAAGGTTACCTTGGGGCCAGGAACTCCATCGCGACCAGGGGCACCATCGTTACCGGCAGATCCCTGTGGAGGAGCAATCATCACAGGGTTCGATGGTCAGCAAACCATTTGCTTGGTATCCAAGCTAACACAGTGCATCCTTAGCCAATAAATTAATAAGTGTTTTGTCCCTCCTGTCAGAGAATATCACGTACCTCGCGACCAGCCTCTCCGGTAGCACCAGACAGTCCAGGAGGTCCTGAAGGTCCAGGGGGTCCACGCTCGCCATGGACTCCAGAGGGTCCCTGCTTACCAGGCTCACCCTGAAGAGACACAAGAGAGGTTAGCGCTCTGCATGTAGGTGGACCGAGATATTGATGTGCTCAGGTGTGGTATATAATTATGAGCTGAAGTTCGTTCTACATTCATATACCTGTGTGTGCAGTACTGAGTTAATGCAAAGGAAACAATAAAAATTCTAGCAATATTGTGTGTTTTGCTGTTATTTAGCCCACAGACAATTTAGGATGCACTTTAACCAAAGGGTACTCACAGCGGGTCCAGAAAGTCCAGAGTTACCACGCTCTCCACGCTGTCCAGGGAGACCGACCATACCACGATTACCAGCAATACCTTGGGGTCCGGGAATACCACTGGAACCCTGCACAAAGAGACACAGCGAGCAGTGAGCAGGCAGAGAAATGAAAATACCTTGACACAACATCTAGTGCAAAGTCACAGCCGCAACTCACAGGGGCACCATCGGAACCAGCAGATCCCTTCTCTCCAGTCAGACCAGGGGCTCCAGAAGCACCAGCCTCACCAGGGCGACCAGCAGGGCCAGTCTCACCACGGCTTCCTCTTGCTCCATCTTTGCCAACGGCTCCGACGGGTCCAGCGGGTCCGGCAACTCCCTGGAATTGAAAGATGAGTCGAGATATTGAGCCGAACTGTGCTGAAGACCATGATGGTAAAATACAAACAGGTTGAAGACAACATCACGTGTTGGTTGTGATGGTACTTACAGAGGGGCCAGGGGGTCCAACTCTGCCAGCGGGTCCAGGGAAACCAGTAGCACCCTAAAAGCACACATACACAGAAATGAAATCCCAAATGGAACTTTAAAAGCAACTTTGCCAAATGTTAAAATGTTGATGGGATACTCACAGGAGATCCAGCACCACCACGAGAACCTTTAGGTCCAGGGGGTCCGTTAGGTCCCTGTTGACGGGAACATTTGCAGGTTAAAGAAGGACCACCATCCAATCATTTATCAGAAATTATTTTTACATATTTAGAAAGTGGGACCACATGCAAAGAACAGTAAGTTTCATCTGATTTGTGGGTCTACCTGGGGACCGGCAGCTCCAACAGGTCCAGAGGGTCCAGGGGCACCAGCATCTCCCTTGGATCCGGTGTCACCAGACTCTCCCTTGGCACCAGGCTGACCATCAGTACCCTGAGGTCGGAGGTCAAGAGACAACACAAGTCAGCACATGCTTCCTTAATCCGGCGCTGATCTCAGGTGTAATTTCACACAGTTGATTCCTGAAATCGAATTATCAAAGGACTTACAGGAGGTCCAGCGAATCCGGCGGGTCCTGAAGGTCCAGCCTCTCCACGCTCACCCTGTTGGAGAAATAATGGAAGAATTCTTGGGGTCATTCAGACGTAAGTGAGTCGAAATTAAATAAAGCTTCACTTTGTTTAGGTTTTTAGTCTGAAGCTAGGTATGTGCTGGGAGAAGAGCTTACAGGAGAACCACGAGGTCCACTGGATCCAGCGCCACCAGGGGCACCACCCTCACCCTAAAACGAGAGGGGACGGGGAAAAAAATCAGGTCAGCAGACAAATCAGTTGGTTGTAAATACTTATTTCACAGCTTAATCTGAGCTTGATGATTCATTATATTGCTTAAGATAATAATGAAGGATTAAGTACGGGAACATTTCTAAAACTGATCTCAGCTCTGTATACTGTGTTTATGAATAAAGCTGCTGGGACAAGTGATGACAGACTTGACTTAATTCGTAATAACATAACAAAGCCCAGGCATCGTGAACCTGGATCTGTCATAGTTGCAGGAGAAGAGAAAAGCTGTGTCCGGTCTCACCTTCTCGCCCTGAGCACCAGGAGGTCCAGGGACTCCAATACCACCAGACATACCACGTGAGCCGTCTTTGCCGAGTGCACCATCAGCTCCCTTGACACCAGCATCACCCTGACACAAGAACAAAGTCATGAAGGTCACTTTTGATTTGATAGTTTAGCCAGTTTTGATTCATAATAAAAACCTAAATTTGTCAGTACATAATATTTTGCTGATCAGATAAGTGAGTGTACCACTAGCATTTTGATATTCCTTAATAATCTTCATATTTTCTGAATTATTGTGTTTCCTGCCTTACATATTTTGGAGATTAAAGATATGTTTTTCTACCATGAGAACTCAACTAAATATCTGAAAGATGAAATGATGGGACAGAAAGGAAATCTCTAATTTCAAGTGAAACTACACACTGAGATAGATTTTCTCCCTTGTGACCAATAATTTTAACTGTCTCTCATTTGGTTTGGGTCACGATAAACCTAAATAAATTAAGTGTTGTATTTGTGCAAAACTCACTCTCTCTCCCTTGGCACCGGAGAGACCAGAAGCTCCGCGCTCACCGGGCATACCCTGCACACCGGGGAGTCCATTACCACCAGTGGCACCAGAGGCACCGGGCTCTCCCTGTACGCAAACACAAAAACATTCAATAATCACAGTATTTATCCGTCGATTGATCAAATCTACAGCAAGTCAAGAATCCACTGGACATGATCAGCGGACAACAACGTCAGGTAAATGTGCAAACGCTGTTACTATTTTTTTTTTATTGAACCAACCTTAGCTCCATCGTTACCACTAGGTCCGGGAGCACCACGGGCTCCAGTTGGGCCAACAATGCCGGAAGTACCGCGCTCACCAGGGAAACCTCTGTCGCCCTGAAGGAAAGAGCGGAGACGCGTCAGTCATGAGCCTTTTAGCTAAAGAGGAGCTGAGGAACAGTGATTGGATTTGGAGGAGATACTCACTCTGGGTCCGAATGGGCCAGGGGGTCCAGCCTCACCGTTGACACCCTGAAGAAGAGAGGGGAAGTGGAGATGGTTATCATGGATTCTGAATTACTGTGACAAATTTTGAGCAGCTTGATCCGCAATGAATCTCCAGAAAGGAGTATAATGACAAAATATGTGTGTGTGTGTGTGTGTGTGTGTGTGTGTGTGTGTGTGTGTATTAACTATATCCATGTTTTTATTTGGTTTATATCTGGCTCTGTATGAGATCTATGAATAGCAACAGATAGTTAAGATACAAAACCAATTCCCTGTGACTCTTACCTGCTCACCAGGCTTGCCAGTCTCACCAGTAGCGCCTTGGGGTCCAGGAAGTCCCTGCGCAAATAATGAACAAGAAAAATGTGTGATTAATATTTAGAATTGTGACACAGCTCAGAAACACAATAAAACAATTTTTACAGTGAAAGAAGTCAGGCTGCAGAGAAACCGACCTGGAATCCAGGAGAACCACCGGGTCCCTGCTCTCCCTTCTCTCCAGCAGGTCCCTGAGGAAAAAGAAGCAAAGTCAATAATGAGAAACCCTGGAATGGTCTTAAAGATGGGAATTTTTCCTATAAAATAAGCAATATGTGGCTAAATGAAGCAGATGAAAAACCTACAGCAATGCCGGAAGGTCCTGGTGCACCAACGTCACCATCTTTGCCAGGAGCACCCTGTGAACACCAACATGAGCCAAACCAATTATCAACAGCTTTTCGGCCTGATCGGCATTTCTTTTGAATTTAAATAAATTTACAGAGTTTGAAAATATACAAGTACTTACAAGAGCTCCAGTAGAACCAGCAGGTCCTCTCTCGCCGGGCTTTCCACTCTCACCCTGTTAACAAGAACACAGTCCACACTTACTTCTGCTGATTGAGGATTTTACATCACCTTAGCTGTAGTTTTGTTCCAGTTTGTGATCTTATATTTCAATGCAAACTTTTTAAAATTTTGCATTTGAAAGTAAACAAGTGGCGATGTTCTGTTTACTCACACCAGGTCCCTTGGGTCCGGGGAATCCCATGACTCCAGGCTGTCCTCTTGATCCAATGGAACCGGCAGGTCCGGAGCGGCCATCTTGTCCAGGAGTGCCCTAAGTGGGGAGAAGAAAGAAAACATTAATAATTGATCACAGCTGCAATCTTCTCCATTTAATAAAAAACTATATCAGATTCTACTAATGGCTCAGTACTTACGGTGGGTCCAGCTTTGCCATCAGGGCCAGGGCTTCCTGGGCTACCAGTCATACCCTATGAATACAGAGGATATGAGATTTACTGAGCATAATGAAAAACAACTGAGTTTTAGTTTCATCAACACAAATGAAGGAATATGCAGTAGAACTCACCTTGGATCCAGGAGCACCAGGAGCTCCGGAGTTGCCAGACTCACCAGTGGCTCCCTGAGATCCCATTTGGCCGGGGGCACCACGCTCACCAGGGATTCCCTGTCAAACAAAAGAAGAGTCAGGACAAACAATGGGGTAAGTCTATGTCCATTTTTAAATCTCTGCTACCGTGAATTTGACAGACTTACTACTGATATTGGAAAGGCCGCCTAACTCACCTTGCCACCAGCAGCACCATCAGAGCCAGGGAGACCACGTTGTCCAGGGCCACCCTAACAGGAAGAAGAGAGACAACAGACCATGTCACTAACTGTGGTGTCAATGCTCAGCAGTAAATCCCCTTGGGAATTTAGCATAGCGAAATTGTGCAAAATCCTCTGTATGAGCAGTGATAACAGGATGTAAAGAAGGAGATGTGATGTTGTGTTATTTCAATACAAAAGGGAAGTGTCATGGTCATTACAAATATTATCCTAAACATTTGGCCCATGATGCAGTTAAACCTCCTCCTTAAATCAGTGGCAACTACAGCATGTGACAGAAGTTTAGATGATGAAGGGAACGAGGGGGTAACGTACACGTTCTCCATTAGGTCCACGAGCTCCAGCACCACCGGGCTCTCCGCGACCTCCTCTCTTTCCCTCCTCACCAGAGGGTCCAGGGAGTCCCTGAACTCCAGCGGGGCCCTGGAAGAGACAGGAAGGTCATTGAAAACCAAGGTCTTCCATCGCGGGGTTATTTCCGAATATCAATATTTTGTTACTGAAACTTACACTATCTCCCTTGGCACCAGGCTCTCCCCTAGGACCGGAAGGTCCATGGTCACCCTTTTGGAAAAAACAGAGAAACGTTTTCATTCAAGTCTTCATATGATCCAGGATCTCTATAACACTGAGGAGCCATGTATGTTAAAACTCAAAATGCACAGTTGTGTACTCACATTGTTACCCTTGGGACCAAGAGCACCAACGGCTCCCTGAGCTCCAGCAGGACCACGGGTTCCAGGGAAACCAGGAGCACCAGCAATACCAGCGTTACCCTGTGGGATGGAGAATCAATAAGTTCGAAAACCTTAAATGCAGCAGATATGTGTCGTGAATGTGATCAATGTGCATGAGACTTACAGGAGCACCCTTGTTACCGGGGGCACCATCAGATCCGGGGTTTCCCTGATGAAAGAAGAACGACATAAAGTGTTAAACATGAATAATGCTAGATTTATTAATTTATGATATTAATTTTACAATGTTTGAAAGAGCGCATAGAGCGAGTCCAGTGTCTACTCACAGCAGGTCCAGCGGATCCAGCAGATCCTGGGTTACCGGGCTCACCACGGGATCCCTGGGGTCCCTCGGATCCACGGCCTCCCTGAGGGCCAGTCTCTCCCTGTGGTGGGAAGCAACAGGCTCATCAATATTGTGACTAATAATGGAAAATAAAACAAATGACAGTAAAATAGTCCCGACACTAATCTGAAACAGTCCTTTCCAAATTGTTTGTTTTTCTCATAGTAGCCCAGCTCTTGTCTCTTCAAATAGTCCAAGTGTGTGACTGAACAACAGGTGAGAGTTAGAGCAGCTGCAGCAGAGAGGAGGCGACAGGAAGTCAGGTCCATTTTACAGGTCAGCTGATGTCTTCTTGTGCCAACACATTTTGTTTTGTGTTTCCTCAGGGCTGACTCTGGAGCCTCGGGGGTGTCACTTATTTATTGAACTTGGACTTAATCTAATTTTCCTCCTAATGAGCATAATCAGGGAGATGATGAGACATTGAGACAAAGTGAAGGAGGGGCTGATCAATTAAAATATGGTTTCATCAATAACAACATTAGCAAAATAGATTTAACGAGGCAGACCACAAAATAGTCTGATAATTGATTGACATGAAGCAGGAGAGCAGAGAGTTACTGCTGCACTGGATCTATGGATAATTAACATACTAAGCCAATTGTCTATTGGGATGTGATGTGAAAGCTGTCTGGAGTATAAGGTCACCTACCTTAGCTCCAGCACCACCGGGGAATCCAGGAGGACCAGCGGGTCCAGTGGGTCCCTGAAAAATAAAGATGCATGATGTCAGCAGAGAAAATTTATCCTCAAAAACGTCCAAAGAATTCTGTGCTATCATCCCACAAGCATTCTGTATTAGTGTCACTATAAAGTTCTAAGTAGCCTGCATGAATCTGCAAGTTGCAAAAATACAAACTCACAGGAGGTCCAGAGCCACCAGAGTTGCCATCGTTTCCACGAGCGCCCTGGGGAGGAGGAAGGAAAACGTACGTGAGTCAAAAGATGACATTTTAAACTTTAACACATCTATGTGGCTAAAGATCAGAGATAAACAGAAACACAGGTGTTTCAGTAAAGAGATAAGTTTACTCACAGATGGGCCAGGGGGTCCGGGGCGGCCTCTCTCACCAGGGAGACCACGTGCACCCTGGAAAAGACAAAAACAGAACAAGATAAACTTCACAGTGCAATGGCATTTTTCATATCAGCTTTTCTATGCGAAAATCAACAAAATTGTTTGACATGAACCCAAACCTACCATGGCACCGGGGATACCGTTCTCACCGGAGGAACCAGGCTCTCCCTGTGGATGAACACAGGAGGAAATAAGAGATTAGACGGCTGTAACCTGAAGGTTCAAACTAAAACAAACGAGTAGATTTTGTCACGTAGAGCACATCCTGCTATCTCACCTTAGGTCCAGCAGGTCCGCCGTCTCCCTTGGCTCCATCAAGACCGCTGAAACCCTGTGGACAAAAATCAATGAGCATCATGAAGCTCAGTCACTAAGCTGCTCACGACGACAGCACAGGGGTTGAGAAAGGAGGATTTGGGGTGTTCGATGCTTTTCCGCACTCACTCTGTGTCCCTTGATGCCGGGGAGTCCGGGAGTTCCGGGGAATCCACGAGCACCCTGCAGAAGGACAACATGATTCATATTAGATTCAAATCTAACAGGATTTATTCTGAGTTTTGAGAACTAATGTTGTTGAATTATTTAAAATGACTCCAAAACAGATCATATGGGATATAGATACCAATACTATGGTAATGTTTTTTGGCTGACCACCTCTTGACCTTTGTCCTAAATGAGAATCACTCACCTGAGATCCAGCAGCTCCGCGCTCACCGGGGCGTCCAGGTTTTCCAGGCTCACCCTGTTGAAGACACACAGACACAAGGTAACGGGGTGTGGAAGAATCAACAAGAGATCCAAAATAAGTAAATAAATAGTCTCTTAATAGAGTTTATGACATATTATCAAATGATGCCAACGACTAGAACAACAGAACAAAGCAAAAAACAATATTTAAGACACTTTTAGCGCTGTCTTTCTGTAGGTCAAGTCTGAACATGACTCCTCGTAAACCAGGATAGACAGGGAAGGAAATAATCAATAAGTCACTTACATCATCTCCGTTCTTTCCATTGGGGCCAAGAGGACCGCGGGGACCCATGGGACCCTAAAAATACATAATAAATGACTTTATTAGCATCAATCAATTAATGCTGAATATTTACTTGGTAGAGTAAGGGAGTGGGGAGGGTGTGTGTAACAGGAAGTGGAAGAGAGAGAACAGGAAGTAACGTGTGAAACTTGGATGTAAATAACATCTTATTCATAAATGATAGTAATGTAGATTCATGGTTTTTTTTCGTTAATGTGGACAAAGCCTATGCTTTCAGTCAAACTCAACTTCCGCATAACAGCGAACTAAAATTAAATTATTATTTTGATTTGATATACTCACAGAAGCTCCGGGCTCACCAGGCTCACCAGAGGGTCCAGTGAAGCCCTGAGGACCCTGAAAGACAACGAGACAAACAGATCAATCCAACAGCTTCTCTCTCTTACGTTTTTATGCATTTATCCTGTGTCATATATCTGATGTAAGATGAATTAAAAAAGAGATGACAAATATTTAATATCTTTGGAAAAACTGTCAAATAATTACAGCACATTGCCAAAATGAATCACTGAGCTAGTCACGTATTTGATAAGAGAACACTTACAGGGGAACCAGATGGTCCAGGAGCACCACGAGGACCCATAGCACCCTGTTGATCAAGACACAAAAATAAAGCCTTAACAACTGACCAAACATGGAACTGGATTTCAAAAGTCTACTACTGACAATAATGTAAATATCTAAACTGGGAAATGATTGCTTCATATTTAGCAGTAAAGCAAAAAATCCTTCGTACCATTGGGCCGGGAACAGGTGGGCCACTGTTTGATTTGGAGTGGTCAGTGTAGCTCATCTGAGGAGAGAAGTTCTGCAGAGGACAAAACATAAAGGGTCAGTGACTGAGCTTCGTGGAACCACAATTAAAAAGTATTGTCCAGTGTGTTATTTTATACAGTTGCTGTGACTTGGTTAGTTGTGTAAATCCTATAGTAATGTATTCTACATCAGGAGAGGAGTATGACGTGCTAACGCTATCCTTTTGTTAGAGCTAGTATAAAATGTTAATAATGCTAAGATATTCGGCATCTTCCCCAAACCTAAACCCTGAGGACCAGGGAGCTGTCTGCCCTCCCGGCACTGAGATGCACACAGAGGAGATTACCCAGCTTCTTTACGCCTCTGATTCACTTCTGATGAAACCCAGATACATTTATAGATGTTCTGACTCTGTGATACTTACTCCGCCAAGGCCAGGGGGGCCAGGGGGGCCGGGTGGGCCAGGAAGACCGTCTTGTCCGGGGAATCCATCATTGCCAGGAGCACCAGGCAGACCCTGTAGACAAAAGCCAAGCAGACATGGTGAGTTGGTGATATTATAAAATATGTTATTCATTTTTTTATTTAGTGTCCAGTATATTAAAAGTGTATATGGCTTCACTTTAGATAATTTTCTCCACCTTTAATACACGAATCAGCTGTTTGTTTGAAGCACGACATTTTGAAAAAAATATATGAACATTATTCATATTAATAATAATTAAAACAATAATAATATTCATTTTAAATTTGTATTTTTGGTGTCTTCCTATCATTTTCAATTCCTTTCTAAACTAACTTGAGCGACATGACTTGAACTTTTAATGACCTGTTGACCTAATTATCAAAGGTCATCAGCAGCTTCATCGGTGTGTTGGGGCTCACTCAGGTTAACCAATACAAAGTACATGTTTTACATGTTTTAGTCACTAAATGGATATAACAAAGTAACATATTTCTAATAGTTAAGCATGTGCAGTGCATTCAAATGGCCTGATTTGTGCCAAAGTTGTACATGTTCCAGAAACTGAAAAGAAATGCAACAAATGCATCTGTCCAAACATTGCTCTTATCTGTCCCTATAGGTACCATAAGGACAAGACTTTAGTTATTATAAAAAATTAAACATTTGAATCTAAAGACAGACAATGATGGTAAGAGGTGAAGTGAACTGGAACCTACCCTGTCTCCCTTGTCGCCAGTGGCTCCCTGTTCAGGCTACGGAGGAACAGAAAAAGGGAGTTAGGCTGCGTCGTTGCCACGTTTCATTCAGACCATCTCAAATTAATTCATCTCAAATACAAACGGACGTAATGACCAACAAACTTGGGCCATGTCGCCTTCTCCAAGGAGAGAGATCATTATGATGTTCAGACACGAGAATCAAAGCTAAATACACATTAACATCAGTATCAGTGAAGATTAAAAAGGGGCAAAATACCTGAATCACTCCTTGGCCTTCTTCAATCCCTACAGAACCAACGGAGAAGAAAGTGTCAACACCTCTTGAACATTTATGAGAGAAACATTCGTAAATATGAACATTTACAAAAGGAAACGTGGCAGCAAAGGTGTTTGGGTGCAGATTAGCATTAAACTGAAGCTCACAGCTATCTACAGCAGGTCTAAACAAGAAGTCAGTGCTGACTCAAGTATGAAATACAGTGTGATTGTGAATCAAAAGTCGACCTCTTTGATTCAAAATCATTAAGTGGAAAACAGAAGTTGTTTTGGGAGAAATGAGACATGTGTAGGCCATGTCACAGCCTGCACAGGTAAGCATGATGATGACAAATAAAAAAATCACTGCCAGGCTTCAGGAAAGAGCAGGTGTAATCCGTTGTTAAAAGAATGCATATTGAAATTGAAATGAGGTAAATCCAAAGCGACTGAAAATCCTCAGGCAAGCAGGCAGGCTTAGGGCCTCAATCCATTCACGGCCCGGGAGCCTCAGATTGTCAGAGACAAGGCGGGAAGGCACTAGGTGGCGCCACAGAGCTTGTTAACCACACAAAAGGCTGAGGAGGATCAAGGCGCTGTACCATCATCGGGGCAGATGGGGCAGCACTCTCCCTCTGGGATGATTGGGTCGGCGCAGTCGGATGAATCCTCGCAGATCACCTCGTCGCACATGACGGTTCCACTGTCGCAGACGCAGATCTGGCAGGGCTCTGGTTTCCATACATCCTTGTCATTGTACAGCTGTCCTTCTAATGTGCAGCTGCTGAATGACACTGAAAGGAAAGGAGAGAACCGCGGTGAGTTTGGTAACAGTCAGAGTAAATATCCCCCCCCCCCAAACACAGAGTGATCAACTGGGTTTGAAGTTCTATGGGAGCCAGATGAGTCCCTGCACCAGACAAGACAACTTCAAACTCATGAAACTAGAGCTGCTTGGATCCAATGTGACACACAAAATTTAAAATTCAGCAAAGTAATGATTTATCAGTGTCACCTTCTTCTATATTGTACTTGCAATGAACTCTGATGTAAAGACCTGACCTCTGTCATGAAGCTCGGACCCTTTGGCCAATGTCTGTTTTTGCAGACAGCAACCTCTGACCTTTCTGTCCCTTGATCACTGTCATCCAGGCCACAGTAAGATTTCATCTGGAACACGTTTGTTTTGTGAGCAGAAACAGAGTTTTCTATGGAAGTTTAACATCAGGGATTGTTTTCTAAGTAACCTGGGCCTGCGTCAGGTCAGAATACAGAACTTCATGGAGCAGAAGGAACCACAAGTCATTATCCAACATCTGCTAGACTGCAGTGAAGGACTTGCTCCTGTGGAAAATAACTCTGGGCATAATCACATTTCAATCTTGTGGTCGGGAGTTTGAGGCCTTAGAGGAGCGAGCCCCGATGGATCCACAGTTCCAGTAGTGGCCACAGAGCTGCGCTGTTGGCCCACAGAACTGTGTCTTCCGCACCCTTCTTCTCCTGCTTGGTGATTAATTGATGTCTAGACCTTTTTTCACTGTCGACGTCAGACTTTAGCGATTTTTTCCACTGCTACTTTTTTCCAGCAAGTTTAATGCAAACAGGAAAAATTTTGTTTGATTGTGTATGGTAATTTCCCAAAACTTTTTTCCTGCAAAACCTTTTAAAGCCTTATGAAGCCAGAAAAAGTCCCCATTGTCACGTTTTGTTCCTCAACAAACTTTTGTTTTCCCCACTCTGATGAAGGTGAAGCTGTTGGGAGGGCAGGGACCTAAGGGGGGTTTGGGGAACGTATTGGCACAGGGTTGAAAAACCTTTCTCTAAACCTGATCTCCAAACAAATACTATCAAGATTTCATTCAAGGCATTTTCGCCCTTTTTCCTCCAGATGTCTTAAATGCTTGTGCTCTGCTTCAACTCTCCCTGAACCCACAATTCTGTCAGTGCGCTTCAGAGAGAACGCAGCTGCTCCCCTCGGGTCTGCGCTCCAGCAGGAGGACGCACATTGAGCGTGTGTCTGCACGTCAGGGGGAGAGCATCAAGCCCATCAGAACAAATCCAAGTCAATGAATTCCTACTGGCTTGCAGCCTCACTGGGTAACACCTCATCCTCATCACTGGAGCCAGGGATCCCGCATAGGAGAACCAGTCCCAGCAAACGGCGCAGCATCCTCGCGCTCTATACACATCTCGAGGGGGCCACAAGTCCCCAAAACAAGTCAAATCAAAGTGTGAAAGTGATACTTACTATCATCCTCGCCTTGACCTCTTGCCAAAAGCACTGCTGCGCTCAGCAGCAGCGCTAACCGAATATCCACAAAGCTGAACATGTCTAAATATTAGACATGTAGATTCTTTGAGATAAGGGGGAATCCTTTTTTTCCTCAGACACCACTCATGTACGGTAGGGTCCGGTCTTTGCGTTACTCCAATCCAGACCCTAGCAGAAACTCCCTACTGCTTAAACAAATGACTTAGCTTGGCTTTTATATGCCCAGAAGTTTTGGGGAGGTCCCGAGCGCAGCAGATCACTTGTACATGTTCAAGGGGCAGAGTCCCTCCTTCATCAGAGAGAGGGGCCGTCTTAAGAAACCATGTCACACAAGTTCACGTTTCAGCTCAAACGTGGACGATGAGCGCACTCGTCTTTTACGCACCGTCTCTCCACCGTTCAGACGTGTTCGTTCGCCCTCCTGTTCGCACTGGATTTTCATAATTGAAACTTTTGTCCTTTCGGCATCAAACCTGAGACAATGTGTCGCTGAGCTGATTTTCTATTGTTCGGCACTGGATGGTTTTCGTTTAACGCAGCAGGTCGCTTGCAGATTATCTCAAGTTTATTTCCAAAAGAAGCGGTTTTCGGTTATGCAGGAGGGTCTTTGTTTAATAGCTTACATTATATGTTCATTTGGACTTAATGGTTTCTTAAAAAAAAGGAGGAAAGGGATCAGAATGTTTGGTGATGCAGAATGAAGTTTGCGCATTTTGCGCACAGGGAGGAAACCAGATGGAGATGAAAACGTTGCCAAAAGCATTTCAAGCTTCAGTACTTTGAGACTAAATCATACAAGTGAAACATATCAACCTTCTTCTCAGGGAAGAAACACTTGGTTTAAAGCATCTGCAAGCAGCTGCAGATTCATCATGTCACACTGCATCCAAATAAAGTCTACCAACCAGACGTCAATATGAATTGTGAACATTTCCCAAGGCATTCATATGATGTATGTTTTTATCTTTTCAATTAATAAAATGTGCCAATATAATTCATCATTTCTGTCAATCCTTCAAAATCAACAGTTATCAAAAAGCACAGAAAAGAGATTAAAAAAAAACATTGTACGTCAACCTGTGCAAAAATCCACCTTTCCAAAAGAGGCATGGCCGTCCCATGATGTTAGAGACAGGGAGGGAGGGAAGGAGGGAAGAAGGGAGAAGAAAAATCTGGCAGATCCACAAAGCATTCTGGTTACACTGTGGACACGTTGCAGCTTCTACAACTACAGAATGGCCTGATTCGAACTCTGAGTTAACCTCTGCTGCCGTCTCCTCCTGACAGTCAAACCCAGTGATGCTTTCCCGTCTTCACTAGTTCGACTCAATGAAGGATTCGGACAGTAGACATTTAAGAAAATGTAGAAAGTATTACAATTAAACAAAGAAGCATTAACACCATGAAAGAAAAATGAAGGAAATGTTCCAAACGAATAAACTCAGTTGCAAGAGAAAAAATTTGAGGCAATGCATTTTAGTTTGCATGAAAACATCATACTAGCTATGAGATTTATCTTTTTCCACATTATCATGAATTCATCATTAAAAAGATGCACAGCACCCCCCCAAAAGAAACTAGCTAAACTCATTCAGATCTGACACAACACAACCACAGAATTCCCTGTGGACGTTTGTCTCCTCCACGTGTGCACACTCAGCACAAACTTTGTGTTATCTTCTCTATGTTAGTTAGAAGCTCGGCTGCTGAGAAAATGAATAGTTTCCAGGCAAAACATGTGTGGTAAGTGATTTTGTTTGCACTAAGTAGGTATTTTTTAGTTTTGTTTTTAGCACCTGTTGCTCATCTAATGAAAGCAGCACGTCTGCTCAAACACCTGACAATACAGAGACAGCTGTCAATCTTCACCTCAGCGACGCTACACATGTTTCTCCTCACCCTCTGTCTGAGGGAGGCTTATATAACAAGAAGATGATAGTGATATGTAATGTACACTGATATCTGCATTATGTGCATCTTCTTCGCAATTACAGGAGCATTAAAACTGTCCAGCATCTTCGCTATTTGATGATGATAATATCAATATTACTGCAGTATAATATTCATAAATTGCAATATAACAAAAGTTAAATATGTTGATGTAATGCTAATGCATTGTTGAAGCACATTGAGGAGGTATAACTATATACAAAACCATATATCAATATGCATATAGACTGTATATAAAATGGATGATATGTCAGTTTCTCATCGTTCTTCACTCGGGAGCAAAAGACCAGTCTGAAATAATGTTGTGAGGATTATCGATATTGACATGAACATTTTTATCTTTATATAATCTATCATTTTTAGGAGAAAGCTTAAGGCTACTGTTTGCAGCACATGCATTCTGCAACAATAGAGTAACACAGCAGCACTGGAGCTTCATGACAAAAGAACTCGTCTGAGTGAATTCTATTTCAGATAACAAAACAGTGGGGAACTGTAAAGTACAGAATATCTCATGTCTTCACGGTGCTTTGAAGGAAGTATAAATAAGGAAGTCCTGTTTCACAGAGTGCTGTTGTTGGTCTAAGAGGAAAAGTCATTTGATAAGACCTGTGCCTGCTCTCTGTGATTTTAACCTAAAAGCAAACTGATATAATTCACTGGTTTCATTCTCACTGCAGTTTAAGTCTTTCAGGCAGCAACTCACACATTCAGAAAGACTTTCCACGAGTGAAATGAAGCCGAAGCTCACAGGACGGTGTTTAAATAGAACCGGTAATTTTCTGGTGTTTGCCTTGGACTCAAGTTGCTGCAATCTATAATATATTTTTTTCTGTGGCGACTCTCTCTGAGCTCAGACTGGTGGTTTGGGTGGAAGTGCTCAGAATGAGCTTAGCTGTATTCAAATATGCTTTGTCTCTGCTTGAAGCTAAGAGTTTCCTGACTGGTGGATAAGATATTTAGCACCGTGCAGATGAGATATTACTTTCAAGAGACTCAGAGACATTCTCCAACTCTAATGTTTTGCCAGTGTGTGCAGGTTAGATCTAGAAATCCATCCTTGTCAGACAGTGAGTGTGTAACAACAGCAGAAGGGGAAGGAAAATAACTGTATTAGAGCCACTGAGCTCGGGGGAGGAAATTCCATGTTTGTCACTGGCAGCTTGTGGAGGTAGACGAGCCCAAGATGTAACAGGTTGTGGGAAAAGGTGTCTCCACACCCACTGCTACAGCGTTTGCCACGACTTTCTTTTTCTGTTGACAGGCATCCATTGCAGGAGCAGGAACTGAAGCTGTTTCATGACGGAGGAAGAACACATCTTTGGTAAAAAGAGGTGGAGCCCCCTCAGGAGGGGTCAACTCATGTGGGTCCTGTATTGGTGCAAGTGGAGCTTCAGACGAAATCAGTAAATCAGCATCAATCCGTTAGCGCTTATCCTTTGAGGGTCGCGGAGGATGCTAGCGCCAATCCTCGCCGATACACCCTGGACTGGTCGCCAGCATATCGCCATATCAATCAACTAAGAGTCTCCTATTAATCTAAACCAAATCTGTATGTCTTTGCACTGCAGAAAGAACAAGCAAACTCAGACATATCTGTTTATTGATGTCTTTCAGGCCACGAGGAGGATGTGTTTTAGAAACGACTTACCAACTCTGCCTAGCTTTGCGTAAGTATAGGCCGACGTGCAGCACCGGAGCTTACACTGAAACTGAAAGGGTCTAAACTGTGCATTCCCCAGCAAGCCTCTGAGCTATAGCCAGCAACACGTAGCATCTGCCTGGCTCTGTCCACGTGTTTCTACTTGTAGGACTCTGCAGCCTCTGCAAAGCTGAAGCCTCTCTCTCCCAGTCCCTCTCTAAATCTGCCTGTAGCCCTGGTTCTCCTCCGCCCCACGTAAAGGTGCCATGGGGGCATTTATTTGTTGGTTGCTTGGGTCTCTCTAGCTCGAACCTCTTCTTTTGCGATAAAGCCACCATTACTTGCTTTTAAACCATTGCTCAGGGCATTTATGATGTTTGTTAATTATTTTCAATGATGGGTTATTGCACAGACATTTCATGCTTTGTTTAGGTAGAAGCCTGTTGGAGGCCCACCTGCTTCAGACAAATTACAGGGTATGATGAGGAAAATTGTACAGTATCGCAAATAAAATCATTAACTGTACGGTATATCTTTAAAATTTAAATGGATGTTTTCAAGTGCACCAACAAACCGTAATACTGTTTATCAGGACAGTTTCCCCAAATTATGTGTTTGCTCATGACAATACTCTCAATTCAAATAAAATGTCCTTAAAGATGGTTTCTAGATAATTCTTATCACACTGATGTTTGTTCAAGTGCTAACTTTTCCAATTTTGCTTAGATTAGTTATTTGATCCTATATAAACAGAGTTGTGTCATGATTGACAGCTGAGACTGACTCCCCATCGGAGTACTGGTGGGATCCATCCCCTGATCACTACAGCGCAGACTCCAGGCAGGATTGGAATCTGGGATATTTTGGTTAAATTCTGGATGGAGGGAGGAAGTGGACACATCATCCATCTTTATTTAAAGTTTAAAAGAGAATGGTCAAAAAGAATCGCTTCATGTTTGGAAAAGTACATGTTGGTAATGGAAGTGATAACAACTACTGTGTTGTCATCCGACACATCTCAAATCATTCAGTGTTTCACACACTACAGTGTAGTTTTGTCCAAAATCAAAAAAGCCATAGACTCCACTCTCAGCATCTCATAATAATTTCCTGATTCACAGTCAGGACAGTGAGACTCTGCTGTGTACGTGTACAGACGGGAAAATAACTAGTGTGACTACAACAGTCGCCTGCATGAAAGTCAACTTTCCAGACTCTGCATGTTCATTCAAAGCAGCAGAATCCATTGAAAAAAGAAATGAAAAAACAGGGACTTCCATGCGGCATTATGGGTAAAACGCTCAATTACAGGGTGAAGGCTTGAGTGCACTTCTGACTGTTACTTCAAGCAGATCCCTATGTGAACTGCAATCATCTCATGGAGGCCTGACTTTTGTCTCTTCAGTCTCCAGGCTGGCGTTCTCGCTCGCTGGCTGAGGACCAATCTCACCACTGCAGCACTCATTTACTGTGAAGACAGTGATTTCTGCACCAGCAGGGAATGCACAGTTGGAAAGCAACTGTATGACACTGTATAGATCTGATAAAAAAAATGCTATCGCCTTACAGGTCTTTCACTTTTTTAATTACAAAGTTTCTTTGGTATCGCTGGATATTATCACTATTATCGTCATTAGTGTCCAAGAAGTATTATCAGAGTTACTGGACAACGTAATATCATGTGTTATACTTCTCTTTATATTGTTTACAGATAACCCAGCCTCCTTAATTTAAGGTAAAGGGTAAAAGGATGCCAGAGTATTTAAGTAGTTTAGCTTCTGAATGTACCCAGTGGCTCATGAACTCCACCCATCATGACACATCACCTCCCTTTTGGGGCGTGAGAGAACCCAAACCCACAAACCCATAACCCCCATCGTGGCACCACGTCCTTTCTTACTCTAAATATAAACTGTTTAATGTTAAAAAGGTGAGCCTACTGTTTTTTATTATACGCACATGGCACAAGTTCTGATGTGAGGTGTGCTGCACAGTTATCCGTTGGCTTCGCTTCTCTCACACAACTAAAATACGAGCAAAAGCCCATTTTTCTCTCCATGTCCTGGTCTGCTTTTCTTCTTGTCTGCTCATCTGGCTTTCTCCACTGACCCAGCACCCCCTCCTACCCCGTCCAAACTTCAGCTCTCCACCATCCCTCCCTCTTTCGCCTCCTCCCAGCCTGCTCTATTTTCTCCCATCCCTCCACTCCACCACCAGTGCAGACATCCAGTCAGACACAGAGAGCGGATGGAAAATATGACTGGATCCTTCCCTGGCTTCAGATAATGTGCGAGGCTGCTGGCGAGCGTGGCAACACTAAAAACAGGGGGAGCTCTGAGAGGGAAAGAGCAGGACAGGCTCTGAGAGGTTTATCTGAAGGGCTGCTCTTAGTATCTCATAAAGTAAAGCAGAGATTTTCCACTTTCTCCTGGTGAACGTCTCAAACTGCAGAGAATGAAATGATTCCATACATGTGCACAAGCTCCAGAACAACTTGTCCCTAAAAATGCGACAGACATTTTATTATAGTGTAGAATCAGAGGATAAACCCTCCTAGTGACCCCTCATGCGACGACGCTTTATGTTGATTATTTACACGTTAGTGCAACGTCAGAGGCCCCAGCACAGACCCCAGAGAGCCCCGCTGTGCTTGAGGGTGTCATGTTTCCCTGCCACAAGAGCTCCAGCTGTGGGAGGACCTTCTGCAACGCAGGCGGCGCATGCGAGTTAAAACAATGATGTCGGGATGGAATATTAAATTCTGGATGGGAGACACACACACAGAGGAAAAGGAAAAAGTGATACAAGCTTTCATCTGAGTGTGTGTGTGTGTGTAGAAACAGGATACCTATGCTAACTATTTTGAATCATTAACTCCAAGTTAAAACTTAAATAATGTCTGCTATTACAGAAGCTTTCACTGACGTGTTAACGACAAACAACTATTCAGAGTCAAAAAGCAAAGTCCCCCCCCCCCCCTTCTCCTCTCTGAATGTAGATTCCAGATGACCTGCAGTCTCTTCAGGATGATTTCACGCCAGCATTTCCAAGCATCTGGGAAAGTTAGCCAGTGTTTAAACCTCGCTGTCTTGTCCTTTTGTCCTAAATTTTCCTTGTCGACTCTTTTGCTTTATCTGCACAGCAAATCAAATGGTTAATAAAAGCTTAAGTTTCAGAATAATCCACTTTTCTCCGTGTTTTGTGAATCTCAGAGTCTCGCTGAGCACTAATATGTTTAATCTGTGAAGTTCTACTTTATATGCAGTGTCTCAGAAGCAGAATTTGAGGCAAAAGTCAGACTCTGTCCCAACGTGAGTTTGCAAGGAATGATGGGGGGGGGGGGGGGAGAATGAGCTCAGAGATCCCGTCTGGAAATGCCGTTACTCCAGCTGCCCTGCCTCCCTCTGCAAGAACTCATAAATACTGCAGCCTACAGAGATGTTCACATGTGAGGAAACACGGTGGGGAAAGTAGGAGGTACAGCTGAGAGGGGAGAAGGAGAAAGACAGAGGGAGAGAGAGAAACAGAGAGAGGCAACGAGAGGAAAAATAAGTGGGAGGAGGCCGAGGATTCAAAATGGGAGTTTTACTCTCTATAATAAACCCACATTACTTCTATAGAACTAACACATAGAGAAGAGCAGAAGAAGAAGAAGAAGGGATAGAAAGAAAGGGCAGAACAGACAGCAGGTAACCTCAAACTAAGGAAGACTGGAGATGGAAATAGAGAAGCCTGTAACTATGTGGGGGGAAAAAATCCCATCTGTTGGATGACTCATACTCTCCCCTCGGCCACGGAAACGAAAATTAACAAGGTTCCAGTTTCCTCCCTGCTCGGACAGTGATATTCTGGGCAAATATTTTAGGAATATTTATATAAACTAAAATATTTTGTCATCTTTACATTTTTACACAACTTAAAGTTAGAAGCACTTTCCATCTGTAGTTTGTATTCCCCTAAAGACTTCAGATGAAATATGGGTGTCTATGTTTTGGGGTTAAGATGAGTTTATATCAATAAAAACCTGTTAATATTTCTGATTGTATGATGAGTAAATGGCCGGCCTGTGTTACCTGTCCCAGGTCTTTTACAGCAGGACAGTAAAATACAAGCTGTCATGTTATCTCAGTCTTGGCGATGTGCATCGTGTAAGATTTTCCCTCTCAGTCACTTTTTCCCATACAGACGAGCAGAAGGTGAAAGCATTAGTCTACCTGGCTCAGCCGCCGTCCACACTCTGGATCTCTGGTGATTTCTACTAGCTGCAGAGAGGAGAGAGAAAGATACGTAAAGATCATAACATTAATATATTTTTTAATTCCAAATTCTAATATTCTGATAGCTTTGCATATAGAGGCACTGTATGAACGTGGTTTTGCCATAAATACAATCCATTTACCATTTAATTGAGTGTTGATGTTTTGCAGTTTAACCACTAACTCCTAACACATCTTTTCTGCAGGGTTTATTTTATAAAATAAAAGTTTTAACATTGGCAAACACAAACACACCGATATGTCTCAGAGAGGCTCAAATCGACCGACACTGTTCCATCATGTACTCAACTAGAGTCGTTTAATTTGAATGTCTCTAGAACAGGGGCAAGAATGAATTATTTTGAGATATAAGAGGCCTCCTCACTTATTTAACTTCATTTACTAAATTTATTACAGATAAAATAAACTCTTTAACCTCGATTTATTCCAACATATACTGTAGGTCTTAGGTACTGTTTTCAACCTAATTTTCTATGCCATCTTCACCTCATCCTTATTATTCTGTGTTTTTATTCTTCAAACTTTGACAGGGTTTTATTTCCATACATTTCCGCCAACTTTTTTTACATCAATTGCCTGTTTTATTGTCTTTTAATTGAATTAATTGTTACAAAAGCACATGGGCTGCATTTCATATCTGAAAGATGCTATACATATAACGTTTAAACAATCCTTTTATACATATTTTTGTAAATGCTGTTTCACAAACTGTATTAATGTGAAGGTGTGAATTTGTCCTTTTCCCCTTGTCTCGGTTGAAATTGTCATTCTTATGAACAATAAGAGTTTGAACTTGTGCAGTAAAATAAAAACATAAAACTCAAAGACGAAGCAACAAGTAGGAAAAGCTTTGTTTTCTCACCGGAAGGTCGTTCACATTGTTAGCATGTGTTAGCTGTAGCCTAGCTTAACCCAGCAGCTAGGAGCAGTTAGCATAGTTAGCTTCCTATCAGCTCCCACCTGTGTCTGGTGTGTTGAAGTCTTGTAAACGAGGGTAAATTCCTGCTTTCAGACTTTTATTGTTTTTTATTTAAATTAATTGTTAAAAAAGCACTTGGGTTACATTTCATATCTGAAAGAAGCTATATATATAGTTTCACAAGTCAGTATTAATTGGGTAGGTGAAAATTCTTACCGGGAGCTGGACCAGGAGGCCGTTCACATTGTTAGCATGTGTTAGCTGTAGCCTAGCTTAATGTGGCAGCTAGGAGCAGTTAGCATAGTTAGCTTCCTATCAGCTCCCACCTGTGTCTGGTGTGTTGAAGTCTTGTAAACGAGGGTAAATTCCTGCTTTCAGACTTTTATTGTTTTTTATTTAAATTAATTGTTAAAAAAGCACTTGGGTTACATTTCATATCTGAAAGAAGCTATATATATAGTTTCACAAGTCGGTATTAATTGGGTAGGTGAAAATTCTTACCGGGAGCTGGACCAGGAGGCCGTTCATATTGTTAGCATGTGTTAGCTGTAGCCTAGCTTAATGTGGCAGCTAGGAGCAGTTAGCATAGTTAGCTTCCCATCAGTTCCCACCTGTGTCTGGTGTGTTGAAGTCTTGTAAACAAGGCTAAATTCCTGCTTTCAGACTTTATGCTAGACTTTGCTCAACCAAACACGCACACGCACACGCACACACACACACACACACACACACACACACACACACACACACACACACCCTCAACTTGATCTGGGTTGTTATTAATATGATAAGCTGATGTTCAGGAGGGGTAAGGAGCTACAACAGTGAAGGAGACAAGATGAGGTCAACTTTACTGACTTTACTTTACTTTACTGACCCATAAAAAAGAATTAATCACTCAAATAAAGCTTAAGGAGTGAGTGACAGCTAAAGATTTAGTGTAACCATTTATTTCCACTTGCTGCACCCTCTGTCACATCTTCCTACATGAGTCTCTTTACTTTAACTTTACTAAATGCACAGACTAAGTCTTTAAATTGTCTATCGATGTCTATCAGTGACATTCATCTGTGCACCATATGCGATGATTACAAATGTGAGTATAACTGTATAGAGTTATAGAGATAGAAAGTATATTAATTAATTAAGATCTGAACATGTACTTTCTGTGTTTCTAATGGGAACATGTGTCTCGTCCTTTAACAAGGCTGTGAATCAGTGTTACCTGATGGAAACCTCTCCTCACATTCCCCCCACGTTGTTTGCCCAAGGCCCCCGGGGTCCCAACACTTGACATCACATCACAGCACATGGCAGCAAAGGATGAAACGATAGCCCCTCAGCTTGGACTCCCTCAAGGGCCGAGCAGGAAACCACAGGAATGGTGTGCGGAGGTAAACGACCCTCGGTGTGTTTGTTTGTTTTATTTGTGGGAGAAAAAGTTGTGTGTTTATGGTTGCAGTGTCCAGGCTGGTGGGCAAATTAAGTTATCCCTCACTAATCACTGTCCTAACACTGTAATGGGATTCCTCATTATTCAGTGAGCAGGGTAAACACATTGAATGAAAATAGTAAATATCCTAAAAAACATCTCATAAGGTACTGTTCTGAAACGAGGATGGATGAATTGAGTCTCTAATAAGCTTTTCTCAGGATTATTCTAGCACCCAGTTCAGCTTCTTTATTGATTATTCTTACTGATGCTTCTGGAAACTGTGTCTGCTCGGAAAAATAGCCGGCAGACGTTGCCTCTGAGCATGAGCAGTAGATCCCTCACGGCTCCATTAGGTCGAGCTCTGAGTCCGGCCCGACGTTTGCTGAGTGCTTCAGAACGTTTGAGAAGAAAAAAAAGTGACCTCAGTACAAAAGAATGCAATGTGGTCGGTTCTCCCTCCCCTAACATCCAAAAAAGCCTTTTCTCTCAACCCACTGTTTAGCAGAGGGAGTGTATACGGACTGAGACGTTTAAATGGCCACATAGCCGTCTGCGTCTCCCTCCTCACTCCTCTTCCTCCCTTATTTTCACCTCCTCTTTTCATTGGGAGGATGCGAGTAAAGTTGCCACGTTAAAGGCTTTCTCTCTCTCTCTTCCTTTCTGTGATTGTTCTCACTTTGCAAAGAGGTTTTTAAAAAGACAAGGCTGCTGCTGGCAAACCCCTTTGTCGTTGTCACACACTTACACACACTCAAACACAAGTTATGATTGCTTCGTCTTTGTAGGTCAAACCAACTAATGGCAGACGCTCTGCCTACTCTCAAGCTCTGTTGATATAGTCTCAGCAGAGGGTTTGGAAATACCAACTCATTCAGTCAAGTAAACAGATTCTGATCACACGTACTGATAGCAGTGTTCTTTAACTTCCTTTTGCCTCGCCTTCCCTTTTTTTAAGGGTTTGGGAATAATTATCCTGCTTGCAATAGTGAAAATGATCCTTGATTATCTTCCTCCTCACCCGATTAGCCCGTTTACTTTTGGGTTTTAAAGCAATTGGAACACGGGAAAGTTTAAAAGAAGAGAACATGTATCGTAACAGATATTTACCCATTCACAGTACAGTGGAATAAATGTTAATATGGCCGTAATAAACTAATAAGAGACACACAGGATAATATAAATCTTACCATTTTACATTTTTTCAACCTAAGACCTCTACAAGAACTAAATCTCATCCTTATTGCTTTTGTGGTGTTAGTTTCTCTGATACTGTCATGTTGAGATTCTACCGTGGAGGCCTCAGGAGGAGAGGTTTCATGCCTGCTGAGGTGTCCTGGTGCCAGGCAGCCACATGTTCACAGCCCGCTGCTGCTGCTGGAAGAGGAGGAGGAGGAGGAGTTTAGATTTATGCTTGCCTCCTGTGTCACCCTGAAAATGCAGGACTAACAGCTTTCAGATGTGTGTTGGGGAGGAAGTATGGAGGATGGTGGAGCTGGGATAAGAGGGAGGTGTGTGTTTGGATTGTGCTTCGCAAAGTTAACTAATTATCTGTTTTAATGTAGGTATTTAAATTTGTATGATTCATAGTATGACCAGCTGAAGTACAGCAGCAGGGCAGCAGTGTCTGGAGTGAAGAGTGGCAGCTGTGATAAACCTTCAGACTTATATTGCATCATATAAAGTTTCTGTTTTCATTTCATTTCGTTTGATTATTGATAGATTTAAATATCACTTAAGTTTTAGTTGAGACTACAGTTCCCTTTCTTTGATGGCACAACAACTCCAGGTTCTAGGCTGAACTTTGAAGTTGTGTCAGAGTTGTCTACATAGAGAACAGAATAGAACAGAATACAATAGAATACAAATAGAATAGAATAGAATGCCTTTATGGTCATTGTAAACGAAATTAGAGAGGTTACTTCTGAAAACAGTATTGTGTCTTGGAATTCTATTTTCTATGTGTTTGTCCCATTTGCAGTAAATCTATTTGTTAACTACATTCTTTAAAAATAAAAATAGGAAAGAATCTCCAGCAGAGCAGTATTTTAAATTGCATTAGTCTTCATGCTAACGAGCAGGGATTCTGTTCTATCTTTATATAAAAACAGTCAAGTAACACTGAGCTTTAGCCTGGGTGTCTGTCAAAGTTAAGTGATGACTTGATGACAGCTCACATCATGCTTCTTCCCATTATTCTTCCCGGTGACAGTAAGGGCTCGGGCCATTCCCACTGAAGCCCTGTGCTGTCATTAAAACACCCCACTATAATGTTTTGCTGTTCTCTGTGCACCTGCACTTCGGTTCTGTTGCATGGACACCTGGATAGTGCTGAAACCAGGGGAGATAGATGATCTCCGTACAGGTTCGGCAATTTTTACTGTAGCGTGAGTCTGCAATTCTGCATTTAACTGCATCTGTTAAAGTGCCAAATAAAGAGAAAAGAGTCTCTCCTTTGGCCCCAAGGTTCGATTCCCAGATAACAATTTCTAGTCACCCAGCCGTCCCTTAAAGGGGACATATTATGCCCATTTCACCACAGTTGATATGGTTCCTTGGGGTCTTAATGAAATGTCTGTAACATTTTTTGGTCAAAATACCACAAAGATCATTTAAAACAGCACCTTTTTACCCTCTCTAAAACAGCCCTCCTCAGATTGACCTGTATTGAGTGCCCCCCCCCCCTTCACGAGATACAAGCTCCCAGATTTTTAGCTATCCATTACCTCTGTAGAAATATGGCTACTGGAGACGAACATACAATCTTGCAACAATTTCGTTTTGAACCAGTCAGGTGGGCCGAAGCCTGGCTGCGAGAGCCCCAGTTCCCCAGTGCAGCCTCGCAGTGGGAGCAGTGGGAGCTTGAGCTGATGCAGCAGCAGCATCCTTCCACACTGTTGAGTCACCGGCTCCCCGGCTAGCGTTAGCTCGCGAGCTAACCGGGCCGGTGGAGCCCGGCTAGCGTTAGCTCGCTCGTCCAAGGCCATGTAGCGAGACTCCCTACATGGGCATGGTGTGACTATGATGATTTTTCATTCGTAATCCCATTCGACGCATTATAGCATATCATTTCTGACATAGAGGAACAACAACAAATCGCGGGAGTTGTTTTTTTCCAGAGTTTTTGGGACGGTAGACAAGCCAGATACCCAAATTAACGTGTAGAAGCACTACAAAAGTGGAATTTTCATAATATGTCCCCTTTAACGGTTTTGTGTGGTGATAGATTTAAACTAAATAAGCCTTGTCTTTGAGCCAATGTTTCCATTTGCTCTTATCCTACCCGACATTGTTCTTCAAATAAACTGCTCTGAAAATCATTGTCCTCACGAGAAAGTCACAGATGCAAAGGGAGGATAGCGAGTGAATATCTCTCCCAGGCTTTTTGCATTGCACTATGTGACTTGAGTTCAATAAACTCTCATCCTAAAATACACGCAAAATTACAGGGTTATAGAGTGGAGGGAAAAAGGCCACTGGGCTGGGTTCTTGGCCCCACGCACAAGAAGTTTCTGCAGTTACTTTCCTGTGTCCTATTATTCCTGGTCTGCTGCCTGGATGAGACAAGAGAGAAAACGTTTAAGAGACAGAAGACGGGTGAGAAGGAGAGCGTCTGAGGGGAGGTGAGACGGGGATAGACAGACAACGAGGAAGACAGAGAAAATGAGAGGGAGAGGTGGAAGAGATGGGACAGAGCGGCTGTGTACTGCCTCCTTCAGTGTTTAAAAAACAAGGTTTGAATGACAGAGTAATGTAGAAAACTTGGGAGGTGTTCAAGTGCAGCCATTTTGTGAGAACACTGGTTTCAATCCACACTAACATTTAAAAGTGTACATAAAAACTCAGTTTGCATATCAAGCGCTTGTGTAGGAACAGTTCTTTACCAAAATCCAGGTAATTAACCAAACATGCAAAATAGTTCATTCTGACTTTTGAGGCAAAATCCATTCATATCAGAGGAATTTCCATCATAAGTTGATTATTTGTGCTGAACTTAGCTTGTTGGAATATTGAAAATGGAAGAAGCTAGCTTAGCTTATTAGCTGTGTCCGACCAACAGCTTTAACTTAATGCTTCTCGGTCGGAGGTCGCAGGTCGGCAACATCCCCTGAAGAGTCACAGACTCCAGGTTGGAATCTGTGGGCTCCCCTCTCGTATTTGCTGTTGGTATAGTCGGGATTTTCATCGATCACAGTGACTGGAACTCCATTGACAGGCTGGAAATAGGACAAACTAAACAGAAACTGTTATCATGTTCCTTACTCACACAAACATAGTTTTGTTCCATCCAGTGCTGGATGTTATCTATCTCTTTCCAAACACCGTATCCTCTGCAGGATTTCTCTTCCAGTCGAATTCTTTTTCTTACGGCTGAGCCACGAATGTTTCCAAGAGTGACAAAGCCAGATGTTGTTGGACGCTGGTGCTGCAACCTGAGCGAACATTGTCCCTGCAGCAGACATCTGTGGGACACTCAGAGTACAACAAGTGGCCTGTTGGAGATCTTCTTTGGTGAAAACATAAGTGCAATATTCATCGTGTGCTGTTCAGTTTTGACAAAATTTGCATTTCCTGTTGTCACATCTGTTTTTATTGTATCATAAAAAATGTATTTAGGAACCTGGGCCTCGGAAACATCACAGACCAGCTTGTTGGTTTGCAGGAAAAGAGGCTTTTGCTCGAGTGTTTAATAGAGTAAGTCGAGATTCACAAGCAAAGGCCCCTACACTCTTCGCTGCCTTCATTATTTACTAACTGAGTAGATCAAGGTTTTTTTAATTGTGGTTTTTGAGCACCCCTGGGTGTTTTACAATAGCTATAGTGCTTCTGTTGTTTAACTAGGAGCCAGAAACCAGTTTGTGGCCCTTGCAAAATGTACAGTAGGGGGGACGACAGTCTTAAAGGCCCCTACTGAGAGCTATTATAAGGCTGCATTTAATGTTAAGGGGAAATTCATACGGAAAAATGTCTTCTCTTTTTGTACGACTGTTCGTATACTGTATCTTTGCTTCTTTATGATGAATATAACATCCACGAACAGGCAACATCAAATCATTTTGGATTCTGAAGTTTGTTGTCATGGTATTCACCAAACCAGCAGTAGTAAGCAACACGTTAACATTTCCACAGCCATGTTTGTGTCCCCATGATTAAAACAAGTCTAATGTTTGCTCCCTAGTTAACTGATGAAAGTGTCTTTCTACTTAATAGAGTAAGCTCCAGTAGCTAAATGCTCGACTGCGTTCATCAACTTTGTGGTTGGTTTATTGTCGAGGAAAGAAAAAATACCTGCATCCTGCTGCTAAACACTAAAAGAGTGCTGAGCTTCAGTTTGGAGGCTAATGCATCAAAACACTGAGCTGGGAGACTCCACAGACCTGAGTCAGGTGATGGTTCTCTGTGGGTTCACTGGGTTCACTTCAAGCAACGTCTTTCACATGATTTTTTTTATTTTGTGATTTGTTTAAATCATGTCATCAGATATTTGCAGAATGAGGTTTCCTTTGTTCTGACACAGTTGTCAAGACAAATGAGGCTACATTTAGAGGAGCAATAATTAGTCCAATGATTGATAGATGGATTTAAATAGATAGATAGCCCCATAGATAGATGCTGTTATTAGATGGGACAACACCTTAAAGGCTAAATACCAACAACAAGAATTTAACTTGATAGCTCCAGTCAGGTCTGCCCACAAGAAGCATCCAGGATACTGACTGTAAATGTTTGGTTGTCTGTTCAGCAGATAGCATTTCTGAGCCTGGAGAAAGTAAGATGATTATTTTGGTTGATGCATTAGTGAAATTTAATACATTTCAGAGCAAGGCGTCGCGATACAGCACAAAGCAATCTGCAGACATCGTTGTAAACTGTCTCAGTGTTTCAGCTGCATTACAGACTTTGAGACTGACTCCTCAGAGGAAATACCATGGAAGACGCACAGAAAAGAAGAGAACAGGCGCTCCGGAGCCAAACAGCAGCAAAAAGAACTCCACGTCACTAGTTTGACTACAATAAGCACCGGCAGAGAGTTTAGGGCGAGTTGGGGAGTTGGGCGGGAGGTAGTGGATGCTCCGTTCCTGATTGGACAGAACCAGTTGCCCATATTTAGATCAGCGTCCCTCCCTGGTCTGTGTTCAGCTGTGCTTTAGGAATGAGAGGCAAGATGTCTGGTTGCTCTCTCGCTCCACATCACATCATGGAAACTCACTGGGAGCTCGTTCACTGGCTCTGAGACTCACTCTGCTCTGTCTTTTATTAGTGGAGGAGGAAAGCCATGGAAGTTTTGTTCCTTTCTTTCCTGGCTTGCGATTGTTGATGTAGACACAAAGCAAATAAATTATCTGTAACACTTAAATTATCTGTTTGTCCTTGTAGCCACGCAGAGTCAAATGATAAAATGAAGTCTGGGTTATTAGGGATTACCAGCTCTAATGTGTTTTTACAGGGATGAAAGACTCAACCCCTTCTCTCACCCCCTTTTCCACTTTTACTTCCCAAAAATCACCGTGAAATAGATAGAAGCATGTCAAAATTAAACTAAACAAACCAAGAACAGAAAGGCCTGTCCGTGGCTCGTGTCTGCAGGCCGCCACTAGCCATTCATCAAACCTCGACATTCTGTGTCATTGTGCTTGCTTCCCAAATTATCTGTCCACGTTTGCAAGCAAAAGAGTAAAAAAATAAAAGAAGAAGAAGAAGAGAGGAGGAGGAGGAGGAGGAGGTGCTCTTCTGAGCCTGACATGAAGCATCAACTTTTCATTTCCCAGGCCTGCCACATCAACAAAGGGAGTGCACTTGGCTGAATCGCAGAGGAGAGAGGAGGAACAAAAACAGCGTCGAGACGAAAAATGTAGGAATCGACCACAAGGGGGTCGGTGGTGGTGGTGGGGGGGGAACGGAGGGAGGAGCAGTTCAATCGGGTAAAACTGAGATTGTATGGTGAAGGTGGAGGAATATTTTACCCCGTGACACAACTCAACATACACATGATCCCAGTGTCTGCTGGTGATGCTGCCACTGCTCCTGCACCAAGATGCAGACATAGAATTCTGGATATTTAAAAATGTACATGAAATTAAAGAATCTGATGAGAAGAGCAGAGCTTCTTCCTGTATATGAAATATCCTCTTGATGAAGGAAACATTTTTGTGAGGCAAGGTCTTAGCGGGATGACTCATCTCATCGCAGAGCACCAAATATCTGACTTCATGTGAAACAGATGGTCTCAGTTCAAACACGTTATGTAGCTCAGGAAAGAAAGCGATTGTCCTATGATAGAATATAATAATCCAATATATGATGTGTTTTGTCCCAATCACACACGCGCCTGAAGTTGTGTCAGAACCACTTCAGTGTGGGCGACTGGCAGTTACTGAGGCGAGACTCTTCATTATCTTTAACGGTTATACTTAACCTGATAATGACAGTGGCCACCCACAGTTAAGACACTTCCTGCCCCTTCCAGCCCCTCCGAGTCTAACGACTGCGCTCGAGCTGCAGGGCCACCTGGCTCATGGTTCGGCTCATTGACAGAAATTAACTTTTAGGATTATTGTTTAATTGTGCATCGTGTTTTCTTAAGGTGGGAGGAACGGGTCGTTCTAATGCTGAAAGCCCGTTACCCTTGAGATAACGGGGGATGTAAACCCTCCTGAACTGGACTCTCTCTCTCCCTCTCTCGGCCCACCGCCTCTCCCTCAACATGTCGAGACACTCAACAGTCTGCATTCCTACTTCCACTTTTTCCTGGAGCTCAGCCGTCGCTTAACAAGACACCGTTACAGAACAAAATCTGCTGATCCCATCATGTGCGACAGAAGATGTGTGATTTCATATCTAATGTCTGGTCCTATCTGTTGGGATGAGGCTGTGTTTGTGTGTACGTCTGCTTTTATTTGCTCGTGTTGCAACAATTTTGCCGGACAACAGACTTTGATTAGGTTCAGATTTGATCGTTGGTGCTTCATCTGTTTCTCTTTGTCGACCACATCTTCCTTCTCCACCTCTGCAACACATTTTACCATCTCTCTCTCTCCCCCCCCCCTCTCTCTCTCTCTCTCTCCCTCTCTCTCCTTCTCGCTCTCTCCTTCGCTCTCTCACCCTCTCTCACTCTCTCTCCTTTAATTCTCCTGTCTCTACCTGCCTTTGCGCATTTCTGAAGTTCTTCCCCTACTCTTCAGTTCTTCTACCCCTCACCCACCCACCCACCCACCCACCCCCTGCCTCCCTCTCCTCCCTATTAAACACCCCTCATGCAGTGGGAGGGGGAGAAGCACCCAGTCTTAAAAAGACTTGCCACCCCGGGGCGACATAAGAGTGTCAGGCTCCACCTTCTCCCACGTCGGCTAAACCCCAGCCCCAGCCCCACCCAGCTTCTCTCAGCTTTACCTATCGATATGTTTTTCAACTTTTTTTCTATGGTCACTCAAAATTCACAGAGGTTGTTTATGTAAAGTAGATGCAGCGTTGGTTGTGTTTCTCCTTCACAGCAGTAAAGTTTGAGAAAAGATTACAGCCCTGTGACACTCCTCCCACTTCCAAGCAGGATTGCCTTTGTTCCACATTTTCCAAACTTTTTTTTTTGTTCTATATTCTTGAAATCTGATATCCCAGCTTGAGGGAAGACTCTAAGTTGTGTGCCCCCCCAAAAAACACAGGTAACATCTCTGAGTGTCTATGTGTGTGGGTTTGTTTGGAAGCTGGAAAGGAAAAGATGAAAGTTACAGAGAAACGTTTGGATAGGGGTGTGGGGGGGGGACATCTTTTTGTTCTGTCTCTGCACATGAGTTCAATTCTTACAGCATCTGGAATCATTCAAAGCTGCAGTGCTGGCTGCATCACGTTCAGCTCTGCTCTGTGACTTCAGCTTCTCAAACAAAACCTTGAGGAGGAAAAATGAAAACACTCCTGAAACAGTCACTCTGGAGGGTAAAAGGTTTTTTGGTTACTTACAAAAATAAAGTGTATATAGATCTGTATGCGCTTCTTATTTTATCTTTATTGTGACTAACAGACACCTAATAGCTCAAAACTGTGCAGTGATTAATCCCAACTATCCCAACACATATAATTCACTGACAGGACTGTGTCATTCTGTCTTTACCATGCAGGACAAATGTGTTTGTGCGAATGGCCAGTCATTAAAAAAACGTAAAACAATGATGAAGTTTATCCAGTTTGTCCATGACCAAGACTGATAAGAACCAATCAGGAAGGAAAGGAAAGAGATTGCGTCATCGTTTCCAAATGATGCAGCTTTTTCCTCAGATGGTTTCTGTCCTTTCACGGAGTTCTATCACACTGATGTTTGTTCAAATGTTAATTTTACCGTTTGAATTAATTGCTTGATGCTTCAAAAACGGGATGAAACATCATGATTGACAGCAGAGACTGACCAGTGATTGGTCGAGCAAATGTATAGATGGGATCTGGCTTAACACTAAGATCACTCCTGCGCAGACTCTGGCTTCAAATGATGAGGAAAGCACAAGACGGTGGTATCTGGGTTCATTAGCTTCATTTCTGTACCAAGGGAGAAGTGGAGATGCATCATGTGAGTGTGTGTGTGTGAGTGAGAGAGAGAGAGAGAGAGAGAGAGAGAGAGAGAGAGAGAGAGAGAGAGAGAGAGAGAGAGAGAGAGAGAGAGAGAGAGAGAAAGTGATTCCTGCAGTCTCTGTTTATTGCTTCAGTACCTTTAAGGCAGTGCAAGCCATAACAAGTAGGCTCCCTCCTCACCTGTCACCTGTAGCCATGAATACTTCACCCACTCACACTCAGCTCAGTTATAGATGCGCAGACGGCTTTATCGCTATTTTGCTAATGTTACATCTACATCTTAATTTCTTCCTAAGTGGATTCTTAACAATCTACGGTCAAGCTGAAATTCTCATTGTGGGCCAATTAATATCATTGTCTTTGGTCCAGTCGTCTCACTGGGACAGTAACACGCAGCCAGCTGGAAGACAGGACATTTGAGTTCAGAGGATGAATCACCGGCCATCTTTCCTCTTTCACGTTCTGTGTGCAGTAGAGAAGAAAGTGTTTTAAAAATAAATGTTCATAAACCTGAGAAAAGGTTCAAGCAGAAGATCTCATATTTGACACCTGGAAAACCTTCCATGTTGTCTCAAGTGAAAGGTCACTTCGCCAACGTCTCAGCGCTGAAGCCAACACATGTAGGTACCACCCCTCTGAGATCACTGCCTGTGAGGCCTTGTCCTGTGACCTGGGGCCAGAGAGCAGAGGCCCACAGGAAAACAGCATCTGCCAATGGGAGAGCAGAACCGACACTTGAGATTTCACAGGAGATCAGGACCAAGGATTTTACATCAGTCGGCTGGAGACTGGAGCTCAGGGGGCAACAGATCAGATCCCCCCCTAAAGGAACAGAGTGTGTTTGTTAATGGTGTTTGAGTTGCAAAAGTGGGAAATGCAAGGAAGGTGCAGTGTCTCATGTTCAAAAGGGAGGTTTAGCTGCAGCACTTTGACATGACGCTCACAAAGTACATGTGGGTTTGCCACGTTGTGTCCAAGCGCTTCTCATATCGGTGCAAAGAGGAAAAGTAAACAGTTAGTGTGTGAAGATCGAGACCCAAGCATGTGTCATCAAACTGTGAAGCACTGCAACATGTGGACAAAGCAGTGAAGCTGGGCTCGAGGAGACATAAGCTAAAAAAAAAGAAATTACTCTAAATTCTACTTTTTTTCTTCAGTTGAAAGTTTCTTCCAACAAGTTGAATTCCTTCATGTTTTGAGCTGCATCCCTTGTTTTTAAATCTAAAAATCTGTACAGCCCCATTCTCCCAGAGATGTTTTAACAATCTGTAAAGCATTTAACACCAGTCTCGGGTCGGGAAAGAGGAGAAGAAAGAAAAACGCCACGTAAAGAACTATGGTATTCTGTCTGTATCTGAGCCATGTGTTGAGGAGTCATCTCCCTGTGAGCGTTGGCCTGGAGCTGCACCCACAGAAGAGCCCCCTCTAGCGCTCAACGTCCCTGAGTTAGGCTCACCCCCGTCCTCACAAGCTGGCTCGCCATGTAAACACACCAAGGCAGAAAGAGCATCAATGACGAATGCGGATGCGTCTCCTGTGATGAGGATTACTCAGTGGAAGGGTGGGCTTATTCCATCGGGAAAACGTGGAGGGGGGAGGCGGGTGGGAGAAGGTGAAACGTGAGCCTCTGGATCACGTCTGAAGCTGGAAGGAGGAGCTGCACTCACATAGTGCAGATGGGTGTGAAAAAGCAAAGAGATTAACTCTTTCATTCGGGTTATTATTGGTTAAATGTGGGTTTCTTACTTTTTTTTTATATGCAAGGTAACTAAAAGCACAATTATTTCAGTTTTCTTCTTTTCCCTAACACTGGATAAAAGCTTCTCTGACACTGTGAACTATGATGATCACATAATAGAGTGTTGTAGCTTTGTGGTTCAGCGGGTGGTGATTACTTTTGTTTTCTCCATAACAACGTTTCTCTCCCTTTAGATTTCAGCTGCAGCGCTTTAAATAAATGTAAAGAATGACGATGTGAAAACAACGTGTCACTTTGAAAGGGTAGAATTATCACCTGCAGCTTCACAGTGAGCTTCTGCCACAGGCTCCTCATAAAGATGGACGACGTGACGACTCCCTGAAAGCTCCTCCTCCTCCATGTTAATGGATGGGGCACATGGTCTAGACTAAAAAGGTCAAAGTAAACATCAAATTCTCAGAGATTATTTCTGTCATTTTTAATAGTTCATATGTTTGCTTTTAATTATTTATTTGGTGCTATAAAAACAGGATGAAACTTTATGATCCACAGCTAAAACTGACTTAAGATTGGTTTATTTATTTATATAAAGTCTATTATTTCACCTCATCGTGTTTGCTTGTTCCTCCTAGCCTTGTTTTTTGGTACAGAACTAAGGTAGCTGTTTTTACAATATAATAAATATACAATATAATAAATAATAAACTCTAAAAACAAATAATTAAGACCAAAAAAAAGTTGTAAGTCTCCTCAATTGACAAGCTGGGAAATTGAATATTTCCCATTTTAGCTTGAAAAAGTGAATTTCATTAAAATGAACATATTTGGCTCTTGTTATTCTGCCAATAGACTAATCAGCTCAGTCTTTCAGCTCAGTCCAAATCCTCATTTATGTACATTAAACAACAACATGACAGACTAAACTGAGGAGCAGAGAATAAAGATCTCAGCACAGTTGCTGTCTGAGCTTTGAGACCAACAGTTGTCATCAGACTGTCGAAAGAAGAGCAGAGAATCGGGGAACCTGCAATTTTCCTTGGATTTTCCATCGAGCTCAACAGAAAGTTGGCCTGGAGCTGCAGCTTCTAGCCGACATTGGAGACGAGGCTATCTGTGAAGAGCAGGAAAACTTCTCCACTTTGACATGAAGAATTCTCTGTTTCACTCTTTCATTTTCTATACCCTTGATAGGTTTTTACCAATGAAGGGCATCGAGTATCTAGTTGTTTTCCATCACCTGTTCAGGGCCTGTAAACCCAGTCTGAGCCTGGCTGCTTTCTTTAAACTGGGTCTTCCTCTCATCTGGATTGTCTGAAACTTTCTTCTGCGAGTGTTCAGATTGATTGCAGCTGGGGCTGTTGGCTGGGTTCATGCTGTGGGAGGCTGCAGCCGGCCAGCAGGGAGGAGCTCCAACATCTGGAAAAGAAGGAAAGCTGGCTGAGGCACAGAGACGAGAGCCCAGCGACATGGTTTTGCTCTCTGAGCCAGTGCTGCTGCCAGAGTGTTTGCAACTTAACTTTATGTGAATTAAAGGTTTCAGATGCCGGTGTTGTCGGATGAGCATTGAACCGATGCAGCGTGTGAAGTTGATTTAAAAAGCGTTTGTCTGTTGGAGAGAAACAGAGTAAGACAGAGGGGTCGACCCAATGGAAAGAGTGGGCTGCTGTTGTTGAGATCCGACCCTATGGGCCCCTCTCGATGTAACAGCGTGTCTGAACATGTGGGAGCCGCCTGTAACAGGAGAAAGAAGGAAGGGGGCGTTGAGTTTGTGCCTGTGCTGGTCAAGAAAAACTTTTCCTCCTCTTTTTATTTTAGTGGACTTTTCTTTCAAAAACCTTGATGTCTTTCTTTGTTAAATCAGAGATTTCCTTTTCAGTTCAATTTCAATGAAAGAAACAACAACCAGTGATGAACAGATTCCTTCAGTCAGTGATTATTAGAAGGATTTAAAAACCACCATTACAACTTACCATAATAGATCATATATAACCTTCATATTGTCTCTCTGACCCTATTGGATGCAGAGAATGTGCAGAAAATAAATTAATTGTTTGAATGACAATATTTTAGTTGACCTTGAACTTGTTCTTTTAATGATATCCTCCAAAGTAATGTTTCTACCCAGATGGTGAAAACCTGTCCATGTATTGTTGAGTTGTTTTGCAGATACACAGACAACGTTGGTGAAAATATAGATAAACACCTCATGGTGCTCGAGGTGAAGACAGGAGATAACCTGTTAAATTCCTGTTGCACTGAATCCAATAGTTATGAAGATATTTCAGTATAGGGCTACCAGGACTTCAATGGTTGGGTTTGACTTTATTCTTTTCTTAAAAGCTGGTTTTTAACGGGTTTAGGTGCGTCTGTTTATTTCCTTGTGAGTCAGTCAGAGGCACAGCGCAGGAAAGTGAGTTACTGTGGATGGATGTCACGTTTATTTCTGGTGGAGCTGTGCACTTTATCATGCAATGGTAATTATACGGTTTGGTCGGCTAGAAGTTCCAGCCAGGCAAAGTCGGTATAATTAACTTCTCTCTCCCATTTTGATCCTCTGCGCTTTAACTTTTCCTTCTCGGGCCCTGGTGGTGAACGTGTGCACCCAGCAGCTGAGGCAGAGCGAGAGCCTTCCCTGGGTTTACACAGCAGAGGGATGGAGGTTAGCAGAGCGAGAGAGGTAGTGGCGTCCCACCGGCAGCCTGGACAGAAGGGGCATTCATATCTTCGGATCCCCCCGGTCGTCCCCGACAGACCACAGTTTGTCGGCAAATCTACTCGCCGTTTACTGAGGAAATGTTCACTTAGTGCAGGAAGTCTGAGGTTTCCCCCCAAACGTTTGATTCCAGAAGTTACCCAAACAACAGCAGGGTTATAGGCAGGGTCAGAACAACATAGGTGGGAACTAAATCCTGAGGAGCTTAAAATGTCACTAAACCAGCAGCTGATGTATAAACAATTAGTAAAAAATACTCACCTATACCCCTGAAGCTATATGATTAGTTTTATCACAGAAAAATACTCTCAACATTTAAAACATTAAAATCTTTTAAAGTTTATTGAGCAAAAATGCAAATGTATTTTGCACAAAACAAAAATAAAGCAAAAGGAGTTACTGTACATTAAGAAAAAAAATCTAACATAGGTCAGTAAAATAAAGAAAAATATTTTTCCACATAGATTTTCTGTTTTTATCTGCCCGTGATTATAGTAAAAGCAATATTATTATTTAAAAGTACGTAAACAGAGGATAAACATATCAGGTAGTAAGCATAGAAAGTGGCACAGTGTTAATAGGCTGCAAATAAAGATGGACAACATGTCTCAACTCTCTAAAGTTGCAGGTTCTGGACCAATCACGAGTCAGTCTCAGCTGTCAATCAAAGTGTTTCACCCGTTTTCATATCGTCAAATAACTAATAAGAACCAAACTTAAAGGGAAAATTGACATTGGAATAAACATCAGTGTGATAATAACTGTACCTAACTTAACAGAAACTTTTCGTTTGGTTAATTTCCAAATAGTCAACGTTTAGGTTTGTGATCGACACTGCAGCCACTAGGGGGCGATCAAGGGGATTCGGCTTCCCTTCTGGGAGCTGCCCTGTCCAACTTTTTATATACGATCTATGGTTGGCACCACCGCATTGAACGATCTACCTTGAGGGCATTGATCATTTTGGAATGTTTTGCAATCTACATTATCTTTGCAAGATAAAGTTAATTCAAGTTTGGAAGGCACGAAGGCTTCAACTCGAATTCTTATCTGCAATTTGTGACATTTTCTGTGTCCACAGTGTTCATCATCCCATCTGTTCCCTGTATGAAAAGTGTCTGTGGAGAAAAGTATGCACAGATGTAGGTCGTATAGAACTAGGACACAGCGGAGTTGTGTTCCCGTCATAACCAAGGGTCCTTCTGCACCAGGTTTGTGCAGTTTCACTAATGTCCTGCAGGGGAAGCACAACGCCGACTCACTGCAGTTTCTTCAATTCGTTGGCTTTCCTCCTCTTCAGCTTCTTCTTAAGAAGCAGCAGGTCGATGTAGATGATGTGATCTAACACGGTAGAGGAGCAGAGGAGTCCGCCATGGAGAGCTCCTGCTATCCCACAGCTGAACACGTCTTGGCCTGGAACAGAGGGACACATACAAATGACTGGATGAGAGAAGATACATGTATATCTGGACCTGGATCCAGGTTCTTGTCTGTGTTCCCCTTTAGAAACTCAAAAAACGATACAATTTCATCAATGTTTAGTTAGTAAATTCTTGCATTCCATAAAGTTATCAACCGTCCCGCATCAAGCATCAATCTGAGGGCCCATTGAGACGTCTCTATGCCTGGGACACCTTCAGTCACAAAACACAAATGCATGTGCAGTAGTTTGTGATCTCCATACCTGACATGTAGAGGTTTTTGACGGGGGTGTTGCACCTGTTCCTCGCCACGGCCTCCGCATAGAAACGCTCGATGTTATGCTCTGCGGAGTACATGGCTCCACGTTGGGCACCCAGGTAGTGCATGTTGGTCAGCGGGGTCGCCACATCCTGGAAAACCAACTGGAGAGAACAAAAGTAAGGCTGCAGTTCATATTCAAACACAAACAAATCTCTCACAGCTAATGAATAGATCTTGTTTAAGTACATGAGATGTTTTAAATCATTGTCATTTTCATGCACAGACAGCAGAGATTAGTTTGGACATTTTGCCTCATCTACCTTGTCTCTGATTTTAGGGAACAGCGTGCAGGCCCAGTCGAAAAGGTTCTTAGCAAATCGCATTTTGTAGTCGTAGTAGTCGTTGCCCCGTTTCCTCACAGTCGTGTCCTTCCACTCCTCGAACCACTCGTACTTCACCATGGTCAGAATTGTCATGCAACATTTTCCTGTGATACACGAAACACACAAGGGGTCACATTTAATCCATGTAGACTCTCAGGTGTTTTATTTTTACAAATCATATCAAAATACATAAGGTAAAGACATATTCTATTTGCAGTTCAGCTTTAAAACATGTTTTATTAGGGAATTACCCTTCAATTTGTCTTTTTATCTGTAACTTCTGTTATTATGATGGGTGTTGTTTGTACCTGGGTTTCTGATTTTGGACTCTGGGTCTTTAGCGGACGGCATCGTGATGAACATCATCGGGATGTTATCTGGTGCTTCCTCTTTGCTCAGTGCAAAGAAGTCGTCCATCCTTAAAAACAAATGTAAAGTGATACATCAAAATACCAAAGTCAGAGCATCATCATCATCATCATCTGATCCTCGACTCCATCTAGAGGATGAAAAGGGGATTTTCTAACTCCCTCAATGATTAAACTACTTAAAATATAACATGTTCCTTTATTTAAACTTTACAGTAAATCTTAAGTTACAGTGTTTTGTTTCTCTACTGATGAATAAAACGTGGCCCATACCAGAAATGATAAGCATGTTCAATGCCCCTGGTCTTCATTGAGGAATCAGATGTATCGCTTCTTCTTATACAGTAGCGCCCCCTTGTGGTTACTAAACGCCAGAGAGATCACTGCTCTGCATACTTACGACTTGTCCATATCATTGTTCTTGAACAGCCAGAAGTTTGTGGACTCGAGGCCCACCTCCTCCTCAGTCCCATCGAAGCCGCTGAAGACCAAGAACGACCCCCGGGCGTGTTTCATCATGTTCAGTCGCTCCTGAATATCTAAAAATAAAACACATTATGGATCTTGAGTCGTTTTTTATACAAGAATGTATGTTATTTTGGAGAATTTTTTCATTTGGGGGATTTCTGTCTCTTACCGGGTTTGACCCGGATCTCAGGTGGAAGAAGTTTCTCGAAGGTGGTGAAGATTCCACAGTTGGAGACGACCACAGGCGCGTGAACCTCCAGCTCCTCCTGACCTTTCCTCACCTTCACGCCTGTCACAGAAATGGAACCATCGGGTCAGTTCCCTGGATGACATCTCTTTACCTTTAACTGGTTTGTTAATGAAGTGGCTGTGGCTCTCACCGTACGCTGCCCCCTTCTCATTCACCAGGATCTGGGAGACAGGAGCTCGGACCAGGCAGTTTCCTCCGTACCTCTGGATGGTGCGGACGATGTGGAAGGCGATTTCACTGGCACCACCTTTGGGGTAGTAGGCCCCTCGTTTGTAGTGATGAATCAGGAGGGCGTTGATCAGAACGCTGGAGTCCTTCGGAGGAACGCCTGAGGACAGAGAGTAAATACTTAATTATTCATTTAGCATAAGTTCAAGTCCCTCTCTAAACTCCTAAATTGAAATTGATTGAATAACATGGAAATTCATGGTTTCAAATCCATTCCAATGTACAATCAAATCCATTGATCATAGTCACTGTCCAAATACTTATGTACCTGACTGCATATATAAATGGTCTATAGTATCCTCAAATCAAAACTATAAGACAACACCTTATTGGCCCATAGTCAACTGTTCCATTTGAAATTCGGGTGAGTTCAAATTCAAATCTGAAATGTGTCACTGTCCTACTTTCCGTCTGCACTGTGCTTTCTGCCATAGCAGCTTCTTTGTGGAACCCACCGTAGAAGAGGTAGGAGAACATGACGTGGAGGTCCTTGTTCTTCGTCAGTGTGTTCACCAAACCGGACGCGCCTGTGCCAGAGAGGCGGAAGACCTCGGAGAAGAGGTCTGCGATGCCCGACTTCAGCAGGAATAGAGCAACCCACTGAGGGATCAGCTTCAGCGTCGCCAGGTAGTGAGTCTTCTTCGCTGAGATCTGTGGGAACATGGAGGCAGTTTGAAAAGGGAGGTTTCAAATGTGTGGTTTGTCTTTTGGAGGCGGGCGTGACACCGATGGCATCAAGTGTTCTACCTTCATGATTTTGAAGAAGGTCTCGATGGCCTCGGTTTCATCTGGAAACTGCTTCATCAGATGAGTCTTCATGTCCGTCTTCCCAGACACCATGGTGTACTCACGCTTGTCGTCGCCCAGGCCGATCTGGATGGTGTCGAAGTGGGGGTTCAGCTGCGTGAACTCCAGCTGACCCTCAGAGATCTGGTCGAAGGCGATCCGCAGCAGACTGTTCTCGTGGACCTGGCCGATGTAGTGAAGCCCTGGAGGAGAGAGAGGCAGAAAGGGAACCAGCTATTTCCGGCAGGTACTGAAGGTATGAAGGTGTTTCTTATCTCAATCAAACAAGGGAGAGAAATGGTCTTTACAACTGACATATCTAACCTATGAATACATATGTGAGCAAGAATGTCTCATTAAGATGATGTTTAAATGTATTGTGTTTTTAAAACCTCTTGTAAATGCATCCTCTCAATTGTTTATCTGCAGTTCCTTTCTTTCTTTCTTTTTTTACCTTTAGGAGGTTGTGTTTTCACCCCTGTCCGTTTGTTTGTTGGTTTGTTTGATTGTAAGCAGCATTATGAAAAAACTAATGAAGGGATTGTCATGAAACCTGGAGGAAGGTTATGATAAAGGTCATGGTAGAACCCATTAATTAAAAAAAGGTCTTCATAGGTCTTGATGAAAAAAATAGGCACATTTAGGTCAATTCTCTCTATGAGTGGGAAAAAGATGAAGAGCTGCTTCCTGCATCACATCCTAAGTTTTCTTACCAACATCAAACTCGAAGCCTTTCTCGATGTAGGTGTGGCAGCAGCCGCCGGCCTGGTCGTGTTGCTCCAGCACCAGGACTTTCTTCCCCGCTTTGGCCAGCGTGGCGCCGGCCGTCAGTCCGCCAATACCACTGCCAATGACGATGACGTCCAGACCCTCAGGGACCTTGTCGAGGCTGAAACCTGGAAGGAAACACACAGAGCTGCTGTAAACGTGGTCAAACTGATCCAGATATCTTCAAATCAAGTATTATAAATAAGATTATAATTATTAAATTGTAAATCTGTTGCATAATTGGATTACACAATTCAGTCTAAAGGTTGCTCTAAACACCTGTGTTTCCATGCTGGCTGTTAAAAGTATATTAGTATGCTAAGTTAATCTTTAGGTCATAATCCAATTAAGATAAAACACATGGATGAAAAACAATTACTGTTCTTCTGCTTATCTAAATGACCTGTTTGTTGGTATGTTGCAGCTAACAGGGTAATTTAGATAAAACTGTATCAGCACAGATCTGTTGTAAAAACGTGAGTGAGTTAGTTATATATAAAAGTAAAACATTTTTACCAAATTTTACTTTTTATATAGTTGGAAACACATTCACACACTTTCATTACTTGTCAATTTAATTTCTTAGTGTTCTCTATCTGATTTGTTTGATTTGGTCAAGCTGCACTTTGAAACACAAACAAAAGCTCCTCATGAATTTAGTCAGAAATATAATTCTTTAATAAAATCATGACCAATGTGGTTATTTTATGTGATTTTCTTTTTGACTGAAGTGGAACTAATGACAGAAATGAAGTCTTCCATTTAGATTTCATAGATACATTCTACAGATCTGACATATCCAACAACTCCATGTTCCATGAAATGTTTACTTCTACACTTGCTATGAATATAACTACAGATACAAAGAATTTTAACGATTACAAAATTTGTAGATATGTTATTTTTCTCAAGTTTAAGTGTGAATTCATTCAAGGTTCTTCAGATTATCCTAGTGAATTTATATCACAACATGTTTATCCTATATTTTACGTATTTGATGTTATTTTGTGTTAAATTCAGTTCCCACCGAGCTCATCAGGCTTAACTGGTAGAAGAACATATTTCAAATCATTGCATCACTTCCACTGGGATGTTTCTGACTGGTCGTTGTACCTTGCTTGATGACCTTGTCCCGCTTCTTCTGATCAAACTCTCGAGGTCCTGGCGGTCTCAGCGACTCCAGGGAGAACGGGCTCGGTTTCCCAAACAGGTACCAGTACGTCCCGCCGGCCCATATCACCAACCACACTAAGAAAACCAGCAGCCACATTATGGAGGAAGATCCCTGCTACAGCTGCAGAGCCCAGTGATCCCAGTAGCTTCAGAACTGTGCTGTCCTCACAAGGCTCCTTTTATAACGCCCAGAGCCGAAGGTCTGCAGGAAAGGAGGGATTTCATGTTCGGGTGAGTAATAAAGATAAAGACCCATTTTCTCTTATTATGAAACTGCATAGATGAAGGGTGCCATCTGCCGCCCGCCTTAAACATTTAATTTTTTTCCCTAGATATGTACAGTTATAGAAAAACAATTGTGTAAGGAATCTGTATATTAATATTTGAAATGCAGTAGTTTTGAAGTAAATGGGCACATCCCCACTAAGGTTGCAAACTAAAAGTAATAAAATGTATATATGTTGTATGAACAGCATTTATTGATTCCAAGGAGCTTATGACTTCAATAGATAAGAACTATCCACCAATGCTCTTATCAGATAAGACAATTAAGATAAAGAATAAACTAATAACTAAACGTCCGAGGCGTTTTCACACTGTGTCCGGATTTACAACTTTACAAGAGACATAAACCTGAACGAGAGTTTCAACACTTCAGACGTGAATACAACAAGAAATCCGGATTCTACTTTTAAAATCTTTATACAAAAACAGCGAAAGCAATAATCAAACCCATCTTAAAAAAGTTTCTTCTGAAAGAGAATAATAAGCGTGAATCAAATCTCCTTTGATCTCTGTAATTACTTTGTTTTTCCGAACCCACTTGTTTTGTGTAATCTCTGCATGGACTTTGTGTTCTGGTGAAACACTTCATCAGTTGACTTTGAGCCAGAGACTTAATCTGCAGCCACAGATAACATGAAGCCTAGAAGAAGCTGTTATGTTGGAAACAGACAGTGAATATTAAAACCTGTCAAACTGGGCGGAAGCTGCTGTAACTGATCATTTTTCTTTAATGATGGATTCGTCTCACTTAGTTGTTCCCAGGCCAGGGTCCTGTTATTCTAAGGTTAGGTTACAATACGTGTGTTTAACAGGGAATAGAGAGATCTGCAGAAGATTCTTGGTTTTTGATTTCCTTGAAAATGTTCACAAAATCAATTAAATATAAATATAAACAAGGATATTATCATATTTGAACCCATTCAGATCATTTTGACCTCCATCAAGGTGGTTATGTTTTCTTCTGTGTGTCTGTTAGATTGCAGGATCACACAAAAGCTCCTGACCAGTGGTTTTATCTGCATGTGTAGTGGAATAAGTATTTTTATTGTGTGTGTGTTGAATCTCAGATTACTGCTCTGTGATGTGTAATCTGTCCTGACCAGCTCAAACTTTACCCCTGTGGTAAAACACTGATTTATCACCTTCGTCCTCTAAATGATAAGTGACCCATAAGAAGGTCGCTATACGTCCAGGGCGTAGTTTGTTGTTTGTTGCCCCGGATTGAAAGTGACACTAATTGGATGCAGAGCTCGAACGGCAAGGAGCTTAAGGACTTTGATACAGGAAGCAGCTCCCGTGTCACCGACTGCTGCAGATAAAGAAATCCTATTAAGAATTAGACTAAGCGGCAGCTGCACGACTCCTTTGACTTTGCCCTGTTTCGAGCTGTGACACAGGTCGAGTGACTTGCACCCTGAATCGATTCCATAAAGCAAGAGCAATAAAAGTGAGATCTACTAATGAGCATCAATAACCAGAGCAGCCGGGTCAGGTCAAAGCTTTGTACAGCTATTTGCATTTAATTACAAATTGACACATGAACATTTTTTTACATCCACAGATACAGACAGTAATCCAGTGATGGATTTCTCTTCTGGCAGAATTCTCTTAGTTTGCTCTCTACTGTACAATCTTGATCCACAATAACTCCTCTACAGGGGAAATTTACAGCAATGCAACCAGCTCCCGTATAAAAACCGTGTGCCGTTTCTCTGGTTGCATTGTGTGCTATGTTATTATGCAGCCTCCCTTGTCTCCCTTGTACGGGTTCTTGTCGTCCGAAACGCCCTTGATCAGCGGGTCGTTTGGCAGCAGTCCCTCCACGAACTGAATCGTATCTGCACAGTTTGCATTCACCTGGAGGGACGGAAACCAGAGCAAGACATTAGTATTGTTATTATCATTACAAGGCAGGAAACATTTAAACGTGCATGCTTTCTTTTTGATGCCTTAAATTACAGAAAAGGTTTTTTTTTTCTCCCACACAGCTGATTTCAAGGAAAATATGAAATTCTGTTGTGTTGACTTACTGGTGTTCTAGGTGTGCTCACTTCCTTCTTCAGCTGATCCAGCTCCATTTTCAAGATTTCCTTATCTGACATATCCCGAGCCATCTTGGCTGCAAGAGGAAAGCAAGGTCGTCGTTTTGAGAGAGGTTACAACATTACAAACATTTGATAAAAGTGCTAAAATCTGTAATTCTCGTTCCTATTTGTGTTCAAATTTGACAAAATACACCAGATATATATCCAAAGAGACACAAGCATCAATAATGAATGAATCCTCACCTGTTGAATGGTAGGACCCGCGACAATCTGAGAAATGTGTTGGCTCCTAAGAGCTGGTCCGATAGCTGCTTCACACTGACTGACTGATCTGTGCCGTCCCCCTGCTCTTCATCCCCGGCTGATCCCCGGCTGCCGGCTTTTGGGCGAGGTCGGCGCAGGATTGGGCCTGATGTCACCAATCCCCGGTGATGAGATTAAACAATCAGGTGCCATAACCCCCCCAACCTCCCCTGAACAGGAAGGAGGTAGGGAAGCAAGCACATAGATTTCCCACAACTGTGAGAGAAAGTGTGACAGAGAAATAGAAGTGATAGATCTGTCACAGTGTAAACTGTGGGACTCAGTTTTATCTGTGCATTGTCTCTTGGCAGCTTTTTATCAATATTACATCAGTATAATCAAAGCATTCAAAAGGATTTAGTCGTTATAATAGTTTGACTTTGCAGATGTTTTGTCTTGGAGAAAGAATATTAACTCTGAAGTTAATTTTCAGATTTGAATTTGTCTTTAGTTTGAGCTGTCATGCATCATGGGCACATCAGGGCCCAGTACAAAGAGGAAGGAGGCCAAGTCTTCATCGCTGATTTGATTATTGATGTCAATCCAATCAGTTCCTCTTAGGGTTCGAACATAAGTCTCAAGTTAGGAAACAGACATTTATAAAGTAGGACAGATATTCAAGCTTTAGAGAATGAAGTGATTAGTCTGATTTTGTTTTGGGCCTTTTACTGATATCGATTTATTCCAGTTTAAAGTGTTTATGGAAAATCAAACTACTATATATATTCTCTTTGCGCACTTGTGTAGCACTTTTCATGTCACTGTGTTTCTTTCAATACAATCTGAGGCTTTCTTTGTCTCTGAAACCCGACTGGCTTCATCTAGATGAACCGAAAACCCAGTTTCTTTAACAGCGATGATACTGGAGCTGATGCAGCTCAATCTGGAACAAACAAACTACCTGTACCATGCACAATGAAATATTACTACGAGTTTTATAAAGTGAGATCCTCTCTCCTGTGCCTGTCGCCTTCACCTGACTTTTCACCTGAGACATCACAAGCTACTGATCCTTCACTAAACCGTCAGCAGGACTCACTCTGAGCCTTCTTCAGGATCTGGGTTAGTCTCATCTGCTCCAGATTAACCTCACACACACGTCACTGGATTAACAGCAGCGTGGTGGAGGTGCTCCTGATAATGAAGTGCTGGTCACCGAGAGCCTGATTAAACACTTGCATTGTCAAACTTCTTCTGCCTTTTGCATCTGGTGGTTGTGTTTGAACTTGTGTAATGTTTCAAGACTTGTATGATGTTAGTTTGATATTGTAGTGAAATTAATATCTCTGGGTTTTTGACTTATGGGCCGACACAAGAAGCAGAAGACACCATGTTGTATTGTTTTAAGAGCTTCAATGGGTTTGGAAATCTGATAAGTTTACAATGTGTTTAAATACATAGATAATAAATATAAAACTGCAAATAGAATTTGTTTAGGATAGAATATGTGTATTTCTATATCGCAACAATTATGACATTGTGGTGAAGGCTCTGAGAAGTATAGGTCATCATAAATGTTTTAAAATATTGAGATTGGTGCCTAACAAAAATCTTTTTAGGATTAACAGGGAGACTTTTGTCTGGGTCTCAGCTAAAAAAAACTCCTTTTCCTCTAAATACACTTGAGGGATTTTATGTTTGTTTATTCTAATTATCTAATTTAAAATGTAATTCTACCTCTAAATCTGTCCTGGTTTCATCTGTGCTGTTTGTTGATTGTATTAACTGCATATTAAATTGATTTGTTAAGATAAGATAAGATAAAATAATCCTTTATTAGTCCCAGTGAGTGAAATTTACAATATTACAGAATCAAGAGTAAAAAATAGGCATCAATAAGTAACACACGATACTTGAGTGTAACAATATATACAAAATATTGAAAAATATGAATGTTGTTCTTATTTTAACAGTTTAATAAGTGCTGTATAAAGGACATTTTCTGTGATTAACTGTTCAACCTGTAGGTGGCGCAGTCGAACCTCACTTTTCTCAAGCTCAGTTCGAACTATCAACCAATCAGCGGGCGCCTTTGCCCCGGAACAGAACATCTTTTCAAAACAAGAGCTTTGGCTCAATACTTCGCGATTTCCCAAAAGCACGTGGAGCGCTTCGTGGGCTTATTCTGAAAGGCCGCTGGTGTTTTGCCGGATATTCCTCTCGGGTTCCGGCGCTCTGTGGCGGATGGGTGAGCGCTGAGCAGCAAACATGGCGGCTCCCAGCAGGAAGCAGGTTTTAAAGTTCATCAGCCAGTTGGGGGCTTTTATTCTGACCCGGTTCGGCTTCTGGAACTGCTTCTGCATGTTGATGCTGTTCGCGGAGCGTGCGGATTCCAAACGGTGAGAGGAGCTTAACGCTGCGGGAGCTAACGCGAGCTAAGGAGCTAACTTAAAACTCAGACACTTTTACATGAACACATTTCTTTTTTAAAACACATTTATCTAAACGGTTTATAGCTGGTGAAGTGTTTTAATAATAATAAAAAAATGCGTATGTACCAACTTGTTCTGCTCCATTTCCCTGCTAATGCTAACATGCTAACTACTTAACTCTCCAGCAATTAGACGGGGCCCCTCGAGTGGAGCTGCACACATGAGGAGTTGTTTAAATCGACCTCTGTTCTTCCTGGTCTGTAATCTTCTGTGTGGACAGAGTCGAGTCTCTCATGTCCCGCATTGAAACCGTGGTTCCAATCTCTGGTGTTCACTGTGGGTGTGTTGTGAGTCTGCGGTGGGTGGGTCTGCCCTGAGGGAACCACACCCCTCTGAATTACCCAGTACTTATCTGAGCCTGTGTTCATGGTCCTGAACTTTCATCATAGTTTCCTTGGCATGAAAGTTCAGCTCCAGGTGCATCACAGGGTTGATGTTTAAAAACAGATCATAATAAGACAGTCGAGGAAGTAAAAACAGTCACATCTGTAAGGAGGGGGGTGTAAAAGTATTGTTAATCAATGTTTAATGTTCATTAGATGTCGTTGGTTCTTATCAGAGATAAGGTAATCGCTGTATAAATGAAATCAGGCCACATTGTGTACTTTTGATTTGACTGTGTGTACATTGTCGTCTCCAGGAAGCCAGACATCAACGTGCCGTACCTGTTTGTGGACATGGGGGCGGCTGTGCTCTGCGCCAGCTTCATGTCCTTCGGGGTGAAGAGGAGGTGGTTTGCGATGGCCGCCGCCGTCCAGCTGGCGGTCAGCACGTACGCAGCATACATCGGAGAGCAGGTGCACTACGGGGACTGGCTCAAGGTGAGTCACCGCTCCATTGATGGAGTTTATTAAAACACAATGAAGCAGTCTTTTCTACTCATGAGCTGTTATCAGTGATGAAATATTCATCAGAAACAGATCTGTGTCACACGTGAGGGACGATTTGGATTCTGGGTCACCACTACAGAAGTGGAAGTGGATTTATCAGAGAATATGACTGCAGCAGGAACTTAACAGCTTGAACTGTGTTTCCCTGCAGGTACGAATGTATTCCAGAGCGCTGGCAAACATCGGAGGCTTCCTGGTTCTGGCCAGCGGGGCGGGGGAGGTGTACAGGCAGAAAGCTCGCAGCAGGTCCCTGCAGTCGACGGGACAGGTTTTCCTGGGAGTCTATCTCATCTGCTTGGTAAGACCCACGTTGGATTTACAGATTGTCTGAGATCAGAACCAGAAGGACAGTCAGGATATGACAGATATGGTTTTCTGCACAATATCATAATGTGTATTTTGTTAAAACATCCCATAATTGTTAACTGCTGCTAAGTTCAACTTTAGTCTCTTTGAATTCAGTGTCTGATGATCATTTAGTGTTTAAGATATTATGCACTTTGTTGATGTCAAGTAAAACATGAATTAACCTTGAAAGTGATGGAGTTAAAACAGAGTGTAAAACATGCACGTTCCAGTGTCCTTTTAAATGATGCAGTACCACTTTCCTCCCACTAGGTGTACTCCCTCCAACACAGCAAAGAGGACAGGCAGGCCTATCTGAACCACATCCCCGGGGGGGAGATCACCCTGATGGCCCTGGAGGTGCTGTTTGGCGTCCTGGCTCTGGCCTTCCTCTCCGGCTGCTACATCCGCCTGGCGGCTCAGATCCTCGCCACCATCCTGCCTCTGGTGATCCTGCTCATCGACGGCAACCTGGGATACTGGCACCACGGCCATAAGGTGGAGTTCTGGAACCAGATGAAGCTGATCGGACACAACGTGGGCGTCTTCGCCGCTGCGCTGATCCTAGCTACTGACGGCTGAGCCCCCCCCCCCCCGGACTCTCACAGGGAACTTTAGCGAACAGAGAGGCTCTCGTGTTAGCGGGACGGGATCTTTGACCTTTACTGACTTTGATCTCAAAGTTCCAGTGACCCTCGGGACTCAAACGCTCCGAGCTGAGACGACTGGATGTAAAACTCGATGATTGTCTTTGCCTTCCAGTTTGTAACTTAACCTGCAAGAACAAGAAAACTCCAAGCTTCCGTTTTTGCGATTTAATAATTTATTTGAATTCATGTTTACATTTTGTCTCTCTGCTCTGAAGCATGACGCTGAGTAATGATGCTGTAAAGCTACATGAAACAACACCTGCTATTCCAAAATGTAAAGTCTCGAAGGTTTGATAATGTTTTTCAGTTTATGGTTGAAGTATTTCACAGGTTGAGGGGAAACTTTAATAAAACGTTTGTGGTATTGCTTAGGAAATGGGGATGAATGCAGCTCGGATCATCTGATAGGAAACACTATTGTTGCTTTTATCTGGTGCATTATTGTATCTAGACTTCCATTAAATTTAATAAGCACAGCTTTTTTTTAATATTCTGTGTATAATGTTCATTTTTATACAAAATAAATTTAGTCGAGATCACAGCTGCTGCACGGTTCAACTGTTCCCTGAACTTCAATGAAGACTCATGAATTATTCTGTGGGACATGGTTGAAAATGTCCTTGAACGCCCTTCAACGTTAAAGTGGTATTAAAGTGAAGGACAAAAATAAAATGATATAAACTGACAATAATTATCTAGGGGCCTAATCTCCTTATTTCATAATTTATTTGTAATTTGATTGTTTATAGATTCTGAGTCAGTTTAGCTCTAAACTACTTCTGTACCTCCACTTAACACTATTACTAACTCCACTGAATTAAAAGAACTGATTTTCTCCATTTCAGGTCTAAAACAAAGTATAAAATGTAGAATAAGCACATTTAAATGAAAGCTTCTTTAAACTAGAGCAGTACCTGTAGCTGCAGAGTTTGGACATCAGGAGGATCATGATCCACGACACTTTCAGTCCAACAGGTCGGGGGATTCGAGGAACAGGCCGGAGCCGGGACACAGCTTCAAGCCCAACGCCACATTCATAAGAGGTGAATACTTCAGAGTGTAATCTCTGAAAGTATTTCCCTCAGGGCAACACCACTAAACCAAGAGAACCTGTTCCAGTGCAGCGATACTGACGTGTATGTGAATAACATTGAATGTTTTTGATTAAAGGGATTATGATAATTCAGATAATCACAGGACATTTGTCTGGTGAATAAAAACAGGTCTGTTCTTTATATGAATGCAGTTACTGTGTCCTGGAATTTCAGCAATCACATTGCACGAGATTAATTGGTTCAGGAAACCAGAAGTTATGTTAATTATTCTTGTCTTGATTAGTTGTTACAAGATGTCATCGTGTCAAAGAGAAATCCTCAAATCTTCACCCACAATGTTAACACCACAGGGTGTTTTCCAAACTGTTTTCTGAGCAGCACCGGGGGAAATTACTTTCACTTTATTCTAATAACCAACAAATCATTGAGTCATTTTCTAAGCTAAATGCAGTTGTTAGTTTTGTTTGAGGGAGAAAAACTAAATCAATGCAGGAAATGTGCCAAGTTGTGATTTTGGAAATTGGGATCAGCATCGTCTTTGTTTTCCGCCATTTTATAAACCAAACACCTCCCAGATCAATATACTAATGTTAAGTTATCGTTGGTTGCTGCTCTGAGATAAAAATCACAAATCCATGCTGCTCTTCAAATGTTTACCACATAAATCAAGAGCATTAGCCAAATTGATTTAACTTCATAAATCACTTTTTTTATTAACAAATTGAAAACACTTGCTTTCAAGTGTCGCCCAGAAACCAGAAGCTTATTTAATGATCTGGAACTGACGGCTTCAGTTGCCTGTAGTGTAATAATGAAACTTAAAAAAGAAACCGGTTTGTTTAAGAACAACGTGGACATGACTCCAGATTAAATTACCTCTCACCGTTCAGATAGTTTCCAATAATCCTCATGATCTCACAGTCGGAACCGACAAAGTTGGATTGTGTTCAAAAACTTGTTGAAAATTACAGTATTACAGTCAGAATTTTTGTTACTTTTATTTTAGAAAATGTCCTTTAAAGTGTGGCATTTCAAGTCACATTTTGTTTAAAATACAGAAAATACAGACAATAGAACATGGATACAGCAAAAAAGGAAACAATGACAGAAAATAAAGCTAACAAGCCTTTCTGACTGCGCTAGTTTTCTCTTTTTGAAATGGAACTGAAGGCAAAGGAAGAAGGGCGGAAAAAAAGAAAAGGCTTCAGGGGACAGGAGGGGAAGGGTGGGGGGGAGTGGGGGCAGAATGAGACAAGTTAGTTAAGGAAACTATGGATGCTTTATGGTTCATGTTTAAATTATTCTTTATAAAGTCTAATTTAAGATTTAATCTTTCCTCTTTCTTTTTTGTCTTTTTCATTTAATGGTATTTTGATCTTCTGGATCCAGGGCCCTCAGCGCTCCTCCTTGTGGTCTCGGACTGAGGACAAGGAATGCCGACTTCGTCTGGCAGCGGGAACAAAACCACCTGCGTCGCCTTCCCCCGAACGCCCGCGCTGCCAACTCAAGAAGATAAAGTGGAGTCCTTCTGTGTTTGCTGTGCTTGTGAACGTTGCATGGACTTCTGACTTTCCACGTCTCTAAAATGTTTCTCGACCTGCGGGGGGGGGCAGAACAGAGACATTTATGGACAAATCTCGACATCAGTTCTGAGACAAATCTTAACGAGTCACTCAAGCTCCCTGACATTCCACCGAGTGCTGCCCTCTTCCACTTCTACCATTTTTAAATTCAAATTAGATCAGATTTTGTTTCATGCCCAGGGACCAAAAGAGACAGAAGAAAACACAACACAGTGCATCATCTCCACTGATAATGGACCAACAACCTGCAGTATGTTTATATTAAAAACAAATATTGGCCAATAAATCATTGCAGATTCTTTAATTCCCTCAAAATTAGCAGTGTCTTAGTCTTATTCCTGTGAAGCAAAAGGTTTCAACTTCCTAACGTGAGAATTTGATGTTCACTGGATTTAAAGAATATATATCACTTTGATAACTCAACTTTCAGGGTGATGTGAGCCAAAATGATCTCAGGGTCAAATGTCCCTTTATTATTTAGTTTGTTACAAACTGAGTTTTGCGTCACCTGATGATTAATCAAGGAAAAATAAAAATCTGCAAACAAATCCAGAAGTGATGCAGCGTTAGTGAGATATTGTAAAGATATGGAGCTTACTTACTATTTTGCGTACATGACTTAAAGCGCTTCCCTCTTTGCCTTTGCAGTTCTCGACCTGGTAAGGCGGTGAGATTACGACGTCGTCCATCACAATAATGTTCTTCTCCTGCCATTTACAGTCTTTGATGCTGTGAAGGAAAGTGGAAACATTACAGGATGATTTATATCAGAGTTATTGCTTTTAAAGACCTTGATAAATGTCAAAACGTTTATATAAACCCAGAATATTAGAATAATAACATTGAGTTAGGGTAACAAAATTCAAGTGCTCACTAATCTTTTACACAAACCTGACGACCACAAGAAAGTTCTGATTCACCTCAGAGGGATAAACACAGGCTACCACCAGAAGTGTCACAGTAACGTTAGTGTCCATAAAAGCTAAAAACACACAACTGACATGGCGCTGTGTCGTGCTCTGCCAACATGAATACTTAATATTCAGTCAAGAATAAATCAACGCCAGTCGAAGTTACACTTTTAAAAACTGGCCGTGTGAAGTACTAAAGGTTTAAAGATGTTTTTAAATGGTAGGATACGGTTTGTGTGACAATTTTCTCATCAGCCATAAATGCATCGCCTGCTAATTGAATGCGTTGCGATTCATTTATGGTCAATGTAAGACAATGTATTTCATTTTAATTAAGAATTTTTAAGGAGCTGTGGGAGCCTCATCTTATCTGTGAAGCAATCAATGCAACATGTTGTTTTACACCAACAGGCTTCAGGCTGGAAACAGTGTTCACTCCTCAAATCTGTGAATATTTGTCTTGTTTGTCTAAGTGTATGAAGTGGAAACTAGATATAACAGGTTCAGATTTAATCTAAATCGTTTAATCGAAGTTGATGAGGCCTGAGACACTAAAGGATCTGACATGACCTTGAAATACAGACGCACAAAACTAATGTCAACTCCCCTACAAGAAATTGTGTTCATTGAAATAGCGTCGTGAACACTGACTGCAGTTAGAGCTGTTACACAAAGTATGAAAACACCTACATAGGTTTCCAATGACTGATTTACACGACTAAAACCTGATCCCATTTAATACGTCACATAACTTACAGAGGGAGACGGAGGACATGATCATGATTTGGTTAAAAATTAAATAAACCCAAACACTGAATATAATATTTGTTATTCAGATATTAGAAGAAATTGTTTGACAGCTACACTAAGATCCTGTAATAAAATCACCAACACGACACTGGTCTGGATTGAGACCTTATCCCCCATCATCAGGAGAGTGTTGCTGTTTTCCTTCTTTTGGGACTGACTACATTTTGGATCACGTTTAAACGTCCCTGGATTCTTTTTATGAAACTAAATTTGCACGGCTTTCCACGGGATGTGTCAGATCAGACTGTCCCGCCCTTTACGTTGAGGTCAGCCAATGACAGATGGCCTAAAAGCCTGTTATTATCTTTGTGAGGACACACCTAGAGCGTATAATGTTCTGATGTTTCTTGTCGTCACTGTTAAAGACTTTGCTTTGGCTCTACTCGATCCTGCTGCCCTGATGAGTGACGTCCGGGAGAAGAACATGACGGAGGTTCTTACGTTTTGTGAATAGTCTGGAATAGCTGTTGGCCCTCCACAGAAACCCCAGCACTGATTGCATAGGCTTGGGACAGCTTGTCCTCCTTTTCTGACCGTGCTCGATTGGCAAGCTGTGAAAAGATGAACAGAACAAAGGGCTTGTTTAACATTAAGGGTTGAGGTTTAACAGCTTTCACCAAGGAACAGCCTCTTATTCCTAATTGTGACTCTGAGTCCATAGTTCAGGCATAGTTTACACCAATATACAATTTATAAGCAATCTATTAACATTAAGTTTTCTCCAGTTCAGGGTCAAGACACTGAATAATCCATATTCCCACAAAACCAGTCTGGTTTTACAGGTTCCTCCAAATGCAGTGAGAACTTCAGCGTGAATGTCCCGTCTCACTTTTTTGGAGCAGTCCTGCTCAGCTAGAACATGTCAGCCTCATATTTGCATTCCCATAGGGACCAGTCACCAGTACACACAGTAACGGAACTGGACTATAGGGACTGGAAGATGTAAATCAAACTGTCCATCATGCTTACAAGAAACAAATCCCATTAACCTCCCACTGCTGACCGTTAAGTAAACTTTGGATGAACTTTTTAAACTTTACAGTGGACAAAGATTCCCATTAGTTTGGTTTTCTTTCCTTGGAGGAGAAGCTTATGAAGGTTGTCAATTGGAAATCTGCACCCGAACGTTATTAAAAACATTCCAGCACACGTCTTACTCGCAGTGATTTGTATATTTGCTAAGTTTCAGTGCTAGACCTTCATTGAAGCCCGAGCACTGAAACATCACAAACATATCACTGCAAGTTACAGGGTGTGTGGGATTTTTAAATTAACATTTGGTCCACTTACTTCTTCCTGACGCACCTGTCACTTAGAACACAGCAGGAACCTTACATCACAGAAACTTGACATTTCAATTAAGACTCACATTTCCCCCATCATTATCATCAATGGAGGCATAAAACACACAACAGAATATAGAACACTCACCTTGCTAACATTCAATGATGCTAGTGGGGGTGGAGTCTCGGTGCGGTCATTTATTATGTCCACCTCGGAAACATAGGCTAGGTTGATCAGGATGACGTCGTAGAGGTTCGGCTTTCCGCTGGAGGAAGCACATTCTTCAAGAAATTAAGTTAAGGGACACAACTTCATGACACCTACTGACCTCTGATTAACCTGAACACCATTAGACGCACTGCACAGGGGAGCGTGTGACACAGAGAGCAGTGTCTGACGGGCATGGCCAGTGAAAGGTGGTGCCGGATACAGCCGGCCACTACCACAGGCTGTGCTGCCACCTATAGTGACCGTGGATGAATGAAGACTTGTTTGACAGGAGTTGAATTTTGCAAAGCTCCTGTACGTTACACCGAAAAGCATTTCCTGAGATTTTGAATGACTTCCTTTGCTGGAAATCCACTAAATCAAATAACGGTTTGGGTAAATTAGCCGATGGCAGTTTTCCCAAATTCTCTTCCACTTCAATAAGTCCTGGCTTATTTTGTGCTTGATTAACACATTAAAATGACTCATGGGTTCTTGATATTTAATTGCCCTCATTTCCTGTTGTATGAAATCCTCCCATTTCTTTATTCAGGAAATGTTTCTCCATCTTAAACACAGATCTCTGGTTTCCCTGACAGTCCACATTCTTGAGGCGTGAACCTCACATGTCCTGTCAGTGACACAGACGGCTGGTCAGTTGGCTTTTTGTGGCTTCTGGTGATTCACAGGCGTTTCCTTGTATTTTAGACCAAATTGTGAACAGAAGCAGATAAATTCGACTTAATGTCAATTGTAATTAAACGTGCAACTCATTCATTAATTCAGCAGATCACACGTCTACATTAAAAGACAGCATCATGCATTTTCGTTTACTGCTCTAATGTATTGGCTGGTTTACTAAAAAAAAGAATTTACCTGTTAGGTTATTAAAATATCATGCAAAACGAAATACTGTCAAAAGGCTCAGGCCTGTGATGCCAAATCCACAAAGTATTAATATATACATTAATCTAGTGTCTCGGTCACCAGCATGTCCACCTCACGTATTCATTTAAATCCGTGTAAAACATGATGTGGTTCAGGAGTGACCCCTGAGTGATGTTACACACACACACACACATCATGAATGGGTGTAGACACGTCCACCAGCGAGCTAGTATCGGTTCTAATGAACTCATGATGCCCGTGTCACCGGAATCACGTTGAAAAGCCTCCATGTTGGATTAAATAATACATTATGACTGGATTGAGGTGAATGGTGGTTGATGAAGCTGTGGATGCTAATTACGCTAGATGAGCTGGTAGCGGCCGTGTGTGTGTGTGTGTGGATGACCGAAACATAGCATGTTAGCCGACCTAGCATCGGACCGACTGCAGCGTGGAAACCCCTCGGTCTCCATTCATCGTTAGCCTTTCGAAATAGCTGTTAGCATCCCCGCGTAAGGGCGCAGCGGACCCCGGGGGACGGGGCGGGGGGCGAGGCAGAAATAAGTGTCCGCACGCCGCACGGCGAGGGACGCCCGGTGTCAGCTAGCTAGCAGGCTAGCTGGCTAACTAGCAACGGCTTGTGCCTGTGGAGAGCGCACAGCCATGATGCCTCTCCGGGACCCGCTGCCAGATAGTGATCCGTGTTGAGGTCTGGCACCACAATGAGTGGATCCAGAACACATGCACCCGGTGGCGGCCGGCGCGAGAGCCGCGGTGCCGAGCCCGCAACACGGTCGAGCTCCGCGCAGGCCGAGCCGCGAATGGAGGACGAGCTCGGGAATTAAAGACACTTTAACGCGGTTAGGAGATGTGGAGCTCGGCGACCACCAATTACGCCTGCGCGGATCACTATTTGACACAGCGTCGGTTACCCTACAGGCCCTTGCAGCCCGGCAGGCCAGCTCGACGTCCGGCGGCCCAAACCGACAAAGGATACTCAGGGTCAGCATCTTGGACTGGTAGTCGAAGGCGACCACCTCTCCTTGCAGACGTTGGCCCAAGCAGGTGAGGCAAGAGACATGGCTCCCGACGTTGAAATACTCCCCCGGTCCAGGAGCCGCCATCTTCTCCGCCAGGAAACCGGAGCGCCTGCCCTTACGTAAAAAGCGACGTCGTGACGTGGATCCCGACGCGACCTGGGCGTGGCCAAGCGCGGCTTTTATTCGATTATTTTAACGCTTTGGATTAATTTAAACTCGCTCTAAATCAGTCGATGACACATATGGTGATTTAATTATCGATTCAATTTGGGTTAGGGTTAAAATGTGATTAATCGAAGAAGGCAGTTGTGGGCTTTGTCTCCCGGTTCAGAGATCGCCTCCCCCTGCTGGAGGTGAGGCGACACTGCGGGTTCCCCCCTCTCCTCCCATAACAAACACCATATCCACTTTGTCACTTTTTCGGGTGTTTTTGAAAAGAAGCTCGTGAACATGGAGGCGCTCCACACTCAGGGGGTTCTAATGGCCGCGTCCCTGCAGCAGAGGACGATGGACCAGGAGAGGCTGTGGCAGGTGGTCACACATATGGGGGACCCCAAGGCTGCCTTCCTGCTCCTCTTCCCCTTCACCTACTTCGTCAGCAGGCGAGCCGGGGTGGCGGTGCTGTGGGTGGCGGCTCTGTCCGAGTGGCTCAACCTGGTGTTCAAATGGTAAGGCCGCCATTGTGTGCGTTTGTTTTTTAAAACAGGGCTTTTAATGTGCAAAGTGAAGCCCCTTCAGTGGTCTGTAGCATGCTAGCATGTAGCTAGCTAACGTCCAACCCCTCCCACCCCTCCTCATATCGAAGCCTGTCAGTGTCACGAAGCTGCAGCGTCACACATCACGGCTTTTATTTTTAAATGATTATCAATGGCAACAATGAGAGTTAACAAACAGTTGTGTAGTTTATTTTGTTGATGTTGGAGTTTCCGGGACAGAACTGTAAATGGTGGGGTCTGTCCCCGGTTCAGCACTCTGTGTCGTCCGGTGTAAAACAGACATGAGAGGAACCAATAAGGTTCTGTCTAGTTTACATTATTATTTACATTTAATTCTAAACATTTACCACATGTAGAATATATTTATTTGATAGAAATAGTTTCTAGTTGAACTTAATGAAATAAAAAGTCAAGGTCATGTTCTTTTATAGATAGAATTTAAACCGATCAAATATTAACCAAAGAACAATAGTATTTGTCCAATATTTAAGGTGTTAGTACTTAAAGTGAAATGTATGGTTTAATTAGGAATAAAGTAAAGACACCATGGAATGATAAGCAAATAAACAGTTCTGCCAAAAGATGATTTAATGTTTATTATTGACACACATTTGGATAATGAGATCCTGCCAAGTTAAACAGGACAATGATATTGTAAGTGAGAGGGATTATTATAGAATGTATGTATGAGGTGAACTGTTTGGTTTTAGAGAGAGGGAATATTATGTCAAGATTAAGGTTGGGACACACAGGATCCAATTCAAGGTTATATATGAATAAGTATCAGAGTTAAGTAATAAGACTCAGGTAGTAGAACCTATTGCTAGAGTGGAAAGACAGAAACCGGTTCATAATTCGAAGTGCAAACATGAAGTCAGGATTCAAACTGGCACAGTGGGTGGAGACAGTCGTGTCCCTTATGTGTTGTAAATGTTCTTTTCAACAGGATGCTGTTTGGAGAAAGGCCGTTCTGGTGGATTGGTGAATCTCGTCTATTTGTGGACAAGCAGCTGACAGTTCAGCAGTTTTCGTCCACCTGTGAGACGGGGCCAGGTGAGACGTCCTCACTATGTAACACAGATGAAACTTACTTCACTGTCCAGCCAGAGCTTTAAATTGGCCTCTGTTTCCCAGGCAGTCCGTCGGGACATGCGATGGTGACAGCAGCATGCTGGTGGGTCGTGGTGTCCTCGCTGGGTTCATTCCTGTACTCGCGCACCCGCAGGTATGTGTCTTGAAAAGGAGCACATTATGAAAACTGAGCACATCTGAGCTGTTTGCCTATTAACGTCTTTCTCTGTGTCTCCAGTTTGGTGTTATCAGCTGCTCCCTTCCTGTTCTATGTGCTGATGCTGGTGGCCGTTGGAATGTCCAGGATCTTCATCCTCGCCCACTTCCCTCACCAGGTCATCGCCGGCTCCATCACAGGTCTGTGTACAGTGACATGTACAAGAGGAAGTATGGAGTATGAGTGCAAATCCATAACCAGCCCTTCTTCACACGGATGAATCGAAAATTACCATTAAAATCTCTCGTTTGATTTGAATTCCTGCTGCAGCCTAATGCACTTAAAGACAATCTGAATATATACAATTGGAAAATATCTGATAGGTCAAAATGTATACTGTCTCGTGGTATATATGTCATATGGATTATTTGGTTCATGTCAGGCTTCATTCTGGGGGTTGTCTTGAGCCGCAGAGTACCAGAAGGTCGCCCCCTGCTGTTCTTCTTTGGCGTCAGCATGGGTCTGCTGCTAAGTGCTCTGTTGCTGCATGCTGGATTAGAGCAGCTGGGAATCGACCTCTCCTGGTGAGTAGCGACACTGACTGATCCGTCAGGTACCAGAGACCTGTCCTACCTTGATACCACATATTCTTTCCCACAGGTCGATTGCTTTGGCTAAGAAATGGTGCAGCCGCGCCGAGTGGATTCGTCTGGACACAGCTCCGTTCTCCTCCCTGACCCGAGATTGCGGGGCCCTCCTCGGTTTGGGGCTGGCTCAGTACTGGAAGCCTGGAGGATGGTCTCTGCCTTGGGCTCCACGCGCTTTATCTTTGGCCATTTCATCCATGGGACTGTACCACGTGAACCGGCTGCCACTCCCAGTCCGACCACAGGGCGTCTTCTATGGCCTCTTCTTTGTCAAATTTGTCATCGTGCCTCAGATTGTGATAGTTCTCGTCCCTGGAGTGGTTCACCTCTTCACACACAAAAAGAAGAAGGACTAGAGACCGTCGGTCCATCAGGGGTTGTCCACACCTCGGGGGACTGTAGCTTTCCTCTTACAGGACAGTGTCTGTAAATACTTTGAACATCTGATGGATTTCATTGGTACTGTTGTAGGTACGGTCTCTGCACTTACATTTTTTCTCTTCATATTCAATCAGCATTTGTCTTTCCACTTCTCAGCGTCTCATCATTCCGATCATTATTTATTAAATGTTTTGTTTCACAGAGCTTCACCAGGTCATCGATTAGATACAAAAAGATGACGGGTCTTAAACCTCATTGATGTGAATGTAAATAGTCTGGGCGGATTTATTATATGTTCAATAATTTTGATTTATAAATCTGTCAATGAGACCTGATAAATTAAAACCTTTCCAAGTATGTATTTTGGGATATTGTCACAAGGTTAGAGCTTTAACAGAGTGAATACCAATGATACTAATATTGTTCCATGTCTGTTGTTCACTATTGAGGTTCATCATAAAATAATATTTCAGAGTTGTTTACAGTTTGTTCTGTTTGTAAGCTTTACACATGTTTTTGTCATTGTACTGAATTGCATTATATTGTGTAATAGTGTATCATAACATAGTAATTGATTTATAATGTTATATGTGTTGTTTCTTGGACTAAAATCGAAACATTCTATTTGTTCTTTGAATGCACACGATGAGTAAAATAAATAACTGACATGCAGGGCGTGTTTCAGTTGGTAACCATTTATAAATATGCTCTTTTTTGTTTCTGACTGTACAGATTACAATCAGTTATCATGAGATAAAAACACATTCTTTTTATTTGTTTTTAATTAAACTTTTTGTCACAGCGATCTGAAAGCTCACATTTACAGACAAGAGAACTCTGCTCAGCAAGCAAATACATTAAAAGAAAAGAAAAATAACATTTTCCCTTTTGTCTGGCGAGGTTTGAGGAAAATGATAAGGACAGTTCAGGGATCGCAGTCTCCTTATCTCGATCCAAACACTGTATCACACACCAGAGCCGGGACACTGCTATACATGTTTCCGCTTGAGCTCGTGGAAAGAATAGAACATGCATCAGACTATGTACAGCAAACTAATATACACACACAGCTTGAAACCATACACCCTCAACTGAGAAGTCCAGTTTAAATGAAGTATCTTACAGTTTATACCTTAATCTCTGTAAAGATAAGTCGGGCGATTCTCTGGTAGCAGGTGAACTGAGGATAAAGAGGAGACGTTCAGGAGGAGCCGTCTCCTTTTTAGATATTCTTTATCTAGAACCAAAATAAAAACGTTCCAGACAAACGATCTGTAACCTTTTCCCACATATACAAATAACTTGAATATTCTCGTTATCCCACTTTTTTCAAGTCAAACTCCAGATACAGAGTTTCTGAAATGTCAGTCTTGTTTATTTTTTGTTTGCAGTAGATTCCACTTATTTTCAAGGCGTGTGCAGGACCAGTGGATTGGACTGGCTCATCTGGAGACTTATTGATTTTTTTTATTTAATTTTTTTATCATTACTTAAATATGATCGGCTTCTTCAAACAGACTTTGCTTAACTAACGAACCCGAGCTGGACGGAGTGGAACATCTGAGCCAGTATATACAACTTGTGCTAGAAAGTCTATACATCTTCACCTGTTAAAAACATTGTTTGCTCTTCATATTGTCATTCATCACTGCTTTGTAAATCATATGGTAATAATAATAATAATAATAATAATAATAATAAGTGTCCTTGATAGTCTGGTATCAGTGGCCAGGGGTCTGACCCATCACACACCCACGTTCTCCAACATTTCAACAATCAGAACAACACAGTAAGTAAAATACATAAAGTGCACCCTTAGTTAGGAACTTAACAGGCATTTTTAGTGCAGAGGTGGCGGCGTAAAAATGCATTATGGGTAAAAAGAAACGGCACGAGATAATGCAGGAGTCAGGGGGAGAACGTCTGTTACAGTGGTCGTGTGTACGCATCTGCTTGCTCATAGTCGCTGAGCACTAACCATGTTAACCCATCACCAGCAAGTTGTCTCTCGTATGGACGTTCAGTGTCGTTAGGAACCGAGGAGGGACTGAGACAAACTTTGACTCTTAAAAGATTCTTTTAGTGTTTATCATTTGATCCGGATCATTCAGATAAAGATGAATGAACGTTTCTGTCGACAAGGCTTCGAACTGTAAACACAGTTATTGCACTTAAGGCCTTTTTTCTTTTCTCCTAATAGAACAAACTGTCCTTGTTATGACAAGGAGCTGGAGACAAATATGTTATTAAACGTTCACAGGAATGATGCTTAAAAAAGGATAAACAGAAAAATCTAGTGTCTCAACCTCAGAAATGTCTCAACCTTTTAAAGGTGCACGTATTTACTTTGACTGTTCTGGGATCAGTTGGATCCTGTCCTCGACTCAGACCTGAAACAATCGACGGGCAAGTGACATGATAGTGAATTCATCATTTCAGTCAGATTTAGCTTTTTGTTTGTATCTTTGGGTTTTGGACTGATGGTTGTTTGTCTCATTATCATAAAGAGATAAATCAAAAACATGTGCTGGAGATTAACAGAAAAATGAAAATCATCGGTTGCAGCAGTAGTTTACATCGAGGGCGTATTGCAGCAGAAAAAGCATAAACCACGACAAAGTATTATTTTCTTCTATTTTGACAAAACCCGAGGTATTAATGTCTCTCAAAGTCGGTCTCCGTCCCTCCTCCCGCCTCCTGGCCGGTTTCCATATGACTAGCAGTGGGACACAAAGGCAGGAGTAACAGAATACAATTCAGACGCAAACTATGTTTTGTTTTTATCTCTATGTACAATATATAACTTAATTATAAATATTGTCATATTTCTCTAAGTACTGAGTTGTTGAGCCATTTTAGTTTTTTTCTGAGCAATGTACAGTATTGAACATATAGTATTGTGTTACATAGAATAGAGCCTACTAGCAACCTTGCTTAAGAGCACACTTTGTAAGAACAGAGGATGGATGCAGAGTCCACGAGTAGAGTCCGATTATTGGTACCTTTCGCTCTGTTGTGTTCACCTGTGGGAACTTTGTGCCTCACCACCATTTTGGAAGTGCACTGGTCTTTGAATCAGTGTGAGATCAGAATTTGTGGAGAGCCTCCCGTTTTCCTACCTGTGTGCAGAGTATGAGAATGAAATGATCGCTTCACCGTTGTGCCTGCTGTGTGGTTTCCTCTCTCTCCGACTGGATTTGTCTCTCGTGAGTTTCTGTAGGACAAGTTCGTCCGTGTCACATGTACAAGGGTCTGTCCAACCGTCCGTTCGCTTCTAACGAGCCCAGTCCCACCGACCAGTCACAGACAGGCCATCACACGTTTGACTCCACAAATGGTCTCTTTGGTTTGATGGGGGACGTGGGGCCTTGGGAGCGGGAGTCACGCGAGAGCTGGCGGTACATGTTGTCCTGGTAGGCCTGTGCCACGGGCAGAGTCCTCGCCACCTTGACGTCCGGGTAGGTGGGCACCTGGCTGACCCGCTCCAGGATGTCCCCACCGCCGCGGGAGCCGTTAGACAGTTTGCCAAGGGAGGGGGGCTGGGGCTGGGTGTAGTAGTCCTCCTCCAGCAGGTGTCCGTTTTGGGCGTTGTTAGTCTTGTTATAGTAGGCGATGTTGCCGAGTGAGGCGGGGGGGCTGTAAGTGGAGCCTTGCTGGACCAGCTGGCCGGGAGAGGTGGGGCTAATCGCAGAGTCCATGGACGTCATGCCCCTGGACCACGTGGGCTGATGCAGGTACTGCTGAGTCCGCGCCGTCTTGTCGATGATGCCCATGAAGGGCGTGTTCCGAGAGCGGCTGGTCTCGCCCTGATACAGCCCCCCGCCGCCCTGCGAGGGAGAGATGGGAGAGATGTCATCACAGCTGCGCTCATATGAAGCCTGCAGGGGGATCTCCATCTGCTGAATGGAAGAGGAAGGCCTGAAGCCCGGCGCCAAGTTCGAGGTGGATCCAGTAGAGATGTTGTTGCTGGAGGGGGAGAACCGAAGGCCCACGCTCTGGGAGTGGATGAGAGGCCTGGGGGTGGGCACGTGCTGCTTCAACTCAGTAGTATTGGCACTGACGGGGCGTCTCACCATGTGAGGGATCTCAGGCGAGCCCAGCTGACAGGGGGGCATGGCGTTTGCACGCTCCAGTATGTGTTCAGAGACTGGGTAGTAGGCGGCCGACTGGCTGCGGCTGATCTGAGGTGTCTGGCTGTAACGGATGCCCCCTGGGCCCCCGCTGCTGGCGCGGTAGGCAGAGGAGGGGCGCTGGGGTATCTCTTCCTTCAATAGGTTCGACTCCATAACCCCTCCTCGGCCGCCGTGCTGACAGAGGGCCCCAGAGCTGAGGCTGGCCTGGACCTGTGGCATAGACCGTCCATCAAGGGAGGGCTGATACACCAGCCGGCTCTCCACATCCACCGAGCCCCCTTGGTAGCGACCACCCATGGAGTGGCCCATCGGGCCTCCGTAACTGTTGTTGCCCATTACATTGCTGGGCTGGTTTGTGCGGACTATCTGGGCTATAGAAGGCTGGAGGCGAAGGCCCTGGGCTTGGTGGTGCCCGGAGGATAACGAGGGCTGGGAGCTCAGTTGGAAAGAACGCTGACTGCTCATCTTAGAGAGGGGGGATTTGGGTCGGCCGGGGTGCTGCTCGGTCTGGTAGCGCACAGGAGACCCGGACTGGGACCTGTACAGACAAACACTCTCTACCGGCGGACTGGCTCTGTATTGTGCAGCCCGACGTAAAGGGGAAGGCGGTGGGCTCTGGTGATCCATTCCCTGACCCCCGGTGCCCATAGGTGGCGGGCTGAAACGGTAGGATGGCTGGTGCACCGGGGAGGTGTGAGGTGGGCTATGGCGGTAGTGGGAGTTCTGATGCGTTGGGGATAAAGAGGGCGACGTTGAATGGTACGTCCCGCGGGTTGGAGAGGACATGGAGGACGAGGTGGGGTGATACTCGTAGGGCTGGCCCATGGGCGAGCCTCCAGTTAAATAGATATGATCTGGATGTGTGGGGGAGAGCGGTGGGCTATGAATGATGGGAAGGCTGGAGGGGTTGGAGAGGGAATCGGGCGGGGGCAGACCCATCGACATGGCCTCCAGCTCCTGCTCCAGGTAGTCCTCATCCTCAAACAGGTCCTGGACGGGCTCCATGTCCTCCAGGCGGGGCTCTGGGGGAGGGGGGAGAGGCATGGATAGGGAGAGTGACTCCTCCTCTTCCGGGGGAGGCGTAGGAGGCGGGGAGGGAGGAGGCTCCAGTTCCAGGTCCTGCTGCTGGTGCTCCTCCTGGTCGAGCATGTGAAACTCCTCCTCCACCCTCTGGAGCAGCCGCTGGATCTCTCGGTTGTTGGGGCACTGCTTTATGGCTTCATTCAAGTCCTCTAAGGCTTCAGGAAATTGTCTGGAAAGGGGACAATGATAGAAAGATGGATAAACATGAAACAATTGACGAAATGTCAGCGAGTAAGAGTCAGAATGTGATTCATTACGATGACACCTGTCGCCTCGTGATGTGTGGCGGTGTGAGAGTGTGTACCTGCTGCTACGCTTGGCGCGGGCCCTGGCGTAATAAGCTTCGTAAGATTTTGGTTTCAGTTCGAGTGCCTTCGTAGCAAATTCCTCAGCCATCCCAAAGTCCTGGAGAGATGGAGCAAAGCACAACGATTATGGAACAACACCCACACAGCAAGAAGTGGTCGACAGCAAAATCCTCAGTATCGTGCGATGTTTAAATTTGGTTTGGTGTTTGGTTTTATTCTAAAAAGTTCATCTAACACTGTGACGTTCTTTGCAGTTTTTACCAGACGCTCGTTGTTGCGATTCCGCCGACTTACGTTCATTTTCCTCCGACATCGGGACAGGTTGAGGAAGAGCGATACTTTGAGTTCCCTGAACGTCTTGAGGTCCTCGCTGAAGCCTTCGCGTGGAAACTTTTTGAGGGCATATTGATAACGCTGCGCCGCCTCCTTCACCTTCCCCTTCTGTCGGGACACACAGAGATAAAAACATGGTCGTCCTTCGTTCACCATGAGAAGAAGAAATACATCGGAAACCGGAGCTAATCTCGAAAAAACAACAATTGCTGCTTTCATGTGCATTTGTTTGTTAGTACGATTACACAAAAACTATTCAGAGGATTTCCTTGAAATTTTGTAAAGACTCAAAGAAGAACCCATGAACCAGGGCCGGGTCTAGGCAGGGGCAAGAGGGGGCCTGGCCCCCTCAAATAAATGTTGTGCCCCCTCAAACTAAATAGGGTTAGGGTTAGGGTTAGGCACAATGCCCCCTCAAGATTTGTGGCTGCCCCCTCATACATGCCTGTCTAGACCCGGCCCTGCCATGAACCCAGGAATTTCTTTCTCTCTCTTTAACATTGTGAGTTTGGCTGTGTTTAAACATTTTTGTTGATTTCTCAGAGAATAATTCAAGGATCTTCAAGCATATTTATGAAATTTGGTGCGGTTTTAAATTCAAGGGGCACTGTGTGATCTTTGCGGAGGGATGTCATTCTAGTTCCCTTTTTAATAGTCTGCAGATAATGCTGTATAATTTATCCCCAGTGACCCCAAACAAAAACGGATCAGTCTTTGCTGGAAAAAGCATCTTTGAGTTTCACATTTAAAGGATATTAATCGTATCACATGATGAGCTCTAATTCACACTCTGAAATGTGAGCGGCGGATCGGCTGCTCTCTGACCTTGTAGAAGCCGTCCCCCTCCTCGATGAGTTTGCTGAGTAAGATGATCATGATGTCGGGTTTGGAGGTGGCCATGGCCCATGTGGCTGGACCTGGGGAACACAGGGAGGAGCAGATGGAAAAGAAAACCACAGTGAGACCGACTCGACAGTCCTGAGCAGAAGAGGAGGGAGGAAGGAAGGAAGGAAGGAAGGAAAAGGCGACTGGGAGTCACACTACACACAACATTAATATCAGGGATGAGTACAACAGCCAAAATGGTTAATGGATGAGAAAAGACAGGCAAAGATTACAAAAAAATCTGCGGTGAAATCCAGAGAACACTGTGACCTCGCTGTGGGACGTCCCACCTGGGCCAAAGAGTATTTGCTGATAACTATGAGCCTTTTTCTTTTATCTGCTGGGAGTCGCATGGAGCTGGAAGTTGGTCTGACTAAAGTGCAGAGTTAGCACGATTTGAATTTCTCCTTTTAGCCTTTAATCAAAATGAACTTTAGCGATTATCTGCAAATAGGTTTTGGCCCAGGTTAACTCACTGTAGATGTACAATACAAAAAAAGAAAAGTCACACGGTCATGTCTTTCAGTTGAGACGCATTTCTTTAGTCTTGTCAAGAAGTGCAGATGGAACCACCTCCACCAAGGAGGTTTTGTTTTCCTCTGCGTTCGTATGTCTGTTAGTCAGCAGGATTACTCAATGACTTATGGACGGATTGACATTGAATTTGGTGGAAGGATGCGGTGAAGGTCAGGAAAGATCTGGATCATGGGGCGTATTGTTATTCTATTTTTCACGAAATTCATTATCTTTAGGGGACTGACAATTTGGTGCAGATCCAGATCTAAATCAGGATCTAGTGAATTTAAACGTGGCTTCACGGGGGACAAATGGACCTTGGAGGAGGTTTTCTAATCGTTGTGTTACTGACTAATTCAGTAACGGCATGAAAAGCAGAATCATCTCCCTTTAAATAAACTGGAACTGCACATTTCTTCACACTTCATCACCGCACAGTGTTTCATGACTGAGAATCAAACACAATCCCTTGACTGGAACTGATGTGCATGTTCTGTAACTGAGCGACAGCAATCCTTGACACACGGAAACACACACACCACAGAGATGGAGGAGGAGAGGGGATCTTGCACAAGGGGGGGGGGACACGGGGGCAGGTACAATAAACAAGAGAGGCAAGCAGGAGGGGATATAACGGAGCTCTGCAGGCGTTAGCTGTCCTCCGAGCTGGAGGAGGTGGTGGAGGAGGTGCAGGAATGCTGCTGACTGGCCTAGCTGACACTGACGAATCGTCTGGAAGATGAGCGATGCACAGTACACTGGTGTGTCACCCCCGGTCTGTGGTGGCGGTGGCACAAAGGAATTAACAAATACATGCACTTCCGCTAAATCACGACCCACGCAAGTGCGACTGAGGGCTCTCCGGCATGCGTCTGTGGGATGGGAGGTCAACACCTTGGCACGACGTCACAGGCTGGAGGTTTCGGGCATGCTGTCAATGACCACTTGAATGTTAGCGTCTACCTCTAGGCAATCCCCCGACTGCGTCACTGTCAGTGCTAATACCTTTGCGTGTTATTATTTGTCAGTTTGAGATGGTTTTGGTAGCTAAGCTCGCCTGCCGACACTTAGGGCGACACAGACAACACAGAGAGAGGAGATAGAGCTGTCAAAATGCCTGGTGGGGTGAGAAGTCGACAGCCTTGGCTTTACCTCGGGGCCGACTGGGCAGCGTCTGACATCCTGGGGCCGGAGAGAGAGAGGCGAGGGATGGGAGGGGAGGGGTAAAAGAGAGAGAGAGAGATAAAGAGAAAGAGAGAGAGAGAGAGAGAGAGAGAGAGAGAGAGGGGGGCGGTGGGTGTAGGGAGGAGGAAGAAAGAGGGGAGGAGGTCATGAGCGAGGGAGAGGAGTGTGAGAGGGAGGGCGACAGAATTGCCAGAGAAAACAGGGGTGTGGGAGTGCGTAGGAGCGAGAGGAGAGAAAGAAAGACAGAGAGAGAGAGAGAGAGAGAGAGACAGAAACAGCAGGTGGGTGAGAGAGGTGATGGTGGGTGGTGGTGGTGGTGGAGGAGGAAAAGTGAGAAAAAGGAACACAAAAAAGCAGCAGTGAGAAGCGGAGATAAGAGCCTCGGCAAAATAAAAAAAGGGAAACATTCAAAAGAAACACCACAAGCGCTAATAACAACCTGTCTCTGAGCAACCGCAGAGGAGGAGAGGAAGAACTGGGAGATATCATAAGCGATAGAGACAAACATGACAGAGAGAGAGAGAAAGAGAGAGAGAGAGGGAGAGAGAGAGAGAGAGACGCAGCAAAACAACAGTGGTACAAGAAGAAACGGAAAGAACACATCAGAGCCATAAATAGCTGAGGAGAAGCAGCATGATGCGGCAGCGTGGGGGGGGGAAGAGAGGATGACACACGTACAGTAGCAGGAAGTGGTTTAAGCTACATGGAGACACAATCCTGAATCCATGGCTTATTGCGGTTAAATGCCACGATGCTCGATAATAAGCAGCGGGAGGCGAGAACTAAAAGAATAAAAGAAAAAGGGAAGCGTGTTCCATCACTGGATTCTCCGTCATGCAGCTCATGCTTTAGCTCCAGAGCGGGATCCTTTTTTTTTTAAATTACGATGCTGCGGGTGCAAGAGAACCTCTGGTTGCTCAACGGCTTCAGTCCGCCAACGCCGCTCTTACCTATCTTGGCTCCTTTCTTGAGCAGGGCGACCACCACCGACGTGTTCCTGCAGCCCACCGCCCTGTCGAGGGGTCGCATCCCGCTGTAGTCCACGTGCTCTATCATGGCCCCGTGGTCGACCAAGAACTGGACCTGAGCAACACAGAGAAAAGGTTGTGAGAAGACATTAAATGTGCAATTTCAAGATTGAGCAAGAAAATCCCTTAAGAGATCAGATGACCTGTGTTTATACGCTGTAGGCAGAAGTCTTTAACTGGCCACCTACCACTTCAGAGTCGCCATAGAAAGCCGCCAGGTCCAGGGGCGTGCGTCCGTTCTTGTCTGCGTGGTCGGTGGCCGCTCCGTTCTCCACCAGGCAGCGGACCACAGGTAAGTGGCCCTTCAGACACGCCCAGCTCAGAGAGGTCAGACCCTCCTTATCCATCAGAGACAGAGAAGCTCCTGGAGAAAGACACGGAGGAGGTGAGACACAGCAAACTGCCTTTCAATCAAACGTCTCTTATATGTATATATTACATCACATCTACATACTTTCTAATGGTGATTTACCTTGAGATAGTAAATACTCCACAGTGCCCAGGTGTCCCTCTGAGGCGGCCATCATCAGAGGGCTGCGACCCTGCTTGTCCGCCAGGTTGACATCTGCTCCGTGTGTGAGGAGGAGGTCCACGATCTGAAAGGTCATCATATTGTGAGGTGAAAATCTAAACTATCCAATCAAAAATAATGTAGTTGCGACTTCTTTAGTGTCTTTTTTAATAATCATTTTTCCAGAGCATGTTCTCCATGATGAAGGGAAGAGGACCAACCTGCCAGTGTCCCTGTCGGACGGCGCTGAACAGCGGGACGATGCCTCGTCTGTTGGGCTGAGCCACGGCCGCACCTTGTTCCAGTAACAGGCGACAAACCTCCAGCTTCCCCCGACCGGAGGCTGCGGTCAGAGCTGCAGACACACAGACACACAATCAGGGAAGTTAGTCTGATAAACACGATGTGGAGAAATGAGACCTCTACATCTTTTAAGTGCCGTCATGTTTGAGGTTATAACAGAAGGGAATAAAAAGGTCTGTGGGCAAACATCGGGAAGGATAAGGAGGGGAGAGGAAGAGGAGAGGAGATAAGAGAGGAGAAGAAAAGTGAAGAGGAGAAGAGAAGAGGAGAGGAGAAGAGAAGTTAAGAGGAGAAGAGGAGAGAAGAGAGGAGAAGATAAGTAAAGAGGAGAACCGGAGAGAGGAGAAAAGAGGGGAGTAGAAGAGGAGAGAAGAGAAAAGAGAATAGAAGAAGAGGAGAAGTAAGAGGAGAAGAGAAGAAGACGAGAAGAGGATAAGTGGAGAAGAGGAGAAGAGGAGAGAGGAGAAAAGAGGGGAGGAGAAGAGGAGAAAAGAGAGGAAACGAGAGAATAGAAGAAGAGGAGAAGTAAGAGGAGAAGAGAAGAAGACGAGAAGAGGAGAAGTGGAGAAGAGGAGAAAAGAGGGGAGGAGAAGAGGAGAAAAGAGGGTAGACGAGAGAATAGAAGAAGAGGAGAAGTAAGAGGAGAAGAGAAGAAGACGAGAAGAGAAGAAGAGGAGAAGTAAGAGAAGTAAGAGGAGAAAAGGAGAAGAGGAGAAGAGGAGACCACTCGAGACGTTTTGGGAGCAAAGGCCTTTGAACAGACATCTTCTCAAACGTACTGATTATGATGTGAATAATTAAAGCAGAGAGAATGTATGTCTCATAATCAGAGGCAGCGAATGGAAGCGTGACCCTGGACCAACCTCTACAATCCCCACAGTTCACAGTGAGTAGTACATATATATATATATATACATATATATACATATATATATATGTACTCCCTCAGGCTGGATCCTGTACATTCAGTTGACCTACACTGTAACGCATGGATAAAAAAACTTAAAACATCCTTTAGAATCATATCCCTCTGACCCCTGATGAACGAGGAGGTGACGCCTGAATGAGAACACGTCCTCTCTCTCTCTCCTCCTGACGGCGAGGAGCAGCCGCTCCACCCCTTCCATGGGGGGGGGGGGGGGGGGGGGGGGACAGCGCTGGCAAATAGGTTTCATCCCTCCAGGTTATGATGGTACATTATATTCCTCAACACCATTCCACATTGCAATCAGACTCGTCATTTCTGAGCACCCTGGAGCATACTCATCCAGCCCCCCCCCCTCTGTGTGAGCCCATCCCCGTCTCTGCTCCAATGACACAACTGCACTGCCAGCAGCAATCTGACGCAGCAGCAGACACACACAAACACACACACATGATCCCTCACATCCGCACTGCAGCGCAGAGCACACACACACACACACAACACTCCACAGATGCTTTACAAACACACACACCGTCGACAATATTTTTGATGATTCCACAACTACACAACACATCAGCCATTCCCAGTCGTGTGTCTGTATTGATCTCAGGGTTCTATCGGTGTAGTGTCTGGCTGCAGCAGGGATCCCCACCTGTCTCCCCCCACAGGGTGTCGAAGTTATTGATCTGAGCCCGCTCCACCTCCTCTTCGTCTTTCTCCGGCAGGTCCAGCAGGTAGGACACGATCTGAGGGGGGAGGGGGACAAGAGTCGATGTGACACGGATTAACCTCCAAGTTCACTTGAAGAACACGAAGAGGAAGATGATTGAAACGAATAAAGAGATAGAAATAAAACCAGTTGTTAAAGAAATGCATTTCCCTCATCCTCATCACCACCATCACCACAATCTTCATCATCTCGCCCCCCCCCCCCGTACCTCTGTGTATCCCATACTGGCTGCGGCGATGAGCGCCTGCTGCACGGCGTGGCTCTTGGTGAACGCCGTCTGTTGTTGTGTCTGTGGTGACTGTTGCTGCTGATGCGGCCCCAGGCTCCAGTCGCACTGGATGAGGAACTTCACCACCTCCATGTGGCCCCTCAGCGCCGCGTGCACCAGGGCGCACTGGCCGTTCTTATCCAGGTGGTCGACCTGTTGAAGGGACGCCGATTGGAATCAGGCACACGAGTAAACCACAGGAGGCGGGTGCTGGCGTTTATCTGACCGGGACGTTCTTACCTTTGCTCTCCTGCGGCAGAGGGCGGTCACGATGGACATGTGTCCCCCGGCGGCGGCGTAGCCCAGCGGCGTCAGACCGCTTTCAGACGGGGCGTCCACGGAGGCGCCGTACTCCAGCAGCAGAGCCACCATGTCCATGTAGCCCAGGTGGGAGTGGACGCACAGGACGGGGGCGTTGTTCAGCACCTCCGTCCGGTAGTTCACGTTGCCACCGCCCATCATCAGTAGCCGGCTCACCTGGACGGAGAGGAGAACGGGTAAACACAAAAGTAATATGTGAGGATTCAAACTTCATCCAGAAAGTTGTGGACGCCTGTGGAGCACATTTCAAATTCTCTTGATGCCCAGAACAAGCATGACCCACCCCCCCCTCAGCCACAGGGATCTGTACCTTGATGTTGGGGGTGTAGAGGTTCCTCAGTGAGGACAGAGCAGCTGAAAGGCCCTCAGAGCTGTAGGATACCCACAGGCCTTGCAAGATAGATGAGGAAACCCCAACTTTCTTGCTGAGACCCTTGAAACAGAAAGAGGGAGAGAATGCATTCATTACTCTGGTTCCACACCCCCCCCCCACTGCTGTGCACGTATACTGCAGACAGAGGTTGGAGACCCGTGTGGTTCACCTTGAAGATATGTGCTTTGAGGATGTGATGGCCCTGCTCGATGGTCTGTTGTCTGTTCAGCTTGTTCTCCTGCCGAGAAAACCAGAAGGCCAGAAGGGTGTGACCGCTCCTGCAGAGGCGACAAGCACAAAGCGTTTCAGTTCTCCAGAGGTCGTTACACCGCCAAGCCATCCACAAAATATAATACAAGGAATAAAATGTTCCAGGCTGAAATATAACACGTCCCCTGCTAGATAAACATAATGTTCCTGTGGCCGACAGAGCTGCTTGGAGAAACATCAACCATCACATTTCTGTTCAAGCAATAAAATAACTCATTTATATAACTAATGCGGTCTACATACATTTCTTTACAGACTCAAATGAGGTTGTGTGACCTTCGACCATCGAAACCTGTTAATTTATGAGTCTAAGTGAACATTTGCAGCAAGTTTGGAAAAGATTCTCTCGAGACTTTCATAAAACCTGCAGGATAATGTGACATTATAGTGAAACAGGGCATTTTGTTCTTGTTTTAATTCTTTGCTTTAATGGTCCCATTCTTTTCTCTGTCACACCCCGACGTCCTCTTTCCACCTGGGGGTGATAAAACCTCCTGAAGCAAAACGTCTGTTTTTCCAGTGTCCTTATGTCAGTGCTGTCTGTGCAGCTTCCTTCTCCAAATACAATCACTTTCAGCATCACAGGAAATAATCCACCATGTCTCCTGTCCGTCCTCACCTTGGGTCACACAGGAACTTTGTCTTTTCTCCCTCCTCTCTCCAGATCAACCACTCCCTGAAGGACGGGTGAACGAACATCCTGGTGCCGTCCCTCCTCTTCACCAGGAAGACCGACAGGTTGTCCACACGTTGCTGGAAGTCCTCCCAGTCCAGAGTGCCCTGCAGCCACAGACATCGGCTCCATGTTAATATATGAAACACAGTTTGTGACTGATTCCTGTATGTTTCTATGTCAGTGCAATGAATCCTTTTGTTTAAATGTATTTCTCTGAAGATCAAAAGCACCAAAATCTTCAAATTCTTCAAATTCCTGCAGAAAGCCACCAAATGAGGGTTAAAAAGGTTAAAGGTTAAAGGTCGTGCTGGTACCTGCACCGAGCCGGCGTTGATGGCCTGGTATATCTGCTCGTCGTTCAGCGGATGCAGCGACGCCACGGCCACGTTGAGCAGAGGCAGCGCCCGCTCGAACGACGACTGCGTGGGGAAGCGCATGTTGCACTGCAGCAGGTAGACCTCGGCCAGGTTGACTGGCACCACCTGTGGTCGGGAGGGAGACAACGTGCATCACAATGCTGATCACCACCACACAACATGAATAATGGATTGTGTCTGTCAAGCACATCTTCATCTCGTCCTCCTGGTCTTCCTCAGAGAGGAGAGCATGGAAGCACTTCTGAATACATGAAAGTAAATGAACCCGGAGCTGTGAGATAAAATATTTCATCATCATGGAATATACAGCATTATTTATGAAAGAGGTGTTTGATTCTGCCTGTCAGGAGGATTTGAGTTGCTGCTACTCAAAGCATGTCCGAGTGCAGGTAAAAACTAAACCACCATCTCTTCCCTGTTGCTGTGAACTCTGCTGTAGTTTCTGCTGTGGGCTACAACACCAGCCTGGTTTTTGTATCTGTCGAAGTGACACCTTGAAATGTGCTGAATGGGCCATTAGCAGGTGATGTTTTCAAAGAGCAGTGGATGACGACCATCACTGGGGGACTATGACACTAAAGAAAACCTGATTTCTCTCAGGGAAAAGTCTGGGGCTCTAAGAACATTCTTTTCCCAGTGGAAATGTGGATTTTTTCATGACCGACTTATAATAAACTTGCAAGAGAAAGAACTAAATCTTAAATTAAGTGCGCTAGGTCTATTTTAATTAATTTCCTCTATTTTCTCAACAACCGTTCATCTTATCGGCTTCAGGGTTGATGCGATTTGGAACAGGGCGATATGTTCTTTATTAATAAACTTAATAAACAAATTCTGCAGCATCAGTGGCTGGAACGTATCAACACAACGATGGCAACAACAACTGATTCTCAACTTGGGACATCTTCACACATCTCCCTCTGCCTCCACATCTCTGAGCCTGTGACAACCACCACACACGCACCTTATAGCTGGAGCTTTTCAGAACCAGGTAGCCCTTCTCGATGAGGTCAAAGGTGAGCTTGAGGTACAGATAGGAGCCCTGGCTCAGGGCCTTGAGGTGGGCGCTGAGCTTGCCGAACGTGGTGTTGTCCATCTTGCCGTTGAGCGAGATGTTGTTCTGGATCTCCGGGCTGCTGTGGATGCGGTGCAGGATGTAGCCCTGCAGGTCCTGGTCGATGGCATCGTTCTCCTCCAGGCCGTCCAGGGAGATGCGGTGGAACGGCAGCGCGGAGGTGATCTCCTGAGGAATCACAGTGGTTTCAGTCAGGGGACTTGTTTTTGGCAAAAATCTTCTTAATAATAGAACGGCCGACAGACTCCCTAACACAGGTAGATGCTGTGACACGCTGTGAATAACTAGAGGAGTTCTTCCTCATGAATAAAAGATGAGGTGAAAGGAGAGAGGAGGCAGAACCCAAACCCAAAGAAAATCTGATTAAAGTCACTTCTATCCGTGTCGTCTGCATAATGCTCGAGGAAGAACGAGGAAAAGGTCGAGACAACGAGGGAGGAAACACATTCAAGACAAATTCAATGTTGTTGGTTAGTGGCCCACAGGTGATGCAAACATAACCCACTGGAAACGCTGGTGTCAAACCCTCCTGCTGGAATCAGAGGTAACACTGAGATGTGGATTTACTGTCCTGTACCTGTAACGTGGTTCTGACTGTGACCACCAGCTTCAGCCAGGGAGGGAACTTGTTGACGGTTTTGGTGAGGAAGGACACGATGGTGTCTCCGTAGTCCGGTTTGTGGAACTCTGCCTCGTTCAAGCCGTCGATGAGGATGATGAGGTCCTCCTCCGAGCTGATCTTCCTCTCTGGAAAAACAAACAGGCGGAGGGAGAAGTGAGACTCAAAAAACAATCAAGGAGATTCTCTCTCTCCTCGTCTTAGTAAGATGTCTGAGGCAAGTTGCATCCTGGGTAGAAAGTCAAACTTCACTATATTCTGAAAGTCATCCTCATGGATTTAGTTTTCATTTATTTTAAAAGAAAACTTGCCAGTGAACTTTGATGTTGATTAAATTAAGAATACTGTGTTCTTACAGACGAAGGAGTCTGAACATCAATTCCTGTTAAATTTACAAAAACATCAATATGTGAGAATTGATAATTTAAAGTGGAAACCACGTCTTGTTTTTAACTCTGTTCAACTCAAATAGATCTTTATTAGCAGATAATTGAATTAAACACTTTTCTCTTTTTTTAATTCCTCATCAAAATTACAATATAATTTACATTTTTTTATTTATTACATGAATATAAAGTAAATAACTTTGCAATTCACTGAAAGAATCATGTCTCTGGTCCTGGATATTTTCACTTCTATGAGTCTCAATTTTTTATTAAATTAAATATTCAGTTTTGAGGGAAAATGTCTCTTTATCCATTTACACACACATTATTCATGCGGTGCTTTCTTCTATCATACACTGCTGGGTTCAGTATTTTGCCTAAGGACACTTCAGAATGCAAACTGGAGGAGCTGGGGATCGACACACGACTTTCTGGTTAGTGGTCAACCCTCTCTACCTCCTGAGCCACAGCCCAAGAAATTAATAGGTAGGTTTTTGTCATTTAGGTGAAATCTTAATCTGCAAAGTAAGTGGAAACTACATCTGTCATATAAAAGTATAGGAGTAAAAAGTACTTGGCCTCTCTGGGAGTCAACACTATTTCCACCTGCAGTCGTCTCACCTTTGTAAAGTGTATCCAGGGGCTCGAGCACCCCCCTCCTGAAGGAGGCCAGCGGGTCCTGGACGCAGGAGCGCAGGCTCAGGATGCTCTGGAGGTGCGGCTCCCTCAGCAGCTGCTCCCTGTAGGCCACGAGGTGCGGAGAGCGACACAGCAGAGCGGCCACGTTGTGCACGAACTCCGGCACCAGGCAGGTGTAGGCGTTATCCGCCTGGCAGTAGTGATACGCCACCACCTGGGGGCGACAGAGAGTTGGGAGAAGATGATGAACCAGTAGAGAAATGAGAAAGTGAGTGTGTTGGTTCCCGTCTGGTTAACCCTCACCTCAACAACCTTTGAATATTGCTAAAACCGATTGATACCAGTGTCACGGAGCACAGGACCCGGAGGACACGGTTAGAAAAACAAGTCTTCTTTTCTCAGGGCTCTGCCAGTTTTCTGCAACTCATGTGGGATTGACTCAACTTCATGGTGGATGATTGCAGTCTAATGAAACATAATACTTCTCGTTTCGCTGCACGGTTTCAGTCATTAATAATTCATGGCTTCCGGCTGGAGGTAGCTCATGCATGCTCATGTGTGAGATGTCTGTGGCACGACGGAGTCAAGTGTTAAGCTGTCGTATTTCCCCGGCCGTGTAGTCAAATGAATGTTTAAATGAAGAACGTGCGGCGAATAGGAGGAGCTCGGTGGATGTTCAGAGCGGTGAGGCCTCGAACACACGAGCAGCAGGTGAGACCGAGAGCTCAGAGGGACGGAGAGATCACAAAGAGTTTGGTTTTTCGGAGGCGGTGGCGGTGATCAGAGGGCAGCGGGGGGGGAGGACAATACAAAAAAAGACTAATCAAAATTAAATGCAAATTTTTGGTCACAATGGAATAAAGGGCTTTAAAACGAAAGGGGGTGAAAAAGGGAGCGAGCTCAATTATTAATGCACAGAGTTAACACGATCTAATAGCTTGGCTGGGAAATGGCTTTCTGCAGGTATACATATTTCATAAGGCTCCCTGGCAAAGTTGTTTTTTCTTTTTTAAACACATCTGCATAATGCATCAGGCGGGGAGTGGGGATGCAGATGGCTGAGCAGCAGGGGAGGGTGGGGTGGGGTGGGGGGGGGTAACCGAGGCGCAACAGCAGACAAGAGGAAGAGCGGGAAAAAGAGGCGGTGTCACACATCAGCCCCGGGAACAAGAAGCACAAGTTGCTCATTCATCGTAACTTATTGTAGTTCTGAGTCGATGATATTCCGCTGATGGTGTAAAAACGTTGATTCTAACGGAACCTGAGCCACGTGCGCATTAGAACCACGAACGTGCACTTTCACGAGAGCGTATCATTGGCTTCCAATTTGAGACAAACTGCGGTTTGGAGATTTCACGCTGAACCACAAATTCACTATTATAGTAAAATTAGCCTTTTTTATTTTAAAACAAAATTTGCCTTTGATGGAGTAAAATATGAAAGAAAGAAACTATTAGCAAGCAAATGAGACCCTTGACACAATGTTTGGTTATTCAAATATTTTTCTTTTCATTTCAAATGGCTGTTAATAAAAGGGAAGTGGGGAAGGAGGCAGGAATGTTCCTAAGTGGCCTGGGATTGTGCACTCGTCTATTAAATGAGAGAAGAGGATTTTATATTAAAATCATAAAAAACACACTTGTTTAAAGAGTGTATGGCTGAAACTTTTGAATAATTCAGAATTGTAAAGAGGAGGCGTTGGGAGAAGAAACAAATGGACCATTAGAATAAAGCTTTGTTGAAGTAAATGTTCCACCTGTATTATTCTGGATGTCTGGGAGATTATGTCTGAAAGGTAAAAGTGTGTGTGATTACGTGTGTATGTGTGTGTGTGTGTGTATGTGTGTTTGTGTGTGTGTGTGTGTGTGTACCTGAGACGCCAGCCTCCTCATGCCTTCTTCCTGACGCCGCCTCATCTCAGGGGTCCCTGGACAGCTGCCTCCTCCCAGGGTGCCGTGCGTGGGCTGAGGCTGGGTGAGGGGGAGCCCCTCTCCATCTGGACATAACAGGACGAGACAACGCAGCACACTCAGGGGACAGTTGCCTACTTGTGTCACATTCATGCAATCTCAACACAACACAAAGGGCGTGCACGCTGTTGTCCAGCTTTTCTTCTAAAGGCTGTTTGGAAAGGTGTGGGTGCCTACGTTTGGGCGAGGCCTGCGGGCTGTCCGAGGCGATCTGTCTCATGCGGGTGCCGTGGCAGCTGAGCGCCACCAGGCGGGACATGATCGCAGTCTTTCCGAAGCCGATGTTGCCGACGACCACCACGCCGCGGTTGGTGGTGGAGTTGGGGCTGTTGAGGTGGGCGTCGATCTCCTGGAAGAGCCACTCGCGGCCCGTGAAGACGGAGTCCATGGTGATGCTCGGCACCTCGAACAGCAGAGGCTTGAGGGCGATGTCTTGAGGCCGATAAGGAGCAAACCGTACTGTCGGGTCAGGGAAACAGAAAACTGGTTATTGATATTACAGCTTTAAGCAAAATGTATAAAGTTGTATGAAGGTTTTACAGTTGAAATCTCCCCTGGGGAACTAAAATAAGATGAGTTACTATGTTAAAATACTTATAATACTCAGTGATGGGTGCAAACATACTGTACAGATGACAACAACATAAACACATTAATATATATGTATATGTATCTCATACATAATCAATAATTGTGTTTTATTATGTGTTATATATACTTCTAATAAATCATAATAAATGGTATTTATATTATTTCCCATTAAAGAGGAAGAGCCTGATTTAAAATGTCACAGCAATGTTGAATTTGATGTTTGTTCGCCATTAATAATATCTATACATAATATGTCAAACATAATCAATAATGTTTTTTTATAAAAAGGGACAATGGGAAATTTGGAAAAGTCATAATAAATTATATTTATAATATTTCACATTAAAGATTGACACCACAGGTAAATGTTCTGGTATCAAATATAGTGAAAGGTTTGTTAATGTGCTTTTTTATTTGATGTTTGTTCGCCATGAATTCACTTTGAAGTAAAGATCATTTTGTTATAGCACAGCTTGTTTATTGTTGAGCTCAAAGTTTAAAGCTGCTGACTCATTTTAAAGTTCATAAAACAAGTGTCATATTATTGAGATTCCATTGAGCTTACGAGCCTTTAAATTACAAACCATAAAAATGTAAGTGTGTGTTTTCACTCGTTCTGCTTCTGAGGAGAATCTGCAGAAAAGTCGAGGGAGCGACTGTTGGTTTCGCTCACTAGGGGGCGACGCTCAACTAAAGTCCTCCAGAGGTCGGGTTTCTTTTAACCACAACATATGGACCATTAAAGGCTAACGAGGGTAAAATGGATCTGGTTTGAACTTCTGAAGCGGCGCGATAAATTCTGTGTTACAATTTGCTCTGCAGCTGCTTCTGGGTGTCGTCTCCCGGGTCGGCTGCTTTAAACTGATCTGAGCTTTGAGAATTAAATGTTATAAATCACGCCAGCTTCCGAATGAATGAGGAACACAAGCACTTTGCTAGGGGAAGTGTGTGTTTGTGTGTGTGTGTGTCTCTCTGTGTGTGTGTTTGTGCTCCAGAAAGCAGGACAGAACAAGCTGCTTTATGCAACAGATGAAAATCAAAGTAACTTACGTGACTGGGATTGCCAGGCATTGCTGTTATTTGCGGAAGCTGCGACGAACATCAAGCAAAAGATAGAAGACAGACAGAGAGAGAGAGAGAGAGAGAGAGAGAGATAGAGTGATGAAGGAGGGAGGGAGGGAGGAGAGAAAAGGCAGTGAGTGTGGCTGCAGTGTTTGTCACAGCACAGGGCAAAGGTGTAGCTCAATGAAACACAACACAACGGGACGAGGCAGCAGTAGAGTCAGCACATCGTGATGTCAGAGGTATTGGGAACCACCAGACTGGAGGTCGATCACTAATTGAAATCCAGTGAATTACGCCGAACAAGTTCCTCAGCGTGTCTGCGGGGGGGGGGGGTTCGCACTTTTGGGAGAATCTAATTGGTTCCACTGCGCCGGGGCCGAGATCAATCAATCCTCATAAAAGTGGTGGAATCCAGTCAGAGCAGTAATTCAACCACAACTCCAACCACAGTCTGGAGTGTGGGTATCACAGGCTGCTGAAGTCGGTTCATTTCAGTGTAAGACAAAATACAATTAAAAAAAATAACATACACATAACATAAATACACAAGGCCGACCGCAAAATCTGTTATAATTTAATTAATAGCCATAATCATAACGTAAATAAATACTCTTTCATGATTTTTTTGCTTTTGGTTTTCAGGTATTTCTGCATTTCTGGCTCCACTCAAACACAATAACCTTTTTAAGTGAAGTCAATCTTCAGTTTGTCTGTTTTCATGTCATCCAACATTGAACTTGTTTATAAGTCTGTAAAACATACAAGGGTCTAATATTAGTTTTTATATGTTACCCCACAATATGTAAAGATATGTGAATACAAAATATGAAGTGTCTAACGTGTCCCTTGCTTCAAAGAGAACTGCAAAACTTCATCTCACTTTCCTCTGTATATCTTTATACCTCATCTATATGAGTTTTTTCCGAGTAACTTTGTTAGTTACATCTCACCACAAAGCAATCCACTGCAGAATGAGACGAGTCCAGAATTTGGAGTTATTACAGAGGAGCTAAAACAAACTGTTAAAATGATATCTTCTCCCCTCGGCTCCTTTGATTTGATCAGATTCTCGACCGGGTGCTGAGAGGAATATATACGGCTGCTGGTCAGAGAGCGGGACGAGTGCAGCGGCTCATTTCACACTCTGCAGCCTGCGAGCAATAAGCACAGTGAGTCAGGGGCCGTATGTATCATATAGTGGACCGGCAGGATCAGACGCTGCCGGATTTCTGTGTGTCGGCAGAAATGTCTTCAGTGTGCGCGGGTACGGTTCAGCAGTGTGCGAGTGTGTGTTGCATTAGAGCCGTGTGTGTTGCATTAGAGCCGTGTGTGTTCTGTAAACGAGTCCAGTCCCGATTTAGAGCGCGGGGACAGAACCTAATGAGCTGATCTGGCTCTTCATGTTATTCTTTTACCGCACATCACAGCAGAGTGCTGTTGCAAGCAGGACTTCATCTTTCCAGGAAAGGCTAATTATACAGAATGAGAAAAGAAATGTGATGAATATATTATACAATACTTATACAATCAGCAAAAAAGTGGCTGCTATACCTGAAAGTGGGTGACGAGCTTCTACCGAGTGAAACGAGTTCTGCTGCACCGAGCTCAGAGCCCGGCTGCAGCCCAATGTAATAACAGACATTTCATCCATATTCCCCAGTCAGATAATTTTAGCACTAACACAACACACACACACAGACACACACACAATCAGAGAGAGACTGACGACTCTATTATGTCTATAATTCACAAACTGATGCAATATTCCTCCAGTTGTGTGTCACGCTGTGAAAGAATGGACCTGACGTAACTCTGGTGAAGGGAAATGCAAAAAACTCCTCTGACGCTGGCATCTCTAAAAGCCCGGGCCCCCGAAGTGAGAGGCTAAACACCTTCTCCCTCTTAAGTGCCACTAACTCAATTAACTTGTGGGTGACTTGGTGCCAGACGTGTCTTGGAAAGCTCCGTTCGCTCCTCGTGGAATTGTAAAACACACGCTTCTCCAAATGGCAGAAGCGATTACACGTCCTGCGCGTGAAGTCGTGCAGCCACTGCTGCTCCTCTGTGTCAGGTGTTCCAGGAAGAAACATGGCAGCCATGTTGTGAAGGGCGGCCGGGGGAGTTGTTCCCGGTGCGTGAGCGCGTGAGTGAGGGGCGGATGGATGGCAGTTGCTCGTAATCCAGCCCATAACACCCCCCCTCAGGCAACACTGAGCAAGGTATCACCCCCCCCACCCTCCATCCATGGCCAGACGGAGCAGAGTCTCAGACGTTTTTAATTATTCACCAGGTGAGGATGACTCACGGTGGCTGAGCAGGCTTGAGAGGGAAGGGAAGGATGAAGAGGAGGAGGAGGATGAGGATGAGGTGCGGAGGAGGAGAAGAGGATGGGAAGTGGAGGAGAGTGGAGTTGGCACAGAGGTGGAGAAGGAGATGACGGGAGGAGGAGGAGGAGGAGGAGGAGGAGGAGGAGGAGGAAGAGCGGCTCAGATGATCAAATGCTTTCCGTGAGTGTTGTGGGGAGTGCAGCGATGGTTTATCTAAGGTCAAGCCTAGGACCCTTGTGAGGGCTGACGTGGGAGTTGGTGGATTTGTGAGTTTGTCGAAGGATTGTGGTTTTTCTTTCTCTGTCTGGTTTTTCAGACGCACGGTTTTAATTCCAGACGTCTCTTCTCACAGCGGACGCAGAGCGACACAGCTAGCATACGCAACAGCAACAGGATCTTATGCAATTTCCTTCTTCCAAAAGAAAAAACCTAATCTTATGTAATTTGCACAGTAGGCTTATAGAGCAACAGCATAAATCTACATGTTCCTATATTAAAAATAAACCTGAATCTTCCTGCAAAGATTGATTCAACTCTATTTCACTGCTGATGTTGAGCAACAGTTATATATGATTTAAAAAAAGATGCCACACATTCCTTCTCAAACTCCAGATTAAATGAAAATAAACATTTATCAGATTAAGATTAAGTGGCTGCAGACAAACTAACGAGCTGAAACGAGTCATGGTTGTTTTGCTGTAATCATGTTTCTGCACCGTCATCACATCTGGACTCTTATCTCCTCCCTCGCCTGAGACAGGGATGGGGCCTGTTTGCTGTAAACACATGTTTACTAATGGATTAGAGAGCGCACACCTCCGACAGGGCCCATCAGAGCCCCTCAGGAAAACACATCCACGTTGCCTAGATCCAGATTGTTATTTGGATTTGCACCAAAAATTGCACAAACTCATAAATAACTAAACATGTCTTCGTGTTCTCATCAAGATCCATGAATTATTTCCTGGGAAGATTGGTCAAAATGTAAAATAAGGTTTTTCTTGAATCCATGTTCCAGCCTTCCAACAAGTGGATATAAGAATAATAACATATAATAAACAATGTGTGTATATCACACCTACTGAATAAATTGAACTGTATTCATCTTGTGCTTTTTTTCCAGTCTCAGGGACAATTTAGATTCAGTATCTTGCCCAGGAAACTGGGGATCGAACCAGCGACGTAATGGTTAGTGGACGACCCTCTCTACCTCCTGAGACACAGCCAGTACCTCAGAGTCTCCAATTAACACGAATGTCTTTAGACTGTGGGAGGAAACCAGAATACCCAGAGGCAAGGGTGAGAACATGCAAACACCACACAGTGTCAGATTCAAACCCTGCACCTTCTTGCTGTGACCAACCACTGCACCACCGTGCCACCCATCTATCTGTGGTAGTGGGCTCAATGCCTATATTTTAAAGGCTCAGTGATTTCCTAAGCACGACTGGGACTTGGTAGTTTTTCACAAACCGTGAGTGAATTAGTTCTATTTTCAGCCGTGGTTTATTGCAGCAGCAGAAAACTGTATGTGGAATTGACTTGAAGTAAATTACAGGGCCAAGCTCCACAACAACAATGGAGCTCTAAACTCTGTCAGGCTTCGGATACACAGACGATTCCTGTATTAAGAATCAAGGATTCAGGGATTTGACGGCTGTGAGAAAGATCTTCATTCATCAGCAGCCTCATCCTTTAAATGTCTAATCGATTAAAGGGCCTGGGTGGATTTCTGCGACTTAGTCTTCATGTTTCTGCCGGGTCAGAGAGTGTAAAAGTGATAAAACCAAAAGCTAGAACACAAGGCCTGCTCTGTGTCCGAGAGCAGAGGGGGGGGGGGGGGGGGGGGAGATGGAGACGGAGCGAGAAGGACCAAAGATAAACGACGGAGAAAGTGTGTTTGCCAGTGTTTCAGTTACGTGATGGAGTTTTGCGGTGAACAGATAAAGGTGGGTGGTAGATCTTGGACGTAGGCAGGCAGGAGGAGCAAGAAGGTCCATTACAGTCTGACTCACACTCCTCGAAACACCAGCACAGCTCGGGCCCCCGATGGCCGACATCAAAAAGCAGCTTCGACTGAAGCCGGCCAGAGATAGAGCAGCCTCAGTCAGCTTGTGAGCACCTGACCAACACATAACCAGAGGACTTCTCTCCTCATCAGCTCCTCACAGGGAAGGAGCCCAAATATCTGGGTTTTCTGAGGCATGAGGCTTCAAATATTAACATAAATGCCAAAAAAGTTAGTTTAGGAAGTTGTGTTTTCCTCCGTCCATTTGTTTGTTTGATGCAGGTTCAAAGGAAATCACTGTGGTTCATGAGGTGGCTCAGTGGAGCAATAAGCGGTATCGATAATGGAAGGATGGAAGGATGTGGTTCATCTTCCTGAACATCAAACCAGCCAGATGATATCATGTGGACTGGGCTGGATGGTGGAGCTGGATATGGTTGTGATGGAGTATGTTCCAGGGAAGAGTGAATGTGTTCCCTGGAGGACCATGTGATAAAAACATCCACCAATCACAGAACAAACTCCTCCTTTATCCGGTGATTCTATACCCATTAGTCTCTTATTACAAATATCAGGATTAAAAAGTGTTTTCCCTTGTAAAATCAGAGTCTGTTGTTCAACTTGCTCTCCTCCCTGTCCTGTCTGTCTCTGTCTCTGTCTCTCCTGGTGAAGCGGCAGGAGCCGTGCACCCGGGGAGGAGCTGACGCTGATCCGAGGAGGCAGGAAGCATGCTAGGACGCAGTCGGCTGGCTTGTAAACACACTTGGCTGCCCTTAGAGGACGAAGGTTGAATCAAGTGGCTGTGAACAGTGAACAGTGAAGCTCCTGCTCTACCTTCCTCTCTCTCTTTTCTTCCATCTCTCTCTTTTACCCTCTACCTCTCATGCTCTCTCATCCGGGGCAGGGGAATCACATCGCCGCTCAGTGGAGCGAGCTCTCACCTAAGTGGGGTCTTAACAGGTGTTTAAAATACACACAGACGCATATTTGTGTTCGCTTGGATGGCAGAGGGCGGCCATTAGGGCTCGTTACTGGCTAAGTGACGCAGGAAGAGGGGCGAGGGGGACGAGTGACGATGTGACATCAGGTCGTTTGGTCATTTGGTGAGGAGGCCAAAGAGGAGCATGCTGTGTGCTGGACCTGAACGCTGCCCGTGAATCTTTAGTGCAGAGACAAATCTTTATCTCTTTGACTTAGTTGTGACACAACCTGACAAAATGCTCAATGTGTGTTGCCTCAGTCTCTCTCTCTCTCACACACACACACACACACACAAACACACACACTCTTGCAGACGCATCTGCCACATAACAAACTGCAAATCAACCGTCACCGACTTTTCATTTGAATTTTTATAAATAACTCGCCCGTCATGCTGCCGCCGCCCTGCGATGCTCAGCTGCTTTGTGTTGTGTGTGGATGGAGAACAGAACAGGGTCCTATTGTTCACTGGTGCACTGTGTCTAATGTGAAGCTAATCACAGCCCGGCCCTGAGAACAAACTGCATTTCTACAGCTAAAAGAAAAATCTAAGTAAACGATGGTTGAATGCTGAGACTTGGTGGTTTGCACTGTTCTTCACCTACACTGAGGTTCCTAACCACAACCAGCATTTACTGCACAACATCTCTCAGCTTATTGTTTCTTTCAGTGTATTTTTAGTCTGGATTCAATATTTGAGCTAGCTGAGGGGTTTATACTGCAGCCAGCCACCAGGGGGTGATCAAGACACTCTGGCTTCACTTCGGGGGAGCCGTCATGGCGTCCATCTTTATATAAAGTCTATGAACATCAAATAGCACAGAAACACATCACGTTACACTCGCGTTACATCACTCAGTGTGACTGGCAGCACGAAACACACCTCACAGACTCAACAGCTTGCACATGTATGAAGGCCTTTGATTGTGCGTCCGTGTGTGTGTGTAAGTGTGTGTAAGTGTGTGTTTGCATGCTCTCTCAGCCTGGTCGCTCACCTCTCAGGTCCTGCCCGGAGCGACCCGGCCCGCAGGTGGTGCTCTGCCTGGGCATGCGCAGCGAGGTGCGTAGCGGCGTGTGCCTCTGCTCATCCAGGTAGGCCAGGTCCTCCAGGTGGGCGGAGCTAGTCGCTGCATTCATGTGGGGGATAGATGGACAGAGAGAGAGAGAGGGAGGGAGACAAAAAAGGACACTGCTGTCAACATATGTTCACATTATGCAACATATACAGTCAAAAAAAGCGCATAAATGCACAGAGGAGAAGGCGGCAGCGGGTCACGACCAGCCGCTGGCGGTTTGTCAGGCGACCAGGACTCGACCCTGTGTGGTTCTGCTCCAGACGCCCTCCTCTCAGTGTCTGTCACACGGCACGGAGGCAGATGCCATCCGACCCCTCTCAGGATTAATTAGCTCTGCAGACAAATGTTTTATTCATGGCCAGAATGTTGTCTAACGCCGGCTGCTTGAGTGTTCACACCTCGCCGGGTCTTCAGGGCCGACGCTCAAAAAACGAGTGAGTGTTAAACGAGATAAGACGTCGGTGGTGAGGGCGAGCGACGGACTCGGTTCTGTGTCACACACCCTGAACCCCGAGATTCAGTTTGGGGTGAAGGAGTCTTTAGCATCCAGAGGGTTGCCGGTACCTTGATGGGTGAGGGGGGACACCGTCAACCACTTTGAATTTCGACTCAGTGTTTCCATCAGTCATGAAAACACTTTTTATTCACTGTAGAAACATCGGAGCATCTGAGGAGCATCGTTAGAACGCAATGGGCCGAGAAGCACGAGGAGTCAGACGAGCAGATTGGGAGATTTATTTGGAGGTGAACCTGAAAGTGAGTGCACCTGAAATGTCAGTAATAACGCCTGGAAGCAGCGAGAAGCCAGTCTGTGAACTGTGATGGATGCTCCCGACAGACAGCCTCGCTCATAACTTTTTACAGTTATCATCTTTTTCTCTCTTGAATAAATGTGACGAACTCGGAGGTTGGGTTTAAATCATGTCTGTTCTGGCTGCTTGTGTTTCTTGCTCCATTTGATTAATGCGTTCAACCGAGTCTTGGCAATTACCTCAGTGAAAACAGATCCAGAATCATATTTATTGCCAAGTAGTTTTTTTTGTGAGAAATAGCTGAAGCCAGATAAAAAAGGACAAACTTCAAGTACAAGGAGAAAGATAAAGACAGGAAGTTAAAAAGTGAAAGACGAGAAGGGGAGCTCAGTATCACTGCTACGGCCCGACCTCTAAATATACCTGATCGTTTTTCATCTAGACTCGTGAATTATTATCTGGGAAATTGGTGAATTGGGCAAAAACATGAATGGATCCACTTCGTGATCCAGACCAAACTTTAATGGGTTCTTTCCTGACCAATACAAAATCCTTCCACTGAGTTCCATGGCAAACTGTGCAGTAGTTTGGTGTAACGTAGATGAAATACAATAAAATCTATAATAGAAAATATGTACAATTTGAATGTACTTTTCCCTTTTCTCTTCCACTCTACCTGTAATACTCTGAGGTCCTGAGATCCCAAGTCAAATTCAAGGAGTTGAGGGGAGCCAGGAACTGTCAATGGCTGCTTCTCCTCAGTAATATCCTCTGTGTGTGTGTGTGTGTGTGTGTGTGTGTCTCCAGTCGGTCCAAACAGTAAGGCCCAATAATCCCTCCAAATGGCCGACCTCTGAGCCCAGCAGCTCTCCCTGGTGTAAAACTCAACATCAACTCTGATCCTGAACTGTCCTCCGTTCAAAGAGAGGTTTCTGTGACGGGGGAGTTAAGCTCAGTGAAGTGCTCAGCGTGTGTGTGTGTGTGTGTGTGTGTGTGTGTGTGTGTGTGTGTGTGTGTTGTGTTGCTGACTGCCTGAGTCACCACAACCATGGACCCAAAAAACGAGCCACATGGGTTTTCCCAAAATGGAGGGAAAATGGCAGCTGAGAATGCTGGAGGCTTGGCCCCGGTGGGAACGAGGGGAAGGGGCCTGCTGGTCACCAGACTGGGCTCACAGCGGAGACAGTGGAGGCAGCTAAACCCGGGAGGAGTGACTCAGGGCTGATGAGAAGTCCCACGTTTCTGCTCGTCTCTTTCAACTGCGTTTTGAATCTGTGCGCTCATCATCTCTATCTGCAATGCAGCAGGCTGCTGGGGATCACATCCACAGCTCCTGTGCCAATGCGCTGAGACTGCACGGTGAGGAGGAAAGAAGAGGAAAGAGAAACCGAGTGAGGAAGACAGAGAGTGAATGGACAGAGGGAGTGGAGAGCAAAAAAAAGAAAGTGATAAAAAGTCTGACAGTGCAGCAGAGAGCTCGGGCGCTTTGGGTGACGATACATCAGACACTTCCTGTTTCAAAGAACGCATGCTCACACACACACACACAGAGACACACACACATGAGCTGGGCTGCCGTCCACAGCCAGTCCCAGTATCAGCTCCGATATGAGGCTGCTGGTGATTTAAAACACCTCAGTATTCTCCTCACATCTCCCCAGGAGAGAACCTGGGACGATAAATAACGGAGGTCCTGGTGTTTAAACAATAAAGCCTCCGGGTGTTACTCAGTGTGTGTGAGCAGACCAGGGAACAAACAGGAAATCAGGGGAAAGATGTTGGAAAAGGAAATCGATGACACTCGGCCGGCCCTCAAATTGAAAAGTGTTGTCTCCGATGAGCTGTTATCGTCATTTAGTGAAATTAGAGGCGAGAGAAGGAGAAGCTCCCAGTGTGGTTTATATCCCTTTAGCCTTTGTTTAAGTCGGAGGGATTCCTCACTGCCAAGGCTGTTACATAAGCTTGTGCATATAGACGCTTCATCGTGGCTTAAAGGGTCAGTTCACACAGATTAGAAAGATAACATATCCTGGGTGAGGAGGCAATTTCTCAGCTTTTAAATCTATATCTCAAAGATGTTTGTGCATCAACGCCTAAATAAGAGAAGTGGATTAAACTACAATGCAAAATATCTCTGGATTATATAAAGATGAAAACCTGAATTGTTTCAGGAAAACCTGAATTTGCTTATATTAAAACAATCGGACAAATTAATCCATTCTTTACCTAGACACTCAAGCTGTTGTCGTATGAGTTATTATTTTAATAATTTCAGTCAAACCTTTAAAAACATTCTGTTTTCAAGCCGATTCAATTTAAATTTTGAGCAAATCCACCAAAACAACGTGTTTCAGCTGCACACAGTGATCAAACAACGCACCGAGACATCTGTGGCGCCGCCTCTCTTCACCTGGGGTTTGTTTTTTGTTTAAATGCAAATGTAATTTCATATCCAGATTCAAACAGCTTGCAAATACCAGATGTTAACGGGGCTTAAAAGTCAGGGATCTGCTCAATATCAATATTTTCCTGTGCCAAGGTTTGTCTGTTTGTGAGCAGCATTACGCAAAAATGACAAATCAGATTATCATGAAATTTGGAGGAAGTAAGCGGATTGGATCAGGAACGAACTCATGGAATTTTGGTGCGGATCCGAAAAAGATAAATCTGGATGCAGTGAATTTAAATGTGGTTTAATCTTCCACATCCTCCCTGACTTTAGCACTATTGAATCTGTTGAACATCCCTGTGTGGATTCATCTTGTTGGGATCTCTTCTTTACACAAGCAGGGCCGGTCTCTGCTCTTCTTCTCTGTTCTTGCTTATATATTTTTCCGTGAATGAAAACTTAAAAAAACCACTGAGAGATTCACTCGTCTCTAAAACTCCATCACCACCAAAGGGTAGAGATAACTCGGTCTCGGTTACTCCTTCCTCCGTATCCATCTTCAGCTCTGCCAACGCACTGCCTTCATTAGGTAATAGAGTACCCCCCCCCCCCCACCACCACCACCCGCCTCCCTCCTCATTTTCCTCCCCAGTCGCCTTCTGCTCGCGCTCCGTGTCTCTCTCCCTCTCTCTCGCCCCGCACTTCAAAGCGAGTGTCTCTCTGTCACTCGGGGGGGGGGGGGGGGGGGGGGGGGGGGGGGGGGTAGAAACGGTTAATGCCTGGGGCTTTGATGTTCCACTGCTGCGTGAGCCCAGCCAATCCTCAGCCCGCCGCTCTCCCTCCCATCCCTGCATCGTCTCATCATTCTTTGTGGAGGAGAGAGGGACAGAGAGAGAGAGAGAGAGAGAGAGAGAGAGATTATGAAACTCTCTTCCACTCCTCTTCCACACGTATCCATCCCTCTCTCCTCGATATGGAATTCCTGTTCCTGACACACACACAAACGCCATCAGGGTTTTTTTTCTTTCTCACTCCCCCTCTATTTCATTTTGGTTTGCATCATCTGCAGCTCATAGTTTTTCATGTTTCTTCTTATTTTTTTTCTTTTTAAATCTGTCTGCGGCTGTAGCTCAGTATCTTTTGAAGGTCTGGGCACTGAGGGGCGGAGAGGAGATCAAGGGTTCATCTCTAAACCCGGCAGAGTCGCGGCGCCGCCAGACGGCCGAGTCAAACAGCCGAGCACGACCAGCATAGAGAGCGGGTCAGGGCTGTGGTGACCGGCCACGTCAGGCACATTTACAGTGTTTAGTGAAATGCAGACGTGTGTGTCCGCGCTACATGCAGTCGTGCACACACACACACACTTTTTTCTCCAGTGGGAGTGAGAGAAGTGCAGAGTAGAGCTCATCGTCTGATGATGGGAACAATAACACAATCAGGCCCATTAGGGCGCCCCCCGGCGTTATGGAACTTGCATTTCTCCTGATAAATTTACTGCTACTTTTGGGAGCTTTTCTGAAGCAGCTGCGGTCGACAATAACACACATCAATAAGACCCCAGTCAGCAACACAAATTGAAGCTTTCCTTATGCGATATTCTCCCAGTGCGTTCTGCTGAAGCTGCTCTCTGGTTTCACGCCACACGAGAGGCATGAGGGTTTAGAGAACTAAATACCACTGCGGATTTGCAGCAACCCCAAAAAATCCAACTTAGCTATTTCCTCACTGAATAAACATTTATTTAGATTTTTTATAAAATTGAACCATAATGCAGCTCTTTCAAAAGGCCAGGCTCAGATTTGTGGAAGTTAAAGTTGATTTATCACAGATTTCCAGGAGTAATGTGATCTGAAGCATATTTTTATATCCGGTAAATAAATGTTGGCCTCCTGAAGACTGCACTAGTCCCGTTGATATATACAATTATGTGAGTTTTGTATATTAAAAATCTAGATTGTTACCACACTACTTATAGCCAATGAGAAACGAGCTAGGAATGTAGTGACTGTAAAGAGGAGGGGTTTAAGCCGTGTCCCACCTCGGTACTCAGCCCTCAGAATGACACCACATCTGAATAACCACAGTTGAAAGCCTTCTAGTCTAACAAATAAAATCGTGGAGTTCTCCCCGTTTAAAGTTTGACCCTTGTGTGAAGTTGCTCCTCCAAACCACAGATATATTCTTCTCTTTTCAACAGGGTTTCATTGCAGGGTTTGGGAACCACACAGTCGGACATGGAGGAATTCAAAGGGAGGGGGTCACAGTTCACCTCGGCAGAAAACAGGCGAGGAGAGAAAGCTCGACAGGAGTGAAGAGGGAGCACGAGGACTGAAAACCAGCAGTTCAATCCAATTTTGCCACAGACAGCTCTCCGTCATGGCAGAATATTTACCGCATGCTCATGCACCGCTAGGTAACTGCTGCCTTTCACAGGGAGAGAGAGAGAGGGGGGGGAAGGGGAAGGAGGAAGGGACTCACCTGCCACAGAGTTAGGGCGGGGCATGAGGTACAGAGGGATGGAGTGGGCGGAGTGGGAGGACATGCTCTCCAGGCTGCGCTCGGGGATTTTGTTGAGGCTGTAAGTGGAGGCGGTCATGTTCTCATCCACCCTGTACAGGAACGAGTCCATGCCTGATTTCTGGGACTGCCACAGCTTGAGGTTGGCCCGGGAGCCCTCGCCGTATTTGCCGCCTCGCTCCACGTTCTCGGAGTAGCTGGTCAGAGTGGCTGCAACAGAAGGAGAGACACAATCAACCTGCGGCTTGTTGATGGGATGTTTGCATCATCAAGGCCCTAGCTGCTGCCAGGAGACATTGAGTGACACAAGTCCTGATATAGTGTTTTATACTAACAGTCCAGGAATGACCCAGCTGATGTCTACATGACAGGTTATCACAGTCTGACTGGAAACTCAAGACAGAGAGGAAGGAAGTGAGGCTTCGTTTTCATTCATTTTACCGAATCTCACTGTGAACCACGCCCTGGCTAGAACTTATCGACCAATCGGGACGGCTCTGGCAGTGAGATATAATCACTTTGGGGTTAAAAGAATCAAGCAGTGACCTCAGGCGTGTTCCTGCTGACTGTCACAGGCTTTGATCTCTGCACAGATCCCAGACTTTGGAGCTGGTATCACGTGTTTTGTAGATTTGCCTGTATTTTGTTTTATGATGTCACTGCCTCGTTATTAGGATTTATAGTGTGTCCACCACAGCAGGGAAGTGTTTCTACCAATCACATCCTTTTATATACTTTTATACATGTATTTGTAAATCCGTTTCCAGCAAATCTCACCGATAATCCCGCTGTCCCTGCTCTCCAGTGTTGAGGTGGGACTGGTGACGGAGCCATAGGCACAGTCCCTGCCGCCGGCCTGGCCTGGCATGGTGGGGGGGAGGGTGGAGCAGGGGCTGCCTGCAGGGGGGGAGGCAGTGCTGCTGGTCAGGGTGGAGCAGGGGCTGATCCTCTGGTTCTGGCCCTGGAACGGAGACGCAGATATAAAAATAAATAAATCACATTTCATGAGCTCCGTTTGGTTTTAAATGAGCTCGATGAGAACACGTGGCAAAGAACAATGTCTGAACTTCTAATGTCTGAGTCAGAAACAAAGGAAAATGTCATTTCAGTATTGCAGCTTTCAGAAGCTCAGCCCCCCCCCCTGCTGCTTCACCACATGAGTCAAGTCCTTCTTAGGATCGTCTCTCCCCCACACTCACAAAAACACAGTAATCATCATCATATCTAATGATTTGTGGCATTTTTGTGGGAAGTTGCCTCACAAAACAGACAATACTACACAGCAAGTACAAAAATACAAGTATCCAGTGTGTTTAAATACCCAAACCACCTGTAGCATCTACATCCAGTGTGCTAATGTTACAAATTATACTGCGGATGGGTTTCTCTATAATCCTGTAAGATCTTATTATATAAAGTGCCATGAGATAATGTTTGTTGTGATTTGGTGTTAGACAAATAGAACTGAGTTGGCAGAACAAACCAGATGTTGTGTACACATCAGACATGTGATGCACGACATGTAAATGTAGTGGGGAGGGGAGGTTTGCTGAAGGTGTGGGACAACCCTCAAAACAAACTGGAGTAACTGGGCCAAATTTCACACACTCATACATCTCATCATTATTTCCCTGAACACACGATTTTCATCATCACAAATGGAAAACTGACGCAGCTCTGCAGAAATTGTTAGTGGCTTCTTCCATGACCCATGAGCCATCCTTCCACAAAGTGCCACCATATTTCCCGGTGATCCCTCCAGTAGTTTTTCCATAATCTTGCTCAATAACAAACAAACCAGCAGAATGGACTGGGGTGAAAACGGAGGTAATAAATAACATGCTAGGATCTTACGCTCACTGACAGATCTATTTTCATCTGTTTTCCTCTTGACTGCCATGACTACAATTAAGTCTAAAAAAAAGCAAGTGCCTGTGTGTCCTTTCCAGCCCCGGCAATGTTCGGGCCCCCCTGCTGTGACCCTCTTCTGCTTCGGTTCAGGTGAGGAGACGAGAGACCACGGGGGGAACAAAATAAAAAACACTCCGCTGTGTCTAATCTGCTGCTGCGAGGACTCACAAACACAAAAGGCACAGGTAACACAAAGAACCACGCACACACACAGGGATATACAGAAGCACAAGAAAAACAAGGAATGCCGAATCTTTGAAAAACAGAAACACAAGGAGGTGTCTATTCAAGAGAGAGATAGATAGATAGATAGATAGATAGATAGATAGATAGATAGATAGATAGATAGATAGATAGATAGATAGATAGATAGATAGATAGATAGATAGATAGATAGATAGATAGATAGATAGATAGATAGATAGATAGAGAGAGAGAGAGAGAGAGAGAGAGAGAGAGAGAGAGAGAGGAGGTCAACACTGGGGTGAAGACGGAAAACAAACATTTTAAATTCAGTCTGGTTTCTTGAGGATGACTGACAGGACGCTCTGAGCTGATAGCCACACCCACACATGTTTACAGTGAGGAGCAGGGCTGCACCTCATCATCAGTTTCATCGATCGATCGATCTGTCAATTATCTGCTGGGGCGGCTGAGGCTCGTCAATTAAACACGTGGTCGGTCGACTTGACTCCACATCCTCAGGTGAAACTCAGTGAAATAACAAGCCCCTGTTGAAAACTGTGTTCATGCTCAGTGAGGCTGTAAAGCTTGCTCACATTGAAACCACGTGTTCAGCAGGTTGTGATGTTTTCATTGAGAAAAAGCCCTAAAAAGAAGCTGCGGCTCATGGGCCTGTCATCAGATTTGAGCCGAAGTTTTGGACGGATTAAAAAGTCCTTCATGAGATTATTCCAGTTAATCCATTGAGGGCAAATCTGAATTTTGAGCACTTTATTTAATGGCGATCGATTGAGTCAGTTTTCGACCCATTTCACTTAGAACCAAATGACCGGAGCTGAAGCTGAAGAGAGAGTCAGAGGATCGGCGTCAGGATTTATCCAGAGATATCTGATCCATCCACTAGTGTCCAAAACAAAGTGGAGGCCTGATCCATCGTCATCCCCAAAAGCTGCACTGCGAGCAAATCCCCAAAGATCCAGATTTTTTATTTGGATCGACATCAAATTGCAAAAAACTACCGCTCAGCCGTGCGTTCTCCCTTTTGTTTACGATAATGTTCGGTTTTGATCGACACAGTCAGGAAGGTGTTATTAAAATCTTATTTACAGCCACTGGACACAATCAGACTGAGGGTCTCGCTCCGTCCATTTACAAACATGAAGCGGTAGAATATTAGAAACACAACATGACTCACTAAGAGCTCAGTAATAAGCACTCAGATCTGTCAGAAACAAAACACAAACACTGGCCTTGAAGAAGTGTTAATGGGCAGTAGTTAGAAAGCTCTTTCCCAATGTTATCCACCATAACGTTGCATTCACCCATCATGGGGTTCAGCATTGTGCACCTCTGTTCCTCCTGAGCCACAGGATCACACACACAACATCTGTAAACACATCATCAACATGCTGTCTATCAGGACACGTGACCTGTAGCCTCTGCTGTGTCCAACTGATTGACTGAGAGAATGAGAAACAACTCGCTCGAGTGTCATGTTTACAGGAGCTTGACCCGGTCGCACAACCGAACACCCCCACACACACACTCACACAGACACACACATGAATGGATAAACCTTCAGACCTCTGCGCCCTGACGCGACAGCGCAGCTCCATCCGGCGGGCTAATGAACCTCGTCTTGTGCGGGCCTGACCTTAAACGCCACGCGAGGATTGGATTGAACCTGGGAACGCTGCGTCTATTCGGGGAGCGAGAGCACGAGAGCACGAGAGGCAATTACCTGCAGCGTGTCTGCGAGTTAAGGTCACCTTGTTCCGTCAGCTGCTGAGGTCCTGCACACGTCAGCTGCTGAAGGAATCTAACCACGACGATAGGATGTGAAAAATAATGTTAAACCCTCAACCTGTGGTTCCTTTTTGAAATATTTACTCTTGATTACCTACAGTATAAAACACAATGTAGATATATGCTCCAAATTACACCCACTAAAAGTGTTTGGTTGAATTTACTTAATTTCTTTGGGCCAAATGGCTGCTAGAAATATCTTCATGTAAATCGAGACATAACTTTTAAGTTGTCTAAGAATAATTTTTAAAGGGGACATATTATGCCCATTTTACCAGAGTTAATATGGTTCCTCGGGGTCTTAATTAAATGTCTGTAACATATTTTGGTCAAAATACCACAAGCATCATTTAAAACAGCACCTTTTTACCCTGTCTAAAACAGCCCACCTCAGATTGACCTGTTTTGAGTGCCCCGCCCCCCTCACCCCCGGTGAGCCTGGCTGCGAGAGCTAACGCTAGCCATCCCGGTTAGCTCGCGTGACTCTGACGTTTATTTCGGTCATAATCCCATTCGACGCACTCTAGTGTATCGTTTCTGAAGTAGAGAAACAACAACAAATCGCAGGAAGTGTTTTTTTCCAAAGTTTTTGGGACGTGACAGATACCCAAATTAACGTGTAGAAGCACTACAAAAGTGGAATTTTCATAATATGTCCCCTTTAAGTGAGGTCTCAATTAAGTGTAATTGTTATGTTGTAGATATATTAATATAAATATATCTGAATATTTAAAATGTCAGCTCAACTATTTTGAGTATTGTCTACTCAATTGTTTGATGTTACGTATCCAAAAATATATTATGTACATTCAGTTTAATTCTACAAACTAGATTTAGGTTTCTCAAATTAAGTCCAAATGACAACAGTACCAACAGAAGCCTTCTCTCCTGTTTGCTCATCAGATGCTGTTCTTGTAATGTTTGCTGTTTAATGAGTCAAACAGATTGACAGAGTGTAGAACAGCATTCGGAGCAGATATCCACTAATAATACGTTTGTGCTTTGTGAGCGATCCGACGCGGTGCCTCTCGAGTGTGAGTCACGTCTCCAAAAAGTGCCGCTTGAATAAAACCTCTCTCAATTTACACCCCCCCACTGCAGCGCTCACATGGAGCACAGGCAGAAACCATCAGCCTGTAATCGCTTATCCACACCGCTTTAGTGGCAACCTCGTACCTGAGCCTGATCCAAATACTTTATGCAACAGTTTCGCCCCCCTCCCCCCCTCTTTCCCCCCTCTCCCTCCTCCCCGTTACTCCCTCTCCCTCTGTGTTTCTCTCTCAGTTCAGGGAAACTCACACCCGTCAAATCAGGTTTAGGTGGAGAAACGAGGGGATCTGCTACAGGGCTTCAAGCAGGAACCTTGTGCCGAGAGCTGCTTGTTGCACAACTGGTAAATAGAAAGGGTTCGGGTGCAGGAGGGAAGCTTTAAGATCAAACCTGCTGCAAGTCAACATCTGTCGGACAGAAATCTATAGTTACAGATATGTGCTGTTTTATGGAAAGGCAGGAATGAACCTAGTCTGAGAAGATCTGGTTTTTCCTGACTTTCAAAACGAGTGCAAACAAGGATGTGACAGAGATAAATGTCAAAACGGATCAAAACAGACAATTGGGCTTTTGTTCAAGTTCCCCACTCAAAACCTCACTTATGATAAAGCACATCGATAGCGTTTAGGTTGATTGATTGATTTTTGACACCAGTCCAACCACAAGTCTCCTTTTTTTTTACCCCCAGGCTCCTGGAAAAGATTTCTAATTGATTAGTGGGAACCATTACCTGTCTCGCCTCGGGTTCCTCCATGCTGTACTGGGTGCCGGCTGGCCCCTCGTTCGCTTTGTCTCCCAGAAGGAAACCCAGGCGCGTCATCAATGTGTTGGCTGCCTCGTCCACCGACGGAGGGGGGCCCAGCTCCCGGCTTGACTCCCCTGCAGAGGCACAGCGATGGGAGGAGGAAGGAGGAGGAGGTGGAAGAGAGAGATGAAGAGAGAGAGAGAGAGAGAGAATATGTGTCAGTGGTGGGCAGGAGCACAGCAGCAGCTTTTTTTGGACATTTTTCACACGGCCATAAAAAACCACCACTTAATTCTCTCTTTCTAGAAGCACACAGGTTTTCCACTGCTCTTCCTTTCACAGCGGACCTGGACAGAGGCTACACAGCACCTGCGCTCAGGAAATGAAAAACACCCTACCTGAGTTGTGCTGGAGCTCAGAGCTGTGCATTAAACACTCATTCCTCAACAGCTGGACCTTTTGGTGTGTTTTTTTTCCAGGCGTCTGCTTACATAAAGTCCAAAATCCCTTCAGCCACCGCCTCGATAATCCGTTCAAACTGTTTACAAAAGCCCCCTCTCTCCACGCCGACGAGCAGAAGCCATATCAACACTGACGGCTACTCCTTCCGCACCACCCGTCACCACTGCACCCTGTGTAATGAGATACGCCCTTCACCTGGATGTGTGTGTGTGTGTGTGTGTGAGGGAGGGAGGGAGGGAGGGAGAGTGAGAGAGCAACAGCGTGTGACTTTTCAAAGTGGGTGTGTATCCACCTCCTTATCCTCCTTATCCTGTTTACAGAGGACTGAGAGCACTAAGGAGAGAAAAGACAACACCAGGGTGAGCCTGCGTGATGATCAGATGATCAAAACACACACACACACACAGACACACACAAGCAAACACACGCTCATGGAGCTGTGGTATTTCAGTTGCAAATAATGAACCCTAACCCAAAACTAAAAAAATCCCTACACAAACTAATCTCTATTTTCCGTGTTACCAGGCTACTGCCCAACCCACAACAAGCCGTCGCCTGTGGTGTCGTGTTTTTCCAATAACACCTGGCCGTGGCCCCCCCCCCCCCCCCCCCAACCCCCCCGAGGTCCTGACTATATCAAATTCAATTCAATTTCCCTTTATTCACTAGTATCACTCTAATTACTCTCCCTGGTCGTAGAAGGAGAAACACAAACAGCTGTAATTGGATCGTATCAGCCGCTGAATCGGCCTCGACGTTGAGGACGTTGACGGCGACAGGACGAGATGGCTGCTTGTTTAAATAAGCCGTGGCCAGGAGACGGCTAGCAGCCGGGCTAACCGCTCTCTGCTCCTCCTCCTCCTCTCCTCGCTGGGTTTCCTGCAGGACAGGTTGGACCGGACTGACAGGTAGCTGCTGCTGAATCCTGACTGACGACCAATAGACAGGCCCGGGCCACAGCTCCACCCCCCTGAGGACAGACAGCTCGTCTGGAGAGCTGTGGGCCTCTCACTCTCACATGCTCAGGGGAACCTGCAGACAGGTGGGCGATCTGAAGCTCGCCCCCCCCCCCCTCGCCGGTGGACGGACAGCCAGGCCAGTCAGGGTCCTGGTTCCATTTACTCCACGAGCAAGACGGGGAGTTTTCCGAGGAAGCTTTGAAGCAAATGGAGATGACATGTTGCTGTTCCTCTAAACACTGTGACGACCCCTCCCTTTACTGCTAGCATCATGCAGCTGATTACTTCCTGCAGGAGTTGGCAGAAAGGGAGGGTCGTTAGGGCAAGGTGCTCACACCTGGCTAGGCCTCTACCCAAGGTGATATAAGCCAGCCTGGTCTCATTGTCTCTCTCTCTCTCCTAGGCTCCACGCCGCTACAGGTTCTTGGTTCTTGGTTCTTTTTGGCGTCTTCCTTGTACACTCAACAGGAGCACACACATCTCACTCATCCATACACTACATTCACCACTGATGCCACTACTCTCCACACCTCATGCTTTTTGTACATATAATTGTTCAAGTTATAATAAAACCTTTTCATTTAGCACTTTCAATCCTGACTCGTCTCCCCTCCTTGTCACATATGTTGAGCCAGTTTGTGACAAGTGGGGGCTCGTCCGGGATTCAGTATTAGGATTAAAATAGCTTAAATTTGGTCTGTACTGGTAAATTGGCCCGGTTTAGGTTGGTGTGTGCTTCCTCCTCTTGCAGACAATGGTTTTTGGTTTGCTTTGTTGGAGTGTACACTACTTGTTGTTGGACATAGCTGACTGTGCGTTGGTTAGTCATCAACTGTTCTGGGAGGGGAAATGTCAGGTTGTTGTCAGTGCTGGTTATTTCTTGTAGGAAATTAAGGAGAGGTATTTGGTCCATTTCTGTTTGTGGTGAAGGTGATTGGATTTGACTGGGGCTTTGCGTTTAGCCCTATCTGGGGTATGTTGGTATCTGTTGGAGCAGGAGTTTCTACCCCCTGTTAGGTTTGGTAGCGGGTTCCTCTAGGGGACTCGTGGTGATCACTTTAGGTGGCGGCGAAGGTGGGTAGAGCTATTAGCTCGGGAGCACCTCTAGGGTTGGGAGAGGGTTGCCAGTCCTCTGGTGGCCTTCTTCTCACCACTGGTTTCGCGTGCATAAGTACCCCCCACCATTAACTGCACGAAGACTAGGATAAGTTAGTTAGCTAGTTTTAATGGTTGTAGTTAATATCAGTAAAGGGGGGAGGCTCCTGTTCACCTGTTACCTCAGGTTTGGGTTTTCTGCGTGTCTCAGTCAAGGTTTGTAACTTGTTTGGGCTCTGCAGCATTTTGATGTCTATGTCGGCTCAGGGTTATCTCCGCTGACTGTCTTCACTGACCATAACCCCCTCACCTTCTTGAAGTCACTGCCAAATCCTAATCAGAGGCTAATGAGGTGGGCGCTGTTCCTGCAGCCATATAACCTAGACATCCGACACATTAAGGGGACTGACAATGTAATGGCAGATGCCCTGTCTCGGGCACCTGTGGACCCTTAGTCTATTTATTCATGCTGTCTCTCATTTCCATGTTCTCCTCTGCTCATCTCTCGGCTCTTCATTCCCTTAAAATGCTCCTTTGGTACCAAGGCTGCTGGGTTGGTGAGGATGGAGGGATGTGCTGGAGGATGCAGCCTGGGGGGAGTGCAGTACTGACTGTCAGTTATCGGTAACGTATGAACCATGACAGATTGGAACATATTGACACTTATTTGATGTATAACACGAGGTGGAACCTCGTTCTTATGGAGGGGGGTGTGACGACCCCTCCCTTTACTGCTAGCATCATGCAGCTGATTACTTCCTGCAGGAGTTGGCAGAAAGGGAGGGTCGTTAGGGCAAGGTGCTCACACCTGGCTAGGCCTCTACCCAAGGTGATATAAGCCAGCCTGGTCTCATTGTCTCTCTCTCTCTCCTAGGCTCCACGCCGCTACAGGTTCTTGGTTCTTGGTTCTTTTTGGCGTCTTCCTTGTACACTCAACAGGAGCACACACATCTCACTCATCCATACACTACATTCACCACTGATGCCACTACTCTCCACACCTCATGCTTTTTGTACATATAATTGTTCAAGTTATAATAAAACCTTTTCATTTAGCACTTTCAATCCTGACTCGTCTCCCCTCCTTGTCACATATGTTGAGCCAGTTTGTGACAACACCCACACCCCCACACCCACACACACACACACACACACACACAGCAAGCCACCAATAATGAGCTAATCACAGCATATTAGGTCCAAATCGGCTAATTACGTATATGAGCTGTGATGAGATGGATATGGCTGCTCAGTAATGCAGCTGGACACACTTAACACAGAGCTGCATACGTTAACGAAGGGCCCCAAGGTCACAGGCTCCCAGAGGGTGTGGGGGGGGGGGCATGGAGAAGCTGAAGGTAGATGGAAGCAGATGGATGCTGCACCTACATCTAATATCACAGGGGAGCGGAAAAGCAAAACGTCTCCTCATTGAACCCTGTGTGTGTGCGTGTGTGTGTACGTGTGTGTGTGTGTGTGTGTGTGTGTGTGTGTGTGTGTGTGTGTGTGTGTGTCTGGACATGGAGGCAGTGAAGGCCTCCCAATTGACAGACTGGCAGTAGTAAGCGGTGAATACATTAGCACTGATTAGTCAAATGCTCCTTTGGGGGGTTTGTGGTTGTGACTCTGATCAAGCTCTCTCTGTCTGTCTGTCTGTCTGTCTGTCTGTCTGTCTGTCTGTCTGTCTGTCTGTCTGTCTGTCTCTCTGTCTGTCTGTCTGTCTGTCTGTCTCTCTCTGTCTCGGTGTGAGTGTTTGTCCTCGTCCCTCTCACCCGTCTCTTTGTCTATACCTGTCGCTCTCACTTCCTGTTTCCCTCCGTTGCCCTTTTCTTCTTCTGGTTTGTTGCGTTTCTCCTCATGTGGAAGCTAAATCCTGAATCTGGACGCTGAAGCCCACAGTCCCTCCCCCCCCCCCCCCTCCAGCTAAACATAGCCCGTCCCCTTTGTGCATCCTGAAACTGTCACACTCACAAATCAAACCTATAACACAATCAAACACACAATGCTGTTGTCAACTACACTGTCAAATAGCTGTCAGAATAAAAACAGAATCGAAACGTTTGATTGGAGGACGATAATAAAGACCATTTCATCTACATCCTGTTTTTTTTACACCTTCCTCTGAATGTAACCGAACACTAATGAGTGACTATCAAAGGGGAAACACACAGGACATCACCAGAATGCTTTTGTATTGATTTCTTTGTGTGTATCAGGTTTATTTTTGGTTCTTTGAATGCACATGATGGCAATCAAACGCACACGTCCTCTCACTAACGCCACCGACACGACAAACACGAAGACGCGGCTTCAAAGCCTCACGAGCACTGAGACACTCGACCCGAGGGGGGGGGGGGGGCATCCTCTCTCATCACAGTGACACCGTGAAATCCTTAATGAGCACATTTTGAATATGAAAGAAATTATCTTATTTTTCTATTTCTCTGACACACACACACACACACACGCACACACACACACACACAGACACAGACACACACACTCCTCTCTATTGGATTCCTGAGCTGCGAAGGAGACAGATGGTCGCCATGGCAACTATCTTTGCGCGCAGCTCGGAATGTGTTTCTGTGGTGGCGCATCCGCTCATACCCCCGGACCATCCACAGGTCTGCCCTCGTGCAGCCGAGAGAGAAGGGAAGCATGTGTGCTGCACGGGGGGCTGGGGGGTAGGGGGGGGGGGGGGACAGGAGATTAGCATCAACAGGGGCCCGGAGCTGCAGGTGAAGATGAACCATGCGGCGGCTACTGGTTCAACTGGGAGTTCTAGCTCAGTCCACACAGAAGCCAAGATGCAGACGTGAGGAATCCTTCTGATCAAAAGGTGTAAATACGTAGATTCACACTCGTTCCATAGCTTCAGGTGTAATAACAGATATGAATAACAATGAGCAGATATTGAACGTGTGCACTGGCAGACACATCGAGGGGGTGGGAAGCTGATTCAAGAGATAAGAGGAGTGAATATCACATTCCTCATGTGCACGGTTTTTCTTATCTACAAAACAACACTTACTGATGTCTCCGGTATAAAAGCACCCAGCAGGACTCAGGATCAGTATCCACACCTATAGTCCCGCTACTCGCTGTTAAAGAGGTTGAGCTCTAACATCATTAGAAAAGCTTTCACTCCATAATGGACGGAGGACGGCTGGAGGCGGCTTGTACAAGCGAACCTCACAAATTATTCACAAACCATATTTACGACCCCGCAAAATCTCTTTGTGGTCTCGTAACGATCAGCTGATACCTGACTTCCTTCCTGGCAGCAGAGAGCAGGCCTCGGATGTCTACGTCACCGCCCCCCCGCTGCGACCGGTGCCAGCGAGTCCTTGTTAAGAGCTAAGATGTCCATCTGTCCACCTGGGAGGTGTGAGACGTCACGCCTCAGAACTCTCTCCCTCTCTCCTTGTCCCCGGCCCTCCTGGTGCAGACAGCGGGCTCCTGTTTGTGATCATCTGTTGTGCTGCCTCCTCCGTGTGCAGCAGAGATTACCACTCCCACCCCCGAAATGTCACATCTGCAGCAGCTTAAAGCCGCTCGGCGCAAACCGGTAGATTATTCCAAAGTCGGCTTCACGGGAGTGACGCGAAAGAAAGCGACAGTTTTTTTTCCATCCTGTGAGATTTCCGACATGCATGTAAATCCAGGTGCTATAGCTCAAGGTTTGATCTCCCGGTGCTACAAAGTATTTAGACTTATCTACTATACACTCTAATACAGATCACCTGCTTAGAGCTCCCATTGAGCAGAGACTCTGCAGAAGAGGCTGACAGATGGAGAAAGCTGGTAGCACCCTGTCAACCATATCCCTTCTAAGTTACCACACTTAAGCCCTAACATCCCATCCCTGTTTCCCTCAAGTCTTCGTCCACCTCGAGGGCTGAGGAGACGTGGGACACCGGGGGTCCAGCCAACGAGCCGGGTCAGGAAGCATTTCTCAGCAGCAACAGGAAGAGGAGAGGCAAGATGAGAGGGGCAGATATACCAGAACCAAATCTCAGCAGAGCGCTATCCTCGAGTGACCCGTGTTACTGTCCTCCCATCCGGTGAGAGGAGGGGCTGCTGGACAGGGGCGGATAGAAAGGGGGGGTGGGCGGGGGAAATCTGGACTGTCCGCGGGATTACAGAGCAACCGCCCGACTGTGCACCGAGAACGAGAGCGCCACCTAAAACAAGCTCTGCTGCCGAGGAGCTGAGAGGAGTGAGGAGGCAGAGGGGGAGGAGTAGAGCGAGGGAGAGGGAGGAGGACATGATGGTGGACACAGTGGGAACCAGCTACTCCTTTAATGACCTTAGCAATGTTTTCATCTTCACAGCAGCCTGCACCATAACTGTCCAAACCGATAAATGATCCTCATCGCTGTCTGTGTATGTGTGTGTTTCTCTCTCTCTCTCTCTCTCTCTCTCTTTCTCTCTCCCTCTCTCTCTCTCTGACAGGAACCGGCCAGCGAGGAACCGACATGCAGAAAGGCAACACAGCGGAATGAGGGATGAGCCGGCCAAAAACTTACCAGGGCAGAATGTGTCCAGGTCTGGATTCTTGGCAGTGGAGCAGGTGTGTGTAGGGGAGCCAAGCTCTGATTGAGGAATGCGCGGGCTCTCCACAAACTTTGCTTTCCGCAGAGGGGCTGGGAGCAGAAAGCATACACACACACATATAGAGAGGGAGACAACATGCACACACACACACACACAGACACACACAGATCAGGGAGATGGAAGAAAGAGAGGAGTGACAGGGACAGGGACAGAGAAGGAGGAAGACAGTGAGTATGAACTTGAAGCAGCACACTGATAAAATGAAGACAGCTCTCTGAGGCAGGTTTGTATTCGTCTGGGGTCAAATAGAGCTAAAGCAGGAGCAGACAAGCACAGTGGCAAGTCGGGTACTGAGCTAAAGAGAAACCTCTAAACCAGAAGAAGCTCAATGCACCAACTGAAAATATAGTTTCAGAAAACTGTGAAGATGGAGTGCAGAGAGTTAGAGATGTTCCGATTCCAGTGTCGGACCAAACCAATACCACGTCTTCATAGTAAATTAGTTTAACCAAGATTAAACTGACATGTTCTTCTTCTTTGCCACTTCTTTGTGGCTCAAGCATTGCTGAATCTCATGAAGCATTTTATGAATCATCACATTAGAAAAGAGCACAAAGACTTCACCAAGGCCAAAAGGAAAAAAGGAAACCAATCGTTCAAACTATGTGATAAATCCGACTAAGACACCCCCTTTGACTAAGAAGAGAGGTAACTGACAAACTCTATCTATTTGTGCTCTTTTACAGTTAATTCTGTTTCTAAAGATAACAAAACAAGTTCTATGACATTCATTCTTTGTATATTTTTGTTTTTCGACGGGGTTTAACATGAGCCAGGTCTTGCCACAATAATACTGATCACTTCCACATAGGATTTCAGTAACCTTCAGGTAAATGCACTGGCATCAGATCGGCACCAGGTGTCGGGATCGATGTCCGGAAGGTGAAAGAGGCATCGAGAACATCTCTGCAGAGAAAACGCCCGCTGTGTCTGCTCCTCCAATGTCACGATCACACCGAGGATGCAAATGAGATCCGTTTTGGGAATGTCCTCACGCCCCGAGTCGAGCGCAAAGTCTGAGACATCAAACGAGCCCCTTCACCACCAAGTTCACAGCGAGGGAGGGAGGGAGGGAAGGAGCCGTGGGTGCTGGTTGTGACACGATCTTTTTCTGGGTTCTCGGGCACGGCACAGGGATTCACAGCACTGTTTCCCACGCCAGCTTATAGTCTGCATATGGAGAGTGCGAGCAGTGTGGCAGCAGCAGCAGGAAAGTGACAGGAGTCTTCTAGCCGACAATGTGCAAACATCCGTTCAGTGTAATCCTGCAGGTTTTCTTATTGTAAAAATCACAGATTGTGTTTGAATTAAACGCGAGACTAGTTTCTTTTATCTAATCTTTTTTTCTCGTTTGTACTGCGGAGGATGTGGGACGAGCAGGAGCTCAGCATAATTTCTCCATAATGGACTAATCTGGTTGAATTAGGGTTTAAACTCGATTATGCACTATATGCTGCAAAGTGTTAACCATTCATACCGCGGGTGAGTGCACATGTCCAAAGCTATCGGCTGCAGCAACAAGGTGCAGGAGCAGGAGGAGCAGGAGGAGCAGGAGGAGCAGCTGAAACATGTGTTCGAGCAACAACGACTAGAGAACAAGCACAGGCTGCTTAAGATCCGTGTTACAACTACTGCTTGTATATTGTGTGTGTGTGTGTGTGTGTGTGTGTAATGTGTAGTTACCCCTCGGTCTATACACTGTGTGTCTTAGTTTATCAGAGAGACTTTGGTTAGATCAGACCAAACTGCAGCTGTACAGATTTTTTTGCTTTATGAATAAAAAACAACTTGAGTGTTTTTGATGTTGTGGCTGATCTGTGTTCATCTGTTCATTCTACGCCAGCGGTAATGTGATTTAAAACCCTAAAAATGTTTGAACTTTCAATTACTTTCACTAATTCAATGGGTTTTGAACATATGTCAGTGATAGAACATCTCCACCCATAGGGGAACATGTAATCCTTCATTTTTTTTATCTGCACAGGACCACGGGCTGTGTTTTAATGATCTCAGCTCTCGGTCTGAGGAACATGGAGCGAGTGCGTTTAGGGCGTGTCCCAAATCCATTTGTGTTAGTTTAACTGCTGCAGGTGCATGGATCAGACTCCTGGTGTTGTAATTAATCATGTGTGTGTTTTGGGTAAAACATGGAACTAAGGAATTGGAGCACCCCCCCCTTCCCCTTCCCCTCCCCCCCCCCCCCCTTCTCCTAAATACCCCCTGGTGTGTTTACCCCTCAGCTTGTTGTTATAATAGCAGCTCTGCACCTGCCTATGGGTGCGTGTGTTATCTCATGCACCTGAAAACAATGCACCACTGACTTCACCTTCATCTGGTTTCTGTTTGGCAAAAGTGAAATTGCTTCCCACTGCTTAAAGACACAGCAACGCAACACAACAATGATCAGGACAGCAGCTCATTTTCATGGCTGCTCAGACGGGCGCAAGTATCATTTACTACTTGAACAATGACTGCGCTCGACAACTAGAGTCGCCCTTGGCACCGCTTTGTGTCGACAAGACTCAGACACACAACGTTAAAACTTCTATCTTTCTGAAAGCGTCTGGCTAATGTCCTTGTCTAGATTTGAATTTTATGGTTTTACTTCTGTTATGAAATAAACTTTATCAGTTATATTATGAATTGTCTGATACAGATGTGCCAGCTGCTCAGTGAGGCTGTACTGCACCGTCATGCTTAGACTCACAAGCAAACATGCTAACATGCTGATGTTTATAATGTTGGAATTGTCCTTGTGTAGCATGTCGGCCTGGAGCGTTGGTGAGCTTAGTTTTGCCGGCACTTGCTCATAAAACATATTTGACAACATGAAACTTTGACCTGATGTCGGTGCTGGACTAACGTTTTTAAAACATTCCCGCTGATGGTACGAATGTCCTTCAGTCAAAGTACCAACAGACCAAGTGACAATTTCATCCCTAGAGACAAACCATTCCTGTGGCTGAAAGAGATGATACACTGACTAATAATGTGATGCAAGCACCAGGTATTTTTGCAGCGCCCCACATTGCAATGTTTTCCAACCAAAAGATTTCCTGGATCCAGATCGACTCTAAAACACAACTTGTTCTTTGTTTCCTTGTCTTTCTTTGTGTTTCCAACAAAACACAGAAATCTGTTGTCAAGATTTGAGACGTTCTGCTCACTCACATAACACTCAGTCAAACAAACAACAACAAACTCCACTTGGCAAGGGCCAGAGAGTTCTGTATCGGAGCTGCGTGCATGCATGTGAAGTAGATGTGTGCACGTGACACACACACACAGCACAGAAATAGTGTTAATACTCTATGTGCGTGTGTGTGTGTGGTCTGGAGAGGACTCTGGTAATCGACCACATCTAGGAAAGGAGCCAGCACAGATGCCACAGTGAGAAACTACAGCTGACAGCCAGGAGGAGGAAGGGACCTGAGTTATCCACGACTGGATCCACCGCAATGACAGAAACCTGGAGGGAGATGCACATGATGTATTCTGACATGGAACCCTTCTGTCCCTGCTCGAGAGAAATCCACATCAGGCCACTGAGAAGGTGGAAACATATGGTCGTCGGCATGGGCTGGCCATTCTTTACCAGAGTCCATCAAGTCATTCCTCTATTCACTCCCTTCACACCACAGCCCGGACTTATATCATTAAGCTGCTCTTGCACCTGCACTGGCAAGCTTGCAACAGCTTGCACAAGCTTGTAACCAGCTCCAAGGTGAGTGTGAAGGACTGAGCCTTCACGTGACTGTGTGTCTGCAAGGGCACCAGCACAGAGATACTCATGTATATATATATATACATACAGAATCTGATTTGACCTTTACTCTGCAGTTTTCTACCTCTAAGCTGAGAGACTACGACTTTCTCTTTTTAAATTGTATTCCTCCTGCAGAATATCAATTTCTGGATGAACTCTACAGTGGATGGGAGATTACCGTTCCTTTTGTATTTGCCTCCCTGATCTCACCTCTATAAAATGGTGAAGTGACACTGTCTATTGGAGTAAATCCCCTCTGTGGCACCGGCTCCACCAGACTAAATCCCAGGGACTTCTCTCCTCTGCTGTTGTCACCGTGGGCCAGGCTGAGGATGGGTGACAGTGTGATGGATGGCAGCAGGCAAATCCACTCCTCTAATGAGCTTATGAATAAATATATCTAGTCCGGGGTGTGCAGATGCACGTGGCCGTGAAATAGATATTTGTTACATGCGCTGGATGTGAGGGTGTGAATATGAATATGCATGTGTCGCGTATGGAAGTGTACATGTGAGATTAGAGTGGGAGAGGGGAGGCGATGCGGAGAGAGACTGGTGTCAATAAATGGGGCTACACAACAATGTGAACATTTTAAAAGAGCTGATCTCTATTCCCAAGATTGTCGAGCGAGCGCACAAACACACAGACACACACACACACACAATGCCTTTGGTGAAATTATCCACAAGCCCTAAGTCAATATTGTGATTCAAATTCATGTGGCGTTGTGCATCTGAAAGAGCGAAGCTTCTTTTCAACGTGACAGCCCCCTCAGACTCAACCTGGGCTCTCGACAAACACATGACAAGACGTGAATATGAATCAGAAACTCTCTCATATGCAAACGCACACTTTCTCATTTGCTTCAGATAAGAGGCCGATCACAAAGAGCACAGACACACACAGCGTCGCAGTATCGTCTGCAGCGTCTCAGTTACATGTCACCTCGGGCACACGCTCAGACAAAGACATGTGCCCCACACGTGTGCACACTAACACACACACACACACACATATATATATAGAACAATAATGTGGGTGTGGACGTGCACGTTGCCCAGCTGTCTGCACACAGCTCTACACAAACCAACCACGCTGCCCCGGTGGCTATGGCAACACCGGAGCACGGGGAAAGAGACGAGTCCTGTCCACTCGTCTGAGGCGGCGGCAGCAAACGCCGGAAGACGGAGATTCCACCGAGACTGAAAGCTTCAAGGTGCCCACGCATTTGCTGAGATATAATCAAACAGCTTGTCGGTGTTGACGGATCTCGGCGGCTTCACGGGACCCGGGTCTTCCCCCCCCCCCCCGTCCTCGCTAGTCCAAGAATTCAGCTCAGGAAGACGCTGGGGACGAGCTTTGTAGCTGCATGTATGTATGTATGTGTGTATGTATGTATGTATGTATGTATGTATGTATGGATGGATAGATGGATAGATAAATAGACCCACTTTATCGAGTTTCCTTAAAAATGTGAGGACAACCAAGAGGCCTTTACAGTTATTTTACATATGTTCAAGTTCCTACATTTAGAATATATCCCCCAATAGAGCTGGAAGATCTGGTTCAGCTGTTAACAGATCACTGTAAAGGACTTTATTAAACATATAGGATATTAGACAGGGAAACTGATGCTCAAATGAGACGTAGTTTTGAGCTGAATAATTAATTTAGAACTTAAAAACAGCTGATTTATTAAATATCTTCAAAATCAAGACTATAAATTGTATATGGAGGTGGAAAACTCTGCCTCCTCCATGTTAATAGAAGTCAAAAGTCAAAGTATACGTTCAATTTTAGGTAGTTCTCGTCACACGGATGTATGTTCACATTATTCCCGTGAATTTGAATTAGTTATATGATAAGAATCTATGTCCCCTGATCACTACTGGGCTGACTGGTTTTAAATTATGTCTATGGCTAAAGATGGCGTCGTTCATTTCCAGGATATTCTATGATAATCTATGATCAAGATATTGTTTCAGTGACAAATAACAATAACATTTATGGATAACATTGCCCAGTAATTAATCCATGTAAACGCTACATTTACTTTGAATGAATCCAACAAACAAACAAACTATGGTCAATAACAACATGACCTCCTCGACAAAGGTAAACATGTATTTGATCACGTGTGGTCTGTGAAAAGGTCGAGCAGGACTTTGAATACAATCTTCTCCACAACAAAGCAGGTTGTCTCCACACGGAGGCTCGTGAATTCAAAAGAGATGCCAGTACAAAAGATTTATTCAATTCAATAATAAACATTCTAATCTTCTGTGACTCATTTGATGCATTTTCCCATGAATAAAATCACACAGATGTTGCTGATAAACAGTCGGGGGCTTAGCTCTGAACCTGCTGTTTCATATGAGTTCCACCTGTTTTATAATGTCTGACCCAGAGGCTTGTTCCCAGCGTGTGGACAGTTATCCGGCTCAGGGAGCTCAGGGGATTTTCCTGCGCTCGTCTCGTTTGACTTGTTGAACAAAACAATGCAGATGTGCAACACAGCCAGTCGTCTCAGTCCCGGCCTCAAAACACAGGCTGCTGACAGTCAGCAGCAAGTGTAAGTCCATTAGCTTGGCTGCCTCTCCCTCTTCTGTGCATTCGTGCGAGTGTGTGTCTGCGTGGGAGTGTGTATCCATCATTACAGCCCTGGGAGGATTAGCCAAGCAAGGTGAAGCACAGGCAGAATTTTAAGAAGGCGGGAGGAGGGGCTGATGTTCTAAGAACCTTCATTAGACGAGCTCTCCCTCGCCCCAAAAAGACGCTAATTCAGCATTTCACGTAACCTCATTGAGCTCGGATGCTGCTCACCAGTGATATCAAAGCCGCATCAACAAATGAGCAGGATAATGTGGAGGGCCTGAATGGAGGCGGGGGGGAGATGTTGTGGTAGGAGCTGTTTATCCACCAGAAGCACAGGGATCTTTCACAAAGCGTGGATCTGCATGCAGAAGCTCGGCCTCCGACTGAAATGTGTTTGGGTTTCAAAAGATTTGGAAAAGAACTAAACAGTGAATCAGAGTTAGCTTCTGCTCACACGGGGCTTTCAGAGCGGTTCCTCAAGTTACCACTGAAGTTGGGCCCAAAGCACATGAGGAACATCCTGCATACACATTTTTTTTAATTTATAGCATTTTAAAATGTTAATTTGCAAGTATGTATGTTTTTTTTACAATCATTGTTCAAGAGGGTGGTATTTCAAGATCAGATTTTGAAATGCTTTCACTCAACCCCTGCGCTTGCACTCAAATAACTCCTGCTAGTGCTTTCACTCAGATATTTTCTTTCTTGGACAGATTTCCAGCTCGCCAGCTTCAGCTCTTCTCCTCGCACTCAGGCTGATTCTGTTAATCAAAATTCCCCAACTAATAAAATTCCAGGTGTTGACAGCTTTACTTCTATTAGACTCCGGTACGAGCGGTTACTTCAACTGGGTTTCCTGCAGAAACCGAAGCAGAAGCAACGAATAGAAGAGCTGAAGCTGAAGATATCTGTTAGAGCATTACAAAGTTAAAGCATTACAAAATCTGACCGTGAAATGTACAAGGCCTGCTCTGAAACTAAAAGACCACACTCTTGTATAAAGAGAAGGAATAAAAACCCAGTGTGGCGTTTTATTAAAATTCCCCACACCGAACCTTCTACTTGCTCCGAGCTGCTTTATTTTTTACCGTCACATCTCCTGGTCCCTGTCGTGTGTTTCCTCTTCACGTCCTCGCTGAAAGCTTTGTGTCCAGCTGTCTCCTCTGGTGAACAATCCCTTCATTCTTGAAGGACTCCGGCCATTATGTCTCCGCCCTAGCAGCTCGGCAGCAACTGTTAACTTCCTTTTCACATGGTTCTGCTCCTTCTGTGACAGAATGACACGGAGGCCTGACTCCGAACTTATCACACGCCCCCCCACCACCACCTCCTCCTCAGCATGGGGCCACAGAGGCGGGCTCTCCTGAAGTTAAATGTGACACCACTTTAACAGAGGGAAAGTAGCGTAATTGCCAAGGACACAGCGGTCTAATAATAGCCGGGCTGCGTTGACCTCTGTCCCTAGAGGAGATATTTTTACCCTGCAGGCTGCACATACCCCCGACGACCACGCCCTCGTCATTGAGAAACACCAGGACGAGCTTTGAGTGTCCCCCGTCTGCTTTTCAATTAAGGAATTCAATTAAAGCAAGTCCATAACAGAGGAGAAGCTCCACATGACTGAGTTTTAAAGCTTCCAATCAAGCTTCTGATTAAGATGTTGAGATCATCTGCTGCTATATCCAGCAGGACATGAAATGAACAGCAAAGCCGCCGCCGCCGCCCCTGAATTCCTCTCATGTCTGACAAACGCAGTAATCAATGGTTGCTCTTATGCAACCCCGGCAGACGCACAGTAGTTAGCAGACCGACTGCAGACGCTCAAAGTCAGAGCCGTGATCCAGACAAGTGCCTCATAGCGGTTCAGCGCCCTGAAATGACTGAGCAAATAAGTTAACGGCAGACAGACAAGTGGTGAATGCTAATGCAGAGGCTGGTGTCCTTGTGCAGTCGTCTGGAAGGGGTTCAGATATGCGCGGACACACGCACACACACACACACAACCACACACTTCTTCTCTAGGCCCCTGTGAGTGAGCGTTTGTGTATCTCGCAGGAAAAACGTTTGCTCAGCTCTCCACCGCCAGCATTCACAGAAAGCAGTGAGGTGGTGTATGTAACCCACTGCTCTGTTTTGTAAGCAAATCATTATCACAGCTATTAATAGCACACTGCGGGTTTCTCTTTCCCACTTTTTTCCCCCAGACGGTGCTGCTGAAGATCCAGGTAGAACCAAACCAGAGCAGCGGCCGCGCTCAGGGGTGGTGAGACCGTTATACTAACTTTATTTATACAGCAGCTCTCATGCAAAGATAGATATACCTCCACTAAGCCCCATTAAATTCAATGCAGACACACAAATACAAACACTCATATCAGAAATCATAGAAGTCCAAACTGTATTTTGTCTGAGAACTAACAGACAAACAAATAAATGCCAATGAAAACCAGGCAAAGTTAAAAATATGGGTTTTCTTATTTAAAATTATAAGACAGAGCAACTTTTTCTATTCTAGGATCAAGTAGAAAAGCTATTTCACAAAAACGCAGCCTCTCCAGTGTAAGAGAAGTGGGGATGATATAAGGGTGGAAGGTTGTTTCAAGATAAAACAAACAATAAGAACCAGTTCAGCCAGTACAGAGTCACTAACAGTGGCTTAATGGGATCTTTTCTTTTAACATTTGTTAAAGCTGCAGGAGAAGCGGTTATCTACGTCCCCACAGCTACAGACTCTTGATATTATTATTATAGCAAATTGAAATAAAAATTAAGATTCAGCTCCCCGAGTCTGAAATCGCTCTTAATTCTGTGAATCTTGGGCTGACGGCTGAATATATATTCAAGTTCACAGGTTCATCTCTTTCAACCGAGTCCTACGTGAAGAAAACCTGTCTTCTCCTCCTTTAACTCTGGACTTTGCTCAGCCTCTGGGAATTTGTGTGGTTACAGAATTGGTTGTATCTCTAAAAAGTTAAATATCAAACAGTGTATCGTCGGCATAACACTGATCACAGTACCAGGAGGTATCATGTGTAAAAGACAGTGGGCTGAGAAGAGTTCCTTGAGGAACACCAACGTCAACATCACCAAAAAAAAGTATGTTAAGTAAACGAAGTGTCACAGAAACTTGTCAAACACTGACTCTTTGTTTGCATCAACAAACAGTCTCAGTTTCTACAGGGGCTATTTCTGTGCTGTGGCTTGTTTGAAAACTATTCATAAACTTTTGTAAAACGCTGCTGTCAGCGAGATGACTGGGCATGTGGGTGAAACAGCTTCCTTCAGAGGTCTACAAGGAGAGGGAGATATAACAGATGCGTCTATAATTGTACGGTCGGCACTTGACCGGGTCACGTTTCTTCAGCAGAAGGTAAACGGGAGCTGTTTTGAAAGCTTTGGGGGGAAACAGGCCTAATTGCAGGTCGTTACCTGGCACAGACACTAGAAGCTGACTTACTAGAGCTCGGTCCTGGGGGGGGGGGGGGGGGGTCGAGAACACAAGAGGGTGACTTCATCTTGCTAATGGTGGCACTGACTGCAATTTCCCTCATCATAATAAAAGACGGTAACTCTAGATACCGGGGAGTTGTTACCCAAGTCGAGCCACATTGCCTCTCGCGTTGACTTATTTCGGATTCTGTTGAAAATGGCGCCTGGCGGTAACAGGAAGTCAGCGGGCCGCGCGGCTGACGGGGGATCACGGGGAACACGACACCCTCCCACGAGTTCCGGGCGACCCCGGCGTGCGGCTCATCAGTAGATTCTTCTTGTATGAGCTGGGTTTAGAAGGACAGAGGTGTCACCGGTGTTTGATTTACAGCCGGGGCGTCTCGCATAGAGCGGCGTGTCACCACCTGTCAATAGAGCCGCTAAGTGGACAGCTTCTGCAATCAGGTTCCGCCGGTGAAACACGAAACTCAGATGCCGCACTGTCACTACATCCCATAATTAAGACCATATTCATTTATCAGACCCACTCAAGATAAGTCCAACAGGGTTTGTTCCGCGGGAGGCTGCATTTCAGATGCGCCGACATATTTATTTCATAACTTATCTGACGCTCACAGGCCATTTGTCTGACACCGGCTCACAGGGATTGAAGGGAGGGGGAAATTGAGCAATTACATAAATCAATATCACTCTGAAGCGCAGCAAAAGGTTTGCCAGGTCTATTTGGCGGATTTTCAGGGGAAAGTGGGCGACAACGATTGAGAAGCTTTGAGTGATTTGTGTTAAACATAATATCTGTTAAATCGCCGGCGAGGACGTGGGCCACAACTCGGGCTGAAGCGGAAACGCAGAGATGAGAAGTAACCTTGGGAAAGACACGGTATCGCATATCCTCTCATAGCCGATTGCGAACTGTCTCAAAGACTTGTCGGTTCCTTGGTGAATAGCTGTAACTATTTTTTTCAGACATAACAACTTCTCGCATTAAATGTCCAGAAAGACAGGGAGAGGACAATCCTGAGGAAGGACGCTGTCCATCATCATGGACGACCCTTCGCCATCAGGTGCAGAACAAACCCCTCGACCCAGGAAACACTTATGAACACAATCATGCCTCTTTAACACCCTGAAATCGGAGTCCTTTGTGTCACTGGCCGACTCGTCCTCAATGACAGCTCGGCTCATCAAACCACTCTCCAGGTGGTGACGCTAAGTGGTGCGAACGCCGACTGTGGGCGCCTCATCAAAACCCATTCACCTGAGACCGGCGCTGGCAGCTGCTGATGAGGTGCTTGTGTTTTGCTGGCAGATAGTGTTATTGAGACATTTTGTTCCGTTCACACACCAGCTAGCGGTCCCCTGGGACGAGGCAGGGAGGCAGGGAGCCCGCAGCACCGGGGCTGGAAGGAGGAACCACATCTCGGCACATGACGGGGTGATTCTGGTACACAACAACAAGCTGCTGCTGCTGCCGCCTGCACAGTGTGAGGGGGGGGGGGGGGGGGGGGGGGGGGGGGGGGGAACTATCCCTACCAACCCGTTTATGCAACCGTATGGTAGATATGAGGCTGTGCTCTGGAAAGAAAAGTGAGACGCACAATAACAAGAACAAGCACCATTAGCCACCCACAGCTTGTTCTTGGACACACACACACACACACTCTCAAAGACAATTGAATGCTCACCCACGCTGACGCATGAAACAGACCAGCTCGCCACGAAAAATAGCACTTGGCGTTGTGGTTGATTCACAGGTCCTCCAGCCTACACTGTCATCACAGTGCAGCCCTTTGACAGATGCATCATTTCAGGGAGAGAAATCACTTTCCTGCTCTCCTCCCTCCTGTCAGCCCCACGTCCGCATGAACGTCACTCGATACGGCGACTGGCACCGCCGCCCCGGCTGCGGGATCGGAGAGCGCATGGAACCGGGAGCCAGCTCGGGCCGGGCAGAGGTTGAGCAGCAGGTGACAAGGGGAGGAACGGTTTCTCAGGCACTAATGGAGGAATGGAACAAGCAAAAGAGGGTGTGGCGGCGCTCACCATTCTCAAACCAGATCTGGCATTCCTGAAGGCTGGAGTACGGCACCCGCTCCCCACCTTCCCCCTCCAGCGACACCAGCAGTCCTTCCTCCCTGAGCGACGACCAGTTCATCAAAATCAAGAAGAGAAAAAACCCGGAGGAAGAGGAGGAACGTCTGCAGCGGAGCAGGGGAGGATGAGTGCGGAGGTGCAGATGCTCTCCTCCTCTCTGGTTCCTCCTGTTTCCTTTGCCGAGGAAAATCTCCACAGGTTTCAGAGCTGATGCTGCCGGCTCAGCTCAGTCGCAGTAAGTGAAACGGAGCCGGGCAGATATGGTAGTGACGGGAGGAGCGAGAGAGGAGGAGGAGGAGGAGGACGACGAGGATAGAAAACGGAGGGAGGGAGGCAAAGGGAAGGAGGAAGGAAGAACGCAGCAGTCACTGTGTCACTGGGGGAAAGCGGTCGGGGGGGGGGGGACACAGAGGTGACACTGGCGGCACGCACCGGGGGGGGGCCAGCGGCGACTGAAACCTCCGCCGCTGAATGAAATAAATAAAAAAATAAGAAAAGGACAACAGGGCAGGACAGAGAGTCGAGCACAGAGAGGACCGAGCTGCTGGTCGAGCTCTGCGTGACTGCATCGGCGCTTAGCGTGTTATGTATAGATGTGAGAGGGCGCTCGCTCGCTCGCTCGCCCGCCCGCCCGCTCGCTCCACGGGAACAGGAGCTCAGGTCTCCAACAGATGAATGGTGCAGTGCTGCTGTTGTCATGGCAACCGCGGAGCAAAAAAAAAAGGAGGGGGAGGAGAAGGGTGGGTACTGGGGGAGGAAGGAGAATGGCATTAAAAAAAAGAAAAAGAACGGAGGGAGGGAGGAACGGGAGTTTTTGTCCGTTTGTGGACGAAGCGTTAGAGAGACCATGAGTGGGGGGTGGGGGGGGGGAGGAGGGGGTGGGGGGTGTTATATGACAGGAGCAAGAGTTTCAATAAGAGCTACTCCATCTTCCTCTTGGGCTGAAGCATCCCCGTCTGTCCTTGTTTTACCCTTGAAACTGTCTTGGCACAGCTGCGGCCATGTTTTAAAGCTCTTTAAGGGGCTCAGGCCCTCGAAGGGACCGGAGTTTATTGGGGAGCGTCTTCATTTTCTGTCTCGGTTCAAATCCGACACTTTGTCAGTCTGCTGTTTTCAGAGTGTTTCTCTTTTATTAATCTCCTCCGGTCACACTTATTTCCCCCGAGGGCGGCGTCGCCAACAAGCCTCAAAAAGACGGTGACGGGTCAAAGTGCCCACGTCTCCTGAACCACAGAATCCTCCTCTCATCAAACGTCTTATTCTTCTCCCCCTCGTTGAACTCAACATTTAGAATCTGAGGATTGATACCAGTGGAGTGTGTTGTGTTTGTGTGTCGCACGTTGTCAAGAAAAGGCAACGGGATCCAGTGGAATTACAAGTGGGGGTGGCTGATCACATGCTCGGCTGTAACTGTAACACTATTATCACTGAAATAAGCACAGATTCACTCGCTCGGGGGAGGTTGCATAAGTGTGTGTGAGAGACAGAGGCAGAGAAGAAACAAGACTTTTGTCGGTGGCTGATATTTGTAAATAAAAAGACCTTTAATGAATGAGAGCAGTTAGATGTTATATCATCTTTATTCCCCTCGTAACATAACTTATCTTTTTCGTAATAAGCTACAATCAGTAGTTTGATTTATGTTAGAAATTGTTTAATGCTGAAATATTTAATTGGTTGTTTTGTGTAATTCCACATTATTCCCTTTGGGTTTTATACCTATTATACCTATTATATATTCTAATGATCATTGATCTCTTTGTCCACGGTTATTATTTTAATAACAGCGTTTTTCACAACATCTTTAATCAATAAACTTGCTCTAAGATAATTTCCTTTTTGCATCCCAGACTTGAACTTTAGATATTTCGTTTTAGATTCATGTGTAAACTGAACGATGAAGTTACAGCATAAACAAAACCCTCTGATGAAATCCAGCATTTCATATGAGGTGCTGCATATTTGATTTTGTCTGCAAACACACAAACGAGATTTCATCAAACCGACTTCCTTCCCTTTCTCTGATATTTGCAGTGAAACTTTTTGGTTTGTTTGCATCAGACTCTCCATCTTTCAGCCGTTGACCTGTTCCTTCTTCTCATATTCTGCATTTGAAAATACGGCAACAAATGTCAGATACAGGAATGTTTTCATTCGCTCAAGTGACTTTATATCGACGTGCTGTTGCATATACGCGGCAAAAGGCCTGATGTTTACATCTAATAGAGAATAATGGAGATCTGTCATGATATCTCATCACTGACAGATCCACACTACTTGGCCGAGGACTAAACTATGACAGGAATGTCTGTCACAGCACTTAATCCAAATGGTTCTCTAGTGCTCCTCCTGAGGGCATCGCACTTCCATTTCAATTACTCCTTTCTGCACTTAACCGTCACTCTTTGTATTTCACCTGTGACAGAGAAGCTGAAAATGTCACATTTTCCTTTCAGCAGAACAAATGATTCGGAGGGGCCGCGGCGGCCGGGACGGCTGAAGCAAGAAATAATGACAATAATTGAAGAGCGGTTTCTCTCTGGGCGCTGCGCTGGGTAAGGAGGCGTGGAGATTGAGACGTCCCAAATGTCAGTGTTCATCTGGAATATTCACAGAGGATACAGATGCCATACAAACGCGGCGCTGGGTAAGGAGGCGTGGAGAGAGGGAGATTGAGACGTCCCGAGTGTCAGCCTTCTTTTCCAGGAAGCACCGAGCGGACAGGAAGTCGTTAAATGCATTCACGAGTCGAGGTGGCACAAAAAACAGAAGTGATGGATTTATACACGTTAATGTTTACTGATGCAACTGAACGTGTTGTTTCCTGACAGCTTCACGTGTATTATCATTTAATTCTACTTTTACGAATAAAATACTTTTTACTCATTGCATTTATCAGACTGTTGTAGTTACTTATTACTTTGGAGGTAAGGTTTTAAATATAAAAGAATGCATTGCTGTAAATTTTGCTACCCAGCAGAATTTAAATATACTAAGCAACATAAAAATGGTAAGTACATGTTGATACTATTGGTTTATGCACTTATTATCTGGCAATACAATGCAATATAATATGATGCAAGAGCAAATAAGCCGGAGCTCTCTGATTGCTCTACTTAGGGTGAAGATCAGGGCTAAAACTCATTTAATCAATTAATCATTTAGTTGAAATGGTCGTCAACATTTCCTGAAGCTCATCACGATGTCTTCAAATGTCTTGTTTTTACCGAACAGTTCTAACTCCAAGGGAATTCATTTAATATAAAGTTTAGATGATGAAAAGCAGCAAAATTCTCACATCCGAGACGTCGGAAACCTGAGATGAGTTACTTGGTCGATCTCATATCTAAATACAGATAATCAGATAATCACTGCAGGGCTGTCCGACAGATTTCCTGATTAAAATCCAGTGTCTCTGGACGTGGCTCAACAGGATCATCCCTCACGTCTCCATTCGGAAACAATTATCTTCCCTGAATGAAAAATAGACTCAAGAATAAAAAAAACGTTTCCTGAAATGCAGCATCCGTCACCAGCAGCTCCTCCACCAGAGCTCGTGTGTATTGTTCCACGCGGGTCCTTTAAGACCCCCCCCCCCACACGCTGAGCTGTGAAACCTGACTAAGCAGTTCTGCACACTGGTTCATCCCGACCCTCCTCACTGCAGCTGGGCACTTTCATACCTTCATCACGTCCAATTAGAAGTGAGCTTATTGTAGTGTATCACCACTCCATTCATATACCGCTCTCACTGTAAGCACCACAATGGATTTTTAGATATACTCTTATTACTGTAATAATTGCAGCAGGAGTAGGCGGGGGGGTGGGGGGGTGGGGGGGTGGGCGGGGGGGGTGAAGTGCTATAATTAAACCACATCAAGCTTCTGTTTTTCTCAGATTTTAAGACCAAACGCAATCTTCTACCTTGGCGTTGCATTCCGAGGGGAGAGACCGTAATTGTATTGATTGCTGCCATTAATTAAGAGAGGCCATTGTGATCTGGAGAGAGTTGTTGAAATAATTCTATTTAAATGTTTCAGAGTGGAGCGGGGGGGTGGGGGGGGGTGCTAAGTAACAAATAAGCAATCAGGTGATTACCTCTCATAACAATCAGGCGCTGAGGTATCACCGCGAGACGGAGCAATCTTTGGCCCTCGGGGTCTCGGGGGGGGGGGGGGGGGGGGGGACGCTGAATAAAGGGAAGGAAGTAGAGGAGGTAAACACAGGGGGGGGGGGGCCTACTGCATGAACCTGGGAATGCTGCGTTCAGTTTACTGCACTTAGAAATCACCTCGACTTTGTGCATAATTTCTGGAAGTGTGACATTAACTGGAGCGAGATAAAAAAATCTTTGACGTGAGCCGCTCTGCTTGACACTTAAAGGTTGTTTATTTTTATCAACTGTGGAACTATTGAAAGGAAGTCACTCTTTGTGTCTATAAAGATTCATTTATTTGTGTTCTTTTTCCAGTTATGACTCTGAAAGCAGATAAGAAGTTACTTTCATTGTCTGTCTGTATTTTTCACATTTTCTTTTCTTTTTAGTTATTCTTGTCATGTATTGTTTATATTTGTGTTTATACAACAGTATTGTCAGGACTCTTTGCCTCTAAAGAGATTTTAATGATTTGTGTTTTATATATAATGTTGAGTTAGAAAGTCACCATGAAGTAAAAAATGTATTATTGTTATTATCAGAATAAATGATGTGTCCATGTTCTAAGACAGTTAATTGTGTTTAATAACTGTGGTTTTGTTGGTCACTGATTTGCCGAGAAAGTTCAAGGAAGAAACAAGTACATTTTTAATGACTCACTGTACAAGACCATCTAGATAACCTTAACAATTCATTTGGAATTCATTAATTATAATTGTTGCAGTTGAACAGTCTGTACATTTTTCTCATAATAAGCAGCAAATTAAAACAGATTCTTTCCAGGAAGATGAAACTACAGCTCCATGTGATTCACTCTCTGGTCATGTAGCAGAGCAATGGAGTAAAATGTACAAACTTTTATTTTTGATAATTAAATTATAGTTTGTCAATTATACTTTTACTTTGTTGGTGTTGCTGTTGTTACTGACATAAATACAGTGTTTATTAGGACAGAGAGAAAACTTTGTCTATAGCTCAATATTTGTAAGTTATTTAAGTTTGAAGGACGTCTACTTATAATAATGTTTATTCCCTAACTATACAATATCTTTGCTAGGACATATATTATGTTTAAATGTATGCAATCTCTGTTGTGTGAAAAAAATATGAGCCAATAAAATGCAAGATTTCTTCTTCCCACTTTAAAGTCTTCGTACTTTTTGGGATAAACGCAGTGGAAAAGTGCTTTTATATTTAATAATGTCCAAAGAAAATCCGGTGTGACCATCCGAGCAAACCGTGACAGTGAAGCTCTGTACGGGTTCCTGCCTGTTCCACAACTAGAGGGCGATTAAATCAGAAACTCAGTGATTCTCTAGAAAGGTCAGTTTTTGTAACCATCAGAGCCGAGAGGTGGAGGAACTCACCGGCACCACTTTGCCAGACGGGGGGGGAAACGAGAGGGTGTGGTTGGCGGAGGCCACCGGGGGGGGAGATGACTGAGTGCCTTCAGACCTGCTGCTGCTGGCTCTCTAATGCACTTCTCCGTCACCTCTCTTTCTCCTTTCTCCCACCTCTGCCATCTCTCTGGCACGGGAGCAGATCAGGCCTCACACACACACACACACACACACAAGCTCGGTCGTGTCAAGCTGTGCAGGAAGTGGTGCTGAGTTGAATTAATTAAAGGGTGAGAAAGCCGGGGTGGATGAGGCCTAACAATCTGGTGCTCGATGCCACTTGAGAGCAGACGCAGGTCTTTGAGGGACTTGAAGGAGAAGGCACCTCCAGGCACCTCCAGGCACCTCCAGGCACCTCCAGGCACCTCCAGGACTGAGGTCACATCAACAAATGATCAGAAGACGATCCTTGTTCAGGGAGCTTCTCACAAACAGCGTGGTCAGAAGCAATATCCCCCTTTTTAGATAGAGAGTCCCGCGGTGCTACGTGTGTCACACCAGCCGGACAGAGAGACACAAATCTGGAGGGATTAACACGCCGAGCGACTAATCCTGCCACAATTAAATCCCTCACTGTCAAGCACACAAACACACACGGACACTTAAGATGACAAGTTTAAGTGGACAAATTATCCAAAAGGTAAAACAAATCAGACAAGGCGGAAAAAGCAGGAAAACACACAGTCGAGAAAAAAGACAATTCCACGTTCCCACGTAAAAATCTATAAATACAACACAACACCCTCGCAACCGGCATCACCTGACTGGTACCACACATCAAGCCAAGTGACGACACGTGCACGAGTACGGCAAAGACACGTCTCCCTGCGTCAGGCGTGGAACAAGAACCAAACCGAAGAGGAAGCATTGATCGAGCCGTTCTGACAACAACAACATTTCAACTGAGACAGATCAAGATAAAAATATATTCACTCTCATTCACACACAGAGAAAAGTGCAGCCATCGAATCAGGCTGAATCTGGGGAGCAGAGGGAAGGCCAGAAGGCCGGTGGTTCGATCCCCAGCACCTCCAGTCTGTGTTGTGAAGTGTCCTTGGCATCTGTGAATTCTACTTATACTGTAAAGTGCTTTGATTTTGTATTGCTAAACAAGCACAGTTCATTCACCATGTATCTGCCACTGAACACTGTAAAACAAAGGAGAAAGAAGCTCAGAGAATCAAAGAGAAATATGGAGATTTGGCCCCGACTGTGTCTCAGATCTCATTTCCATCTCTCTGCACCGGCAGCTCGATTCCCGTCGCACACGGAGCCCTCCACGGTGACGCGGCTCGCCCACTTACCGAGGCTGAGAATCTGTTTTGGCGTGCTTCCTCTTTAAAACCAACAGCTTGGAAGACCCGCGCCGGGGAAAGACCATAAATCATTCTGTGTGATGTAAAACGCTCCTGGTCCCCCTGGCGTCATCAGAACCAGTTAACGATCTGAGGTAGCTGAGAGGCTGGTGCACCCTAGTGGTGGCTTCTGAATCCAGCTCGAGAAGTCCTTCACACCCACTCTCCCTTCACTGTGGAGGCTGTGCTCACATTACAGGCGAGGCTGCAGCGTCAATTTCTCATTTTGAAATCCGGTGCAGCGGCGAGCCTCAGACCACAGCTTCCACTGAAGCACCAGAACAGGACACACACACACACACACACACTAATAATGCAGTTAATGGGGAGCGAGAGGGGGATTTCATCTGTTCTGGAGATGAGTGTGGAAGGAAACGATTAGCGGTGGGAGATAGAGTGCAATAAAAGGAAGCGGCTCACAGTCCGTCAGCTGTTCTGGGCACTGTCAATTAAGCAGGACTTTAGTGTTTACAAGAATTGGAAATTACAGTGTTTGCCACACGCCGCAGCTCGGCACCGGCTTCATGCTTCCTCTGCGGTAAGTGATTACTGCCCATCAGCGAATCAAACCACTCCTCTTCACTTTGACTCCCAGAAGCTGCCTTAATTCAGAGTGTGACTCTCTGATTGGATACAGGGGCACGGTGAAGGGTTAAACGGGGGGGCTGTCTTAGTACAATGAGTCCATGGGGGAGGACAAGATAGATCTGAACCCGATTCAGATCACATCTCTGTTGGCTTCCTCCCAAAACCAGCTATATTGGAAAACTGCCTAATTTTAGAAAGTAATTTAAATCCTATGTGAATCCCTTGTCAGCAGTAACAGGGTCTTTACCTGTGAGCTTCTTCACTGGCTGCAGCCGGACACTGATGGTCTGGTGGGTGAGCATCGGGGAGGAGGGCAGCGAGCGGGACACGCCCTCCATTATGCGAATGTGCTGCATGCCCTCGGTCATGGAGAGCGGCGGCACCGCGTAGTCTCCTTCGAAGGCGCAGTCGCTGTCGATGCTGCCACCTGCGGGACGGGAGGGAACACAGAATGTAGTGTGAGGGGCTTTTATTACAAATCTAAAAAGACATTCTAACACTGACCCAGGAACAGTTTTCACATGGAAATACTTCATGTAAGGACATGAAAAGAACATTCAACTTTGCTAAAGTTCTGCATTTGAGGATAAATAAATGAAAGGATGTTTATTTCTCTTCCTGAGAATGATTATGAGCTGATATTTATTTGTCATAGTTAATGAGATTGGACGAAACAACAACAAATAATCTGTTAATGCAATGCAACATGATTCATATCCTCTCTGACACACTGACATCCTGTGATTTTAGCCTCGACAAACAATTATTCCACTGCAAATTAATTCACTGATTCGATTTTCCTTCAGTTAAAGGTTCAGGGTGTAGAATTGAGTGACATCTAGTGGTGAAGTTGCATGTTGCAGCTGAATACCCCTCACCTCCCCCTCCCCTTCCCCTTCAGTTGTAATAAAACTCAAAAGGTTTAGTTTGTCCAGTCTGGGCTACTGTAAATGGCGGCCTACATAGAAACGACCCCCTACTGATGTGAATATAAAGTATTTAAATATAAAGGGCTCATTCTAGTGTAAAGAAAACAACAATTTGTACAATTTAGAGGAAACACACATCTTTTTATATTAAATTCTGGCCAATCGATCCCTTTCACCTAAATATTACACACTGGACCTTTAACTGATTTAACAAGCTGCAGCTTCTGTTTGTCATTTTCATTGATAAACGACAAACAAGGACTTTATAATCGAAGACTGAGCATCACAGTGTTTATCTGATGGCTCCTGGTGGATTGCGGTGCTGTTGTTGTTTGTCGAGCTTCTGCAGAAAGTGTTTTGAACGACAGATCTGAGTATTCTGAGCGCACGGCCTCTCCCGCTCCCTGGATTCTGATCCCGGTGCAGCACCAGTATCGAGTGCAACAAGATTGGCGTGACCCAGAAGAGGGAAACAGCCCTGCAGGCAACACGTGCTGTTTACATTCACAGTTGTGAGCTACACACATTGTGTGACCTCTGAGGGACCCACGGAAACACAACACCCCACAATTCTAAAGTAATTAGGGAGGATTTTGTTCTAACCATTTGAAATATGTGTTTAAATAAACCAAATAAAAAGCAGCTGGGACCACGAGAGAGCTTTTTAATTGTAAAATGACAATGAGCAGTAATTGCAGCCGGAGCACAAACAGCCACTCTCCCTCACTCACCTCCTCTTCTAAAGCCACAAATCATGACAACTAAGGATTTGTTTTGTTTTTTTCCCGAAACTTCACACACTCGCTCCCCAGTGAACACAACCAGCCAGCTGTCTATAAACACAACATCCATTTTGTGAATCAGCTCCGGCTGCCCAGTCTCCCAGCAGACGGAGCCGCGAAACCAACTGGTCAGGCACCAGTCTCACATCACACAGCGAGACGTGAAGCCATTATCAGACACCAGTCCCACAGGAAGCCGGCGCCATGTCTGAGATGGAGATTCAGAACGAGCTCAGACACACTTGCACATGAGGAAGAAACAACAAACACACACACGTACACACATCCTCACACAGTCTCTCCCTCTCAGTGCTGGAGTCAGTCCACCCATTCACTGGGGAACGTCACTGCAAAAAAAGCAAAAACAGCAGCCAGAGCTGTGGTTTCATCCCCCGCCAGGAAATTCTCCTCATGTATGCAGAGAGCAGAGTGAATACCAAGTTCCCCCCCCATTGGTATTCTGGTAGCAATTATCAGTGGTTGAGATCCAACTTCATTTTAATGCGTGCCAGTATTGGATTCTGCAAATATCTTACAAGCATCTTAAAATCAACAGTGATACCAAAGAGCTGCATTTAGAATTTCTGAGTTAAATTTATTTTCATAATCATCTCGAGCTAAAAGGTGTGATTCAAGGGGAAGATGGGAAAGGTGGCGAGGGAGGAAACATCCCCCTGAGAGAACACTTGGAGGGAAATGATGGTCTTTACTTTTATATACGATGAGTGCCAAGTTCCCTCCATGACTGGAAATCAACACAAACACCTACTCGTCGAGGTGCTCGGCTCAAAACACGCAACGAGGAGGAAAACAAAAAGGTGAGATGAAATTATAATTGCCCCAAAACATTCCCTGCCATGCGCTGACATCCCCCCCCGCTGTTGATAAACATCCACCGCTGTGCTGGAGGCAGCCAATTACCCCCCGGGAAGAAACTCAGGATTTACAGACAGAATTACAAGACTGTAAAATTCATACACTGTAAATACGACTTCAATTCCAGTAGTCGTAAACTTTTTCAGCTGGGAAGTCGAGTAAAATACAGCTCGGGAACTGAGGCCTCCGCGGGTTTCCTTCACGTGAAAACATTAAAGGAGAAGAAATGGAGTCTGGAACGAGGCCGAAGGGAGAGAAGAGTGGAAACCAGGAGGAAAAGGTGGGAAGAGTTATGGTTCTCAATCATTTTGCTTCTGATTCCCTCACATACACACATTCACAGCTTCAAAATAAGACGAGCCCCAGCTGGGATGCTCAGACATTACAGGCACGACTCGTGAATCTGTGATATTTACAGCTTCTCTCTTTTCAGACATAATAAATGTTGTTAGCTTACCTTGGCCGACGTGGCACAGGTGAGGGTCTAGACCGGGCGAGCGGGCATCTGCCAGGTCCTCGCTCCCGCCATCTGCAGAGGAGGAGCACAAAGAGAAAGACAGGGATTGAGCTCGGCGCTGCAGGAAGCATCGTGGGAAGGTGCCGGCCAGCAGCAGGGCCACCTCCTCCTCCCCGACCAGCCAGGTGTGGGAGCGCAGGACTCCCAGCAGGCTGCTCACGCACAGCCCCTCCACGCCCTTCCTCCTGGGGCCCAGGCGGCCCCTCATGGTGGCGAAGGGGGACCGCGCCACCACGCTCCACTTTTTCCTCCTCCCCATGGTTAGACTAAACATCGGCAGGGCCTGCCCATGCAGATAACAACGTAGTTTACATTACAGCCACTGTAGCATGAAAGAAAGTCCTGTGGTCGAGCAGCAGTCCCCGAGCTCACTGGGCTCCATGGTTCAACGAGCAGGGACGAGCAGTGAAACAGTGGGCGTCTCCCTGGATGGATCCACATACGTTAGTGATACGAGGATCAATTACGCCCAGGGGAGCGGGCAGGCCGAATTAAGCACAGTGGATGGAGCTGGGGGGGGGGGGGGGGTAGCATCACAGGGCAGCACAGTCAGTGTCACAGGGGATCGTTTCATAATCCTGTTCAAGTGTGGAGGGATCTACTGTACAGCACGACAGGCCGGCAGAGGAGCTTTGGAGCAACTGATTTATACTCTGAATAAATACGTCCCACTGGAATTAAATGGGCTATTAATAAAATCTAAACTAAGCCACTTGTGTAGGAACCGGTCTGAGCCCATGGATTTCCTGTGTGTGTGGAAAGATCAAAGGCAGGAGAAGAAAGGAGTGGTTTTATCTGTGTGTTTCCATCGCTAGCTCTCGCCACCAGCCCGGCACAAACCCAAACATCTACGCAAAGAATTATCTCTCCGCCATCGCAGGCTCACACACACAGACACACAAACATTGTGCGCCAGCAGCCATGCAGCAGGCTCGATTGGCTCGCTGGTGGAAAGATCAAGCTTGTCGATGGACGGATAGAATAAGCCGTGGGGCCTGATTGTGTGAGAACTGGGCCAGGCCGAGATTGACACCGATTGTGGGAGGAGTCTTTTCCGCAGAGAGAGTTTGTCGGCGTTCGCTTACAGACGTGAACCAGTGAGGACAAGTCAAATTCACAGGTACACTAATGGAATGAGAAATGTGAGGCAATCTGAACATAGGGTTCCAGCAATTTAACCTTTTTCTTTTCGTTTTCGTCTGCATTTTTTTGTTAGTTAGCAGGAATATGTCAAACCTATTCAACTGATTTCTGGGACAGGGCTCAAAGAAGAACTTATAACATTTTGTAAAAGGTCACAATAATTTGTTTTTGTCAGGATTACCGGAAAAAAGCTGGGGGTCGGATCCAGAAATGTTTTTTCACTTTCTTTAACATTTGCAAGATATATTTAACATTTTCATTGATTTTACAGAGAATAACACTCTAGTGAAATGTGGTTTTATACAGGTGGAGGTAGGTGTAGCTGGGAAATGCAAGGCGGTCTTAGAGGCTTGTTTCAAGGGTTAGGGTCAAAGGACTGTTGGGCCTGGGCGGAGATATCTGCACTCCTGAGAGTCATTTTAGTTTTGAAGTGATTTTAAAACATTTCGGCTTTTTCATTCTTGCTTTTAACAAACAAAACCCTACATCCTGCTGCCGGCCCTTCCACATTCTGACGTCTCCATGTCTCCATCGCAGGCACATCGGACCAAAAATAGCTTCTCACCTCGCCTACCTGATGAGCCCTATCGTCTGCAAAATCAATGTCGTGAAAGTCAATACGGGCTTTGAGGATGATGTGCACTCGCTGTGAGACCAGTGGCACAGTGAGCCGTGAAAAAAGCACAACACATGCACATGCAAACACGTATGAAGAGTGTGATGCTGCGAGCGGAGCGCCCGGTGACACAGTAACAGATTCTGCACGCTAGCTGCTCTCCTGTGGCTGATCAGCACCTCGGGTGACGTCTCGGAGCAACGTGCTTGTCATCAGACGAGTTGAGAAGCTGGAGATGTCACGACTGAGCATCCTAATCTTTTAAATTGAACGGAGGACAATAAGAGGAAGGATTAGATAGAAGAGATGACACATCTCTTGAGCCTCTCTTCTTCAGGTGCGTGGGTCTGCAGGTTGTTTAATTGTCAGAACTTAATGCTCCTTAAAGTAAAACACGCTGTTCTATGACACAGATTTGATCTGATGATGAAAAGAGCTGCAGGCTTTGCTGCAAATGGAGTAATTCTTATTCACGTAGGATTCCAACCAACATTCCTCCCATTTAATGACAAACAGGTTAAATCTGCATTTTAAATCCTTGTTTACTGATGTTTCAGGTAAATTCCTCTCCGAGCTTCACCTCTTCACTGCAGCCTCCTGTCTCCTGACTGAAGTTTCCTTTTAGGCTTGAGAAACACATCTTTTGTGTCTCTCATTTCAAAAGAGTAAGCTTCTATTCTTCCGCACAGATTGCTCTCTTGTTCCCAGTGATCACTCTGCATCGTCCTGACACACAGATCAATGGCAAATTAAGCAGGCAACATGAAAGGGGAGGACCCACGGTCGTCAGAAGACAGAGACGTGTTTTCATCCCAACCACAGAGACACACAGTGGACATCAATCTGCTTCTTTACAGAACATCCGTCAACCTCTCGTGAGGATGCGTCTGCACACGGCTCAGTATCTGATTCCAAGTCAGAACAGACGATCTGTGCTCGGTAACCACATCCTATTCAGCCGGAAAATCAAAGCTTTACTCCCTCTGAAAGTAAAAGCAAAGAAATAATGGTGCACTTACTCTGTTGGCTATTCTCTGCAGCCGTAACGCCAGGGTGGGGTGTCGGGGTGTCAAAGGAGCAAGCCAATTTCGCACTTGGACAAAGAGTCATTACGGGAGAAGTCAGTGTGACTTCAGATCGGGATCCCGCCGAGCGCGGAGGAGATGTCCGCTATCATTATCGCTCAGGCTGACTTTGATGAACCTGTCTGTGTTCGACGTGACCTCTGCTCCAACACCAAGCTTCTCTCCCAACTACAGAGCTATTACTATAAATGTGCTCATTTGTGTGATCACCTTTGGCATAAAGAGAAAGACATACAGCTAAATCATCCCTGGTTATGACATGAGCAGGTTTTTGGATGTTTTTGTTGGACATCCTAAAAAACGGGGTGGAACAAATTAGAATCCGAGATGATTCGGTTCCTTTTTGCCGCGAAGGATCAATCATGTTACGCTCAAAAGGAACCGATGTCCTCGCCCCGAAATACATTCGCCACCAGTCTTTCACATGAGAGTCGACCCAACATGACCAACAGCAGGAGGAGAAAAAGAGATTGCAACTAAAGTGTGGAACAGAAGCTTTTTTCAGACCTGCACTGAACTCTGGATATTCCTGAAGTCATCCGGAGGAGCTGTTTGCAAGAGGGAAAAAGTGATTTCCACGTCCTGCCTCCTGCATCCTCCACTCAGACGCCATGCACCCTCCACCTGAATGCTATCCAGAGTCCAGAGAAAGTCTGGATCAAATTGTCTGGACATTTTCCAGAGTTCATTATTTGAAAACGGCCTGAGTCACCTCCCGTACATGAGGAGCCCTGAGATTAACTTCCTCCAGCTCAATGACTTCACTCAGTGATTTAAGGTCCAGCTCCTTTCCACCTTACTTTGTTTCCTACCTTTGCTTATTGCCTCCACGGGGCCCTAATGTTGTTGTGTGGCCAACTTGTTTGTCAAGCCCCAGGAAGGAGTAGTAGTCTAATTAAACACCAGTTAGTCACAGCGAACCTTTCTCTCCATTCATCAAAATAATATCCCAGGTTAGAGGTGCAGATTTAACATCTATTTGATCACAGCTCCTTTGTGACGCTTTACCACAGACACAGAAATCCTGTTTGCACTTTGCATACCTTAAACGCTGCGTCTACCAAGACAGGATAATAAAAGATTGATTCAAGAAGTGATACATTTCTAATGAAGTGCACGTCATCCTGGCAAAAGCCTGAAAGCCTGTTATACACTTCTTTTTCCAGCGTGAGCTAAATGTTTAATGATTTTGAATCCTCATAAGTCGGATGCAGAAATGCACGAGCTGGGATTTTAAGACACGCCGACATTTATTCAGGTAACCGCCACACAAATAAAAAGTGAACACTGTATATCACAAGGAGTCGCCGCCCGTGTGAGGAGGAGCACCGTGGGTCATTTACACAAATAGACATTGATTGTGTTAAAAATAAGCTGGAGGGGGGGGGGGGGGGGGGGGGGGAACTGATTCCTGCAGAGAGTAATAATCAGTGCTGAACTGCAACTGTTCAAGTGTGTTACAGGAAGTCAAGTTTATCCTAGAAATGACAAAGCTGCAGACGTATGAACCAACAAGGGCTCCGATTATGATGATTATCAATTACAGCATAATTAGTTTTGACTAACTGAAAATCGTTTGCTCTGTAAATGGTAGAAAAGAGGGGAAAATGCTCAACGGGAGTGTTTAGAGCTGCTTCTCCGACATTCCAGTCCAGACATATTCCCGAAATGATCCGGTGTCGCTGTATGTGACGATGCAAATGTCGGAGTTAGTTACATTTTCTAGAACTTTTCCTGTCAGCACCCTAAGAAAATGTCCATTGTTTGGCCAACAACCCGAAACCCAGAGTTATTCAAAACACTTTAAAAAAGAGCTGACAACTTTAGCTCAATTTGACTTCAAGAACTTTTTGTTTGTCGATTCATTAATCAATTCATCAATTAATCGTCGCACCCTTTCAGCACAAGTATGTTAAAGTGCTAAAGTGTGCGACTGAGGGTTTGGTGTGAGATAAAAAACTCTTTAATCAGATTCACAACAAAGCGGAGCGTCTTAATGAATCACTCCACCGCAGCGCGCCGCACTGGGCCGTAAGAGAGCACAGACATCTGCTCGCTTGTAAAAAGTTGGCAGACAGCTTCATTAGCATGAGCCTCGGTGTACGCTGACACACAAGTTCATGCGCAGAATGATAAACACACACGTACACGTGTACACACACACACACAAACACGTCGTCCGCTGTGAGAGAGCTTGTTGAGTGTTGTGTCTCCATTCCTGAAGGTTCTGACATCCTGGCACTGAGTAATGGGAATCTATTTATCAAACCCTCAACACACACACACACACTGTATACATACACACACAGCCATACACAAAAACAATAGGGATACCAGACTTAGATAAATCCACATCTGGACAGCAGGCAGATGTGGAGGTCTCACTCTCCCAAACAACTATGAAGACAAATTATCCAGCGATATCCTCCCTGCAAAATATGATTCAAAGTGGATCTGTGAAGTTGTGTAATCTGCATTGACTTGGATAAAGTTAAGAGAATCCACCTCTGGTTTAAAACAGTTATTCTGACTTTTGTTTGGAGAAATCACATGAAAAGGGAGAAGTGTTGAAGGAAAAAACTGCTAAATTGCTAAATTAAACACATGGTACATACACTAGTTGTATTTCTCTATTAAAGCCCCTGACAACTTGGGTTGAAATGTTTATTTCCCTCAACTGTTGCCACAATTTGAAACCAATTCTCGCTATTAAAGAAATCTCTCTGTAAACATAACATTTTGAGATGCCAGCTAAATTACAGCTGCGACAGACATTCAGAAAACACATTTAAATAATTTAAATAACATTTTAAGTATCCTGGGTGTGAGAGACAGGACATGTTGCTCAGTGTTTCAATCATAAACCGTTTGTGAAGATGAATGACGCGTCAACACTTCCTCCATCTTGCCCTTTTGATGTCATGGTGGGCTGCCGGTTTGTCCCCGGCTGTATTACCTGCCCTGACAGACCCAAAGACAAACCTGTCAGCACTTAAACCATCCTCGATCGAGGGAGGACAAACTGCACCGGTTACGAGGACTCCCAGCTGAGGGAAGATGCTGTCATGGACCTCTGTAGTTGTGAGTCTGTGGGGACGCCATAACGATGCTGATCCGGATAGTGGGAAGGCGATGGAGGGAGGGAGGGTTCGACGAGCCGGTAGTTTCACAAGCTGTTAACTGCCTTTAGGACAATGCCCACATCGGATTTGATTTAATTTGTGTTTCCTCCTACTTCACAAGAAAGAACAGTAAAATAAAAGAAGAAACATCCAGCCAGCCGGCAAGCGAGCTAACACACAACAACATGGTGGACTGTGTGGGAGCAGACTCTTGTGAATCTTTCTGTCGGTTGAAAGAAGCAGAAAACACTTCCTACACAACGTCAGGCCTGAACGCACAGACTGGATTTCAACAGACTGACTTCTGATATTTCAGCCGCAGCTTCAGGTGATGATTCTCTGGAGGTTCGTCACTATGACTGAACTCTTCAGTAGTTTCATCTTGTCATTAAAGACACTGTTAATATGAATACAGATTATTACTGTTTAAAATGAGTAAAATGTACAAACAACGATTCATGCATTTAAAGGTTCAGTGTCTGGGATTTAGTGACATCTAGTGGTGAAGTTGCATGTTGCAGCTGAACACCTCTCACCTCCCACTCCCCTTCCAAGCTTAAATGAAAAAGGTGTTTAGTTTGTCCAGTCTGGAATACTGTAAAAAAAACATGGGGGCCTCCGTAGAGAGGCCCGGATGTATATATATATTTGTATATATATATTAAAATATACAAATTAGAATAACCTAGTACAACTACACCGATAAAGTTTATACATCGACCAATATTAGATTTGCTGCATATATTAATTCCGTGTACAATGAATTGATATTTTACACTTTAATGCATTTTTTTTTTAGCTGTAAACTAAATTATATGACTGTTAGTTGATGAAACAAAACATTTATGACTACATTTTATTATTATTTATTATTGTTATCGTAATTTATAGCAGCAAAGACCAAGTCTTGGCTGTGCCAGTTGTTCAAATGGCTCAGGAACTGTAAAGAACAAATCCTTATCCTCAAAACATCAGATTTTTAAACTCTGAAATATCAATATTGGCACTGATTTCTATTAACCGTAAAGGCTAGCTCTTAACCTGTACATCTCCAGTGAACAGAATCCATGTATGGTGTGTTGAGGACGTGTTTCCTTGGCTGAACATAACTATCTATCGCCTCCCACCTTCCAGAAAGGCCCAGCGCATGTGACCCCTGACCACGGAGGTATATCTGGAGGACAGTGAGCAGCACGGCGGCGGCGCTGGGCCAGAGAGGTGACGCATACATGAGTGGCTGAGTGCGTCAAGCTCTGGCTGACAGCACCACGACTCAGCAGTGTCCTGGATGGATGGACGGAGGTGTTATGATGGAGGAAGCAGGAGCAGAAAATGTGTGTACGTGTAGCTCGGAGAAAGAGAGAGGAAGCAAGAGCGAGAGAGAGAGAGAGAGAGAGAGAGAGATGGGGAAAAAAGAAAAAGAAGACTGATGCCTCGACTCCTACACGGCCATCCGATGCTGGAAAAAGCTGTGTCGCAGCACTGAGTGGGTGGGCTTCGTTCAAAAAAGAAAAAGAGTCTGGAAAACAAAGAGCGGCTGCATCAAGCATCTCCTACCTTCAGTCTGACACACCACTGGGGTTACATCACAGAGCGCAGAAGTGAAAAGCATGCAGCAAAAAATAACCGAGCGGAAATGGAAGTGTTAGAGGGAGGCTTTTTATTTGTTGCTTCGGCTGCTTGAGACTGAGAGAGTGACAGAGAGCAGGAGGAGGGAGATAAAAAAAAAGAGGCTGGTACGGCTCCTGGACTTCCTGCAGGTGCTCCAGTGAAGAATGATGCTTTTGTTTTCGGTGCCTGACAATGACATAGAGGGACCACCCCCCCCCCCCCAAAAGAATGTGAGAGGCAGACATCCCAGCTGGGACACCTCCCTTTCTAGGTTCCAGGTCCTTTTGGTCACAACACAGAGAGAATGACATTTCCCCTTGCTAGCAGCCAATAAAGGTTATGTTTGAAAATATATCAAAATTTATATTTAACTTATTGTATCTTATTTGTATCTCTAAGAACTAACACTACATTGCAAATATATATATATATTTCCATGTCCTTTATATGGATCATCACCTGTTGAGGGTGCCAACGTCTTTCATTTGACCTCTAAGCTTTAGTCTTTTACCACAATACACAACATGTGATATAGTCATCAAGTGCTAATTTAAGATCCTTTTTAGACCAAACTGATTAAAAAAATCTGAAGGAATCATTTGATGTGAGGAGGACGAAGCGTTTTCAACCAACTCATGGAGCTAATGATCGTATAATCATCTCACCGGCTGCAGCTGATTATCATTTCAGTCACTGGTCAGAAAGGAGGAGCAGCTTTTTTCTTACGTCCGTCTCACATCAAGAAGCCATTGTTTAAGAATAACAAATAGATCTGCATCAGTTATCACAGTAAACTGCACATGTGCCAAGCAAGAAGAGAAAGGAGAGCAAACCATCAAAGGGAAATACATTTTTCTGTCGTCTGATTAATTGATAAGTTGACAAATCTTTTCAGGATTTGTTGATTCATCGGCAAATAAAGAAGTAGACAGATGTAAACGTTATTCCTGCTGCACCTCCACCACCGTACTGCACCTGCTGCTAAGGTAACCTGAGGTGTTGTCTCCTTGTCTCAGCTTAATCTACACGTCTCGGTCTGCAGCACAAACGCAGCATCACCTTGCGTCCTCTTCGACCTGAGACAGACGACAGTGAGAGGAAGGACGTCTGCGTCTCCTGCTCGGCTGCAAGTGTTTGTCTCTGCGCTGAAGAAAAGGTTTGAACCCTGATGCATTCACACAGGGAAGAGCCACTGCTGCAGACTGCTCATGATGGTGGAAGATGTTTACTGCCATACAGGAGATATTATGCTCATATTCAAGTTAAACATTTTCATTATGGTTATTACTGTAAATGGTTTTCATGTTCTAATGTTCAGAAAATCACTTTCCTCAAACTGTCCATCGCTGCAGCTCCTCTTTTCAGCCTCTGTCTGAAACCCTCGGTTTTAAGCTCCTGTCTCTTTAAAGCCCACTCTGCTGTGATTGGCCAGCTGGTCCACTCTGTTGTGATTGGTTAACCACTTCCTGCGCTTGTAGAATTGTAGGGATTGTGACGTACACAACGCAAAAGTATCTGATAGACGACTCACGTAGAAGAATAACTGAAAAGCCTCATGTGTCTCCTTTAGAAACATATGTGCAGGTTAATTATTCCTCTTGCTCAGCGGTTCTTCTGCAGCATCACAACACAACCAGACATGAAGGAGTTTTTCCAACTCTCGCCCTCGTCATCTCCGCCGAGGACGATTTAGCTCAAATTAAATTCAAGGCACTGAGAAATGTTTGCTTCAAGAAAAAAAATCAATGTAAACCTGCGTACACAAAACTGAACTCTCTTCAATTCCATACTGCAAAGTCATAACAACGCCCGCCAGCAGCAATTATCTTCCCTCTTTGCTTCTGCCTTTCACAGAAAGAAAAAGTCATTCCAACACTTCTATAAAAATAAAAAATAAATAAGAGACTCAAAATCCTACGCCATGTCTCAAATGCCGACAACTTTGTGTTGAATTCACAAAGCTCAATTAAGGCAGATGGGTCAGTGTTGTGTTCAGGCTCAATGACACAGCTCCAGGCTCTGGATTAGTATATGAAGCCACATTTAAAGTCGTGATACTCTCTCCCAGGTTCACGCAGAAGTCAAGCCAACTTCCTGTGAACCGTCTGAGAGCTGTGTGACCAATGGACATCATCTCGTCGAGTGGCCATTTGGACACATTCATTTTTGAAAGTTTCCCCTTAATTTTAATGAATTAATGCGTGATGTCCTCTAGGCAAACAGCCACAGGGAGCTCCTCTCCTCGTGGAAACAGCAGCTAAATCCCAGAAAAGCAACCACACGGACATGGAAATGATGTTTTTCAAAGTGCAGAGCTTTCAACCTGCAAAAGGGGGGAAAGCAATTAGGGGAGGGAGGAAGAAGTGGAAACAGCCAGATGGAGAAATAAAAGGAGAGGTGGCCATAGTAACAGATGAAGCATGGAGGACGGAGGGAGGTGAAACGGAGAGATGACAGAGGCTGTCCTTGCTGCTGCGCCCTCTCTCACTGCGCTCTGTTATTCTTATCCTCTGCTTGCCCACAGCGATGCAATAATTCACTGTGTTCTCAGTGTCACTGTGACGATAACAGGGGGGGGGGGACGACTTCTGCATGCACACACAGGGAACACACAGGCCCATCTCAACTGCAATGGAGATGGGTGTACAGTTGCAAACAAGGAGGCCTGAATAATGAAACGCACATTAAATATAGAGCAGACTGGGGGACTGTGCAGTGCCACAGCAGACACCAACACTTGCCCACGGTGAGGAGAGAGCAGGCTGCTGCATGAGGCTGGGTCGTCAACATGACAGCTACACCCGGTGCTACAGCGTACATGTGTGATATGTGTGGAGGTATAAATATATATATACGCACGTGTTCAAACGTTTGCAAGTGTCCTGGAGTGAACTGCTGCTGCTCGATGATATTCAATGGGACCATATCAGGACTAAATAACTGTAGGAATCGGGCTCAAGCTCAGAAACAAGCTGATGCAGAGTCAAGTTCATGTAAGAAGCTTTTATCAAAAACAAGGTCGTGAATTCCACAATATGAGTCCGTGTTTATAGATCCCCACAGGTCCAAACCAAAAGATGTTTAGGGTTAGGACTCGGTTTTCGGGTTCTTGTTGAAATGACATTACAGGAGACGTGAGAATCTCGTCCTCCCAGTGAGTGTCAGCAGGAGTTACACCCATTGAGTCACAAACATGGCTGCCGGATACCGACAACAGAGGAGGGACGAGGACAGACACACACACAGAAGGTAGGTTGGAATTCACAGATGGCCCGAGAGCCGCCGTCAAACTCGAGGCAGGCGAGGAAACGTGTGTCGGACGCACAGCTGGCGTGGGTTCACCGCCGCGGCCCCTCGCCATCAAAACTCCTGTGAATGGAAACCAACTTCTCCGCTCAGTTATGCAACGTTGTGTTATTTTCCTGCTGCCTTTATCACGCGGCATGAAGAAACACAACATCCCTCAGTACGCTCAGCTAGCAAGGGCACTTCCTGCAATTCAAAGACACACACAGCGTTGAGAGGCAATAATGAGAGCCCAGTTTCTCCCCCGACTGGCAAAAAACTAAACAACAACAACAACAGGAAGCTGCTGCAGAAAGCAGGAGAGTGGGGGTGATAAGTCCGGCATGGCATCAAAAATTTAAATGGGCCACCACCGTGTTATTTCATATTTGTCACGGCTGAACGCACAATTCAGCAGGATGCTTTGTTTACGGTGGATTTCAGTGTGGAAGGAAACAGGAGGGTGAAGATTGAGAGAAGGGAAATGGTTAACACAAGTGTAAGTGAGGACAAGGAGTGGAAAACAGTTAACACCTGTAATTATGAGAACAGATAGATGATGAATGGGTAGGACGACAAAAAAAGGGAAGACGAGGGGGAGTAAGAAAATAACCACTCCTCACGGAATGGAAATGAATGAGAGGGGAATAAAAAGATGTGATGTTTGGACTGATGAAGTATGAAGGGATGATGGAGGAGGAACACGAGCAGCAGTGAGAAATGGAGGAGAGGTAAATTACTTTGAGGAGTAAGGTGGGCAACTTTGCTTATGAGATGATGTGGATAAATGGAGACAGAAGGACTTGAGAAGAGAGGCGGAGGACGGGAGGAAGAGAGAGAGAGAGAGAGGGAGCGAGGGAGGGAGGGAGAGAGGGAGGGTGAGACGGTGAGGACTCATTAGCCTACGCAGGGCCGGTACATTAAGCCTTCCCTCCGTGCTCTCTCCCTCTCTTCTCACCCCTTTTGTTCTCCAGAAATATCTGAGTAGGTGGAGGAGAGAGTAGCAGCGTGTGCTGGAGAGAGAAGGAACACTTACAGTAACTGAATTGATGACAGAGTGAGGGGGAGAGAGAGAGAGAGAGAGACAGAGAGAGAGAGAGAGGAAGTGAGCCGGCCCGACATCTTCAGACGCCTTCAGATGAAACAGCGACAGAGCCAATGAGATTCCTGATTTTTCATTTTCCAGTACAGTTATTATTTGACGTGGTTTTATCGGTTTAATGATATTTTAATAGAGAAAACAACAGGAGAGAGGGAATCAGTAGGAATTAAAAGATAACGGGATGACTGTGCAGAGCCTCTGCTCACGTCAGAATGGAATGATTTCATCTTTTTGTGAAATATTAGGCTCATTAAGCTCCAGGGGGAAATAGGCAGTGGCACTAAATCCCAGAGCAAAGGCCGAGGATTTAATGAGCGACGCAGATTGGTTGAAGCCCTCGTCGGTTCTGAAGGTGCAGCAGCCAGGTTAAACCAAATCATAAAAGGAAACTGAATTATTACTCAAACTCTCAGTATAAATATAAACCACTGCAGAGCTGAGGGCAGAGACCAATAAGCTGATAAACACACATTTAAAGCAGGTGTTTTGATAATCAATTAATAGCCAATATGTCAAATGATCGTGGGATGGTTTTTGATATCTTCAGCTACTGGATTCACTTTAAGTCACTAATTAACCAATTAGCTTCAGCAACAGTTGAGCTAATCTCTGGTTTCAGGTCTGCAGTCCACCACAGTTCAATCCAACTACCTTCAACATACATGTACCTGCTCCATGAGGAATGACTAAGCATTCAATACAAGCTCACTTTTACTTTAACCTTTAAATACAAAGGCTTGTTTACTACATGTCTGAATGGTCGCCTGTGTTTCTCGGCCCCTGAGACTTATTTTTAGCCAGTCGTGCTTCTGATTGTCTCCAGTTCCCTCTATTTTGTGGTTTCTGGTGTAGACAGTGGATATCCAGGCCGAGACTCTGGTCTCCCCTGGGTCGCACACATTTCACAGTACGACAAGTTTCTTTACTCAAACGCATCGAGCAAATGTTTCTTACATTAGGACAAGCTGCTTATTTACAGATTTCAACTGTGTGTGTCACACCCGCGGTAAAAGTTAGGCTGGTTCACTTGGCCCAGCAGCCCAACGACAGAGAGACTTGGTGCTATTAATAAACTTAAATATAAAGAGCGACAGATGTGAAGAGCAGAGAGAATCAATATCTGCAGCTCTCATTTTATTCCCCAGACAGTTCTCTCCTCTAATGATGCTGCTAACTGCCTCTTGATCTATTTTCTGTGTGTATTCTACAGTAACACACACACACACACACACATACACACACACACACACACTCAGAGTCTGCTCAAGGTGTGGCACGATGCCGGCGAGGCACTGATTGCTGAGGAAGCCCACTACCTGGGTCAAGGTGACACCGAGCCCAGTCGCCACAACAGGAGCCAAACGAATCAGCCAAGAGCGAGACAACACACGCTGCTGACACCGGGAGAAAACACACATATACACACACACACACACTCTACACTGCTCTTAAATCACATACTTGAACCCTTCACCTCTCAAAGTACACACCGAGACGCCTACACACCGGCTGGGCGAGCGAGGAGCTGCTCAGACATGCACTGATGTGAAGAGACCAGGACAAATAATTAACAGCTGGATCCTCATGAATAGAGGCTCTTTGCAAACCCAGTTTCCACCACTCCCCTTATTCACAGCTGAATTCGGAGATCCCCCGCTTCTACATCCATCCGTCCTCCCATCCATCCATCCACCCATCCATCCGTTCATCCATCCATCCATTCTCCCGCCCTCGATTCCTCCGGCTCACCTTTGTCAGCCGAGCGCCTCGTCTGCCGGGGCAATAAAAATCCTGCCGCATAGTAAGAGAGATCCTAAACAAAAGGAGGAGGCTGAAGGGGCACGGAGAGGAAGAAAGGCAACATGGGAATAAAGGCAGAGAGAGGAGGACAAAAGATAGAGGGAGGGAATAAAAGGGGGAGAGAGAGAGAGGTAAAGAGTGGCAGACAGGCAGAGAGCTCTCCACAATGTGAGCAGCGAGGAAGGGCGAGCGCCAGGTGTCAGTACGCATACACTCAGAACACACACGCGCACACACACACATACATACACACACACTGAGGCAGACAGGCAACTCTTTCTCGCTCTCCTCCTCCTCCTCCTCCTCCTCCTCCTCTTCCTCCGGCAGCAGTAACTCTCCTTCATCCTCCTCTCCCTCTCTCTCCCTCTCTCTCTCTTCTTTCAGGGTAAAATGAACTCATTCTAAACCGATTCATCTCCAACAACACTCGCTCTTACTTCTTCTTTAGTGACAACTGAACAATTTTGTTACCTCTCTCAAAACCACAATTTCCAAATCCCATACACACCACTTGTAAATGCTGCATCGCCCCATGCATTCGGCCATTTGGGGGCAGCAGAATGCAGAAACACCAGCATTAAGTCAGAGTCACGTCTGCAGCCACCTGGTGAATACAAGTAACATTTTGTTTAACTGCAACATGTTTCATTCTGTTCAGAAGATTAATAAGTTGTGTAGGATCATTGACCAATAGAATGAGCTCTCTGATAGGTGGGAGATGATGGGATGGTCCAACAATGGTCGGTACGGTGCACAAATGGGCAAAAATTGATAACGTGACCGCCGAGAGTTTCCACACCAAAGACGCCACACACAGGCTGAACGATCATCCCTGAAGGTTCTCCCAGGTCATCACATGTTCAAGGTCTATCGCTCTCCACGACCATAAACCTCCCTCCGTGTTATCCCTGTCAGTCGCCACCGAAAGACAGGAGGACGCCACATCTAGGTCACAGCAACGGCAACGGCTAAATATCTGTCACGCTTCAGCCGTGAACACGTCCCTTTAATCAAGCTGTCACCGCGAACACAAAGAGCCGACACAGATCCAGCGTGAAGACGCAACAAAGGGCTGCTCGCGTTACAGGGGCACCATCATCCTCAAGTCTCTGCCCACAGAGCGAGAGATTACCAGGGAACTCACTGAAAGGAAATGGGGGGGGGGGGGAGGGAGGAGGCCACAGAGGGAGAGCAGGAACGTGAGGGTGAGTAAAAGGAAATGGACACGTGGAGTGGCCGGGGAGGGAGACTTCCCACTATTGACGTTGTGATCAGAGAACGGGTCAGACCAACGTGAGTTCACCCACGCACCGGCTGCCCACTCCCTACCGCTCGGCTCCCTTCACAAAAGAGCTGCATGGGAGAGACACGGCTTCGGACTCTGGTGCCGGTCTCCATTTTTCTACATGGCGAGCAAAAAGTACCCAGAGCGCGGTGAGAACAGCCATGGAGCAAGCGCCGGTGTCAGCGCCGGGGGGGGGGGGGGGGGGGGGGGGGGTTCGAGGACCCCCACGAGGGCCGTCTCAGGGCTGATGGAAGGACTCTAACATGCACTGTGCTGACTGTGGACATGCACGTGGGCCATAAATACAGATTTATGACGGCAATCAATCCGGAACTGCTGAAATAGAAAAAGGGCCGACTGGTGGGTTGAGGAAGTGAGACATGATTCATGCCGTCTTTCACACACACGAGTGTAGCGTGGCAGAAATCCATAAGAGGATGTACTCCACTGTGCTTATTGCGACAACGGTGATACAAACAATGTGCGGCTGAGCACCACTGGCAGCGGTGAGAGTCGGCCATTACAGCCGAGGATGCACTTGACAGGATTGTGTTTTTTATTCAGTTGTTGAGAAATAACTGTATATGGTTTTTAAAGTGTTTCTGTAAAGTAGTGCGACTATAGAAGGGAAACAAATTACTTTTCCACTTTTTGATTTATTATAATAAGAAAAAGCACTTGTGTTATTCAAAATACTAACGACAATCCTCAGTCGCCTTGTTTCCATCTCGATCAGCACCTGAGTGATAGAAAACAAGATGGATGTGTTCGATTCTTTAAAACCAAGTCTCTTCATAAACATATAACCATGAAGACTATTGACTGGGACCATCACAAACTAAACCCTATAACTTCTGTGTAAATACTGATTCAGAGAATTGGATGAAGACTAAAGTTACTCTCTGAATTCATGTTATTGTCTTTAACCATGACCTCCCTCCTCTCTCAGAGTCGATGGGTGAAGTGGTTTCACACCATCACATCGAGCCGGGGGACTTGAAGGAGGTCATTCAGCCGAGGCCGGCGGGGACAAGGGGGGTGTGTGCGTCAAGAGGCGCCACTGCACCGCAATGATGGGCCCATAAGAGCCTCCTACACTCCACCCGATAGGAGAGAGCCACTGCCGACACTTGGGGCCCATTGCCTCTCAGCCCCCCCGCCCCCGCCCAGGATCCTCTAAATCGTCTTTGACCTTCGGCAAGCTTTTCGTTTGGCCACAGCTTTGTTGCCATGGCTTCCCAGTGACGGGGCCACAGGTGGCTGCTGAGGAGGTGCCCCCCCCGATCCGACGCTGGTGACACCGTCTCTGGACCGGTGACCTTGAAAGGCTGACGTGGCCACAGGCGAGGAAGCGATGAGGTTTTCTAAGATGAGGGAATTATACGGGACAATCCTCAGGGGACAGAATCCAAACCAAGAGCCCCAAACAAGCACTAAACACTTCCTCTCCTGAGCTCTGATGAGGAAAACAGATTCATCTCATTCATAAGGAGGTCGCCTCACAGCTCTCACCCGCCCTCGATCCAGCAGCCCAGACGCTCCGTGCTCAGTTGCTCAGTCACAACCGCACGAAGGCACCTCGGAAATGTCAAAAGCTGAAGGAGGGAGGATAAATGACGCGTTGCTGTGAAGCTCGAGGAGTTTGAAGACATCACACGGTCGTCCTTAGACACACAAAGGTCAGAGCTCCACTCGACAGCTGCACGCCGTATTGATCCACAGATTCATCGTCTGCTTTCCAATATGTGCTCACACGACATCTAAACGTTCACATTAAGAGGGAATTAAGACATAGAGTTTACTTAAGCCCAGCGTGAGATAAAGAGGGGTTGACAGATGAGCTGCAGATTGTATTTGCAGATGTGATTGTTGTGCACATGATGAATGATACAAAATACAAACAACAGCTGATTACGAATCCAGAAGAGAATAAATCTTAAAACAATGAACAGCAACAATTTAGAATAGAGAATTAGTCTTTAACTCTTTTTAAAGAAAAAAATATGTTGTTCTGGTCTTTTCCAATATCTCCACCATGGAACAAAACAACGCATATAAATTCTCAATTTAATCAATTGAGAAAATAATAAGTAGATTAAATAATGGACGCAAATGGTCATTACGTGTTGCCTTGAATTACAAAGTCTATCCATCATTTCCAACATTCAAAATAAAGACTTCATTCAAAATGTATTTTGCTATTATTTGGTTTACAACCCACAGTGTAAAGGTTGTTTATATGATGCCTCCATGCATGAGAGACAGTGTTTCCTCTTAACAAGACCTTTTCCATGAAATCATCCATTCACATGTTCCCTCTCCAGGGCTCATTAAGACAGGAAGGAAGGAGACATTCTGTGGAGCAGTAGGTGCCAATCTGTCGCACGGTGGAGATCCGCCAGAACCAGCACATGTTCAGCTGCTGCTACATTCATCCGATGATATTCCACCAGGTGGAATGATTCAGTTCCATGCACTCGACGCGGTCACTAATGTTCACCAGATATTCTGAGGCTTTCTTTGCATGCAAGTAGCAATATATATGTAAATGTGCATCATCTGCATACAGATCACCCCCCCCCCATTCCATTTATTAGATTTTAAAGTACACCGGCTACTAAACAGATACAATAAATATAAATGTAAATGCAAACACAATAATCGGGAGGAATAATAATACACAAACGTCTCACTGACTGGTTTTGGGTACTGGTAATTTTACATCAGTCAAAGGAGGGATTAAACCATGAATGAAGTCCTCAGCATAGACTGGAGATAAAGATGGACGACATGACTGCTCCCTAAAGGTGAAGCCAGAGAGACTTGATCTCCCCCTGGTGGCAGGCTGCGTAATGGTTATAAAACCTGCATCCTTTAAGTTAATAGATGTATAAAAGTAAAAAGTACACAAATCCTTTATTTCTCAAAGATGTCTTCGCTCATTTTAGGTTGTCCTTATCAAACTGATATATATGAAGAATTGGAAGTGTTGGAGAAAATCATGAGCAGACAGGACGTTTATCTTTTCATCCACTAACATCTTTATTTTTTTACAGAATTGACAAAGAGCAACAAAATGTTATTAAAATATAAAACTGAAGCATTGTAACATCAGTACGTGTGGGGCCACTTCTGTCCTTCTCTAAATAGAAAAACCCATGACATTTTGTTTTCCATTTGAATAACTAAACTACACAAAGATTCAATTTTGAGATATAAGACCAGTTTACTCACATTCCGACCTAACCCTAATTATATGGGAGGAACAGAAAAACATTTTTGCTCTATAATATATAAAACAAAGGGTAAAGCTGTTTCCAGTTACTGCCCAGTGCAAGTGGTCTTATCCGCAGCTCCTCAAGATTGACTATAATTGCCTGCACACTGCATTAGGCCTGGCTGTTGTGTCACTCCTCGTGCCTTAGAGCTCGGAGCATGTTTGCTGATCTGATGATCTCTAATTAGATTTCCCCGGCACTGTGGAAAATGAGCCATCAATTAGTGAGCTGTGATTAGGAAGGGGAGGGGCGGGGCGGCCATTTGATTCCTGTCAAGCACCTGCTGCCGTCAGACTTGTCGAGTTACTGGAACATTCCGTCTGTGCTCGGTAGAATATCTTTAAAAAAACGAGATTGCTCGGCTTTGTATTTCGTTTAGTTAGTATTTAAATCAATTAGGATGAATTGGACGCTGACGTGCAATACGTGACTTCGGCCACTAGGGGGTATCTCAGTCAAAACAGAAACAGAAGACCTGGTTTGATGGAGTCATGGGGGTCATGGGAGCTGTAGCTGTGAATAATCGTGAACCATTAAGATTGACCAATACAAACAACTGGTTAACAGTGTGTTTACCATAAAGCAGAGATGGACAAAGCCAAAATGAAATGTCCTGTTACCTTAATAATAATGAGGTGTTTCTCTCGGTTTGAGCTTTGCTAGAAATATTTTGGATAAATATATATACACACGACATCAATCTATAGTTGTTATTAGACACGTTAATGCCGACTCGTTAGATATGATATCTTTAACTTATTAACGTGTGTCAGAGCAGAACAGGGGCAGGTCAGCAGCAGCGTCTTCTCCGCTCCACAGAGGCCGACTCAGATCAGTCAAGTGGAGAAGTATTAATCTTTAAAGCATCTCAGAGCATCAATGCCACGACTCAGACTGACGGTGAGCCTGCGAGAGCAAAGCAGGATAATCACAGGACCGGAGGAGAGTCGATATTTGACTCGAGCATGATTTCAAAAAGTCAAACTATTGTGTGAACTGTTAACAAAGCGGTCTTTTGGTTGCAAAAGACCAGGGTGTCACACGGGTTCAGGGATTTCCTCAGATCCATCACAAAATGATAAAAGGTAAGATTGAGCTCATGTCATTCTCTTTAGTTCCTCAAATGAAATGTGGCGACTCCACAGCCCATATTATTAGTATCCTTGTTATTAAAGGACAAGATGTCTCTTCCTCTCCCGTCTCTGTCTGTTCATCATCCTTTATGACATCACAAGGTCCAGGTACAATCTGGAACATTATTGCTAAGAATCAGGTTTTTCTTCTTTCAGTGAACAGCAGCAGGGATGAATATAGCAGAAGGTGCAGTGGAGCGAAACATGACTTGCATTTTTCGGTTTGAATCGCCCACATGATGATGCAGGATGACAACTGACATGTGGAATGTGTCTAAGTAGAGTTGTGTGTTGCCGTTTGATCTCAATGTATAACCCTGAAGCCATTACTGTGAAATAAGTTTTTTCTTCCATTTCAAAGTAAGGAAAACCTAAATATTTGACCATTAGTGGTTCTGACAAAAATTATGAAATGATCCTCAGGTTCATGTCGGGTTCACACATGGTTTCTGGGCTTTCTACTTTGAGAAATCACTGCGCTTTGGTCGGATTCGGACCCAAAAGACGGGCTCGGACAGTTTTCTCGAGACTAGCTCTCTTGTGCACGTGTGTGTAAACTTCATCATGTTTCATCAACTGCCAAACTCGAGCCCGTCTCAGGGCTGATTAGTCACGCAACAGCTCCCTGTCCACACCCCCCGACCTCTCAACCTCATTCCACATTCCCCAATCAGCCAATGTCACGAACCGTAATTGCGGCGTCAGGCTGCTGACTTTCTTTTTTCACTCCCCCCCCCCACACACACACACACACTTCCATTTGGGATCAAGAAAAGAGATGGAGGTGAAAGTGTTTCCCAAAATGCCGCAAAAAAGTCAAACTAATGCCGACACACTCCCGGCTCCCACACACAGATTCAGGCGAGAACGTAATATCTGAAACCACGAGGGGATACTTTGCTTCTTGTTCACATTTTGGTTTTCCAGGCTGGTGAACTTGTCCTAGAACTGCTGAAGGCAACAGTGACAGTTGGAAATAAAAAGTCGTAGATATACACACACACACTCACACATACACACAGGCTGAGGTCTGATCTTTGCCTTCAAATTAAGATTGAGATCTGATACATAAACAACGCTGCCACAATAACACAAAAGACATTTGGCCTATTTCTTTAAACGCTCTCAGTCTCAAGTGAAACACTCATTTCATTTTGTTGAATGGTGTCTGATTAATCATAGAAGAACGAGTTACAGGCCACATGATGCATTTACCCAGAAGATAAACACTGTGATAGGGATTTTCACACGTCTGCATCAACGCAATCAGCTTATCTGTTTTATTCAATTAAAAACAAAATGCCATTCAAACAGCTCAGCAACTTGGGGATACAGCAATGTCTCCGGTGCAGATCCGGGGACAAGGGGGCTCGTCTGGTGTCTTCAGATTAACTCGGACACTTGCTTGTAGATGCATCTAAGACAGAGGATGATCATCTTATCTCACAAATAAGATGATAAAAGGGGCAGTTTTCAAATTGACAAGTCTCCCACAGTCGCAGCAGAGGGATGTTGCTTTCTAGCACTCCCTGTCTGCCGTAAGCTGATAAGTCAGGGCTGCTGGATCCAGTCCTTCAGACGTCCTTGGAAGGAACAGAGCAGCTAAGAGAAAAAACGTGTCTGTGTGCTCTCTCTCCTCCCGGGGCTCACCCTCCGGGCAAACAGGGATACAAGTGCTGGTGGCAGCAGAGTGTGCACGTGTGTCTGTTGGAGCATGTGTGAGAAACACTGCATGATGTTTCAGTGCAGGTGGATTGTGAGAGCGGGACTTGTTCTGTTGTGGAGGAGTGGATCCCCTGCAAAGCGACAGCAGTAGATACCAAAACACCGGAGGGTGCTCCAGTCATGCGCTCGGTCAACTCTCCACTTCACACATTCAGTAAATACACAAACACACAACGACGGGAAGGGGGTCGGGCTCTGTTAGCAGCTAATTTCATCTTTGGAGCCTTTGCAGTGACAGACATCAAAATATGAACTGCAATTGAAATTTTGCGATTCAATTTGATTTTTTATGATCATATTTTGCCAATTGCATGTTCTCAAAAATAGAGGGTCAGCTGTGACAACAATGATTTCATTGAGAGTAAAAATATGTAAGAGTAAAAGCAGATGATCAGCTCCATGAGGAGAAGTCAAGCCAGGAAGTCAAACACAGAAATCAGGGATTGTATTAAATGTCCTCCTGAAGTCTAGACGGAAGGAAACTGGTGAACACTGGCAGCTAAAGAGCAGCTTTTATCTTTAACTCAACATCTTAAAGGTTGCCACAGAGCTAAAGCTATTTTCTGACTAGAACAACACTCAGTGGAGCGCTCATCTCCACCAAGGATCAACAGTCCAACACAGGTTTGTCTCTTTCTTATAGTAGGAATATAAAAGAAGAAGGAAGTGGACAACCCAATGGACTGAAGTGTGGGAAAGAAATCTTGTATCTGCCCCTTTATCCGCATCAGCACCAACATTTAACCAACATCCATGGTGACAATGATATGACACTTCAACAAGCTACTTGCTTCAAACACAGACTCGTTCATAAACACGTCCACTGAAGTGCAGTTAGATTGAAGGAAGAGGAGGTGACATAATAAACTGTGGGATATTTCAGGCTCGACTAAATTCATTCATCTGTGCAAATCAAGTGGGCGTCTGGACAAAAGCCCTTCGCAGGCACATTTTCACATTGTAGTAAAGAACGTGATCCAGCGGAGACGGTTGGGAGAGTGGAGCGAGGCCGGTACGTTCACCTTACCACACAGAACGTATTAGATTCAAATAGGAACGACTGAGCTGAGCGGTCTGGTGTCTGGACGGGATTAGACCACATCAAAGACCCCTGGTGTTTCAGAACGCCCGAGTGACAGTAATACATGTGCTGAGACAAAAGGTGGTTTTCCCAGGAACCTTGAAGTAGCACGGTTCCTGTTAGTTCACCTGACTGTGGGAAAAGGGGATGTGGAGGTTGGTTTGTGTTGCAAACAGAGAAATGGTTTTGTTTCAGGGGTCAGAGTGACCGCTTAAAAAAGATCTACGATCAAGGTGAGACTGTTTAAAGGAGTGATGTTATACTTATTCAGTTTTCTTTCCTTCAGTGTGCTATATAGTTTGTTTTGGTGAATGTACAAGGTTAGGGAAGTTAGAAAGCTTAAAGTCCAGAGCAAAGAGAGAAACACTGCTGCTGAATACGTCTCCTCTAACAAACTAATTGGTCATACCAGCCAAAAATGATAATTCCTCGTAATCTTACTTATAAATTATTCAACAAAACCTGTTGATTCTCCATGTACTGTAGAATACATCATAAAACCATGTTTATATACAACAGGAACAAATATTAATGAACAGGACTCGACCTCTTGATCTAATGAGCGAATTCGAGATTCACCCAAACTACAAAAAGTGAGCGACTGGTGGGAAACGTTTCCTGTGACACAGGAAGTGCTGAGTTTGCAGCAGGAGAATCATGTTGTTACAGGTCGGGTGGCGCGGCGCAGGAACACGATAATTCAACAGTGTGGTTCTTATCTGGTAAATAGAAGACAGGAAGAAGGACTGAAACGATCCTCCGGTGACAAACAGCGATGGATGGAACCGGTAACTACTGGATTAACTCAGAGACTTACCACTGCTGCGACTCTTGCGGTTGGCCTTCCCCCCCGTCAGCAGCATCTTCAAGCTGTTCCTGAACATCACTGCAGCAGATGCCCTGGACCAGACTACAGAGAAATCTGTTGGGAAAGACACAACACACATTAAATGCTTCTGAGATCTTAGGATCTTAACATAATCCTCGAGTTCAAAGCATCACCAGAGCGATACAAGGAAGCCAGATTAACGAGACAAGAGAGGAGAGAGGAACTTTAAAAGAAATTCATGTGAATTCATTTGTCATCAACTGGGATAAATCCTACTAATGGTTCATAATTTAATCTTATGTAGGTCAGCAAAGTGCAAAGCTTCCTCATAATTAGGGCAAAGTACAGGGAAGAGCTTGTATTACTACTTCCTTCCTGATAACTGTATTCATACAGACAGTGGTTTGGTCCATGCAGACTGCTTACTATGCTTTTTGTTTTTTAAACGTAGCTCATAATTCACAGTCACCCACAGATGGGGGGGGCGCTGCCATGCACGGCCTTCGGGACCGACTGGGTTCAGTGTCTTTTCCAAGGACGCGGATATGTGGAGGCAAGAGGTCAAGGAATCGAACCACCAGCCGTGCAGTTAATGTTCCGTCCGCTTTACCTGCCGAGCCACAGTGGACCCATAACTTATTATTGTATCCCTATTATAGTGCACTGTTATTAAATCCATCAAACTTTCCTCTAGACAAAAAGATAAACCTACAGCTGAATCCATGCTGTCTATGAATACTGGTATAAAGCTCTGTTATGGAAGAGCATGAAAAATGTGTATATTCCTTTGAGTTCACTTCACAAGTATGGATTAAAATATTGTAAAACTAGCATAGACTAGCGACCTATACTGCAGCCAACCACCAGAGGGCGATCATGATCCTTTATCGCTGTACAACGTGCTCACGAAGCAGCGAAGAGTTGCATATTTACAGGATGTGATATATTCGGTTGTGTCGCATGTGGAGCAGACATTTTGTGCAGATGATACAAATCATACTTTGTGGAGTATCGTAGCACTACAGGCGATGGATGGGATTTCCAGTACAAAAGCAGGAGGGCCTCCGCTGACAGATAACACTTTAACCCACGAGATAATCTCCCCGTCTTGACTGCAGCTCCCTCTATTCCACTAATTCCTCCTCCTCCTCCTCCTCCTCCTCCTCCTCCTCCTCCTCCTCCTCCTCCTCCTCCTCCTCCTCTCCGGCTCCCCATTCTCCGACAACCCCCCGCGGCACAGAGCCACGGTACAGACTCCTCTGCTGTGGGTCCTGGTAGTATAAAAAAAAACATGGCAGCAGATTTTCTTCATTAGGTGGGGAGTGACTCAGCAAAGCCCCGCAGACAGGATCCAGCTAGGAGGGGGGCGGGGGCTTTGGAGCCAAACAACAATAATGACAAATAAATGAATAAATCAGCTGAAAGAGGACGATGACGTGGAAGAGCCCCCCCGTGACCTTGAGTCTTAAAAGGCTCAAGGATCATAATGATATTAAAGGTCAGGTGGGATGAAACCGAGCCGAGAAACATCTGTTTGTCTTTACTGATTAATTTAGATTGTTTGCCTTCTTGAGAGCACGTTAGGAGAGGAAGTCACACTTAATAATTTAAGCCCCCCGCTGTCTGTGGACGACTTAAAGTTTATTGTCTTGAATTCTGGTTAAGTTCAACCCTCGTCTCCGCCCAACAAACAATTTAGCCAACATGTTTTTCTGTCTTGGGGTCGTGTCTGGCCGGCTTTTCTTTGGAGGGAACGGAGTCGTCTGGAGTAAGTCTCACTCCGATTGAAAGCTGAGCAGCGCTGGCAGCTGAGCATTTTGAGTTAAGCTCAAGTGCAAAGTGAAAAAAGAAAACCGAAAGAGAAGTCAATTTGAAGAACAACAAAAACATGGGATATTTGAGGGGGAGCTACTGTGGCAGCCAGAACGAGAGCACACCAGCCTGCTACCACTTCAGATGCTTTCAGGGCACGACTCCAGCTGGGTCTGGTTTTGAATGGATTTCACTGGTATGAACTGTGTGCAGGGGAATAATAATGAATGACATTAGGAAACTACTCGGTCTTGTTGGATCAAATGTTGCACGAGGGAATGTAATGTGCTGAGTCGAAGCCAAAGACTCAATATCAAGATGGACGAGGTGATGGGCTGCACAAAGTGAAGTAAAAGTATCTTGATCCCAGCCTCCTCCATGTTGGTGGCTGGGACATGAACCAAACAGAAAAGTAATTCTCGATGTTGGTTTCTGGCACCTTTACTGTCACATCCTCAGTCCAAATGGGAGCGTTTATCCAGGATCTTTTTGCCTTACTTCTGAATAGCCCGAGACACATTATCCATATTTATATTCAGTCGATGATAGCCCTAAAAGCAAAGTCCCAAAATGTCGCCCTTTCTGTGAGGAGCTCTGCCTCTTTCTCTAACAATCTTCACCATCTTTTATTCTTTTTCCCCATTTCTTTTTTTGTGAATTTCCAGGTCTTTGAATGTGTGCGACTTGCGATAAAAGGTCTGAGACCTCGGCGGCGTTAATTGGGCCCGGCCTGAGCTGTGGGAGAGAAGTCGAGGTGGGAGAGAACTACAAGGCGGCTTCATCTCAGCAATCGTTACAGCAAGATGGATGAAAAGCATTAGTCACATCAAAAGCGGCACTTCCAGTTCAAGGTGGCCGTCCGAGCCGTGACACATACCACAGCGCCGTGGGCTGACTGCAATTATCCAATCAGGCTTATTTATTTAGAGCTAATTCACACAGTTAATTACGGTTTATTTCCCTGAGAATAACCATCTCCGACCCCACACGTCTTCTAATAAATGAATGAAATGTTCTGCTAAATTAATTGGTATGAGTCATCTGCTCTACCTTGACAAGATGTCGACAGCGGTGTGAGGGTGTGAGGTGTCGTGAGGGTGAGTTCCATTCGCATGCACGCTCCTCTCCAGTGGTACAACCGGGACCGTGCAGGGAGGGGGGGCACCCTGGCAACTCACCGCAACGTCACCCCGGCATAAAATACGAGCAGGGAGCTGCTTATTATGTATGGTCTGGGTTAGCCTGCAGGGCCAGAAGGTATTCTGTGATTATAATACTAAATCTGAATCTTAAAAAGCCATGACTGGGTAAGTACATATCGCAGCCTGGGATGAAAATATAAAGGATTTCACAGTCAAGTCCAATAAATCTGAATAGGTGTGTTCAACAGCGAGCTAACCGGGGCGAGCCCATTGGTTTGCAGAGACAGGAAAAGGGGGAGAGACGCCGCCGTCGGTTTCTCGGGGCGGTAATCAATGTTTGGAATCTTAGAGGACGGGATAGTGAGTGGGTGAGCGAGCACACACACATACAGACTCGCAGGTCGCCAGAGAGAGAGAGAGAGAGACAGAGAGAGAGAGAGGCACACAGTCAGAAATGTACCCGTATGCACAGCTGAAGCAATGTTTCATCCGAGGGTGGAAGCACACACACACACACACACACCTCTCTCTCGTTCCCACTCTCTCTGACCCTGTGTGCCGGCCTCTGTGAAGGGAAGCCAAGAAGCAGCATGCTCTCACCGATAATATGCGTAAGCGGATGCAGCCCATCTCAGGCCCTTCCACGGCTCGGCCAGAATGCTGCTCCAGTGAGTTAAAAACCACTTAAACTTATTCAAGCAGCCGCACACAAGGAGACGCTTTCCTCTGCTCTGGTCACCCGGAGCGGCCACACTTTGTTTGGTTTTCCGATGAGAAAATAAAACACAGACAGAGGCTGAATTTAAAATCAAGGAGGTTTTCCAATTTGCTCTTTGAGTAAAATAGACACCTGTGAGAAATGATTTAAAGGAAGAGTCATCTTACGCTCATATTCAGGTTTGGGAATTTAATTTGTGTTACTACTTTAAAAGGTTTAAATGCTCTAATGTTCAGAAAACATCACTTTCCTCATATGGTCCATTGCTGCAGCTCCTCTTTTCAGCCTCTTAGTTTTAGCTCCTGTCTCTTTAAGCCCCCCCCCCCAACCCCTCCAGATAAAGCCTAGTATACTTGTGCCAGACTAGCGGCATAATGCAAAGGTTGGGCATGGTGACATCACAGCGGTGCGGAAGTAACGGACAATGACAGACAAGCGATTCAGAATCGTAGTTCTCTGTCGGAGAGAGAAGCTCCCTCTACTTTGGTCTTTTTTAACTTTGCCGACTTTTTAAATTCACAAAAACACACCAGAGGAAAGGAAATTGAAAAATCCTCAAAGCTCTCCAGTAAATTGCCCAATTTAGTGATGTGTTGCTATGATATTAAGCTTAAAATATAAGATTTGCCTGAAAATTGCTTCGTCATAGCTCGATGTTAAGAAACCAGAGTTATGATGATTAGCAGATTATTTTAGTCGTCCTCATGCTGCAAACCTCCTGTAGAATGAATTACATTTTTAATGACTAAGCCTCCTCTTAACATTAAAAACTGGTGGCAGGTGGAGACGCCCCCCCACTGAGTCTCAGTCTGGACAGAGAACCGCCATGATACTCCATTAATTATATCTTATTTCCAATCAATAATGAATCCTTTAATGGGGGCCGGCCGTGGCAGAGGCCAGAGTTGCAGGGCGCGCAATAGGATTTATCTCATGTTACCCCAGCAGGGCTCCAAATTAAACCTCATCTGGGAGGAAACCACACAGACACAATCACAGAATTAGAGAGGACACCAGTTTCCCACGGGAGTGCTCTTACTGTGATTACCTGTGACACTGAACTTTCCAGGGAGGCGAATGACTAAGGAAATTTCAGGGGTAAAATCTAATTTCTACTAAAAGCTATCATAAGACACTGTCTTAGAACGGGTAATTGGGAGTCGCCCATGGATGAAACACAGCTCAATTTAGCCGTTACAAAATCCCAGAGCAGCCCGAGCACAGTGAAGCATCCGAAGCGTCTGAAAATGACAAATGGACTCTGTCCTGGGGGACGCACGTTTCTCGGAGCAATTATGGTAGAATCCAGCTGTCTGACACGGGAAACATGAACGTCAGACCATAATCAAATAAGAAGAGTGGCAGAGGAAGCACTGCAGCATAAGTGAAGCTAAGTCGTCCGCAATCCACTGATTTCCTCCGTTTGTTCCTGTTCACATTCTCGCTGTCGGGGGTGCAGGGAGAGGAGGAGGAGTGAGGTGAGGGGGGGTGGGGGGAGGGTGAGTGGCAGATGGACACATTCATTAAAATAAAATCCCGCTGCAGAAGAGCATCTCCAAACACAGTGGAGAGAATATTCGCACTTGAAACATAACCAAAAGCAGGACTGGAGCTGGAGGCTGCTCCAGTCCTCCCTCATCTCGACCGCAGTAGACACCCTGCAGCATCAGACAGGAATAAATCACACTCCCATCTCCAGTTTGAGGATGGCCAGGGGAGCGGCGGTCCATAAATCACACTGATATCAATAAGGGGAAGTGTCAGTGCTCGACTCACAAGGTGAGAGGGAGCTCGCCGGTAGCAAAGTTTTGCTCCTGCCCCGCTTGCGGTAGATTATTTATCAATCTAGATTAAAGCCGCTGAACTCATTGCTTCGCAGGGAAATGTGGTGATTTCTGGATTATGATGCAGCGAAGGAGGCTGTGATCACTCACAGAGGAGACGGTGGGTCCCAGGGAGGCTGAGATTGCTGTCTGACAGCTCCTCAGCTCTTTATTATGAATTCTTCATGCGAGTGGATCGGAGGTGGACGGCTCAGAGTGCAGGTGTGAGCGCAGCACTGAGATCTGTGGGTCTGCACGAGGACACCTTGTTAAAGCAGTGTGTGCATGTACATGGCCCCGACAGATTCTTAGTCAACCAAAAATATATATATTTGCTCGCCGCAGCACAAAGTGATTGACCTGATCAATTGCATCGCCCCCTGGTGGCTGGCTGCAATACACGTCATATACCACATGTTCTCTATGTTAGCAGGCGGGACACGGTCCAAAACTACATATACTTTTTTATTTTTTATTGGTTATTGCTATAAAGATATTTTGAAATTGAGTCTGACTCGTGATTGGTCAAGTGTCAAATCAGCAAGACTCCAAATCCTTAGCTCCACCCCTCATCTACTGGCTCCATCAACGGCACAAGATGGCAGCGCTCGTGTCCAGGGTTTTTTGGCTTCACTTCTCCCTCCATAGTGGGAGGAAGCGGAGGCCTCCATCTTTGTATACATGAGGACAGATCCTAACGGCAGGTGTGAGCTAGAACCCGCTCTGCCCTCCACCCACACATGAGCTGACCTCTTCTGTCAGCACACCATCTGTGACCTCGACCCCGGAGAGGTCAACGCTAAAGAGCAAAGTCAACATTTGGCACAAGCTCCTGCTTCCCAGGAACATCTGTCAGGTCCATTTCTTTGGCTTTTGGCTGATGTTGCCCATCTGATCTCCTGAAGTAATGTAATAAGAAGTAGAGCCAACAAGTTGCGTGTCTGCGGAGGTGAATTCTCCTCGTTTCCCCTTTAGCAACGTCCATACATCTCAGGCAAAGTCAGGTTTAATTTGCTTCTTCTCGCTGGCACAGCCCACTTATGACCAAGTGAATTATTATGTGCTGTGGTTATGTCATCTCCCTGTGGGGAAACAGAAGTCCTCCTACACAGGCCAACTGGCACACAGCTTCATTACCACATCTATGCCCAGTTTAAACCAGCTTAGACCTCTCTCGCCCTCTCTCAAATCTATTCAGAGGAAGTGACTGGAATAGCCTGTCAACCTATATCAGAGTCACAGGGAGCCAAATGAAGGAGGACGTCATTTATTGTCTTTTACTTTCCCCTGTTTGTTTTAGAGGATGTCTTGGCACAAGCAAATAAAAGGGAGGACAGGTGCAGACCGAGACAGAGAGCACAACATAAATTATTTAAATGCAGAAATTGTATTTATTCTCCCGCAGCTTTTTAAAAAGGTCAGTTGCGCCTGTCCCTGTCGTAATCTTTCCGATGGAGGACGGAGCAAAAGAAGTCGTTTCTCTGTGATTCTAAATGAAAAAGCTTCTTCTTTTTTTTTTACTGAGGAAACCAGAAAGACAAGAGCGACGGCAGAACTCTGATTTTAATATGTTGTGAATGTGCTACTTCACTGCTGCCCTCCCTCCTGTTTGGTCGTCGCTGGGAGCAATAACACAGGGACTGTGTGGATGAGCAGCAGAGAATGTGGAAAATAATAAACCAAGCTTTGCCACAGAGTGAAGAGAAACACAGCTGATCAACATCCTCCTAATTCTGATGATTAACAAGTGAGGCCATTCCAGTGATTAACGCCAGTAGATAAAACAAGGTGCAGACATATTGGAGTGTTCTTTAAAAAGTTTACCACCTACACACAAATGAGGCCAAATGATGATGTTAAAGGTCAAAGACTGTTAAGTGTTGGATTCACCAAGAGAAGGATGGTTAACGGGACAGTTTGATGAATCCTGCTGCTTCCACTCCTCCCTCCTCCTCCTCTTCCTCTTCATCCTGCCTCTCCATCCACAGACCTCACTGCTACACCTGCTGGCCGCTCTGAAGCGCTGCTGCTGCTGCTCTCGTCCTCATCGACACGCAGAGCAGAGGTGCCAGCGCTGGAATTAATGAAATGAGAAATCCGAACCTAATCTAAAATCATAGCCTTTTCATCTTTGCTGCTGACATATGACACCGAGATGTCCATCACCCTCGTCTGACGAATACACGGGGAAATTTTGTTTTGCATAAATCCCCCTCAGAGGTTTCCATTTGTATGCCTCTGGCACGCTGAACCTGTTCAAACAAACGGAGCCGGGCTGCAGGAGGAGGAATGGCTGGGTGTTTGACAGGCAGCTTAGAGGGGCAAACACAGTCATGACACGAGGAGGGAAGGTCATCCTGCAGAAAGCCACTGACGGCCGGTAATCAACACTGGCAGAGGCGCACACATTTGCATCGAGACGGAGGCATTTAAAAATCGGATGGTGTCTGGTCTGGGGGCGGGAGGAGAAATTACATTCTCAGAATTAAACATCCTGTGGTTCGGTGGCATCTCCTCATCTCACTCACTCCTCATTTGCTGGCTGATCATGACTGGAATTCATGTCCGACTAAAATCTCTGTGTGTTCTGGTTAATTGGAAACTGATGCACTGCAGAAAGGGATTTACAGAAGGTAACATGAGTCTTATTTTTGTTTAAAAAGATAAATAATCTCCTTTTTAAGCATGTTTTGAGTCAGAAACTTCATCTCATTTTAAATAAAGCCATCCAACATTAGCTACATATGATATCCAGCTAATATTGAGCGATTTGCAACCAGGAACAAACTATTGCAACGATTTGCAATTGATCCCAGCGGAGAAACCGGATAGTTTCCTATATTTTAAGAGAGCCGCTGCCCCCTGGCAGGTGAAGAGAAGCAGCTGGTGACATCATGTGATACGGGAGGTAACACCAGAGCTGAACTACTGACAGCGTGAAGTAGGTAAAAGCCCCCATGGGCCACAACACGAGGGGCCCCCTCCTCTGGGCTAACTGTGTCAACTGGTTTGTCCTAATTACGCTTTAACATGTCATCTACTGACATGGTAAGAAACTGAAGGTGGGTTCTCCTTTAGGGTCTAATCTTAAAACCCGGTCTTGAGTTTTAGATTTACATCATTCACTTTACCTGTTCTCAAGAATTGCAGTTTTGGGAAATTTCACACTCCAGACTGGGCATTAATGGGATTTTTTAAAATCCATTTGAATCATGAACACCCAACACGTTGCTGAATATTGTCGAGTGACCAAGGACCAGCAGTCCTCTAATGAAACCACATTTAAATTCACAACATCCAGACTCTGCATCAAATCACACATCCTCATGAATATCGTTCCTTTAATCATGATGGATCTTTTTGATAAGATCCAAGTAAATTAAATCGGTTCTTCCCAGGACGATACCACTTCCTTCCACCAGGTTTCATAGCAATCTAGAGTTTTTTGCAGATAAACACACGGACAGACAAACAAACAGCAGCTAACACAACCTCTCTGGCGTTGGGAATCAAAGCAAAAGATGTTTGCTCTAACATTCCCACTCATCTTGTCCCAGCTCAGCTGTCACATGGAACCAGTGCCAGTTTAACCTGATGGTAAACCGTCGCTCCGTCAGTTCTCTCCACCCGACTTAACCAGGCCTCGGATGATGATATGCAAAAGGGCCGATTGAGCCACTTCAAGGGAATAACTACACAACCAAGAAGCAGCCAAAACCTTGTTCTGGATTTTATTAAAACTACTGTGCACTTCCCAGTTGAAATCATTTTCTTAAAATGCTTGACCGCGTGTTACTAAGCCTGAGGCCTGTTGAGATCTTGTAGTAACTTCAGCTGCCCACAGATGCAGGGCTGGACTTCCTTGCCTGAGGCTGTTGTGTATCCACTGCAGCTGAGTGGTTGATGGGCTTATAGCCCAGCTGCTAAGTGGAGTAAAACCACCAGGGGAATCCTGAGTGGATCTCCTTTGTGAATCGTCACATTTTCTACAAGTCTTCCTCTCAAAGTCACTGTGGCCGTTTGGACCAACGTTCAAAAACCCTTCAATCCGACGTCTGCAGCTGAAATTCATCACAAACCACGTGTCAAAGCTTCAACCGTCATTTTACAGAAATCGCTTGGCCGACAACTTCCACTTGCAAAGCTCAGCTGCTTCACCTCGCACTGCGGCTTGCAGCTACGAAATAAAACAGAGTCATATCTTTTCTTGTGTTGCACTGCAGGGCCGTGGCTCAGGAGGTAGAGCGGGTCGTCCACTAACCAGAACGTTAGTGGTTAGATTCTCGGCTCTTCCAGACTTAAGTGTCCTAGGGCGAGATGATGTGTTGAAATGGGTGAATTTGATTGTGTGGTAGATAAGACTGGGTAGTGCTACAGTTAATTCACCATAGAGCCAAAAACACAGCTCACCATTCATTTCCTTTTTTGTGTTTGAAATTCAGAGACAGAACACTTCCCCTTTGTGTTTGCATCAAATACTAAAACCACAGATTCACCTGCAGAGTCATGAGTGACAGGACAACACACACGGCTGGAGTCCTTCCTCAATCATAGTCGTCTTCAGGAAACGCAGGTAGTTCAAGAAGAGAACTGGAACTTTCCATTTCCAAGGACAAGACCTGAAACACGAGGTGCTGCCATTGTGGATGAAACTGAGCTGACGTGTTCACAGCAGAGTCTTTGATATCTTACCACAGAAGAAAAAATAGACGGGTCAGTCAGGTGAAGGAGAAAGAAGGAGTTGTGTGTTGATACTTTCTATTCATGACATCCCCACAAAGAGTCTGTGAACCCATCACGTACACAGCTCCTGGCAGCGATTCATCAGACATTCAGAGGGAGGGTCTGGTTCCAAATCCAAAAGAACAGAACAGCTCAATAAGGTTTTTTACCATCCAACCAAACAGGATGAGAGAACGAGAGAAAGGAACCCAGAGGCTTCCATAATGACATCTGGTGCCGGCCAAATGAGTTTCTGTCGGCGTTAAACATGACAGAGAAGCAGGTCCGACTGTCAAAGTGATTGTTGAAGTCGGCCTCGGTTTTGTTTCACGTCCGTCTGGGGAAATAAGTCTGTGGATTACAACTGGCATGGATACGAGCCGGGTTCCACTGAAGCAGAGGCACACTGACTGAGAGAGGAGATGAATCTGTTTCCTGGATGAATTATGTATTGTTCCCGTCCTGTGTTACCATGTTTCACACTCACTGAGTGAAGAACTTCTTTGTCCACCGCGAATTAGCCGCACCTCTCTTATCTTCTTTCATCTCATCCGCACACAGCTTCAGCGGGAGGCACGCGTGCTTTTAGCATGCTAATGTCATAATGTAACGGTGGAGGAGAGGCACTGATGGGTTCCAGGGACGTACTGTACTACAGGTTTTTATGTAATCACTCTCGCCTGCGGAAAGAAAAAAGGGATTTAGGTCTGTAACCAAGTGCAGCTCTGTCCTGACAAATGGGACGCGTGCCTGTAATGTATTTCTCTCAAATGGGCATCAAGATTTAAGAAATCGTCCTTTTCTTTTTTCCCTCCATCCAAGACCCACTATTTCCTCCAGAGCCGGCGATACTACACCACAAAGAGGAGACGCATTAGTGCAGCGGTACCTCCAGGGCTGTGGCTGTGAATCTGGATCTGAGGGCAGTGTGGGCGGGTGGAGGAAACATCTTAAATTACTTGCTCTTCCAGTTCAGCCCACCGCCAGATTGCCGACGGGCCGCGCTGACGTTTGATTGAAGGTGCAGACAGGACCACGGGAAACCGAGACCCAATTAGAGAGCGAGCCGGACACCGACCTCTGATGGCGGGTTGATGGCCACCAATAAATGTCTGTTAGACCCCAGCCACTATCGCGCCATGTGTCAATCACCCGGCTCACGTGGAACAGCACCATGAGCTCGGTTAGAAAGAAACTATGTGAAAGAAAGTGAGGAGATGATGAAAAGTCTCTTGTTGAGATGTTGGAAGTCGTCTGCGTCACTTTCCCTTCGTCAGTAAAGTGCTTTATTGGATTTTAATTGAAAGATACTTATCCTGAGTCATTTCATTAAGCGACTTTGATTGTTTTCATGTCACATTACAATTATTTGCCTTATGCCATTATGAGTTATCCAGAGTGTTGGGTTGATGAGTCGCTGCTGTGGAAATTAATGAGCTATACATACAAGAAAGGGCATCACCATCCTGTCGGCTCCTCGTTAATTTCACTTAAACAAGACAGTGTTCTTCTTAATAGGAGCCGGGCCTGTGTGTGTGTGTGTGTGTGTGTGTGTGTGTGTGTGTGTGTGTGTGATGAACGCATGTCACACAGAAGATGATGAAGGTGGCAAATAGAAGTCGCACTTCTCCACCTTAAAAATAACTAATCAGGTGAGGGGGCCGAGATATTATGGAGATGGGAACACGCAGGGTCACCTCCAGTCCTTCGCCTAATGCTGAAGGTCGCAGGCCGACAGATGAGTGTACGCCTTTCATCAAGCCCTGTGCCGTCCACATTATCAGGCCGAGCCAGGCCTTGCCGACATCAGCAGAAGAAAAGAAGCCGGCTTCCATTACCCTCTCGAGATGGAAAGTGTCAGCCTGCCGCGAGTGTAAGTAGTGCAGAAACAGTGTGACCGTGGGGAGGGATTGTGGAGATGGAAGAGAATAAGTGAGGATAAATAACCTTCCCCATCGATGGCCGCGTTGGATCGAACCACCGGTACACAAGCATGCATATTTAATTCATTACTGCCGAGGGCACTTGAGACCAATGCAGTAGCAGGGGGAGTTTATAACGTAGGTCAATTTCAGGTGGAATAAAATTGCAAATCTTTCTGTGATGTCTATTCTGGGACACTCGTCAGAAGTTTCCCTGACTGATGAATAAATTCCGCTGTGTGGTTACAAAAATAACTTAGTCGATAGAAGATCACAGGAGAAGATAACTGTGAAATCTTGCTTGAACCAACTCAAAGCTTGGACGTGTTGTCGGCTCACCGGTTCGGATTCATTACTGAGCTACGTAGAGGCAGGCAGCCCAGGAGACAACGCCCTCATGATGGACCCCTGCTAGGCACTTCGTCCACTAACTAATTGGCGGTGGTCACCACATGCGTGTCTGCTGAGGATGTGGGTGGTTTCAGGAGTCACGTGAGTCACTGAGGTGATGAACTTCGGTATCAGAGAAGTCTCTAACTCCACGTTAATCATCAACGGCTGAAATCAGTCCCCATCATCATCGTTATCACGGAATTTGAGTTAATCTCTTGTTTTTCTCGTTACTCCTACTGAGTGACTGTATCAGAGACTGGATATGAAGATGGACAACTTGTCTCCACTTCCTCCCACTGTCCCGAAATGAAGCCAACATATCCCAGATACCAGCGCTGCCATCTTGCACATTTGGAGCCAGAGTCTGAACTGGCTCGACCAATTCTGGGGGGTTTTAAGCATCAAATAACTCATTAAAACTTAGAGAATCTAAAATACTTTGATAAAAATGTATTTGATGTATACGTGGACTTTTTAGTTTGGTCCATGCCCCACCCACTAACATGGAGGAGGCTGGGCTTATTCCTGTAAGTGCTTCTCTTTATGGGAGGGGTTCATGTGGTCCATCTTTAAACAAGGTCTATATGTTCTACTTAATTTTAAATCCAAACAAAATTCCCCCTTTTCCCAGTAAGTACCGACCTGCGATAATCTCAGGGGCGGGACCGCTACACCTTCTGCTGCTCTTCAATGGGGACCACCCACCCATTCAGCGCGGCTTCACAACATCATTTACTCTCCTTTACGAAGCCGACTTCCTGCCAACTCTTTTTGTTTTTTAATGTATTAGTTTCTGGGGGAGGGAAGGGGGGAGGCAGCTGTTCTCGGGGCCCAGCTGTCGATGAGGGCTGGCAGAGACGAGAGGGGAGGAGCTGATATCGAACAAACCTGTGCACACGCGGTCCCGAAGGAACGCCGCTTTAAAGAATCCCCCTCAAAAGCCCAGATGATAACTTGACGTCTCCGGTTACATCTGAATCTGCAGCATGTTTACGATCCCATACGGACGTTAATTATGCTAAACACCGGGATAGAGATGAAGCAATCATGACGGACTTGGCAGATTAAAATGTATGCGGCGCCGCTGCACATTCATTTTGCTTTAAAGTCAGAAATACCCACAAGATGTTGTGTGGGTGTTGCTACATTAACACAACCCAACAATTTGCCCTGGACACACTGAGGAGGAGTGTGTCTGTCGAAAGAAAGTCTTGATTCTGACAGATTGAAAATTAATTCACAACAATTCATCTGGGCTGTATCTTTTACCCCCCCATAACAATTATTATGCATGAAGTGAAACTGGAACATTATTTGAAGTGAAACTGTGGTTCAGCTCAGTCTAGACAATGCAGACTTCTTCTCATGCAGCTCGTGTCGTGTGTTATTCCTCCAACCACACATTAGCACACACACTGATTTCTGGGTCCTTCATTTCCTGTGCCGGTTGAAAACTGCCGACTGGAAACCAGGGCACTATTTATTTTTATTGACACAACTTTAAGATGGACAGTTGGAGTCTGTGGTTAAACTGCTTTTAGCTCCACAGGGCCTGGATGTTTCTAAAGGTACTAATTAAAAGGAATGAATGAAAGGGAGCATTAACGAGCAGCTGTCTGGAACAAACAGCAAATATAATCAATTACAATTCTCAGTCTTTATCGCACTCTGCACCGAAGTTGCGTCTGTCATTTGCTCTATTGACGAGACAAACACAAATGTCTCTTGATGCTCTGCCCGGCCGCCTCCCATCTCGAGTCCAGAGCGAACCAGTGCGTCCGGGCTACCGAGCCACCAGCGTAAGAAGTTTTAATGAGCTGCATGACAATTAGAGAAGCTTATAGGCTATAAGCACACAAGCAACTGTGGACCATACATTTTTAAGCGGCAGCGTGTTGGAGATAAGGCAGGCGGCATGCAGAACTAGAATGACACTCAGTGGAGCGTATGCGCCCGACAAGGACCAACAGTCTCCTTGAGGCTGCACCAAATAACACACACTCAGAGATTCCAGTTCCCTAAATATGCCCGTTTGTTTTCAAGATCTATGAATTGTTGAAAAGGTTGTAAAAATCTCTCTGTGTTAAAGTATTTCTGGTTCTACGGAGTCACTTGTCGACTTTGTACAAGGCAGCTGGCTCGCTCCTCACTGACAACCTATCTGCTGGCTTACCCTTTAGCTTTCCATGGCACCGAGGCAGCGGAGGAGGCTCCCCACGAGATTCGGGACAACTGGAACAAATTTGACAACTTCTTTGTGTTGGAAAAGGCGACGGCACAGATCCAGATGATCCAGACACAAACCAAGGAAGTCATAGGTACGGTGACAATGAAATCAGTCCCTCGCTGGCTTCTTTACACTGACAATAGCCCTGACTGGAATGAATGACTAATCCAGAGTTCATCTTACCAGGAACTGAGCCTTTTCTCTGTGGGTGAGAGTTGTGATCATGTGTCGCCCATGTAACCTGCTGGTCACGTGCTTGAGACATGATGTGATACTACCTGCATCTCCTTGCTTCAACATTCCTGTGACTTAGAAAAATAAACTCTGCCCTGATCTTCTGTGGATCTATGTTGGATTTTGTGATGACAAGTCCCAACAGAGCCCGAAGAGACACGAGTCTACAACCACCACCATACGATAAGAAAAACTGAAGCAGCAAGATGAAGCTGGAGGAGGAGCGCCCCCCCCCCACAACTCAAACAGAATGCGTTTTGCCTGTAGATTGGTTTTCGGCACAAGCGGCTGTCAGTGTTTTGGCGTCTGTGGGTTTCAGCGTGTCACATTTGACACGGCTTCCCTTCAATGGCTGCGGGCTGTTGAGAGGCTTTCAAACGCCCGCGCTGAGGAGTGACCCTCTTCTTCAGATCCCGTTCTCCAGCTTGACAACACTGATCACCCTCATCATCGTCCCCTCCAGCACCCACCAGAGATTCACTGCCCGAAGCAGGAGACCGGTCGAAGGCCTGACTCGTAGTAGTGGAAGAAAAAGACCTGTGGATGCAACAGGAACCTGCTGCATGTCGGAATTAGCCAGCGTGTTGAAAACCACACCACACCGTCCGCCGCCAAAGGTTCCCACAGGTTAACGGCACATCACATCCGATGACATGCTCAAGTGAAGGAGTAGAAGCCACTGGTTCATGTGCCCAGAGACACTGTCATGTTTCTGCATCTCCGCACCAGTGACCAACACCGGGGCCGTGCCACGTCAATCACAAGCTGACACATCCAGGCTGCCGGGGCCAGAAGGGACAAGGCCGCCGCTCTCCGGTCCAGGACACGTGCAAATTACAGGACGCGTGTCTTTGAATAGATGTCGAGGAACACAGGGTCCGTGTGGAGCAGTTAAACAGCAGAGAGGTTTACAGAAAGCCTGGCCGAGCAAAGCCCTCATGTCTCCCAGGAAATGTGATGTGCATGAAATGAACAATGAAAAAAACAAAACCCCGGCTCAAACAAAGAAATTCCTCCCTGACCCTCTAAAAATGTGAGTAACACAGACCTTTGCGCCGGTTTATGGTTTGATTATAATTCATGCCATCTCCTCGGCAGCGCTGGCAGACTGTGTCTCTTTTGTGCAGCCGGGGCTTTACAGCCGCGGAATCTCCGGGGAAGAAAAGAGCCAGTGTCACGCGGTCAGGAGGCATTTGAGTCGCACGAAAAATTTGTGTCAGCACTTTCTCCCAGGGAGCGAGAGGCCGGCATTCAGAGGAGCAGTTAGCCCGCTCCTCAGAGGACGGCCAGGGTTTAATGGGACGGCTCTTCCACTCCATTTGCCCGGCCCGCGTCTCACAGGCCGAGGCTGCGCACACGTGAGCCAGCAACTGTGACTCTGCAAACCTCGGTGCAGGCCGGGGAGCTCCACGCTGCCGGGAACAGCTGACAGAAGCTGTTCCTCCTCAGACACATGCCTGAAACACTGCACAGACATAATGTGCGTGAACATGAGGACGTTAGAGCCTGGAAATGAGTCTGTGGAGGTCACTGATGGATCTTCTGTTACGGGCCAAGGAGCTCCTGCTGCTGCCGGAGTCGTATTCACAGAAACCAGAAGGGCTCGCTCCCAAAAATATATATATCTTCTAAAGAAAGAATCTTTTCCAAAACCAAACAAGGATTTCACGGCTCATCATTCACTGTGTAATATGGCCTCAAGCTGACACGTTGATAAGTGCTTGGGAACATAAGACTGTTTATGACAGACAGCTTTTTGACAGCTCACGCTTCGTTAAAATACACAATCAGTCTATTTCCCTGGTGGTGAAAGATTTCCTGGATAAACGGCAGAGTTGTTCTGCAGAACTCGACCACAAAGATTCACCACAACAAACACAACTAACCAGAGGTTGGATTTTCAGACCACGGACCAGTGGATTCTGAGAAATAGGATTATTTTTTATATTGAATAATGATAAACTCAATCAGTAGAATTCCTACAGTAGCTCCTCCAAGGCCCAACATTCCCCTCGTGAAACCACATTTAAATTCACCCGATCCAGATTTTTTTATGTCGATCTGCACCAGGCTGCTCAAAATCATAAATGCCAGTCCGCTGAATTATTCTCTGAGAAATAGAGCCATGCTGAGAAAAGTGAAAAATGGATGATTAAGATCCAGACCCAAAATGTGATTGGTTCTTTCCTTGGGTCAAGCCCCACCCCTGGTAAGAATCCCAGTTATTAAATCCTGATACTGCTCATTATATTCTACTGTACGAACATCAGGGGTTAAAAAGGACAGCAGAGTTCAAACAGTCATCTGTAAACTCATAAATCCACTGGAATCCCTGCTTGAATAAAATCTGTAGGCAAAGAGAATGTTGTTTTTTTCCCCCTTGGCCCAGTTGCATCACACAAAGTTTAACAATCGATCTATTGTCCTGTGAAAGCTCCTTCACACGATGACCTCGCTGTGATGCACCAGTGGAGGTTCCGGAACCACAAACGCTGGTTCAAGTGCCGTGAAACTTTAAAGATGACTCACCATGAGTAGAATGAAGGCGCGTCTCCAAACCCGGGCTTTGAGAGCAGCCAGGCGCTACATGTCTCTGCGCCGAGCCTCGGTCCCGATCCCTCTCCAGAGGGGACGCCCAGCACTGCTCTGCAACAATGAAATACAAAACATCTTTAACTAGGAGCCGGGCAGCGGACTGGAGAGGCTCTGCGTTGAGACGCAGCAGGAACAGCAGTTTGACATCCGGCTCAGTGGAGTGGACGGTCTGTCACCGGTCACTCTTGATGATCTCTTTCTACACAGAGAACAAACAGAGGTCGGTGATGCGCACAGTGCTCGTCTGGGGCGGCCACAAGGGCGGCCTGTCAGAGGGAGCAGTCTGGAACAGTGGACAGTGTCCTCGCTGGGTGTCCCCCGACAGAGAGAGCTGCTCTCAGAGCTGTGATGTCGAGCCGCTCAGTCCCAAACGTATAATTATGTCATTAAGCGGAGAGTGAACGACCGGGGTGAAGGGTTGTAAAATTAGAATCACTAAAAAGAAGTGGAGAGATGTAAACATGTGTGTTTGCTCCCCTTCATAATAAAGTTTATCATCAAGTGTTTTCATTGTTTGTCTTTCAGCAGGATTACTCAAAAACGTCTGAACCGATTTCCATAGATTTTGTGGAGGGTGGTTCATGACAAAGGAAGAATCCATTAAATCAGAAGTTCCCAAACTAGGTGGTCAGGACCCCCTGGGAGGTTTAAACACAGAAGGAGGGTCACAGGAGGATTTCCAGAAAACAAATACAATATGAAAGTATTTCTTAGTATCATATTTTAGCCATAATTGCTCCAAAAGCTAAAAGAAATACGAGTTCAATTAACGAAGATGTAAACTTGGAATGACACAATCTCCTGCTGCTTCTCCATAAGTGAAAGTCTGGTCCTAATGTTCCGGACATTTTCCCCGAGTTCATCTCTGAGACCTGCTCTCGCCTTCAGGCTGTGAAGTTGCTCTGTGGAGAATCAAGCAGCCCAATCGTCTGGACGGAGGATATGACTTGATTTAAAGTTCAATTACGAGAAGAATGTTCCATTGTTTGTTCAGCAAACAAAGAGAATTCAGAATCCCTGTTTCAATCCTCAGCTCTGCCTCTGCCGTGTCAACTCAGTTAACTTTAGTTTATTTCTGAAAGGACTCGAAGAGGCAGAAGGAAGCTCAATGTCATTTCTGCACAAAAAGACGTCTTCAGAAGAACTGCAACACCATAATCAAGTTTCCTCCGGGGCGTCACACGGACTTTAACGGTTTCTTTTTTAGTTTTCTAATTATAGTTTGCACACTGGTCTCTGTGGGGAACACTTTGTAGGATTTAATCCGACTTTTACACCACGTTGCCAACATATTAATTAAGCAGAGACAATCAGTGGGAAGTTACAGCAACAACAATGAGAAGTATCATTCACTGTTTGATTCTTACACATATATTTGTTTTGGAGCTTTTCCACGCTTGGAGGGGGAATTAAAAAAGCTTCTGTGACGCTCAGAGCAACATATGGCTTTTTTTAATTAAAGCAAATACTAAATATCTGACGGTTATCTTTAAAATAAATTGAATCTTGTATTAAAAACAAAATATTTTTTGTCCATTTCGTATTTAAAGGCATCTCTAAAAAAAAAACAGGTTTGTTAATATGCGAGACAAAGCGTGTTACTGGTGGAGATGTGTAAAGATAGCTAATGGTTTGAGGTCAGGGAAATATGTCAGGTCAGCTCCCCCCCCCTGTCACAAGAGGCTCGTCGGGTCACAGGGGCAGGGCAGCTGTCCCCGTGTCCCCCCCCCTGCCCCCCCCGTCCCCCAGAGGACGGTGATTAGAAGAGACACGAGAGCCAGACGCCTCCCTGTGCTGTTCGTCTGCTTCACCACGATACGGACTGTGGGAGCAAAATCTGGCTTGTAACATACAACACAACAAAAAAAAAGCATCCAGTCCCACAGACCCAAACCTCGACCATGTGACCGAATGCATAATTCTCCTTTGTCCGCTGGGTGTCTGTGTTATTAACCGAAAAGGCCAGAATTTAGATCAAAACAAATTAAGCGACCAACACTCGAAATCCCCCCCCCCCCCCCCCCGTTTCTCTGATAAACGTGGCATTTAAGAGTTCCCTCTCATCTGCTTCTCGGAGGCCACACGAGTGCCGCAGCTTTCATGTAATACAAATGCCTCTGTGTAAAGGCGAGCGGCTCGTGTTCGCCTTCTAATCGCTGGTTTAAAGTGTACGGCTGCACGTCGTGAAGAACACGCTGCTCTCTCTGCAGAAACAGGCGCTCGGGCAAATTGGCGGGCTCAGACCAGACGCCACGCTCACAACGAGGTGGCTGCATTCTCCCTCTATCGAATTCATTATTCATGGTACGTCTGAGAAATGAAACACAGGAGCGGAGGATCACTTAGTCATATGAAGACAAACACCTACTGTTGTTATCCCCACTTAATTTACATTATATTAACCGTGACGCGAGATGAAGAAAAAACAAGCGCCGGTGAATTCAAAGCAAATGAAGTGACTCGTGATTGTGTGTTGTGGAGTAAATGGGATAAAAATCAATACTGTATTGGTCATATAAAAGCAGTAAATGGTAGAGTGACCACAGGAAATGGACGGGACCTTGATTTGAAATTGAATGAACCAAAGAGACTGTGATTTCATTATAGTTTCACTACCAGCAAAAGAAACTTCCTCGTTGTTCAGACATTATATCGTCAGAGATGAAGACAACAAACTATCCTGTGAACAACTTCCTGTTCAGTTTCTTCTTCTATCGTTTAATGGCGCCTCAACTTGATATAATTGATCCACACTATCCCAAAAAAAAATGAATTTCCAACTGATAATGATCCGCAGTGAAAACACCACCACCTCCATCACCTGGCTATGCTTTAACAAACCAACCTGTGCTCACCGTTCAATCATAAGAAACCAATGGAGCCGCTGAGCAGGCGTCAATACGTTAAGTGGCCGGGTGGAGGTTTGAATGACAGTGTGTCGAGTCATTATCCCAACCCAGTGGATTGACAGGGATCAGCTTGAAAACCAGCATGAGGCGTCTGTCCCCCCCACACCCACCAACCAGTCAGAAGTCTGCAGACACTTCACAGCCCCTGCTATTTCGAGCACCAGCTTTTATTCAGCGCTGATCAAGATGAATGAGGGCGAATACAGTCTGAGACACTGGAAGAGGGGGTGGGGGGGTGGGGGGGGGGGGGGGCTGGAGCCTTCAAAAGCACCGAAAGAAGGGATCTTAGTTAAGAAGCCGGTTTAAAGATTAGCCCTGTTCTTAAAATCCATCTCATTACAGCGTTTACATCTCAGGAAAGAGTGGGATGAGGGGAATATTACTGCTGCTTAATAATGAAACTGACGGTGCCGGTGGTGGTGGTGGTGGTGGAGGTGGTGGTGGTGGGTGGTGGTGAGGTGTCGAGTGAGATGTGCTCCTCCCTCTCCTCCTCCTCCTTTAGATTCCAGGCACAGAGCTGCAGGAGGAATTTAAAACTCAGACTGACCACAGAACAGAGCCGGTTCTCTCCTGGCTGCTCTGACATTAAAGTACTTATATATGAACTGTGTGTTTTTGTATTATGCTCCACAGTTTCACTAATGAGCCTCCGTGTCATTACCTCCCTCACACCATGTGAAATACTGCTCCGGGGGGGCCTCCTGTGTCTTGTTGGCTAAATGAAGAGGGGGACATTCTGCACTTTCCTTCAAACTGGCATTAACACTGTGGGGGTTTCAGCTGGATATCAATTAGAGGCTAATTAGGCGTTTTCTAAATGGCGGCCCCCCCGGCTTCCTGTCGCCCACTGGGAGACTGGCTGACCCTCGGTTTGATGGAAGGCCTTTACACTCTGAGTCCTTTTTCAAGCAACAGGCGTGATTCCTGCAAATATTAGACTTCACGTGAATCGGCCACGACTTGGCTGATTCAAGACGCGATAACTTTTATTAAAACAGATGTTATAAAATCTGCAGGACTCGTCTCTGAGGCTCCGACGCTAACAGGTGGTAGTAAAAATCACACTGTGAAAATATAAGTACGAGTCGTGAAATCTGAATTTTACGTTTCTGTGCAGTCGATGAATTACAGGTGAATTATTGGATTCCTCAGCAGAGCACATTCCTCCGCCAAGGACCAATTATCCCCTGGAATTCAATCAGGCTGCTCCAAATGTCCCACACTGACAGATTCCAGGTCTCTAAATGTGCCTCCTTTTTTTTTTTTAAATCAAATTCCATGAATTATTTTCTAAGAAATTAAAATGTAAAAAAAATGCCCCGTCTTGCAATGTCTATTAATTGTTGTTTATTTTACCAGTGAATGAATTAAGAGCTTGGTTAAGTCTTTAATGCTTAACAAGTTGTCCTGCATTTAGCTGTGTGTGTGTGTGTGTGTGTGTGTGTGTGTGTGTGTGTGTGTGTGTGTGTGTGTGTGTGTGTGTGTGTGTGTACCCTCTTTATTCCTGTCCCTTGCTGTGTGGTTCGGGGGCAGAGGTGCTGTGCAGTATTTTTAGCCGGACTCAGAGGGGACTCTTTGTTCTGAGCACTAACACAATGAACCCTCATGCCTGAACAAGGACATATATTTGGTGACTGGAGGCGAAGCACGAGACCACTCTTCCCCCCCCCCACCCCCCCCACCTTTGAAAACAAGCCGCTGCTGAAGAGGGCCACTCGGCGGCCCTGGCACCGTGCATGGAGTCTGTCAGCGCCGCCATGCATCTCTTCATATCAGAGGAAACTGTCTCATCCTCTGAAATAAATGTTTGAATGTGTGCGACATCTCACACATTCTGAATTTATACACAATCTTTAAAAACTCAGTGTTACACAAACATACCTCACACCACCGAGGAGTTCTGAAGCTCCCACATTCAAGCTCCAGACATTTCATCTGCGAAAGGCCAAGCCCACATACAGCTGCAAGCACTGTGGTCAATAACGTGACATTTGGTTGAACTGAAGAAAACTGAGTTCATCTTTTTGATGTGCACGTGCTTCCCCCTCTCGAAAGACCAGAGAGCTGCTGAAACCAGCCCGCTGTGCCACGTAGCATCACAGGGCTGCAGGGGGACAGCAAGCAGAGCAGAGGCCGTTTATTTAATCACATTTTGTTGTTGATGTTGTTGTTGTTGTTGTTGGGACTGCGTTCAGTGATAGAACTTTGTCAGTGTGTACTTCTGTGCAAGCTTTCGTTGTATTTAAAACCGAATGAAATCTAAAAAATTTGCCTCGAAGACGCCAAAGAAGATCATGTAATTCTTAATTCTAAAAAGTTGCTGTAAAATGTTAAAAGTCAGATTAATATCGTCTCCAGTTGTCCGACATATTTCTCCCAGTGAATCTTCGGGCGTCTCCATTTACAGCCACTTATGCATTGTCCTTCCACACAAAGGGCTTCATTGAAACCAGCGGTGGCCGCCACTCAAAACAACGCCACGTTTCATGAAATCCCTTTTTCCTCCCGCACTCCTACACTCGGCGTCACTCCCTCGGTTTAGCACACAAAGCCACTGGAGGCAGCTGTATTAACAACAACGTGTCCACTATGTCCCACAGACACAGACACGCCTGGCAAATTATAATGAAGTTAACCCGCTAATGGAGCTTCACATCTCGGAGCTGGGGCCCATCTCCCACTGCTCACTGAGCGCCACACACCGAGGAACAGGGGCTCCATTTAGATATGACAGAGCACCAGTGTTTCATTGACAGCTTCACGCCGGCCCACAGATCACATTACACATTAGCCTTGGCAGCGGCGGCGGCGGCGATGTACAGGAATGAAATAGGTGACATGGTGGTAACCCTTTTTATCTGGTGAACCTCTTGCAGCACGTGGTTGAAATGCAGAGCTCTCATGACGGATGGTCCCTGATAATCGGGGAATAGTGACACCAGAGCAGAACAGGGTGGACGGCTGCAGAGGCCAGAAACGAGCTGTTGAATGAAACCTGCATTTTCACGGTAGAAAAAAACATTGATGGAGGAGTCACTGAGGTCACGGCTGCTCCAGAACAACACTGCAGAAGGAAGGGCTGCCGGTATCATAGCTGTTGTTGCTGCAGCGAGACGCCGCTCTCAGGCCTGATTGACACTCCGCCATTCATCTGCCATCAGCAGCCGGGGCCGGCTCAAGCTGCTGCCCTAATAGGCTAACAGGGATCTCGGGCTCCCGGGAGGGGAGTTTGAGTGGCAGCCTGATTGGATTCAGCCGTCTCGCCGGTCGTTGTTATCTCAAAGCGAAGCCATCTTGGCAGAATCAGGTAGTGTCACGTCCTTTTAAGGAGGTAGCACTTATACAATCATACGTGTAACACTCCTGCTCGTCCGGAGAGAAGTGATTAAGTTGATTTCATTAAGAGCTGCAGTGCAGCAGCAGAGTCTCCGGTCCCAGCAGTAACTGCCAATATGAAATATATCTGTGTGAACTACGGCTGGAGACGACTTCCCTCACATCGTGGAGCTCAGCTATGGAACGAGCTCCCGGCCTCACACAAACAGGTCAGCGTCTTTCAGGCATCGTTGGCTTTTTGAAGATAATTTTCCACGTCCAAAACAAAACAACAAACATCCCTTAAATGTCTTCTGTGGGTCCACAGGTCACCCGAGCCAGCAGCTGCACGCCATTAACACCAAGTGGCTTTCCAAAGACGCGTGTGTGGTGTGTTTCTCCGATCACGCGGAGCAGGAAGTCCTTATCTCAAAGATTGTTATCACTGTTATTTAGGAGTTAAAACAGTAGGGTTGTTGATTCTAGCACAGGTCGACGTATAGATTATTTCTGCATTTGCTGCAACTTCAGCTGAGGAGGTGTGTTTGTTATTTAGCAGAGAACACTTGAACAAACATCTGTGTGATAAGAGCTCCTTACCTTTGATCCACGTCCCATCAAGTAAGGACCTAAACCTGAACTAGGACCTATACTGCAGCTAGCCACCAATATTAAATCCAACCAAAATGTCCCCTTTTCCCAGAGAGGATTGACCTGAAATAAACTCCACTGCCAGGCCTCTGTACATGAAGATGCTTCTACCGCTCTCCTACAGCGTTCAGTATAAATCTGAGGTTTCCACATCCTGTGTAAATAGTTGTTAAACCTGGACGTGCAGATACAAACGAGAAGCACTAAAGCAAAGTATTAGACTTTCCATTCTCTCTCCACACAGGCTCATCAGGCTTTAATCTATTCTGATGTGAAACAGCAGATCTGGTTACACACCTTCTCTTCGGGGACACATGAATAGTTACTGCTCATTGCAACCGAACACATGCTTCTGCCAGACATACAAAATACAACGCTGTGCCGCAGCCAGACTAAAATATGAAGTGGGGAGGATGAAAAAAAAATCCCATAAACCTCGAGTTATAATATATTGATGCAGCACTCCCATTTATTGTTATGAAATCGTAAGCAGGCCGACGTATCATAGCAGCCTCCCTTGTACCAAGCCGACAAAAACAGCACTTTGATCCTGCACTGTATTTTTGGGTTGAGCTGCTGGATTCTTTTCTTTTTTTTTCTAAAGGTGTATATTCAGCTGCTTTGAAGAGAATCAGGCGACAGCATGTAGGAGAAATACAATCACCAGCACCTTCCTGCAAATCTATTCTGGTTTTTTGATAATCGCAGATGTTTCCTGTATAAATTCAAAATAACGGCTGCGCTGTTGCTTTTTTGTCGAAAGCCCTTCTTCGCCATAACAAAGCAACACAGAGCGATGTTATGGTGTTGGTGGAAAATGATTCCCCAGAACAACCTTGGTCGTCTGAGACCGAGCTGCATCAACAGACTGATTCCTAACTCGCACTTCAACCCCCTCCTCTAGTCGGAGGCTCGTGGTTCAGGTGAGGAGAGTCTGATGTAACCGCTGACTCTCATTGGCTTCCTCTCAGCAGGACCCGAGACAAAGAGGAGAGAGACAACCAGCCGCTGATTTTATTCCTGTGACGGAGGAGCCGCGATGAAAAGACCCGACTTACCTTTGTCACTAACAAGAAAGAATGAGGCACTAAAATCAGACGCCTTTTCTGCATCATTATTATTTACTCAAAGGGCCACGCTGAGAACGAGGGCCCTGCCTGGGGAGAGAGCGTGTCCCTCGTTACAAAGCAGGCAGGGCCCCGTCACTCTCTTTCCTCCAAATGAGGCATTTTCCTTAATGAAGACGTAGTTTATGTATATTAAAGCACCTGTGTTTTACTGTACTGCCATTTATCAACTCTATACAAAGCCCCCCCACCATTCGCCTTACGTTTAATATCATAACCGCCTGTCCCACTCCTGGGGGCTTAAATTAAGTTACTAACCAACACGGAAATAAATTATGACCAAAATATCAATCCCAATTCCCTTTACATTGCAGTTTTTTTTCTAAACTGATGACCGTGCTGTTCGTACGACACAACACACACACACACACACACACACACACACACACACACACACACACACACACACACACACACACACACACACACACACACACACACACACACACACACACACACACACACACACACACACACACACACACACACACACACACACACACACACACACACACACACACACACAAAACTGACAAGCCTAGCATTTTATCCCCCCCCCCCAATTGGTTTTCCTGGTTTCCTCGACTGTTTTTCCGGATTAAAAGAGCATAAAGTGCCATTTGCCATCAGCGCTGAGGGGAATGAATCAAAACATCCCAGAGGACGACACCTTTATTCCCACTGCAGGAAACAATCCCACATTTTCAGAGCTGATAAGATTCAGAGGGCGACACCCAGTGCAGTCGTGCTCGGTCGTGGACTCACACCAGAAAGAGACATTTTAGCTCATTAAAAAAAAAATCAGACCTTTATCATATCCGAGGGAACAGTCCTGCTTCAAGTCTCTTAATTAACTCCGACCACTTTGAAAGAATACAGAGTGCCGTTTCAGACATGGTGCATTTGTTATGAGGAACAGTTTTGTGAAACCGACTATAAACAACTGCTGGTGACTCTGCAAAGGAAAATGTACTTTATTGTTTAATATCACTCCGGTTTTTTATATATATAATTTTATGACAAAATCCTTTAATTTGCCTTTTTGATTCGCCCACTTTGCCTCAGCCTGTCTATGGTTAGGCAAACATCTCTGTTAATGTTAGGGAACCTTTGATTTTATGGTTTAATAAAAGACATTTATTGATGGTTATGGGACTATTGTGGTCATGCTTAAAGAATAAAAAGAAATAAAAAACCAAGTGTTAGTTGGAACCAGGAGACAAACACGGCCTCTCATCATCCGCCTGCCACTGGAGGACTTTGTTTTTTTCAGTGTACATTATTGTTGTTGCTCTTCTTGGGTGGACAAAGGCCCCCTGTACAATCACTGAGGCCTGTTGTAAAAACGCCCAGTGAAATAAAAGTGTGTACAACTAAGATGTGATTTGTTCTGCAGGGACACGATAGTGTTTGCAATACAAATATCCGGATGTTTACGTCTACCCGACAGACAAAGAGAATAAATGGACCAATTAACAATATGGAGTAAATCCAAAGTGGTATTAAGAGGTTTAGTGGTTGAGAGGGTAATATGTTAGGGATTGGTCACTGAGATGCATTTATCTTTGAATACAGGCACATTAACGTCCGTGAAGAGATATCTCACTTTTAAATGCCACTGCCCACAGACCTCAAAGCGTCCTTTAAAGTGGTTAGTTGTTATACATCCACTAGAGGGCAGCGCAGATTCGAGAGTTTCTGACAAGTTGCGATAATGTACCCTTTTGAAGAATGAAGCAATAGCGGCTGTAGCAGGCAAAGAAACTTCATGTAAATGCCGTAAGTTTCTTACCAACAATTATTTCCTTGTGTCTTTTGATCGTGATACACTGCCCCCGCAGGATTTCCGTTGGTACTGCTCTGTTTCATCTGTTTCCTTCTTATCCGTAATATCCCAGAAGACAAGACGTAAAACATGGAAATGAAGGCGGAGATCGTTCAGAAGGTTCTGTCTACTTCAGTGTCTAACGATGAACATACATGAGCCTCGACACCGATGAACAGTTTTTCCTCCCAACGATAAATCACCAATTGAATCTGGTGCAATACTAAGTAAGTTAAGAGAGTCGGTTTGCATTCAAAGATTGGACGCATGTTTGTATTTATACAGCAGGTTTGTTGAGCACAATGTGAGACCAGAGGCTGTTTTTTCTCAAATTAAGTTTCGGTGGAATCCTCCTCGTCCTGTAGCTGCAGTGGAGTCTTTTTATTTAACCCCTGGCCTGTCAGTGAGCGTGACAGCAGGGTCTGTGCTGGTCTGTGCTGGCTCGGGCTGTGGAAAACAAGGCCTTGTCACTACTCCCCCCCCCACCACCACCCCAACCCCCTTGAGCAGAGCGAGATAAGCATTGAAAGACAAAAAGTTTAGAGCTGATGGACTAAAAAAAAAAACATCATGATCTCATAATGGAAAGCCTGCACACTGTGAACTCACAGATGTGTGTCAGGACGCGGGGAGCAGGAGAAAAGCAAAAAACTAGCACATGTCATTGATGTGATGAGAGAAGGCTTTGAGGATGACTGTCTTTTATCTGCGCCGAGTCGAGCTGACAACCAAGAACTTGAATAAAGAAAGTACAGCGAGAGACGGCGTGCATCTCCAGCCTCATGCAAAAACCATGAGTACACTGGAACTCAAATCTCACCCGTCTGCAGACCTATTTTTCTGGGGGGGGGGAAAAGGTTCTATCACAGCAGTTCTCTGGATGCCATGAAGGCTGGTGATTGTTAGTGTGCGAGTGTGTGTTTGTGTGTGTCTGTGTGTGTAAACTATGCTCTAAACATGACATTTTCTGCAGTGACAGCTTTTGCAAGTCTGACAAACCTCTAACCATGTTCAGGTCCAACCATGTAAACACGGGGGGGGGGGGGGGACCAGAGAACTGAGATTCTCCTCTTCCTCTTCTCACATTCCTCATCCTGAGCAGAATCATGTTCCCTCCATATAAAAAAGTGGCGACTGGTGATCAACGGGAAATAAGTGTTTTCCCTTTGCAGAACAACAGGCATTACGCAGATTAACGGCCTTTGTAGAAACATACTATTACCACATAAGTCCCTGTCGAGGGGGACCAGATGTCAGATAATAGGCTGTGTAGAGTGAGGTAGGTGCTGGCCTGGAGCCATTGAGCAAGTAAGAACAGCTTCTTCCATATAAACCTCTTTACTTTATGGACGGTGTGTTGTCTGGGTGGGCAACCCCCTTCTGGGGAGGGTATATACGATGAATATAGGTTACACAAGTACTCTGTAATTGGCCTGTACGTGCACCTTGAAGTATTTTCACCAGCAAGGTAAGAACATATTAGGGCAGATATTGTTTTTTAATAATGTAAATATAGTAAGAGTAATGTCTTTAACGTGCAGTGGCCTGTCTACAGCTTAGGATCTAGATTTTTCTTGAATCTATATCTTTACATTCATTCCTGAATTTCAGAATTTGGGGGGAAATGTCAGGAGTAGATTTGAGAATAGAAAAAATACATTTAATTCTATCACATAAATATTAAAACCAGACAAAACTGATAATCCTGCAGTGGTGTCTTATCTGTGTATTAATGTCTTCAAGCAGAAAAACACACTAGACAATATGTTGCACATGCAGATCTACTGCAAACACACATGTTGCGATCTGCAGTCATTGAAACGCGTGTTGTTGTGCACAAAGCAGCAGCTAAGTCCATCTCGTTAAACACTACTGGGGGGGGGGGGGGGGTATTGGCTTATCTGACCGACTGAGCTTTGCACATGAGCCCAGGCAAGAAATGAGCATTATGGATTATTGATTGGCTGAGCCGGACACCCCGAACACAAACATCTGATTAGAGACGTGATCAACTTTTGACATTAACCCTGGAGCAGTGGAAGTTCATGAAGCGGGCAGCGCACATTACCTCTCAGACTCGAACCTTTGTTTTTCTGTCCAGCTCCGGCATCACCCTCCTCTGCCTCCTCCTCTGCCGCCCGGTTCCGTGTGCTCCGCGGCCGCAGAGCTCCGCGCGGCTCCTCGCTCCCTCAGATTCACTCGACCCGGTGCGCACGTTCCCAGTCGCTCCGGAACAGCTCGGCTGAAAACACCCGCACCGCGCGACGCGGCTTCATTCGGTGCGGGAGACGCTCACAGCTGCGGCAGAGGCGCGGGATCGCGTACCGCAGTCTTGGCGTGCCGCAGGTCGCAGGGGTGCCTGGGATCGCGGTTCCTTCTCGGCCGCAGATTGTGCCAAAGGCCGGTGCCATTCACGACATGTGTGAGCGTTGCAGCCGGAGCCAGTCGGTGCCCAGTGCCACGCAGCGCCGCAACATGGAGCGGAGCCACCGAGCGATGCGTGAAGATCCCCGCAGCTGTCAGGCTGCACACGTCCGGTGCTGCTTTTCAAAATAACACATCTGCAATGTCCAGGAACGGAAATGAGAGTACGCATAAACAAAAAAAATAGAAGAGTTTTCTAGGGATTATCAGGGACCATATTCACAGATTATATGAATCTAAAAAACAACACAGAGACTAAATTTAAAGAAAATAAATAAACCATCAAAAAGAGCAGAATAAAAGAGGTCAAGAGATTTCAAGAGGCCAAATAAATAAAAGTATGAATCTGTATGAAACATTTAAAATTGATTTGAAAGAGAAAAACAGCACATATAAAACAGAGAGAACTGTTTTAAAAATAATACAGTAAAATAGAGTGAGTATAACCTTGCAAAATAGCTTCGTTGAAGGCACGTGTGCAATTAAAAGAATAAAGCACTTCCGGTACGAGTGTGTTCTCCAGCTTGACGGGAGGTCCATGGAGATCAGAGGCAGCTCAGCAACAAACATCCAGTGGGGGGGCCGGAGGCAGGTCTCATGGATTATTCATGAGACCAGAGGAGGAACTAATACCTTAAATCATTCATAATTATTCAACGCAAACAAGGTCGATGCCAATCAAACTTCAATCCCCCCCCACCCCCCACCCCTGGCAGGACCACGGCGTGTGCCATTTAAAATGATAGATGGACAGAAGGTGGGCCGGTGTCAGACATTATCCTGACCTCCTCCCCCTCCTCCATCACTCAATAACATTACAGGCCCATCAGCCTGAATCACAATCAGGGGAGGATGGAGCAACAATAACTACACACACTGCTCGATGGCCTCGACCTAAACCTGTGAGGTGTGTAGGTGTAACGCACTTTAATACACACAGTCTCCTTAAAGGATCCGAGATAAAGGACATTTTAAAGGCGTTTTAGAACAATTTATATTAATTGTACAGTTTCAAATCGCTGCATCAGGCTCAGTCCGGAGCAAAGGACTGTCAGCTCATGTTGGGGATCCTAAGATTGAGACCTTGTTATACTATAATGAAACAAAACAGTTCCAACAAAGAGCAAACACTGGGCGATTAATGGGGAGACACCCGACGCGATGTGGGCGACCATCTGCCTCGACCGGCTGGGGTGAGGGGGGAGAAGTGGGGGAGAGAGGAGAGGCCAGGGACAACTGTGTAACTGTCCTATTTAAGCTCTTTGAGACTGGAACATAACACTAGTTAAACGAATAGATGTAATGATATAGCAGCACCAGTTATTAATAATAATAATAATAATAATAATAATAATAATAATAATAGTGTGGCCCTGTTACTGCATAGTGGTCTTATTTTAAATACAGTTTTATTTACCACTACACAAAGTGCTGTTTTGCTCAGATTACAAAGCGGGAGATAATGTCCTTATCTGGCATTAGCTGTAATCTCCTTATTCTCTAATTCATTTGCAAACCAGTATTCAGATATGAACTGAACAGAGGCAGAACCCGTCGGTGGAGTGGTGCAGCCACTTCTTTCCCAGTGCAGCACCGAGTGTATTTACTTCTCAAGCTCCACTGATTTGAAGACTCTACCTTCTCTGACAGCCTGTTAAGACACAGTGAATAAACTTCAAGAGCTATTTTGACCTTTGTCCGTTCAAGTGTGAGCTTCACGGAGCTCCACTGGCAGCCACAGTCGTCTAGTTCCCATTGAATCAAGAACTCCTTTTCCAGTTTTCTACTGTTGTGTATATTACTGCTTTAATGTGTGTATTTTCTACTACCACTACTAAGAGAGGAATATGAGGTTCAAGGTAATAGCTACAATTATCCGAAATATCATTTTCATCAGTAGAAATATAACAATATACTGTATTATATAGTATAAAAGTTATGAGGAGGTGGAACCATGGATTGGAAATAGTGTAGGTCATAAATCCGGCCTCCTCCATGTTAGTGGATGGGACATGGACAAATTGAAAAGTCAAAATACCTGTTGAATATGTTTTCTCAAAGATGGTCTCTGTCATTTCACTACTGCTCAAAATGCACAACATGCTAACGTTAGTACCACGGATATTTTGGCTCCATTTCTGGAGAACGGGAGAAAGAGGAGACACGTCGTCCATCTTTCATTACAGTTTATGGGCTTAACACTCTATTAATGTGTCATTCTCTGTATAAACCATTAACTCAGAGGCATAAATCTGTCTTTAAACTTACAAGAAATAATGTGACGATTATCATGACAAATATTAGTACAGACTGATATTAAAGTTCTTATCCTAATAAAAGGTGTGTCTCCTCCCGGCCTGTGATGTGCACTAAATCATTCAAAATAACTAATTACACAGTCTATTAGTAAGAAGCAAAAACCTCTGCTCCCATGTTTGACACTTGCCAACATCATAGGTCTCAGCTTGTGAGCAGTGTACCTAAATATATCCTTCAGTTGGCAGACATGACAAACCTGCCAAAGGGCATATTTGTACTTTAAACGGCCTCCTCTCCTCTCCCCAAATGGAAATGAGAAATACCTGAGGGAGGCCATGGAAACAGGCACTGGTGCAGGCTATCTGCCACGGTGTGTGTTTGTGTTTGTGTGTGCGTGTGTATGTGTGTGAGTGTGAGTGTGATGGACGAGTTGGTCACAGTGGAATCCTTTCCCCCCCACCACCACCACCACCACCATCATCAGAAACCCATGCACCTCCACCAGCATTGAATCAAACCCTGCCACATCCTTCTCTCTGTGTCCTCCACTGTACTTTCCCTGGGTCTGAATATAAAGAATGGAGAAAAGTGAAGGTTCCTTCAACCGACCACAGTGAGATTAATAGAGGGGAAACATAAGGGAGAAGCTGGAGAAGTCTGACAGCGACTCAGTGAAGCTCGGCCCGGCTGGATCCTCTGTCAGCAGCTCCTCTGGAAAACTGTGTGTGATGCCTGCAGCTGATTTAAATGATTCTCAGGTTTACTGCTGATATGTGAATGAGAGATCACTGTGTCTTTTACCCGTACTTTTACATTTGGTAATTTAGGTCAATTTGACTTTAAAGTTTTCTTTTATCTTGAATGTGCTACTTTCCTCACACTTTCTGATGAGGCGTCATTTAAAATGGGTTTTACACTTCCCTACATTATTTCCAGACGCTTTTTACATCCGTGATTACAGATGAATAAAATTTGTGACAAATCCGCCTCCAAAACATTGTTTGACTACTTTTTATTTTAATCTCTTTAATATTTCAGGTCGACCTCTCCTCCAATGGATCGTTACACTGCCTGTGTAGAAAAAGGGCTGCAGGACATCTGGATTACTTTCCATTGATGATGGATTATAGAACCTTTTATTTCCTCCCCCAACGTTTATCACAATTGATTTACTAAAAAACAAGAACCTGTATAAATGACACATTATTAATGCATTATTCTGACACAGTCTTTACAAAAACATCTTATTTTACTTCTCTTATCATCAGCATTTCTCATTTGCTGTATTGTTTTGTCTATATTTATGATATTTTAAGTTTTGCGTGCATTGATTTGAATTTAAATGTCCTGCATCCCAGGATATAAGAGGAGTAACAGCCCAGAGTCCAAAAGTTGTTCTTATTAAAGACTTTTAAAGGATCTATAAAGCATTAGTAGACCAAGTGATTTGTTAACCATTGATTTATCCATTAGTTTATAAATGGTGCCTCTTCAGGAAGTGCTACTGCTACCTTTACTTAAGTAAAAGACCTGAGCCCTAACTATAACTGTTTCATTATCCTTAATAGCTTCTGTGTGTTTAATCAAAATGTAATATAAAAAGAAGGAATACACGATGAAGCACAATAAGAGAAAATGAAAAGCTGCTCCGACTCATAGGGCAGCAGCAGTGGCTAGGGAGAGACAGGGCAGATCCCTAAACAGCTGATTTGCTCATTTGATATAGTCAGACATATAAAAACATATTCCCTGAGGACTTGTATTTCCAGCATCGCAATTCCAAAACAATATGTAGTCAGAGGTAAAAGGTGACCTGAGGCCGAGCAATTGTAAAGTTGTTGTGTACGTCTCCACGGGTGGGGTGGTGGTGGGGGGGGGGGGGGGGGTCTGTGTTTACCAGATGCATGGGATCTCCATGGAAACACATCATTGGGATGGAAACACGAGAGGGTTGTTTACAGAGGACGACTTCACAACATCATGTTCCTGCCTTCATCTCTCACACAGGTCTGTCGACTGACTGAGGTGATGCTTCACAGCTTCATTCATATACACAAGTGTTGAATATTAATACAAGGCTCATCTGTATGGGATCCATCTGACACCCTTAGACAACATACAGTTAAATACTTAAATACTCACTTTCTGATCTGTTTACTGTCAAAGTTTTATAAAAAATGCTTAAAATGACACTTTCAAAAATATTTAACTGCTCAAAGTGCAATTGTCTCCCAGAAGTGTAGAAACGAACTTTGCAGATAAGGATTAAAAGTATAATTTAATTGTACATGAATCTCAATTCAATGAAAGTTTAATTAACAAATGTCTATTTCTCAGCAGAACACACAGGTTCATTAAATCTCTTCAAAGACATATTTGCATTTCTACTGAATTTAAATTAAATCCGTAAAAAGTATTAACATATTTTTTTACCTAGTCTTTTTTGTGTTGACATTTTTTTATTGCCTTTTCCCCCTGTCAATTTGTTATGTTTGACATTAAATGTAAAACAGAACTTATTCCCCTTTAAAAATTACAACTTGTAGAAAACTGTTGACTTTATGGTTAAAAGGTTAATTTGACTTTAAGTTTCATTTTCTGTTCTTTTCTTTATTTATCTGTGAATTTTTATCATTAATGTAAAAATGAAATATGTAAAGAATAGTAAAGTTTGTGGCAACGCTTCCTCTTATAACAACTTGTGGTTAACTGTGCAGGTCTGGGCTTAACGTTACCTTTAGCTTTGTGGCTACAGAGACTAGCAGCAGTCGATCACACACAGTTAATCCACCTGACACCTGACACCTGACAGTGGAAGCAGGTGTTACACGCTCCTACAGCCTCATTTTCTCCGACATGATTTCCCACCCGATGAAGGCTGAGCCTGTAAATGCTCTCCTGCACTCGCTGGCTGACATCTGTTACGTTACAGGAGTTGTGCCTCAGAACTCGGAGCGACAGGGTGCTGACAACCGCGGTAACAACAAATGTGTTTGTGTTGCACTTCCTGAAAGAGATATATTCCTTTCACTGGATCTACTGCATCGATGCTCCTTTCGAGGTGAAACAAGAGACTCCTGAGACGCAGGAGTTGTTTGTTACCGTCATGGTTCAGATTTTTGCTGCAGAGCTTGTAAGTAAAAAAATACAGCAATGTTTGTAAATAGATTTTTATTTGGATCTGCAACAACATCTGACCATTTTTCATCAAAATCCATGAACGATTCTCAAAGAAAACGATAGAAATATTGAAAACACCCCAATTTACCCCCTGATCAAGTTGAACTGGCTCTTCCTTAGGTCGTGCCCCCCCTCCACAAATGGGTATCGGTTGGGTTGTTGTTCCGTAATCCTCCTAACTAAGAAATAAACACACAAATGCCAGACGGAAACCCCGACCTCCTTGGTGGAGGCAACAACCCCACTACCTGGACTCAGGAATTTGAAATCCAACCATACAGTTGCATAATAGCGTTATTCAATAACTCTCTTAAGAAATACGGCTTTCCTAGACAGCCAGACTCCAAACCCTCTTTGCATGCCACCTGCAGTCCCCCCCCCCCGTGCGGCCCTGAGAAAAGTGCTTCGTCTGAGCCCGTGGAACAAAGGCTCGGTGTCCTGCCTCCGAGACATCTCCAGTGGAACCCAGAGCATTACTGCAGAGCTGGCATTGACTTCAAAGATCCCCCACTGAGGAAACCCCCCTGGCATCCAGATGTAAGTCTTCTGGGATATGTTTTGCGCTGCAGGTTTATAGCAGGATTTCGACCGGCCATTTTTCCTCGCTACCTGCTGCTTTCCCTTTTTATCCATTCACTCGTCGAGCTTCTATTCCATTTCATCATCTCAGGTGTTATTATATTTGTGGCCATGCTTTCACTGCAAGCCAATATGTTTGATTTCTTCGCGATTTCTCCCCTTCTCCTTTCCCAAGGCTGTAAAGTATACACCCTGCACAGAATCATAACAATCCCAGATCTGAGCATGTGAAAGGAGGCGTATTAAACGGATCCACCCGAGGGGGGAAGCGAGCAAACAAACGCAAAGCCGAGACATCCTGAAGAGCGAGAACAAGATGAAACACCTTCTCAACCAAACAAACAGCGAGGAGATCATAAGACTCTGAGTGGACGACTTCCTGAGAGCGACGACCACTGCTCCACACATTGTTAATAAACTTTCTCGGGAGAATCTGAGGAGGACGAGGCCGAGGCGACTTCTTAACCAACCGTATAGGACGCTCAGCTTTCTGATAAGAGTTTCTGTCACACGCCGACTCCACTGGCCTGACTTGTTACTGTGCTCATAGCTCACACAGTCTGCAATCCATCAGATCACTAAAGCAATACAACTTTCTTTTTACCTTAAAATAGCTGCTGTAATATTAGTTAGATGCTTCACTGACTTGGAATAACGAGAATGTTTCATCTTTTATTCCCACTCGTCACCTTGATCATCGGTTCTCTGGGTGCGATCTCCTGTGAGAAGTGAAGCTGAACTGTGATCAGTTCAAAAGACTTAGAAGTCGGCAAAAATCAGTGTTTATCTCCAATGTTCAGCAGGAAGCTTTTTAAATATGATATATTCTTAACATAGCTTAGTGGATTGTTGCATTAAATTCAGCTACTACTGCTCCCAGTCTCAAAAACAAAACAAGGAAGAGTCATATATCATGCAGGTTATGTGCAATTACATATTGACAACCAAACACAAGCATAACAACAAACCACAATGCATCTAAATTAAGGCAAAGGATAAATATGTCATGGGAAATGTGAAAAAACTGTGGAAATATACAATGTGTGGTGAGGTCAATGTAATATTTATTATATTTATATTTATATTAATGATAATGGCAACAACAAGGCTGTAATACTGCCAGGTCAACATCTTCACTGATTCACACAACACAACAAATCACTATCAATTAGGATTTGTAGAATATACAAAATAAACAATAAATAATTAACTATAATCCCCTTTTTCTTGTCCCAAACATCATGGTACATCTACGACTAACACACAATCTCCACCATAAACAGTGACAGTGCGACACAGTGCTCAGTAGGTGTGTGTCATTGGGTCTCGAGCTGGTGCTCCAGGGGAACTGGGTCTAACAATATGCATCAGTATCACATGGGTGAAGTCGCTGATGCTTCTGCTTGAGATTCCTGTGATGTGACTCAGTTCTGCCACAACCTGTGACACATAAAAACAAAGCAATTCTACGTGAGTAAAAACAGATGTGAGGATTATATACACGTACACATTAATTAAAATGGAGTATTCACACTCATATGAACCATGTGTGTTTTACCTGTTCCCACTTCCGGACAGAGAGGGTGAACGTAGCCACAGCGATGACCCCAACACCGAGAAGCATGCAGTCCTCAGTCACTGTCACAAACTTCTCTCTGGGTTTTAAAACCAGATTAAAGTTATTTCAGAGAGTAGATGTTGGACTGTTCATTTGCCAGGTGGCCACAGATGCTATATTACTGTTTGTCTGCGTGATGTGTAAATAGGCAAATGTTTGCTAACAAGTTGGCGCGAATGTCGTATTCTCAGCTTGTTTCTGCTGCCCCCAAGTGGCCAATAAGCTCCACCACTTATCACAGGTTTAATAACTTCCCCCACTAACAACACAAGGCTGTAATCATTCTTAAATCAAAAACTGAGTACACACATATGATGAGTTTCTTTCTCCTAGTGCGTTATATATATATATTTTCTGCAAAGTTAAAAAGCCCAAAGGCTCTTGGGTAAATAAGTTCCCAGGGGACAAGACAGAGGAAACCTGATATCACAAGACAGAGTTTGAAACTGAAACAACACTGACAGTTCCCAGCTGTTTGGAGTTTACTCAACAATTCATCCATCAGCTTCTTCATTGTACCATGACGCTAGCCACCTGTCCCCAAGACATCAGGGAGTGTGTCTCAAACCCAGATGTAATACCTCTGTTCTCTGGAGGGGCTGCTACACCGGGTGGTCGTCTTCAACAGCGAGTCGTAGACGGCGGCTCTGTCCAGGCTGATGAGCTGCAGAATGTGGTGGCACAAGTCGTAGAGGTCCTCCACAGGCACAGACGGCTCATTGTGACCTATCAGAGTTCAAATGACCACAGATCAGTGCAGCCCTTTCCATTAATGCAGTCTTACATAGTGGCTCTGTGTTTGTGATGTCATACCGAGGACCTCCAGAAGTAGCTCTATGTATGTCAGAGGATTCGGGGTATTGAGTCGGAAATCAAGAGCTTTCAGGATCATCATCTCTGACTCTTGGAGTGTCTGCTTGGAAACACTGAGGCCGGCTGAGTGCAGAAAGTGCACAGCCGCCTTGTTTGTGATTATCTAAAAAATCGTTAGAGCAATTATCGGGAGATTTATTTACTTTTAATTGCAGGGAATTGAAAGTTATTAAGGGCAGGCGACTCAGAACTTACGTCCTCGAAGAGAAACAGTTTGCTCGCGAGTTGCACGCAGGCGAAGACGAACACGGGGAACTTCTCCTTGATCTCATCAAACACAGCATCCTCGTAACGTCTGTCGGCAGCTGCTGCTTGAAGCGTGGGGGAGGTGAGCAGATCGGTGAGGTGCTTGACCATGAACCTGAGGAAGATCAAAAACGAGCCTATAGAACATTAATGTATAAGGTGAGGCAGGGAAAAGGCAAATAAGCTGCTTCTTATTACCGCTGAAGCAATTCCATGGCGTGGTATCCGACCAGAGGATCGAGTCTCAGCTCTTTAGTTAGGAGGAAAATGCATTCTGGGTAAAAGCAGAGAGGGACACATGTTGTTCAAAAAAGCATAAAAGAGAAAAATCCATCGTGACTGTTGAGTAAAGACGCGACAGACCATAATCAGAGCATACAAAATACATGCACCCATAAAAAATAAATTGTAAGGCAATATCATGCGTGCAGTAAAAGGGAGGCAGTAAATGTGTGTGACTAATCCTGTGTAGAGTGACACAGGCAGAGAGCTCGTCTACTTCTGTGAAATGGGATCAATAAAATGAAATCTGAGCCGTAACTCTCCGTGGATCCGCTGTCATTTATGAGCTCCTCGCCGTGATGCTAATTGAACATAGTGCAAATGAAAAACCATGAATATATCCCATAGTTTACCAAGGTACAAATCGTCCTCCGGATGACGATATAAAATAACACGTAGGCCCAGATGTTCCAAAGAGGCAAAGAGTGAGGCATGTTAAAGAGACAGAACTTGTATTAGAGGTAATCCACGTGAATTCATTTTAGTACGTACACTTTAGGTGTGGCTGAACTACTAAGAAGCTTCTGGATGTTCATTACAATCATTAAAACTGTTTTCTATCCTCCATCCATTGACTGTCAGTTAAGATACAGACAAGAGTGAAGCCAACGTGTCTTGTGTCTCGCCCCCTGGTGGCTTGCTGCAGTATAGTTCATAAACCCTGCCTCCTCCATGTATGTGGATGGCACATGGATTAAACTAAAAAAGGCAATGTTTCAGGCAAATACATTTTTCGCACTGATGTTTGTAAAAATCCTTGTTTTCCCGGTAAGTTTGGTTTTAATCAGTCATTTAATGCTATAAAAATGTGTTAAATCATGATTGACAGCTGATGCTGAATCAACCATTACTGCAGGGACGCCGGCTCCAAGTGATGAGACCCGGAGACGGTAGTGTTTGTATCTGGGATGTTTGGGCTTGATTCCTGGATAGTGGGAGGAAGTGAAGATGTGTCGTCCATCTTTATTCACAGTCTTTAGCTCCCGCTGCACTGGGCGGGTTTGTTTGCTCAGGTGCTGGCAGTTGAGAGTTTCCATTGCAAGTTGTTCTCCGTAATGACAGGGCTCACTCACAACCCCAGGTGTATGAAGGTTTACAGGGTGACGACAGCTCACAGCTTCGTTCCTACCCGGAGTCTAAAGCACTAAACACGTCACCCTGTGCTCAATATCTTGGTGTAATCGTGGAATAAATCTGCATTATGGCATCAGAAACATAGCTAAGAAGCTAAAATGAGAGACGAGGCAAAACTTAGAGAAACTTGGTCTTTTCACTGTCGTCCATTTGATTTCAAAAGTCTTTCTTATTGTCTACAAGACTGGTCAGGGCCTTAACTATTCTTCGTTTACTAAGAGTTCTATGTAATTAGGCCTAATAGGAATCTGCTGGAGCTGATCAGTTAGTTGTGCCTGGAGATAAATGAACTAATGGGATTTAGTCACTCTGCCGCCCCCTGCTGGACCCACTTTAACTCTGGGTTAACTCTGCAATATACTGTCTGTCTGAGTAAAACAACAGTTCATGTAAATTGTACATGTTCTCACACTGCACATAGTTTTATCGTTTTTACACTGTGTATATATGTAAAAGTACTGTATTATTATACTTACACTTGAGTATTACATGCTACTTATCATTACTTACGCCTTATTTCTGACGCTTGCTTCTGTAATATAGCAGATTTCCCCATTATGAGACTAATAAAGGATCTTATCTTATCTTATCTTATCTTACTCATCTTAACAATTACAATGTTTGTTCGTTACCAACCTGAAATTAAGAATTAACTCACTCACCATATGTTCTCTGGTTCTTGAAGTTTGTGTAGTTTTGTGATAAACTGTGGAGGTTTTCCTTGTTTCTCTTGTTCAGGTCGATGAGAGCGTCAGACAGTAAATCACCTGCGGTTTCTCGAAACCTGTGATTCGATGATCTTTTCGCCATTTTCAAGGATTAATTCACTTCTGTCGGGAAACAAGTTAGAAATTAAACCGTGTGAGTGTTCGATGTTTTTCCAGAAGATGGAGCTGTTTCTTCTAACTGCTACTAGGAACCTCTTTACCTGACACGGGGGGGGGGGGGCACATTTGGAGGTAGCACAGCTGTGTTACATTCACACAGGTCGTAAGCGGAAACCCATTCCTCCCAGCGCAGATCTCACAACACACGGATGGGCTCATCTCGTCGTGGTTAAACCGGGACCGATCTCAGCAAATCACTTGTAACTCTGCGCTGAGTGTGACCGGTTAGGAAACATCCCGTCCCCGCCGCGTACTGTGACAGCAGACATGGCCGACAACACGCCGACGGAGTCCGGGTCCAAGGCGCCGTTCGCCACCAGGATAGACCCGATCAAGGCGGGTCTCTCCCTGGAGCAGATGCACTTCATCAAGCAGGTGGAGATGGAGCAGTGGAAGAAGAAGACCGTGAGGCTGCGGGGCAGGAACGCGGTGACGGGTCTCGCCATCGGGGCGCTCGTCCTCGGCATCTGTATCCTTGCTTTAGCGTCAACACAAGGTGAACTATGTAACGTTAGCTTAGCATGCTAACGATACCGTGTTCAAGTTACATCACCCTTGTGTTGTTTAATACTGAGGCTAATGCTAATGCTAACTCACCTGCGTGACGGCATGTGTTTTTAAAGTGAATGTCAAAGCCCAAGGACTGGTTCACTGAATGCTAATGATGCTAACATGACAGTTAGCTAATGACTTTCTTAGCTCATTTAAACTTAAAGTGCCAAGAACATCTGCTTGACTCCCCAGCTAGTTAGTCAATTAAACCATCATATAGTCAATTACATACTTTAAATAACTTAATGTGATCAAATACTTTTAAATGTTCAAACTTTTTAAACGTATAGTTTTATATATAAAGGTAACTTAGGCAGCAGTGTCTGTGTGATGCCTTCAGGGTCTTTGTGAGGACATAAACATAATATTCAGCTGTTCTTGGATTAATTAATCCCCCCTCTAAAATACACTTTTAAATTTAGACACCTAAAGGGATAGTTCACCCAAAATTCACTCTATCTCCTCCACACTGTGCTGAGAAGGAGGAGGAGAAGTGTTTCAGTCCTTAAAACACTTCGGGAGTTTCATGGGCAAACAGCTTTGCAGCTAAATCCAATACAATTGAAGTCAAGTGCGACTGATTCTGCAAAGCGTCATAATGTTGAGGAGAAAATGGGTGAACTTTCATTTTTGGGTGAACTATCCCTTTTAAGAAAGGACTTAATGCACAAAGTCCCAATTACAAGATGCTAAATAAAAAAGTAGGTCCTGGTTTATATATTATGCCATGATATTTACAATGTTATTATGACAACGACATTGATTGAAGTGTTTCTGGCAGATATGTGGCTCATATATCTAATATTATCTATAAGAGTTTTATGAATATTAAAAAACAGCACCACAACCACCAGCCTCAAATTACCTTAAAAATGAATCAAATACTGTATATTATAAGTGTTATTAAGGCAGAATGTATATCTGAGCTGTCACATTGTTTATCTTTTGCTATTTCAAAGAGTAAATAAAACATAAATACAGTTTTTATAGCCTCTGCTGTATTTACAAGCAGTGATGAGACAAACACCTCGCTGACATCACTTTGTTGCCATGTTGTGTCTGTGATGTCATAATGTTTCCTGCTTCCACCTATTTGCCTTGACCAGTCCTCGTTAGACGGCTACACGTTTTACTCCGTCTCTCAGGAGACTGTCGTGGAGGAGCTGGATGAGGAGGCCAGACGTGCGAGAGCGCGGGGCACAAAGACCGATGCCAACTGAAACACGTGTTTTGCCTCCCTGTTGTTGGACCGCGTGTCCGTCCTGCACTTAACCGAGAAGGGACTTATGGTGGACACCGAAGCTACGGATTCATATTCCACTACTGGCCGCTGTTTTTCTTTTTCTTCCCCCCTTGTTGAGACAGCATTGTAGTGGACTTTGTCTTGATTGTGAAGTTCTGCTGCTAAAACTGGACGCGTGTTGATATCGATTTAAACTTGGCTGTCAGTGGAAAGGACTAAATCACCAGACGTAACAAGACCTATCACATCATGTTATACAAAAGGCCCAGATTGAGGAGTAATTACAACCTGCCAGGCTTCCAGCCCTGGTGATCATGTGACGTGAATACAGATTAAGGGGCATATACTTTACACCAGTCAGCAAATGTTAACTTTAGAGCAGCTTTTAACGGCAAAGAATGACACAGCTGAAACGACACATGGATCCACTTGTTGAATCGTATTATTTATGTCTAAAAGAGTGACTTGTTGAATAAAAATCTATTGTATTTGAATGTTTCTCCAACTATATGCAGTAAAGATGACACGAGAGAAGTGATATTTACAGTTGCATTTATTATTTGTCAAAGTTCGATACACTGTCTGATCTAGCCACCAAATCTCGAGAGTAGAAATATAAAGTAAGACATTGTAAGGGAAAGGCACAGATGCAGCATGGCAGGACAGCAGCTTCTGGAAAAAGCAACACAATTTATATATTTACATTCAAAGTTCAGAACTTTCTTGTATATATTATGATTCTCACAGGAGAAAATTCAGTGTGTGTTGTGGATTTTCTCATCAAGGCCACAGATACTGATTCACAGCTTGTCCCACAAAATGCACAATTATCTCAAACGGCAGGCGGGCAGATCATCACTGGGATCGGACATGAACTGGAGAACACCCTCAACCTCATGAAAAAATATTAGGAAAACACATCAGCTCTTCTTCGACCGACTGAGAATCAAGATAGATTTTACTAAAGTGCACAAGGTGCTTGAATCATGAACCAAGCAACAAATAATTTGTCTTTTTTTTGCTTGAGCAAGAATTAAGGTTGCGGAAACATTGAGTTTACATTTAAAGTGTAAACGTGATCTAGAAATGCACTCTACTATATACACATGTACAAGCCAGTAGTCTAAAAACCTAAAATCAATATGAAGAAATACTTTCTTGTATCTTTTGAAGGAAGCTACGTGCCCACATTCAGAACTGCTGCACAACTTTTCCTCCTGATGCATTAACATCATGATATTGACATTATACTGCTTAACAAAGTGAGAAATCACCTTCACTTCATCTGAAAATGTCAGAATCTTATCAGGTGTCAAAACCACCAAAGAAGTTGTACTGCAACAAAATCAAATTGTTCAATCCATCGTGACATTGTCATCCCCAGGAAGGCAGCAGTCAGCTCCACTACATGAAAAATATATTAACTGTGCTGAGACATCATTAACTAACCACATCAGATATGAGATTATTCAAAATATTGTCATCTGTGTACGAAAACGAGACGTAGGAGTTTCTCTGTGGTTCACGTCGCTGTGTTCAGAGCGATTAACGGCAGTGAGACGACAGGAGAACTCCAACTATCAGGGAACTGGGTCAAGGTCATTGTGTCGCCACGACTCTGCAGCACTCAACTGACGAGCCTGATCAGAGAAAACATTTAAAGGAGACATATCGGGCTCATACTCAGGGTTGTCAATTTAATTTGGGTTATTATTTGAAAAATAACACTATTGCTGCAGCTCCTCTTTCAGCCTCTGTCTGGAACACAAGACTTTGGGCTTTTCAACTATGCAGAACTTGTACATTCACACAAAAACAATAAAATACACAAAAAACGCATAATATGTCTCCTTTAAAACAAACTGTGATCTTGAACTGAAGCTGGTGACCTCTGACCCGTTGGCTCTCACACTTTATTTACAAGGACAATCAGGACTGAACTGGAATCTGATTGGTGGATATTCTGTGCTACCGGTGACAGTTTCTTCACATTTGAGGTAAATGACCACTGGCAGAGGGAAGCAGGTTTTCGTTGATCGGCGAGCGGGTGTGTGACAAGTGTTCACGTGCTCCTCCTTCAGGACGGGTAGGAGCACTTTGAGTCCCACTTCAGATGAGGTAGTCCAGATAAACAGCTCGGCTGAGCGTTTCTTACTGGAGAAGGAGAAGATTCAACGTTAGACTTGAGTAAGCATTCTTACGGTTAGAGTTTAACATTTAATATTATGCATGAAGTTTGTTTAGGCGGCGAACACTCACCATTCTACTTATGTCAGTGGCAAAGGTGACCCCTTTGCTGGGTTTATCCTGGGAGCCGCTACTGCTGCCTCCAAGAGAGTTTCTCCTAATGATACCTAAGGAAACAAAAACAGTACATTCACACTTTACATCCGTTTGGACATTAAGTTGTCACACATTCAGTGGAGGATGTTCTTGGATTTTCTTCTTTACCTTGGAGTGGCAGTATGTCCAAGCGCTGCAGGCTGTTCCGGCGTGATGAGGGGAAGCCGTTCCCCTTGGACAGGCGGCGCTGTCGACTGGACAGCATCGCAGCAGGAGAGACGATGCCCGGAGGAGGAACCTTACCCATCCGCTCATACAGCTCCTCGATCTCTTTCTTCTGGGCAGCCTGCAGGTCCTGCACCTCGGTCAGATGTCTGGTGAAGGAAGACAAATAAATAAGCCCTCTCAGTCTGGGAATGCACAGCCTGTAATCTCGGTATTTGTCTAACTGAGCACATAAACATGTATGAAGAGTCACAAAGCCACACAAATGTTATGTTATTAAATTTGCAACTTTGAAAATACAGATTAGAAGTTTCCTATGTGTGCAATATGTGTATTTACCATGTTAAAGTGAGAAATATATTGTCTGGTCATATATTGTAATGAAAAACAATACCTGGTAAATGTCTCTTACCTCTCTCTGAGTTCCTGAAGCTCCTCCACCATTTCCCCATCTTCCCTGTCTGAGTCATCGCTGCTCAGGTAGGGAGCACTGCGGCTGTAAGTCATCATCCATAAATGGTGAAGGGCATTCGTGTACTGCGGGCTGCCCGCCCCCCCGTCCCACGGCCTCCCCTCCATCTCCGCAGCCGTCAGCGAGAGTCCACTGTCTGCAGACGTCCCCAGCAGGCTGAGGCTGTACGCTCTCCTCCGACTCCTCTTCTTCGTCCTCTGCCGTTCCCCGACAACCTCTACCTCTTCGTCTTCATCTTCGTCCTCCACTCCTCTGTCCTGTGTCAGCTGCTCCTGCTGCTGTTCCTGGTTCCCGGGCCACACCGGCTGTCTGTCCAGCTCCTGGAGGACCACCGAGGACCCTCTCTGAGGATGTGGGTGAGGAGGGGACATGGTGAGGGAGGTGCCCAGGCTGGTCTCAGACTCCCCCTGCTCCTCTGTGCTGCTCTCTGATGTGGAGCTGCTGCTGACCTCAGGCTGTAGTGCAGCAGGGACAGACACAGCAGCCACAGGGATGTCAATGCTGGGCGTCACCTGGAATCGGCCGACAGTCACTGGAAAGGACTGGACTTCTAGGATATAGAGTGAAAAAGTTTGGGTTAAAGCCATTTAGACTAAAATGATGTAACTTCCCTGATCAAGGATCCTAACTTATGTAATTAAAGCTGTGAGTTGTGTCCTCGATTGAGAAGTTACATCATCTGGACAGAGAGTTTATATGAGTGACAGCCAATCACAGGCTGAACAATGATTGTTCTCTAACCTGATCAGAGCTGATTAATCATCAGGACCCCCTCCCCCCCCCCCAAAAACAAACCTGACGGCCTCAGTTTGATTAAAGAGGAACCAATTACAATGTGGTGCAGTGGTGTTGTGTTTCCACATGTTCTTTGATTTCTGGGGAAATAATTCATGGAAAAAACGTGATGGGAAAACAATCACACCCGTGTAGGGGGATGATATCATGAGAGTTAGTAATTTGGTGCAGATACAAATAAAAATCTGGATCTAGTGAATCTAAAAGTGGTTTCATAGTGGGTCTGTTGTGTCTTGGTGGAGTTCTGTCACACTTATTTCCTACTAAAGGCTCGATGGGGCCCGATCACATCTAAACAAGATGGTTCTGGGTCCGAACACCGGTCTGGAGTTTGGGTGTCCTCCCACAGTGTGAATGTGAATGGTTGTTTTTATGTGTAAGCCTTGTGATAGACTGGGAGTACCACCCACCATTCACTCAATGTTAGCTGGGATTGTCCCGCCCTCACTTTTAGCATAGCTCACTTTCTAAAATAATAATCTCCCGTTGGCAGATCTCCACTAAAGAGCCTTAATTTACAGCAGGGATAATAAGCGATGACGATGGTGATGAGGTTGTTTATCCTTCGTCGCCTCTAAAGAGCAGAAACACTCGGCTCACATCTGCAGACAATTTGAGGCTTCAGAGTCCTGCAGTGTCTCACTCTGCCCACTAAGTGTCCTTACAGTAAACACAGAGCGTGCCTGGGTCGCTGCCCGCCTGCAACAGAGGGGCTCTGTGCTCCGTGTGGAGGGAGTAAACACTGACAGGTGTGGATGTGGGAGGAGAGGCGGCTAACGAGCAGCTCCGATCACCGATTGGCCGTCGACGGTGGGCAGGGCCGCCATCACACCTACGGCTGTGTTCATTTTGAATGGGACATTACATCCAGACGCTTACGCAACATCTCCAGAGGCACCGCTAATGGATGATAATGTCGCCAAGGCTACGGCAGAGAGAAAGAGAGGGGAGGGGGGTAGGAGGAGGAGGAGGAGGGGGGGGGGGGGGTACTGGAAACAGCTCAAAAGGCAAATTGTCCAGGACAGAAACTTCAGGCTGTATTTAGACCCAACACGTTATAAACTGGAGCTCGGAGGAAAAACGTGGACCATTTGGCTGTGGGGGCGTTTGTGTATATACACAAGCATGTGTGTGGGTTTGTTTGGGGTGAAAACATGAACCTCGTCCATGTTATGTTACAGCTGACGTAAGAGAAAAACACGAGAGAACATTCACAGAATTTCTTACCAGATTCAGGGGAAGAGACTTTTGGTTTTGGGAGGCTGACGCTCATCTCAGGTACGGGGGGGTGCAGCTGAGAGCTGAAGGACGATAACTACACAGGCAGAATAAAGATTAACAATATAACTTGCTTGGTGGATCCACTTTAAATAAAGTCTCCCTGTCAATGTCGGGCAAATTTGATCTTTATCGGTTTCCTTTTCTATCCAAGATGTAAAAAATTGACAACTAGAAAAAAATAATTGGGGTTGACCAACAGAAAAACTACAAATTTAGCAGTTTTCAAAGAAAAAGTTTGGATTAAATCATCTTAAAGTTTTTCCATTATTGAATTGCCCTTAAAAGGTCAGGAAACTGTGAAAAACGTGCTTTGCAATTTCATTGACCCCGAGTTTGTGTTTTCAAATAATTTGTTTTGTTTGATCAAGTATTCAAACCATTAAGATTTTAAGTTCACAAGAAGTTTAATTGAAAAATGTAAAACAGACAATGGAGACAAAACCTTTCACATGTGATTGAAGCAGTGAATGTTGAATTGTTGCTTAACAAACGGCTCAAACTATTAATCAAGCATCAGAATTCTCTCCATGGACTCGTTGATTAATGAATCTACACATTTGCATATACAAAGACTTGCTTTAGAAATCAGATTCAATCCCTGAGATAAGAGTAATGATGACTCACAGTGCTCTGAGGGCTCTCAGGGGGCGATGGGGAAAGATCTGACGAGGAGTCTGAGCTGGAGGTTTGTGGACTGGTTTGGGCCTGAACTGGACCCTGTGCTGGGTATTGTGTCATGTAACTGTGGAGACTTTCCTCCTGGGTCATACTGGGCGGACTGGGGAATCCAGCCTGTTGCAGAAACTCCTGGGGAGTCGGCGGAGGAGTGGAAGCCATGGAAGGCGAAGAGACAGAATGCAACCAGCCAGGATAATTGTTCTGAGCAAAGAAAGCGGCTCCATCCATTTGTGTGTTCTCGGGGCTGTGGTAGACATTGCTCTGATCTGGGATGCCTTGGTACTGGGCCTCTACTGGAGTTTGGTACTGTTGTTGGTAGACCGAGGGGTAACCGGACTGCTGGGTCATGTGAGCGGGAAGCTGGGGGTGATACCCTGGAAAGGAAGGGATCCCCTGGCCGGGCAGGTTCGTGAAAGACTGAGCCATGCTCATGGCCATGGAGATGACATTAGCCAATGAAAACAGGGGCTGTGTGTGGGGGGGCCACATGTTGGGATGCTGAGGTGGGGACATGTTGATGCTCTCGTTGCTGCAAGGACTGGGGGTCTCACGCTGAGGACTGGGGGACCCGGAGGAGGGCGAGGGGATTGAAGAGAAGGTGGGGTTGCTGGCCACACGTGTGAGGGGAGGATGAAGCGCTGGCTTGGGGGAACCCGGAGAGCCAGGGTATGGGTACTGGAAGTGTGTTTGGCCCATGTAGGGTAAGTGGTAGTGCTGGTGGTGGGGCAGGAGAGACGCAGGATGGGGGTGGTGCTGGTATTGAAGCGGAGACCCTGGGAGACAAAGACACAAAAAAAGAGTTTTAATCTGTGGTTTTGGAGTCAATCATCTGTGCAAAAAAGAAACAAAAAATCCAAATGTCCTCATTTATCAGACGCAGGGCTGCAGTGGGATCTTGGACTAAGTCGACCCAGAGAGACGAGTGAGATCACTCAGTTGTCCTCTCATCTGATTCTCCCGTTAACCTCCTGCCAAGACGTTTGCCACAAGGAGCATAAATCTTTCCCATTCTTTCAAATAATGGGTTTCCATGGTGAACAAAGACATGTTGTTCAGAGTATAATTGCACTTTTCAGCCGCAGCACTTGCACATTAGACTCAGATAGCTGTGAGGGCTTCTGCACCAGTGGAGCGAGTGAGGCTTTTTGTGTATGACATCTTAGAGGAGTTTAAATCAAACACACGTGTGTGTAAACAGCCTTTTCAGGACCGATTGTGAGATTCAAGGAGCCGGGGTTTCTGCATCACTCCTTTAGGGAAGCCAACGTCCCGGCTCCATCCATTGATTTGACATTTACCTCAACAATGGTTCCTCAGTTAAAAACCAAACCTCCTGTTGCTGATGATGCAAACCAGCCTCTGCTTCTTTCCATGCTGACGGAAACGCAGGTTAGGCAATACTCTATAACAGTGGCGTGTGGCCAAGAGGCAAATTGCGAAAAAAGCGACCATGGAGTGGACATCAAGCCGAGAGGGGACGCAGCACAAGAGGGGATAAGGATGTTCAGATGGCCGCCGAGGCCGAGACACGGGGGCTTAGGGAGGATGTGTGTTCTTTAATTTAGTCCCGTGGGGAAGGAGGCTTTGAGGGAGGAGGGGAGGCGTTGAGGGAGGAGGGGAGGCTTTCTTGGAAACTCTTCAGGAGTGCGAGCTGGCAAGCAGATGTTGCAGACTATCGCGGCGCTGGAGAGAAGCTCCTGGTTCACAGCGACAGCATTCACAGCTCCCTCAGAGCTAGATGGGGCCGTTCAGGTGAGGTAATTACCCGAGAGGGCCTGCTGCAGGGCAGAGACAGATGAAGGCTTTGAGGTGTGGGGACGGCGGACGGCGCCATGCAAATGTCAGAACAATACAGAGAACACTCCCCCCTCGGAGGAGGGGAGTTGGGGTTTATGAGGTAACAGAGCTTTGCTTTGACTTATTCTCTGCCAGAGGACTGTAAGAATATTTCAGTGTGCTGACACAGTAAACAATGCTCGGCCTCTTCACGTGGGACCTGGGGTGGGGGGGGCTATTTACCTGGGGCGTTGTGGAAAGACTGGGAGCGCATTAGAGGTCGCCCAGATGAAGTCACGTCTGCACCGTGGACGTCGCCATTGGGGCACGAGGGAGAGCCACGTACCCCTGCGCTCGGGTTAGCCAGGCCGAAGTCTGAGACAACACACACGTGCATGAGATGATGACACACACACACACACACACGCACGCACACACACATACATATACACACACACACACGATGGTCATGCACAGAAAAATAGATTCAACACACAAATGCTAGGTCGTTAATGTTATTTGCAGAATTTCAGGGTTGCAAGTAATTACTACAAAAAGCACAGCGGGCGAGGCACTAATGCAATCGTTAGTTTCTAGATTCATATCAGTTTTAATCTCTTCAAACATCAGGTTGTCCACTTTCCTCTTACTGGGTTAAATGAGTTAATCAGAGCAGACGTGAGGTCTTACCGGGCAGAGAGGAGGACGAGTGTGTTCGGGGCAACGGCTGACTGTGCAGATTAGGCTGTAAGAGAGAGTGGATGAAGCTCAGTGTCCACTTCACTTATTCATTATTCATATTCATGTTCACATTGATCACCAGGCCTCTGCTATAACTTTGATGACTAAAGAAACCAAAGAACTGTCTGTTGGGTGTTTTTTGAGACTCGTATCCTCCCTCACACAAAGACTCCCACACGTAAAATCCACGTAATGTCCCTTTAAGTATAAGACACTAAAGCACAGGATGCATCTGAGTTATGATGATGCATTGTGTGACTCCCTGAGACCTGACCCCATTTACACGATGATGTATTTATTGTCAGTGTTGTGTGTATCCAATCCATTTATATTAATTTGTGCAAAGAGCTGTTTTCTATAATAAATCTCAGCCTATTAACCTGTTAACAGAGCTATTATTGCTTTTGTTGGTCATTTAAAGGGAAAGTCTGCACAATGTGATTAAGTGGCCACTCTAATCCATCTCTGTGAAAGCAGAGAGGAAGATATACAGAGATGTTTTCATTAGCCAGGTTAGCAGCTTGGCTCCATCCGATCAGCCAGTCTGTGGGATGGTGGGTTTCTTCCTGACTTAACCAGCTCGGTGTGGTTTTGGGGCAGGAGGGTACTGGGGGGCGCAGCCATAATGGTTCTTACGGGAAGTGGTGCATGTAATGTTTTTAATCAGGCGCTAGAGAGAGGCCAGGAGAGATCCGCCCCAAAGTGGTTCTGGGTAATTATAGTGACCAGGGGGTCGGAAACGTAGTGAACAAGGTAGATGGTTGAAGGTTGAGTTTTACTGCTCTCACTCGTCTCTTTTCCTAAGTGAAACTGCACATGACTCTGTTCTCCTTCTTCTGAAAACATCTTGGATTATTTCTACTCTAGGGCCGAAGGAGTTTTGTTCTAGAGTGGAACATATCCTGGCAGAACAGACGCTTCTTTCCCTTTAGTGGACAAACTGTATCTGATTTGGCATCGGGACATATCTTGCACAGGATGGCACTGCCCTTAACAACCTCAATTCTTCTTCCTGGAAGTCTCACAAGTTTCGCACAATCTTAATTAAAACAAACATTCATCATTGAGCCCACTCAATGTGGGCACACAATCTGGAAAATATCCTTATGGTGGGAGCACTGGAAACGATCTGTGGTTGTGGGAACAAATACAGTGTGTGTGAGAGAAGAGGGTTCTGGCTCCGCTTCCACAAATCACAGGGTTTTATGACATTGGTGCTTTTAGGAACATTATGTTCCAAATGAAAGCGCTACCTCAGGTGGAGCTAACAACACTTAACCTTCCATCTTTGAGGCCGAGGCTCCGGAGGCGGCGTGAGGAAACCTTTTATCATCCAGTGACAGAAGCACAGCTACAGCAGCAGCTATGCATTAACACCAGATTTACGGGTCTGCTTTAGATAAGCACCGCCACACACACACTATAGCTGAGGTGATTTATGACGATCAGTAAAACACACAATGCTTCGTTCCCAGCTAACAATGCTGTGCTGTGGATTACTGGAGGGGAGCAGGTGCTGCTGACCTGGGAGGAAGACAGCGAGTTGACCCCGCTGTGGAAAGCAGGCTGGGGCAGTCGGTGCCCGCTGGCGTGGACCGGCGGGTCTTTGGACATCAGAGCCTTGGCCCGTTTGATGATGTCACTCATGCGGTGGATGAAGCCCTCCTTCTCTGATGGCAGGATGAACTCATTGTGCACCTGGACGACACAAGGACAGTGGAAGAAGCATTCAGATAGACGACACGACTGAGTATGACAAATCTAAGTAGAAATACATAGGTATTATCCATAGACTGTTTATAAAGATGGACGATGTGTCTCCATTTCCTCCCATTGCAAGAAATTAAGCTAAAATATCCAAGTAATGGCCATCTTCCATTTAAGACATAATTTGTCTGTGGATAAGGAGTGAAAAATGTATTTAAAGTTTACTTTGGCTGCTTAGTTTGGGCCATGTCCCATCTGCTAAAGTGGAGGAGGCAGGGTTTATGACTCTTACTGCAGCCAGCCACCAGGGGGCGATCAACATGGTTAAGGCTTCATTACAGTCATGGTATTATCAGGAAATGTACCGGAAGTGCCAAAAACGTGTTAGTAAAGTAATAGATAAGAAATAGAGAGTCAAAATACTTTTTTTAAACTGCACTTAGTTACACTGCCGGAGTAAATATTTTGTCTCCATGTATAGTGGATGTCTGTTTGTGTGCTCATCACCCAATCAGACACACACCCCTACAATCATCAGCTACTTGTTCTCAGGAAAAAACACATGAATCATCTCCTGTTAATCCACAATGCAGTAGTTTATATGCAGAGGTTTTGAGTTTTTTTGCATATTCCTACAGTTCTGAGTGTTGCTGTGAATTGTGGGTAGGGGTGTGGTGACCGTTTCCTGTCAGCGTGGCGTAACTCAGCTCATTTAACCACGGAGGCTGTTGTGATGCCAAGCCCCCCCCCCCCCCACACACACACACTGTGCCAGGACTCAGTAAACAAAAGCCCACTGTTGAGAGGGTGAGGAAAACAGTAAATTCAGTGGTGCTGCACATGCTGCCTCTTCAGGCCCTCATCTCATTCGCCCTCTAATGAAGCTAAGAGATAATGACAGGGGGGGGGGGGGGGGGGGGGGGGGGCTTGGCTGTTAGCCTGCGTCACTCACTTCTCAGTGACTCAGATTAAATATCAGCCACAGTTCAGATCAACAAACAAAACGACTGTTAACTAGAGGGAAGAATAAATCATGTGTACGTTCGACTGTGACACAGGAATCTGCAAAACGCATCAGCTGACACAGTGACCTCATGTTTCCGTCTCCATAGAAAACTGTTAACCCATTAATTTCATCTATATTCTTCCTTAGGGGCCTTTGTCTGATATATGTGATGTTCACGCTCAGTCACAGATCTGGTGTCTCCTCTATACTTTAAAAATAATATGAGCAGTAATAAATGTTGCTATGGTCGACCCATATATGTATAATTGGAATATACGGAGGATAGTTGACTTGATAAGTGCAAATATTATTATTGATTGTTATTATTATGTAATTTGGTGTGATCATTTGGTTTTAGTGGCTAATGTTAACACAGTGAGTTAAAGTTTTGCTGTATTCACTATCTTAAAACTTCCACGGCATATATTTCTATTTTAAAAATTAGAGTTTTCCTTATTTAAAGTTTTTCTGAGTCTATGAGCTTAGGTTATATCTACCCAAAAGTACAATGGTCAATATGGTTATATTATTGATATTCTAAATATGATCTCTGATCCCCACCATGACCGCAGCGATGTCTTCAGGGTTATCTCCATCCAGGTCGAACTTGAAGGTCACCATCTTGTCGTTGTGCGTCTGCAGCTGACACTCGACCACCCGGTCCACTTTATCAGAGAGCTGCAGAGAGGGACAGGGTCAGGACAGGTGTCTGTTTGCTCTCTGACTCAAACACAGGGGGGGGGGGGGGAAATATGTTTTTGTGCCTATGTTTACATGTGAGCAAACATGTCATGTCACGTGTGTGTGTGTGTGTGAGTCTGTGACATGCATTGTACTGTGCGCTCTTTGTAGAACATGTGGTTGTGCGTGATGTGTTTGTCTCTGCCTCCAGAGTGTCCTGATCAGAGGAGACGTCCTGCGGTTGGAACAGCATAGCTACTGATAACATTGCACAACCCGGGTGGAGCCATCACCGTGTATCATGCCTCCGCTCATCCAGTCCTGCCCGTTGATTTATCTGTTTATGATGCACTGTGATGCCACAAAGCTTTTGATTTATCGTACCCCTGTGATGCGCAGCCTGGAGCGCACCCTCTTCCTGAACAGCTTCGCCGCGGTTCGCCTGCCAGCCGTCTTCTCGCCCTTCTCCGATAGGCCCTCGTAGCCGTCGCTCAACCCTGAGGTCACGTCAGAGGCGTAGCTGGGGGGGGGGTAAATGACAGAAGCTACTGGTTAGAACGTGAACTGAGTCGTTCCCTCACGCAGCAACATCAAAGTCAATCCATCATTCGCAACAGAGGTGTGACGGGATGTGAATATCTATCATGGCTGATTATCCAGGCCTCACACATACGGATAAACTGCACTCGCAAATGTCTTGATGTGTTTCTCGTGGTTGTAAACACTCAAAGTTAAACAATACAACGTAATGGGGTCTGTTCAGACTCTATAGGAAGGTGGTGTCGTCTAAAGTCCACGCGATCTGTACAATGAAGGAGTTTTAGGTTTCAGGGAACTGGAGAATGTTCAATGTGTTTTTTTATTTAACGCTTCGGTTTAGCTAATTGCGTCTCCTGGGCCTTTTCAGTTCGCTGTGGTCACACACACACACACACACACACACACACACACACACACACACACACACACACACACACACACACACACACACACACACACACACACACACACACACACACACACACACACACACACACACACACACACACACACACACACACACACACACACACACACACACTCACACTCACACACGCACACACACACTCCCCACGGTCCGGCTCTGCAGCGCTGGCTGCAAACATTCACTAACATTAACAGGCCTGCTGCTTGGCCTGCGTCCACTCGTCTCTATTTAAAAACCTCCCACCTCTCGGGTAACTCCAGTTCAAATTTAAGCCCGTTTTCCATTCTAAAATGGAAATTTCAACAAATAATATCTGTTGGTATTTTAAACTCATTTCTCTATTTTGGGATCTTTGAGAACAGTTTTTTGCTCATCAGTATTCCAGGGCTTTTGTCAGAGGACAGAGAATAAAGCAACTAGGAGTAAGTTTGGTTCCTGGATAGTTAATAGTTTTGGGTCCTGAGCTGTTGTGAAACAGGACACTCAACTAGACTGGACATTTATTTCAGTCCATCATGGACAAGTGTGAAAAACTAATAACACACACATACATGAACTGACAAGAGTTTTTAAATATAATTTGATCATAAAGGTCCAGATTTCTGTTTTATTTTCTTTCCAAATATATTTGAGCTCTGAACATGCGACCTCTCGACCCTGGGTCAAAGAGTTATTTTTTTAAAGTTCATAGACTGATGAATAATCTCCTTGTTTGTGGTCATAACTAATATATAATGAAAACAATAGTTTTAGAATTAGAAAGTGTCCCAGTCAATGGGGGCAATATAATTATGAAACATTGCCTTGTCTGAACAGAAGATGGAGCAATGATGAAAGCCCCTCACCACACAAACACACACACACACACACACACAGTCTACACATCTATTATCAGCTCTCATGCCGAGAATAAAGCCCCCCCCCTTCCTTATATCCCACCAACATGGAAAACAGGGCCTCCGCAACATCTGAGGCCGAAGCAAACAGAAACCTGCGAGGGTCCATTCTGCCTCGCTGCAATAAAAACACAGAGGAGCCGGTCGACTGCCTCGAGCTTGTTGTCACAGCCCCACAGATGTGGAAGAGGAGGAGGAGGAGGAGGAGGAGGAGGAGGAGGAGGAGGAGGAGGAGAAGCAGAAGCAGAGGGAAAACCTGGGAAGTTTCTGCTAGATTCATACAAAGATTTTTCAACTCTCTGACTTAAATAAAGAAGAGAAAGTTGAAGTCCACTGTTCCTCGAATCCTCGACAGAAAGGGAGGAGGAGTGAGAGAGGAGAGAAGAAGGGGGGGTGAGGAGCTTTACCTGTCCACGGGGGAGCTGAAGCCGCTCGGGGGCTCCGAGTTGCCGTGTTCCGTGTTGTTGGAGACTGCAATGCTCTTTGAATAGAAACGAGGAATGTGGAGGAGGTAAACATGGAGAAAGACTTTGATTCATTTATTTTTTACTTCTGAGGTTTTCAGCACCAGATAGTAGCCATGAAACATTTTCCACCTGCTTATTCTTGAGTGCAAAAGTATTTAAAGTCATTCCAAATTACACAGTTTACTTCAAAAATACACACTACATCTATTTTCTCACTCCTCCTCAGGGAGTGTCTCCCTCATCTTTATGGTCCCACGTACTCAATTCCTTTATAGTTATATATTGTTTGCATATGTGTCAGCGCTGTATTTGATTTGAGTTATGTCGTTTAACGAGGTCTTGTAAAATCTTGGAAATCGCTCTTTATGGCGGCCACTCACCGAGGGGAAGCGCAGGGCCGGGATGGGGGGGGCGCTTACGGTGGGGGAGCCGGCGTGCACGCTGGGGGGGGTCGCGGGCGCGTTGAAGGTGCCGGCCTCCAGCGGATCCTGGAGCCCAGAGGAGCTCAGATAGCCATCCGTCTCACAGTCAGCTGTTTCAACAAAGGATATAAAACCATAAGCATGTGATCAACTCTGTGGCCTGATAGACCGACACAGACGGAACCGTACACACAGGCAGGGGAGATATACCACACACACACACACACAAACACACACAAACAATGACAATAACACCACTGTGCACCGTTCACTTAGACCAGATCCGACTGATTCACTCAGGAAGCCGTGTCGATAAAAACAGGAAGATTAAATATCTACAAACACAACTTCTGGTGATTGTGCATCTGTGCAAAACAGCCGTGACATTACAGGGCCTGATTGAGTCGGTTATCCACAGATTCACATTTCACTGAATGCCTCTCATGTGCTCTGACATCTGAGCAGCTTTGACAATGGTTCAGCTTAATCAGTGAGAAACACAAACAAATCCAGCTGAGGTCAAAGGTCAAACATTGAGGGACGACATGAAGTTACTTTGTGGAGCTACTTCACTTTGAGGTGCTTGTACTTGACTTGAGAATATATATGTACTTTCTACTTCTCCTCCACTACTACATGTATAACTGTTTACTACACAACATTTATATTCCTCCTTGTTTTTGAACTGAAAACATGAAAACCAGCACACGTCATGTTATGTGGTGTGACATGAGGCCCCTCACAGTTAGCGGAGGACAGGCTGTTGTGTCGGATGTGGTGGAAGTGCTGGTCGGCCTCGGGCTCCTCTGGTTCTGCCGGGTAGTTGGAGCTGACACCGGAGTCTGCGGAGCTGGTGACAGGGGACACGATGGGGGCCGGAGGCGTCATGGCCGGGGTGGGAGACTCCGCCGCCGCGACCTCTCTGACTTTGGGTGAAAGCAGCTGAGGCTCGGGCTCTTCCTCGATGGCCTCCTGCTCCAGCTTCTTCCTCTTCTTCTCCTCCGACAGCCGCCTCAGCTTCTCCCTCTGCCGCTTGATGGCCGACACCCGGTCCCGTATGGCCTTGGCCACCAGCTTGAAGTCGGCCTCGCACACGAAGCCGAGCACGACCTGAGCAACAACACACAGAGACGGTCAGGGCACAACACAAGCGGGGGGTGCACACGTCATGGTCCGTGATGCGCTGTCGACACGTTACACAGATCTGTTGCTCTTAAGGACCTGAGCACGCAAACTGTTACATCAGCTTTGTTCTAACAGCGTTTGATTTGATGGTTGTAGTCTTCCAGCGCCTCTCGTGACACCCGGTGCAGCAGAGCGGGACTCTCAGGCTGAACAATGCCACTCAGCACACGGTCAGATTACAGCAACACGCCGGCACCACACGTCCCCGTTCTGATACCAAAATTTGATCTTGATGAAAACTACCCCAAAGAGATAAACAAGTGAGGAATTGTGGCTCGTATTTTCATTAAAAGTGACCTCTGAGGAGGACGTGAGGGCTTTTTCCTCACAACCCAGACACCCATTATATGATTAAAGATGCTGCTTCCTGAGACATCCTCTCACATTTCCACCAACTGATGATTAAAGGTTGAGCCATGTGCCCTTGACACACTCGTCAAGGATTTGTCTTTATGGCCTGCAGCACATCTCAATGTTCCTGCTGTCATAACAGAACCGTAAAAGTGTTATAATGATGCCGGGTGCATTAGTGATAATGCTTTTACTGTCTGGGGTCAAATGGAAGAGCCATTTATTTCTCTAATCATTTCAGAATCTATGAAATGATGTTTGCATCGCCGATAACAGGATCAACACAAGTGAATATCTGCACGTTCAAGTCAAATTCTGACAAAATCTACTTAACCAAGGAAAAATCAACACCTTGAAATTGATTTATGTATTTGTAAGTGTCATGGAAGATCCATTTATCCATGAATCCAAATAAGGGGTTTGGATCCAGGAACACTTTAAGATTGTGAGATAGGATGTTTCCCTTAAAATAATATATATGTATTTTCACAGATTCTTTTATAGAATAATTACAAAAAGATTATCTAGGGGACGGATATATATTAATGTGTGAAATTTGTTTGAGAATCCAAATATAAATCAAGAATTTAAATGGAGACTGTCGGACCTTGGTGGAGTTCTACGCTCTACTGAGTGTGATTCTAGTTTTCTGACTCTTATTGCTGTAGAAGTAAAAATAACTCAACTTCAAGCAGGCATCTAATTACCCTTTTTAAAGCATCCAGATGAAAATTATTTTGTGAGGAATCAATTGGAGCCTAACTGCTCTAAAAACAATAGGGGGTGGTGCGCCATATCCCCAGTCGTGCTCCTCTAGAAAAACCTATAAAAATCTATAATCATAAATCAACACCAGGATGCAGAGGACAAGTTGGAGCCGCGTCTATCTCATGATCTGGAATCAATTATTCAATTTCCTCACTAATGGCTGCAACAAACTGGATCAGGCGCGGCAGCGGGCGGTGAAAGCCGTGGAGCCGTGGAGGTCGACCTACCATCTCCTGCGCCACCTCCTCGGGCACGTCCTTGTAGAGCTCAAAGAGGAACTCGATGGCGTTGTTGTCCTTGTACTTCCCGTGGAGCTTCTTGGTGTCGTCCATGCGCAGCCACAGCTTCAGGCCCGACTTCACCGTGTCGTCCTCCTCCGCCAGCTCCACGTGCACGCCGTTGTTCTCCTGGAAGAAGGGGTGCTCCAGGAGGTCCTGTATGGTGTACCTGCAGGAAGAGAGGCATTTTGTTGTTTACTCTTGGATGCTTTGGCTAATTAACAGACAGATTCATTTCCAAAACCTCCACAGATAATTTTTTTTCTCATTGAGCACAAACTGTGAGAATCAGAGTGTGAGCCCACAACAGTTAAAAAAAAAGACAGTTACAAAACAAGCTGTCTATCAGGCTGCAATGACCTTGTCTCTCTGTTTTCAGTAAAACATAAAGAGAATACAATGTGAGAGAGAAGTTTGGCTGCACTGTGAGAGAGTTGTGAATGTTTTTGATAGACTGAACTCTCCAAAAAACACTTTACGCTCAGTGAGAAGCTGCAGGAGAATAGTTTCTCAAACTTGAAGCTCTTCTTCTGATGTTAAAATGATGGAAAACAACATTTCGGTAACCTTTAAACTAGAAAACATGCAATTCTTTGTATTATTTATTTATTTATTTTATTATTTCATGATAGCATAGGGAGACTAAAAACAGGAAAAACATGTAAATATTCATTATTGTATTTGTACCTCTCATCGTTGTTCATACGAATGCAGCCCTCAATGATCTCCTTCAGCTCAGGCACTTTGACTTTGTAGAAACTGTCAGGTTTCATCCCCTGTAAGAGAAATCAGAGGAGGAGTGAGATTAGATCAGACCGATGCTTTAAGGAGAATAAGCCATCACCAATAACAATGTCCTGTCTGTGCATTGATTCTGTCAAAGGAACAAAGCAAAGCGCTCGTGGCTCTACATGCTTAAAGTCCTCTTTGTGACATTTGCCCCTCGCCAGCATGACATTCTGCTCTGCAGTCATGTCAACACCAGGAAAACACAGCCACAAGTTCCAGCACATGGAAAACCCCCACAATGTGATAACTGAGAAGAGCTGCGGCTTGGAGCTCACAGAAAAGTATTCAGGCAGGATTCTTCTCTTACATGAACCATAGAGGGAGGTTTTCTGAACTCTATCATGACAGCAGAGCTCCGATCCCTGTAACAACACTGATAAAGCAGCGAGGAACCGAGGTCAAGGAGAAGTTTGTCCTGCAGATGTTCAAACAACCGGCTGATGTTCACTCAAACCACCCAAATAATTCGATCTGCACATAAACAGGCCCGAGCGACACATCTCACTATCACATTCAGAGGCCGACACGTCACAGAGTAACCGTGATCTTTATTCTGTTGTGACCACAACTCGTTTTCTCAAGATACTCACGCTTGTTTTAAATGAGACAAAGGAAGAAACGCTTACTGTGCAGAATTACATAATAATCACCCTGTATAAACCCAACTTAATGAATAACTATACGACCCTTCCACACCGGCGAGCACCAACACAATCACAAAATGCTGTTATGGTGGTGAAATGTGATTCTGAGGATCTGAAGAGGAGCACAGAGGTTTCTTTGTGGAGCCGGTGTCCTCAGTCACCTTCAGAACAAATCACTTTCTCTAATCTAATTTGCGGCTCCGCACCTTTCCTGTAGTGACAGAGCTCGAGATAAGATCTGGGGGAAAACGCCGGTGTCTCTGACTTTGTTTGGTGAATCACATTTCAGCTTGACCAGAGTGAGTGAAATTGATTGATTTGTTCATTTTGTTCAAAACCAAAGCAATTATCCGGCACAAATATTAGAATAAAGCACGGTGGTGGTTTTACAGACAAAGTGTGGTTTTCTTTGAGCATTGATTTAAAACAACTGAGGGAATTAACCTTGTGGCCAAAAGTATGAAGAACACATTTTCAAGATATGAGGAAAAGCACCAAAAATAATAACTTGTTTTAGCTGCTCGCATTTTAGGGTTTGCTGTTATTCTTGAAAACAATAATAATAATAAAGTGAAACTCTCTGGGTTTTATTCCGTCTGTACAGTTTGAGCTGTCAGTATATGTTACTATTTTCTGATATTCTAACTTTTGATGAAGAAAACAGATGATAGATAGAAAATAGATAAATAATCAAATATCAATTGAAAGATTCCAAAAACCTGCGGGAGAATTAAACTTCCCAGACCCTTATTGCAGCAGATTAACTATGAAATATGCTTTTTGGCAACACAGGACATATGAGAAGGCATTTTTCCATGATAAGAAAACAACGTTCCTTTATTTATGAATCTATTCATTATATATTTGTTTGTGCGGTTTCTTCTCTGACTTCATACGGAACATTATAATGGCGTCCTGTTTGTGTGTGTGTGGGGGGGGGGGGGGGCAGACGCACTCCGGCTTGTTGGCATTGTCGCCTTCTCACTTCCCGGCTTTCGTCAGGCTCGGTTAGTTTTGCATATGCGACACACTCCAGAAACAAACTGGCCTCTTTGTGGAGCGAAGCGTGAGACACACTTTTCCACAACATTTAATTCTACCGTCGCCTGATTCTGCCCACCATGGCATCACCGCTGTACCTGGCAGCTTGAAGCCCGGCCGCCTGGAGCCACCGCTTGGATGCTTTCAAATCTCACTACTGTGTTCCTGGACCTGTTTTCTTCTCCGAGCGGTTCCACGTGTCTCTGTCAACCTTTTCTGTTGGTCTGAATCGTACACAGCTCTAGTGGGTTCTGGGCTGGGATTCAAACCTACGTCATCCTTAGTCAGATATTATACCATAAAAAGAAAAAGAGTTAAATTTCCTAACAAATCTGTCATTTGTAAGGATATTAGTCTGCGAGGCATAACAAAGAGCTTAGACAGAAGTTGTGCACATGTCAGCGTTGATAGGTCGCCTCAGTTTTCCATTCAAACATCATTTCCAGAACCAGTAAGACCGGATCCTTCAACTGGTAAAGACGCCGGCAATTAGTGGGTCAATGGTATGTGATCGTGCATTATGAAACATTTAGATCAGCGTGGCACGGTTCTGCACCCTGAGCTCGTGAAGGACAAATCTGAGCCTTTAACAGTTAAAAGTTTTAGTTCCATGTGGGCCCCACTTGTTTCCAGCCATTCAGGATATCCGCACACCAGATATCCTGGTTCCTCTGTTATTCCAATACGAACACATGTGGACAATTACTTTATTAAACAAAATTAGCCAGTCCCCCCTCTCTTCCCCCCCCCTTTACTCACGCTGGTGACTTTGCGGTAGATCTGGGCGGCGTTCTGGCACTCGGAGTACGGGTACTCGGAGGTGGCCATCTCCAGGATGCACATCCCGAAGGCATAGACGTCCACCGCCTCGTCGTACTTCTCCTCGTACATCTCCGGGGCCATGAACTCTGGTGTTCCTGTCGGGGCAGAGGGGGGAAAGTCAACAGTTAAAAAACTAAATGCAATCAAATCTCTAGATCAATCGTTTTTAACCTCACACATTAAGTAGAGCCGTTCTACCCACACTGGATCTGTGAAGAACTTTCCTATCTGCTTTTTAAAGCGTTACTTTTAAAATGCTGTTTCAAAACTAAAAAGTATTTATGTGGATGTGGTCTAAATATAAATATACAACAATGTATTTTTCGAGGACTGTGTTCATGTGCATTATTTCAAATACATTTCAAGCAAACAGCCAAAAGGCGGAATAAAGAAAATAACTGCTGCAAGCCCGAACGTTTATCTAGATGATGTTTGCCTTGTGGTGAACTTCAGTGATTAGGATTTCCATGAAAATCAAAACCTAGTGGATTGAATTCGATCATCAATTAATCATAAGAATCAAGTATCAACAAGTCGTTGTGACACCAACATTCAGCGGCACTCCCTTCATGTGTTTGATGTGAAGGCCAAGTTCCCACTGAAATTAAAAAACAATTATGTCATCTTATACAGAGTCGTTCGTGGGAAAGAAGAAAATGTACAAGCAGGAGAAACTGGAAGCAAAAGCTCAACATCTTCCGATCGGTGGCACGATGCATGTGTTGGCTCAGCTCCAGTAGATCCCTGTCAACGGTTTCTTTCAGATATCTGTGGAAATTGATATTTGTGTAAATTATTCGCGGAGGGTAAACACACGCTGGACCCAGCTCCACACTCACCAATGACACTTTTAGCAAAAGAGGCACTTTTGAGGGTGGCCAGGCCCAGGTCTCCGATCTTGACGGAGCCGATGGGGCCGGTGATGAAGATGTTGTCGCACTTCAGGTCCCGGTGGATGATGGGGGGAGCGCGCGTGTGCAGGAAGTGGAGCCCTTTGAGGATCTGCCGGCTCCAGCGCTGCAGCAGCTTCAGCTTCATCTCCTTGAACCTTTTCAAGTACCTGAAACAAACGAAGGGCGAGATTAAACACTCAAATCTGAACACAGCAAGGAGAGGAAGCCTTTTTGATCGGTGTCCAAGAATAAATCATCTCTTATTTTGACAGCCCAGAGGAAGTTTTAAAATTAGATTGCTTCCTGAATCCTTTCCCAGAACAGAGTAACTTCTGTCTGGTCCCTTTTTTATCATGAGATTAAAAGCAAAAAGGAAATCTGACTCACGTTTTGAGCGTGCCCGACGTCATGAGCTCCGTCACCAGGATGATGCACTTCTGACCCTTCGATGTCGACTTCCAGGAGTCGTGGAAGCGGACGATGTTCGGGTGCTGCAGCCCCTTCAGCATGTCCACCTCCTCGCTGAAGCGTTGCCGCTCCGCCTTCGTCAGCTTACGGGTCTGCAGAGACGGAGAAGAGCACATTGACATGAGCATGACTGTTTGTTATTTCTGTTAGATTTTGAGCATATTCGAGATATGACTTCTACGTGAGGTGTGAGAAACCTGGTTATTCAAAAACAAATAAATAAACAAGAAATCATTTGACATAATCAAATATTATAATAGTTGTGGGTTGAGATTGTTGTGTTGACCACAGAAATGCACTTGTGTTGACGGGGGGGGGGGGGTCGCAGCCCAGCGAAGGTTGAGCTCCTCTCCTTCACTGTTTATCTTACAGACCGGTTACGTAAGCAGGTATCAAAAAACACACAACTACACAAGACCAATTTGATAAATCGCTGTTTCTTTAGCTAATGAGCTCACTGGGGGGACTGGAAACCACAGCCTGGTCCATCTGGGTGACCCCTCCTCGGTTACATAATCCCAGTCACTTTCCAACGAGGGGAGGTCGGACTTTACAGATTGAAGGAGCAGGTTTTTCCCCCAAAATCCAGGTTAAACCGAACCACACACTGTAATCATGCTGCAGGAACAAAGACATTTTTGTGCTTCCTCTTGGATGAATGGACCAATTTTACTGCTGCTGGAGTAACTCAGTCTGCGGTGGGTGGCTGGTCGGAAAAACTCCGGGGAGACTTCGGGGATCATGAATCCTGCATTGAGGCAGAATTCTGGGAAAAATGCTCTGCATATGTTTATGCTTACAATCAACGTGAGCGCCCCACTCTCCCCTTCCTCTGTGCTCCCTCCCCAGTGAGCGAGGAGGTGCTGCTGCAGTTAATGCACCGACTGTCTCAGGACCAGATGAAGTCACACAATGAAAGGCCCCATTTTGCCTGCAGCAGTCACCTGTCAACCCTTCAGACAGGCCCCGAGCTCTTGAGCAAGAGGTGACTTCTGACTGAGTGCTTTGCTTTTAGGGCGACAGTGATCAGTTCATGATGTGAACACAGGCTGCAGCCTCTTCCTCATGTGTACGACCGCTATGAGGAAGAGTCCTACATGACATTTAATAGATCATACAGACGTACAGTACATGCATCCTCTGAGCTAGTTACTCCTGATTTAATCTAATCTGTGCTACATATATTCAATTGTGCTTTCTGGTCCACATTACACACGCTGCAGGTTTAAGGTCGACGCATCTCTGTTCTGAAGTATTAGGAAGCGCATGTAATATGACGCCATGGTGAGTGAGTCAGTGGGTTTATGGGTTGATGGACATCTGGTTATTATCTAAGTGTGATAACATAAGACCGCCCCCCCCCCCCCGTGGAGCGAGCGAGCTCCGTCTCCCGTGGATAGCTGCTTGCCTGTTGCCGCACAGAGTCAGTGTAGGACGCATTAAACAGCACTTCCAAAACCACAGGATTCACTCGGGCCTGGCGTGCTGCATGGCCCGGCTGCAAAATACTGCGATGCATAAAAATTGAGGGAGTTCTTGGAAGAAGCAGAAATCCTGCTCAGGCCACTCTGAACAAACGCTATTCATGAAAAGGGAACTGGAGCGATTATTTCATGTGACTCATCGAAACCAGTCCCCGACTCAAATCTGAGAAATCGTTCATTTAAAATGTTAAAAAGGTTTAACGAGTAATGGGAAAGAAATCAAGCACGGAGTGTGAGTTGTGTTAACGCTGCGGTGGCGTCATCGCGTCGCATTGGTGCCGGATCTGGATAATTTCAGGGTAACACAACAAAGCCTCCTCCCAGTAAACACCCAGCCAGCCTTAAAGTGTTGCTCAATATCGACTGAGACTTTTTAAACATCATAACAACCACCGAATAATAACAGGAATGACCACGAGTATTTCTCTCATTATAATGGAAAGTTTAACTCTAAGTTTTGATTTATTGATATGTGTCTACAGTTGTAAAGGGAATGATCTGCTGACAGCGTATCTATCTCACTTTTCCCCGGGATCGTTCGACTGCATCTCTCTGCCCCCACCTGTCTCTTGCCCCTGCCCCCCCCCCCCCCCCGAGGCCAGAACCCGGCCAAAAAACGTTGCATAACCGCGGAGAAGGCCGATCGGGGGGGTAGGGGGGGTAGGGGGGGAGCCACAAAAACAAACCATCTCTGTTTTGAAAAGACAAGTGGGTGTATCCACACAAACAGAACAGATTCAGAGGTGTGTTGAGTGAGCCGCGGCTAAAAGTCCGATCTTTCAGCAAGACGATTTATTCTTAGCCGCTGGGAGTTGTGTGTGTGTGTGTGTGTGTGTGTGTGTGTGTGTGTGTGTGTGTGTGTGTGTGTGTGTTGGGGGTCTGCATCAGCCAGTGGTGGGAATTCGTGGGCTCGGTGCCAGATAGGCGGAGTTACATAAGCAGTGTCGATGGTAGAAGAGCCACTGGCATTAAGACATCCCTGTCAACGCCCCTATTATGACAACCAGGACATGGACACGACATGTCAGCCAACATCTACACCACAACCAGGTGGTGTAACTCTGCGGCACTGATGTTTCACTCAGAGAGATAGAGTCAGTGGGTCCGGGCTCCGGGCGACAGCCAGGCAGCGAGTGGTGGAGCTGCAGTATCTGTAGGAATCCACTCAGAGAGAAGTAGAGCAAGTGAAAGAAATGGATTCAGTCATACAAGTTATTGGCTGCAGGAATGTGTGTTAAGGGTTAGAAGCAGCGTTTTATATTCATGTCTTGAACACTTGGACATGCACGTTAAGAATGATGCTCAGGGCATCAAATGATTTGACAACATCTTTGATTAAAAGGATATAGCTGCTGTTATTCTCTCTGTCTCTTATTATTATTATATTATATGTCCATGAGAAGAAAATAATTTTCATGGAGTTCAAATTCAAGCCTGTTTGTTCCTTATGAAAAGGTCATTATGTACAGAGGAATAATATATATTCAACTTTGTCCAAACAGGCAAAACTTTCTGGTCAATTCATCGTTAATTTTCTTTTCATTCTTCTTCAGCAGCAAATATATTTGAGTGAGTTTCGCTTTTCCAACCAATCAGAAAAGCTGAAGTCAGGGGTTGAAGGACATAATTATCCTATTTCTACGTACATGTTTCCCATTGTACGATAATGGCCAAATTACCATAATGCTCCATAATTTCATCAATTATTGTAATGACAGTATTAAGGTTCATAATAATCATCCGTATGGGGAAAAATGGATGATACAGAACAGATTTTCCAGAACTTTGATAATGTAGCTTTAATTAAGTCAAGAAAAAGGGCCAAATGTTCGCGTTGGTCAATTTTTCCAGCTTATTTTATTATAAAAATTCAGAAATTGATATAGATGAAACAATTAGTCAGTTAATTGAGGAATAGATGAATGGAGGTTATCCGTTGCAGCCCATTAAAATCAGCTGTTAAAATTAGAAAAGGACTGAGGGGGAAACAAGTCAGAACATCTGGTGTAATTCCAGAGAGCTTCCATTTCACTCTGCCCCGGCCTCTGTACGAATTCTTCTCGGGACTAAAAGGGCGACAGGTAAACCGGAGCTGTCCTTCCTGTCATGAAGTTATTACTGAGAGAGCTGCTGGCCGGTCATAACTCCCGACTCTGACAGTCAAGAGACCTGCTGACGAGGACCAGAGTTCAGGGAGAGAATGCAGGACAGGACCTGCAGAGCGTCAGCAGCGTCACAGGACCACTGTCCATCCCAGGCGCTGACGACTGACTCCACAGGATCGAGGTCAAAGGCAACCTGGGGGGGAGGGGGGGCAGCTCTGACCTCACCCCTCTGACACGGACATACCCTCGGGGTAAACACACACGTAGGCCCTCACACTGGCGCAGTGTTGCATTTTAGATGAGTGCAGGTGAGGACTGAGGCGGCAGTGTGCTCCTTCCTAGGAAAGCCCAGCGTGTTCTGTAAATGGAGCGGGCGCAGGGAGGTGAGCTATTAATCTGAAACGGATTGAGGACTCAGACCAGCCTCTGACTGCTGCTCTCACTCTGACTACCTGACCTAACGTGTGGCGCCCGGCTAATTACCTGCACAAGTAAGAGAGAGAGCTCGATGTGGGATTACACCAGCTCTGATAGCAAGGGGGTCAAGAAGTTCATTGTCCATTTAGTCCTAGAGACGATTCCTCGATGTGAATAGATTTCATAGTCCAATCGAAACTGGAGTGGAGGCAGATACTAATTAAATGACAGATATATATCAGCCAATGTTTTTTCTTTACTATAAATTCCTGACGTCAATAAGAACGATGTAGGATCTAGTGAATTTAATCATAGTTTCATAGAGCGGCTGCTTGGCCTGGCCGGAGCTATGCACTCTAATTGAATGTTTTATTTCTGGCTCCTCGAATGTTTTAATCCTGTTCCAACCGCGTAAACCACTTTGCAAAGTGTGTTTTGGAAAGTGCCGTATGAATAAAGTTATTATTCCATGTGTCTGTGTGAGCCTGTGTCGTACAGAGCTGTTGCACCACCTCGGTTTGAAGAGACTGACGTGGGTGTGTTTGCGAGCTGGGAGATCTTCTATCTTCGCTTGTGTTTACTTTGTTATTCTTAACATCTTTTAACTGTCTGCTGTTTGCTTTTAGTCCCTCGCCTGAAACCTCAGGCTTCTATAAACTGCTCTGCACTTAATAGCACGGCCACTTAAGACTTCCCTCCAGATCCTCTTTGCTTTCAAACCGAGCTTCATATTGTGCAATTACCGTGACTGGGTTACTTTTCTCCTGCTGCTGCCAGATCGGCCTCATCTCCTCTCGTCAGTGAGCACCATTACACAGTCTCGTGTTGTGGAGCTTGTGATTGTGGCAAAGACAAACAATCCCACAGTTGCGAGTAGGTGTGGATCAAATGCTGTAATTGTGAGATGCAACGGTTGAAAGGCCGGCACAGCAAATGTTTATATGTCAGATGTTTGGGGACTTAAACCGGGCTGATCATGTATTGTGAATTATACAGAAACAGAGGCCCCTTTGTGGCTGGGACACTCAGCTCGGATGGTGCGTCTGCAACAGTCTGACGAACCGCTCTGACCTGTGGCACCTGCGACCTCTGGTTAAACACCGGCGAGAGGACATTCCTGTCCTCCTCCGGTCCAATAACCCTGCGAGGGGAGGCAGGCCGGCCAAAAGCTGGAGGGGAGAGAGAGAGAATATGAGCTGTTCCTCTCCCAGCGTATTGGCATCTGGAGAGAGGAGCCTGAACGGGAACAAACACTTTGTCCTCATCGGCAAAACCCAGAGAACCACGGCCAGATCACAAGACGCCTGGAGGACACAGGCCCGGGGGAGATGGTGTCATGAAAAATGTGTGAGAGTGTGAGAAACAGGGGAGAGCACATGTTACAGCAAGGGCGGACAACCTGGAGCTTGGTTGCAACAGGCTCTCTGTGATGAACGCAGTTGAAACGAGGTGATGGTACCTATAATATATCAGATTGACCGACGATTAATGGGCGATAACTGAGCTTCACCACATCGGCTCCACCACAGCTCACTGTAGCAGCCTTGTTTACACCCGTCCCGCTGCTTAAAGCTAAATGGAGCAGCTGTGTGAGGATTCAATAAACAAGTCGTGTGTCACATGAGATTCGTGCACTTCCACGAATAAGCAACGTATATTTAGCCGCTGCTCATCCTGGACAGCGAGGGATGTTATTGAAAATGGTTCGTTAGGACGGGGAACAGTCGTGTTCTGTAGAGGAAGACCAACCTGTTGGCTCCTAAACAATAAACTCTGTGGAATCATCGTTCTGATCATAGAAAGCAACAAAAAAAACATAAATATTTGATTGTCTATATTTTATATTGCTCAAATTCATGCCATTTCTTTTCTTCATGCTTTGCGTTTGTACTTTTACAGACCACATTCATTCAAGTGTAAAACAAGAAAGATGTATTTTATTGTTAATGTTGATTAATGTCATTGACCTCCAGGCATCCCGGGGGTTTGTAGCAGACACATGCAAATGTTACAACGAGGGCGTAAATCATTTGTGTGATGTGAAACACAAATCAGAAAAAGGCTTTGAACTGCCACAGTTACATCTATTATCTATTTTTATTGACAGTTTAACGCAGCTCAGATTTGATCTAATCGTTTAAACGTGAGTGAAGCATCGAGCTCCTACGATCTGATTCCGAGAACGCTCTCCCCCTAATTACTCTGAAACAATATTTATCAACCAGGCTGCCGTTAGCAGACCACAGGCCTCGACAAGTTCACGACTATTCACATCTGACAGCTTGTTAAAGTATGTCCTCCGGGGCAGAGTCGGTGTCACAGTGTTACTGTTTGAAAGAGGTGGGTCCCCACAGGGATGCAGATGCTTGTGGTTACAGTTCACTTAAGTTGACTCCCATGTTACACACGTGAGTTTTACCTCTAGAAGGCAAACACTGGATCGTTGCTTGGTAAATATTCAGATTCCAAGAATCCTCTACAGGCCCGGTTATGTAAGTTTAGTGTTAAAATGACAATGGAGAGGAAGTGTAAAGATAAACTACACTTGATTTAATGTAGACGACAAATTGGTACTGTTTACTACAAGTTTAAGAAGCTATAACTAATGAATATGTGTTAATAAATCATTTACAAATACTTTGTTGATCACTTATAAGCCATCACTACAACAAATACAACAACTTTAAGTCGGCCAGGTTGTGACCAAATGATTTATTTTCCATTTTGATTTGAAATTAATGCATCTATGCAAAGGTTTGTTATCCATTATAAAGGTTCTTGGGTTTCTCACTCTAATAAAAAAATTCTAAATAACAATAATAATAGTAAGTAAGGTTTATTTATGTAGCACTTGCTTACAAAGTTAGAAATTGATTTCCATGACATAATTATAAAAGCAAGTAAAATAAAAAATAATAATTTAATCAAAAGAAGCTAAATAAAATAAATAAGTAGAACAATATAAAAAATAATAAAATAAACAGGTGCTTCAGTTAGAAGGTGGCCTATAAAAATAAGTTAGACCACAAGCTCAGTAAAAGCCCAATTAAATAAATATGTTTTTAAGAGCCATTAAAAGGAGCATAAGGATCCAGCCAGTCTGATCTCCTCAGGATGTTTGACATTAGTGGTAAATAACCCTGCTCTAGTTTTCTTGATAAAGACAAAGACTGTGTTGTGATGGAGTAAACACCACTGAGCACCTGGCAACCAGCTGCTCCTATCAGATGCTTAAAATCCCTCAATTATTCATCATTAACGAAGCAATTACCTTTTGATTTCATATTTCCCAGCCTGATCACAATTCCTTGGAATGAATCGTTCTCTCGTGAATCCAAGGAAGAGTTTGAAATTCATGTGGATGACAACGTCCAGATGCAAGAATCTCCACACATCTGCTTCTCCGGGCAACATGCTTAGCTTTGTCGGGAACTGCCGGAGATGTGACCTCCAGAGTGTTAGAGCAAAGCCTTTTGAAATTGTCACGACCTGAGGCTCAGCAGCAGCAGCCGGGAGGCAGAGAAGTCGCTTTCATCTCCACGCTGCTCAGCCCTTTTTTAATATAACCTTATGTGAAGTTAAAGCTGATAAAAAACCCTCAAATATATCTGGAAATTCCAAATATCTGGAAAGAATTTCTACATTCTTTTATTCGCCTCAGAATCAAATAAAGATTTATGTGTTTCGTTTTTTTAATGTCTTGGTAATAGTATGATAAAACTGAAAGGCTGGAACTGAGATGTTTGGAAACGTGGACCGTGTGTTACTGTAAGTTTGGTATCTGGTGTATTTGTACTCCACTTTCGCGCTGGGCAGCAGCATAGTGTTACAGCAACAAACAGGATGTGCTATCAAGTGCCACTGGCGACCAGTACCGGATATAGTTTACGAAGTGTCGGTATGCAAGGGGGGGGGGGGGGGGGGGGGGGGCTCGTGTCCCAGGGAGGCAGCAGCATGAAAGATTTATGAATCCTCGACCCTGCTCGACTCGGCGAGGAGTCAGAATGATTTTTTCCAGAGCATGAACGTGAGCTCCTCAGAAAAAACCCACACAGCTTCGAAACTTTCTGTTGACTCAGAAAACACATCGCCGTGTTTGTTGATGTGCGCGCTTGCAAGGTGACGGAGCCCAAACAGGTGGAGTCATCACTGCACACCAATGGCCGATTCATCCTTACCAGGACTCACATGGCAGCTCGGAGCACATTCACACTCCTGACGCCTCCGGGCCGCACGCTCCGACACACACGGCCGGCTCAGAGATGACCAGAGGTTACCCCGAGGAGCAGGCTTTTCCCCTTACCAACTATGGCCTCAGAGTCCTAACAGCTATTAAAACCTGAGTTCTTGGGTTTGTTTAGGGAAGCAGGACTCAGGCCTCTGCTGCACGGTGACCACATGTCCCCCCCCCCCCCCCCTAGAGAAACGCCTGTACAGTCTCACACTGTAATTACAACAGCCGAAGGAGAACAAGATACTATCAAGCCATAGAGAGATGAGCTGAACCGAGACATCGATATGTGTTTATAATCAGAGGAAAGAGCTAATCTGAATAAGGTTTAATGAACATTCAGGGAAACAAACACACATTCAAAGAGCAGACAAAGAGCAAAATGACAACACTGCTGCATAAATACAAAAGAAGAATGGAACGTTGATGTCACTTTAAGAGAATCTCAAGAGGATGAAGCCTTTAAAAAGAAACAAGCTTTCCGCTGTGACCTCTGTCTAAGAAAAACATCGAGCAGGAGAGTTGGTTGATTGTGCAAAATATGGGTCATCAGAGTATTATTACTGGCTGCTAAAAAAACTTTTAACAAACCTGGAGTACACACTTAAAACTCTCACATAAAGAGTCTCTACACAGAAGGAGCCTAATAAAAGCAGTGACTCAGCTTTTACCAGCAGTACACAACTGTATATAAAAGTACAATAGCTCAGCCATTACATCTGGAAGATGAAAAACCAGTTTCCCAGTTTGTGTCCCTGCAGAGTTAAGTGCAGTACTGACACCAGTGGGGATGTAAACTGCACTTTATATTCACTTTTAATCCACTGCTGATAATGCATTTTCCAAATATGATGATATGATATATTTTACATATTTAATGTTGTGACTTGAAAGAATATTCTGGATGTTTGTTAATGTTTTAAATGTAAAACAAACAGAAAGTCTGATTACTGTGTTTGAATGAAGCCCGACTAATAATGGCTTATCTGATCTATCATGTTTAACTTCCTGTAAATCATAACCCACCGACTCAAGCTTTTGTATTATTACTTCAACGAGAGCAAGTTTATTTTACTTTACTAAAACTTCATTTGTTACTTATCTTTGATGAGACTAAAACAGATTTTTAAACTTGAAAAAACATCCCTCTTTTCTTTTCTTTACCATTTCTGTCTTGGACCCTCTCCTCCCCTAAAGGTCACAGCCTGCCCCCCCCCCCCCATGCACAGATTAGGTGAAAGGCAGGGTACAGTAAACACACAGTCATGCTCGCCTTCACACCTACAAGCCCCCCTTCGTTTCCAGTAGAAACATACAAACACACCCAACGGCCCCGGGGCCCCTGAGCACAGAGCCACCGCGCTGCCCCAGCCTGCACCTTCATTATCCAGCCTGAGACGACTCATTTACTATCAACAGCAGCCAATGCGACACTGTTATCTCGTCCCAGCGCTGAGTGGAAACTGTGCGGTGCAGACAAGCTGTATCTTGCAGCAGCGATTGCAGAATGAACGCACATTTATTACAGTACGAGTTTTACAGGTGACGCAGTGTGGCCTTCCGCTCAGGACTGTGCAGCGCTAATAAAAAAAAAAAAAAAACTAAACCAAACAAACAGCCCTCACGTCAAAGTGACGCGTTGCCGTGTGTAAACGCCGACTAATCGTGCTGGGGCCTCCTTCACATTGGCCGGCTCTGATAAGCTGCATCTCGCTCAGCATGGCCCCCTACAAGGAAAGACAGGGTTTGAAGTTGGCTCCAGTAGAACTGATAGGAGGCCCGCAGCTTGTGTTGTGTCACCGAACACCAGCCACATTCAGATAAAGGTTACACAGCCAGGACTGTATGAGGCCAAGGCTATAGCTCGAGAGTAAGGGAGGGAGGGGCGACCGAAAATCCAGGACTTGTGCCAAATAAGATTAATAATTTGTTATTTAGCCTCATAAGTCAAAAATAAAAACGGTGCAGAGCCGGTGGCAGGACGTTAATAAGGTTCTACAGATTGAAATCGACCGGCTGTTATTATATGAGCTTTAAACTCGGAGCTCAAGCGTAAACAGTGCAGCTTTTACCCCACGGGCCCACGTTCACTGCTACAGTAATGCTCCCTGCTCTTATTACAGCGGGGGGGGCAAATCTTCCACCACACATCCCCCCCTGCTCCCAATATGTGTCCTCAGGTAACTCTGTCTAATGAGCTTTAAACAAACAGGTAAAAGCTGCAACTAACATAACTCATTCTGCTCTGAAAGTCTTCATATCGGACAATTTGTCTTTTGCTGGTGAAAGGCTGAGATATGAGATTGGTTATTACAGTTTAGCGCAAATAGAAAAGCCTTGAATCTGATTGTAAAATGAACAGGGAGCCAAAGAGGAGAGTTTAGGACGGAGGTGATGGGCTCAAACTTTTTATCACCAGTCAACATCCTTCCATCTGTCATTTGGGACCTTCTCTGGGCGAGTTAGTGAAGATATACAGCCGGTAACAATGAGTAATAATAGCCCACAAGGTCCAGTATCACCAGGAGACAGAGTGTTTGTGTTTCAGGGTTCAAATGTTCTCAATTTAAAAATAAAAAGTTGGTGACATCAACAGAAACCTGGACCACACACAGAGTTCACCACCTAAGACATCAGGGTTTGTCTCCATCAGCAGAAAACTGTCTCTGCTGGTATTTATGCATCAAAAGAGCAGCAGCTGATTGCTTGTGGGTCAGAAATTCATTTTTTTTAAATGCACTCACCCGGCCCATGTAAACTCTGATGATGCTGAACACAGGGGGGGCTGTGGTGAGGCTGTTTACACGGAGCATGATTACAGAGCGTGTGCTGCTTAAGGGGTTAAAAACGAAACTCAAGAGGATAAACGAGAAGAAAACTGCTGAATAAAATCAAGCGGTGCCCTTTAAAGGGAACAGGTCGGCTCAGTGACGGCAGCTCGTCACAGTTGTTGCACCTTTATGACCTCACCAATAAGTGACACTCGCCAGCAGAGTGACAGCGGCTTGTAAACCCTCTGTCCCGGCGTGATGAATGGGAGTGGGAGGGAACGATTGCAATAGCTCATCCATTTTTTATTACCACTGCATTTCCTTCCAAGCTCGGTCGATGATGTCTATATTACACCCAGTCAACTGTGGAGCTCTGGGGGAAGGGTTGTGAGAACCAGTACCAGGTTGTAGACGTTCCACTTTTTTTAGAAACTGCAGTAAGACATGTAGGGAATGGGATGATTTGCTTTCTGCTCCCCCGAATTGTAAGGGCTTAACTTTTTAGAAGACCACAAAGATGTCTGCTCTGCCCAGTAGCAGCCGGGGAATGGAGCCCTGGAAAGGAGGTGCCGTAAATAAACCCACTCGACCAGTTTCATCTGTCAATTATTACTTTTCACCTTGTTTTTATAGCATCACATAAATAATTAACAACCTAAAATAACAGAAACGAGGTTTGCGTCATGCCGTCCATCTTTATTCACAGGCTTTGACGGACATTTCTTGATTTAATAAGCGCACATACTAGATATGCTGGGGATGGTGTATCTGTGAGGAGATAGTGTAAGTGTCTCTAATCATCTCATACTTCAGGTTGATTGCTTTATTACGTTTCTGATGTGTTACAGCCGTGATATAAACATCTGGTTTGTCTATGAGCGTCTGGTGTTTAACAGCAGCTTGGATGAGCCGTGGTGTTGCCTGTCACGCAGGAATCTAACTGTATTGTTTACTTATTGTGCTGGAACACAAAGTAACCCCAGGACAACGCCCTGACAAACCTGTGCTGAGTGCGGCCGCTGCCAAGACACACGTGAGTCTCTCAGTGGGAGTCGTGACTGGTTTTCAATGATGATCCGTCCAAGTGGGAATCAGGTTGAAAACAGATGTTGTCTGAACTTCCTCCTGGTTATCTGAACTTCCTCCTGGTTATCTGAACTTCCTGCAGATTACAGACCCGGCCCACGTAATACATAGTTAAATGAGCTTAAGGCATTTCTACCTGACTTGCAGTGACGCACCTTCAGCTTCTGCTCCATCAACATGACGGGAGTGATCGTGTTTAGCCACCAACAGCCGGCCTTTGTGTTCGTTTCAGCGATGGGGGGGGGGGGCACATGCATGCAGAGGACGGGTGGCCATTCTGGTGAAGACATTCCTCCGAGTCCGTCTCCTCTGAGGTTAACGTGTCACAACAGTAACCATATCAACAAAGGCCACCTTTAAGCTTATTAGGAGCGATTAAGGAGCTCAGCCGGGCTCACGGCTCGAGCGGCGAGATGGAAGAGCGTGCTCGTTTTCCAGCGTGCCCCCCCCCCCCCCCCCCCCCCCCGGTAATAATCTCAGTGTGTTTCCGAACCACAAAGGCAAGGAGCTTATTTTAAATGTCAAAACCACAAACAGCGAGGAGCTCCTGCCTGTGTTTGACCCGAGGCTGTGAGACAGTAAAGACTTGTGTTGTTGCAGTACAGGTGATGGGACATCTGTGTCAATCAGAGGCCCGGGACTGACTTGTGTGTCTACCTCCACATGACATACACCTGTTGTGTGAACTGACAGGTGGGATCTCGAGGCAGCCGTCTCCACCTGCCCTGAGCCTGGAGGGTGGCTTCACTTCACTCTGTGTAATCCCCGACTGTCTTTGCTCCGGTGTTCCCTGCAGAGCTCTCATGCCAGACTAAGACTTCCCCTGTGCATCTTCTAGAGAAGGGACAAGGTGCTTTCATCTGCAGCTGTATCTTCAAAAAACAACGTCCATTATCTTTAAGATCGGCTGAGGAGAATAAAAGCAGCTGTTGCCAGTAGGTGGGTAGTTCCGTGTCAGTGGCACAGGGCTTAATTTGCACACATGCACCTTACACACACAACCGGCAAATGTTAACTGTGGACGTTAAGCTTAAATCTTTAAATCCTCCAGTGTTATCAAAGCATGTCTGCAAGAGCAGGGGCAGCTGCTACCCAGGCTGCTCGGTGTCTACAGGTCAAACACTGGGGTGCAATAAAAAAAAAAAAGTGCTGACCCCTCTGCACCTTGACAGCAGAGTTCAACAGTAGTCGGCCTGTTCCACCTCTCGTGTTTACATGTGACCACGTGAGCACAAGCGCCCTGCAACACGCTGGATCACCCGGCTGAACGTGATCCCCCCCCCCCCCCCCCCCCCCCCAGCTTCCATATCACAGGACGGAAACATGTCAAAATGCATAAGGCTCTATTATCACACACCACTACACCGAGGGGGCTGGGGGGGGGGGATCATCACAGCTGCCTCCGGTTTGCCCAGGAGACACTCCAAAGATCCCGGGCCTCTGTGTCACCGGTTTGATAATGAAAACGGAGATTAGAGGGGATCATGGCAGGAGGAGAGGTTCAGTTGGAGCCGAGCGCTGACAGGAGGAGCCGGGATGCCGGGCACAGGCCGGACACATCCAGACTCAAGGTCAACCGGGGAGAGAAGGCAGTAGATTAGCTGCTTCACATGGCGAGGGAGGAAGGGTTAGGGAGGTGGGGGGAGGGAGGCAGGGGAAAGATAGAGTACCTGGCTTACATGTGTTGATGGGGGAAGAGAGAGGGAGGCATGGTGCAGTGTATGCAGTGTAAACAACGCAATGTTTGTGTGATGGACATTAAAGAGACAGGGAAAAGACTATTTCGGAGTAAACACAAAGTTAAAAAAAGGGAAAATATGGAATCTGTCCATCCTACCTGGAGCTCACACCACGCCACCTCCACTGTTGTCTCGGTGTCCAGCCCTTTATAGACTGTCTTGAAGGATCCTCTCCCAATCTCGATGTTGAATTTGAGGTATCTTCCATCAGGGGAAGTGGCCACCGCTTTGGTCTCCACGTCTTCCTTCTCCTCCTGCTCCGACAGTATCCTTTGATGCTTATTGTGCAGGTCACTCTCGGAGTCCGAGTTGACCTCCTGGCCCCTGGTTCTCTGGACGGGACCCCAGGTGCCGGGCACGAGGGAGCCTGCGTCGGGCTCCTGGCTGCTCGGGGGCGTGATGGTGCTGGTGCCCGGGCTGGAGACCGGGGACGGACATGGTGGAGTGTCGGTTGTCTTCTCCTCCTCTGCTCGGGACTCGCACAGTGTCGGGATGTTCTCCGCGGACCACGACAGGGCTTTGGAGAGGACGCCGCTGTATAAAGGCGAATCGATGTCCATGCTGATCTTCTGGAGCCCGTAAGAGTTTCTGCGTGCGCCCAAGCCGTGCGTCCGCCGCACGGATGGCACCCGGGACAGGCGCTCGTCGGTCATATCCACAGGGAGGCCCGGGAACCCGCGTCCTGCTCTCTCGACCTGCGCGTGTGACATGTTGGCAGGTTCAACGCCGTCTTGGTCTGGAGCCTGGATGTGGAAACGGCACGAGGACAAAAGAGTACAGTTACTCCAAGTGACGCGTTACTTTTCCATGATGTCAAAGGCGTGAGTGGCTTTAAATAAATAAAAAACAAGGCTGTCACACAACTAAAGAAACAGATCAAACCATAAACTGGCAAACTTCCGACCTTGGAAACGTCTGCAAAGTTGTTTTTCTTTCAAAACAAGACGAATAAGAACAATACTCACTCATCCCAGCTGCTGTGTGGAGGAAATATTTCACGCTATTACGCACGAAAACGCATCGTTTCCATCAAATAATCCCCGCTGTCCTCTTGTCTTCACAGAGTCCTCAGCCATAACCTCCTCTGGAAGGACGGAGCTGCCTATATCCACCGAGCAGCGGAGGGCTGTGCGTCCTGTGCGCTCCCAGTGCGCGCTCCCAGCTCCGCCCCGCGCTGCTCGGACGCGCCCACAGCTCCGAACCACTCCGAACACACAGGGACTTCATCACAACATGACAGGAGGAGTGTCCGTGAACCATTTCTCTAGAAACGGCACCGTCATGTTTTTCGCTTGGATTTTTGTTACTTCTTATGCGTAATTGATATCCAAAGACGATCAGGGGGATATCTTTAAAATTCTGAAAACTGGAGGAGTGTTGTGCAAAATGCATAAGAAGTAAAAGAAGGGAAGGTTATTTTATTTAATATGAGGATCAGTATTTTTATGCATTTGTTTTTCTTAGTATTTATCGGCTGAACAGGTGTCAAATGACATATTCTACTACTGCAACAGAACATGATGTCTCCTCCTCCTCCTCCTGTAATTGGCCCGTCACTGATCAAGACGTCAACTACTTACATTTCTCAGAATTAAGATGAGTCACTTCTCTCAAATCTCATATTTGATTAGCAAATGGATGCTGCAACAGGAGAGGACAGGCCTGCAGGGAGAGCCAGTCAGGAGAGAGCTTCTGCAGAAACAGGACACCTTTATCACCAGTGACCACACTGGGCCCGTGTCCCACACGATCTCACACGTTATCAGACACGCACACACACACGCACGTGTCCCTGGAGCTGTGTCACCCCAACAGGCTGGGGCCCAGCAGCACATGATGCAAGTGGACTGGGCCTCCGTCACTCACTGTACAGCTGCAGGCAGATATTAGAGCTTATCTCCGTCAGTGTGGCTGGAATCTGCACGTCTGCACTGTGGGGCCCAGTTCACATTATAATGCATCACAAAAAAAACATCAAAGACACTTCAGGGATGTCGCATTGGGACGAAAAGTGTGAAGAGATGTACAAGCAACAAAAAATAGCAAAGAACTAATTTATTTTCCTACACGATATGAAAAAAGATTACAGAGAGAGGGATTAACAGGAGTGTCACAGTAGCTACTGCACATTATGACAGGATGACAGCAATCTGTACGTGAAGTCCTCTGTACACTCAGCTGCGTGGAGCCGGGGTCGGTGGAGCGAGTCTCTGCCGAGTTCCTCTTCTGGAAGCCTTTATTCTCAAAATAAAAAAAAGTCCCTCTGGTGTCGTGCTCTGGGATTTCTTTCAAGGTTGGAACAGGAGGAACAACAGCCGGGCAAAGGTCCCGAGCTAATTCTACCGTGTAAATTTATTAACAGGGGAAAATTGCCATAAAACCGGTTTATATTTACTTCCTGTATTTACAATAAAGAGAGTAAAGGTACAGCTGGTGGGAAAAGATAATTCCCTTAAGTATTCAAACATATCTACGCCCCTGATAGATTAATTGCATGTTTACACGGCAACAAACGTTACCTGTGACAACTTTGAACATGGGGTCAATGCTCTTTTTACCCAAACACTTACACATTGGTTCTCCTCCAGTAAGAAAAGGCTATGAATTCTAGGGCGAACCAAAAGGCAACAACATTTACTGTGCCAGCATCCTCCAGGCTGGGCACTGAGGTGCACCCTGCGCAGCCATAGTCGGCTAAATATTAAAAATGTGCCCGTAAGGTAGAGTATGAGGGTTCCCCGACAGCGTGAGTGTGATTCCAGCACCGCTTCAGAAGAATTTGACGCCCTTTCCGTCGTCCAAGGTGATGATCTCAGCTTTGCCGTCTGTTTGTAAAGCCTGCAACGAGCGCTGGAGCATCCAGTCCTCAAGACCGTGAAACTCTGGAGGAACAAAGTCAGGCTCCGGTCAGAAGGTGGAATGAAAATAAACATCTGCTGTTTAGAACATTGACTGCGTATAAAGATGGACGGCATGACAGATCCCTAGAAGTTGAGCCAACAATGTTCATCGCCACCTGGTGGCTGGCTGCGGTATAGGTACAGGTTGATGTTTGCTTACTCAGCGATTAAAATTTTATACAAAATGAATCAAACTGAATATATTTGTTGATGCAGATTGATTTTAGTAATTTAATGGATCCATACCTTCACCCTCTGTATCATCACCATTGGCCAACTCGTAAAGTGTAAACACAGAGTTGTTCATCCCATTTCTGGAAACCTGAAACATCACAATAAAGAAAAACTTCAGTTACTTCAAACAAATGTCATGAATGAACTAAACCCAGCAGCCTGAGTCTGGTTCTCTGTCGGGTTCATTCAGGCAGACTTTTCAGAACAGGTCCTGCTTTACTGAGACTCCTTTATGAACCAGCCCTCCTGTTACTACCTATGTACTGGAACAACATGTTTACATGCACTGTAGTAAACTGGGAATATGTTTACAAGCAGCAGGTCAGTGAGTTTTTTTCCTTAAACTGCCTTTCAGAGGCATTATTTACTTATTTTCATCTCAGCACCGACACAATACACATTTACTCTATGTTCCATGTATTTATTCTGTAAAGAGCCTGAGCCAGAGTCGTGTTTTAGTCTCTCAGGTCTTAAACTGTTGTGCTTTTTAGCAACTAAATATCTTAAGTGGCTTTGATAACATCATAAAACGGTTGTCCTGGACAACATGTTCTGGATCAACAACGTACACTCGCTTTAAAAAGGACACTTTGCACTTTCTCTTCATCTTTTATCAACTGGACAAATGAACAAAAATGCACAGTTTCACAGACGGAACACGATGTCTCCTGGTTCCATGACTCACCCACTGGTATATTAACTTGCCCCACTCCTCTGGTCGTCTCCACATGACCAAACTCCGGGACTTGTTTTTGTCCAACCATTCCAGGTTACCTGAGGTCAGCCGCAACAATAACACAAGAAGACAATTCACTCTCAAGAAAGAATTTTCCGCAGTGAGACAATGAGATTAGAATTATTTTTGGGCTCCAATTGAATGATCAGAACACTTGATGCAAATGAGTCATTGTGACCAAGGGAAAAACATCTGGACAGAACAAAATGTACCTTTTTTCCTCAGCTCCTCGAACACAACTTGAATTGCTTCCATTGACAGTTTCCCTGGACTTCAGTTAAGGAAATATAAAACAAAAACTTGACTCTCGTGTGCTCAATGCACTGAACAGATGAAAACCCTTTAACACCTGTAAAACTTCTGAGGTTAAATATTTTATATAATCATCAGACACGACCACCTGTACTGTAATGTGTGGCAACCTTAATATCCTCTGGGTGAAGTTTAATTATATATCCCAATAAAAGAGGCAGCCTATAAACCTTTGACTCTAAACTTGATGAGTGACAATGGGATTTGAAAACAGGTGCTTCAGGATTTACACGGCGACGGGTTAGGATACGTTCTATCTTCTTGTTGTTGAACACGGGGGTTTCCTGAGCCTCCATGATGTCCAGGGTGTAGAGCTTGTGATGCCGGCAGTACGACAGAGCCAGGGAGCACCATGCTGCCAGCTGTTTCTGTCTCGTGTCCACATTGGGCTGTAGCCTGTCCGCAGAGAGATGAGCAGAAGATATAAAGCTTGTTTTTCAGTGAGCCAGAAAATATTCAATACAGCTGTAGATCTAGTTTGAGTAGCCTCTTCCTTAACTTTAAATTGTATACATGAGAAAATCTGTAATTCTGGAGAAAAGGGGCCAAAGGAGTTAGCACAGTCATCACATACTATCAGTGAGGTTTGAGTGTCACTTGTGTTACGACTGGAACTTGAACACTTATCAGAATAAGACTTATCAACAGGTTGCAGAGTCATTATAATTTTCAAATAGTCACCAGTGTACAGCACAAAACACACAGTTTCTACCTGAAGCAAAAGATTGTGTCCCCTTGTGTTTTCTTGTTATGTCAGTGTTAGATTTGTTGACAGGAATTTCAGCACTGAGGTCTGTAGAGGTGATGTCACAACCAGCTCATTGAATACAACTCCCTCAAACCTTAAGAGTATAAGAGCTCAAAACATGAAATTACATTCTAGTCTCTTTGTAATAATCAGTTAGCAGATTATTAGGTACAACTGGTTAATAATAATCGATCAGCCCTTTAAAAAGATAAGCGTAGATTCAACTGTTTGTTACTTAATTTTGATAGGTGTCATTTGTTGTTCTGCTAAACTGCAAAGCTTTAAGAGGTCTTTCTGTTATTAAGCCCACCCTTATAGATGGAAATAATTATTTTCTCAGACACACGCAACATAATTTGCCAAATTCTGGAAAGTGATTATCACGTGTCTCTCTCTGAGGTTATACAGTTTCTCCCCTGTTAAAAGGGTTCTTTGGTAGTTTTACTCTTGTTGAGGGTTAAGAACAGAGGATGTCGCACCTTGTTAAACCCTTTGAGACTAAATGTGAATAAGGGCAATACAAATAGAATTTAAATGTGTTTAACATCTGTTGCTCAGTGTACATAACAAACTGAACATAGCTAGAGAACCTGCACAGATGTAAACACCTGTATCCATCTCAGCTGATCATACACAGTTTTGTAAACATGGACTTTTGATGTCTCTCTCTTGTTTTGTATTAGTTTCCTCCCGTTGCTGTGCTCGGTGGTGTTATGATCATGTATATGTCACATTAAATAAAACCCTCTGAAGTGTCTAAATGCGGCTTCGGCTCCACAACTTGTCACAGAAACAGACGAGTCACAGTAGTGTCTGCTACACCGGTTCCTGGACGTGTTGTTGTGGCTGACAGCTCGGATCTGACACGGAGCTAACAGCTAGCCACAGCTAAACCTCGCTCTTAACACCATCCCTGAGTTAAATGTTGATGTTTGGATGTTGTCACGATGACCTGCGGACATCACGAGCTCAACGAAACCGACAGAAGCTGCGGGATAAACTTTCTTTCTCGATGTGAGTAAATCCACTTCCCTAGCCGATTAGCCAGTTAGCCAGTTAGCCGGCTAACGTGATGCTAGCTCGTAAATCCACACATTTCGACTCGCTAACGTAGAAACAGCGGAAGATAACAATCGATTTTGTTCGTGGGATTCAAACGAGACTCGGGGGAAAAAGCGAACTCACGTGAAAAACGGTGGGAAATTGTACTGCCAGGGCCACTCGAAGCTCATCGTGCCACCGCTGACAGCTTCCGGAAACACGGCCCCACTCCCAAATGGATCCGGACGAAACAACGACACAGGTTCACTGAAGGAATTAACTAAAACACATAGAATATAAACTAAAGATAAATTCAATCATATTCACTTTAATACTCTGTTTTGAACATAGATACAAACTACGTAGACATTAAATAATGATTCTCTCTCGATACACATGCTAATGAAAGACTTTAATAAAGAGATAAACAAAAATAAAACTATTTAGACATACACGAATGATCACAGGTGGAATGAGGCCTATTGTACTTCTGAGGAAGGTACTTCAATTGTTTCAGTAGAAAGCAGTTTAGGTTCAGGTTATTCTTCAGTCAAGCTGCTTTACATATTAACATTTTGCTCCGAAAACAACTTGTCAACGTAAATAATATTACAGATTGCTATTAATATCCAAAACCTTCCCCTTGACTAATTTAAGATAGATATTAAGAGATTTATTACACATAATAGCATCAGTTAAAGGTTCAGTGTGAATGATTTGGTGCCATCTAGTGGTAACGTTGCATGTTGCCGTTGAACACCCCTCACTTGACTCTCCCCTTTAAAAGATGATAGAGAACATGTGGTAGTCTTCAGTTGTCATAAAAACTCAAAAGATTTAGTTCGTCCAGTTTGGGCTACTGTACAAAAAACACGGCAGCCTCCGTAGAGAGGAACCACTCCTGATGTAAATATGAAGTATTTAAATATAAAGGCTCATTCTAGGGTCCAGAAAAAAAACAACTTATTCAATTTAGATGAAACTCAGTAGTAAAAACATTACTAAGATAGTTTTATATTCAATTACTGCCAATAGATCCCTTATACCTTAACCTTACAGATTGGATCTGAAGGATATTGAATATGTCTGCCTGCACTGTGAGTCACTATATGTCTGTTAATGACAAAAATGAAAAAAAACAAGAATAAAGACACAACTTAGTTTTATTTTTTTACAAAGTTACTTTATTATTCAATAGCTTGTGCATTTCCAACACCTCTCAGCATAAACATACTTTCTATTTCTATTTACAAGACATAAATCTCTGCTAATATCCAGTTTACCTTTTCACGGTCAGATTGACTTTACCACCAACTTGTCAAAAATATGTCTTACTTATTTATATTTCTATGTTATGGTACAGTTTCTTCAAGTACAGCAAGATCCAAGAAACGTATTTTACAGTTCAGTGGATGTATTCTATGTCACCATCTAGTTCACATTATTAATATTTCTTTTTTATACATTTCTATATTACAATAAAACATATTCATGGGTCAAAACAAAACAAAAAAAAATGCAGTATTGGATTATAATCTCAGTTATTGCAATATGTGATATACTTTAATATCAAATCCAAAACAATATTTAAAAGTCATTAAACTAGAATAAAGATGGAAGCAATCAGTGACAGTTCCTTACAGAGAGAATTGATGCATCTGTCCAGCTGTGACTTGGTTCCTATTTCAGCTGCGAATTAGAAAAATAAAACAAACTAACAAAAAAACAAAACAAAAAACGATTAAAATCTCCAGAACGTGATTTGTTTCACTCTCACAGATGTGACACAGTTCTTCTTCCACCCAACAGACAGGCTCAATAATCTGAGATGGGAAACTGAACCACACCGACACCTGTGCCGGTCAATTTCCTCCAATACTGCCAAACGTAGTTCTAACTGTGTGAGCCTCCTATGGAGTAAAATCTGGTTACACATGCTTCATATATTCTCAGCAAAGACTATTTGAAAGTCTCTTTACTAGTTTTTACGGTGTTATCTTCATAATCTGAGCAGAGAAAGCTTCAGGAGCCTTTTCACTTATGTTAAAAGATGAGTTTTGTCTTCAGGTGTCGCACCGAAGCCGTTTACGTGCACTTCAAACCACGTGAGCACATTTAGACATTTGCCCCCGTACTGCACCAGGGGCGTGTGACTGCTTTAGCTGGAGTGGAAGATGCGCTCGTATTCGTTCAGAACAAACTCCACGATCTGGTTCTGAAACACCATGTGTATGGCGATGTTGGACGCCTCCATCTCGGGCCGGAGCAGCGTCGGACCGAACACGATGGCGACGTTCTGCACAGACATGCGATTCTCCTCCCAGCACTGAATGACCCTGTGAAAAGACATTTAATCCACATCAATCTCTCTCTGTGGAAGTTCTCAAACTATTGTCATGAAACAAACACAGATCAGAAGAGAAGATAATAAAGTTTACCTGCGTAAATGACCAAAAAGCATCTCCATGGTGTCGTGGTTTGGAAGGGGAAGGGATTTGACCAGATCACGCATGCAAGACACTTTCTGGTTATGATCAGGAATTCCTAAAAAAAAAAAAACAGGATCAATCAGTTATTAATTCATAGAATCGTTTCCAATTAGCCAGACAAGAGCCCTTTTATACATAAGGATGTTAAAATGAGTTTACTGATGGCGCTGATGAAGTTTTCAAAGTGGCTGAAGGGGAAAAGCGGCTCTGGAAGCTCTCGGAAAAACAACTTGAGCGCTCCGGTGATGACGTGAACGTCCTCCCACTGTCCGTCCTCCAGGTCCAGCTCCTCTGTTGGGACAAAAAACAGGTGCAGGGACCATTACCACACAACAGAGGGCGCTGTTGTCCATTGTGAGATGTGTCCACTTTCCTTGCATGCAAAACCATTAGGTGGATTATCCAGTTTAATGCACGGGAAGTTGTAAAATGGTTGTTTACCATGATCCGCCTTGAAGCGCAGTTTCTGGATGACAGCGAGGTTCCCACTCACTCTGTAGAGTCCGTCTATTTCTAAACCTGTGAATAAAAAACACGTCAGTTCCTCAACTGTTCAACTGCAAACAGTGAAAACACTTCAGTGGAATCCTGACTTTAAAACGAACTCTCATTTCTCACCTCTCTTCTCCACTGCTTTGATACATCGCTCCACAAAACCGGGGACTGTGGTTCTCTCCTGTGCACAGAGTGTGGATAGGTGGCAGCCAAACACATTGTCTGAAAGGGAATAATAACACATTCAAAATTATCTTTATGATCATTATTATTATTATTAATATTAGTAGTAGTAGTAGTAGCAGTAGTAGTAGCAGTAGTCGTACTTCTAAGCTCATAATACTACCTGTATTATCCAATTTAAGACAGTAATTACCCTTATCAATATATAAGATCACACAGAATTAATAGATGATCAGTTTGTGAAAATGTTGATTAGTTCTTAAATGGTTTTAAAGTAAAAAGTAACAAATATAAAGCAAATATTACATATTCAGTATGAAATGAATAACAATGAGTACAAGAGCCAAACAAGCATCAGAATATGAAAATGTGGGAAATTAACTTAAGAAACATTATCACTGTCTATTGGTTCCATGCAAAGTTTAGCACATTGTTTTATTACTGTTTTTATTATCCCAGTTTTGTTTGCTTTGATTAAATTGACTTCCTGAAAACTGCAGTAACTCTGGAGGTTCATTTTCTCTTTGTATCTGTTTCCACGAGTTTCTATTGGAATATAAAAGCCACTCAGAGAACCACAGTACCTCGGATGTATCCCTTCTCCTTGACAGATTGCAGCGTGGGACGTTTCAAGAGGAACTTCATCAGCTTGGTTCGAACCCTCTTCTGGTCGTTCTCCCCTGCAGAGCTGGATGAGTGCGTGACACCCGGCTTCGAGGCTGAAGACAGAAATATGACACGTTTAAACTGGTTGTAACTGTGGCTATAAATATCTATAACTAATGTAGTGGATCTAATTAGGTCGAAAACGATTACGTCAATCATTCCACATTTAAAATCAGACAAAGTTTGTTCCCACAGTGAAGAAGTTCATCTTACGTCTTCGCTTTTCCAAGGCAGCGCCGCTCGACTTGTCCTCTCGCTCCGCGATCTTCTCGTATAGATTCTCGTCCTCCTCCTCTGAGTGATGGTCCTGGTACTCCTGATGAACACACACAAACAGAGAGATCTCTATTTAACAGTCATCTCAGTTAACAAACCTGACATGAACAGGCTGCTGCACACAAACACACCACAGACAGCTACAGACACACACAAGTAAGGCGCGTGCCTGAGGGTAACGTACAACCACACAGCTTATCAAACCTTTTAATTTGTATTCTGACATGTTAACAGAACAGGAAGCGTCAACTAACTGTCCCCATTAAGACATAAGTCTGAATAAGACACACAGGAATATGAATGGAATATTTCATTAGCAACTCATGTAAACACTATAATCTAAATAATGTCTTATTCAGAACGAGGTCAATAGTCCGAATATTTCTGTCCCTGTAAACACAGTCCCTGATCATTTTCACTCATTGGACATTTTAAGTACTTACCAGTTGTCGTATGGTGTCCACTAAGACTTTGTGCCAGTCGCTGATGATGCTTTCTGTGTCGTACTGTATCAGGAACTCCACAGCGTTCTTACCTTTTAGCTAAAACAGATAAAATCACATATTAAATGGACAGTTTATCAAATGTTTCGTATCTTAAAGGCTCTGAATACTAAAACACCAGCCTCTGAGTGAAGGGAACCAATGTGAAAACACTGCTTTATATTCAGAGTAGTACTGCTTGGTTTACTTTGTTTAGTTATAATTTCTGTATATTTTATTTAGATTATTATCAATATCATTGTTGTAGCCAAGCTAGTTTCATAGCTCTGTGGTGATTCCACAGCTTCTCATTTATGACCAAAGATAATTTTAATTAATGGCACGTCAGCCTTAGCAGCACTTTGTGTTGTATTGTTGCTTCGCAGAAACACAACAGCACATTATAAGTGGTTAGTAAACACTTACTTTTCATGTTCTTATTTAGTAAGAAGTATTTAATAACACATATTAAATAGTATAATGTATTTTAGAATTGTATTTTCACCGTGTTAAAGAAAAATGATGATTGGGCTTGTTATTCACAGTATTCATGTTTTCTGGACGATCATTCAATAACAAAGCTAAAAATAGACGTGTGTTAATTACCCTCGATAAAAAACACACAATCAAATGCCGCACATTGCATTATGGTCCAAGTCAACAAACGAACACACCTCTAAAACATTCTTTTTGCTGGACTTGTCCTTGGAGGCCCAGCCAATCGTGGCTCCTCGCAGGTCCACCGTGACCTCCGGGACAATCTGATTGGTCTTGCTCTGCACGGAGAGAAAGAACACAGCTGCTCACCAGAAACTGACGGCACCGCATTCCAAGAACCAAGCAAAACAAAAGCCAGGACCGTCAGCTGATGACCCGAGGGTTGTCTGCTACGTCACTCCTCACAGAGGTGCTTCACACAACCTGCATCGTGCTGCCGCTTATCCTTTCATTTACTCCCCCGGGTATGAAACATGATGTGTAAATAGAATGTATTGAAACTTCAAAATAAAGCGTCAGTGACTCATCCTGAAGGTAACACGAGCTGGAACATTCATAGTCTGATGACATTCAGAGTTTCTTATTAATGCAGGACGAGCACTTTCTTCTCAGATGAGTGTTTATCGTACCGAGGCCCCCGTCACCGCAGACTTCGGGTCTTTGTGGAACGTCAGGACTCCTCCGTGGAGAACCGTCCATGTCTGGCCCCAGTTTTTCCTGAAAAGGGGAAAAGACGCATGAGCAACTCGGGACAAAGCTATGGGGAGCTCTTGGGGGGGGGGCAATGACACATGACTCCGAACACAGTCAAACTCAAACACTGAAACGTGAGAACATTTCTTCATTTCTTCACTCAGAATCATTTTTTCATTTACCTGACTTTCTTTCCGTTCTCAGACACTTTTGTTTTGTTGAGAATTCCGGCTTTTTCCAAGTTCTGCACCTGAGAATGTGAAATAAAAACAACATTTAAAAAGACCTGCTGGATTATTCGGCTTAAGCATAAACACATATTAGATGCTGATGCTGAATGAGGGACAAACAAAGCTTCGTCAAATAAAGACATGCAGACAGATTGTGTTTAATGTCATTCTCATCCAGAGGGTGAGGAACACATTTTGAGAATTATGATGAAAAATAAGTTGCAGCTTCACAACAAAAAATCAATGCAACATCTAGTTTGGTCAATTTATGTTTAAAGTATAAGGCTTAAAATATAAACCTAATGTTATTCTATATTATTATCGTCAACAAGTCCCATGAAAACAACTAAACTAACCATCTGTTTGTTTATGACTCGATACTTTCACATCTATTCATGTTTATAAGAAAACATGTAGTTTCCCATTAATCTTTCTTTGGTAAGTTTCACTTTTAGAACTTCAAAGACAGCTGTGTTCTGCAGTATTTACATGAAACAGGGGTAAATGTTCAGCACAGTATCTAAGCAAAGAATATATATCTATATATATATATATTTAATAAAACTATATTCCCATCTACAGGTTTTCTTTAAACAGGAGGTTAAAATAAAGTATTAACCTAGTCAGGTATATTAAGCGCTGCAAGCCTCAGCTCACAGATGCTCTTACTTTCAGAAAGTACAATTCCCACGAGCAGGTGCTTATTTGCGGTTAAAAATTTCCCCCAGAATTTAAATTAGACGCTGGCTCCTGTGATGGAAACGTTCCTGCAAAGGTTCCTACTTCCTGGTTAAAGTTCCTCTGGTTGAAACGCAGCTTCAGTGACTTTACTTCAATGATTGTTTCCTACAGCAGGACACAGTGAGCGGGACCGACTCACAATAAAGCTAGTGACTGGATCAAGTGTTAAGAATTAAAAACTCTAATAACAGACAAGCTTGCCTTCTTCTTTAAGTCACAAGGGGGAAAACTCTTTCTTCTGCATTCAGACATGGATCTGAAACTACGGCTCTGATGGTTTGCATTGGACAAATCAACTGAGCATTCTCCAATGTTGGTGTATTTTTAGAATAAAATTCCCTAATTTAAATATTTTCCATCCACCGCTGCTCAGCATGAAAAACACGGAAGGGACTTTCAAAACAAAAAGGACAAACAGCACAATCCCAGCAGGGAACGTTCATCATTACATGGAAGACACGGTGGTTTACATGTGATTTGACTCAGGGAATGAGACACAAGAACAACAAATGCTGCCTGCGGTGATGTACAGTCGCCTGTGGCCTCGTCATAGATAGACAGTGTTATCTATGGATCAGACTCAGGTGAACACTAACCACCCACGTTATAGCGCAGCCACCTGGAGGTCAGATAATAAGGGCTTCTCCAGGGTCTAAACCCAAAAGCCTTAAGAGGAGAGATATACACAACACCATTATTTTTCCATCTGGTTCATCTAGAGCAGAATGAGTGTCAGCGGACTGGGTCAGACTGGTGGGACACGGGGGGGGGGGGGGGGGGCACTCACGTTATGCTGCGTCTCTGGAGAGTTCCCTGTGCTGGAGCTGTCGCTGCTGTAGTCGGACGTGTTCCTCCTGTGAGTCGGCATGAATCTCTGAACGAGCGAGAGAGAGAGAGAACAGGGAGAGGGAGAGAGAGAGAACAGGGAGAAAGAGAGAGAGAGAGAGAGAGAGAGAGAGAGAGAGAACAGGGAAAGATGTATACAGAAAATCAGACCAGAACATCGAAACGGACACAGCAAAGATAAGAGAGAGGTGTTAAAAGATATAACAATATCAACACACAGGATTTATGTTCCTTTGTCAAAGAAAACATCAAAATTTGTAATATAGACCTTTTTTATGTATAATTAAATATATATTTAATTCCATGTAGTGTTTTCAGCGTCCGAATGAAGATAAAAATGTATATTTTGTACACTACACATATATTTGGTCTGCGATTATCATTCATAGTTTGACAGCTTCCAAAAAGTGAAGCCAAGTCGTCCTCATCGCCCCCTTGTGGCTGGCTGCGGTGCAGGTAAAAAAAAAAACTTGCCTCCTCCATGTTAGTGGATGGGTCATGGGTCAACAAAAAAAAGTCAAACCACACATCGAACTACTTTTTTCTTTTTTATCGCACTGGGAGGAAGTGGAGACGTTAGGTGTGAACCAGCTCCGACCAAAACCACAACCAGTTAAACGGCCAACTGAGGCAGACCTAATTGCGCGGCATCATCATCCCTCCTCACTAACGCCCTCGTGGCTGAATGGGAACGAGTCCCAGCAGCCAAGCTCTGGTGGAAAACGCTCCCAGAAGAGAAGGAGGCTTCCGCTGAATTCAAGATTAAAGACACAGCTACACACAAGACGAAGGGATCGGAATATATTTACTTTTAAAGCTGCGGAGGGAAATAAACAGCAGGCGTGACCTTTAATTCTACCACTGCCGTGTCCTTGAGTGAGGAATCGAACCCCCTGGCTATCACTGGTGTGTTGCTAAAATAGGAACAAGCCCTTGTTTGTATCCAGCTGCTCTCAGGTGTTTGTGTACACATGCAGCCGCTCCCCCCCCCCCCCCCCCCCCCCCACTCTGCCCTAGAGCTCGTACTGTCAATAGAAGCAGACCACAGGTGATTTGACTTGCTAAATAAGGGTTAAAAAACTCGGAGCATCGCTGGATCAACAGAGACTCTCCCTCAGTACTTAATGCGTAAGCCGGCTGACACACCCTGGATGTGTGATGCAGCTAGTGCAGGTACATGCAGGTTTGAGAGAGAGTGAGTGTGTGTGAGTGTGTGTGTGAGTGTGTGTTAATGTACCACTTCATCCTGAGGTGAGCTGAGCTGAGCAGGTCCCATGGTGTGTCTCCAGTTTTTAATGACCGACACGTTTTCCACCTCCACGCCGTTCTCCACCCGAGAGTGACCCGGAGCTACGGGGGCCTGGAGGGAGCAAAACTCTGTTAGTTCAGTTCAAATACAAAAAAGTCATAACTTAATACATATGACAATAAAAGTTTTAATTTAAACCAGACAAGAGTAAAGAAACACGTTTTTTCCAGATAATATTCAGCCGTAGGTCTGTTTAAAATATAAATATTTGAATGAACACAAACAAAACATTTTATTCAAACCAAATAAATTCAATTAAAACTGTTTGATACATGTATGTATACTTGCCAAGTTTCATATACTTTAAGTTATGAAAATTGTATTAAAATTCCCACTCTGACAGATATCGGTTGACGATCTTTACCTCAGGCAGGTTCCACTGAGACCTGGAGCCGTCTCTCAGGTAGTAGTAGGTCTGCCCTCGCTCGTCCACAGACTTGATCCACTGTTGCATAACATATGTTTCTTAGTTAGAAATGGTTCAGTTATGTTCACTAATGTTTTCAAAGAAAGAAAATTGAAGTATTTTACTGCCTAGAAATGAAAATGACGGAAATCAACTTAAGCTCAGAACAAAGAAATACTTTGGTCAACATTTGTTAGTATTTCAACGTCTTCCTTTTAGACCACCTATCGGAACTATTCATGTTATCCAGCACTGGGACAAACCTGATCTGGAGACAGGTCACTGGTGAACACCCAGGTCCCGTTGGATTCCACGTTGAGGTTCCAGCCACTCGGGGTGCTGCGGTCCAGGGTGGCCCTGGGGATGATGGTCCGGCTCACGTGGCTGAGGGTGTACTCTTTAGGGAGGGTGGGAGGTCCCGTGGCCAGGAGCTCCTCGTAGACCTCTCTTTGTTCAGCAGCTGATGGGTAATCCTCCGGGGGGTAGTCCTCCTCGGGCAGAGGAGGCTGCGGGACGCAAACACGACAATAACGATGAGTAAAAACACACACACACCTGAAGGGAAAGCCAAAAACTAGAGCAGCTCATTGGTTTTATGGTTTGTTTTTCTCTTGTGACACCGCTCACACCTTTCTTGGAAGATGGAAAACTCAGTAGCAGTCGATCTTTTCGGTCTTGTAACGTGAGAAGTTCCACATTTTGAGATGAATAATTTCACACCACTCTTGTACGAGGAAATATGAATGATTGTAATTGACATAATATCAAAGACTCACCAATTAACAGTTTTTTTTTTATGAAATCAAATCTCTCGTGGGAATCTGAAAGCCAATTCCCATAAATCTGATCTAATCACGCCTGGGGAGTCCTGACCTTCAGACTTCAACTGAAGTGACACAGAAACACTGATCTTTGTCCCACTTCAGTTTTTGTGTTGAATTATGTCGGCTGAATAATTTCCTCCTGTGGCCCTTGTGCGGAGCTCAAGGACTTTTCCATGACATTGATATATAAGTCCGAGTTTTTTCTTCATGGCCTCAAAGTAGCTCAAGCTCGAAACACGTCATCGAGGAGGAGAAAAGAGGTCAGAGGAGACAATGTGGGAAATCATTGGAATAATGAAATATTAGAATGTGAAGTGGAACCTTTTTACATATTTCTTGACAGCCCCTGAAATCCTAAAACACTCAGTCTCTTGAATTACTTCAAAATGAGGACAGATATTTCCGTTCTTTTAAAGTAATACTGGGGACAATCTGCACGGGAGCTGTTCGCTATCCTGCTGAAAATGAGTCCTGTCTGCGACGTGGGTGCAGGAGATTTAATTTGATTAAAAGCCGACTGTATTTGCAGCTTTCCCCTGGGTGAAGCTAAAACAGGAGACGGAGAGAGGCTAAGTGGAGCAGCCAGCCCGTCCTTACCGGCCCCTCCTCGTGAAACCTGTGCACGCTCATCGGCTCCATCAGCGGGGGGTACGGGCTCAGCAGCTCTGGAGGCTCCCAGGACGTCTCCCCGGACATCGCGTTGTAGAAGTAGGGGCGACCACTGGTCTCATCCACCAACTGCTCCCAGTCTGAGATCCACGCAGGGGGGGAGGAGGTGGACGGAGAGAGGCCAGGGGACTGAGGAGGCGAGGGGTAGCAAGGGTCCTCGGCAGGGAGACGCTCGGGCTCCGTGGGGGAGTCTAGAAAGGGATTGTCCCAGGTGGTTTGCCCCGAGGACGGGTGGTAGTAGTACTCCTGTCCACTCTCCTGGTCAACATGCACCTCCCACCCCTCTGGGTCAAGGTAGGAAGGGGAGTAGGACGAGGGAGCCGAGGGGGGGGACTCAGAGATGCTCTGGCGAAGCTGTGCTACGTTGACGTAGACGGCTGAGCGGAGGCGTTCATTCTCCACCTGTGGAAAGAAAAATGAAGATTTAGAAACTTGAATACATCCACAGCTGGCTCTAGAAAACAAGGACTAGAGCCAGGGGTGAAATGCCCCTTTCCTGTTAGTCCTCTTTCAACAATACCAACAATAAATATGACAATATGAGCACAAAAAACGAGAAGAACTTGTCAACCCTGATTTCACAAGCCGTGTCTAAGTATCTGAAGCAGCAGGCTTCAGCTCACTGCTCACACTACAGCTCTTTATAAATCATCCTTCCGTGTCTCTCACTCATCCTCTCACTCAGGAAGTAGCCTACAGCTAAATAACAAATACACCAACCACACAACCCCCACAACAATGATCATTGCGTCATTCTCACCTCATTTCTCATGCACACACAAAACTTAAATTCTCTTTGTCAGGAAACAATGTCAAAGTTGGTCTGTACTGATGAGTCCTCCCAGATTAGCATGTGCTGATCAGAGGTCTGTTCTGCTAAGATACAGACGATGAGCAACGATTTAACCAGCAAACCTCAGAGAACACAAGAAAGACTGTTTCAGTTTTTCAATGATCTAATACAAACTCAGATTTAGGTTTCAGAAGCTTATAAACCTCCAGAGCTCCACATGCTTCGACTCGCTGGGTGATTTAACAACAATAATTAATGTAATATGATTTTTAGTCAATAGCAATACAACAAAAGTCCAATGTTTATCGATATTTTTGTTGCTGTTATGGACATTTTTAAACCTGATATAATTTCTGAACATGCAAATAGAGTCCGAAGATGACAACTAGTTTGTTTAAAGAGTGAGAGAGGGAACCAGAGTGTGACGAAAGGGCGACACTGTCCCCAGCGGCTCCCCTGGAACTGTGATGCAATGACTCAACGTGACGGAGAGTCACAGTTACACTTGAAATGACCCCGGACCAAACTAAAACAAAACAAAACTCAGCCATCGTTCCGCTTTCGGGACTAAAAAGAATGAAACTCGGTCATCTTTCGGCTCTTCCCCCCCTTCAGATTCCGGGGATCTACAGATCTGGAGACATGTGACACAGCGTCTGTCTCCGTCAGACTGAACCTCGGGTCACGCGGCTATTTACCTGAGACTGTCTGTGCTGTCTGTGCTGCGTGTTCATCACTGTGATCAATGCACAGAGCGATAAGGAAGAAACAGGTCAGTAGTGGACTGACACTAAATCCCATTCAGTCTAGTGCTCCTTACCTAAGTGCAGCTTTTATGCATCATAGTTCTACATTGTATGAAATTTGAAGTAAAAGTAAATTTAAACAGTAACTGAGATCTGCAAGTTTTCTTTTCCTGCTTAACGAAGAAATATCTGACGAAGTGATTTCCGAACAAAAACCTTTGAGTCACGCTTCCCTAGAAAAGAGTCTAGACAAACCGCTCTTCCTTGTTCTTTCTTGACTCTGGCTTCTTTTCTGGAGCATTTTAGATCAATTAAACTGGTAGAAGACATTATTCTTGCAGATTTGTCACTTGTTGGACAAAGTGTTATATATTGAAATGTCTTCAATCGGCCTCATAGGGAACATGTCATGTAAATACAGGAATTGTACTTGTTATAGAAGAAATTCAACATTTTTTTGTGCAGCTCTTTCCTTGAGTAAATGACCTGAATACGTATTACTGGGTCGAGATGAAGATAAAAGTAGAATAAAACTTTTAAAAACCAAAGCGAGGAGATGAGAGCATTTCTTCATCATCAGTATGTGATTTTGATCTATTCATTGTTATCACTTTGCTTCATTATTGATCTCAATGTAACCCTGAGCTGATCAATATAGATAACCAGACAACTGACCCCGAAACAGATTGATTCCAAACGGCGCTGCACAGAAACACAGAGAGGAAATGAAAGAGCGGCTTCATCGATCTCTGACCCAGCAACGCTGGAATGTCCCCGTCCTCTGGAACAAACCTTTAAAACCAACCACAGGCAATGAAAGGAAAACTACTCTCACTGTATTCATAAACAAGCAGATTCATATCAATAAACACTGTGATATCGATAGGCATCACTTTCAAGGGAATATTACAGCTAGTACTCGAGTAACTTTCAATTTGAGTCAGTCCAAGTGCAATGACTAAAACTGTTTGTAGTATTTGAGGAACCTTTTTAATGGTAATTTATTTGACTCCGATGCTTTTCAGGAGAACATTCTGTACTTGTGTTAAACTACATTTATCTGACACCTGAACTTACAGGTTCATTTTCAAAATTGTACATTAAAACATGATTAGTATCTTATAAGATTTGAGGTGAACCAAGTTTTCAGCCTTTTGGGCTTGTGATCCCTCAGATCCCTCAGATCACTTACAGATCTGAGCATCATTGAGACTGTGTAAGGGGCCTGAACCCTTGGCTAGAAACCAGAGACATGACATATATGGCTGCAGATTAAGTGTTGCTAACATGCTGATGCATCAGTAACAACCTAATACTGTGATTTAGAACAATAATCAGTCACAAGGTTAATTTCTATCCAAGAGTACTTTCACTTTTGATTTGTTTAGTACAGTTTCCTGATAATTGTGCTTAGTTATGGTTTTAAATGCAGAAGTTAGGCGTATAGTATTTCTAGAGTAATGTGGGAACTGAATATTAGTTTAGTTTCTCTGCAGTGAAAAGGGGAAAACCGTCTGTGTCTGCCCAAAAGCCACAATAACATAAAACACGGCTGGAATCCAAAGGACATTCGGTTTGTTTCTGGATGAAAAGCGTTTCAAAAAGCCTATTTCAGATGTAAAGACTCGCTCGGATCCACAGTTAGTGACTGAAGTTCATGCTGTCGACAAACAAATCAGTCAAATTCAGACCTTAACCCCCAAAATATGGTTCTTTGATACTAAAACTAGAAAAAGGTAAAAGAAAAGCGACTGAACAACAGCTGCCCGCGCTGTCGCTTCTCTAGGAACAAGTGCAGATGTGAATGTTTAGGCAACAGCAGGAAGCGAGATTGTCATCAACACAACAGAAAAAATACTCCGACCACAGAGAGTGACACTTTGTGCTGTAGAAACAAACGCCGCCTCGATCCCCACCTACCTGAGGACCCACCGGCAGCGTCAGGCCCTGCTTGGCCTGGTGACTCGACCAAACCCTGGAGTACGTGTCCACCATGTTTATATGGTTCTACCGCAGAGGAGCCATTCGTCCAAAATGTGCAAAACAAGGAACTCAACCCGACTCGAGCCAGCGACCACGTTACACCAGCTTGTGATGGGAGAGAGACGCGAGGCACACCCTCAAACACACATCCTCCCCTGGCTGCAGCTGTGACAGTTGCAGTGCAGACAGAAAAAGAGAACTGCGTTACAATAGCAGCAGGAAGGGACTGAGTGGGTGAGGGGTGTGTGTCTGTGTGTGTGTGTGTGTCTACGCATGAGCTGCCTCACACAGGATGGAGGGCTAGAGGGTAACTGTCTGTGTGTGTGTGTGTGTGTGTGTGTGTGTGTGTGTGTGTGTGTGTGTGTGTACAGAAACAATGAAAACAAGGCAGAGAGGAGGTCTAGATAAATGGAGCAACCTAAACTTCACAGGTCACATCAACCTACTTCCTGCCTGTGTGCCCATATGATCAAAAAGGAAATGACAGCAATGGAAACACATCTTTTACACAGCGCCTGACTTTCAGTTTTAATAACAAAACAACAAAAAACATGCTACAGAGCAGGAAGGCTTTTTAAAATGTCGCTTCTCCTCGTGTGCAGCATCTTCTCCAACATGCACAGTGATCTTCTCGTAAGTCACCGTGCCAATGATTCTTGAACAAAGAAGGAAGCAATCATTTCTCAAGATGAAATGGGAGAGGTGCTTTTGAAAAATACGTCACGTTGACCCTGAAACAGGAAGTTTAATTGTTCAATCAACACTTCCCTCAGCAGGAGACACTATTAGCCCGTCTGCAGACAGCGGACGCAGCATCATGTGGCTGACCCCGTCGAGGTTTCTAGGTTGGGGTTGATCTGGAGGGGTCGGTGGGTAACTGGGGCAACTTATCACCTTCGGTTGAAAATGTAACATCACTATCATGGTGACCATATTATCATGGTTGTCAGTATCATCGCCGTTTTGTTATTATGTCCTGCCAGTGTTCAAACAGTACTGTAAACAAACTAACATTAAAAGGAAGAAGTTTAAGTTAATTAGGAACCTTTGTAAAGTGAAAACTTCCTCTAACGCAGGATTGAATGACCAAAACCGGAAATAAGTAAATTGAAATGTGCAAAGTTGTGCATAGTAGCAGAGGAGACAGGTTCACGTTACGTTAAGTGCAGATGTCAGGACAAAGTATCAGCGTTTGTTTGCAGACAGCAGATGCTGATAGCTGCTAATGGCCGGAGAACCAGCATCTCCCCTGTTGTCGCTGCCTCACGCTGCTTCTAGCAGGTTTTTACTGCACATAGCAAATCTAAGTTGTCTTGGAGACTGGCTAACTGTGGTTGATGGTGCACCATGATACCAGTAAACGTTTCATCATTAGGTCAATCACTTTGTATTTTCCAGTATCAGGGTTTCTGCAGAAGTTAAATATAAAATCTTTTAACACCATAACGAATGCAACTTAAGACCCGTGACAAGCACAACTGATATGAAAGATTATCTTCACTTTTTTATAACACTTTTCCATCACTGAAGAAAAGGAGAAGTAGCTGAGTACAGAATACATTTTGAAACTTTTGTTTATCTCTCAAACTACATAGTTTTGCCTCAGACAAAAAAGTGTAACGCGATAAACTCTGATCGGGTGATGTAGGTTCCACCACCAGCTCCACGTTGGTCTAGTTTGTAGTTTTATTACAGTATGACACAGTCTGTATCAACATGATTGAGACCAAGCTAAATGTCCTGTAGACATAATTCACACCATTTCAATGTGTTACAGTCTTTATACTATTGGCTGCAGTGGAAACATTTGGCATTTTTTTCCCATTAACAGAAGACAAGAGATCATTTGTTATTCAAATGCATCTTTGAAAAAAACCTTGACAATACGGATGTTTTCAAATCTTAGCGATATGCAGGTGAAGGTCAACGTCACATGTCACGGAAAGAGTTTAGTGTGCGAAGAGAAACTGTATTTAGTTTCTTCCTCTAACTGTTAATTACAACTAGATTTAACCTTTTCAAACACGATCTGTAAAGAGAATCCTGCAGAGCGGAGCGGGCGCCTCTCTGGCCTCAGCAATGCATGAAGCAGCAATCTGCCTGATTACTTAACCACATTAGCACTCATCCAATCAGACAATGGAGCTCCAAATTGGGGCCCAAATCACGCCACAAAGCACACAGTCCGGCTATTGAATGGATGTGGCTCCGCCCCCTCTTACATCACACTCTCCGTGGCCCAGAATGCAGGATACCTCCACAAACACTCGATGCAGAATCCATCTGACTATCATGATCCTTATCTTCAGCGCTTCAGGGCCAGGTCTGCACGAAACCACACTCTGAATCTGCAACTTTCTTCCCACTCTTATTTTGTAGGTGAGATGCTTTGTGTGTAGGAGGGGAACTCTTTAATGGGGCTCGGAGGAAACTGGAAACCAGCCGATCGAAATGGAAACCTCTCAGCTCTGAAAAGATTTGACACTTAAGTTTCAGGTGCAAATATCAACACAGAGCATGAAAACAAACTGCAGAACAGACATGAGGAATCCACCTCCCTGTATCTGTCCTCACACTGTGTATACTCTGTTTACACTGTTTTTATTCCATATATAGTTTTTATATCTTACTTATGACTTTACTGATGTCTATTTTTGAACGTGAATTTCCCCATTGTGGGACTAATAAAGGATTATCTTATCTTATATGACACTTTGGGACTTCCCTTGTTGGCACCTGCAGCTCCGCACTGTGCTGACTGTAGGGTGATCTGATTGTTAGGATCACTATAATCAAGCGTCGCATGGAAACTCAGCAAAAACATATTACGAATAGTCATGACACAAAAGACATTCCTGCTCCTATGACTCACGCAGCTCTTCACAGACCAGCTGAGGATTTCTGCTTTCTCTCGCCTCGTGGCTCAGGATGACAGTGAGCACTGCTTCACGGAGCTCAACCCGATAATCATATTGATAAGAAACGATTTCAGAAAGTCAAACCTCTGCGTTGGGCCTAGTTTGACCTCTCATGTATGACTGAGACATTCCAGTTACAGAGCAAACCTTGTGAGAAATATGAAAACAATTTAATGCAGGAAGATTTTACTCCTCAAAAACTTGCTACTGTGTTTCTATTCTCCAGAAATATTTTGTGAAAACTTAATATTAATTCACTTGATACAGATTTGGATCAGCACCAAATATTAGTCCCATTTATGTGCATGGTTTTTTTCATCAGGATCCTTTAATTATTGTCTAAGAAATCAAGGAGATCCGCCCCCAGGATCCAGATCAGTCATGGCATATCCTCAAAATGATTATATTGCAGGTAAATAGGTGTTAACTTCCCAGCTGCAGTCTCTGTGACGTGACTGTAAAGGTCGTATATATGAGAAGTACAAACTGGGGCCGGGCTTGTTGAACCCTCCATCACAGTTACATCTCGTGTGAGAAGCTTTAGGAACATACAGTTCAAACCAGAGTGTCCCTCGGTGGAGCACATGCCTCCGACAGGGCCCAGTGATAAATTCAATCAGCTGCACCGAGTTTCACACACTCACAGGTTCCCTAAATGTGTCTGATCATCAATATCCATGAGTTTAAAATGCCCGATCTAACTTTGGTAAAGAAAGTGACCCTCACACCGAATCCTTCCAAGTTTCATGAAAACAAACCGACAAATAAACAGCTGTTAGAACACAACCTCTTCGGTGGAGGTGAATAAACAAGACACTTTTAAAACGGACACTGAGAAAAGATGTCCTGACTCAAACTTTCTGGTTAAACAAACACGACAACAACAGTGAGCGTTAAAGGGCCTGACCAGGAACAAGCAGGAAGCGGAGGCTCCGTGCACCTGTTCTCGACGTACACATATTCTGTCAGGTAGGCATGCACACAGAACACACACTCACACGACCTGTTGGAGCAGTTTGCTGGCATTCAATGTTTTGTTTTTTTCAACTCCACAGAGCAGCGATAATTACCGCTCTGTCGTCGCGGAGGAGCTCAGGGTGGAAGCGGCTGAGCTCCGGAATGATTTCAAGACAGAGAAGAGATCGAGTGTTCGGGTGGAAGCACAGAATCATCACCGTCAGGACTCGGATGTTTACAAGAAGACAAGAGGCCAGTACTAAGGAAGTGTCTTAGTACTGGCCAAAGATCAATGGGACGTTGGACCCGTCGCATCAAATATCTTAACGACAAGTGATAAAAATAAATCAATATCCATCATGGGTTCTTCAAAAAGAGCTGTGACACACTGGGGCCACACAACCGCAACGATAGAGACGACACAATAAGATAAACAACACAAAACAGACTCAAATTTTCACTTATTTTTAGCTTTATGTCAATTCAATAAATGAAATAGTATTTGTCACAACAGGCTGTGACCTCTGACCTTAACCCTCAGCAACAGTGAGGATAATCTAACAACAACCCTTAAATTGTACAGTTACAATAGAACAACCAGTGGATTATTAATCCCATCTGGATCTGTCATCCACTGATCTGCCCTCGGAGATTCACAGAGCAGCCAACACGACCCCTCGATGTGACCCGACCCACATTTGGGCTAATTACATGTCCTGCACATTACATGTGTACTCATACGTCAGCTGTCATGGCAGGAAAGGGGGGGCACTGTTGGCTCCATAGCAATGCATGCTGGGAGCCAGGCCAGGACCCCCACCACAAAGCCCTCTCCCTCCTCCCTCCTCCTCCTCACATCACCATAGGGATGGCCCTCCATTGTGGAATAAGAATTACAGCACTTGAGGGGTCCTGGCACGTCTGAGGTCACAAACACACGTTTCAAGCCGCAAATGCAGAAACTCATGAGAGTGCAAGTGATTATTCTAAGAACAAGCGAAGCAGCAAACTTTGAATTACATTAACACACACAATCAATCAGCTGACACACACACACACAGACACACACACACAGACACACACACACAGACACACACACACACACACACACACACACACACACACACACACACACACCAGGAGAACAATCCAAAGTTTAGAAGTGAACAGAAGAATCGCCTCCAACTCTTCCTGACGCATGGCTGACGCGCTCCCTCCTGCAACAGGTGCAAAGACACCGACTCTCTCCAGACTCACCGGAACCGGAGCTTCCTGTCGCGCGTGCTCAACAAACTACATCCAGCAGGACCAGGAGGCGACAGGAGGGGTTCTCATGTGGAGGGTTCCATGGTTCCCCTGCGCTGCGGTGGATCAGGACTCCCAGGATCGACACCGGTGTTCAGGGGGGGGGGGAACCAGGTAGAGCCAGCTGGAGGTTTGGGAGTGGCTGCCTCCCTGCTGGTTAACTCCTTCCTCTCCGCAGCCCCGAGCCGACACAACCTGTTCCTATAACCTGTTCTGACCGAGCTCCGCTTCCCTCTGAGCCTGACGATGAACCTGCGGCTCCTCCTTCTCCAAGTTCAGCCTCAGAGCAGCTCAACCACGAGTTCAACCCGAACACCTCGAGCTGGCTGTTTGGAGAAACCAGTCCCCAGCAGCAGAAACTTTCACTTTTTCTACTGGTGTTGAAAACCAGCACCTCTCCTCTCCTCACCCAGTGAGAGGACAGTGAGGGGGGACAGGGGACCATTCATATGCTGATGAGCTGGCACAGATAGTGTGAACCCGACCACTGAGGTATTTCACTGGGAAAAAGTTTCAGAATCAACAGCCACAAGATTCAGCTACTGTTTACATGTTATGAATTATGATTAAAAACAATAATACATAAAATAAAAATCTTATAAGTAAATTAAATTAATCACAAGAGGATTAAAGCCTTTATCTATAAGGAATATTTAAAACCCTAGTTCTTTTTCAGGATTAAAAGGCTTAGAATATAAAATCTGAAATATAAATAAATATGTAGCAGGACGAATCCTTATGCCTATATTCCTTTGCTGACCAAATACCGAGAACCCAACCACTGAGGTATTATTAAATGTGTGTTTGTATATAAAAGTGGATGTAGACTCGTGGTCAGGAAATTGAAGCCAATCTGGAAGTGTCTGAAACCTGTATTCTCTCGAATGGCCAGCAGAGGGCGACTCCTCTAGTTGTTGCTATAGCAGTCTATGGGAAAATGTTTCTGCTTCTCACCTGGTTTGTAACATCAGTAAACATTTTCCTCTGGATTTTAGTCTGACTCATACACAATAATGCACTGAAGGTAATTAAACAGCATTGCAGAAACCCAAGCTCTATCTTTTATATCAAGATTTTAAAACTGGTTTAAGTAAAGAGTGCTTTAAGCCTAAACATGATCTTTAGAGGGAGTTTTCTGTGTTGCAGATGGTTTTCTGCAGCTTTGTATCAGGACTCTTTTGGGGCAACATGAAGCCAACTCTCTGTTACCTCCATGAATCAGAGCCAGCGTGAGCTCCCGTTGCTTCTCTGCCCTGCAGGCTCGTCTTTCCAGGACAAAGACTCTGTTCTGCTCAGTGTTTTTCTATGTAACAAACCGTCCATTTAACACCAGGGTTTCATCATCTCTCCAAAAACTCAAGTGCATGTACTCTAGTACTGAACTTAAGTACCACGAGGAGGTACTAAGAGTACTACTTTTAGACAGAAAACCTGTCATTTGTGTCTCAATTGACATTTTATAAAGGATTCATCTAAATAAACACAGATATCAATGTATTCAGGAACTTAAACAAGTTAAAATGTGCTTTGTAACACGATAAAAAAAAAATTAGACTCAGGTGTTTACATGTGTATTTATACTACAAGCAGCTGAGATCTCTTAACTACACACCAGTCATCCCCAAGTGATCATGTGACCTTATACTACAGTGATAGCTCAGGTATATCATATCAAATACTTGTGAATGAATTCTACGTCTATTTAATGTTTGTAACTTAGTTAAATTAATTTGTAAAATGTTTATTTTGACGTTAAATGGCCTTTTCTGTTGATCAGTATCAAGAAGCCTCAATGATGACACCTTGTTTAAATGTGTGTACTATAGCACACAAACTAACAGACCTCGACAGTGTTATGTTATAAAACAGCGCCCTCTGTTGGCTGTGACATCACAATGACACATTTCAACCTATGAATGAAAACAGGGACAGAGTCATGAGTGATGATGAATGAAATCCTCACCTGCTCAGTGAGAGGCGCCTCCGGGGCAGTGGGACTCAGACTCTGCTGCTCTGAGGCCGAAAGGTCACTGGAAGCCAGAGGATCAGAGAGTGAGTCCAGCTCTGGCTCCAGCTCTGGGAACAGCTCTGGGTACAGCTCTGGTATGGTGTTGTATATGTTTGACGGAGGGGGTGAAGGGAAGGAGACGTCCTCATTATCCTCAAACCACTTTTCGTCTCTGTCCGCCACCCGGGGGCTTGGTGGCTCTGGTGGCTCTGGTGGCTCTGGGGACTCTGGGGACTCTGGGGACTCTGGTGGCTCTGGGGACTCTGGTGGCTCTGGTAGCTCTGGTGGCTCTGGTGGTTCCTCCTCAGCTTTTGGCAGAGGAGGAGGTTCTGGAAGCCGCTGCAGGCCGTCGGTTTGCAGAGGAGCTGAGGTCGATGAGAAGCTTCCTGCTGAGACCTGCTTCTGTAGATTATCCGGTGTGGGTGTAAAGCTGCCTGAGAGTCCTGCGTGAGGCGTCTTCACCTCTGGTAAGATGTCACAGAAACCAAAGGTAGAGAAGCGGTACGTCTCTCTTGAGGCATTGTGAGCCGACACACGAATCACTGGTGTTGCTTTGCACGGGGTCATATCTGGGGTCACACACTCCACCACGTACTGTGCAGGGACGAAGAAAGGGCTGGAGGTCGGATCCCTGCGGACGTGCCACCAGTGCTGGTTGGTCTTGGACACCAGGATGTAGCTTTCGTTAGGCTTGATGGACACGAGGCGGCCGTTCTTCGCCGTGTACTCAAACTCGTACTGCACCGACACAAGCCCCATGCTCCGGTGTGGCCTCGGAGTCAACCGGCAAACATCACAGAGCTGCGGGTAACTGAGGAAGATGGAGCGGGTTTTAATTACAGATGTGTTAGTGTTAGTATCTATAGAGAAATGTCACTAATGGATAAACCTGCACACCAAACAGCTGTTTGTTGTTGAAGTTGTGTGTCTTTTATATCTTTTTGTCGTCATTTTCAGTCTCTTTGTTGTAGTTTAAGTGAATAACTGTTTATTTTCTGTGATTATGTTGTTGTTTTGTGTCTCTTTGTACTTTGTTGACATTGTGCGACTCTTTGTAATCTTTTAGTATCTCCTTGTTGCAGTTGTGGTCTTTTGTTCCTTTGAATTAATTCTTGTAACATTTTGTGTCTTTTTGTGTTAATTTAGTGTTTCTTTGTTTTAGTGTCAGATAACTTCTTGTTTTTTCTGTGTTTGTGTTGTCGTTGTTTTGGGGTTTATCTCTTTGTAGCCATTAGGTGTCTCTTTGTTTACTTTGTATCTTTTCTTTCTTCTTGATGTTGTCGTTTTGTGTCTTTGCAGCCGGTGGATTGACTGTGGAACAATATGTGCCACAGCAGCAGTTTTTTAGTGTGGGTCTGTGTGCACTCAGTAATCCATGTTTGTCTAACGGTGGATGCAGTTGCAGATATGAACTTGATGATTTTTATATCTGTGCACAGGAATGTGACAGGAAGCTGCTTCCATCTGCTGCAGAGCAGCTTCAGCCTAGATTACAGACCATTTGAGCAGCAGCCTGAAAACTGCTGCTCCGCCACAAAACAGGAAGTCTGCACCAACCTCAGCTCAGCGTCAGTCCCACATCACTTTGTAATCAAAGTTTGCCTTATTGGGCTTTATTTCACCCATAAAGCTCTCAGGACATTTACAGTTATAGAGAACAAACACTACAATAAAACCTCAGGACGCTTCTGTTAGCAGCTGAATCACATACAGGAGACACCATTTTGTGTTTTTGTTGCAGCCATATTACTAAATCTTTATATTTGAATTTCATTTTTGGGTCAACTGTCACATGTTGAAACTGTGTGTACATTGTCAAATTCATAGGAAATGCTAAATAAGATAAGATATGGATAATAAAACATTAACCAACATGGGACAAGTAAATAAGTTAAATTAACACAAAATGTAATTGTAAATTTGGTAAATCACATTCATATATATCTAAAGGTCAGTGAAACAACAAATAACTTCCTGTAATTTCCCCTCACATGTAATAATTTGTCTACTCGCCTTATTCCAAGATGTCCCGGTAACAGTTGTGTGTCTGCAGAGCTGGAGTCGCACAAGCTGCTGCTTCACTGTAAATGTTTCTGTTCGCCTGCTCCTCGCTCTCATTTCCTGTTCTGTGTGAATGCACCTCGACTCAGAGAGGCAACCGGTGACTGATCACAGAACTGAAGCCACATGAAATGGGAAGTCTGACTTTGTATTTTTGAATTCTGTTTGTGGCAACTCATGGACAGACGCCCGACTGGAATGAGCGCCAAGAACATGACTCATTGTGCTGTCACAACAAAGAAATATAGAAAAATGTAATAGACTTAAAAATATATATTTCATTTAAATTTGTTGCCTTGTTTATGTTTATTTTAGGCAATTATCAGCATAAAAAAAAAACTATTCAGTAGAGTGCATAACTCTGCCAGCGCCAGACAGTTCCCTTGTGAAACCACATTTAAATTTACTAGAATCTGATTTTTATTTAGATTTCTCATCAGTATCACTCCACTAAACACGCCTGATTATTTTTTTTCATCAAGGTTTGTGAATTATTCTCTCTTGAAATCTACAAAAATCACACAATGTTAGAGAAGTTAATCCAGAATTCATCCTTTCACCAAGTTTCTGGTCACACAGGGCAGACAACCAAACTAATGCCAGAGGAAACACAACCTCCCTGGTGGAGGTGGAAAACAATCTAACATTATCTTCATCGAATTCACTGGATGCTTTAAAATGAAATCATTTTTATGTTTTTTGTGCATTGCAGTTAAGCCTTTGATCCATAGAGGGTGCTCCAGCCTCCCTTCAAGCCTCCTGGTCAACTTGTGAACTTTAACACTGTGAGATGGTTTTTCAACATAGTTTCTTTATTTAGGCTAAAGTTCTAAAGTTGTACATACTAATATAACATTTTTTATAATGCTTTTAATGAGTTTCTTTATTTATAGGCTATGCGATTCTTTTGTGAATAAATACAAGTGTTACATGTCAATAGGACTAAATCATAATGATTTTTATAAATGGTTTATGTTGAGCGTGTCCCAGACGATCAAATTCAGGTTATCGCACAATAAAAGCTCATATCTCCACTCTTTCTTTTGGTGTAGTCAGAAAACTACAGAGAAGTAGAATGTATTAAATCTAACTTGTAAAAAACTAAGTTGGGAATAAGACGTAGAAGTCAGATCCTCAATAAATATCCTACATTTTCAGGAATCTAGCCAAAAAGTTTCAATTTCAATTTAAGATAGATTTGATAGAACTTTATTTATCCACACATCGGGGAAATGCACTTGTTACAGCAGCAGGCAGGTCACAAAGAGGTACACAAGAGAATACAGAAATATAAGAATAAGGGACTATAGACAAAAAACAATAAATAATAAAAAGTTAAAATAAAGAATACAAACTACTTAACGCTAACATGTAAGCATCATTACTCAGACCTCCTACGTGTAGCAGTTGGGGAACTGTGTGTATCAATTTGAAGCTGGTTTATTGGTAAATATTGTTTTTTCACAGTTTCAGGAAGCCCCACTTGCGCAGGGCATCAAAAAATTATTCGGAACTCATATTGTTCCTCTCCACGGAAATCTTTAGTAAAAGGCGAAAGATTTATGCGATCTGAAGAGAAACATGAGTGATCTGCCTTCCTGGAGGTTAACCGGAGATCCTGATTCCCGCAGAGACGTACTTTACTCACGGTGCCTCCACACACCGAATCCCCCACACTGTCAATAATATACAGTCACTACAAACACAACATTTACTTGTGCATCAAGTCATAAAAGAGTTATATAATATGTTATCAGATCCAAAATATACATTTAATAAGAACATTTGAACCCTGTCGCGCGGTGCATGATGGGTATGAGGGCTTTGATCCAGCTCCCTTTCCGGTATTAACTCTGTAAGAGCTCGAACAAAGATAACAACACGAACAGATGTGAACTGATAACCAGATGTGAAGTGGATGATTCACAGAAGAGAAGACAAAGTTGTGTGGTCACGAGTTAATAGAAGAATAGCTCTGAACTTCACACACATGCGCAGGACACACACCGGAAGTAGGAGAAACAAAGCGAGATGACTAACCCCAACTACTTCCGCTCTTGCAGGAAGTCGTCCTACCAGACGACAAAACTCCCTCTTTCAACCAGAAAACAACAAAATGTAGTTATGATAGAAGGTTGAGGGTCCATGTATAATTTTGATTAATAACATAATTGACACGTTCATTACTTGTGTCTCATTTCTTAAAAAAATAGGCCACTTGATTACAACCTGCTCCTCCAGCGTCTGAAGATCCACAACGTGAGAAGGACAACCACTCTTTGATTGAACAAAATTCCTGTTTACACCAACACGAGTCAAATCAAACCTTATATATAACAGTGTAAAGTCTCAGCCTCACTGTGTAAAGTGCCTTCAGAGAATGGATGTTGTGTTTGGAGTGATACACATAAAATTGAATTAAAAACATTTATTATGAAGGGTCCCATATCTAAACGGTTGGGTGTCATTGTGTTACTGCGTTCAAACAAATACATTATTGACATATACCACATACATTACATATACATTTATTGACATTCACCACATATATTCCTTTGACCTCTTTATTACACTCTGCAGAACAGTCAACACTTTGTACCACACATCCCAGCTCCCTGTTTCAATTCATACACACACAAAGTAGAACACCAACAGTAGATAATGAGCAGACCTTGGCCAAATCCTCTTCCACACAACACACTAAGGCAGCTGCGTTGAGACAGGAACATTATGACCTCTGGTAGCCACGACAAACGGATTGCACGTACGATATCTTCATCACGCGACATTCCAAGAGGATGAGGCACTGTCACGTCTAGATGCAGCGGCCTCCATCTAGTTTTGACCAATCCAAGACGAACCCCAGTCACGCCCAATATATCAATATAGAACTAGAGGCCCATGCATGTTCAATTGCTGGACACCGCGTTTTCCTGACCTGTGACCTCTGAATAAACTTGCTTAATTTCAACTTGAGAACGACGACTCCTCTCCTTTGATTTTCCACCCGCAACAACATCCTCTCATCTCGCCTCTTGAAGCCACAAGTGTATTATGAGAGAAGTAATTAAAGAATCTACTCATGTACTGACCAGCAGAAACCTTAAGGTGCTTGATTCTCTTCAGCACATTTGTAGCCTGGGACCCCCATCAGGTTGTGTGTGTGCTATCAAATATAAATATTCAACTAAGCACTGAGTGGAAAGTTGTATTTCTGCAGGAGCGAATGACCTACTGATGAAAACTGCTGGACAGTGGATGTGAAACGATGTAACTGCAGTGAAAACAAACTGATCGTACCAGGTTCTAATGCTTTCATATAAAAATGAGGAAACTCCTTCAGGGAAGTGTCCAAGCATACAAGTCGTCCTTGTGATAGTTTCCTGTTTTCAAATGTTCTTTACACAAATCAAACTATTGCTGTTTTCTCAGAACTGACACTTAACCTTAATGCTTATGTATTGTTTCCCCCAAACAGCGAGTGTGAATTTCAACAAGTTGCAGGATGTTCACTTCTGCAACTTGATAATCAGAAGTAGGACAAAGATTTCACACAAGACAGATGAGTCAAACATTTCCCTTTTATGTCCCAGTTAAAAGTTTCTATTATACGAGGGTAATGGCACAGCAGAGTTTAATTGTCTTTGCATTTTCAGTATTTGTAAAATTGAACAATACAGCTACCAGCATGAAATAATCGATCCAGTTTTATTACAACCGCACATGAAGTGTGTCACAATCAGAATGTTAGAAGTACAAGAGACAAATGGCAGTTTTGTGCAAAAAAACATCATCAGAATCGCCACCAACACCGAGCGTCATCAGAGAACACAGTTAGAAACGGGCCCTGAAGAGCAGGATCCGTGCAGTACCAACAGCACTCTGAACACAGTCACGGTTTTAAAACATTTTTATTCCTCCTGTTAAAAACGTTAGAGATCACAACAGTAGCTCTGCTGTAAACACACTGATGTTACAGGTCATCGACGACTATTAAATTACACTTTAAAAAGCCCTTTTTAAAGAGGGCACTCTATCTTTGGCCTGCACCGGGAGGAGTTGGTTCCTTTGTCCTTCTACACCAAACGGATTGATTGGTTCTACTTTAACTTTTGGTCATCTGTTCAAATATAAATATAGGATAATATCTTAATATAAAAATAAGGCAAGTTTAATGCTCCTTCTAGTGGCAATTGTGGTCACATTTTTATGGGCATTTTTCCACCAACCCCAAAGCCACATTCTGTGTTATTGAACAACGAATGATTCAGAGCAGGTTTCTGCTTCTTCATCTTCAAGGGGACAGTAAACGTGATTATTAAAAAGTGTCTGAGTGCAGCTTTGATCCGCTTCGCTCTGCTCATATAGCCTTGACATCGACGAGGTGGCCGTGCTGGGCCGACTGCCTCAGGGTCTTGATCCCTTGCAGTTTGCGGCCGTGAAGTGTGAAGCGGGACCAGGCGGCCAGCTGGAGCAGGGCACAGGTGATAGGCACGAACACCAACATGTAGAAGCAGCCCAGGCGAAGGGGCGGGGTCCCTGAGCCGGAGGCAACGTCAGGCACAGCAACCAGAGAGTCCTTCACCGGTTCCTTATCGAAAATATCGTAACCTGGGGAAGAGAGGAGATACAGTCACACATTCAGGTATACCTCTCAGAATGGATGATTCAACCTGAAAGAATATGATGACTGTGACATCCCAAAAATAAAACAGGTGAAATATTTAAATTGTTTCGTTTTGAATGTACGGCTAAGATAGTGTGGTTTGAAATAAGCTTAGCGCCACCCTGTGCTGATTTTTCTAATTTGTGCAGTTGTGTAAGTAATTTAAAAGGCAAATACACGACTACATGAATTTGCATCAGTCTGTCATGTGTACTTTCTTATGGAGGATCCAGTGTTTGGTTCTGTACCTGTGTAAACACACAGCAGCCAGGTGCCAATGAGTGGGGCGAAGGTCTGGCCAGGTTTGGTGAGCAGGGCGACCATCCCGAACAGGAGGGCGGAGGCGGCCTGCTGCCGTCGGTTCACCACAAAGTCTTCGTCCACCAGGTCGGAAATGACCAGTTTCAGCAGCTTGCACGTCCCCTCTGTAAACACTCGATTACTGGGAGGGAGAGAGGGAGGGTCACACTCATCAATCCAAACGGAAAACAAAGTAGTTCATCATTCATGTGCTGAGAGCAGCTTCTGAAGAGGGGGAGAGAGAAAGCTTAAGTGCACCTGTCTGTAAAACCACATTAAATTATGTGATGGAATAACTTCATCCCCCTTAATCATATACACACAGCTCAGCCTGAAGGTTTGAGAGAAAGGAACAAAATCATTCTGACACTTTTCACTTCTACCACAGCTGTGAATAATATGCAGAACACACACTCAGCTGCAAGTGCTCGACAAGGCAGTCACATCCTGCTGTTAACTACAAGAGCAGCTCTGTTATTTAACAATAACAATGGGATAAGATGCCTGACTGAATAAAAACCTTTTAAAACACTCTTTATCTGAACAGATCTGTAGATAGAGGGTGTTTTTAAAGCTTTTTGAGGCAAATTCATGATTTAGGGCAACATAAATAAAGCACTGTGTAGTGAAGTTTGTTGGATAAAACTTGTTTAACTCAATATTTGGACACAACTTGTAACAAATGTTGAGTTAAGTCAGTGTCTTTGTGAATGTTCTGCAAAAAGCAACCCAAACATCCTTGATAAGTGATGTTGATAAGTGATATAAAACAAGCAAACAAAAGAACAAGCTGTCACCCATCAGATCCCTGATGCATGTCCACGGCCGTACCTAGCAATGAAGATGCACAGCAGATAAATGTGGTCGGCCCCTGCCAGCACCATAAACACACCAAGTCCCAGCTTGAGCATGAACAGCCAGCGGATAATCTGGTAAACCCCGTAGCGCTGGCACAGTGTGAGGAAATACAGGTTGTTCAGGTGGGGGGCAATGTAAGAGATCCCTGCATGGAAGCAGAAGACAGAAGCATTAAAAATGATGAAACAAATATCAGCAGAAATAATATAAGAAAATTAAGATGGAAGCCAACAAACAAGACTACAAATCATCGAAAAGCTTTAACCTAGATTATGCTATTATAAGTTTTTCTTGTCTGTATAGTTTCATCACACCTGCATTGAAAAGATGTGAGAGTTACTGCTTGTTTCTTAAATAGGGAGCTTACCGAGTAAGATAGAACCTGTGGAGGCAGAAATGTTGTCAGAGAGGAGATGTTCCAGGAAAAGAGGAAAGAAGTTGTTGTTGAAGTGGCAGTGAAACACCTACAGGGGGAGAAACAACATAAATAGAATATCACTATGTAGATGAAGTAGAAAATATTCTGATTCAAGATTCAAGTCAAATGTATCTTCACAATTTTATGGTTATTGAAATTAAACCACTAGAAAAAAGGTGACTCCATAGAGTAAGCAATTCTTTTTACATTATTATTACATGAAGACATCTAGTACAAATTAATCTTGTTAAAATAATCCACCCAAACTTTTAATTCTGTTTCACGTAAAGTGTTTATCAGTCATTCCCACTTTATCTCGCCCAGTGCTCGTAGCACAATAAACAGTATCTCACCTGAACAAGATTCATTGACACAAACCACAAGAAATTCTTCTGTCTGGAGAGCTGCTTGAGGTACTGTCCAATCGTGACAGGTTTTTCTGGATGGTTTAGAGCTGCATGGCCAACACTCAATCTGGGACAGAGCAAAAGAAAGTGAACGGAGTGAGATTGAGAGGAGCAACACCAAGGTCATTTAGAATTTCTAAATCCATTAAAAATCCTTACTCTTTGAGCGTCAGTGCCTCATCTTGTCTTGGACGGACTTCTTTTTGAAAACGACGCTGCAGAACCCTGGACACTAACAAAAAGCCCCCGATGGAAAAAGCTGCCAGAGCCACGCAGAAGAGACGGAAAGAGTAAAAATCCTCCTTGTTCCAGAAATAATAGGACAGAAAGACGGAGAATGAGCCCAGAGCGCTGAACACCGAGCAGTGGAAGTTGAGGCGCGTGCGATCTGTGGCGGACACGGCGAGGTCCGCCATCAGGGCGCTGTGGTGGAGGTCCACCATGGTGAGGAAACCGTCGTACATGCACAGGCACAGCATGAACTGCAGACCTGGCCTGGCCCACGCCACCCAGAAGGCCAGGAAGGACAGAGCGAAGAGGGGGCCATTAGTGGAGAGAGCCTTCAGGCGCTTCAGCACCACCTCCGGAGTTGTGATGGGAGAGCCCGTTCTGAGGGGGGAAACAAAAAATGCAACAGGAATAAGACACAAATTTGAACTAGGTGATGATGAAAGACAAAACAATGTAAGGCCAAAGGTAGAGTTTTAATACTTTTAAGCTTTTTGAGTATTTTATATGAAGGTTTACTTCAGCAGGCGAAGTGTTATATGACCACCTATTTAAATACGGAAAAAGAAACTACGAACACAATGTAATAAACCAATCATAGTGTAAAAATAAAATTACTCAATGAAAATACTGAGCTACACTTTGCCTTATGATAGTGAAACACAAACACAGGCTTCAGCATCTTGTTGCATCTGATAAAAAAATCAACACTGGAACATTTGCATTGGCTCATTTTCATTTACATGTTTCTATGTTTAGATCTCACTGTGTAGGAAGCCCACGTATTGGTTGACCTCTGGGGTTTCTCAGAGAGAACAGAGGAAGAAGGCCGGTAGGAGACACTTACTGAGGAGAGCTGAGGAAGGAGCGATCACTCAGCCATCCAAACAGAGGGTCATTCAGGCTGTTCCATAGAAGGAACACCGTCTGTGGAGCATCAGAGAGGAAGTCAGGGCAATTATATAAATAAATATGTAGAAACATGGATTTATTGATATCAAGTTTCTGACAGGATGAAGTAGGAGAACGGCAGATTTACTAGATTAAGCTCTGGTGTCTTTTGATGTTTATGGGGAAGGAAATGAGGGGAAAAGAGAAACTTGCAACACAGCAGATCTAAATAACTGTGATCCAGATGCAGAGTCCGACCTCTGTGAACATTAATCACTGAGAATATTACTGAGAATCTAGACTTTATTTACAGAATAATGAAGTAAAATACTTGAGAGCGCCAAGTAATAGGTTCCTCTCAAATGATTAATTCCATTTAGACAAAAACACACATCATAATATATATTCGGGTTTATCATCTTCTGGGTATAAATAGTCAGACTCCAGTTTCTCTACTCACTTACCTCTCCCACCCAGAAGGAGACTTTATCAATCTTGTAGATGGACACGAAGGTCTCCATGTAGTAAAGCAGGAACACATTGTGGAGGATGGAGGTGAACAGGGCCAGTGAGCCGTACAGCACCGCAGTAGAGAAGACAACTTGCGAGCAGCCCCAGACGCTCCTGCCCATTCTCCTTTCTCAATCTCTCTGCTCCTTCCTGTCTCTGAGCCAAGCTGCAAACATCTCACGGCCTGGCCGACCCAGGGTCACCACGTCATTGTAGCCTGCAAAAACAGAAAAGTTATTTTATCTTCAGAAGGCAAGGGGGAAAGTGTCGTCTAACCGAAACACTGCAGGCAAACGATAAACGTGAAAAAGCTACAGACATTAGTCTCGTGGTGAAATCTCAGCATGAATAACCCAAAACCCTAATCTCTCACATTCCTGATTCGGTCTCCTCACAGAGGTTCAGCAGACTAAAAGGAGCTGTGGTACGGTAAGTGCTCATTAGTTAGGCTGAGGGCCACGGCTCCCTTTCCCTCCGGCCCACTACCAGCTGTGGATTGGAGTAAAACAGTAATTTCCCTCAGTTACTTTTATGATGACTCCACCTCACTGTTCCTACCACTCTTCTTCACAGGGAAACCACAACAGGGAAGTCACATGACCGTCTCCGCAGGCTCAGTGCTTTCACTGGGCTTTATTGTCCTCAGGTGTCATATTCAACATTGTGTTGTGATGGTGCTACTCTATAATTTACAACTACGGTAAATGCAAAGGGTGTGGTATTAGATTTGCAAGGCGCAACATAATGATATCTCTGTGTCACATCAGCCTGGGAAATAGAAAGACACACAGTAGAGCTCGTATCTTCGTCAAGGCCAAACAACAGTCCCCTTGCATTTAATCAAGTAGCAGCAGATTTCACACACTCAGAGATATCAGTTCCCTCAATATGGCATATTTCTTTCATCAAGGTTCCTGGGAACGGACATGGGTTAAAACATGACTTCCATGGCGGAGGTAAAACCTTCTCTTCCTTCACCAGCCGAGGACAAAGCATTTCATAGAATGACGGCAAAACCTGCATCAGTTTTATTACCGTCAGTTTCCTCTCCTGCTCTTTGCACCCTTATGGGGTCACTTTAAAAGACCTCTTACTTCACACCTGATCTAAACAAGCTTAAGACTCTGATCTACGAACACCTTCAGCGGGAACGCCATTTTATAGATCTCAATAGCAGTGTCTCAAGGGGATGTGATCCCTTCTGTCAGAGGCAGCCACAATGCACTTTCTAAACACCTGCAGAAACCACATTTTCATCGCAGCATCTGAGTGATATAACGATCTTGGCAAAAGCGATCTCCTTGGAGTGTAACTAAAAGCTTTCTAACCCTGCGCCTATCAGATGCAAACAGTGAAGCAGGATGGCAATCAGCAGGTAAACACCAGACCACATCTCAAACACATGAAACTGGTTCTACTTGCTGACTTTATTGTACACTTTACTCTTTTCAGATCTAAATAACTTTAATCCAGAGTTTAGAGTTGCACTTTCAAATACTGGCCAAAATCTGATAAAAAAAAGATAGAACTGGAAGCAGAGGGGGGAAACATCTACGTTATTCATTACCACCTGTGAAGAGTCATCTAGGCCTCGAACATGGTGGCTGAGCAGGACAGGCGTCATCTGAACATGACGGATGGGCCTACCGGTAATCAGGTGTAGGACTCCACACACAGGAATCAGATGTAGGACTCCACACACAGGAAGAGACATTATCTCATCTTTACTTGCATCTCTACTCTGCCTTCCAGTGAAGTAAAGGATCAGTATACGATTCTTCTACTTGTTTTTAAAGCTTTAAGGACCCCACATACCTAGAAGTGTCAGATCCTCTGAACAGCTGCTGCCATCTGCCCCTTGGTCGAGGGTAAAGAAAGTCGGGCTTTTACTGCAGCTGCTGCACGTTTGACCAGAAATGAAGACCCACGTGTTCTCTACATGCTTTAGACTGTACTTAGTTATTTATTTATTAACTTTATAGCCTTTTATCGTATGTGTTTCATCTGCCAATGAGGTATGTGCTTTATTAAGATTGCACATAAACTACTGGATGGATTGGCAGGAAACTTAGTGAGGAGGAAATTATGATGTATTGGTGAGAGAAGAACACTTTCAACCTGAGTTAAGATCCAGAGTTTGATCCACTTTGTTTAGAATTGCATTTTTCACATTTTCTTCAGAGAATAATTCATGGATCATTGTGAAAAATGAGAATGATATTTCGGTGTTTGTATAATTTGGTGCAGATTGAGGAAGAACTGAATTAAATGTTTTATATTCTTGTATTTCTCTTTGTTTGGATTCATTCTACATTGTTCCAGTCAACTCTGGTTATCTTGCTTATCAAATAAACGTGACTTAAAGGCCCCAGATGCTAACACACATGAACAGTGTCTAATAAAACAATAATGTAGCTATAGCTTAATAGGAATATAAATAGCTGAAAAACACACATAACAAAATGTGTCTAAATGGAAAGTGGAGGAAAATGTCGCTCTCTGAAAACAGCGACAGACATCATCAATAAACAACAACAGCTGTTATCGATTATCGATTAGAAAGGCGTCGTGATAATCGATCACATCCACAGGTAGCTAAGTAGCTAACATTAAAAGTGCTAGCAAGTGAGAAGAACCACAACAACCACGTACAACTATCGAGTGCTAACAGGTGGAGAGCAGCTGACCACTGCTGGTTAGCATTGGTAAGATGCTAGCTGGTTAGCGCCGGTTAGCTGACTCGTTAATTTTTCACCGTTAACTTTCACGTACGTCGCTACCGGAGCGAACAGACGCTACGTACCGATGAAGGCGCCCGCTAACCCGGGGAAGTTAACGGCGTGTGGCTCGGTGTTTCTCGGTCTGTGAGGAGCTGCGGTCGGTGGTGGAGGCAGAACACAGACTGAAGAAAGACAGACAGTCCACGTCATGACAACTACAGACGTGATCTGTTCTGTAGTCACACACACACAGGAGCGCTGCAGCGACACCTAGTGTTGGATTAAGAATCACACCACGCCCACTTCCGTGTGACGAAACATTGACAATAATGATGACAACTAATAATAATAATACACTTTATTTATACAGCACCTTTCATACACTTCGAAGTGCTTTACAATAACATCAACTACATCAAATAAGATCAAACAATAACAACACGTTAGCAATGAAACAAAGACTTTAGGGTTAAAAGCCTAAAACATGAATATGGGGATTTTGAATTGTTTGTTATAACTATCAACAGAAGTAGCTTGTCAGATGTGTGGTGGGATTTTGTTGCCTGAACTTTCTGTTGCTCTTTTTTGGGATATTTAGCAATATATAATACTCACAAGACCTGAGAAACATACTCCAATAAACATCATAAACATGAGTGTGCTACACCATTAAGAGACTTTTATTACCCACAACATATATTTCTTTGAATACCTTTGTGTAATGTAACAAATACCTGGTTATTGTCTTCTGTATGATCCTATATGTCTTTTTGTGGTGTAAATTCATAGAATCTGTGATGGTGGAATTCCATGTATCCTTGTATAGATCAAACAATTATACCTGAATGGAAGGGCTCTCTTCAGGATGATGGGCTTCCGCTCAGCAGGGGGCAGCATTGTATCAGTCATGGTTAGGAACGTCACAAATTTGGCAAACATGTTATCAAATTATTTAATTATGTCAGCTGCAGTTGAAGTGTTTAACTATTACATGTGGGAAAAATCATGATTACACATCTGGAGTTTAAACATTGGTATCACATGGAAACAGTAACACCTGCATTTAAAGTAACACTATATACTGCATTTACTGAACAATACTTCAGACTTTTTTCTGAGTCTTTGCCATTCTCTATGATGTGCACTTTATGTGATGGGAGGATTCTACCATTAAAGTGTGTTTACTGGGAATTTACTTGACTGAATTGTATTTCGGCGCTGCTACAGCTAAGTATGAACCACCCTTAATTTCAATAACTTGTTATCTGAGCTCAGCAGATTACCATCATATCTGTGAGTGTATTTGTCTCTTTGTCACTGAATGCATAATGGACATTCAAAGCCGACAGTGTTAAAATTGTGAATGGACCAAATCTGGTCAATACAAGGGCCTGTTCCGTCTCCACCCCCAGAAAAAGTCCTGTCCCTCAAGTCGTCTTTCATCAATCAACAGAGGACAGCATTTATTAAGAAGGACATCATGCTACATGGAAGTGACTGAATATGCACAGAGAATCACAAACACACATTCCCCATGCCTTTGCCATGACCCGGACACTATGCATCTGCGTCTGGGTTCAGGTCAGGTCACAGTTCAAGGGTCATGTCCCGACTTCCTAAACAGAGGAAACACAATAATTCACACACGTGTTCATTCAGAGTTTAAGAGGAAAGTAAAAGCAGCTTTTAGAGAATCGACTGCACCCAGAGCCTCTGCATCTGTATTGTACTGAGACGGCGGAAAAAAGAAAGCAAACAAACACATATTTCTTTTCGTTATTACATTTGTGTTGTGTATTTGTGTTGCCAAAGAGGTTAAAGGTTTTCAACGCAGCTCCACTTCCTCCCACTATCCAGCAATTGCGCTTAAACATCCCAGTTGTAAATTCTGCTGTCTTGCAACTTGCGTTTCTGAGGCTGCCCAGTAGTTGATGAATGCGCTGGACCAATTACGAGTCAGTCTCAGCTGTCAATCACAAATTTTCACCCCATTTGTTTTTAAAGCATGAAATTACACATTAAAACCAAATTTATCAGGAAACGTAGACACTTGAAAAAAACATCAGTGTGACAAAAACTAAACCTAACACGACACAAATCGTATTTGAAAAAACTTTATTTGACGTGTACTTCGACGTTTCATTTTGTTCCATCTCCCATCAATTCACATGGAGGAGGCTGGATTTCTGACCTATACTGCAACCAGCCACCAGGTGGCGATTGATAGGTTTTGGCCTTCCTTTTGGAGAGCTGTGTATTGTGTATTGTGACAACTGAGCCATCTAACAACCCTGTGATTCTGAACATGGTTAATGGATAAAGAAAATTAATAGATGAAAGGATTTTCTAAACTTTTTAAATCTGTGTCATCATCCAAGATCAAGCTACTTCGTATTATAAAATATTTGCGGTATTTTATTCCTGAGATGTGGCAGCTGGTGAGCAGGGGGTGGAGGGGGAGGATGTACAGTACAGGGAGAGAAAAGGAGATCAGACAGTTCGGATCGATAAAGCACAGATGAGGGGGTCCCACGGGAAAAAACGGGGTGTGCTGCCATCTGGTTTAAAAAAAATCTCAGTTCAATCATCACATCCCGCAGCAGGAGCACGCTGAAATCTAAGACATCTGCACAGACTCACCCATCATAACCTTCACTGTGCTTAATGATGGTGGTTTGCTAGACTTCCTTTGTTTTTCTCCTATTCCAAGATGTTCTAGACGTAACAAGGATGCTCCTCCGGCCGCGCTGCACCGCTCTCACAACATGATACCTCTCTCATGCCGGTTATTGGTGTGAGTGCTCTCAGAGTAATTTAAGGGCTTCCTCGGCTCGTCATGTACTGCCTCTCCATCTATTACAGTACATTAGAAGGAAAGCTCGCAGAGGAGGCCGGGGATCACGTTGCCGGAGCTGTTTATGCTCCTGCGTCACTGCTGTGTGTGAGTGACAGGTGAGCGGCTGCTTCTCCCTGGTCACTGTCACATGTAGAGGAATATGTACATACACACATATACAGTGTGTACATGGGAGATATAACCAAACTATACAGGGGCGGTCAGAGAATGCATAACTCAGTTTAAACAATTGTAATGGAAAATTCCACTGATCAATGTCTTACTACTGTGATGAATGTCAGACTTCTGTTTTGACTGTTTTCTGTGCACTAAGCTGATGCAACCTCAAAGTTCTTCCCCTTACTTGGTAATTCCACCTCCTGTTGACCAGTAGCTGTGCAACTGGGTGCTGGGGCTGATTCCTCTTTCTGTAGCAAGTGATGCCGGACAGCAGAGGATTCCTGTCTGCTTTCTGTCTTGATTCCTGTTTATCACATTGTATAATAACCTTCATTTTTAACTTCTCGTGGTTGCACCCTGAAGCCTTGTTGCTGACCATGAATTTTTCTCTGAGGAAATCAACAAAAATGTGAAGAAACAGACTCTCGCACAATGTTAAAGGTCCAGTTTGTAGGACTTAGGTTAAAGGGAACGATTGGCAGATATTGAATATAAAACAATCCTAATGATGTTTTCACTAGTGTTTTTCATCTAATTTGTATGAATTGAAGTTTTTTTACCCAAGAATGAGCCCTTTATATTTAAGTACTTTATATTTACGGACGCCGCCATGTTTTTACAGTAGCCCAGACTGGACAAACTAAACATATTTTGAGTTTTTAAGACAACTGAAGCTGCCACATGTTCTCTGTCATGTTTGGAAGGGGAGGGTGAGGTGAGGGGTAATCAGCTGCAACATCCAACTTCACCACTAGATGTCACTAAATTCTACACACTGAACCTTTAAAGAAAGTAAAAATAAAAAAAAATGAATCAACCCAAATGGTTTCTTCCCAGACACAAATTTCATTCTATTCGTCCAGTAAATTTTGTGTAATCCAGGAAACTAAAAGACAGAGAGAAAAAAAACATGTAAAGTGTAAGACTCACACTGATGACACACAGACACACACACACAGACACACTTTTCTCCGCAGCACCGACCACCTGTAACAGAATCCTTTTCCTGGAACCTGAGCTGGACAGTGAACGTCTCCTGGACCACCCATCCTGTGTCCCCTCGCCCGGCGACAGATGGTCAGTGTGTGCGTCATTGTATTTGTGTGCATTTGACAAAATAAATATCAAGAGTAGGAAAAAGTTTTATTGTGACCGACAAGCATTTCACCTCGTCACAGATTTTGAGAAAAACTTGTGAAAAAACCTTATTATGAGATGAATTGCTATGGTTGAATTAAAAACTGAAATTAGATTAAGTCAAACATCATGTGATAATTTATGCCGCTATCATCTGCTTATCGTCTCCTATTGAATGAGTTATTATTCCCAAGTCTTCCAGCCAGTCTGTGTTAAAGTGGTTGCTTGAGGTATTCAGGCTGCTTGAAGTGCTCTTATGTCATCTCACTATCAAAAAACACATTTTTCAAGAAGAGGAATTCAGGAAGGGCTGACCGTGATTCTCTGCAATGAATCAAACAGGCCATAAGGATAGATAGAAAGCTGATTTATTTTTTGAGGCACATACATGACTCTGAAATTGTGAAATTGATTATTTCTATCCTCTTCTTTCCGTCTGACCCCCTCTCTCTTTCACGTCATGCATTATTTATCCAACCGTAGCATCCCAGCTTCCCCTCTCTGCTGCCCCCATGTCCCCCATCGCCCTCGGTCCTATCGTAGTGTGTGTAAATCACTGACTCACTGAGATGATGCGTAGAAACGTCATTCTTAAATCGGAAAAAACACTGGTACCATCAATCAACAACGTAATGATTGGATGTCCTGAATCTATCAGAAAGGATCGGTGAGCAAAGATGCTGTATATTCCTCTGCAAAGGCCCAGCATTCAATCAAGCGGCACTAAATTACACACACTGATAGATATCAGTCCAATAAACATGCCAGATTTATTTTTTGTCATCCAGACCAATAAACTATTCTCTGAGAATGCAGTGGAAATGTTGAAAAATATCTTGCAATGTTCAAGAAAGTGAAACAAACGTTACTGGGCTCTTCCTCTGGGCCAGGCCTCCACAAAACCATCAAAAGCACACAAAACCAGAACCTGCATCTGTGCTTCACCTCCTGAAAACACGCAAAACAAGACATACAACAAGGATGCCACTAATCCTTTGAAAAACGACTGTACTAGACAACGTCATCACCACTAATACTCCATAATGGATGTCGTGAACATGCCACGGAGAAGATTTTGTTTGTGCACCGCTTTAGTTATTGATATAAAGTGACAAAACCACTTCTTTTGCTGCAGGGTAAATGTGCTAATGAAGACTGTGCACAAGCACGACAAATTTGTTAAGCTCACAAACAACTCTGTCAATCTTTGAAATCAACCTGTCCTCATATTGAATGTGATGACATGTATGGTCATGATCTGAGCCTGAGCAGAACATGATGTGCTCCCTGGTTTATACCAGGCCAACACATTGCCCCAGGTGTCGGCCTCTTCTAACACGAGCTCTCCTCCTCTTATGCATAAAGGAAGCAGTGTTTCTGATGAGAGCCGCCCTGTGTTTTTACTCAACTCCCACAGATTGACGATATTTAACATGGAGGTTTTATAACACAGTGAAAAAAACAGTACAGTTTTTATGTGTCAAACCTAGACCTTGTTCTAAGAATAAGTGCAGCGATAAAGGTTTGGGGAAGATAACATTTAGCTTAATTGGTATTTTAAGTCGATACATGCACGTTACTGCAAATAGTTGAATAGCTGTAGGGATCTCAGGTTTTCTGGGTTAAAGTTGCATTCTGACAGCGTGTCCTCAGAAGGGAAGCCTCTGTTGATGTGGCGGCTGTCTTCAGGCACCGACAGGCAGTGAAACAAGGTCAGCTCCATACTTCAGGGAGACGTAGTCACTCAGGCACCAGCGCAGTGCAATCAGATGGTTCAGGGTAGATAGAGATGAAGAAAACGTTCAGTGTCTTGATTGCATGTGAGACTTTTGGAAGATCTCAGCCCGGGAAACCCCACACAAGCCAAAAGCACGGTTTACACAATACTTAATTTGTCTGTTGATTAAAATGTAACAGGGTTGGTTTGTGCGACTCAGCAAGTAACCACACAGAGGATGATTTAAGATGTTAAAGAGAGGGCAGGTTCCTGAGTGTGTGCGTGTTTCTGTGTGTTCGTTTGTGTGTGTGTGTGGGCGCGCAGTGGGCGTGGAGAGGGAGATGACTCCTTCCATGAAGCCGTCGAGCTGCGCACTGCTGTCATATGAGCCAAGTAAAGCGCACGGAGCCAAACATCCAATGGGTCAATCTCAGCGACTTTACGCACCGACTGGATTCTGTCTGCAGCCGGAGTTCGCGGACTGAGTGTGACACGCACCTGGTAGCGAAGAGTTACTTGGATGGTTTAATTTTTTCAACAACAACAACAACAACCCAAACCTAAAGAAACAGCTGCGCAATATATAAAAAAAGAAAGACGCAGCAGCGATGTTTATCTCACGGAGAAATCACTGAGAGCCGCATCCTCCAGCGTCGCATCCAACCGTTCACCCACCACCCACCGCAAATGAGTTACAGGATGAATTCCGCGTTCGTAGCAGTGTTCCTTGCAGTGGTGAGTATCCTCTTACATAATCAAAGTGAGCGTTAAATGTGTGCCATGAACTTTACTTGGGTAAAACCTGCAACGCTCTGCGGCGGCACCTGCGCAATTACGCGTCCACACAGCACGAGGAAGGGAGGTGGGAGTTTGTGACAAAAAGTCTCCCCCACCCCCTCAATCTGCAAAAATCTATTTTTTCTTTTGTAATCGTGCCCATAAATCTCTGTAAAGGTATGTTTATAGCCTCTATTTTATTTTATGACAGCTTACATTTCATGCATTTAATGGGAGACTTTCTACAAGATGTCTCGGAGATTTGTATGTGTTAAAAGTAAGTGTCTCAGTCCGTGCACCTGTCCTGAGCGGATGTACACAGCAGCCATTCAGGCTGTTACTCTATAGCTCCAGTTAGTGGATCTGTAGTTCCACCCGTCTCAGTTACATGTGGCTCTATAGACATCAGGACAATAACAATGTCACAGCGCCCGGTGTGGAGGAGCTCACCAATAAACTATCTGCTGAGTTTACTGGATTTTTTTTACCCCAAAAGTTTGTGAGACTCCAGAGAACCGAGCTGTGGCCGAGAAAGGAGCAGCAATCAGCAGCAGAGATCTTGACTGAGTGGGTACATGAAATCTCTGCAGGGTCTCAGGAGGTCACAATTTCCCTCCCGACTTATCTCGGAATTCCCTTGAGAACAAGCAGGCCCATTAAGGAAATACACTTTCCCCAGTTATGTCTGTCTGACAGGACATGGTCAGTAAAGGCTGCAGGCTCGTCAAGGTCCTGGATTTAGGAACAGGCTGCATCACTGATACATGACAGCTGCTCCCTCTGATGGGTATGCATCCTTTGCTGGCTCAGCACATGCAATATTGATACAGTGAGCCCCCCCACCCCCCTCTCAACACACACACACACACACACACCAACACACACACACCGTTGTCCTCTCCCTTCACCTCACACTCACGTCCCTTCTTCCTTGTCTGTCTTTCTCTCCCTCTCACCTCATAAGACATGAGGCTTCAGTGCAGTTTGGGGGAAGACATTAGCAGTAATGTCATCGCCACCATGTGTTTCCACAGCGGTTCAAGATCCACGTCTGGATATTGAACTGGGCCCAGTTCGTTGGAAGGCAGAGGAACTCCTAATGTCTTAACAAGCGCTGACAGCCGAGGTCCAGAGGTTAAGTGCCTCCAACTGAAAATTGACCGGAGCATTAGCCAGATTGGTTGGAGCTCAGAAGTTATTTCTCCAGATGCTTCTGCACATGCATCTGAGAGTGCTCGCTGCGTTGAGTGCGTGATCGGTGGCCGTCTTGCTCCAGCTTCAGGGAGATCGGCTGACGAAAGTTGAAAAGTGCAACACACAAACTCCCATCTAAAACCCAATTACAGGAATCAAGTCGAGCTACAACTTGCTAAGTGCTTCTCTTCCTTTACTTTCACTCCACAAGCTGTTTTGCTCAAATCCCATTGCCCTCTAATTCATCTGCATGCACATCTGAGCCGTGTGGAAGACCTTTAATGTCAATGTTTAAGATTTTCAGGCTGTGAGACCTTTGTTTGTTGCACCCACACCTGGAGCTAGAGTAGGGTCAAAGAGAGATAAGCAGAGGGAGTTGGAGACGTTTCAAAAGTGTCAGTCAGATATTTTGGAACAGGTTTGTTCACATTTGAGGTTGTTTATGGGTTTGAGCAAAAGTATATGTGCTGATGGGTGTGTACAGTATATAAGAGGCACTCAGGGAGAAGCAGGAGAGGGACGAGCGTGTGCACTGACTTGATTCACGACATTAATGCTCGTTACTAGAGGTGCGTGTGAGGTTAGAGGAAGACATGTGTGCAAAGCTTTGGCACAAGACCAGACATCCTGTGAAGCTGAGGGTTGTCTGGTCTTACACGGCAGAGTCACAGAAAAGATCTTTTAAACATCTCTTCAGCTCGAGGTTACTTATGTAGATTTCCTTTGTTTCTGAAATTCAAAAGGTTTATATTTTATCTGACATTGATGCATGAAACATTTCCACAAAGCCAAAGATAGCACCTGGAACATAGACGGGATAGATATTTGAGTGCCAGGAAATGGAAGGTGAATGGGCCGTGACACCATCCAGGGCAAGAGAGAAATGTGTGTTAGGACACTTGCATGCACACACACACACACACACCCACACACCCACATGTTATCTTCCAGCTGACTCAAGGTGCCTGAGGGGACACTTGGTGTTTTGTAAACCTCGTCTCTTGTCAGCAACATTCCACACACACCTGAACCCTGACAATTTTATATTGAGCGTGTAACATGTTCACACTGACTCAAGTCTCAATAAACACATGTTTCCGGACACACGCACACTAACGCTCTAGCTGCGACTCACATGTTGCTCATTAGTTTGTTTAAGGAAACTTTAAAATCCCATTCTTTATATATTTTGATGAAGATTAAACATAAGATAGTTTTCTTTTAAATCCACACACTAAGAGAAGAACACCTTAACCTCACAAGTGACGTCTTAAATCACTCATCTATCTGGAACGACGGGGAGTCAGACCTCATCTCTGGCTCAGTGTCAGAGGGTAATTGCTGCTTTTATCAAGGTTGAGATTTATAATAATGTTCAGCTTTTAAGGCCACGTGAACTTTGAGGTGTCAGTCTGGAGTGTGTGAGTGTGTAGGAGCTCTAACGCACATTCACTCGCGTGTGTACAGACACGCACAAACATCTTCACCTGTCATCATCGGCCAAGACAAAGCACTCTGCAGGCTACAGTTTGAAGAATGCAGAGACAACGTGATCCAGCTCAACCTGGAGTTGCTGTGTGATTTTGTTTGCTTTTTTATGACTGCACCATGTGACTTAAGGACCTACGTAACAATTCTTTATTAAGAAGACAATGTTACGACCGATGTTACTTACATTATCCAGAATGTCTCCCCTTAATTGCATCACATCCACTTTACCGTCTATCATATGAGGAAGGAAAGACACACTGGCAGCCACTGGGATTTTATTCCTTTAACCGTTTGTATTGGTCACTTTTCACGATTATTCGCTGCCATAAAATGAATAAAACCTGAATATGTAACCTCATCCGTGAACTTAATTTGTGTCTGATTCGCATCAGGTCGATTTTCTTCAGCAATGCTGGTGAAGACAACAACTCCCATGATCCCACGCTGCTACATGACATGAAACTAGGTCTTTTGTTATTGTTTTAATTGAGAGACCCCTAGTGGCCAGAAGTGACATATTGGACGTTTGAGTTGTTGCTTTAATTTTGAAAATATATTAGAATGACAGTTTTTCAAACTTTTTGGGCTGGTGCTCCATTAGGTCCCACGTGTCTGTGTGTGTGGAGAAACTCCGTCCTGGTTATTTTTCCTCCTTAGATTGATTTGAATATTTCCAGAAGCCTGATAAGAACGAGTTATTTGGGATTGCATAAGTAAAAAGAAAATAAAGAAACAAGTTGGAACCATTAACAAGTTTGTCTCTATGAAATCTACATTTTTGTTTTATAACCATTAATCATCTCCCAACGGTTCCGATTTATCTAGCAGCCCCTAGCAGGGTCCCGACCCGGTGCTGGGAACCACTGGTTTCGAGGTTCCAAAATAAATCTGAGTGGAAGCAGAACGATTAGAGCAGTGAGAAAGGGAACATGTTGGCTTCACAGAGTGTTTCTCATTTTCTCTTTCTTTCTAACGCTTTTTCTTGGGAAGCACTGGGTGTTTTCTCGTCTCATTGTTTGAACGGCTCTCAATGCATAATGCCAAACACTGCTTTGATTAGGACAATAAAGTTGAGCTCTCCAGACAATAATTAAAGTCATTCGCGTGTCTTGTTATGCACCAATAAACTTATGGATTGTGCTGAATGTGAATGTTTCTGTGCTCTTCCCACTTTGACTCATCTCTCTGCTGATCGACAGGTCGGGGCTCTGGCCAATAAACAGGATTGTTTGTCGGGCCAGTACACAACCAGCGGGGAATGCTGCCTTCAGTGTCAGCCTGGAGAGGGGGTCATCAAACCATGTGGAGCCACGCAGACCGAGTGCGAGCCGTGCCTCGACAGTGAGTAACACACAAGAAAGGCTGCGGGAATGTCGTGTAGCCACATGCAATTTGTAGTGACATTCATGCAGATGAACACAAAGGTACATGTGTGTACTTGAACGTCAGCGATGGTCACAAGCATTAATGGCAGACACATAAAAGCACACACACACACACGGCGTGTATTCACTGCTGTGGCTCCGGTGACCTGTGATTGTGATTTAGTGTTTCATTTGGCACAGTAATGTTTCACTGCTGCCACCATGACATCCTCTCTTTGTAAATTACTACCGCCTCATACAAATCCTCGATTGTATTCGCTGTTGCAGAAGAAGACATATGCTTATTAGGAGACTACTTGTAGTATTTGTGGACCGTTTGTACCACAGTAAGTATTCAGGGGTGTAAATTACCATCCAAACTCTCTGGAGCTGGTTTATAAAGCAGTGAATAAATCGAACTATAATGATGATGCTCTTGTTTTATTACCCCATTAATAGTTTTTTAAGCTCTGCTACAGATTTCCCTTTTGACAAGTAGTAGTTCAAATCACTTTTATTTAGTTCTCTGCAGCAGAAATGAATATTAACTAAGAGACAAAGACCAATTTCTTATTTTAATCAAATACAGGCAGATTGAATTGGGTGGAGCTCGTATGTTCTTCCCATGTCTGCGTGGGTTTTTTGTCCGACCGTCCAAAAACATGCAGATGCAGGGCTGGGTCGGTTGGAGACTCTAAATTCCCGTACAACATCTCAACATCAGTTTGGGTCAGAGGCAAACGGGGACTTTTGTATACAACATTGGACGCACAAGGCTGACACTATAAAACATCCATGTGAGAGGCTACTAAACGTCAAGGAAAGATGATGTGAAGGCTGATTAAGCGAGATGCCAGACTTAGCTGAGCTCCAGTGTTACTCCCCTGCTCGGGGCCCTTACCATGTAGGGAGAGAAGCAGGGTCAGACCTAATGAGGACCGTGATGCTGAGACGATGCACAAGCAATAAAATAATGTATTTGAAGATATTTAGAGCAGGTCTTGGATTAATAGAAATGAGTGGTGAAGGAAACGCTAGCGAGGAGGATTTAAGTTCTTCAGCAGGAGGTAGTTGTGCTGCTTTCGTCTCGAGACACAACATTAACATGTCAGTTTTTTTTGTAACTCTATCATATGAGTTCAAAGATCAACTTGAGCCTGCAGAGGCCAGGGTTGGTCCTGAGCCAGTTCGGTCTCTGTTCCCAGAGTTCTCCCTGCAGCCTGTAAGAAATCCCTGACTATCCTGCGCCCGTGCCAGGAAGTAGTTGTAAACCTCCCCGGGTCACTGAAGGATGGCAAACCGTGAGGCCCACAGGCAGAAAAATGATTCTGACTTCACAGGTCATGGGAGAAGTCACAGAGAATGTGGATTTGGAGAAGGGGATTTATTTCTACAGTCGCGGCTCTTCTCTGGGATGATGCACACTCATGTGTATCAGGTCAAGCAGTAGATTGTCTTGCCTTGTATAAAATCATTAATACTCAGACCACTTATCGTCCCACTTCATATTTTAGGCTTCAAATGACAGCTGTGGAGTTTGCTGCTCTCGCGGTGCGAAGGTTCTTTCAGGGTGATGCGTTTTCACTCTGGCCGTGTTTGCTCTGCTCAGACGTGAACAAACACAGACAGTGACAGACTCTCAGAGCTGTCAGGGGGCCAAACAGGCTCTTTAGTGACTGATGGAAAAAGCAGTAATGCAGAGCAGACAGCTCTTCATCAGATAATACATCACAATAGTATTTTAGGAACACATCAAATATTGATTAGGTCTGTAATGCAGGCTGATCGAGCTCAACTGTGCAGATGTGTTTAAACAACATGTTCTGAAGCCTCACGTCTCGTTTCCACACAGTTTCACTACGTGTCCCAAATTCTTTTTCATATTCATATATCATTAAATTGTTACGAATGCATTTCTTTAAGGATGGAGATTTCTGATTAAGGGTTATATCAATTATATATATTTATTTTTTTCATCGTGAATTGAGGAGTTTCGCGACACATCGGAGATCTCGGAAGTTGCCACTGGAACAAATATACTACTGATTGACTTGCATACAGATACTATGAGCTCCAACTTGTCCATTAACATCTTTTTCAATGTCCAAGTCTATATTCAGCTCGTGAGAATATGCTAATTTGCAGCTTTAATCTCAATCTACAACAGTTCCTTTCATGTTTATAGCCGTCATGCACATATTCAATACTGTTATGGTTATTATTAGGCCTGGAAACATAAGAGTCAGCTGCTCACTACGATTTCCATCTTTTTTTCTGTCTTCCACACCAACTAACCTTTGAGGGCCAGCACATCACAGGACCAACATTCACATCCACAGTCGATTTAGATTCTTATATATTTAACAAGTAACCCTTCTGCGTGTCTCTGGACTGTGGAAGGAAGCCGGAGTACCCGGAGAAAACCCACATGAAAGGCTGGGATTCAAACTGCACCACCCTCAAGACATTTTATTTTTAGACTTATTGTTTTCCAACATCAACTCCCAAACATCATTAGTTCTTTGCGTGTGCATTGTTTAAAAGTTTATCGCCCACGGTTGATCACTTCAAATGTGCGAAAGCATCCATTTATAAGAAACAGTCCGTCTTTGTGCAGAGCGCTAACAGGGGACCTGATGTGCTAAAGAAGACGTCAGCTGAAGCACACGGAGGAGTTGGAATGAATGAACAGATGAGTGGAGATGAAACAGAGCGACTACAGCTGGATGGAAACAAGGAGAACTTCTCAGCCAGCAGCGAACATTCGTTCTTCTTCATTCACACACACACACACACACACACACACAGAGTCAGGTCTACATGACTTCAGAGGACATTACATTGACTTACACAAATTTTCTGAGATTTACCTAAAACTAAACTTAATATACAAAACTAACCTAATAACATTTCTTTACCTTAAGATTTCATGATTTAAGTTATGGGGACTTTTATTCCCATAAGAAACACAAGTCTCCATAATGTGTGGTCCCAAAACCAGTTAAACCTGGACCACATACATACACACACATGTTTGCGCAGCTATGCTAAGGACCCATGAGCTCTACTGGTCTTAACAGGTACAGGGTTTATACTTCAGTAGGTCCTAAAGAAATGATTAAAACAAGTATACAGCCACAGACACACATGCACACAGACACAGAAATCTCCCCCACATGCACACACATGCACACATGCACACATGCACACACACACACACCTCCCGGCAGAGTGGATAAACTCGAGAGTCCTTGTATGGGTGTTGAAAACAAAGCGAGGGATTGATGTTGGACCAGAGGCGAAGCTCCTGTTATGATATGATAATGTTGAGCTCGGAAAAAGCCGCCTGGTCCGTGACCCCATCCCCCCCTAATCCACCCCCCCCCCCCCCCCCCCCCCATTCTGCAGGCTAGTGTTATTAATGTATTGACTTGCATTATTGATGCATGGCATTATGATAATGGATCTGAGAGCATTCGTGGGGAGTGGGAGGTGAGGGTAGTCTGAGTGTGTGTGTCGTCTGTTTGAAGGGAGGGAGGAGATAATGGGGTGAGGGCGGGGGGGGTAGTAACAGTATATGACTGGTCACTAACAGGCGAGTGAGGGACGTCAGTGTCCACTTCTGAAGACATAATTAAAGAAAAATGCGAAGCTCCCACGTTTGACGCCACTGGTCGAGGACAGACGTATTCGTCCTCTCAAATGACACAGTCTGTGATTTCTTTTCATTCGTCCATCTGTGTGTCCGTCTCCGTGTCTATCTCTCCCCATCTCTGTTTTAATCTCGGTATCGTCCGAGCGATCGCCTCGGTTGGTGATGCAGAGCAAAAACTTGATATGCTGCGAGACACTGAGCAGGAAATAAAAAAAGTCTTACATGGAGACTGCATGCCAAAAACCCTGCAGTCTCTTGCCACACAGAGTTTAGCTTGGTTTTGTTTCATGTAGTTTAGTGTAGAGCTGAAATAAAAACAACAATTTAGAGATTAGGGTGATGATTTGAGCCATTTTCGGGCAAAATTCCCAGATCCTATGATTCCAGCTTCTCAAATGGAAGTTATTTGGTTATTTTCTTTATCATCTATGATAATATATTGAATATCTTTAGGTTTAGATTATAGGTTTGAGAAAACAAGACATTATAAGACATTATCGTTTGCAATAAGGAAATTTGAATGGTCATTTTTCTCTATTTCTCTATTTAATGAAAGCCAGCTCAGAAAATAATCACCAGATATTGATTATTTAACTGGAAGGGATGAGATCTGGACCTCACAGCTGCAGTCAGAGCTTTCAATAAAGATTTGTTGAGTTGAGTTTATTATAACCTGACAAAATAAAGGGTGAAAGCTTCACAAGTAAGACGCAAGAGTGAGAGAACACTTCATATCTTGAGCAATTATTAATTATTAATAATACATTTTCGGTCAATCATCTAACTGATTGATTGTTTCTACTTAACTTCACCTCAACTGAAAATAAATTAAACCTGTGCCGGAAAGAATTTGCTTGTCAACTATTTATATGATAAAGATTTTGAGGATGTGCCTTCACTCTCTCTCTCTCTCTCTCTCTCTCTCTCTCTCTCTCTCTCTCTCTCTCTCTCACTCACTCACTCACTCACTCACTCACTCACTCACTCACTCACTCACGCACACACTCACGCACACACACACACACACATGCACACACACACACACACACACACACTAACGCACACAGGCTGCTCTTACAAATGGCTCTGTTGCATAATTTAGTGTGTTTCCCAGTTCTCTATCCAGCTGAAATACAATTCCATAAAACATGCAATATTGATTGCATCCTCTGCAGATATATCTGTCCTCGAGAATCTTGCAGGTATATAAACGATTCATGAAACAAACATGATAATGTGCATTTGTCATCTGACGAATACTTTAAAAGCAGCTAAGATATAAGCTGTTATGTTATAATGTTCTAAGTCATTTTGCTGAAAAGACATGTTGTTGTTGTTTGTGTATATCTTTAGTTGCAAAAAATTCCACACACTCATAAATATCAGTCACCTAAATATGCCAGATATTTTTCTTGGCCCTGTCCCATCCTTCCACCAAGTTTCGTGGTAATCTGCCCAGTAGTTTTTGTCTAATGCTGCTAACTAACAGAAACAAAGGCTGATGAAAACACCACCTCCTTGTTGGAGGTAATAACTACGTCCTTCCTTCTTCTTTCAGGTGAAACTTTCTCAGAACACCTGAGTCACACAGACCAATGTGTTCCGTGCATACAATGCACGGGTCTATTCCGCATGGAGACACCCTGCACAGACTCCAACGACGCCACCTGTGTGTGCAACTATGGCTTCTTCCTGAACGTCTCGTCCGATCGCTGTGAGCCCTGCACCAAGTGTCCGGAGGGCAAGGGCATGCTGCTCAGTTGTGAGCTGGACCACGACACTTTGTGTGAGCTGTGCACCGCGGACACGTACTCGGACCAGGAGAGCTCTCGAGAGCCCTGCATCCCCTGCACCACCTGTGATGATGAGGAGGTGTTAGAGCCCTGCACATCTTTGACGGATACAGTTTGTCAAGGTAAGTGGATTAGCTAGCAGAGTGTAGAGTTCCAAAATAAATTCAAAATTTATTTGCATGTAGCTGCCCTGTATTTACATATGCAGCTGGTTTGTGCACCACGATTTCAGACTGTGTGCAAACATCTGCATGAACAACGCCGATCATAAAAATGTATGTCCTGTATTATAAAGGTTACCAAGTCCAGAATGTCTAGCGCTGAGAACAGGTCATGAACGAGGGCTTCATGAGGTTGTTCTACTCTTGGATAGAGGGAAAATAATTTAATTCCTCATAAATCAACAAATTCTTGTAACAAGACAATTATCCACTTGTTCAGAGATTTATTTTCCAGCTATTTAGCAAATGACTCAAAACAGTGGGCAAGCTTACCATGAACTTCTATGCAGAGCCATTAAAGCTGAATGATGGGGCGCATTGCCCGGGGTCATCATGGACTCATGGACATATTCACTGCTCAGCGCTGTATGGACAGAAGCCACGATGGCCGTCCACATAATCGGACCATCTCAGCGTGACACTCTACACATTGTTGGCCCATCGACCTAAATGCCACGCCAAAGGTTGTTGCACTGTATTCACCGACTCATCCCAGCCAAAGATACAAAGACCACTCTCTCTCCGTGTCGGGGTTTAGAGGGAGGTCATATCTCGCTGAATTTCTTTTATATCATTGCACCCTGTGGGTATCACACTCCGAATCACAAATTCCTTATGACTACAGTCACTGCTCATTCCAATGACCTGATGCTTCGCAGATTAAATCAACGCTTTTGTGAGAGGGCAATAAAAGGAGTCTGTTGATCAGCCATGCAGTGTGTTGGGGCAGCAGTCTGAAGGATGGTGTTAGCACAGGGATGAAGACAAAGCGAGGGAACTTAGGCTAAAGGGAATCTTTTGTGCCTCTCCCATGATCCTGTTTGGCCGGCGAGGGGTTTCTGTTCAGCCCATGGGTCTACTTGAAGGGACGAGTAATGAGTAAAACAGATTTGGGAAACCTATGTTGATTTTTCCATGATATATTGTGATTACTTTAGTGTGTTGTCTTGGATCTGAACTGAAATTACACCGGGGGATTTGAGCTATTTTAAGGATCTTGTAGAAATCAATGAAAGTTGGATGCTTATGCTCAGCAGACTCTGCAGCCTAATCCTATATTTTAACCCTGAATTGTTCTCCAATTTTAGAAATTTTCACCCGTTCAGCTGTGGTTTGATGTTCAGGTTTAGAGGCGTTGATGAGATTTGTCTCATGGATCTCTGGTATGTCAGAAACGTTGGTTGGTTGGTTGGTTGGTTGTCTTGGAGTTGAGGTATTCCCATGATCCGATTTTCCACTTGACTGCCATCAAGCGATCCATCATACACTGTAGTGAACTTGTTTTAATATGATGTGGTTATGAAGTATTTCAGGCATATTCACATTCATACATATATGCACTGCTTTTTTCAGCCATCAGGGGCAGAGTGCCCAAAAACACTAAGAAATGGGGGATCGAACCACTGACCTTCTGGTTAGTTACCAATCATCAGTCGGTCTTAATCATGACGTTTTGGTGGGGATCAAGACACTATGCCTTCACTTTTGGGAGCAGTCATGTCAACCATCTTTATACACAGTCTATGATAAGTAGCGACAAAACAAAAAAGGAAAACAGACTTGGATTATATAGTGTGAGCTAATGCAACACACAACATTAACTTTATTAACGAATCTCAGTGTCTGCCCGGCGTTTAAAGAACCAGCAAAACCAGTTCTGATTATGTGATAACCAGAAATGGACAAAACACGTATTGATGTTGCAGAGTGGTCTTCTTCCATTGAGGACGAGACTTTAATGCATCTTGATTCAACTTGCGGCCTGAGAGAGAAGTGTGGTGGACGGAGGGTAATTCATCCATGATCAAGATATAAGGAACCAGAACTCCCAATAGGAAAACATCTTCTGGATAACTAATGCAGTATACCTCCTAATTAATGTGAATTTGCTGTGTTTTCAGGCATGATGGCTCACAGTCATTGTGTATGGGCTTCATCATCATATATTGTTCCTCGCTCTAACTCAATCATGTGCTCTTTATTCCTAATGTAATGTCTTTACCGAAGCACAAGTGTTATCAGCGCGTACAAATCGGTAGTGCTGCCAGACGTCCATATCCATTAGTGTTGTGGAGTCGGGCGACAAAGGCCTGAAGGCTAAACACGCTCAGGAGGGTGGACGGAGAGGGAGGAACCCACAGGAGACCACTGCTCGTGAAAAGACGATTCGTAACATGAGACTTCAGAGACATTTACACCGAAGATGGCGCGAAGGAGCTGAACATCACTTGGACTGTGGGTTATCTTTAGGGAAAACACTGGATTGGCTGTTTTATTTGAGTTGAGGCTCATGGGGAATTCTCCCTTGTAAGGATTTAGTTCCCCCCCCCCTCTCTGTGGCTGATATCTGGAGTAAAATCCAATTTCCTCCCACACTTACAAAGGAACCACTGGCTTGTTTTGGGCCTCACCAGCAAAAACTCCCTGTCATGGTTAAAAAATTGTTAAACTGACCAGACTTTGGTTGGCTAGACCCACTGAGTTGAGGCTCTGAAGGCAAGATGCTTATCTTGTGAAGTGTGATATGACTTCCACTCTTCTGTAGGCCACAGAGGTTAGAGGTTGAAGGTCATGGGAGGTGGGGGGGGGGGGCTTGTATGTGGAAGGGATCCTTTTTTTCGTGGAAGGTTCAGGCGATATTCAACCTTGAAGTTTCAGGTGTGCGCCCTCAAGGCGAGTGGGAAACTTTGACTCCTTGATCCTGGTCCTCATTGAGATTGTGCCCAGGGTTGACTGCACATATGCAGGCTGACCTACCACCCAAAGCACTGGGTTTCTGGTTCTGTGGCAGGAGCAGCAACTTGTTGTGGTTTGCAGTAGACTTGCAAGTATACTAACCATGCATGTACATGCTGGGGTGATTGATAAGTTCATGGCCTAATAGAGGAAGAAGCCAATTTCTGGAAACCTAGCACATGTATTGCATTTAATGTAGTTCACTCCTGCGTATACTCTCTTAGTCCAGCGCTTGTGGAGCATACAGATCCCCTCTTTGTTGAATGTAGCTTCTTGGACGTCCAATATGTCGTCCACAGCAACAATGGTGCTGAGCGCCGTCTTCATTTTGGGCCAAATCAGGTCGGGAGGTGTTTGATGAATCCACATTCCTAGATGGCAGATGGATAATGGTACAAAGGCAGATTATGTTTTCAATTGTCTCAGCCGATGTTGACTGACTTGCAATTTCCAGTTGCTCAAAACAGAAATACCACAAAAGTTATTAACTTTCTGCATTGGAGGTAGTTGAACTACATGTGAATGTAATGAGAGCTCTTCTCCCTCTACCTCAGGCCACGCACATGTCAATCAGCCATCGTAGTTTACAGGATTAGTCGAAAGTGAGACTCAAAGAACACACACACACACACACACACACACACACACAAAGCTGTGTATGCAGGCAGGCGGGATATTCCCACTCCTACACACGGATTTAGATAAACTAGATGACTTATTGAGCATTACAGGTCTGAGACAGCATATGGAAGCCTGAAGGTCAAATGGGTGGGTTAGAGAGGAAACCAGAGGGGAGGGGGAGGTGGCGGAGGGGGGTTGGTTGATTGGGCCAAGTGCATTTGGTTATTGAATTGATAGCTGAGGAGGAGGAGGGAGCTGTTTCCTTCCTGAGTCTGGTTGACCTTAACGATTGACAGGCTAACCTCCAGAACTCAGAAAGCGTAATCTGCTAACTAGCCCCATGTATGCTTGGCACTCAGGGCCAGGGCAGTTCAAGTAAATCCAGGAAGAAGGAGGGAGGAAGGTTAAACTGTGGAGGGTTGGAGGGAGAAGGGGATGGAAGATGGTAATGAACAAAAGGTGGAGGGTCTTTCTTTACTTAAAATATAAATTGGTTGAAAACATAATCTTTGGCTGAATTTAGTTGTTCTTGAACCAAATGAGGACTTTAGCACTGAAGCACAATCCTCACCAAATCCAATAAAGAGCAGAACATGCAACATAACACAAAAAATTGTAGACATGAACAGGCTTTTTTAAAGTGACATATAAGTACACAAAATATAGAGTATCAGTTTACTGGAGATGCTAATGTTTCTAGGTTTATTTTCAGGTTTGTTACTTTTGGTTTTGAAAAAGGTAAAAAGACACCAAACCATTTGAATGCTGGGTATTTCTTTGATAAGAGCCCAGTGAACTTAGCTTGAACACGCTTCCCAGTTTCCTCTGCTATGATTAGACTCTCCCTATATGTGGGCGGGCCTTAGCAAATGACCAGTTCCAGCAAGCGTTTGACAGACGAATAAAGAGCGGGAGACAAACGGCAAAATTCCCAAACGACATTCCTGATTTCCCTAGTCCAAATTACCACATCACTAGCTGTGAAGAATCCCCCAGCCCCAAAGTGACTTAACAATTCACGGCCTTTGTGTGGCACAGTCACTCATTGTGTAGTTATAGCTTCATCTACACACATCTATTGACTTACATCTCCACTGACTTGGCTCTGTAGTAGAGCCACAGTTAACCTTCCCTCTATAACTCTTTTCCTCCACACTCCACACAGTGTGAGCATTGTCACGATGACGGAAACGTCAAAGTCGACTGTGTCTCTGCCAAACAAGAATCGACCTCTTGTGGATGTGACTCGGCATCCTGAAGCCGTCGGGAATTTGCCCCTTGAGGTTCAAGGGGACATTTTTGGAGTTGATTTGGCGTGAGTGGGACGTTCTGGTCCAAGGGTGACTAAACACTCGCGCTCTCGCTCGTGCCGTTCATTCATTGCCAGGATATCGGCCCAGGGAGTCAGGGTTTTCGTCTTTGGGAGTATTTGTTGGGGAATTGTGTCTCTGCCAAGCCACGCCTTTGTCTCAATGAGATTTATGTTTGTATCTGTCATTACTGCCTAAAGCTGAATTACTACGCTGTGGCATGGTAAAGGAATTTCATGGAATTTCGCATTGCATGATTTCTGTCACAGCGAAAGTCTGACTTGTGTTGATGATCCATATATACAGCCATTCATTAAACCTTTACAAGAAAGCAATGTCCAAACTTTAAACTACCACAATGACAAGCAAATCCAAAGCTGAATTGTACGACAGCAAATAAACGACAATGAGAGTGGTGCACAGGAGGAGCAGCAGAGAAGACAGAGATGGAGAACGCACGAGAGAGCGGAGGGAGGCAGATGCTGAGAACAAGGTCTGGTCGATAGAAGCGATGGAGTTTGCACTCTCGGGTTTCTCTGGTTGACCTCTACGAGTGCTGATCACGTTCTGCCGCAGAACAGACACACACATGCAGAGCGATGCAGGCGTGCACACACATGCATCCCATACAAATGCAACAACATACATAGGGGTGTGTTTGCAGCATGTGGGCACAAAAATGTGACAGTTTGTCTGATGGGAGGAACCGAGCCTGAGAGAAAGAGATGTCAAAACAAGAGATAACAGAAATGTAAAAGTCGTCAGGTTTGCACTGGTAGGAACATAAATATTGTAAACATTGGACTGGTGAGGGAATTTCAGGTTTTGTGGAACAGGTCCTGGCAGCAGTCTCAGCCGTGCTCAGGTCTAATGACATCTTATAAGAAGCTTGTGTCGTAAGCCCCTCCTCTCTTTTGGTTTCAATCCAGAGTCTATGGAGATGAAACGGCAGCAACAGCTGTTTGCAGGAAAGTGGTGGGAATGAGGAGTTTAACTCAGGTGTGGCTGCCGCAGTGGATCGCACACGTACACACTTTAAATACAAATTACCCACACACTCACAGAAATGACATATTTTTTTCTATATAATTACTCCTGTGACACTGACAAGTACATGTGTGCCCAGATTTCCAGTCACAAGTTAATTATTAACAGACAAACCCAGAAGGAAAATTCCAGTAAATTCAGTAACAACTGAATAATGCTTAACAATAAATACAATAAATGGTTTGTTGAGAGGAGTCACAGTTGACTCAACCTATAATTTCAACAGCTGAGTGTCTTTTATTATAATTTATTGAAAAGCTGTTGCCACATGTTGACCAGAAGAACATCAGGACGTCTTTTTCAAAGGATAGGATCAGACCACAGACATTTTTGAGGCCATTTTAAACCTCAAGAATCCGATGACAAATCTGGTCTGTAACTTTCAACTGTAAAATCTCTCCTCCTGTTCACGCTGAAGAATAGACATGTTGAAGCATTGTCACCAATAGAGCGAATTGTTGCACTACACCAGTCTCCATTGTGTTTGTTTTGTTTGCACCCTCACATCAGAGGGGTGACGTGAGGTGGTGCCTCGCTCTCTCTGGAGTGATAATCTTAATAATCTCCTGCAGCGGGTGATGTGGTGTTATCTTTAAATATTGCAGTGTGTGCATGTTTGAGATTAGGAGAAGAATATCTGCAAAGATTATCCTGTAGAGCTCGATGCCACCGGATTTCAGGGAATCGTGGCCGAGCTAATCACTAAAATGCCTTGACTCTCTCTCCACGAGCATTGGCCCAGTAACCAGCTGTGTGCACTGGAAAGAAGCTGAGGTCAGCAGGAGGCGGTCACTCCCCTCAGACCATCCAGTGAGTGGTTCAGTAAAGGCACTTAGGGCCCTGATTTAAGTGTTAAATATGGAGGAGGGGGGGGGGGAGCACAGTCATGATGCAGAGACCTGGGGAGTAAATGGACGGATGGTTAATGAACAAAGTGAATAAAAAGACGTAACCAGGAAGAGCAGACAACCATCATCGTGTTTGCTTTTCAATGAAGGGGCTCGGAGAGAGAGAGAGAGAAATTTGCAATCCAATCCGAACTGATTGACAGAAACTAAGATGACAGGTTGTGAGCGAGCAGAAGCACAAAGAGAAGCAGAATGGATAGACAGTGGATTGACGGATACAGAGATGGGGAGGGGGCATTTATACCGGACAAAGACGAGCTCTGTCAATGAATGGTGTCTGATTTCGAGTGTGTTTGTGTTGATGGGGGGGTTTGGACATTCAGCATTCAGGGAGAGACAGACAAGCCACAGTGGTGATGAAGATGATGATGAGGATGTGTATGTGTATGTGTGTGTTTGATCATGGGAGGATAGAGAAGAGGAAGGAAAGGAATTCGATATCTTCCAGACCATCATAAGCATCCACTTAGTTTTTATTTTGTGCTTTTTAGGCATTTGGTTCATAGATATTAGCCCAATACATCACACTGGTCATGCTTATTTCCTTCTAACGCCATACTGTTTCACAAGTATAGTATTTAGGCCAAGCTGACACCGACTCTCGTGAGAATTATCAGATTTATCGCCCCCCAAAATGCTTTATGCACATATGCAATTGCATGGAGTTCCCCATAGCAAGAGTTTAGCTTGGCTTACATTGTAAACAATTCAAATTAATGTTTCCATTCGCTTCTATGACGCAAATATTAGGACTTGATGATACTAATTCTCTCGGCGAGTGTCTTTAAGCTCTTGTAGATGAAGAGGAAGAGGAACAGTACAACACAGTGACCTAATTACCTCTGGTCACCCAGGTCCTTTTGTCTGTTGCTTGGTTTGCTTGTAGGCAAGATTACACAAGTACTGCTGGACGGATTATAAAGAAAATGTATGGGATGAGTGTGTGCAATTTGGTTTCCATCCAAATAAAAATCAGGATCTAGTCAATTTAGATGTGGTTTCATAAAGGGAGAGTGTTGGAGGAGGTATTTGCTCCACTGAGTGCCGTGAACCACTGAACCTCTTGGCAAAAGGAACCCAGAAGCAGGAAGCTCTACTAACCTGGCAGTGAAAAGGTGATGCTGGCGAAGGACCAATGCAAACAAACCAGCAGCAACACAAACGGCCAGTTTTGACAGATGTGAAATGTTAATACTCATAAACCTGAAATTAAATTGGCAGAGACAAGTAAACAATCCTGTGAGCCAATGAGGTTCCTGTAAGTTCTCGGTGCGACATGACACCGCATCCATTTAAGGACAAAGTATTTCAGGAAAAAAAATCAATGCTTTTACATGTTAATGATTAAGGATGACGGACGTCCACCACTTTAAATTAAGTGGATGCTCTGTATATTGGTGCTGCCTTAAAATACTTCTCACATCCTCTTTGACAAACCGCCTCCGGCTGCTTCGTGCATCCATCTAAATAAGCTCGCTGTGAAAAAATGTTTTTGGTCTCATTAGTGAAAAATGGCCACCTTGCACTCAACGGCTCTCCCGAGGTTTGTCAGAGGCCTTAGAAGCCGACGGGATGATTTCCTGTTGATGATGTGAGTAACTGTAAGTACGTGACAGGCGAGGATAGGTCTCCACATCCGCGGTGAGCAGCAAACAGGTCCGCTTAGCTTTAATGGCTGCAGGAAAGTGGGCAGGACTGGATGGACAAACTTGCTCTTATCCTCGTTCATGGCTCCGTGGGGACGAGGGGAAACGACCAAGTGATGTGGGATGTAATGTTTGTGAGGGTATGCTTGCCCTATGTGTGTGGGGCATTAGAGGTATTTACGGTTACAGTGGCTGCAGTAGATAGAAGCAGGGATAGGAGCTTGAAGATCTACTGTATCTGTCCTAAGGTGATCTTACAAATTAACGCTGGGAAATCGGGTCCGGACTTAACAGACATTCTTCAGACGTTTACAGCAAATTTCAGAAAGCTGTCTGGACGTTAGTTTCCGTATTATTTATTTTCCAGCTGTTTTAGAAAGAAAAAACATGCTAGCTAACGAAAATACCCGCAGGTCAAGATTTTTCAACAGCCGCTGGTGGAGACCAAAGCAGTGGTAAAAAATCAAATGAATATTTTAAGTTACATTCATCTGCTAAATGCATACATCGCAACTATTTTCTACGAATTTTCTATTGTGTTTACAGTTTGCTTCTACTGCCCTCAAGTGGCCAAAACAACTGCAAATGTCGGATACATGGACAATGTCTCTTAATAAAAGAAATGCCTGTTATTGCAGTACTGCTTTGTTTTTTCACATTTGAATAATCTATTTCCCCAATATGAATATTTCTCCTTCGCAGTGCCATACCCTTCATTTTCCCCGACCCCCTTTTCCCCCACGTCCACGTATGACATTTTTTTGACGGATGATCCTCCACCAGAGGGCTCGACGGACCGGACCACCACCACCACCAACGGCGATTCCCAGAAGCGTCTCTACCAGGGTCTGAACGACAAACTCATCCCCATCTACTGCTCCATCCTGGCAGCTGTTGTTGTTGGACTCGTGGCCTTCATCATATTTAAGAGGTGAGGACAGAAAAGTTATGTTGCGTCCTGGTGTCCGACCATCTCCCCCAAAGAAGTGGCCTGAAAACAGAAAAGTATTCTGTTCTGTTTTCAGTTTTAGAAAATGTTGGAATCTTTGATTCATCTGTTCTGAAAAGCTCGTGCAAAATCCATTCCTCAAAGGCTTTGTTCAGCAACCTTCATTTTTTCTTTAGCAAATGACACTGAGCAAAATAGTTCATCACAAACAAACATTTGAAATCCAGCCGTTGAAGGGAAAAGAGAGGGGGTGTTGCACTCGTTACAACTTCATACGGACAACAAAACCCAGTCGGATATTGAATTTCCGCAGTTTCATATTTAATGAAATCATCTGCTGCTTTCCTGGATGAGAGTGCACTGCTGCTCTGTGGGTCACAATATGGTCCCTCTAGTCTCTTTTTTCACATTTAGAGCCCATAGTCATGTTTCCTACACAGACGTCTCACGGTCAACTGCTTAAATATTGAATGTGCAATATGTTTATTGGATTGTCTTATGTTGCATGTCTGTGCATTAAAACTCCAAAGCCTGAAGACAGATCAGTACACGGGAGGACGAGCACTGACGCTGAGAGCAGAATTTTAACCATTTAACTTCCACTGCCTCACTCAATATCTGTGAATTTCATCAGTATATGAAGTGTGACGAGGAGGCTGATGAAAATCCTGGATCCCTGTGTTCATAGCTACAGACTTAAATAGGCACATAGGTACTAAACTACAGATCTGCTGTGTATTTACAGTATTGATAAGGTTGGTGCAGCCGAATGACCTGTTGTTTTGATCAAACTCCTCCCTTGTCCTCAAGATTTCCACAAATGTCAAACCAAGTGTGTTGCTTGCTTCTGCATTGAGATGATCTCCTCTTCTGACTCATCTTCATTCAGATGGAACAGCTGCAAGCAGAACAAGCAAGGCGCCAATAACTGCACAGCCAACCAGAACCAGACGCCATCGCCCGAGGGGGAGAAGCTGCACAGCGACAGCGGCATTTCTGTTGACACCCAAAGTCTGCAGGAGCAGCAGGGCCAGACTCAGGCACAGACAGGTGAAACACTGACACCTGTACCTGCACAATGGCTTCTCCCGTTCGTGCCAAGAAATACAATCACTATCATTTATCAAACTGTGCTAATGAAAATGGGTGTGAGCACATTTCAGCTCTAAAGCCAGTGTGTATCTGGGGTTGGATTCCACTGGAAATAAGTTTTCTTCTAATCCACATATAAGTCTGATTGATAGCACACCTGAAGTTTGGGTTTATATGACCAAAGTGTCTGCTGCACCTTAAACTGTTCAACCGTGTCAAAGAAAGATTTTCCCACAGGAATGAGCCATCTGGTTGTTTCACCAGCTCCACCTAGAACACCACCTTTCACACTTAGCAAATCAGTAAACAAGGATTACAACCCTGACAGAGCTTTAATGTTGGTTTTTATTTGACAGCTCGTTCCCAGGAATTTCCAGTCCTGTCCCGACAAACCAGTTTGAGAGAATTCAGTTTTAAAACACAAGGATAAGATGGTAAAGAAGGAAAACAAAGTGGTGAAAGAAGCAGAGAGAGGGTTTCTGTCCATTCCTGTAAAGTTGTCATCTGTGGGATGTGAGATATTTTTAGAGATGAATAACTGTTGCGGTTGACCAGACAATCAGACAGTGGAGCTGGAGCTAAAAAGCCTTTTACTCCTATTTTCTAAAATGATTAGTGAACGGAACTTGTCGAGTGGAGAGAATATCCAGTGCTTCTCATATTTGTCCAAACAAACCAGGGTTGCTGCTGCAGGAATCTCCATCACTTCCTTTTAATCGTTTTTACAGCCACTTGAGGAGCTCACAAACAGGATGTGAGTTGAGTTCTGAAAGGTGGTATCTTTGGCAGTCATGAGCTGTTTCCAGACATAGATCTCTCAGAAACTCACATATGAAGAATGCAACAGGAGACTCTCCGGGTCGGATGCGTTCACAACAACAGGAACTCTGGGTAGTTTCAGGATATTATCCAGAGTTCAGTGCATAACTGAGAGCAGAAAGATTGTCAGTTGATTCAGGGTATTTGAATTGTTTATTTGTGAAGGTTGAACAGATTTTGTTATCCTAGGGTTCGAACAATAAACCGACTTGTTATTTTCCCCTCTGCAGTGATCACCATGGACGAGGAGCCCTGTTTGCTCCTTCCTCTTCACACCAGAGAGAAAGTGGAGAAGCTGCTGTTCAGGGGCAACGAAGGGGACAACTGCGACCACATGGAAGACAGCGACTGGTGCAACCTGGCGGGCCTCCTGGGATACGAGGAGGAGCGGATTGCCACCTTCCGGCAGGAGGAGCATCCCGTCCGCGCGCTCCTGTCCGACTGGGCGAGCAAGGACTGCGCCAGCATCGACTCGCTGTGCACTGCACTGCGGAAGATCAACCGTGACGACATCGCCCAGAGTCTGCTGCTCAGCCCGAGCGCTCCCAAGCCAACCGCCACTTCAGTGGTGTGATTTACAGAGAGAGCGAACCACCTGGACCTTAACCGTAATACTCCTCCTTCCTCAATCCAGATAAATCAAGCTACAACCACTTTCAGTTCCTCCCTCGCTAACATGCTGTGATTACACGTGTCATGTGTAGTGCAGTACTAGGACGCCACGAACCAGACAAATTAATATCAATACACTGAGTCAGGTGAAGGAAAAAGACACAGAAAACTCTTCTCTTAAGTATCAGGATGTGCCTGTAATCTGTCCTTGTCACATGTTCTATAAAAACAACACAATGCAAAACCATTGATGATGAAGGGGAAGCATTAGAATTCATTCCATTGTGAGCTTTGAACAGCTGCCTGCCTTTCTTCTCTAGTTCACATCCAGCTGACTGTTTAACTCGCCTTAGAATGTACGTTACTGTGGATAATCATCCATCTTCTTCACTCTCCAACAATAATAATCCGCTCCGCCCTTAATTACAGCCTTCATACGCCAGTGTTGTACCTCTTAAAAGCTACCTTTCAAATCTGCGCCACCAAAGAGGAGTAAACGTCTCCAGACGGTACCTGACAAGCGACATTACTGACATGCCATGTTAGGCCTTTTGAATTTAAGTTGACAAGTGGCTTGTGTCTGCAGCTGGGACCGGATGAGGCCTGCATACCGCGGAGGATCTGGATCTTTGCAAACATGACAATCTGAGGAAAGATGCTTGGACGCTTCTCAAATGAGCCTGTTCTTCATACGCAAGCCAAGATCTGCTCCGTGCTCTGACTTTGAAATTCTTGTGTTCGATTTAAGACATGGAGGTGCGGCACATGTGGGATTCATCCCAACTTTGGCTTAAGTGATTTCTGCAGACTTGTTATGTAAGAGCTGCCGGCTGGACTCTGCCAACCAGGTGGTCTGTGGGGCAGGTCACAGAAGGAGGCAACATGAGACTCCAGTGATCAGGCCTATCCGCTTAACACAGGAGACCCCCCCCCCCCCCCCCCACAGACTCCCTCATGCTGACTCAGAAATGGGAAGGACTTGGTAAAAAAAGTTACCCAACGACCATGGAAACTGTAAATAAGAGTGCACACACCAAATAGATTCTGTGTATACATACAAGTACACACATTAGACCCACAAAATGTAGCCACGCATGCATGTACTATACAAACAAACGGACCATGTATGTATCTCCATTCTTATCTAATCTAGAAGACTCAGAAAACTCCACATCCTGCCATATACTGCACCGAGGGGACCATACACTGTTTAATCTCACTACTAATAAAACATATAAGGTAGCTCCGTGTCTTCAAAATATGTTTAAGAACCATATAATTTGCGATGTGCACTAAAGATGGTGAAATGCTACGCTAACGGTAAACAGCATGCAGAAACTATAGCAACTAGCGCACAAATTCAAAGACAAAACAATCGCACACGTTGACAAAGTGACAAAATCCAGGGTTTTCTATCCTTTTCACTTCATTTCTCAGGGTTATCTTGAACGATTAATATTTTTGCCTTCTGTAGCTAACTGAGCGATTTCATTATTGTTCAAGAGGAGAAGGTGATTATCCAAAGCAGTGATCCTTGCGATTGACAATCCTTCAAAACAGGTGAAAAAGAGACGGAGGAGAGAAAAGAGGAGGAAGGGCGTCTTGTTTCCTCATTGTTCGCATCAACGGCCTCTGGATAAAAGACATAAGTCACAGGAAGTGGTGTGAATTCCCAGTGAGGGAAAACGTTCGGTTGACTTAAAACGTAAAAGGTCGAAACCCAGGAATCTGCATTTGCATTATTCATATATGTGATTTTTACTTTGTGTTGTGTTGCACTTATTTAGCTTTCGAATTTGTCAAAGCACACTTAAACAATCTCTTTATCGTGCTGCCAATCCCTCGGACCTACTTTTTGATTCACTTTCTGTTCCGGGGGGAAGATGTGAAGGAGTCAAACCGCGTTAAACTCACCTATATCTCCGACTTCATCTGTTACTCACTGGTAAAAATTGTAACTAACCACTCACATACAGAGCGTCATGTCATAGTGTTACTTTAAATGAAGGTATTCTCACTTGTATTTTAATTCCCAAATAACACATGTAACTGGTATTATGTTTCTCTTATATTGACCTAGATTGTAGCAGTTAAATGTGTAATTATGTCTGTTTTGCGTCACAAGTGCCTGGGAACTATTTCAGGTGTCCGCTGATGTACATTTGTTCTTTGTATGTGTACCTTCTTTATTTTTTTTTTTTAACTTGTAAATAACGTGTCATTTTCAATTTTTTATTTCACGTAAAGCCTAGAGGGCGCCACTGTACAATATGTGAATGGGACTTTGTTACGATATCAGCACTGTCCTGGTTTAAAAAGAAGGGCAAAGGGAAGGGAGGTACCTGTGCAATTAGCCAATTATCTACCAGGAGGTGTATTAAGGTCCTGGGGACTGGTAATGAATATTAAAAAGTACAGTCAGAAATGGAAATGCTCTAATCTCTCATTTTGTAAAAGTCACTTTTTCAGTCTAAGGGCTTTATGTGATTGACACCTCTGTATGTTAAAAGAAGCTACAGCAACAATCTTAGCTTAAGAACAAGCTTCTCTGAGTCTCTCTGAACAAACCGAGCTGAAGGTGAACACGTGACATCATTGCATTGGGAGGTTGAAGAGGGAGAAATAAAAGACTGTGTTTGGAAGGTTCATTGTTTTTAAACCCTGGTGATGTAGTTCAAAGTGACAAAGACTGACACCAGGACTGAATTGTACAGATGTGAGAAATACTGAATGTTCCTTGTATACTAATGACATATACTGTGCTATACTTAAATGTGAATTTGCAGAATTCCTACAGCAGACGAGCAGTAAAACCACTAATAAAGCTCTTAAATCCACTTATGCTCTGTATTGATCCGAAAATGTCAACACACAAACCAAAGAGTGCACGGAAGGACATTCAGTAAGATACACACACACAGAAACAAACACACAAGATACATGAGAGATTATGAAAGTATATAAATACTCAATTAAAGACATTTTTGCTGGAGTCCACTCTGTTGCTCTTACTGTTTTGCTCTAACACAAATTGATATCATGAAACAAACTTTAAAAAAAGGTGAATCAGAAACAAAAAAAATCTATAATGAAAATGAAATTAACTACAATAAAAACTATTGAAATAACATTTCATTATAACACATGGAGTTTGAATATTATCGCAACATATTTCCCCATTTATTATTCATTTATTCAGATATTTAAACATGTTTTTCATGGATTATTTATTTTGAAAATGATCTATTCCATTATTATTTGATATTGTCGCTCCATGGCTCCATACGGTTTCTTTATTATTTCGCCTTGAGCGAGGACAAAATCCTTCTGTCATCCATCCTGAGCCAAACGAGACAGACTGGTCACTGGAGGCTTCACCAGTCACAACACAAGGAACAATAAGGGACTCTTATAGGAGGACGACCTGTACTTCGCTGGTTTCCTCAATCTGCATGAAATATGGAGACGTGCGTGTGGTCGGTGCAGCGATGGTGACAAAACACTACCATAATAAACATCAACGGTGTCAACACAATTAGGCCGAGTGTGGTGAGTGACGTGGCAAAGTAACGGTGCGTGAAAAGACACGCTGTTTCCCACTGGTTTCATATTTTATGTCACTGTGGGCTGAACCCAGTGATGGTGTTACAAGTGTGAAAATATTGTGATAGGTCAGAGTAAATTATGGTTGAAGGTACGTTGATGACTTTTTGTTAGAGGGTAAATGTGGAGAAAATGTAATTGAAGTCTGAAGATTTTAAAAGAAGATAGAAGCTAAGAAAACAAGGTTAAATTTATAATATCATTTTTTTTGTGGACTGTGGGAGAAAGCCCTCACCTGGAGAAAACCCACACAGACACAGGGAGAACATACAAACTCCTAACTAAGAGGGGCTTACCGCTGGACCACCGTACCACCCTTCAAGCGAAAAAATATATTTGTCACTTTTGCAAATCTGGTCAAAAAAAACTTTTTAATATAAAAACAAACCTCATGAGACCTGCTCCACTCGGCTCCCTGTTCAATTAAAACTGATGTTATTAAGCAGCAGTCTTTAACCCTCCTGCTTCCTCCAGTCTGACCTGCTTCTGTTTATCCAAATCACAAACGGCATCGGCGGGTTCTGACCCAGTCCCTGCTCCCGGGTTCGGTTTCTAAGTGAACCGTGGCCCGAATGCAAAACACATTCCCCCAGCTAACCGTTGCTAACCTTCAGTGAGTCGTTAGTGAGGAATGCTGATGTGTGAAAGGAACCATGTGTGCAGGAGTGACATGCTGGTGAAAGAGGATAGGCCGTGGCGAGTTTGGATGACCAGATGAGTTTTGGCTACACATTGAAGAAAGTTAACAAAAGGCCGCTCTCACTAATTTACCTCAGTTCCCGACTCTGCGGTGGCCCACATCTTAAAATCAGAGAATATGTGTTAACAGAATATTTACATCATCTCCAATTGTGCAAAACCTACAATGAGATGACCATTAATGTGGATAATTGTAAAATGAAACAGTGGGTATGAAAAAGATTCAAGCACAACTTTCATTTGATCCATTATTCTGTTGGGACAAGAGAGAATGAGAAATGTGCTAAATCAATAATTAGGATTGATAACAATAAGAACAAATCCCAGTGTCTCTGTGCACTTTACCAGTATATTAATATTAAATATATAATAAATACACTAAATACAATGACAAATACACATTTCAATTTCAGGTAAAAGAAAAATCAATTGATGATTTGCATGTGGTATCTCTCTCTCCTGAACAGTTACCGTGTTTACTGTGATTTACAACATGTTATGGTCATTTTTATGACTCGGTCACAGTCTGAGAGTGACACGATTATTTACTCTGCAAATCACCGCTGGGATGAAGAGAGAACGTGGAAACTGGATTCCCCCGTGGACCGTCCAGACGTGAGCGGTTGGGAAACCTTGGCAGTGACAAGACCTTTCAGCAGGTTTCACATGATAACACAACAACACATAATAATCTCGGGGGGGCATCGTCCTTCACGTCTCAAAGGAAATGACGCCCTGGTTTGAATTAACGATAGCAATTCTTCATTAAACTTGACTTGTGTGCTTGCATCATCCAAAATGTTTTCGACACCGTTCAAGCCCAGAGAGAGAGAGAATCAAAGTTACATGGTACATTTACTTTTGGCGGAGAAACTGAGCTTCAAATCATATTTGTAACTACTCTCAGTACTGAAAGGAAACAGTCCCAAATACTTGACCCCAGTCTTCTAACCTGTATCGTTTACGCCTCATACCATGCAAGTTAGCACAGTGTTCTTTCAGGAGGCTGTCAGTGACAGGGGGTCAGAGGTCGGAAGCATCTTCATCTTTACGACCAGCTGTAGAACACGTCCCGGAGGATGTCACCAGGCGCTCCACATGATGGACGGCTGACTGTAGCAGATAATCCCAGACAAGGGCACACGTGTTCTCTTTGGTCTCGGCGCACCGAAACAGGGGATCAAACTCACGGCGCGGCCTTTGAAAGTAACTAAATGTTATCACTGGGTGGAGCAGTAGAGAGGACAGGACTGCTCACTGGGGGCAAAGGTCAACATCTGATAAGCTAATAGACGTGGCGCGGGTTTCTTTTGCGTCTGAGGTACGAATAAGCATGAAGTTTAGGGTCAGTTTCCAATTTGTGTCCTGTTTTGTAAACAATGAATTTGAGGGTGAGCCTCTTGAGAGCGAAATACAATCTTCCCCATCCCGAAAAATTCAAAAACAAGTTCATGTTTGATCTTTGCTCGTCCACTAACGTCCATAAACCTTCATAATCAGAAAAACACCTCAGCTAGGTTTTCATGGAGGTCTCCTCTGTGCAGGAGAACAAGGCAAGTATGAACTTTCACTTGAATATTCTCACCAGTATAAATGTCAAAGTCAATGTAGGACATGAGATGAAATAATCCAATTGTGAAAACACTTGTGTATTGTGCTCCGTTTCTCTCGGGGACCTTGAGAAAGTTAGCCGCCCCCATATGTTGGCTTGGCTTCGGAGAAACTAGATGTTGGGGAGTTGTATCAGGGGAAAAGTAGCGTCCAGTAGTTTAGATTTACAAAGAACTGGAAATCAGGATGTCTTGGCTTCTACTGGTGGGATTTTTTTTTGCAATTTTATTTATAATCTGTCAACCGCTGGAATATCACTGATCCCCACAAAATTCACAGCCTCTTCGTTCACCTCCTATTGACCCGAAATGCTCTTATTCATCAAGACAATCCCAAAAACATATGGCCAAACTACTATTATAATATCATTTCAGTAATTACATAGCTGATTTGATTTATCCCTTCATGGTAGCATCTCAAATATCTATTTATCAACTTTTAAATCTTTGGCCAAACTGTGTAAGTAGTGTTTTGTCATATGATCTCATAGGGAACGTAATCATTTGTGTTCTTAGGCCTGTTAACACACAATTTCTTGGTGTATTTCCACTGTAAATATACCGTGTGGTACGACACAGTGTTTCTCCTCGATCCCTCTCAGTGTTGCGCTGTGTTTACACTTGGCTGCTCAGAGGGGACCACGTAACCCATCGCTTTTACAAGCTGTCCGTCTATAAAAATGAAGTGATGTGGTTTCCCACTCTGTTCTATTATTCTGCTGCTCTTCCTCCTCACCCACCTGCCTCCGTTGGCTGGAACAGAGCGTCGGGGCTCTGCCGGCAACGCGCCCAATTAAGTGAAGACTGATGAAATTATATCTCAGGCCCTGACAAATGGAGGGACGGGAGGAAGGAGAGGCAAAGTGGGAAAGAGGGAGAGTCCATTCTGTTTCCCTCTGGGGCCATGGGAAATTCTATTAGGCCTATAATAGAGCCATTTTTCACCTCCGTCCACATCAGTCTCTTGTACAATTCCTCCTCCTGTCCTTTCTTACCTCGTCTCTCCTCTTTAAGACTGCTACTCTTCTCTCTCATTTCTCCAAGGAAAACACTTTTCTATTTCTGTCTCTTCTCAGTCTGGGGCTTTGTTCTTTTATTATACTGCTGTGTGATGACCATCGTATGTGGCTGCAAACCAATCAAAACAAAGAGTCATGTCATTCAAAATACTGTTAATTTTGGGATAAATCTAATGATGTAGTCAGGGTGTTTCTTTGAGGAAACACTCTTGTTGACTGAGGGGTTATAAAAACGTCTGCGGCCTAAAAAGCAGGTGATTAAATCTTAATGACGGTTAATGTGCCTCGGAGAGATGTGGCTTTTATTCTCCACAATCACTCCACTTTCAGTGATGATTAAGCTTTAATGGTTTGAGAAGGAAGTGACAAAATAAGGAACCCAGACACAATTCACAAAGTCTCTTTCAGAAGACTTATAACTTGGTGAGACATTCCGCCCAGTGGCTTTGTGGCCGGAAAAAGGATTCATTTGTTTGTCATGGTTTGGTTCAGGGAGGATATTCCATTCAAACATTATTGGTGTAATTGCATTTAATGTAAAAGCTGCATATGCCGCCTGCTCACCGGGTGCCACAGTCAACTGTGTCGTCGGAAAGTTTTCTGCTTTGAAAGAGAAAATCCATCTGTTTGTCGCTGTAACAACAAACGTGCAAACCACACGAGCAGGTTGTTTAAAATGTTGACTTCACTCATCGCCTGTTCGTGTGAACGGTTTGTACACGCCGGACATCTGATTCCTTTGTGAGACGAGTGAGTCACTGAACCAACAGAGCCCTCGTGTCATAACACAAAAAAGATCTACAGCACGGCAAAACAATTGCACCAAGACAACCGAGTTCCCTCCAGAGCCTGATCTGCACCTAGAGACACGACACTGATACTCCGGGGCAGCTGTCGGCTTCCAATGCCCAACACAGAGGAACAGCTTTGAAACCAATTAGCCTGAAATACTTGATAGTGAAACATAGTTTTTGTGTCATTAGACGACCTCAGATGACACGTTACTGAGAATAAGACCAATCGAATATGTAGCGTAAACAGGAATCATAACCTTGAAAATGAGTTGATGACTATAAACAACAAAGCTATGAAAAACAATCTTCCTCCTCCTCCTCCTGCTACAGACTCACTCAGACAATTATTATCAGTAGCTTATGGTTGCTAAGAGCCAATGATAGATGTTGCCGTGTTGACGACATTCTAACTTAATTAACCCGGCATTACTTTCCTAACATAACCCATTCAACTCAATTAACCCTCCAGAGCGTCTCCTGTGCAGACGATGTCAGAGGTTTCCCCAACATTAGCAGCTCTTTATCAGAGTCAGGGAAGTTTCTGCTCCGGGAGACACAGTCAAATTCATTATCTGCAATAATGTAGTGACTCACCAAGTCAATGGTAAAACAAAACTCTCTTGAGGCTTTAAGAGTGGAAACTTACCCTTTGAATCACTTTTAGGGCGATAGCGTGCTGTACAGAGAGATCAGGTGACCGATTTAACATGAAAAGATCTGTTAAAGACGCATGGAGCTAACATTAACCGATAAAATCATCCAGGTGGCCACACTCCGAGAAACAAGAACCCTGTTTGTCAACCTCTGAGTGAAATCAGAGAAAAGCTCATGATTTCAAGTAGTAAACCTACTACAGTTATCAATATAAGCTAAATGTGCCATGCAGCAGCATAAGCTTAAATGTTACCAAGGGGGTTGAGGCATAATGGACGATCATTTGCCTCATGGTCTGGGGACATTGTCAGAACTTCCTCCATCATGACCATGTTTGTTTCCAGAACCTCTCAACTCTGTGCTGCCCTCTAGTGGATGGGTTTCTTAACAGCCACTGTAAAGGACAAATGGAAGTATGTCGGCAGTGTAGGTTACATCGCTGGAAACAGACGTATCACTTTTTATACATAAAGGCAGCAGAGCTGAGCCTTCAGTGTCTCCATGTGTGAGACTTGTGACACTTCCACTGTATCTGGTATCTGGTCTGTGCTCTGCACACAGGAAACTGGAAATCTGTCGCTGTTCTGCCTCATGAAATCTGATTAGCCTTCAAAATAGCCAAAGACAAGCGCTGATGTGCTGCATCTCATGTAATGCACAGGTTCGAGTTTCAATCCCGGCTGAACGCAGGTATAGAGTGATGGTCATGATGTCACATTGATATGGCCTCCAAATAAGAGAGTGATGTATTGTTGCACTGCGGATGTGGAAGAGGACACTGGAGCGGATTATTGTGCTCCAGCAGATAATACAGCTCTCCAGAATGTCACGGACCTTTTCCCACATCTCTCTCGACATCCAAGATAGAGCCTGTGGGTTTCAGTTCTTCATCTCAGATTTGTTCTTGCTATATGAAGTCATTGACACCATGGTAAGCCAGTGTTTTCTGATAGCGTCTAGTGAATGGAGACATCACTTAACCAGAGATGCCAAAAATCTCTTGCGTAAGGTAAGAAAGGACCCCCCCCCCCCCCCCCTCCCCGCCTCCGCCCCACCCTGCTGGTATATGAAGATGATACAGCATTCCTTCAAACAAGATTCCTAAAGAGAAAGTCCTGAATACAAAGTAACACACAGTGAAGAATCCTCGTCTTTCCACTCCATCATTCAGGTATGCTCACAGCTCGTGATGACAGACATGGGCCCAATCGGTCAACATCAGTTCTAGAGTTGACCTGAGGCTGAATGTGTCGCAGCTTGTCTGTTTGTGGTGTATGCAAACTGCACTGGGGATCTTGTGAACCAACAGTGTGCAGGCAGGGGCGGTTCTGGCTAATTGGAGGCCCTGGGCAAAGAACAATTTTGAGGCCCCCCCCCCCCCCTCCCAAAAAAAAAATCTATTTTGACTATGTGTGTGTGTGTGTGTGTGTGAGAGAGAGAGAAAGAGAGAGAGAGAGAGAAAGAGAAAGAGAGAGAGAGAGAAAGTGAGGAAATAAGTGTGTGTGAGAAAGGGAGACATGTGAGTGAGTGAGTTAGTGTTTGTGTCATACTAACCCAGGGGTAGTCAACCTTTACTATCGAAAGAGCAATTTTGCCCCCTCTTCCCCCAAATTAAATCTGTCTGGAGCCAAAAAAATATTTGATAACACAGGTTATAAAGTTATATATATAGTTATTCAATATATATAAAAACTATAGTTTGTTGCATTTATTAAATTATAGAACGACAATAAAAAAACAGTTTAACTGCTATTTTAACCTGTCACAAAAAAGGAAAACACCAAACTCTTATGAAGAGGAGAACATAATACATGTGTAGGCCTACTTTGAATTAAATGAAACACAGAACTCTGCTTTTTTTGCTCATCTCCAGCTTGGTATTTTTCAGCAGATGCTGTGTGCTCGCTCTGGAAATGTCTTTCAACATGACATTTCTTATTGTTTGCTAATTCCTCGCCACATATCAAGCATACAGGTAAACCTGCATCGTTGGCAGTGAAAGCAAATTAATCTGTCCACGCAGAATTAAACTCTCTATTTACCTCTCAGACATTTCTTTTGGGGGATTTGTCCCTGGTTAGTTTACCGAGGCCAGGGGTCGGACACTATAGATTAGCAACCTGCAGGTAAGAGCGCCAGGACGTAATAGGATGTGAGTGACGCATATTTTAGTTGACGAAATATTATGCGTCACGGAGCCCCGGGGCCTGTGTGTGTGTCCGCTATCTGGGAGCACGCATCCACACATTCGCCCGCTCCTGGTATTTCATGACGGCCTGATACGATGATGATTTAAAAAATGAACGTGAACGTGACGTTCACTCACGTTCATTATATGAAAACTTATTCGTTAAGTCCACCGTTCCCGAAAATTATGCGCAACATGCATAACACTGTACAGGGAGCCACTTCAGAGGGGCTCCGGAGCCGCATGTTGCCGACCCCTGCACTAACCAAACACACAGAAAAAAAATCATCTGGCCCGCGAAGCGGTTTTCTATTATCTATCATAACACTGGGTGGGGAATTGGCAACTGCAGGCGCCCCTGCTTGATGCTGTGTGAGAAGGGGGAAGGGGAGGGGGCGAGGGGGACAGTTCACTTCTGGGTCTCCCAAATGCAGTGATTCTCAAACTGTGTCGCACGCCCCAACTGCGGTAGGGGATATGTGAGGAGGAACTAATGTTTTGAGTCAAAACTTTTGACGTCCGCATCTCTTTAACGGTGGAACTGTAAACAAATCGTTCTTTCGCCGTAGGCAGGGGTCGGCAACCCGCGGCTTTACAGCGGCTCCCTGTACAGTGCTGTGTGGGCGAGTGTGTGAGTGTGTGTCCCCAGACATCACACACACACAGGCCCCGGGGCTCCGCCCTCTCACATTCGCTCAGAGACACAGAGTGAGATCAGAGCTCGTTCCTGTTAAGCAGCCGGTCAGTGACAAACAAGACACGGTGTTCAAAAACCAAGTTGAAAAGAAAGTACGATGAAGCCTGTCTTGCTATTGGGTTCATATTGAATGAAGACATATGAAGACAAATAAATAAATGAATGATTTATTTGTCTTCAAATAAATGAAGACAAATAAATCACTCCTCATGTCCTGACATATTGTCAGGACATGAGGAGTGATTTATTTGAAAAATAAAGAAAAAAATCATAAATACGACGAGGCCCCCTGGTGGCCGAGGTCCTGGGCAACTGCCCGACTTGCCCAATGGGACGCGCCGTGCCTGTGCGCAGGCTTGCCTTTAAGTATTTCTGAGAAAACCTGAGCAAAGAACCAAACACTTCAGTGACGTGTGATAAGCTCGGTTAAGTAGATACACAATGAGACGAATGAATAACTGAAAGACGACTGGTTCAAAACACAAAAATACAGATGTCTTTGAATGCCCCGTGTATCCCAAGGGATCTTCGTCTGGCCACTGTTTAAAAGGCTTTTCTGTCAATTTAATTCAGCACAGCTCAGATTGCTGATGGCCAGACAGCACTCAGCCAATCAGAGCTTTGCAGCTAATGCTGGTTGGGCCCGGCTGTAGCACCTGCGGAGGTCTCACCATTCAGTCCATCTAGATACCCTCTGATCCGTCCCTTCAGGGAAAATACAGTCGTCCGAACTTCAGAAATAGGATCAAAGTTAAGACAGAGCTGTCTGTGGTGTCACTAGAATATCTTTGTGAACCCCACTGGTTCATTTCAAGACAGAAATCACTCTGTTCACTTCTCTCTTTTTAATAAACACTACTTTACTCACTAGTGAGCAGCACATCATCATCCTTTGTATAATCACTGTATGTTACAGAGACGAAAATAACCTATAAAATACAAATTCATTGTTACAAACCCTGTCAAAATCTGAGGAACTACAGTAATGCTATATTTATACTAATTTCATAATCCTGGAATCGTTATGGACTATGTTTTATTTCTTTCGGGACCTTTTGTTGGACTTTGATCTTTGCAGTTTGTATACCTGATTGCTATAAATTGTTTCTAATCATCTCAGGTTTTGCACATCTACACTAAAAGTTTTGGGGTCTTCAAACTAAATTGGGGCCAGCAGTGTTTGTGGGACTGCAGGTGTAAAAAGGTGTAAAAAGTGTGGATGCAGCCCGTGTGTCAGCTCTGTGACAGACTGACGACCTTTCCAGGGTGCAGCCCGCCTCTCGCCCAATGTCACCTGGGGTCGACCCTCAAAAGGTTCAGCAGCGTAGACACTGAATGAAGTTTTTTGTGTGACGCAGATGCTGATACACAATCCCACAACACCATCGTGTCCAAGTTATATTTTATATGTCCATGTGAACAGATGAAAGTGACAAAAGCATCAAGAGACACTTGTTTACCCTGGAGGCATCCGGCCTCCTCAGCGTGGGCTGTGATCTCCTCGGTAGAGTTTAACCGAGAGGGGTCGCCACGTCTGTCTGGCACACCCAACAAAAGACACTCTCGCATTCAGCCCCTGCGCTTCTCGATCCCATTCTCCTCTATCCCATTCCACATTTCTACAGAGGCAGCACCAAGTGTCGGGTTCGGCTGTGGTATCGACTGTCAGGGACTGGAGTCAGATCAAAGTGGCACAGAGAAAAGAGTGAGATCCACACCCCGACCATGGATCGTACAAAGACGCTGAGGAGCAAACCCCCCTCCCCTGGGAGCGGTAATGGGAGCGGCCGATTGCCCCTGTGTACCGTTGCCATTTGGGCCAACCCAAGGGAGCCCTAGTAAAGAGGCCCAGGAAACAGTTGCGGGGACCAAAGGTAGACCATTTCTAACCCTGACAGTAGTATGTTCTCCTCCCAATGTCAACAATGTCAAACGCTTTGCTCACACACCAGCTGCTCTGGCTTGACCTTACACAACGTATTTCTTATTATTTGAAAAAGGCATTAATAGCAGCACTCAATGGACCCATATTTAACTCCCTTCTTGGTGTTGTTCCTGTTTGCTGCATCACAAAGAACCATCCTCCCCTTACCCCCCCCACCCCTCTATGAAACCAGGAGCAAATCAAGTTAGGGCTGATCTGCAGCCCAATTTATCTCAAATCCTCGCCGATGCAGATCTAATTTCAGCCTCTTAGAACCACAAACAGGAAGGAGAAGCAAGTCGATAAACAGCCCATGGTCACTGGCGGAGGGAGAGAAGAAGTGGTCGGGGGTTGGTGATGGAGGGGCAGGGCGGAGGATAGACAATATGGTGATACAAGAAAAGGAAAGCATGAGGTAGTCATTATCCTCCGTCCAGTCCATCACTCTCTCCATCAACCTCTGGCCTCCTCATTTCAGGGATAAATGTAATTAAAGAATGGAGGCAAATTCTCTAAAAGGATTATAAGTAAATTGGAAAATACTCGGAGAACTAAATATAACGGAGTAAATTACTTAAATACTGAAGCTGTGATATCATTTTTTCCCCCAGAGATATAGATTATTATTATATTATTTCATTTTTACATAAAATTATTTTTAAAATGTATTTTTTTTCAAGGAAAAACCCCAAAACTGACATGTCCAGATGCCTTTTAAAGATGTGAAACCCCGTTGGTGATATACAGTAGATGTGAGGACTAGAGGAAGCAGTCACGGGCTGACAGAAGAACCAGATGGCAGGAGGAAGCCCTCTGGTAAATCTCTGATCTAATATTTCAAATGGATGGCTGATGGAAACAGCACTACACAGATAACCTCACAATTACCTCATTTTTATTATTATGGATTTGTATGAAAGTATATGCACAATCACATACAAAACAAAATACAGTAATTATTAGAGACACTAACACACAATGTTTAATACTTAAAACTGTGTTTTACTTTGGAAGGAAGCCACAGGGACGTGGTGTCAGAACAAAGAAACACATCAGGACAGTTTATAAAACAGATTGGAATCTATTTCACTCTCTGATATAATGTTCAGGTCAGTAAAGGCGTCAAAGTGAATCCACACACAGCTCAGCTACAAGTCACGGTACACACAGAATATGTCACTTTACAAAGAGCGGATTTTTCACACCTGGTTTGCTAAGTCCATTTCATGACTTCTAGGATTGCAGCTGCGTTCCCCCCCGACCGTTCAGTTTTCTCAGGAGTATAGAGTTCACCAGGGAAATTGAATTACTCCGTACAGAAACTGTAGATGGCCGGATTTGTCTTTATATGAGAAAAAAAGGGTCCAAGCAAGACAAAGGGCAAAGTGAAGAAGAACAAAAACGTAATACTTCATATTTTAGACGATGGAAGTGCCTGCAGGAATTTAATTTATCAGTAAAAGTATTTGTTTGACCTATACTTGAAATATATACTAGTAAAATACTACATTCTAGTATTTTCACATTATGTCTTTACCCCTGTCCATATGTTCGTTGAATAGTTTGTATGTAAGCGAGGTTTTGCAAAAACTAATGAACGTGTGCTATTTGGTGCAGATTTGTTTTTATTTAAATTTATCATAGTTGTGGTTCAACTGATAGATAAATAATTAATGAGCTAATTCAGTCTTATTTTCTTATTCTTCTTATGCCTCCATAGTAAAAGCATAACTCGACTTTCCTCCTCATAACCCTCAACATGCAACATATACACTCTAGTGTGTAGTTGGTATGTTAAGGGGGGGGGGGGGGGGGTCCCAAAGCACAAAGCAAATCTATTTATTGAATCTTGAATAACTGGACTCCAGTTCAGATGGGATTATGAGCTGCAGCTTGTAATGGCCGCTGCTGCCGACATGAGGGGCAGCATGTGGGGAGCAGGAGGTCAGACATCAGATGGGACCATTACTGACCCCTGCAGCACAGCACACTGGGGACTCCATGAGGGAATCCAATTTAGCCAACTAAGCCCTCGACATCTTGTCAAAGTCAACAAGCTGCCACTCATATTTCCCTTAAGTCCCGTCCACCACTTTGTCCTCGTCTCTCTTCACTCCGTCCCCCCTTAAACTCCCCCTGTCAGAGCGCGGGGACGAGTATTCAAGATGGTTTAATGGTTCAGAAAAGGAAACTGCTCGGGAGTAGAATCCTCGTAGTGGTGAAGAGATTTAAACTAAATCAAAGCAGAACTGAGGGAAGCTTCAACTTGCAAAAGAAATGTGATATTACGAGGTGCAGACTGTGAAGACAGCTATTCAAACTACATAATAGTTCACAATATAACTATTTACGTAGCTCCAAAGATATTTGATTTATCATTTTCCTCTTATAGAAACTCTTTGGATCAAGCAGAGTAGAAAACAGTGATCGTTTTCCAGCAGTTCCCGAATGAAAGATAAGGTCCGACTCGCCCACATGTGGATGTTGTTAAGTTTGACATATGTGCGCGGGTTCAAAGAGGTGAGACAAAATCTGTGAAGTTTCAGAAACTGCATTCACTTAATTCGATTAGTCACTGCATAGACGTGTGGAAGAGAAGAAGTGAGCCTCTGGAAAGACAGAGTGATGGATTTAAAGGTCACAGACATTTACCTTTGAAATTGGGTGTAAAGACTTCAGGTTTATAGCCACTGTTCGCCCCTCTACAGAATTTGGTTAGTACATTTATGGCTCCCAGAGGTTTGAAGCTTTGCCGACGTTGGCAAATTTCTCTTGAATTTTCATGTAACATTTATCAACTGAGGTTAAAACTAATTTTCCCAACGGAACTTCAAAAAAGATCCAGTTAAAGGATCATATTTATCAAACATCTGAGGAAAAACCCGGTGCCTGTAACGTCTCTACGGCAAATAGAATCCAGGGCTTTTCAGTGAGCAGATCTACTTTCAAACTTTTGTGATATTTTGTTGAAGCATCCATCCATTTTCCTTCCTTACTTTTCCCATTTCTTGGAGGAAATTGTATTTGAAAGTCCTGTGATTTCTTGTCAGTTCTCTTTTATACATCCTCACACATTGACTTTGACAGGCTGCAAATGCTCTAAGTGATAAAACAGTGACTGCGGCTCCCATCACTGATTAACACGATCATTCACTTCAATGTTTAAGACTACTCTGAACACAGAAGCTGTGAAACATGATGAGTCATCTCCACATAACGTGTCAGCAGTGTGGAGAGCCGGTGTCTTGGGTCATGTGGTGTCGGACACACGGCTCTTTTCTCTTTGAAGTCTCTGTACTGTAAAATACCACCTATGACAAATTGCATGTTGTGGGTGTGTGGTGAGTGTTGCTATGTCTACAGTAGGTCTGGGCCCTGGGCTCTGCTGTGGACACACTGACTGACAATGATGAATTTCTCCCCTAAAGAGCAGACGTGGGAGATAACGGCTCCGTCCGTCTGCACAAAAGACGGAAACCTGACCTCTTGTGTCAATGAGAGCCTCTTTCATGCCAAATGAGAACCATCCTGTATTAGTGGTTGAGGATTATGGTTAACCTTACATTTATGTGTCCGATGCAGAACATGCTGTCCAAAGTCCAAATTGAAGTCAATGCCATTTTTATTGAAAACAAGAGAAAAGAAAGAGGAAGAGACCTCGATTTTTGGTTTATACATAAGATTCTTTTTTTTTTTTAAATGACAATTTAGAACGTTTACTACTGAGATGTTTGATTCATAATAATTGATGCAACTAATAAACATTTTATGGAAAAAACCTTGATTGAAGACAGATGCTGATGCAAAATGTGTGTAACGTATACTTGATTTTATGCCGCCCTCTAGCGGTGGAAATAAAAATACCACATTTCAAACAGGACCAATTGGAGGGAAACAGTTTCAGGAAATGTTCTGTAACATCTAAAACTTTGTTCCATAGATGTCTGAATCATTACTACAATTATCTGTGAAGTATATCAAGAGAGTATATCAAAAATTAAATCAAAGCACACAGGTTAAGCTACTGCTCAGTGATTGATGTGTGTATCTTGTGTCTCTGCGGCGTTTGTGTGTGTTTGTGTGTGTGTGTGTGTGTGTGTGTGTGTGTGTGTGCCCCTTTCATAAAATTTCCCTAAGTCAGAACTTTAGCAGTCAGCAAACAGACAAGCAGAGTCACCACGGAGGTCAGTTGTCCTGCAGCACTGCTCTGTCTCATTCCACCTGCAAGAGTAAAAACAAATTCTAACTTCAGCTTTTAAATAAAGACAGATGGATGAACACTGGCCTCTAACGTCATTAAACACGCACATGAACCTTTTAACCCCCTGATAAAATCTGTGCAGATACATCATCGACAAGAATACAGTTACCTTGTTTTTGGAAGAGTGGTCCTATTGAGATCGCTGCGCTGTCATGGTGAGAGACATCCCTCGCCACTCTTCTGTGAAAGCCAGGGTAGCAATGCTGCGGGAAAAAAGAATATGAAATGTTTTCAACTGAACGTAGATTAAAGTGGCTACAACAAATTAAAGAGGTTTTGTTTCCGGGACTGATCAGGTGTTACATACAGCTGTGCAGTTGCTGTGTGCCAGGAGACAGAGATGGACTTTGCAGTGCAGGTAGATGGATGTAAAGTTGGTGAAGGTGAACATCCTGAAGGAGAAACGGGCGACAGTGGAGATGCCGTTCTGAACCAGCTCCACTGTACCATCCTCTTCATTAGGACACCTGAAAGACAGGGAGGACTGAAGTAGGTTGTAACAGAGGGTATGGGTACGATGAATTAAAGAAGGGTTTACTGAAACAGCTTTACTCTTCACTAATGAGATTCCAGCGGACAGGGTATTTGGCATCGTTGAAAGGCGTCGCCCAGCATGAGTCCAGAATGGTGGAGATCTGCCGATCATCAACTCCCTTTGTCTGCACCTCGATGTACAACCTCTGATCGATTTCCATTTCTAGATTTCGGCTTCTCATCAGCGGGAAGCGGAAGCCAGCGTCCTCATAGGGGATCATCTTCAGGTGATAGAGACCTTGGCCAGATGGAAGCCTCTTGTTCAAAATGCTACACAAAAATATGACACAATGCAATTTATTCTTAGATCGTGTGTAATGAACATTGTTAGGACAGTAAGTAGTAGGATTAATGCCAGAGTCGTTTTGTCAGGTATAAAAAAAAAAGGACTTGCAATAAGTATGCTGATATTTTCACAACAACATGAGAGTGAGAGAGCTCCGAAGTCTATATCATATTATAAAGTCAAACTCTTACATAGGTCAAAATCAGCTAAAAAATTTGAGCAAGGTGGTACAGTGGTTATCACCTCTCCATAGGGTTGATGCCAACATCCATCGACAGGGCCTGGGCCAGAGGATATTCACAGGAGAAGTGCAGCTGAATGCTCTTCTCACGGCTAATGAGGCCCTCATGAGGGTCGACGTCGCCTTCAACGGTGTTCTCATAGATGAAATGTGTCCCATTGCTCTATCAGAACAACATGACGAAGAAGTCAAACCATGTATTTTTTATGGAATATGACTTTTAATCATTCATGTAATACGAAGCTGTTGGTTAGGAGAGTTTGCTTTTAGACAGTGTTTATGAGACGTATGGTCTGTACCCTGAGAAGTGTCCCACACAGCTGGTCGTCATTATTGAAGTGGAACAGCAGTCGTCCGTCCTGGAGAGAACCATTGCAGGAGTCGTCCCGCAGGTGGAGGCAACCAGGATGGAAGCCAGCCTCAAACAGCTGGCAGCGGGACAGCGACATGTTGGCTGAACTACTGACGCAAGTGATGGACGAGTCTGTGAAATAGAAAGGAGCTAAAAATGAGATGCAAGTGACAACATGATGTGTTTTAGAGCTTGAATAAGGATTTTAAGTTAAAGTCAGTGATATGTAGAGAACTGTGAATATCATTGACTTTTAAAGATCACTGAAAACCCTAAAAATAGAAGAATAAATCAAATATGAGTTGAATAGACAACAATTACTTGTGACAGAGACGTGTTACCCTCACCATAGCTCTCGTTGTTGGGCCGATGGTGGTGTTCGTCACACAAGCAGCCATAAACTCCGTCCTTCTCACCGCACCACTCGTGCTCGGAGCAGTCCTGCTGTTCACAGGGGTCGGACTCAGCTGCAGAAACCGTGGAGAAAGAACAGATCAGACTCAATGAGAAATAGAGAGAAGGCGTTTCCTTCATTTTTCTCCGTGATCAAACTACAACATACCGCATTGCAAAGCCGGGCGCCACTCTGGGATGTTCAACCCCAGCACTGAGCAAGTACTCTCATAGGCTGAGATGGCAGAGCACAGCATGCCATTGGCTGGAGTGTAGAGGCAGAGATCATAGACACAGGAAGTGAAGAACGGTTGGGGGTCAGTGTGATGGTGACAGGCTCTGAACGGGCCGCTGGTGTTGGTGATGATGCTGCACAGCTCAGAGTATTCTTCCATGAAAGCACAGTCATTCAATCCATCATCGTTTTCATCATCGGTGGATCCACATCTAGAAAAATGACACATCATGTGCTGCCATTATTGTCTTCTGCAGTTTTCAACAACTTATCCAACATGTTCTTTTCATAGCAGCTCACCCTGAATGGCTTGTAGGTGCCTTCCAGCTGTGTCCAAACTCATTGTCATTTTGTGCCAGTGTGCCATTGGGCAAGACTTTATCATCTGCAGGATCACTGTTGAAATTTCCACACATCCCAGTGACTCTGTTTTGATGATTCTGGCCGATTCTGACCAGTAAGGTACTGGTGCCGTCAAACTGGACCACCAGGTCATTGGCATTGACCACTATGTAGCTACCCTGCCTCTCAATGTGAGCTAAAGCTCCTCCGGTGGTTGGAAGAGAAACCACACTTCCATTTACCTGGAGGGATGAGAGATTAGTAAATGACAAGAGTGATGCTGACACCAGAAAAATGTAGAAATCTACACAATAACACAATAATAAGTCTGTATACCTGTACTCTTTTGTTGGGTCCAATCCTGATATACACTCTCTCTGGTTGATTTGAGAGGAATATATCCACTGTTGATACAAATGACACACGGTTGTTGCCACGGTGTTTATTGGTGGCTACTACCTGAAACTGGGTTTCATTGGTGCCGTGGCTCACACTCTCAGTGATGGTGTAAGAGCAAGTGCCCTGGAAATGAGCCAGTGCCCCATCAAAGGTGTTGTAATGTGGATCCCCCCACACGGTGCAAGTGGACATTGCATCGAAACAGCCCAGCTGGCCATTTCTGATGGTGCACTCTTGTTCAGGCGTGCAAGATGCAGCAGAGCAGCGCAGGTCGTTTGGAGCATGACATTCACATCGCTCTGAGCAGCCGTCGGTCCAGAAGGACTCACCCGCCTGCAGCGTGGGAGGAAAAGAGACACACATTACATAATAGGCCTAATGGGGAATGCACAGTTGAACGTAGCAGTGAAGGCTGCGTTCTGTTTAGTTGAGCCACGTCTCGGTACTGATATTGTACAGGCTGGGTCTTTCAATGGAACAGAGCCATTAATAATATCGTTCTGACACCACCAAGTGACAGAGAAACCAGACATAATTGTTTATTCTGGCCACAGAGGTTGATTGTTAAGTAAGCCTAACCCTGGAATGCTACCTGGGAGGTTCTTCCAGCTGCTGCATTCCTGGTTGAGCAGAGGTTATGATTCATAGTATATACTTTTGTGTCTAATTTAAAATATCAGATTAAATCTAAATGAAATTAATGGGATCTTATGTTTCACAGGAGGATACAGAATCAGACTATGGTGATTTGTTTCTGATATGATGTCGCTAGCTCATAAAGAGCATCACAGTGCAGAAACTACAGGTTTTCTCAAACATTCTTCGGCATTTTAAGTACCATAGTAGCTCTGTGGATCATTTTTTATGTTTATTGAGATGTGACTTACATCATAGTAGAAGCCGTCATATTGGCAGCCACAGTTTTCCAAAGGGACACACCCCGTCCCACTCCTGACGAACCCCTCATCACAGAAACATCCCTCAGAGCAAAAATGTTCACAGGTGGCATCAACGCTGCTGGCACAGGTGTGGCCACAGTCGGTACCACACAGCTCATAATGGCTGTTGGCTGGACAGTTCAGTCCTTTTTAAGTGAGGAGACAATGGTAAGTGTCAGAAGCTTATGAACTTATTATTTTAACAATTTGTCCGAAGTGGATGACTAAGTCTGAAGAAATGCTTGACTCACTGCAGGTGGTGTTCTCTCTCCAAGGGTAGATTTGAACATTAGCAGACTGACAGGCACTGACATAAGCTTGAATGGCCTTGCACAGAAGATCTTCACCCGCATTTCCCGACACACAAACGTCAAACACACAGTCGTTGAAATATGGCGCCGGGTCCACTTCCTCGTGGCAGAAGCTGAAGGGGCCGTCGGCTGCTTGAATCACTTCACACTGAGCTCGAGCAGGGCGCTCATCGGCACACTGAGGGCAGGAGGAACCACAGCCATCGCTGCAGGTGTAGTTTCCTGCCACCTTCCAAGATGTTCCAAACTGACCTGGAGTGGGGACTATTGCTCCAGATGGGGTGCGGAAGTCATCACTTTGATTTCCATTGAAGTTTCCACAAAGTCCACATGTGTTTCCTCTGTGTAGTTGACAAATAATTAAGAAGATGCAGTGTCATAAATCAGAAGATACGTGATAATGAACATGACATATTTTAGCTTAGGTGAATGAGAGATACCTGTAACTGGCAGGTACAGAGATGAACACTGTACTAGATCCATCGTAAGTGACACTCAGGCCAAAATCAGCACTGACAAATACACGAGATCCACTTGCATAGATAGACACCTGACTTCCATTTAAGAGAACAGGTAAATTTCTGTTTATTCCATTGACCTAAAAGGGAAATTGAACGAAAGATCAGTTGTGCTTTTTGCAACTTTCACATGTTATTCTACCTTCACCTTATTTTCTAATCAAGATCACATGTACTCGCTTGCAATTAGATTTAGTCTAAATTATGCTTGGCTGTAATCTGATAAAACAATTTCAGGCAAGATTTGAATGACTTACTTGAACCACACCCCTTCTCTCCCTGAAAATATGCAGTCGGTAGCCCCACACATTCACAAAAACCTCAGCTGTGATTGAAACTGGCAACCCATTCCACGGCTCATTCTTAGCCTCCACTGAAAAATGGTGAAGTCCATCAGTGTCATTACAGAGGGTTGCTAGAACATATCGGCAGGTTCCCTGGAAGTCAAAGGCCTTGCGATCAAATGTGAGGTAATGGGGGTCTCCAGAGGCAGAGCAGGTGCCATGAGGGTTGGGATGGCAGCCAAAGTCGCCCCCCACCACACGGCAGGACTCCTGGGGACCACAGGAGCTGGGACGACAGTGCACTAACCCAGTTGTGCCATTACAGGAACAGAAGCTCTGACATTCTTCACTGTCCCAGAACTGTTCTCCACCTTGCCGATAGCGTCCATTGTGATGGCATCCGCAGGATGTTGGTGGCACACACTGGTTACCATTGAGGACAAAACCATCATCACACTGGCAACCCTCCTGGCACACAGTGTTACAGGTGAATGGGAAAGAGAGGCTGGGGCAAGTGGAAGGACAAGTGGTTCCACAAGGTTTATAATGACTGTTAAAAGGACAGGTTTGTCCTAGATGGAAAGAAACAGGTTGAAAGGGTCATTACATTGTTTTATACCATATTTAAATCTAACACAAAAGGAGGTAAACTGCTTACCACAGCTAGACGCATTCCTCCAGTGTGGCAAGGCGACGCCCTTCTGCTGACAAATCAGTGCATAATCCCGTAGGACCTCACAAAGTGTGGATGCTGGATCACGAGAGCCTCCCAGGATTTCCATGCACACTTCCACATGTGGTCTTGGGTCCACCATGGCCCAACACTGTGTAAACGGACCCTCTCTTGAGCCAATGATTCCACAGTACTCACTGGAGTTGTAGTTTGGTGTAGAATTATTATTAACACTTTCTACACAGTGTGCGGCGAGGGAGCCGTCTCGCCAGCTGTCTCCAAAGATCTGAGAGCTGTTGACCAGAATGCCATTGGGTGTGCGGAAGTCGTCATGTGAGTGACCATTGTAGTTACCACAGAGTCCACCCAGGGAACCATTGTAGACACCAGGTGCAGTGATGCGCACAAAGTGAGGCCAGACTGTCTGCACGGTCACACCAAAGGATGTGCGAATGATGATACTGTGAATGCTGCTGTGGTAGATTTGGATTCGGTTGGATGCTGAGCTGAAAGGAAGTCTGATCTGCTGACCGTTCACCTAGAGAGCCATTCAATTTCAGACTTTGAAGTTAAGACTTCAAAAAGGTTATATGCCATTCACTTTTCATGGGAAAAATATAAAAAATGTTATGAGAAGAGACACTAGTACACACAGATTCTAATCCCTTACCTGAACTGTGCTGCTGTTTGCCATCTCAATGGAGACTTGTGTTCCCTCTGCCTCAAACTTTAGCAACCTTGCAAAACCGTGTTGGCCTCTGGGTACTTTTTCCGCTGTCACCACAAAGTGGGTGTGAGCAGACGATCCCATCACTTTTGCAAGGGTCAGTCGACACGCCCCAGGATACTGGTACATTAGTCCATCAAATGTTTGATATGACCCTGGTCCCCTTGTCAAGCATGTTGCATAGCTGTTAGGTCTACACCCTCTTTCTCCCTCCTCCACCCTGCAGGACTCAAGGGGACTACAACTATGTGAACGACAGGTCATCCGGCCAAAACTGCAGCTGCAACGTCTTCCACAGTTATTGTCAAGTATCACAGTTTGTCCAGAGCTGTAGTAACGACCCTCAAAGCTGCAGCCACACTGAGCATGTGGGACACAGACCCCAGCACTGAGGATGTAGCCTGAATTGCAGATGCAGCTCTCCTGGGCAGGGAGAGGGCAGTTATGGGTAGAATTGGGATTGACACAGGTAGCTGGACACCCTGTGCCCTGGGACTCAAAGTGGCTGTTGGATGGGCAGGGGATTTCTAGATAAAAACATAAAATAGACATTGACCTCATGAAAATGTTGAAATTAGGTTTTAACATAATGTTGAATGAGTGACAGACATACCACAGAATCCTTCTCTCCTCCAGCTTGGCAGCTGGATACCACTCTGCTGACACTGAGTTGCGTAAACATTTAGGGCTTGACACAGAATTGGCTGGTACCCTTCTCCTACACAGAGATCAAACACACAACTCTCCACATAGGTCTGTGGGGGAAATTGTTGATGGCAGGCGGCAAAAGGTCCAGAACTGCTCTGGAGGATTCCACAATGGTCTGCATTGCTGTATAAAGCTGTCTGCTGTTCAGTGCAGGCAGCACAGTCCAGGCCTTCACATTGTGCCTCGCATCCAGGCTCATCGTCGTCCAATGCCTGCCAACTGTTGGCAAATACCACATCAGAGCTCACAATTTCACCTTGGCGAGTTTTAAAGTCATCCCTGGTGTCATTGTTGAAGTTTCCACATAGGCCACAAGTTGCATTCTGGTAAGTGTAGGGCAACCGGATTCTGACAAACAAACTTGTGTCATAAGAAACCTCCAAGCCAAAGTCTGTACTGATGATCGCAGAAAAACCTGACTGGTAAACCTGGACAGTTCCGTTATTGAGGTAAAGCGGAGTTGCCACAAAGTTTCCATTTATCTGTAAACACACAGGCATTTAAAAAAAATACATTTGGTTTTGTATATAAATACGTACTGAGATTAAAAGTGGTCAAAATCACCAACCTTGGCTTTACCAGGATGTCCCTTGAGAAGTTCAATAGTGTCATTGTACACAAACACTTTAACCAGTCCAGTCCAAGAGACTCGTGTACTGTCCCGATGCTCGTTCTTGGCCTCTATTCGATAGTACGGCAGCTCATGACCACATTGTTCTGACAGAACATAAGTGCAGGCACCTTGAAAGTGAAACACTTTGCCATCGAAGGTATAATAATGTGGATCACCGCTCACGGTGCAGGTGCCTTTCTGCACCGTCTGGCAGGAGAACTGAAAGGCACTTGGGCGGCAGATTTGGGAAAAGGAGCAGGGTGTACTGAAACACTGCAGCCCTGCTGAGGTGCAGGTGCACTTCTGTGCGCAGGTTCTGTCACTCCAGAATGAATCTCCAAGCTGCACAGGTTCACCTTGACAGAAATCAAAAGAAAAGTTCACTTTGAGGCATCAATTAATTTGTGCGGTCACAACTGCATTTAAACCATTTCATTTGTGAGAGAAAAGTTTGCGAATGAGCATTGCACACACAATTACATTACAATTTGGATAGTCTCATTTAGTATTGTTTAAAGTAGGGACGTTTTAGTGCTCTATATAAACTGTGTGCGTAATTCATTGGGTCGACAACAAGCCAGGGTGTATTGTGTTGCCAGTATATAGCTAAGGAGTGGCCACCACTGTTTCACTGATCTGAGTTTCACAATCTGACCGGGAATCAATGATTTCCAACTTCGGGTCATATTGGTCCACTGTTGGGCAGTTTTGTTGCACAAGACTTCAGATTTGGGCTAGTTTATTGACCAATGTGTTGGATTACCCTCATGAAGGGGCATACAGTGAACAGCAGTAATCATCCTCTGTGTCGTATTTACCGTTAAACGTGCAGCCTCTGGATCCATGGTCCGTCCGGAAGGCCCAGCGACCGGGTACATTCACATTGCTTCCCAGGCGGAAAGATGAGCTACTGCCTGTTGCGGAGCTAGTGAATGACCCGGGAATGGTGGAATGGTGAGGAGAGCTAATTGTATCATAGCCAGCCTGCAAAAACAGAAACATAAAATCATATAACTTCATCAAGTTAATCTAGTAGTTAGTCCTGGCAAATATTCATATAATAACTGAAATGAATCAGACCTGCACAGATCTCGAGGTTGAGGCTATTATCCCATAGTTCATCATGACAAACGAGTACTGGCCTCCAGAGATCAACACGGCTTGGACAGTGGTGCTCTAGAAAATATGAATGGATCATCATATGTACAGCTTTCTCTATGCTCTTCTGTAGATCCTATATATAAAAATATCTATATCTATATATATAGATATAGATATTTTCCAATTTATTCATATTTCAATATCATCACAACAATAAGGAACATTAGCTTTGAGTTAAGTCTGTCACAGAATCTTGTTTGATGATTTGTCATTGTCCTATCACCATTCAAGAGATAATTCTTTGGGTAATGCAGGATTAGGTTTAGGAAGCAAACTACAACTTACTGTTCCGGATTTTGGAAAGTAGGCCACCCCATACCACGTTGCAACAAAGACCCAGTTGGCATTGAAGTTAATGCTTGGGAAGTAGGTATTAATGTCCTGTGTAGCTTGTTGGAGGACACTGCCACTGGTGTACTGGTTGTAGTAGATCTGACCATTTTCCCTGTTGTCCAAATCTGTCCAGAATGGAGCGATGATGTCCTTGGAACCATGCATTGGAAACCTCTGAGGCGTGTAACTACTCCATGGAGCAGTAAAAGTCAGATGTCCATTCTGGTTGACCTGCAAATATGAGTCAACAATCATCAGCTGCAATTTAGAATATAATATTTTATAATTCAATGTGACAAAGTTTTATCTCACAGTTTGTAATCTGTGGTGTGGGAATTTCATACAATAGGAAAATATAAAATAAAATAAAATATGTAAATAATTTTTGTCTGATGATTCTACATACATAAATGTAATTATATGTCTGTCCAAAATAGAAAAAAGGTCTCTGCAGAGTAATCCGTGGAGAACTTCCATCATCTGATGCAGGACTTGTTGTTCCAGATATTGGGTAAAGGGGTCCTAGGAAAAAACAGAGGGTCACACACAATTCTGTAGAGTATTAAGTATTTCGGTCTGGAACAGCGCAAGGTTATAGTTGGTATTGCTATTCTGATGTGAGGCATTTGAAACACCAGAAATTTAATCTTTACCGGAGATGTATGAATGACTGTAATACTTTCATACACTGAAGTGATGAAAACCACATTTTAAAAAGGCATCAAGAGACATGAACTTACTCACAACCTGAGGAGTCCCAAAACCTGTCAGGGAGACAAAAGAGGCAAATGAGGAAAGAGATTTGTTTCTGTATCAATGCAACATCCAAGGATGATTAGATAGAATGATAATTATAATGATAATAATAATAATAATTAGGGATGCACCGATTTATCGGCCGAACATCGGTAGCGGCCGATATTCGCCTCGTTTACTGATATCGGCTTATCGGTAATAAACTTGACTTTCAACGATATCATTTGCCGATGTTCATATTTGTGGTAAAACCGCTGGGCACGTGCCGCGGCTGGGGGAGCAGTCCCTCCGTTGCCCTCCTCTCCGCGCCGCCGGAGGCTCAGTGTGCGGCACCGGGAGGTCCTCATCCGGTGGCACCTCACGGCGTCACTGGTGGGGGGGCTTTCTTTCTCTTGTACCGCGGGCCGGTGTCCATCGCCGGCGCGGAAGGCGGGCCGTTGGAGGGGACCGGGTACGCGGTCAGCGTCGGCCACTCTGGACGCGTGTCGGGCCCTTCTCGCGGATCACCTCAGCTACGGCGACCGCTGGGGGAACCCTCCGGCTGGCGCCTAGCAGCTGACTGAGAACTGGTGCGGACCAGGGGAATCCGACTGTTTAATTAAAACAAGCATCGCGAAGGGCCACGGTGGGTGTTGACGCGATGTGATTTCTGCCCGACACTAAAAACAGGTAAAACTGAGGAGGGCTTGTTAAGTTATCTTGACTCACGCAGTGTAACCTGGTGTAAAAAGTATGAGCGTGGCGTCTGTTTAAGTACTTTATTCTCATGTGCACCGGCTCTATTCATCCGTCTCATGCACAGGTAACAAGGGAACTGACAACATACGTCATACACACAGAAGCCGTAACACATCTAATAAACGGGCAATACTGCTACCGTAAATCAATGAGAAGAGCGTTCTCTATAATGATACTTTAACAGGGCTGTTTTAGACAGGGTAAAAAGGTACTGTTTTAAATTACCCTTGTGGTATTTTGACCAAAATATGTTACAGACATATTAAGATCCCAAGGAACCATTTCAACTTGCGGTAAAATGGGCATAATATGTCTCTGTTAAATAAAGTTAAGTTAAATCAAAGATTGTTTCATAAATCTGATTCAATCTGTGTTTTCATTAAAAGATAAGAGTGATGAAGGGCTGACATTTTTTTAAATAGTGCTTTCTAAATAATGATTTAATTATTTTTCTGGCACAAAAGGGTGAATGAATAACAACAAAAAGAAAATAAACAAATATCGGTATCGGTATCGGCTATCGGCCAGATTGTTATTTTAAATATCGGTATCGGCCAAGAATTTCCATATCGGTGCATCCCTAATAATAATAATAAGGATTTGTATTTACATAGAGCCTTTGACAAAGTCTCAAAATGATGTTAAAATGTGAATAAAAAAACGAATAACTAAAAAAATACATATTTACATCGTAATCACGCAATAAAAAGCTGATTGTTAAATGACTTCAATTACTTACTTATCATCCCCAAAACTAGAAGTGCCAAAAAGATTTGATTTGCCATTCTGGTTGACTCCGGGATCAAATCTGTTCAAACTGAAAGACATGTATTAAGACAAGTATAAGCCAAATACTGCAAGTACAAATTTTATATAATTGAAATTTTATTGAATGAAAAAACATTCAAATTTGACCTCTTTAAAATAATCACCTGCTACCACTTATGCTGCTGCTCTCATCCGTGTGAGACGACAGAGCTGAAACGAGCCTTTAAATAGTAAAAGCTGGCGTGGTTCCAACAACCTATACACAAGTTATGCGGAGAAAAGCTCTGCAATAACTTTTACTGCCTTAGATACGGAAAATATTGCCCAATGATTTACTCAGTTAATAATTCTCACAATATTAGGGATGGGTTACGTCCTTTCAGGAGAAAGACACAAGGAGGTATTGTTCTTTATTGGGTGTGTATCGTCCCATGATGTTGCAAGATCAATCAAATTTAGAGATGAGACGGGAAACATGACGTACAGAACCTGACACACAGTTGAACTCTCGCTGCATGTTGATGATGCAGTTGAAAGTTCAGCCCGAATCAAAGACCGTGCACTGCTCCACCATACCACAATAAAATAATTCATAAGCAGCCATGTTTATTCCGTCTTTGTTCTTTGGTTTGAAGATGCTCCTTCAAGTTTCTGGTCCCTGCAAGTTGTGTTAAATATCAAAGAAGAACCACAGAGAGGATGTGTTTGCCTGGAAGGGAGAAAAGATTCCATAGGAAGTTCTGAAAGCATCAGTGTTTGCCCCAGATGAGGGTTTTTAGCTTTGTTAAGACATGAATTAGCTACAACATGAAAAACGATTAACTTAATATCCCCATGACTCGTTATAGAAAGTCATATATATATCAGTTAACTGCTAGTTTGATTAAAAGAAATTCTAGATGTGCCTGAGGAAATATTTTAAAGACCCTTCATAACAATAAAAAGTACTTAGCTTCATTAAATCCTCTTATGCATTTGAGTAATAATATCAAGACTACAGGATATTCAGCCCTCCCGAGGAATCGGAGGAGCAATCTGGCCTGGAACCTTGGTAACTACCGTGGGTTCCAATGGTTGGCCCAGATCCTCAGGTAATGAGAAGGGTTTACACACCACATGTTCTTTCACCAGGGAAAACTCCCGACAGGTATGTCTGGACTCATGAAAAACAATGAGAAGTGACACAGTGAGTCTGAATGATCCTTTGTGTGTTTTCCCACATTACAGCCATGTGCAGTCGCCCCATCCTGCACTCTGATCGCCTGGTGTTGTCACTGAATCATCCAGATATTTAGTGAGAGTCTGCATCATGTCGTTATCCCCCCTTGAGTTGCATCTCTGACGAGTTCACACTTTGCGATTGGCGTCCAGTGATCGAACGCAGATTTAGCTCTGATCTGGAGCTTTTGTTAGCGACTGGAAAGTCGAGCTAAAAACTCTGAGGCGTGAGCTGGGCTTTACTTGGATTGAATTATACACTGTGATACTTGGTCATTGATACACTCTGCATCTCGTGTAAAACTCGTTTATTATAGTTATGCAACTCTGTTTCAGTCTGTTGTTTTATTGCCTTCAATGATTTATAGCTTTTTATTGTAGTCTTTGTAATAGTCATTTCGTTTTCACTATAAACTGTCAAGTCGTCTTTTGTTTTTTGTGTTTTATAGGAGTAGTAAAGTCTGGCAGACAACCAATTTCCTCCTCTGATTCATTGAACCTGTATTCCCAGTAACAAATAATGATTTTATCATGCAGGAGGAGCAGGATCAGATAAAAGATATAATAGCTTTTATAAGAGGTTATCATCCAAAGCCTTTCCTGGAGGACGCCGTGTATTTCCTGACAGCCTCAAAGAAAGAAGAGATTGTCGTTTGAGAACCAATCCTCTGTTAATCACAAAAATGAAATGTGGTCGAATAAGAATAAATTGAGAAAGAGATGGTTCACGGTCAGAAAAAGCCAAATGTTGCTAAACGCAGAGTTGGGATCAGCCTTTTTGAAAAATTGAATGAGGTCCCAGTATGTCTGCATTTCTGTTTATCTGTCTGTGAGCAGGATTATGCAAAAACGACTGAACGGATTCAACAAAGATCCAGCCGGACTAAAGGGTGGATCAAATAATTTTAATCAACGTCTTGACATTGCATCTCTTTCTTTTATTTTATCGATTTCCCGTATAGAAATCCTTGTATTGTAATGTAAAGCACTTCTTTGAGAACCCTTCACTATGAACAATCAGGTACTTCAGTGGTCCTGCTGGACTAGGATTGTGTTCACAATCCAGAAAAAAATCATAGGCAACATATTAGATCTGTTCTCCACACATGAAAATTCTTTAATTACACTTGGAAACTTTACGATACATGATCATTTGATTACATTACATTTCATTTAGCTGATGCTTTGATCCAAAGTGACTTAGAATAAATGCATTCAAACATGAGGGTACAAACCCAGAACAACAAGAATCAAGAAAGTGCAATTTTTCAAAAGAGCATGGGATTCAATCAACGAATATAATCTGTCAACAAACAAGTGTTTTCAGATTCATCATGCTGTGTGTAAGTTCCACCTACTGATATAAATCAAAATACCGATCATCACTGATCTCCCTAGACCAGAATTTTGGCGGTAATCAAAGTGAGCAGCAGGGTCACCAGCGGAGTCAACAGGCCTGGGGCAGAGCTTGTTTCCCTTAATATGCCTGCAAGAGAAGAATCAAAATTTCAAAGCATGAATGAAATCACACTCCAGCTCTGTGTCATCTGCAAGAATGCAAAAGTTGTGAAAAAGAGAGAGCTTTACCACGTGATTCTCCAATCAGGCTTAGGGGTCCAACTGACATGAATGAAGTGTCATGGAAGTTTACGTCCCTCTCAACTCGCCTGTGGTGGCCCGGGTAGCAGTGCTGCAAGAAAGAACATGAGAGGATTATGCTAATTCACCGTTTGACAATTAATATTTTCCATAAACTACATGTTAAGATGTGTCTGCATTTCCTCCCACTGTACGGAAATGGATCTAAAACCTTCTGGATACGAGATGCTGCCGTCTTGCGCAACATCAAATAGCATCAAATATCATCAATTAGCTAATCAAAACCAAAGTTGACAGGAAAAGCTGACTCCTAACATTGCTGAGTTGGGGGTTATGACCTATCCTTTAGCCAGCCACCATATATTTTAATACAACTCACAGCTGTGCAGTTGTTGTTTCTCAGCAGACACAGGTGAACCCGGCAGTGCAGGTAAATGGAAGAAAAGTTGGAAAATGTGAACATCCTGAAGGAGAAACGAGCCGCGGTGGATTTGCCATTCTCAATCAGTTCTACTGTCCCATCCTTTTCATTAGGGCACCTGAAAGACAGGGAAGATAACATTTGAAAGAAATAAATGGTAGACCAAGTGAAGAGAAACACTGGCAATCAAGAGTGAGAAATCACTCTGTTAAGACGAAAGAGTTGCAATAGTTCCTTTACTCTGAATTGATGAGATCCCAGCGAACAGGGTAGGTCTCCAGGTTGACGGGCGTGGCCCAACAAGAGTCCAAAACAGTGGAGATCTGCTGCTGATCGACTCCGTCCGTGCGCACCTCCACATACAATCTCTGGTCTACTTCCATTTCAACATTCCCGTTGCTGTTGAAGGGGTGGCGGAAGCCAGCATCCTGGTAGGGGATCATCCTCATGTGATACTCCCCTTGGCCAGCTGGAAGCTTCTTCCTCACAATGCTATGAACAAAACACATAATGACTTTAGAAGGAATCCATTGACAGGTATTTGTTGACTTCTAAGCTCAAGAGTCTAAATTGGAAATTCGTACAAAATTTACCTATTCAAAAATGTAAATGCTGGGATGAGTGTAATTGTGAGCAATTACACAAGGCTCCGTTCACTGTTTAATATAATTATTTTTTAAATAGGTTACAATTGACACTCTAGTAGCATCTTATACACCATGACAGACCTAGATGGACCTAGGTGATGAAGTCAATCAAATACAACATATAGAAGAAATGGGATGGTTACCTCTCTACAGGATTAATCCCCACATCCATAGACACGGCCTGAGTCAGAGGGTAGACACAGCAGAAGAGCAGATGGATGTTCCTCTGGCGGCTGATTAGTCCATCGTGAGGGTCCACATTGCCCTGGATGTTATTCTCATAGATGAAATGGGTTCCATTGCTCTTCAAATTGAAATGACAAAACAGTATTAGTTTGTTTGGAAATAATTGATCAGAAATTATATTTTGTATGAACTGATCACGAGTGACTGCACCTTGAGGACCGTGCCGCAGTGACGCTCGTTGTTGTCGAAGTCGAACACCAGTCGTCCATTCTGAAGAGCACCTTTACAGGAGTCCTCTCTGAGATGGAGGGCGTCGGAGTGGAAGCCAGCTTCAAAGAGCTGACAGCGGGACACGGACATGGTGCCCGAACTACTGACGCAAGAAATGGACGAGTCTATGAGAGAGAGAGTTCGAAATAAAATTCTCTTTAGTTTTTTAGAATTTCGTCTCGTTTTAGGCCACGTGAGCTTCTATAAAATTTGTATCTTTGTCGACAGTGTTTTTAGAGGCCTCACCGTAGCTCTCGTTATTGGGCCGATGGTGGCGTTCATCACAGAAGCAGCCGTGAACCCCGTCCTTCTGACCACACCACTCATTCTCTGTGCAGTTCAGCTCTTCACACGGGTCGGAGGTGGCTGTGGAAGTAGTGAGGAAAGGACAGGGGGGAAATTAACGAAACGGAATAAGTCAAAGTTGAGCAAACGACTCGCTCTATTAACCTATTGAGTTATTGTCTCATTTATCATCTTTGCTATCAATAAGTCAAGTTCAACTTTACCACAATGCAAAGCCGGGCGCCACTCAGAGATGTTCAACCCCAAAACGGTGCAGGTTCTCTCATAGGCTGAGATGGCAGAGCACAGCATGCCATTGGCTGGAGTGTAGTGGCAGAGATCATAGACACAGGAAGTGAAGAATGGCCGAGGGTCAGAGTGTAAGTGGCAGTCGCTGAATGGCCCGCTGGTGTTGGTGATGATGCTGCACAGCTCAGTGTATTCTTCTCTATACATGCAGTTGTTCAATCCATCATCGTTCCTTTCATCAGTTGATCCACATCTAGAAAATGCATCATACATATTAACTCCTGAAGAGACTGACTTTGCTCACTTTTCTACAACATACTTCTCTGTAAGATTTCAACAATCCACTTTTATGAGAATAAATGTGTAGTGGTGAAGCTGGGGAAGATACTATCTACTCTATGTATAGGAAGTCTTTTAACTGACAACGATAATTCGGTTGTGGAATATCCTACATAAGTTTATTCCAAAGCAGCTCACCCTGATTGGCTTGTAGGTGCCTTCCAGCTATGTCCAAACTCATTGTCATTTTGTGCCAGTGTGCCATTGGGCAAGAATTTGTCATCTGCAGGATCATTGTTGAAATTTCCACACATCCCAGTGACTCTGTTTTGATGATTTTGGCCGATTCTGACCAGTAAGGTACTGGTGCCGTCAAACTGGACCACCAGGTCATTGGCAACGACCACTATGTAGCTTCCCTGCCTCTCAATGTGAGCTAAAGCTCCTCCGGTGGTTGGAAGAGAAACCACACTTCCATTTACCTGGAGGGATGAGAGAGACAAAAAGTGAAGAGGAACTTGTTCACACCAGACCGATACAGTGACATGTTCATTCTTAGAGTAATCACAGGCTTACCGTTACTCTCTTATTTGGTCCGATCCTCAGATTCACTCTCTCTGTTTGGTTTGAGAGGAATATATCCACTGCTGACACATATGACACGCGGTTGTTGCCTCTGTGATTATTGGTCGCAGCCACTAGAAATTGGGTTCCCCTGGTACTGTTGCCAACACTCTCAGTGATGGTGTAAGAGCAAGTGCCCTGGAAATGAGCTAGTGCCCCATCAAAGGTGTTGTAATGTGGATCCCCCCACACGGTGCAAGTAGCCATTGCACTGAAACAGCCCAGCTTTCCATTTCTGATGGTGCACTGTTGTTCAGGCGTGCAAGTTGCAGCAGAGCAGCGCAGGTCGTTTGGAGCATGACATTTACATTGCCGGGAGCAGCCGTCTGTCCAGAAGGACTCACCCGCCTGCAACATGGGAGGAAAAGAGACACATGAAATCTTCCAAAATTGAGCATTTTCTACAATAATAACACAAAAACGGAATGGAAAATGTTATATAGCACACATTAGTTACTTGTCTTGATTCATAGAATGAAGAATTTATGTTAATTATGTATATATGTATCAAATATGTATTCCTGGCTTAAATAGTCTGATGATAGACCAAGCAACTTCACTTTTATTTAATGAAGATACAGTTTTTTGATAAGCATAGTGATGAGTGACAGATGCAGGAATTGGACATCAGGATTCGGACATCTAAGAGAGCTGCTTAATAGCTCTTTACCAATGGTCAATGGCCATATGTACAAAGACTGACATATTTGCGGAATTCATCTGATAGGAACTATTCAATATTCTACAGTTCAATTTTTCGAGCATATTGATAGAAATCTTGTTTTATTGTTCATTTGTGTGACTTACATCATAGTAGAAGCCGTCATATTGGCAGCCACAGTTTTCCACAGGGACACACCTCGTCCCACTCCTGACGAACCCCTCATCACAGAAACATCCCTCAGAGCAAACCCGCTCACAGGTGGCATCAACACTGCTGGCACAGGTGTGGCCACAGTCGGTACCACACAGCTCATAATGGCTGTTTACTGGACAGCTCAGTCCTTAATAATTCAGGAAAGAAAAGGTGGCTATTAGATGTTTATGATAGAAAAAAATATATAAATACAGTCATTCAGTCAGTTTGCTAGTGATGCATTAACGGCTTGACTCACTGCAGGTGGTGTTCTGTCTCCAAGGGTAGATTCGAACATTAGCAGACTGACAGGCACTGACATAAGCTTGAATGGCCCTGCACACAAGATCTCCACCCGCATTTCCCGACACACAAACGTCAAACACACAGTCGTTGAAATATGGCGCCGGGTCCACATCCTCGTGGCAGAAGCTGAAGGGGCCGTCGGCTGCTTGAATCACTTCACACTGAGCTCGAGCAGGGCGCTCATCGAGACACCGAGGGCAGGAGGAACCACAGCCATCACTGCAGGTGTAGTTTCCTGCCACCTTCCAAGATGTTCCAAACTGACCTGGAGTGGGGACTATTGCTCCAGATGGGGTGCGGAAGTCATCCCTTTGATTTCCATTGAAGTTTCCACAAAGTCCACATGTTTTGCCTCTATTAAGATGATAAGTAATTGGGAAAATTCAGTGCCATTTACCCGGAACAATACATCAATCAAACATTACTTGTGTTGCCCCTTTAATGTACAGTAGGTTAGTGCCATACAAAGACAAATACTTTAACTATTTACAGCTAAAACAATACTGTGAAGGTTGTTAGTGATTTAAACTCTGAATGGCAAATACCTGTAATGTGATGGCACCGAGATGTACACTGTGCTCCATCCATCGTATGAGACGCTGAGGCCGAAATCAGCATTGATAAATGTGCGTGAGCCACTTGCAAAGACCGACACATTTCCACTCAACAGAATTGGCAGATTGCTAATTATTCCGTTAACCTAAAACATTGGATGAAAATATTGCAAAAATAAGTTATATATATATGTATATATATATAAAACTTAAAATTTGTTGGATATTTGTGACCTAGATTCAGTTGCCAGTATCCTATGGTGATCAAACTACTGTATTTGAAGGGAACATTTGTGAATTACCTCAAAATTATCTTACAATTCTCTTCTGCAATTATCTGTTACCAGTTACAAAACTTTGCAAATGCCAATGTGTTTGCATTATGACAGAGCCCAAACTCTGGGGCCTCAAAAACTGATAGTGATCTTTCAAACATTGTTCAACTCACCTCTACCACACCTCTGTTGTGCCTGGACACATGCAGTTGGTAACCCAATACATTCACAAAAACCTCAGCTGTGATTGAAACTGTGCTCCCATGCCACGGCTCATTCTTAGCCTCCACCGAAAATTGAACTCCATCAGTGTCATTACAGAGGGTTGCAAGAACATATCGGCAGGTTCCCTGGAAGTCAAAGGCCTTGCGATCAAATGTGAGGTAATGGGGGTCTCCAGAGGCAGAGCAGGTGCCATGAGGGTTGGGATGGCAGCCAAAGTCGCCCCCCAGCACACGACAGGACTCCTGGGGACCACAGGAGCTGGGACGACAGTGCACTAACCCAGTTGTGCCATTACAGGAACACAAGCTCTGACATTCTTCACTGTCCCAGAACTGTTCTCCACCTTGCCGATAGCGTCCATTGTGATGACATCCGCAGGATGTTGGTGGCACACACTGGTTGCCATTGAGAACAAAACCATCATCACACTGGCAACCCTCCTGGCACACAGTGTCACAGGTAAATGGGAAAGAGAGGCTGGGGCAAGTGGAAGGACAAGCGGTTTCACAAAGTTCATAGCGGCTGTTTCGCGGGCAGGTTTGATCTAGAGGATAACAAACAGGTTCAAAGGGTTCATACTTTGTTTTATACCATATTTAAAGTTAACACAACAGGAGGACAAGTGCTTACCGCAGCTAGTTGCATTCCTCCAGTGTGGCAAGGCGACACCCTTCTGCTGACAAATCAGTGCGTAATCCCGTAGGACCTCACAAAGTGTGGATGCTGGATCACTAGAGCCTCCCAGGATCTCCATGCACACTTCCACATGTGGTCTTGGGTCCACCATGGCCCAACACTGGGTAAATGGTCCCTCTCTTGAGCCAATGATTCCACAGTACTCACTGGAGTTGTAGTTTGTTGGAGAATTAGGACTTACACTTTCTACACAGTGTGCAGCGAGGGAGCCGTCTCGCCAGCTGTCTCCAAAGACCTGAGAGCTGTTGACCAGAATGCCATTGGGTGTGCGGAAGTCGTCATGTGAGTGACCATTGTAGTTACCACAGAGTCCACCCAGGGAACCATTGTAGACACCAGGTGCAGTGATGCGCACAAAGTGAGGCCAGACTGTCTGCACGGTCACACCAAAGGATGTGCGAATGATGATACTGTGAATGCTGCTGTGGTAGATTTGGATTCGGTTGGATGCTGAGCTGAAAGGAAGTCTGATCTGCTGACCGTCCACCTAGAGAGCCATTTAAACAGACAGAGTCAGACATGCTTGGAAATAAGACTCTCATTTAAAAAATTCAAAACGTATGTATTTGCTTGGAATATCTTGTTTTTGTTGTCTTCAGTTTTTGTAATATACTTAATTATCTTACCTGAACTGTGCTGCTGTTTGCCATCTCAATGGAGACTTGTGTTCCCTCTGCCTCAAACTTTAGCAACCTTGCAAATCCGCGTTGGCCTCTGGGTACTTTTTCTGCTGTCACCATAAAGTGGGGGTGAGCAGACAATCCCATCACTTTTGCCAGAGTCAGTCGACATGCCCCAGGATACTGGTACATCAGTCCATCAAATGTTTGATATGACCCTGGTCCCCTTGTCAAGCATGTTGCATAGCTGTTAGGTCTACACCCTCTTTCTCCCTCCTCCACCCTGCAGGACTCAAGGGGACTACAACTATGTGAACGACAGGTCATGCGGCCAACACTGCAGCTGCAACGTCTTCCACAGTTATTGTCAAGTATCACAGTTTGTCCAGAGCTGTAGTAACGACCCTCAAAGCTGCAGCCACACTGAGCATTAGGGACACAGACCCCAGCACTGAGGATGTAGCCTGAATTGCAGATGCAGCTCTCCTGGGCAGGGAGAGGGCAGTTGTTGGTGGAATTGGGATTGACACAGGTAGCTGGACACCCTGTGCCCTGGGACTCAAAGTGGCTGTTGGCTGGGCAGGGGATTTCTAGACAAAAAGATAAAATAGACATTGACCTCATGAAACTGTTGAAATGAGGTTTTAACATAATGTTGAATGAGTGACAGACATACCACAGAATCCTTCTCTCCTCCAGCTTGGCAGCTGGATACCACTCTGCTGACACTGACTTGCGTAAACATGTAGTGCTTGACACAGAATGGGCTGGTACCCTCCTCCTACACAGAGATCATACACACAATTGTCCACAAAGGTCTGTGGGGGAAGTCGTTGATGGCAGGCGGCAAAAGGTCCAGAGCGTGTCTGGAGGATACCACAATGGTCTGCATTGCTGTATAACGCTGTCTGCTGTGCAGTACAGTCAGCACAGGCCAGACCTCTGCATCGGATCCCACACCCGGGCTCATCATCTCCTTGTGCTTTCCAACTCTCGGCGAATACCACATCAGAGCTCACAATGGCCCCTTGGCGAGTTTTAAAGTCATCCCTGGGGTTGTTATTGAGGCTCCCACATAAGCCACAGGTTGCATTTTGGTAAGTGTGGGGTACGCTGATCCTGACATAATGATATGCGTCGTAAGAAACCAGCAAGCCAAAGTTAGTACTGATGACCAGAGAAAAACCGGACTGGTAAACCTGGACAGAACCATTGTTCAGGGAGAATGGAATAGCAGCATAACTTCCATTGACCTGTAAGCAAAGAAACATTGTTAACAATACAGAATACATAAAAATACTATACAAAGAGGCGGTGCAAATGTCGTGAGGTTGATGCTTACCTTAGCCTCACCACGATGTCCTTTGACGAGCTCGATAATGTCATTGTTGACGAATACTTTCACAAGTCTTGTCCAAGAGACTCGTGTACTGCCACGGTTCTCGTTCTTGCCCTCTACTCGATAGTACGGCAGCCCACGACCACATTGTTCTGAGAGAACATAAGTGCAGGTACCCTGAAAGTGAAACACTTTGCCATCGAAGGTATAATAATGTGGATCACCGCTCACGGTGCAGGTGCTTCTCTGCACCGTCTGGCAGGAGAACTTAAATGAAGCACGACGGCAGATTTGGGAAAAGGAGCAGGGTTGCCTGACACACCGCAGGCCTGCGCTGGTGCAGGTGCACTTCTCTGTGCAGGTTCCGTCACTCCAGAATGAGTCTCCAATTTGCACAAGATCCCCTTTGAGAGAAATAGAAATAAAGGTTGTTTGAAAGGCTTAGGCTTCTGCTACTATTAAACCATTTAACTTTTGAGGGCATTTTTACCTTTAATTTCAGAGCAAAGAGTAGGATGAATGGTTTGCGCGTGTTCATGGTCTAAATCAATTTGACATACTTAAGTACTTAAAGACATACTTAAGTACTTACTTTGACATACTTAAATACTTAAGCGTCCTCATAAATTCATCTTTACAAATCACCACATTCCCCGTGTAATCAGCATTGTGCAGCATATAAAACCTTGATCAATGGCTTATTTGTTGATCAAATATCCACATCACATTAACTAAGTATCCCCATCTGGTTCTGGTCTTACCATTAAAAGTGCAGCCTCTTCGTCCATGGTCTGTCCGGAAAGCCCAGCGACCGGGTACGTTGACGTTGCTGCCCAGACTGAAAGCTGAGCTATTGCCTGTTGCATTTCCACTGAATGATCCTGGGATGGAGAGATGGTGAGGAGAATCTGCCGTGTCATAACCAGCCTGGAAACACATGTTGCAAAGAGACAATTAAATGTTTGAATTCTTTCTATTTCTTCACTGCCATTACTGCAAGAACCGCATGGAAACTTAAAAACATTTTTGCAGTTTTTATCTGGAGGCACTAACCTGTACACTCCGGCTTGTTGCTGCTATTTGACCATAGTTCATCAACACAAATGAGTAACTGCCACCAGAGATCAAGACCGCTTGCACTGTTGTTCGCTGTAGAAAATGAGTTGTTTTTACAAATAGTAATTTATTGAACACACATTCAGAACAAAATAAAGTATTTCCCCAATAAAAATCAGCTGACTTACTGTGCCAGTTGTTGGAAAGTAGGCCACCTCATACCATGTAGCAACAAAGACCCAGTTGGCATTAAAGCGCAGTGATGGGAAGTAGGTATTAATGTCCTGTGTGGCTTGTTGGAGGACACTGCCGCTGGTATATTGGTTGTAGTAGATCTGACCATTAGCTCTGTTATCCAAATCTGTCCAGAATGGAGCGATGAAATCTCTGGATCCATGTAGTGGAATCCGTTGAGGTATGTAAACATACCATGCAGCATTAAAGGTCAGGTGTCCATTGTGGTTCACCTGGAAACACATAAAACAGTTATTAATTATAAAGATTTAGTGGGGATTGATCAGAGACAACCGTACAAATATCAACATATTTATTAACATAAATGATGCAAATGTTTTATGTTTATGTTTCACTACAGACAATTCGCAGCACCAAACCATTTTATCTTTTTATCTTTACAACTAAGATCTTGAATTGGAAGGGATTGTCTAACCAGTTGATGTAAATGGGATTTGTCCGCATAGGATACAAGAAGAAAATCAAATACAACAAGAAAATTGTTAACATACATAGATCTGATTATGTGACTGTCCAAAGTAAACAAAAGCTCGTTGCAGGGGAATTCGAGGTGAACTTCCATCATCTGATCGAGAGCTTGTTATTCCATTTATTGGGTAAAGGAGTTCTGTAAAAATAATGAAAGAAGTGCCATTAAAAAATAGAACAAACATATTGGGGTTATTATCATATAACAATTCTAGATCATCAAATCTAACCATTAATATCCTTGTTCAATCCTACTTGCAGAAACCCTGTATTTTTTTGATCTCTTAAAGAAGTGTACTGAACGACCAGAACAGATCTTCTTTATTTCAGAAATCTTTGCATGTCCACACGTTCTGCTTTTATTAATAATAATAAGAAAAACTTAAGAAAAGGGCAAATTAATTGAGACATGACTTAAAGGTTCATTATGTAGGATTTACTGATATCTAGTGGTGATGTTTCATGTTGCAGCTGAACACCCCTCACCTCACCCTCCCCTTCCAAAAATGATAGAGAACCTGTGGTACAGTTCATTTGTCATAAGAGTTCATAATGCTTAGATAAGATAATTAGTTAGTAAAATTCTGGCTACTGTAAAAAAAAAGCACCCACCCCCGATGTAAATATAAAGTATTTAAATACAAAGGGCCCATGTTAGGGTAAAGAAAAAAAAGATTCGTAGAATTTAGATTAAAAACACACACTAATGAAAAAAACACTAGGATTATTTTATTTTCAATTTCTGCCACTAGATCCCTTTCACCTAAATCTGACACATATTTTAAAGCTACTCACTCTTGCTAACAAAGGCGACACTGGTAATGGATGTAATCTGGTGGTAAAAGGTAAAACCCTGGCAAAACATGCTTTGAGCTGACTAAACTGAATGTGTGACTACCCTCATTGGAGAATGATAAAAGAAAAAGTAAGAGTTTACTAAGAGTTTATTCAAACTTCAACTTACGTCGAGCCTGTGGTCCCGCTGTAACTATTAAAGCAAATGATAAGATAAAATTAGATAAAACCATGAGATTTTTCCACATCAATCAACAAGATGATCAGGTCCAACAGTTTTCAGAGGCAAACAAATACAAAGACCTTATTAAAACATCAACTTACTTGTAGTCGGTGTTGGCGTTGTAGCTATTAAAGCAAATGATTTTATATGATTAGAAAAATACTGAGACTTTTAACATCAATCCACATAGATGAGTCAATGAGTTTAAGTAAATGCAACAACAAATGTATATCTCGTGACCTTGACCTCGGAAAAGTTTACAAAGGCAAACAAGTACAAAGAGCTTATTAAAACATCAACTTACTTGGAGGCGGTGTTGGCGTTGTAGCTATTAAAGCAAATTATTTGATATAATTAGAAAAATACTGATACTTTTAACATCAATCCACATAGATAAGTCAATGAATTTAAGTAAATGCAACAACAAAGGTGTATTTCGTTGACTTTGGATGAATCAGGTCCAAAAGTTTACTAAGGTAAACAAATACAAAGACCTTATTAAAACATCAACTTACTTGTAGTCGGTGTTGGTGTTGTAGCTATTAAAGCAAATAATTTGATATAATTAGAAAAATACTGATACTTTTAACATCAATCAACATAGATTAGTCAATGAATTTAAGTAAATGCAACAACAAAAGTGTATTTCATTGACTTTGGATGAATCAGGTCCAAAAGTTTACTAAGGTAAACAAATACAAAGACCTTATTAAAACATCAACTTACTTGTAGTCGGTGTTGGCGTTGTAGCTATTAAAGCAAATGATTTGATTTAATTAGAAAAATACTGAGACTTTTAACGTCAATCAACATAGATGAGTCAATGAATGTAAGTAAATACAACAACAAATGTATATCTCGTGACCTTGACCTAGGATAAATAAGGTCGAAAAGTTTACAAAGGTAAAAAAATACAAAGAGATTATTAAAACTTCAACTTACTTGTAGTCGGTGTTGGTGTTGTAGCTATTAAAGCAAATAATTTGATATAATTAGAAAAATACTGATACTTTTAGCATCAATCAACATAGATTAGTCAATGAATGTAAGTAAATACAACAAAAAATGTATATCTCGTTGACCTTGACCAAGGATAAATAAGGTCCAAAAGTTTACAAAGGTAAAAAAATACAAAGAGCTTATTGAAACTTCAACTTACTTGGAGGCTGAGTAGTCCCCAAAGCTATGAAAGAAAACGTATAGATATAATTAGAAAAATACTGAGACCTTTAACATCAATCAACATAGATGAGTCAATGAATTTAAGTAAATGCGACAACAAATGTGTATCTCGTTGAACTTGACCTCGGATAAATCGGATCTTAAAGTTTACAAATGCAAACAAATACAAAGAGCTTATTAAAACATCAACTTACTTGTAGTCGTTGTTGGCGTTGTAGCTATTAAAGCAAATGATTTTATATGATTAGAAAAATACTGATACTTTTAACATCAATCCACATAGATAAGTCAAGGAATTTAAGTAAATGCAACACCAAAAGTGTATTTCGTTGACTTTGGATGAATCAGGTCTAAAAATTTACTAAGGTAAACAAATACAAAGACCTTATTAAAACATCAACTTACTTGTAATCGGTGATGGTGTTGTAGCTATTAAAGCAAATGATTTGATTTAATTAGAAAAATACTGAGACTTTTAACATCAGTCAACATAGATGAGTCAATGAATTTAAGTAAATGCGACAAAAATGTGTATCTCGTTGACCTTGACCTCGGATAAATTAGATCCTAAAGTTTACAAATGCAAACAAATACAAAGAGCTTATTAAAACATCAACTTACTTGTAGTCGGTGTTGGCGTTGTAGCTATTAAAGCAAATGATTTTATATGATTAGAAAAATACGGAGACTTTTAACATCAATCCATATAGATAAGTCAATGAATTTAAGTAAATGCAACAACAAAAGTGTATTTCGTTGACTTTGGATGAATCAGGTCCAAAAGTTTACTAAGGTAAACAAATACAAAGACCTTATTAAAACATCAACTTACTTGTAGTCGGTGTTGGCGTTGTAGCTATTAAAGCAAATGATTTGATTTAATTAGAAAAATACTGAGACTTTTAACGTCAATCAACATAGATGAGTCAATGAATGTAAGTAAATACAACAACAAATGTATATCTCGTGACCTTGACCTAGGATAAATAAGGTCGAAAAGTTTACAAAGGTAAAAAAATACAAAGAGATTATTAAAACTTCAACTTACTTGTAGTCGGTGTTGGTGTTGTAGCTATTAAAGCAAATAATTTGATATAATTAGAAAAATACTGATACTTTTAGCATCAATCAACATAGATTAGTCAATGAATGTAAGTAAATACAACAAAAAATGTATATCTCGTTGACCTTGACCAAGGATAAATAAGGTCCAAAAGTTTACAAAGGTAAAAAAATACAAAGAGCTTATTGAAACTTCAACTTACTTGGAGGCTGAGTAGTCCCCAAAGCTATGAAAGAAAACGTATAGATATAATTAGAAAAATACTGAGACCTTTAACATCAATCAACATAGATGAGTCAATGAATTTAAGTAAATGCGACAACAAATGTGTATCTCGTTGAACTTGACCTCGGATAAATCGGATCTTAAAGTTTACAAATGCAAACAAATACAAAGAGCTTATTAAAACATCAACTTACTTGTAGTCGTTGTTGGCGTTGTAGCTATTAAAGCAAATGATTTTATATGATTAGAAAAATACTGATACTTTTAACATCAATCCACATAGATAAGTCAAGGAATTTAAGTAAATGCAACACCAAAAGTGTATTTCGTTGACTTTGGATGAATCAGGTCTAAAAATTTACTAAGGTAAACAAATACAAAGACCTTATTAAAACATCAACTTACTTGTAATCGGTGTTGGTGTTGTAGCTATTAAAGCAAATGATTTGATTTAATTAGAAAAATACTGAGACTTTTAACATCAGTCAACATAGATGAGTCAATGAATTTAAGTAAATGCGACAAAAATGTGTATCTCGTTGACCTTGACCTCGGATAAATTAGATCCTAAAGTTTACAAATGCAAACAAATACAAAGAGCTTATTAAAACATCAACTTACTTGTAGTCGGTGTTGGCGTTGTAGCTATTAAAGCAAATGATTTTATATGATTAGAAAAATACGGAGACTTTTAACATCAATCCATATAGATAAGTCAATGAATTTAAGTAAATGCAACAAAAAATGTATATCTCGTTGACCTTGACCAAGGATAAATAAGGTCCAAAAGTTTACAAAGGTAAAAAAATACAAAGAGCTTATTGAAACTTCAACTTACTTGGAGGCTGAGTAGTCCCCAAAGCTATGAAAGAAAACGTATAGATATAATTAGAAAAATACTGAGACCTTTAACATCAATCAACATAGATGAGTCAATGAATTTAAGTAAATGCGACAACAAATGTGTATCTCGTTGAACTTGACCTCGGATAAATCGGATCTTAAAGTTTACAAATGCAAACAAATACAAAGAGCTTATTAAAACATCAACTTACTTGTAGTCGTTGTTGGCGTTGTAGCTATTAAAGCAAATGATTTTATATGATTAGAAAAATACTGATACTTTTAACATCAATCCACATAGATAAGTCAAGGAATTTAAGTAAATGCAACACCAAAAGTGTATTTCGTTGACTTTGGATGAATCAGGTCTAAAAATTTACTAAGGTAAACAAATACAAAGACCTTATTAAAACATCAACTTACTTGTAATCGGTGTTGGTGTTGTAGCTATTAAAGCAAATGATTTGATTTAATTAGAAAAATACTGAGACTTTTAACATCAGTCAACATAGATGAGTCAATGAATTTAAGTAAATGCGACAAAAATGTGTATCTCGTTGACCTTGACCTCGGATAAATTAGATCCTAAAGTTTACAAATGCAAACAAATACAAAGAGCTTATTAAAACATCAACTTACTTGTAGTCGGTGTTGGCGTTGTAGCTATTAAAGCAAATGATTTTATATGATTAGAAAAATACGGAGACTTTTAACATCAATCCACATAGATGAGTCAATGAATTTAAGTAAATACAACAACAAATGAGTATCTCGTTGACCTTGACCTCAGATAAATAAGGTCCAAAAGTTTAAAACTTAAACAAATACAAAGACCTTATAAAAACTTCAACTTACTTGGACTCCAAGTAGTCCCCAAAGCTATGAAAGAAAACGTATTGATATAATTAGAAAAATACAGAGACTTTTAACATCGATCAACAAAGATTAATCATTGAATTTATGTAAATGCATCAAGAGAAATAAAGGGGAATTTTATTTAAAGAAAATACTTACTCATCATCCCCAAAAGTAGCAGAGGCCACAGGATTTGACGTGCCATTTTTGAAAGTTCAAAAACCTGCTGATCAAATATGATGCATCAAAATTCAAGGAGGGAAAATATCAAAAACTAAACTAGGAATCGCACAGGAAGCACAGACCTCCACAGGAATGCAAAATCCTGTATATTTCTATTCATGAAGCGCAAAAACAGTGTCTCTGTTATATTCTGCTCACTGGCTAAAGCAGGAATGATCCCCTATGTAACTAAGGTAATAATGGTATTAAACAATAAACTGGCAATGTTAAAGGATGATAAAACAACATTGTTCATGACAATTAAAAGTCTACATATGGAAATACAGTTTTAAGCAACATACTATCATGCAACATCGCGCTTCTGAAATAATGTTTAAATCTTTCCAAGTGAATGAATTACCTGTGCACGGTTTGCAGCTGCTGTTCTGTTCTGTCACCTCTCATCAATGTCAGACAGCTGAAAGTGTCCAGCCTTTATACAGTGAAAGTTGGATCAGCTCCAGGAAGCTGTGGTTTGACCTGTTTGCAGGTAATTTCTCGTTGTTTCCTCATATCAGAGTTTGATGAAGATAAACTGCAGAAACCAAGAGGGGAATGTTACGTTTATAATTATGATTTATATAATTATCATAAAATTCATTTTTTAATTATAATTATACTTTTACTGCAAACTGTGCAAAATCCTTACAAAATACCAAAAAAGCAAAACATGAACTTGAGTTCAGCAGCTCTTTGTCACACAGTGTTAACATCTGAGAATATGCCCTTTTGTTATCTTCACAATATTATCTCGTAAAGGTTTGGTGTGTTAAGATTAAAATAAAAATAATATACATAGTTTTGGTTTTGTTTAATCTTTTGTGATGCAGATTAATTGAATTTATTTTGAAAAACTAAAATTGCTTTCCTGAATCTAATTCTTTAATATTGTGGATAATGTGCAGAACGTGGGGAGTTTTTACAGGTTGTATTTATGTGATTTCATTAAATTTCCAGGCAACATGAAAATCCTTTTAACAATGAAGATCTTTTTTCCACTTTAAGATTTGATTGTTTAAAATTGACTATTCGTGGGGCACAGATTTGGGTGTGGACGGTCGGGAGACGTCTCTTCCAGTGACGCAGTTTTGCAAAATTGCCCTTAATAAATTAACCTTTTTCATCTTGTGTTACCAGTCTAAGCAGCATTTTGGAGTTGCCGCATATATGCTTTCCACAAACAGTTGCTTCTTTTGGAAAGTTGGGGTCAATACTTCACTCTGCATTTTGCATTAGAGTGCAGCTGCAGCTCGGCAGTAGGAGTGGTGTTGATAATGATGTGTCGAACCTCAAGTATTTTATAGCATAGGTTGTCATGGACTTGTAAAAATCGTCTTACTGTAAAGAAAACAATTTTAAGTTTCTGTTTTAAGTTTCAGTGGTTGCACGTAAGGAAATTAAGGTCATCAGGTCCATCTCATGTAAAAAAAAAAAGAGCCAAAGTGTACGACTGAAATATTTACTGTGGAATGTCTGCCTCTCCTTGTCCATGGGTGGATCAAGAGCAGAGTTCTCAGGACATAGAACACACAAAGAAGTCACAAAGAAGCGAACATTCTTTTTAAAAGGAAATTAATTACCCGTCCAACAGATGTCAGGTTATTTGTTTGGACATGATGATGAGTTTGAAAAAATAAAAACAAAAAAAGGGGCCAGTTTTTGTTAAGTTATATCAACATTCTCATTGCAGTTGTGTATGTGCGCTTATGCAGGCAAATAAATGACAGGTCACAAGTGAGCCTTGTCATTTTGGCCATCTGACAACAAAATATCAGATTAAACCAAACCTACGCCCTAAGATCTGAAGATGTAATTAAAGTCAACGACTTCCTGTTCAAATACCTTTGATTAAAGTGAGACTATTCAAACTTACAATTTAATTATTGTCACAGAACTGAAAGAAACAATAATAAAAGAAACAAAACAATACAACTGAATAAAACAAGACGGCGAAAAAGACACGATTCATGAGGTCTTACTGTCGTTGTGAGACGGCTGGTCTGTTTTCCTAGTCGATCGTTTTTTTAGGCTTAAAAACATAATGAAACATAATAAAATGAAATCTTTCATTTTATTATGTTTCATTATGTTTTTGGCTTGTCTGTCGTTAAGGAATTTCTTCAAATCTGGTTCATACGTTTACCCAATGATGAACTGAATTGATTTTGGAAAGTAAAAGGTCTGACTGCTGACCTCATGTTCTATGAGTGTGATGTAGCAGGAACACCCAGTTTGTCTGTGTCTTCTACGTGTGTCTCCGCTTTTTCACTGGGAGGCATATGTTTTAATTTTGCGTCGTTGTGTGTCAGATTCAACACCCCCACTCATGAATCCAGCAGGCGAACCCCTGCTGTGTTCTCACATCGACTTCTCCTGGATTTCTACGAACTTTATACCCGGAGGTCAGGTGGATAAAGTCCGTAAAAGAGCGGAGCGTCTCACACATGCAGCTGCTCTGGAGAAAATACGGAGCAACTGTGGAGTTCAGTCCGACAGCAGCTCAAAACGGATGGGGGAGGAATGCAACCTCAGTCAGTGTTAACTATTTCAGGAAGTTACCACTGCACGTCAACAACACAAAGAATTTGGAGAAATGGAGGAGGGGCCGACATGCTGGAAACTTTGGCTTACGGGAAAATAGAAACCCACTTGCATACCATTCTGATCATGTAAAGCAGGTTAAGTAGAGGTGTGACTTATTTTGGCCGCTTCTTCAAGGTAAATAACTTTGTAATAGCATAAGTTACTCCCATGACCCGTCTCTAAAAGTTACATCTTAATATCACACATCCCAGTTAAGGTTTTGTGATTCTCTTCTGTCCTAGTTGTGCCACCTGAATATCAAATTAATTTACACTTTATACACTTTTCCTGAGCTTTCTATATAACAACTGTTACTTTTCACATTTTAAAAGATTAACATAAACCCCAGTGACGGACATTTTGTTTTCTCATAGTCCGTTCATCCGTCCCATTCTTTTGAACACATCTCAAGAATGTCTTGACAGAATTATTTCAAATTTTACTCAAATGTTCCCTGAGACTCAAAGATTAACTTAGATTTCAGTGGGCAAAAGTCATTGTGACCCCATTATAGTAAATACAATTTGGCAGGAACAGAGGTGGGATGCAACACAGTATAAGTACTCCATTACTGTACTGAAGAAGATTATTTTCATAATGGAAATACATGTACTTTCTACTCTTTACATTTTCAAAACTTTATTTAATTTTTGATCATCCAACACAACATCAAGACACACTTGAACTTAATGGACAAGAACACAATAACGTTTCCTCGGCCATCACATCATACGTAACACTGTGAGAGTGCACTGGTCGATGGAGGCGTACAGCTATCGCCCAGGGATTCTAGTTTTAGCATTCTTTAAAATTTGCTTAAAAGCTAATCTTGACAATCAGTTGATACAGAATGAGACAATGTGTGGAACAACAGAGAAAGTGATGTACGAATGGTGAAGGCACACAACCCTCTCTTCATCTTCATCAGATCCGGGAAGAAACGCGTAAAGATGATCTAATTACTTGACTGACTGTTAGCAGGTTAAACCAGTGTGGGTAGATGTCTTAGGTTTTTAATTAGTGGTTAGTGTGGAGTGGACTTACAGTAAACCTACAAGGAAGTCAAAATATATAAACTGAAACAGGAGCTGGATAATAACACATCAACAGAAACGCACGCTAAGCTTTTAATTGTTTCTTGTGTCAACCATGAGTTGACGTTCCCAATGGCGACTACTCGTTTCTTCAATATTTACACGTTGCACAAAGGACGGGAATAATTTTACTTCAGGTTTAATTATAGCTGCCTGGTTGCTGTAGACTGTCAACTTGTCCTGTGCTAATGACGGCTGTAGCTTTATTTCTGAAACTTTAAAATTGACCTGAAGTGAATGAGCGAGTGAAACCCGAGGTCACCGCGGCTAAACAAAGAGCTGAGCACCTGTGTTAGGTGGAGCTCGATTCATTCCGCTGAACGGGTGGTTATTGTTGTTGCCATTGTCACGAACATGATGTTGTGTTGTAGTGATCAATGTCACTGATATCAATGAGTCCCAGCTGCTGCTGCTACAGAGCGCCGGTCACTTTCTTGGGCCCTTAACAGTACAAGTGCTAAGATTAAGATGCATTTATTTGTCCAAAACACATGCACAGACATGCACAGGCACACTCATGCAGGTAATTGTAAAGGGAAATTTAACCTCTGCTTTTGACCATCTGGTGCAGGATACACAGAGCAGTGAGCGACCATGTACGGCGCCCGGGGAGCAGATGTTGGGGGAGTAAGGTGCCTTGCTCGGGGGCACTAGACAGGGTAGGGAGAATCCTCTTGTATTTTTGGACAGATCAATCCAGGTTCGTCTTTTTGTTGTTTCTCCGTGGAGTCGAACCAGAGACCTTTTCTGCCCATAGTCCAAGTTTCTGCCACTAGTCCACCGCCTCTCCAGTCTAAGTGAGACGCCGACAAGATGTGCCTGGTTCATTCAGACTTTCGGGGAGTTGTTGGAACGATGTTGACGGTGGAATCTCTCTATTGCTTCAAGACTTTTGTCTATGTCAACAACATGTTTTCATAAGGGCTCAAACCCACACGCAACAGAAGCAAATCTTTCACTTTGACACGACTTGATGCTGATAATATGAACCGGTTCTATTACATGTAACCAATGTTATGTGGGTTGGTTCCAAAGAAAGCACGCTATGCCTTTCTGATTTCTTATAAACGAAACCCTGCTGCTTAATGCAGGTGGCATGTTTAACATTTCATAAGATGCTGTTTTAAAACGCAGATTCTCAGATCCATAGTTGCACGAAGGAAAACGAAAGTGGCACCTTTTGAAGGCGGGTTAATAATAATTACCGATTGAAGATTTATGCAAAGGAGCTTCATGCAGGTGTATTAGAGGATTGCATTTAGGCAAGTAACTTTACCAGCTGTGAACAGGTGTTTTTTCTTTTGTGCAGCTCAGTTAAAGTGAGAGTTTTGGGTCTTTATGTAATATGTGAACTGGATGAAGGTGTTGACACCTGATGTAAGATGAGATGTCTACTCTGGCACATGACATGGTTGTAAACTTTGATTGCTTAGATTGAACACTAAACAGATACTACGCAGGTAAGGTCAAGTTACAATTTATACCTGTGTTCACATTCCCCATTAGAAATATGATACAGAAAAACACACTGTATGACCGGAGTCTGTTTGAAATGACTGCAAGAGTCACACTTCTCGCTCACACTCCACAAGAGTTTGTATATTATCTGCCTTCGGATCTGTATGTGTGGTGGTAGGTGTGGTTCAACCCTGCCACACTTGATGGAGGTGTGGATACTTGTGTATACAGAGATCTCCTCTGGAGTCTCAGCCCATCGTAAGAAGACTTTATGAAACTCAAAAAACACCTGATAAAGGTTAAAGTTGACTTGAAGCTCACTGTTAGAGCGGCCCCACAGCCAGCATAAACAGTGAAGATTATCCTTCACCACAGCTTCAATGTCTGTCTGGGAAATGTCACCAACAGGACAAACTCCATTCACCTGATGGGAAGTGATGATATAGAAAATTTCTTTAACAAATTCTGTCTTCATACCAGAAACCTGTCCGACTAGTAGGTTGCGAGAAGCAGCCGTGTACCCAGGGTTTCCCATCATTGGTTCAAACCCCCTGTTACACAAGTCTTACGGTAAAGATTACTTTAAGAACTAACGTTTACATAAAGATATATCTCCTCAGGCTTGTTCATGTCTTCTGAAACTTGACGTACAGACAGTGGGAGGTACCATGAACAAGAGAGAGGTGAAATATCTGTGTCACCTCTCAAGGCTTTAAAAAAAATATTATTAAATATGAGGCACGTTATGAGTGATATAATGACAAAGAACAACTTTGCCCTTAATTTGATAAAAAAACACATCTATTATTCCATTTTATTATACTGGTTAAACTCTTGTGTGAAAACCAAATAATGACCTTTGCCGTAAGACCACCAAGAGCCACTGTGACCGCAGTGATTTTACATAGCATCCATTAGCATTTAAGCTAGCGGACATTTATCGCTAACACTTGTAATCACAAGTCAATGGAGTTTCACATGGAGAATAATTAGCATCCCAAGTTAGCTACAAGCTAGAAGCTCAACTCAATTGTGCAATGAATCAGCACATGAGCTAGTAAATGGCGTCTGACCTCAGTGCTGTTTTTTTTAATCAATAATAAACAGGTGAACACAACATTAACGTAAAATTTGTCACTACGATAACTTTGCTGCCATTGGGTGCTAAGGTAAAAATGGTGTTTTGACCTTTCACCTTCAGCATCTAACTCACCTGTACGTGAGGAAGCGGGCTGAAGCTTCTGATTGGCTATGGGGAAAGTGAACTTGACTTTATTGGCTGTTTCCATGCATGTCCACAAAAACACAAGTTTATCTCTAAGGTGGTCAACGCACTGCAGATTAAGGAAACACATTCAAATAGGTCAGTCACGAACAATGAGCGACATTTGATCGTGTTTTAATCTCCTTCCTTTTCGTAAACCAGGGCTTAGAAACCGAATCCTAGAGACAAACAAAACTCTGCAATTTGACCTGAGCCACGAGCAAAGAAACGTCATTCAGTCAATGTGCCGAGCAGGATCATTAAAAACAATCAATTGTATTATTATTACAAAAGATATTAAATAGAGCAGAATAAAAGAGGTCAAAGAAATAAAAGGTATAAATCCCACTTTAATCAGGGTTCATGCATTTTTTACGCTCTCTTTTAAAAGTCTCACAAAAGATCCAGAGCACGTGTTCTCAGCTGGTGGAAGTTACTAAGCACGGGAAGCAATTAAGTGCAAACAGTGGTGTCGCGGAAATTTATCATGAGATTTGATTTTATTACGAGTTTCTCAGACCGGAGTTGTCTTAGAGGTTTAATTATTAGCTCTGCAGGGGGTCACACAGTCAGCAACGTGGCTCAGAGTGCAACAACGAGAAGTTTAAAAGGAGAATGTTAACATCTATCATGGAGAGGTTCTAGAACATAAGATGCATAGCGATGAGGACACAAAAGGTAACCGTTGCTGGGTTATGCTAACTCAGCATACTGAGGGAAGAAATGCTTTGGCAGACAAGGTTTGTTCGGAACAGAGCACCAGAGGTCTTCCATAAGGAGATCTCAGGAGGAGTAACAGTGGACTGTACTGCGGAGAGAGAGGAGGACAGATGTGAGTACAGCCACCTGCGTGTGTGTGTGAAAGAGAAAGTGGTAACTGGGCCGCAAGCTCTAGAAGCTGCATCCGCTTTGGCTTTGCCCCGAAACACCACATCCGTGGCACGTGTATGTGAAGACATTTGCAGACAGCAACAGTCTTTGGGAGCAAAATGGCAGACAGCTTTCTTTTTACCAGAAAATGTGAGGAAGTTTCTATTTTGCCAAAGGGCGTCAAAATCATGTGTCTCACCGAATGCATAACTGGAGTCAGTGTGGACTGTGAGTGTTTTACCAGGAGCCAATTGGCATAGTTCTGTGCTGTCTGGGCTGAGAGGTGATGGGGAAGAGAACTTGAGAGGAGAACGTGGTTATCTGAACAAACAGTAAAACCAACACAGTTAGTACCAGAGACAGGGTCACGTGAGGCGGAATGATCTACACAGAGGGTCAGAGTTGGAAAGAGGTTCTTCATAGAGGTCAGGTCATGGTGAACACTGGACTGGAAGTTCAGCAGCACAGTCGTGTCCTTCCCCGTTGTCCCAAAAAAACAAACATTGGACACGTTCAGAGAATCCTCGGAAAAATTCTAAAACAGATTCAAACGGGATCTGGTGCGTCTGTCAGATGGAAGGTGCAATGCAATGAATCAGTGTGCATCAAATCAGAGAAAGGGGGGGGGGGGGGGCGCGAGCATGTGACATGGAGAGCAGATCAGGTGAGGTATTTATAGGAAGATGTCACTGATATACAAACAGCTGCTCATGTGTGGTTTGTGACATGGGGAAAGGAGGTTAGGAGGTTAACAAATTGAGGCCTAACGCAATCATCAAATTTATATGTATGTGTGTGTGCTGCTAGTACAGTAAGCTGTTCTTCCTTGCATGAGCGTGTTTGTGTTTGTGTTTCACTCTCCGCCTGCTCCCCCCTCACAGTTTCCAGTCCCCACTTCACTTGGATTGTTTGAGGATGGGTCAGATAAACGTCATTAAAAATGATAATCCAGAGACAATGACTAATACACCCCATAAAACAATAACCTTGTTATTTCCCATCTGTTGATTTTCTATTTGAGAAAGCCTCTAAGCAATCATGAAAAATCTGAATTTCAACATCCCACCAGATATAAGATGACCAAAGAGAGGTCTTTGGAACCCCAGTCACTTCGGTCCTCTCGTCTCTTAAATATCAGAGATTTAGAAGATCTTTCTCTCCCAGGTGGCCAACCACCGAAGACTTCTAGCGTCCAGACGATCTTTCAAGGGATCCTGTTCGTGACGCCAAGTTTGTCGCGGAAATTTATCATGAGCTTTAAAATAATGAGTTTCTTAGACCGGAGTTGTCTTAGAGGTTTAATTATTAGCCCTAGAGAGGGTTACCCAGTCAGCAACAGGGCTCAGAGTGCAACAACAAGAAGTTAAAAAGGAAGTTTTTCATACAATTTGATAAACAGGGAACAAACCAGAAAGCCGAGGGGAAACGTCTGCTGTCTGGCATCACTCAGCACCCAGTTGCACCAATACTGGTCAACACGAGGTGGAATTACCAAGTTCATGAACTTTGAGATTTCATCAGCTAAGTGCACAGAAAATAGTCAAAACAGTACTAAGACATTGATCCATTAGAGTGGAAGAGGCAGAACTGTAGAACAAAAGCTGCATCTTCATCATTGCTGATGATTTTGTAAGTCATCATTGGACTCTAACGTCTGTCGTGCTTTTCTCGCGGTGAGATACATTATTCTCATAGAGCTCAGACTGGAAAACTACCAGATCTGTAAGCATCACGTTACCACTTTATCGATCAAGAATCTGCCTTTTCTTTTAATGCACCTGACACGTTAAACTATTGGGCCTATTATAGGTTACACAAACTGAAACTGGAGCACACTTTCCAAAGTGACAATAATAAAATGTATAAATGAGTCATTAAATAATTAAATAATTAAACAATTAACAACACAATACAGCTGGATTCATGAAGCAACACCGCCTCACTGTGAATGTTGCGTTGGCTTTATGTCAGTGCCAAAACATGACCGTTGGCGTCACAGATTGAACACTTATATATCAAAGTTTCAGCCAATCCTTTTATAGCGAGCTATTTAAACTCTTGATTGTATTCAGGGCCGGGCCCGTTGTGTAATCGAGTGCCACCCGTCATTCCTTTGCTGAAGGTCTCTGTCGTGCATCCATCATGATTAGCTCCACACCTTCCTCTGTGAAGACGTTACAGGATTATTCTGGATCCTGTATTTAGTCTCTAACAGAAGACACTTTCCTTTCCTGAGCCTCATGAACTGGAGTCTATGTTGGTAAAGTCTCATCAACTGTGGCAGCACTTATTGTATCTGGCCACAAGATGGCAGTGTTACATTTGCCTTGTACGCAGCATGATAGGGAAAAATGAATATTTTTCAATCAACCAGAAATTAATGCAAGATGATTGTCAGTGTGTGTGTGTGGGGGGGGGGGGGGGGGGGGGCTACAGTGTGATAGTGTTAACATTGCATATTCTTAAAGAATTGTGTGTGTGTGTGTGTCTGTGTGTGTGTGTGAGTGAGTGAGTGAGAGAGAGTGAGAAAGGGGTGAAGCAGAGATAAATTAAAAGTGTTGAAAATCTCCAGATCTGAGAAAACCTCTCAGTGTGTGATGCTGAGGCTGCAGCTCTCTCTCTCTCTCACACACAGACAAACATACACACACACACACACACACACACATACAGGCTCCTGCTGGTGTTTCATGTGGATGTATCTGTTCAACGTGGAATTTCCACAACTCAACTCTTATTCTTTAACCAGCTTCACGTGAGAGTGGATGGATCTTCTTGTAAGATTTGATGCAACATGAAGCTGCTCGCCGGCCGCTGCTTCACGTGGATCCTTCAGAGAGGAATCTTTTGTTTGGTGAGTAAAGAAAAGCCGGAGACACTAAACACAAATTAGATGTAAGGAAAGTAAAGTGTATTCCCTAGATACAGAGCACTGACACTTACATTAACTTCTTTATGCAATTGTTTCCATCTAGCTTTTGCAGATTTTCATTATAGGGCTCTAAATTGTTATTTTCCAGTTTTACATGCAAAAATTCATTATAAACTATTTAAATTGTGATGCATTTTTATAAATTCATCCTGTGTACAGGGAAATCACAAAGATTATTACAGACCTGTTGATTTTGGATTTTTAAGAACATTATTTATGACCGTACGTCTCTAACTATTTTCCATCCTGATGTTTCTGATGTAGGTTTTCCTTCCTTCTTAGTTACAGATTTTTTTGTGAATTGGAACGCCAGGTTTAGCCTTTCTTTTTTGTTTTGTTGTTTTAAATTTACTTCCAGTTGTACCTGATGTCTAATTCCTCCCTTACGTCTGTAGTTGGTCCTTGGGCAACGCCATCATGGCGTCTTCACCTCGGACCTCGGAGCATCAGCTGAGCTCCCCGGAGACCAGGAGGATTCTTCACAGAAGGACCAGGAACCTCAAACTCAGAGACTGATTCAAAACACCAAACTTCCCATCGGCCCCTTCATCCCTCTTTCAAAACAGGGACTTTGGGAAATACTTGGAGGGAACTCCAAGTCCCACTCCAACTCGTCCTTAAAAATCAAGTCTCAGCCGATAACGAAGGTTCAGGGAACTTCTAAATTCTCCAGGAAGTTTAGTTGGGGGGACTTCTACTCAAACATCAAGACGGTCAAACTGAACTTGCTGATAATGGGGAAGATCGTGGATCACGGGAACGGCTCCCTCGGAGTGTACTTCCGCCACAACTCCACAGGTGTGGGCAACGTCTCCATCAGCCTCGTGCCTCCCATGAAAGAGGTGGAGTTCGACTTGGAGCGCCAAAGTGTGGTCAACCCCAAAGACTCCAAGACGTTCAGCTGCAGGGTGGACTACGAGAAGACCGAACGCAACAAGAAGGTGATGCTGTGTAACTATGACCCATCGAAGACGTGCGACCAGGAGCAGACCCAGAGCCACGTCACCTGGATGTGCTCCAAACCCTTTCAGGTCGTCTGCATCTACGTGTCTTTCTACAGCACGGACTACAGGCTGGTCCAGAAAGTCTGTCCCGACTACAGTGACCACAATCCAGGTGCCCTCCTGCCCACAGGAGGTTGATGCCTCAGTAGATCCAGTTTCTAGCTGTACTGACACTGTGGTGGATGTTTTTGAAGGGATCATCAAATGTAGCATTTCTCTCGATATAATATGTTCAAGTCTTGCATTTTACTAAATACTGTGATTAACATGCTTGAGCACAATATATTTCTCATTGTAGACTAAAAGAGTTCTATTAGCCTGCTTTCTTTAAAGACATGCACATAACTAGGGCTGTAATTTAGAATTCTTCTCACTCTATAGGTGAACATAAGTTGATTCATTGATTAAAAACTTATAAAATTTGATAATTTTAGAAAAAAACATCTTTACTTGTGTCCGGCTGCTCATGAAAAACTGTCCTTTATCGTTTTCAAGATTATATATCTTTGGGTTTTTGACTTGTGATTGAACAGAACAAGAAATTAGAAAATGTCACCTTCCCCTTTGGGAAGCTGTGTCATAGGTAAGATTCTGCGCTCAAGGCTCGGATGAGGTGAATGTTTCAGGGGGACCAGAGATCAGAAGGGGTCCTGGAATAATTTGGGGGATTTACAGATTTGCTGATGTCAGTTGTGGCTTTTGCTTCAATGGCGACAACTAAACTACAAATCATCCAAAGGTCTGAGCTTCAGTTAACTCTGGACCATCGTAAACCTGAAGGTTGACACACATACACAAGTTAAGTGTTTAGAATAAAACACAACTGTAGATTTTAGATGGTAGCTGCTTGGTTTTAACTTAATGACAACTTTCTGTTGTGACTATAAAGAGGACGACATGAGTGCTCCCCAAAAGTGAGGCCAATTCCTCTTGACTGTCCCCTTGTGGCTGTCTGTCATATTGGTCATAGACCCAACCTCCTGCATGTTAGTGGACCTAAATTTAAAAAAACATATTCTCAAAAATGGTTTCTGTCATTTTAGGGGTAATTCTTCTCACACTGATGTTTGTTGACGTGTAACTGGTGATTTTAATTAACTATTTGATGCTGTACAAACAGGGCGAGTCATCATGATTGACCGAGTGCATGTATGGGCGGCTCCATGGCGACTAGCCCCAAATGCACAGGATGACAGCGTTTGTGTTCTGGATATTTTGGTTTCATGATAAATTCCAAGTGAAACTTCCGCAGGTTTTTTTTAATGACAACTAAAGGTAAAAAAATTCATCACATTAGTTTACACAAAAATACCCAGACAAATGTTTGCATTGCATTCAATACAAAATAGTTGTGGTTTATTTTTTTTGGGAACAAAAAATGGCAACAACTAAGTGTCACTTCTCATGACCAGCGATATCTACAGGAAAGAAACAACGATGGTTCCTTCTTTCGATTTACCATTTCCCATCAGGTTTCAAATGATAACTTCAAATGTATTTCATGTGGTTCTCCATTGTTTCACATTCTGTCTTTTCTGAACATTAAAACGTGTTCAATTCAATTTCACTTCCCCCCTCAGTCTTCATGCCTGCAAAGAAAACACTCGTCCACTTCTCTCGCTCTCTCAATTTCATGTTCCAAAATGCTTTTTGTTTTACATAGCTTCAAAAACACTAGTGTCTGTACAAATTCCTATGAAAAAAATAGAAATGACAGTTCTGAGGGGAAAAAGAACAAATAAGGAATTTGTCATTAAAGAACATTAACATGCCCGACTGAATCCTAATGTTGTTTTTTGACTATTTCTGGACATTTAATTTCTCCACCACTTGTTTGTCTGACGACACCTTGGATTGCATTTTCTCTCAAGGGCTACAAAGACAGATCCACACACAAAATACTGTTCCCCCAAGAATGACATCCAGTTGTGCGTTGCTGTTTTTCCTGTATCCTCTCATCACTGGCTTTTAATTCTGTTGTTTTTTTAAATGAAAACGGACGCAGATGAGGCTTGGAGAGTTCTGTATGGGAGTGTCTGTGTTGTTTTTGTCACTTGCTGATAAATCTTCTTAAAGGGAACTTGTTCTTGGTGGTCCAGCTGCGTCTTGAGTCCATGAAGCTCGCTTCTATGTGTGCTTGCCGACAGTATTTCTACATTACTGCTGGTAAGGGTTGACAAGGTGTAACCTGTGACTTTAGTGCAATGTTTTCCCAACATCATTTAGGAAAATGATTTTGATTTGTCCCATTTTCTGCTTCTTTGTGACTAGCCCTTGGTTGTCTTTCTCGGGGGTGCGGGGGGGGCTTCTAGTTTGTAACCAACAGGCCCACGTCTTCTTCTTCAGTCCCTCATGGACCCATATGTCCTTAAGATCAGGGGTTCTCCACCTGCTCAACTCCAAACTCTAAGAACTGCGTGAAAAGAAGCCTGATGATTAAAGTCGACAGTTTAGACTTAATTTATCTGCACTTTTCCTTTGAGCCTTTGAAATGTCTAGACACTCGTCTCTTCGCTGGGTTCTCGTGTCCAGTTCGTCCTTCTGATCGGATTCCAAAGTAGGAACTGGTTGGACATCGAAGGATTTCATTTTCACAAGCGGAAAAGAGCACAACGTCAGATCTCACTATGCCAGAGCCGAGGAGAAAAGGGAAGGTTGTTGTGGTTCTTTTGTAAACGACAAACATCCACTTCACAAGCCCACCTGTCCCTGTCTTCCTCCTCCTCCTCCTCCTCCTCCTCCTCCTCCTCCTCCTCCTCCTCCTCCTCTTCTTCCCTCCATCTTTAGAAGAGACTAAATACAGCAGGTTTGGATGGGGCAGAAGGGGGAGATTTGGGGGAGGCTGTAGGTAGTGTAGTAGGTAACAGCGAGGGGAAGGTTTGTCCCTTTGTGTTCGAGAGGGGGGGTGTATGTGTGTAGGTGCGTATGAGTATGTTGACGCCTTGCTTCGAGGCTGTTAGGATTGTTTGAGGCGCTTGCGGGGGGGTCCGAGGAAAGGGCACTGAGCGGACGCCAGGGAGCGGTAAGCCTCGGCCACCAGGTGAGGATGAGACGCGACCATGGACTTCCAACCGGCGGTCTCCATCACCTCGGCGGCGTGGCTGGAGGACGAGGAAGAGAGACAGAGAGACAACAGTCAGGGGAAATCTATTTGTGTAAATAAATACAGCGCAGCATCTTAAGGATTATGTTCATCATCGATTATTTTCTTGATTAAACAAATGCAAGATCATATTTTTTAAGATACTAGTCCGGTTAAGTCTCTCACAGTTGTTTAGCTGGGAGCTACACTGGAGACTCGTGTAATGTGCTTTCCTGCTGCACAGGAAATGATGAAAGCGTTTGCCGTCGTCTTTATTGCACAACCAGACTGAACTGAAGTCATGAGTCAAGGAGCCAGGATTCATCGCTGTCACAGCTGATGTGAGAGAAGACTTAAGTCTGAAGGAAATCATTTAGCGAGTTTCCAGAGCCCGACAGTCGAATGTGAGAGTCTGTGGTAGATTGACAAACCTCACTAATCAGATCAACATCATGTTTTAATTGTAATATCTCTTGTTTCACTTTTACGTTAATTATTTAATTATTCAGACTCTTTTCTCCTTGGATCAGCAGCATCTCAAAGAAATTGCAGAACTGCAGGTGTCAGAAGTCTAGAAGTTAAAGATGTAGATTTAAATTTTTCATTGGCAAATTACTATTCATAAAACTATTTGATATTTAATTATTTTCTCTGTCAATCCACTAATCTACTGGTTGTTTCAGTTCTGTGAATTTAAATCCTGAACCATGTGGCGAGGGGAAAAAAGCAATCTGGGGAGATTTGTGTGAGATGAACATTCTGCCGACACATGTCCTAAGTTACGTTTGATCACACGTTCGTCTGAGTCAACAGAGGAGGGGACGGCCGACCGAGTGAGGAGTCAGGTTGCCCTGATCCCTCAGAAAGCCTCTACAGGGTTTAATAATATCCGACAGACTACTTGAGGAAGGGACATGTGAAATTTGATTAACTGTGACACCAAGACATAAGTGGAAAAGAAGAGACCGGGTGCTGCCACAGTCGGTAATGATGCGGAGATAAAGAGGAGAGAAATATAACAAATCGACAGAGACAAAATGTGCAGCGGACGCTGGATGAGTTTGTGAAACGCTGCTTGAAACTCAATTAGAAGTGGTGAAAAGCTCCTTCCTTTGGTGAACTCACTAGTTGATGAAGTCGACGGCCTGTGTTTTGAGCTGGTCGGCGCTGTGCAGGTCGGCCAGGATGAGGATCTCAGCAGCGTTTTCCACAGACAGACTGGTGCACAGAGCGTCCTCGCACATGACCTTCAGTCTCTCCAGAGCATACTAGCAAAGAGAGGAGAGAAGGTTAACACACCTCCCTTCTTCATTGCGATTCAATTATTCACAGAAATGATCTTTCAGTTCAAAATGACAGCGAATCCTCAAATATATATTTAGTTTTTAAGATGCAGGACTAAAGAATAAACATTTCAATGCTCGACCTCTGAGGGAAACTGAGCCTAGAAGTAATTCTCCCATTTGGTTTCACAGTCCGAGGAGTGCGATCAGCGTGAAATCATCCAACTGTTTCTTGTAATCCTGATGGTTTACTGCGACAGGATCCAAACTGACAGAATTGAAAATCATATCACAGTACATCACACGACCATCCACATCCACTGGCCAGGCTCTTGCCGGTGTAGGAGGAAGCAGATTGTCTATTTGACATAAATGAATGATGAGACATGAGACCTCTTCAACGATCTACAACCGAGTCCAGTTACCATCAAATGAAGGCTTCTTGGACAAATACATGAATGTAGAAATGAATCACCTTGTCAGCTGCTGCCAGCAAGTCGTCAGCCATCTTGTCCAGGTTGGGAGCCTTGTCTGTGTAGATGAAGCACATCATCTCTTTAAACACCTCGGGCTCCACGTCGTTGATCTCCACGCGGTTCTGACGACAAAGAACGAAGCAGAGTTAGACCAGAACAATTCACCGTGACACAAGCTGCAACTGCTGTGATGGAGAAGGTACGAACAGGAAAAAGTAATCTCACAGCAAAGAAAGACATATATATCCATCTTGTATCACTTAAGCCAATTATCTGAATTATTATAGCATTATTATTATTAATTCATATTTTTTTTTCATGATAATTCAATGAATAATTGATTGGATATAATACCAGAACAATTTGGTTCTATTTGCTGGATATTCAAAACATAATTTGAAATACATGTTTGCCCCGTATTCTATCCATTGCTTCTCAGGGAAATAAAAAACTCCACATTTTGAAATGTTTGATTCCTTCAGACGACCTTGATTTCAAAAACATCAGAGCGGCTTCTCCTGCAATTTCATTTCTTGCAGTCACGTGCACAAATAGGAAAAAAAGCAATTCTCTGCTTCTGCGGCTTTGTCAGTGAAGGATGAATCCTGGCCCTCGTGTACAGCAGGACAATTTCATTCCAGGTGGGCGCTATCATTCAGTTTCACCAAACAGCTTTGTGCTGCGGCCAGTTGACAGCACACAATCCTTTACTCACTTTAACCCTTCAACACAGCAGTGGAAGTCTGAGCTGGAACAAAACAAATTTATTTCTAAGAGTAAAGAAGCTCCAGGACATTGGGCTCACCTTTTTGCTCTCCTCCATCTCGTGCTCAAACATGGCGCTGAATACAGGGGAGCGGGCTGAAAGCAGGGTTGTGGAGAAAGATTAGGACAACAGGATAAAACATTAATGTGTGAGTAATTGTGGGAATAAACGTCGGTCAGAGGGCAGAGTGAGAGCAAAGACAATAGAAGTGACTGAGGCTTGTACCTGCCAGGATGGCTTTGTGGGCCTGAAACTCCTGACCGGCCACACAAAGGGAACAGTCTGTGAAACGCGAGTTCTCCCACAGCCCCCCCAGCTCGTCTGCTAGCCGGCAGTCAGGCACCTTCACCATGTTCATGGTGTTCTGACCAGATATGTTGACTGAGTCTTGCACTACACTCACCTGGGGCAGAGAGAGAGATTCAATGAGATGCAAGACAGAACGCTTTGTGTGCTTTAAAAATAAAAGGTTGAACCAGAGGAGGGAGCTACCTCACAGAACAGCGTGAGCTTGTCGTCAGGTAGAAGACCGTTGGCCTCATCTAGGAGGAAGTCTCTCCGGATGAACTTTTTAAAGCCCCAGTCCTTCCCCTGGACGAAGCGATATGCTCTCTGGCTTTCTGCAGACAGCCGGGACACAGAAGTCAAAGACATAAGTCCAAGTAATCTTTAAAAAGTACAAGTCCATATGACTCTTTAATGGCCTCGATCACAGCTAGAGAGTTTGTTGTATGCAGCTGACTCACCCATGGCTTTGGTCTCCTCTCCCTTGGCGTTGAGGATGGAGAACTTGAACTTGGCGCGCACCTCGGCCTTCGGACAGCTGACCAGCAGCAGGTAGAGGGACAGGTAGTCTTTACTCTCCTCATCCAGGCCCTTGGGATTCACTCGCAAACACCTGATCGTGGTGAAAGTTTCAGAAATTAAGATCTCTAGTAAAGGGGATAGAGTTAGTAATGCATTAATCATATGGACAAAAAGATCTGAGAAGTCACAAGGTTCTGCTTTGAAACTTGATACTTTAAAATTGGCGGTAGATATAAAAGAAAAAGGACAAAAAGACAGACAACACGTTGGACTTTGTAGATGTTTCTTATTCTAAAATACTGGACATTTGAATAAGATGAAACCCGGCAGCATCTTTCCCACTCACCATTTCAGCTTGTCATTGGCCCCTGAAGAGAAGGTGGAGCTCTTGATGACTTCACCCATCTCCTCACGACAGAAGCTGAAGTTGTTTATGGTCCACATGTAAGAGAACTTCACCACTTTGATCTGGTGGGTAAACACACAAAACACACGTATGAAGTCAGCAAAACACAAGTGGTGACAAGAGCGTGCTCTGTGGGGTCACTTTTACCTGTGTGTAGCACCAGCTCTCGGCCACTGGCCCGCTGGACATTTCCGCAGGGGGAGGGGGACTCGGGACTCTTGACATTGCCAGCGTGACAGAAGGTGTGGGGGCAAGAGGGTGAGGGGGATGAATCCGTCACTTCCACTCGTCAACGTGCTGTCCTGACGTCCATCTGCATCCGCACAGGCCAGATGGAAGCAGTTTGCCCCCTAGGAAACAGACAATGCGGGTGTGATTAACTGATGAGACGAGGAATTAATCCCATCTCCAGAAAGCCTGGTTAAACTTGAAACTCATTCTTCAAACACAAACTCCTTAACTTGTTTCTTTCTGCACATGACATCGAAGCCTTTGCACCTTTTCATCATTGAACCTTTGAACCTTGAACAGAGGACAGCAATCCCAGAAAACCATGCCTTAGACAAAGCACAACTTATTGTGATGCGACACACAAACTCAGCAACTTCCACTAATCCAGTGTCTTTTAATTCATGTGGCCCCACGGTCTGCTGCGTGGGTCTGTGGTGATGAGGAGAGGAGAATGGGCCCTGACCCATCGGGGGACAGCAGGAGATCAATGGCTCACGTCTCTTTTAAGATCAATAACCTCTACAATTGCAATTAAGTCTCAAAAATGAACTGTAAATAAACAAGTCGTCTCACAGGACTTTGGTGGGGGGGGGCCGCAGGCACTCGTTAAATCCAAGGTTCCCTAAAAACTGGTCAGCTAAGACTATTTGATGCTGAGTTTTGTGTCCATCTCTCAAAGGGTCAGTTCCATTCTTGAGCTAAAAAGGCTTTTTACAAGGCTTTCACATTCATCCTGTGAATATTTGCTTGTGTGACAAACTGCTGCCAGCTTTTTGCTCCCACAGCATGTTTCTACCACACAGGACACTGAGGGGGGGTAATAATGCAACGTTCATGCCTGTATAAAAAAGGCCACCGAGTCTAAACAACATAAAACGACCAACGACAGATGACTGGTTCTGCCCGGTTCAAAGACTGGCTTTACAAAATTCAATGAATGAAGAACCAACCAATCTGTCCCATTCCTCAACACTGGCCACCGGTAAGATGGAGTGAGACGATGAAGATAGAGGAAGGTGACACAGGAGAAGAAAATGAAAAGTCAAGTGATAGAGAAGCCAAATGGAAAAACAGGTGGCGAATGAAAGATTGACCAAACGTCTGCAGGACCAACGCGAGGAGATAAATTGCCACAAAAAGAGGTTAGATGGAGAGAAAGGAATGAAAACCCTGAGTATTGGGCTGAAGAAGACGCACACCGGATTAAAGAGAGCAAGTTAATTTACAGTGAAATAGCCCAGTAACAGTCTCTTTTAACAATAAAATATCACAATAACTTAAAGTTGTAGCAGTATTCAGTAAATACACCTCAGTTTTTCTTTACAAATAATCATTCAGTGTATGAACATTCAGAAACAATCTGTAGTTTTGTTTTATTAGCAGAGGCAAAGTCCAGCGTTCCCACGCTACCCACACACACGCGATCACAGCGTGTTGATGTCAGCGTCACAGTTAAGTGATCGCTCTCTTCACTTTGTGTCAGAGCAGAATTGAGGAACTGTCAACTGAATATTTCCCCCTATCACTGTGATCACTCAAACAAACTGCACCTCAAAAGCAAATCGTGTTCATTTTTTCACGTAGGCACATTCACAGTGAATGAGCAGCTTCCTCAAACGTGACGGCTGCAACGACGTCACTTTGTAAGAATCAAGAACACATCAGTCTCCGAAAACACAAGCTACCACTAGAAGAGGTCAAAGGATAAAGGCGAATACATTTTTACAGTTGTCAGCTGAACGTTAACCAGACGATCTATACACTTATCACCAATACACAGTACATTGATTATCTGTGGGTCCAATAATAATAAAAAAAAGTTATACCTGGCAAGGTTTGTGCAAACTACAATGGCTACAAGTAAAATCTCTTCACAGTAGATGGCGAAGATATTCAACAAACAAGAACTCTATTCTCTGAATCCTTCAATCTGATGTTTTTACTTTTCTACATTGACCCTGGGAAACCAGACGGACTAGATCTCACGGTTGTGGCTGCACTAACCCAGTTACTAAAAGCACAACTACAACCACATGATGCAAATCTCATCTAATCCACTGAGACGTCACATTGTAGGTGCAGACTTCATTGACATGCCTTGGAAATCAGCACTAATTCAACTAATGTGAGCTACGTTTTCCAGAAAGCAAGATGACACAGCGAGAAAACCAAAACATTAACACATTCCTCCATATCTCTGAAATTCCCGAACGTTTATCGGTGAGAACATAATACATAAGGTGGCAGGTACGACCACAATGCCTTTTCTCTCCTGACATTTCACTCCACAGATCAAATCAATCTCTGCTCCAAATTAAAGACAGGAGGTGTGGAGCCATTTCAGACGGCAATTTCCAAGGGGGATGAAAAAAAATTGCAATCCCTTGTCGAAGTGTCGGTGAACACAATGTCTATTTCCAAAGCTTTGGTCTTGGAGGACTGCAGTAAGCCACATACAAACCTTAAAACTATAATTGGTACAGGGCCCGGGGATCGATTGCACAGCGCGTGCTGGGCCTCTGTGGGAGTGATTTCATATTCTGCCCCTGGTCATGGTGCTCTTCCTTTCCTAAAAACTCAATCTCAGAAAGGTATGAACTATTGATTTTGCTGCAGCGATCAGCTTGCCTCGCTCGCAACCTCGACTTTGTGCAGACTCACAATTACACTGAAGGGGATTTGACGGGCCAAGAAAAGCATTAGCAACCCCCCCCCCCCCCCTCACTTCACAAGGCATGGGAGGTTAAAGGGAGGAGGGAACTCAATGCATATCTAATGTCTCCAGTCACCTGCGTCATACCATTACAACACTAACACTTGACATGTTGACCTGCCAGACTCAAAGTGATATTAAAACTTCAAAAGGGGATTTAGCTTCACACCACAGCAGAGGAACTACACTCTCACAAAATTAGAATGTTATTTCCCCTGGAAAGTTCAGAGTTTACAATTTTAGAGAGTAATCTGGTTTGCCTGAACTCCTTGTTGAACTATCTCTCTACTAATTCCAGAAACCTCTGTCTGTCGGTCGTTGTCATATCTCGAGAACAGTTCATCTTATCGGCTTCACACTTGTTAATTGTGTTTATTAAGTGCAGTGTGTAATTTGTGTTGAAACTTAAGTGACGTTGTTGATCACAGCAACATTTGTTTCTTCAGTTGGGGTTTTTACTCGCCTCGACTCAATGGTACAGTTTCAGGAGGGGGAAACGGGAACAGTCATGAGCACACGTCAAGCAAACAACAGGCGTGTTTAGAACGTGCAGTCGTGCACTGCACTAGTTCACATCAAGTTTCTGATGTGCAACACTGACAGGCTTTTGGCAAACTAACTTTCTTCAATGATTTACTTCACTTGAGCGATGTTCCAATCAAAAGGTGGATTAGTCTTTTCGACTGAAATGAGTATGCTGCTCAGCTGGAATACAATTGGATTCAATCCATCTCCCAAGGACACGAACCTCTGAAACAACAATGACCTAAAATCCACATTTGCCAAGATGGTAAGTTTCCGTCAATCAACGAAAGTATTTTAAGATACAAACAAAGGAACGTTTTGCACGTGATCACCAGAGTTCCCCTTGATACTGTTCATGCCATTGTGAGGGCTGAAAAACAGAACAACACATTTGTACTGGTAGTCATTGGCACAGATCACTGTTTTGAAGGCCTGTAAATCATTAGTTGACATTCATTTACTTGAGTTTGATTTATAATACTGTGATACTGATATATAGAACTAGCCATATTTAACTAATTAGGGATGGGGAAAAAATGTGTGTTAAAATACATACAATGCTATAACATGACAGTGGCCTGAAACTGACCCCCGCTGAATTGAGTAATGTTTACTCAGAGTATGAAAACAGATGAACTCAGGAAAAAATTGAATTAAAGGCCATTTTAAATCTAAGTAAGTAAGAAGTCTTGGATGAAAGCACGTAAATGTTCCCTTAGACAAACACCCCTCATCCATCAAACCAACCAAGTCATAGTGCTGGTTCAAAACTGGATTTGTGAACATTTTAAGAACCAGTTTGCTTTTCCAGCCATAAAATTCACCACTAACCTCACTGTCTACATCTCTATGCCTCATGTTTAGATTAACTCACGACCTTGCACTTATACATCATATCAAATTATATATATTATCCATTCATTCATTCATTAATTCATTCACACCATCCTGACTCCGACAACAGACAACTTAGTCACAGACTTTACAAAAAACACTGATTGTCTAATAGTTTCCACCAAAACACACAAACTGTGCTGAAGCTACTTTTTTAAGTTCTTGGTTGCACAGATGAATATTACAATCTTCACAATAGATATTTTTCTAAAGATATTATGCTGGAATATATTATATTATACTGTCACCTCCTGCATTGATTCATCTGAAATAAAAACAAGTATAAATAACATAAATCATGTCATATATCAAACCAAACTGCAGCATCGAATTAGCCATAAAGTTTAACTTTAATAAAACATGTAATGAAGGCCCAGGACGTGTGTCCTCTCATTCCTGAAATCCACTGAGGAAACACACAATGTGCATCAAGCTTTTAACCTAAAGTCTGGACGTGTGAACCCTTCTGTTAATATACGTGTTCACTTGAAGGAGGTTGTTGTTTCTGGGGACACAGAGTCAGACAGGGGATGAAGGCGGTGACAGTAGCAGGTAGTCAACCTGCTAGCAACACAGATAAAGTAGTGTTTATACACTTTTAACTTGGCTCCTTGCTTCAGCCGCAGGTAAACAGAGCCTGTGCTTTCAGAGCAGAGACACACGTGGACACCAGAACCTGGTTCTTTAGTCAAATAAACCACACGAGCCCACGTTAGCTCGGTGGCTAACTCCCCCGAGCTAGCTGTCCAGTTAGCCGAGTTCCTGTAGCAGCTAATCTGAGCCAAACAAAAAAAAAGGTCGTGGAAAGAACCACAGACACCGCGCGTCAGTGAGCAAGGCGGTAACACACGTGCCGCGTGTTTCACGTGTTGTGTCGCCATTTCGCTACCTGCTTGTGTATTCAGCGCCACACTCACCTTTGTGTTGGGTTTAATTATAACGGTAGTCGACCGGGATCTTGTGTTGTTGTTAGCTAGCAGGCTAGCTGTCTTCATGAGGGGCAGACATGGACAGGGTCATTTCACAACCAGCGCCCCCTGCTGCACGGGAGGGGTTTCATTCCCAGGGAATAGTGGGAAATAAAAAGAGGTGAATGAGAAATAATAATGTTATGAAGTTTAATGATTTATATTCTGAAACAAGGGTCAGAAATTATCTTACAGAGCCACAACAGGTTATTAAATAGTCTAGTAAAAACGACGCTTCAACACTGACTGAATGAAAGTGTTTATATTATTGTATTAGAAAATATCTTCTTACTTGTAAGCTTTTAGCATTTGGGATGCACATTATATCTGTTATATTGGGTTTAATCAAATCTTTTACATAGTGTGATTTTACAATTATTTTAGTGTTTTCATGCTTTTCTTGTGAGGTTGAATATTCAAGTCGCAGGGGCAAGATTTGACACACAAGCTGCTATGTTCCCAAATTAAACCAGTGTATTTATAAATATTTCCTGCTATCTATATTGGTTTGGTCTTTATTGATTTTTTTGCACATTAGTCAAAAAATCTCTACCGGTCATTCCACCCAGTGGTTCCACTGCCTCGGTTTAATTTCCACCATCACTGAAGACTAATTTATCATAATTTAATCAGCAGAGTAGATGAGCTCTTGTATGTACGCCAAGATTAACACCAAGATTAAGGGATATTGACTGTTGAAGGTTAAATTTAATTAAGATGTGTACGGCATTAATCTCTGGATTCATCAGCTCAGCTTTAATGTGTCTTTAATACATCTCTGTCCTCTCATGTTCACATACTAATGCTCTGCTGGTGATAGTAAACTTCAAATATCAAAGAGGTGTTAGTTCTTAATGGCTAAAAATGAAGCACAAAGAAAAGAGACAGGGAACTTTATTTCAATATTTATCCATTTTCAAAGACTCTTTCTTTTATGCTGTCAGACAAGAAATCATGTGCATAAAGAGATAAATTAAGAAAATTGACAAATACATGTGTTCATCACCGATACCACCAAATAATCAACACTCACATTATGTCATTACAGAAAAAGCCAAGACAGAAAAATTCATAAACATCACAAACAATTTAGTTGTTAGTGTTGAATATATTAACAAATATGTACAAATCTATACAAAACGTAACATTCAAAATAACAGCATTGCTAACAAATGCATGTAAAAACAATGTGAAGAGGCCGGAGATGAAACCAAATAAAAAGCATAAGGCTGTACATGAAATATTCAAATCTGTTTTTTAGGGATGACAACATTTCCACTCGTCGCGATGGGGATCAAGAGCTTGCGCTGCTCCATGCGAAGATATTTCTCAATGAGCACTTCCACCGGCACCTTGTCATTCACATGACCCTGCCTGCAGAGTGACACAAAACACACAGCAGTCCCATAGATTAGTGTTGTGTATCAGAGGGAGATTTCAGAGTAAAAGTCTCCTTCTTCACACTCATGTCCCATCTTCACACGCCACATGCAGCTCAAGGTTGCCATCTAGTGGTCACTAGAATACTTGTGTTGCAGAGTTGTTTTTTCTCTTTTGTCCTGTTCATTTAGAAAAATTAACTCCATACGTTAGGTCTAGCAGCATCACAACCGTCTCGATAACTATTGCTCTTCTTCACTGGGATATTTACTTAACGTCTTAGGACTGTGTAGTTATGGCCATTGTTGCCCTGCGTCTGCTGCGTGTGTTATTTGTTCATTAATTGCATCTAAGCCTAAAGGGAAAGTTTGAGCTGGAAGTCATATGCGAAGAAAATAATATATGAATGTGTTTCACTTCAGAAAGAGCTGGTGCACGCTGATTTAATCCCACAACACACTGACCTTTTCAGCAGCAGCACAACATCCTCGACCTCTATGGTTTTTCTTTTTGCATGAGCTGCATACGTCTCCAGGTCGTCCGCCAGCCGCTCAAAGAATTTATCCATTCTGTCAAAAAGATGACGCACATCGGTTATCTCACCAGTGACATATTCCCGAAATTGCAAAACATGAGATTCCAAATGACTTAAAATAACAAATTTACTTGGTGCTCAATTTGTTCCAGCACTGGTCCGGTAGTCACAGTTACTTACACTTCATCCAGGACAGGGTACACATCTGCAGAGACCTTTGCCTTTGCAAAGTGTCTGAACGCGCTCATCAGGTAGGTCTTAGGGAGGGTGGTGTTTTTCTTGGCCGGGGCTCTCTTCCTCCGCGGCACTTGCTTTGGTTTAGCTGCTGGTAAAGCTTCACTTGTACCACTGGTGGAGCTGTAGACAGAAGAACAGGTCAGTTACATAAAACATGAGGAATATACATTCAGCACATTTAAACTGACTTTATTGTGAACCTCCGACGAAACACACAAGCTTATTTTAACATGTGTTATTACAATGGAAAGGCAACTTACCTGGTTTGAATATTCTTCAGAACAGAAGTTGAGGCCTGACGGTCCAGTGGGAAAAATGTCCTTTTCTCTTTCACAAAGGCTGGGGCCTCACACCTGTAGTCTGAGGGGTTAGAAAATGGTATTACAACATGTTAATCATTTGTTTAAAATAAAACACACACACAAGTTAGTGTCAAAGAGAGACTCTATAGACTCGCATTCATTTCCTTGAGTCTAACTCAACATCAACCTGGCACCAAATTTAACCAATGACTCAAAATCAGCTTCAAGTGTAGACACAATGACAGAGACACTGACCCTCGTTCTCTTCCCCATCATCATCCTCCCACTCTTCTTCCTGTTCAGCAGGGTCCAAAGCAGCGACCTCTTCTTCAAATGCAGCATCACTCAGGCGGTCGTCATCTATGATATCATTCGTCAACTCCAGAGGAAGAGGAGGGTTTTCTTTACCAGCCTCAGACTCTGTCTCTGACTGAGAATCGTCATTTTCTCCTTGGGTTGAGGACTCAGCCACATCAGGCATCTCAGAAAGAGGGTGGCTGCTCTCGCTCGGCTCTATAGCAGCGTGCGCTTTGCCCTCACTCCATCCTACATGTAGGCAATAACACTTATTTAAGAAAACATCTATAACTTGCATTGATCGATTGCATTGAAACATATTTAATATAAACTAGACATGACGTTCTAAACAAAGCAGTGTTATGATGGATATTGATAAAGAGTTTGTGTATATTATTATTATTATTATTAGACAGCATCAATTATTATATAAACTTAGTCTGTCCGGGATAAATAAAAACTGTATTATATAAACTTTAAATTAAGTGATAAGTGAAGTAATCTATTCCCATCAAGCTTTGAACTGTTGAGTGGGGGAAAAAACCCAAATGATATTAGAAGATCCCTAATATCTACAGTAAGAGATTATATTTTTGACTTTACCTTCTTCTGTTGCATCTGGCAAATCTTCCACAGCTCCTGCAACCGGCATAATGAGGCCGCCCTGCGAGCGCTGAGCCCTTCGACTGATGTGCTCCAGCAGGTCTGAGGCCTGCTCACCTTCCTCCCCCTCCTCTTGCTCATCTTCAACCACAGACTTGACTTCCTCAAATTGAGAATTGGCTGCAGGTTCTTCTTGGTCACTTTGATATTCCTCTTCATCACCCGCTGCCTCCGACTGAGACCCAGCTTCAACAGCCTCCTCAGACTGAGAATCAATGGCCCCTTCCTCTTCCTCTGTTTGAGAGTCAGGTATAACCTCCTCTTCCTCAGACATAGCTGCAACATCCTCTTCAGGCTGAGAATCCACTACATCTTCTTCCTCAGTTTGAGACTCAGGTGCAACCTCCTCTTCCTCTTCCTCAGACATGGCTGCAACATCCCCTTCAGGCTGAGAATCCACTACATCTTCTTCCTCAGTTTGAGACTCAGGTGCAACCTCCTCTTCCTCTACCTCAGACATGGCTGCAACATCCCTTTCAGGCTGAGAATCCACTACATCTTCTTCCTCAGTTTGAGACTCAGGTGCAACCTCCTCTTCCTCTTCCTCAGACATGGCTGCAACATCCCCTTCAGGCTGAGAATCCACTACATCTTCTTCCTCAGTTTGAGACTCAGGTGCAACCTCCTCTTCCTCAGAATGAGACCTGCTTGCAGCATTCCCTTCGGTTTGAGAATCAGCTGCACCTTCCTCCTCTGTTTGAGCTTCAACTCTGTTCTCCTCTTCCTCAGAGTATTGGCCATCAGATGAATTCTTCATCTCCACCTCTTCAACTGTACCCACATCTTTCTCTGACTGATCCTCAGAAACACCTTCTTCACTCTGAAGTTCAGCTGCACTCCCTCCCTCGGTTGGCTCCATGTCTCTCGTCTCTCCTTTGTCCTGTGTTGCAACGATGGACGAGCTGGATGTGATGGAATTAGGTTCTGTGTAGAGGGCGGTGTTACAGTGGACGATATCTGTTGAGATATCAGGTTCACTGACAACACTTAGGCCCAGGTTGAAGCCCTCAGAGTAGGTGGTCATATCCGGATCCTGTGGTTGGTCTAGGCGATAAAAGAAAATCAATAACTGTTGACACATACATTTTATCACTAACTAATAAATGAATAATCAGTGCTCTCTTCAACTTGTTATACATACAATATGAAATGGGGGGAAAAATAGAACATTTGCTAGGTTAAGAAAAGCTATTTAATCACCATGATCGCCTCCCATATGCCATTTATTTACACCAGCACCGAATTCTTCTTCTGTGATTTGTCTACGGCTGGCCACTCTCCTCTGCAGACCCCTTCTCTCAGACCGCATGTCCACAAAGGGGGTTTTCAAACCCAAAGAAGTGGAGCTTCAAACAGAGCAAAGAGACAATACAGTCAATTAGATACTCACTGTTAACAGGAATACCTAATTACCAGAAGTCAACTTTCTATATGTGAAATGTTACCTTGTTAAGGAAAGTGATGAATGATCACATATCGAGGCTTCACTTTCTTCTCCAACATCTGTAAACATAAGGATCTGTCAGCTAATCAATAAAACAGTTTTCTGATGCAGCTCAAATGATTCAAAATACAAACATCTCAGTAAATGTATGAATTTACAAAAACAAACATTCAAAGCATCTTATACAATCAGTCGTTGGATCACATCAGAAGTTGCTTTAACCTTACCACTTGTGCCTTTAAGTCGTTTTTCAAAAGCTGTAACGTTAAGGCTTCGGTGGGGCCTCTTTCTGCTGAGCCCCTTTGCGACGCTTGCCGCGTTGCCAAACGTTAAATCAGGCAGATCCAGCCCTGAGAGCTCAATACTGAAAGACAAGAAAACATCAAGCTATACTATATATATATATATATACATACAGGCCATAATTCAACCAGTGGCATACAAACAACCGATAATGTAGAGACATCCTGTTCCAACCACTGCTCACCTGGGACGCTTGCTGCTCATGCTGGAGTCGGCTGAAGGCAGCTGTGGCTCTTCTGACGCAGCTTTTTCATGAACCACCGGGGACCTCACCGGCTCTGAATCACACAATAAAGGACATTTTTTTTAAAGAAAAACAAACATCTGCATTATGACGCGTGCAGAAAGAAAGTCAGGCCCACGCACCCGTCAGCAGGATGTTCCTGAGCATGTGCCTCGGTGTGTCTTCCTCATCAAACAGCATTGAGGTTGGGGCGGGAGTCTGCATCTTCCGGGGCCCGGCAGAGGCAGTCCTCATTGTAGTGGTGGGCAAGGACTTCCTGGTTATACTCTGAAAAGAAGCAGGATATATTGGTTTCATTAGACTCGACAACAACATGACAATCACCTGCATAGTAATTGCTCTTCCACCTCACCTCACGCATGTTATGTTTCAAGCTGCGCCTCAGGATGTCCTGTGGGGTCTGGGCTCCAGCATCTCTCCTGCTCAGTCTACTGCTGCGCCGGGTCTCACTGGCGCTCAATTCTTTGGCGGCACTAAGAGAAGACAGTTTAAAATGTGTTCAATACAAAGTCGCTGAGACAAACGTTTTATCTTGAAAACATTTTTGGCTTCATTGGCATGAAGTTGTTATTTTTATACGGAATTTGCTCCTCACTTCCAGACAGTAAGTTTCCTTTTTTTCTCCCATCTGCTCAGTCAATATCGGTAATGTTTATAATTGTCACATTATTATTTATTTTTGGGTTTAAAAACTGATTCTTGCTCCTGAATGATGGTTCTGTTTTTAAACTCTATTACAAACACAGTCACAGAAGACAAACTTAATACAAACTTGTTATTTACTTCCTATAATGTTTGTCAGGTCAGTTTAATCTAAGCAGATACAGCAACAACTCGAACTGGTCCAGATTTGAATCATTCGACTCTCGACCATAACATAGAACACAAATAAAGGTATAGATGAGTGAATGAATGGAGGGATGAGGACCTGCGGGTGATGGGGGTCCTGGGGGTCTCGGAGCTGAGGATGTTCTTCAGCAGGACCCGAGCAGACAAATTCTCTGTCAGATCCATGGAGCTGCTGCTAGCTTCTGTTAGCTGCTGTTAAGCTAACACACGGTACAACAAGCTGCGTTAACCGCGTTTAAATCCCGACTTTATAGAAACCAGGCGATTAAATCCAAGTGCACAGTGTCCGAGGGTCGCAGCTGAGCCCGAGCACGTGTCATTTATCGTAGATTCCAACGCGTTAAACGATGTTTGAGTTTGTTTACGTTCAACTCGACCTGCTCCTGTCGCGCTGCCTCCCGCGTTATTTTCAAGTGAAACCTCGCGATAACTTCAGGTTCTCGTTCACAGCACATTCAGCTCGTTACCGCCATCTAGTGGAGGATCGAGGGAAGACATGGAGTTTACTTCGTGGGGGAAATTATTTAGTTTAATGTTATTGTCTTTTTCTTCTTTTTTATTATATAAAACATTACAATTTAAAGATTCCTTGTTTTATGTTTATGTGTGAAGAAGAATACGTTTAAACCATCTCCCTCAAAAGCTGAAACATGTTCCTTCATTGAGGTAAAATTATAAATAATATGTTTTCTTGTGATTTATAACATAAAAGAAGATTTATTGTCAGACTCTAACTAACTCTTTTCATTCAAAAAAAAAAGTCCTAACATGAACTTCAGCTCCTGAAACCCTGAAGCTGGGATTTCTCAGGTGTTTTAGTCCCAGGCCACAAGAGATACACACGAATGACAGGTGGGGTTTATATAGATTTAATGATTTACAACAAAAATAAATTCATACATTAGTAAAACAGGTGGTTGCCTGCTTTATAAATTCAGACAGTCACCGATAAAGTGATTGATCCCGTCCTCCAGAATGAGCTGAATGAGTGCGGCAACCTTCATCCAGCGTCACGGGTTTATTTCATATTTGGAAAAACAAATAAAAGTGCAACGGCTCTTCCCACTGAAGACGACGTCAGAGGCGGACGTGCGACCTAGAAATCAGGCCTGTCCTTCTCCAGCTTGGAGTAGTCCATGTTAACTGCGAAAAGCTGGAAACACACACACACACACACACACACACACACACACACACACACACACACACACACACACAGAGAAACAAACATACACAATCAGTATAAAGGTATATGGACTTTGAGGTGAGATAAGATATGGGATGTCCTTAACAGATGGAGGTTCATTCTTTGAATCAAACCAAGCTGTCACACACAAAAGTGTAAAATCTAAATAATCCATATCATTATTATTATCATGATTATTATTATAATCAGAAAGTTGTTACTTTGTACTGGTGGTTGGGCCCCAGTTTGTTCCAGGGCTCAGGGTTGTTCTTACGATCCCATCTGTGGACAAGAACCGAGGACACTTTTGGAATTTGACTCCTTGAGGTTATTAATGTTCCTCATGCAACATGTGATACTTACAAATACACTTAGGTTTAATAATCATTTACAATATGTGCTTGATACAAAACAATAGATCCACAACAGGAATGTCTCTTTGCTGTCTGTGATATATCGAGTACGTACGAGACATCTGGGTTTTTCAGAGCCAGACGAGCCAGGTACGTGGCGCTCATGGTCACGCCACCACCGATGAAGATGAAGAGGGGGATCAGCTGGTGGGAACAGAACAAAATCTATGTGTCAAGAGAGCAAACGTTTGTTCACAAATTTGTTGAAAATAAAGACTTTGTGTGGGTGTCCTCTCGTCCCTGAAAGTGGTTCTCTTATTTGTTTTACATAAACCATTTCATATTGAAATTTTATTCCATTCAAGCATCAAAATGTCGATATTATTAGTATTATTAGTAGAAGTAGTAATAGTAGCAGTAGTAGTATTATAAGGCCAATATGTTGCAGCTTATCTTTGTGCTCTTCTGTTGTCTGATGCTGTCATTGTTTTCTATTGTTTTCTACAGTTGCCCTGGATTCTTCAGTTTTAATTTGTAAAGCAACTTGTAACTGCATTTAGTTTATTATATTACATATTAATGTTATAATATTCATAACATAAAATACACAGGATTTACTCATCTCTACCAAATGAACTGATCCAAATGTGATTATAATCACATATAAAACAGATTATGATTATAATAAATGTTTAGAGACACAATGTCTCACCTGAAGCACAGTTCACAGTTTGTAACAGGAGACAGACACACTCAGTCTTTATTCAGTGATCTATTAATAACAGCTTGACTCTGTCGCCCTCTGATAAACAGTAGAGAGTCATTCCAGCATGGAGTCTATATGGTACAGTCCATACAGTACAGTACGTGCTGCAGCAACCTTCATACATGGCTGAAACGCAGTGCTCGCATGGAGGCGTCTGGTTTCAGCTGACCTTTCCCTTCAGATCATCAGTATTATCATTTTTATCATTATTATAACAAGTGAATATCGTGAGGATGTTTTCTGCCTCGTCACTGCAGGTGATTCGTTTTTTAAAGCTTTTTCAAAAGACGCTGAGATGGTGGTACAGCCCAATCTACATGCGCAAGGAGGGATCACACCACAAATACATGGATGAGAGAGTGGGTTTAGAATGAAAGATGCATTCAAATTATATGACTGGAATATTATTTAATCGTTAATTTAATCACAAATCTGTGGCTGTAGAGGAATCATCACATGAATACACAAGTTGTAATAGTCGCGTTTTTCTCTCACCCTAATCACCAAATGTGTAAAGTGCCTTTACGCATTGGCTGCATTTGGTGTAAATGCCATTGCGGTGCATTTTAATTATTAGCACTTATGATTAAGGAGTGAATGGGAAAAAAACGGGAGCGCGCTCCAGGCACGCACCCACACAGCGCGCGTCCTCCCCGGCTCCCTTCAATGTCACCGGGTCGTTCACGCGTTAGAATAAAAACACACTTACAGCCGGGTGGCTCCGGAGCTGTTTGGCGAGGAGGCTGAACACCGACATGGCAGCGGGACCTCTCTCCGGCCGAGTCCGTAGAAGAGCTGAGGCTGTGCGGCTGAGGGAGCGAATGAGGACCGCTCCACGGTTTCCTTCAGGCCGGGACGTTCAGTGAAGTGGACACCACCTCCTTGCAGCCTCAGCCAATCACACAGCGAGACGACACGACTGCTGCACATCTGTACAGGGCTGCGTCACGTGACATGGACATATATGCATGTGTCAGCAGGTGATGGATGATAAATTCTCCTCCTTGACATCCACATTAATTTTCACTCCAGAAATTGTTCATTGGGAATTTTAGACGATTCAAAACGCAGACAATTCAGGTCTATTTGAATTAATGAAACAATGCTGGAGGAGGAAACTTCCATTATTGTTATTGGTCTGCAGATTGTGGCTTATTCTTAATTAATCATTCTGTGCCAGTCAACCGTGAAAAATCCCAATTTCTCATAGCCCCAGGTTGTATTATTTTGTCCATTCATAAGCAGCACGAGCAGCAAATGCTCCTGTTAAGTAAAGTGGAAACAGATTGTTCAGTACTTTAACTTTACAATCACAATCTAATTCAACCCTTGAATTATATCTGTTGTTTTTCCTACTGAGACACAACAGATCAGACTTTTGTTTTATTAAACTGAGATGTGAAAAGGTTGAGTTCTTAAAGACAAACTGTGTTTCTCACACGTTGTGATGTAACAACAACACCCAGCTCTGTTCCTGTGACACTGTGAGCGGTAAATGTTACCGCACAACTTGCAGATTAGATCATTATAGGTGCTGGAACCTCAAAACCATGTCATCAACAGTCATAACCGAAGAGTAGAAATTCACACGGAGTCAGCAAATTATCAATCATATATTTATGTGGACAGAACACAGAACCTGAGATAACAGCACGTCCCCGGCTTCATCGCAGACGACATAAACATTGACCTTGAGGCTAATTTGGAAAAAGACAATGTTTAAATGCATCTGCAATTCACCAGGACACTAAAACTAGCAGAAGTTAGTCTAACAGTCAGACTAGTTAACTTCCCATCAACGTGCACGCACACACACACACACACACACCCATAAACACAACTCCTCTCCGACACAATAAACCCAGGATTCACAAGCGTTTCCTCCAAATAAAAAAGCCTCTCCTGGAAGTGCATAAAAATCCACCTGATACAACATCTCATGTAACACCTGCCTCACTTATACTGACAGAATGAAACTAAAAGTAACTGTCTTATAGCTTATGTTGCAGGTAATTGGAAAAAAAGGTGTAGAAAATACACATTACTACAATTTACAATGAAGTACAAAAAGTGGATATAAAACTAAGAATTGCGACTCAAACGTAGCAGTTCAATTTGTGCAAACATGTCTACCAGCAATAAACCTCTATCTGAACATCAGCTTGTCAGCATGGCAGATTAAAAAAAGAACATGGTCAAAGAAAAACACTTGATGACAAATCTACACCACTAAAACTGGTTAGGTAGTCAACTAGGCTGTGAAACCTCCAAACTATAAACATACAGTCAAGCACACATCTAGAACATCGAGGAATAGCAGGTTTTCATCCTTTAACATGTGTACAATTTACTTTTTTGGAAGTAAACGAGATACAACAACAAAAATAACATAGGAGCAACTTTGAAAGCAGGAATGCATGAAGCTGAAGCCTTTAGGTACTGATGGTACCCAAGTCAGACAAATGGAATATTCCCTTCAGTATACAGCTAACAAAAAGTTCATTTTTAAATCAGAAAAAAAAAGAAAAGAAGTACCAAACTGATTTGTCATGCTTTGTACACCAGCAACAGCTGAAGGGTCGAGTTAGGTGAAAACAAATCGAAGGAGAATCGCAGAAAAATATCTTTAAATGCTTAAAAACAAACGTATTCCCAATGTGTTTTTCTTACTGGACCCAGACTCCCGACATTTTGGACCGAGAGGTACACCACAGTCATGGGTTTTATAACCAGCATCAAATAAAAAGTCTACATCATGGCTTCTTTGGGGAAACGGCTAAATTTGTGCAGCAAATCAGTCAACGAATCACATCTCAGATCGTGTAAGAGGAGAATAAATGAGCCGTTGCTCACACTCTGGTTTGGCCAAAACTAAATCTTTGGATAATGAAACGTCTCAACTACAAAGCTTTTAATTTAGAGATGTCACGATGCCTCGAAAGTTGACACAAGTAACGTATAAAGCAAAGCTTTGGATCATGCACAATTATCATATTCAATTTCTTTCTATATATATTTTTTTAACATAAGTTTTTTTTTTTTATACCTGTGTAGAAAAGCAATGGGACCTTCCTAAAATAAAGCAACTGGGATAAATCTGTCCCAGGAGACTCAAAGATTTGCATTATACAAACTCTTCAGATATCAATCTGCAGCACTGATCAGAAAGCGAGGCCCTGACCGGAGCTTTCTCCCACGGTGGCAGCGGCAGCAGCCGGAGGATCTGAAGCAGCAGAAGGGTTCTCAGAGGACGCCGCCTGACAGGAAATCGTACCCTGGTTTGAGCAGCTGCCTGCTGGGGAGATGGCGAGGCTGCGGAACAACAGGTCCATGGAGGGGAGCAGGGGCCTCAGGAGGCTGACGGGCCAGAAGGCTGAGCCCCCGTGGGGGGTGAAGTTGACCTTGTTGGGGTCCGGGCAGGAGGAGAAGAGGGTGGGCTTTGATTGGCTTTGAGTGCTACAGAAAGAGAGGAGAGTCGACATGACACCAAACTTATATCCATCAAAGTGTAAGTGCTGGAAATCTGTGTGTGCCAAACTTTATTCTACTCAAGATCGAAACAAGCTACAAACTCACAAGGAGATCAAAATGACAAGGAAAACTAAAAATCACAACAATGAGGATATTATCACATGATGAGTCATCAAAACTTGTCCAAAAGGACGACTTAAAAATACATATTCACACCGTATTGAATGAGACTATTAGTGTAAACACTCACATCAAATTCTAATTTATTCTACTTTGAATGAGAATCAATTATGTACTGACAGAGTGGAGTCTTCACTTGGTATAAAATCAAAAGGTGAATAGGACAAAGAACAAACTATAGTCACCACTAGAGGTCAGCATCGCACTGACAGAGAGACGATACAGTAGAGTCCTGTCTCAACTACTGTAACAAATGTTCAAACTAGAATAAATAAGAAACGTACCTGGTCTCCTCCCAGACTGTGACCTTTTCACAGCCTTCTGGAGGTTCTCGCTGGAAGCAGAAGCTTTTGTTGGGTCCTGGAGACGAGGAGATCAGCAGCGGCAGGGAGAGGTCTGCCTCGTTCTGGGAGGAGAACGGAGACAGGAGGCACATCTCTGCGCTGTCTGTGGAGCCTGAAAACAAGAGGGAAGTAAATGTTTACAACAAGATCCGAGGCATCTGATTAGAGACATCTTATTTTCTAATGTTAATGTCATCGAAATATAAGTAATATTTCAAGAGTTCAAGAGAGTTTCTTTATTTAAGTATTTAATATATCTTCCATTAGGGGCAAAGTTTATTTCAAATAAAAAAAATTATCAGACACGCATTATTCAAACTACGAGTTCTCTGGTTTGTATGTCTCAATTTCCTGTTTTCATTGTAGCAGGGTGTCACAGCTGAATTATAAAACTTAAGACATAGTTAATACCACTTGAAAGTTCAAACCTGCTTATGCTTTATTCAGCTCCTCCCCTGACCCACACATCGTACTGCCACATCAGTACTGACCTTAAAATGCCCCCCTGTGCTAAAAGACTAACCTTGTTGCCGGTCCACAGGGGCCTCTCCAGAGTTGGGTGGGGAGGAGGAGATGTAGCTGGGAGAGGAGCAGGGGGAGGGGGAGGATGAAGATAGGGTTGTGGTGGTGGGGTCACTCTGGGAACCACTGCTGCAGCTCAGTCGAGGGACCGGAGCCCGGTGACCATCAGGCACCTCGAGGAGCTGAAAACAGGAAACAACCAGCGTTACTAACATAATCTATTATATTTTTAAGTGTTTTTACATATTGTTCCTTTCTTTGAGAGTAAAACAGTTCCTGGGGTTTTCCATGTGTGAATGGTGAGTGGTAGTTACCCTGTGCTGAGGATGCAGCGGCTGGCAGATGAACATGCCCTCCAGCTCCTGGTTGAGGCCCTCCACACTGCAGCGCAGTCGAGGGACCAGCGTAGACAAGGGAGCGAGGGGGATGGGAATTGACTGAGTCTGAGGACACATGAGTTGAATAGAGTTTATGGTGAATCCAGGTTGAGGAGCAACTTTCAACACATCAGACGCCTTTTTGCACAGCTGTCTTGTCAGCTTTTCTTGTTTCCTCTTATTTCAAAACTACGTGTGTTACATCATTGGAAAAGTGCAATAAAAAAAGGTTGTGACTGTTATTACCAAATCACATCCTGAAGCCTTCCTGTACAGTGTCCAAAGCTCAGACTTCACGAGCCCAGTATCAAATCCACGTGTGCTGGAGATAACGGCTGAATTCATAGAATTCCACAATGATAATTACAGCTGGCAGGCGTGCAACGTCCTTAGAAATGCTTTACTCTGGTTTGTGGCCTTTGTATATCAGTTTGCTAAGTGTCAAACCACCTGAGACCAGGCATGAGCAGATGTGCTGAAAAGAAGAAATTTCACTCTGAACAGAAGCAGTGTGATGTCGTCTTCCTGTTGCTTCAATTTTTTTTTTTCATTCACTTCCTGCAATGAGCTGCACCATTTCCTTATTCACTTTGATGAAAGTCAGCAGTGATCATTTGGAGACAGTTCACCCTGGTTGAAGAGGTGTTTTAACTAAACTTAAAAGAAAAACACATACATGAAGTAAGTGGGGCGGTGTGTTTGTGTGTGCTGATGCTGGTGAGTTACCTGGGTGGTTCCTAGGCTGCAGCTCCTCTGAGGATACCCTCGCTGTGAGTTTTTGTCATGTCCCCCTGAGAGCGCAGGTCTGTTGCGCTGCTGCAGCTGTTGTTTTAGTTTAGCAATCTGCAAGGAACAGAGCGTTACAGTCAGTCAATAAGTCCTTCAAACATCTCACACACACACACACACACACAATCTGCAAGATCCCTTCAGTGGCTTGTTTTGATAATCTGATCGTGGTGTTGGGATAAAAAAAGATGTCACAAAGAGTTGAGCTCTAGTGGAAAAAGGGAAGTTTCTTTGAGATGAGGTCATTTGATCTCCTCTTGCTCAATGCTGCCACAGTAACCGAGTCAGGGCTTCGTTCAGCAGCTTGTCCTCTTTGATTCAAAAATACAGCATGGTCCTGAGTGTTAAAAAAACGCATGTTGACCAGAGACGGCTGATGCTGACCTCCCGCAGATGTTCATCACTGCTCCATGATGCTGATCGCTTGTGGCTGCTGCTGCTGCTGCCTCTCCGGCTCTGAGAGCCATCTGACCACGAGTCTGGTGTCTGGAGGTGGAAGAAAACCACAGCATGGTCAGCTGCTATGAAAACAAAAACCCTCAAAGTAACGTGGAATGTCACTGACACATGAGCATGTATATTAAAGCTTGGTGTGAGGCTGTAATATTCAAATCTGACACTGTGACACTGTTGTCACATTAAAACAAGACTTCAAAACATATTGCACAGACGTTTCACACCAAGTACAGATCAGGTTTTCATGCTCACAAGCTGATATGCAGCCACATCACATCATCCACACCCACAGAGTCTCTGTTCACACTTGTACAAGAGTAAGAAACAGTCGGAGAAACTGAAAAAACAAAGAGGGGGAGGAGGATGTGGGCAACCGAAGCGCAGTGGCGAGTGCCTGCGTAGAGCAGAGAGGATGGGTGCAGCCAAAACGGCCGCGTCAGCTGACTTCAGGGACTGTTCTCACGGCTGCGGTTCTTAAGTCTGCAATAGCTGTGCAAAAGCACCGGACACTCCCTCCCTCACAGTTTCTCATTGCAACCCTGTTCTCTGCAAAACATGCAAACTAATCTTCCACCATATCCTGACATTACTCACTTGCAAAGGTCAAAACAAACAAACGTATGCATGCTTTCATTCAAACTTGCCATCATCATTATTAAATTCACACTTTTTCAACTGGGGCTGACCTGAGTGGATTTGTCTTTGCACGAGGGGCTGCTCTGTCCCTCTGGTTCTTTGGGCCAGTGTCCCTGCAGGTAGGGCCCGATGATGGCGTCCAGGGACATGGTCCGCCTCATGCCAGAGCTCAGCTGGTGCAGTGTGGTGTTTCCAGCTGTCAGTGTCAGAAACAACTTTACATTATAGATGTGACAACAGATTCACATCAGCTGTTAATTCTTTGTTTTTATATCTCAGAAAAAGACTTATTGAATTTTGAGCCTAGTGTTGCTTTCAGTCATTTTAAAGATATCAGAAAACACATGAATAATATAATAAAAGTCATGAACTAAACACAAGGGTTTAATGTAGTTGCATTACAAAAGTTCTAACCTACTTTACATCCATGAACAACATTGTTTTAAATATAATTTTGAAAATAGATTAATAGTTAGGAAATCCTCATATTTTGGGTTTGGGTACTTTTCCTTTTATTGCTGAGAAGCTGCAGTCGTCACCTCTGGAGACTTTTAACGGCCATTTTGCAGTTTTGTCTGACATTTAAATCAACCAAATGATTCTCTGATATATTGACAATGTGTGATCTTTATAAAAGAGTAATAACTGCTAGTTTGTATTATCTGTATTACCTTATTTCTATAGCATTGTTGTATAAAGTGTTGTGTTCATTTCCTTATTCGAAATCCAATGACAGTACAACAGAAGAATACTTTAATATATAAACATATTTACAGAAAACAATACAACACACTTAATAATGATTAGTTGATCCGTAAATTGATAAATGATAATCACCAAACAATGATTGTTCGATTAGTGATGTTCAGTTGAAAAACTTGTGGTTAAGAAACTTACAAAATGACAGAGGAACCTCAAAAACCAGACGCCATGTGGCCCAGTGAGGCTTTATTCTTATCTTTTAACGCTATTTATATGAATGATATTGTAAATTTGGATTGTAAATCATGTTAACTCTACTATTTTAATTTAACTTTTTCTGGTCATCAATAACATTACAAGTATTTACCAAGCAAACTGATGAGGATGTAGCAGCTGCATTTATTCTGAAATACCTTTTTATTATAGTGGCAGCACGTTTATTATTTGCTTTATGGCTGTTTATGATTGTTTGCCTTCACCTCTTAACTTTTAAACCAACTGTCACTGAGTTTTGGTTAAAGGTGCAACTTATTTAACGTTTATCATCATTCTTATTTAAAAACCATTAAGCATGAATCCAGGGGACCGGACTTGTGTGACAGGTGTCGGGCTCTTACCGGTCTTCCCATCCCGGTGGTGGGACCGGGTTTTACCGGTCAGCTGGTAGGGGACGGTGGCCTTGAGGGGCTGCGGGCGCAGCGCTGCCCCCGGGGTCTGTGGAGCCCCGCTTCGGGCGGACATGTCTCAGGTCGGACCGGGTCGGAGCTGGGAGTCTCTGCAGCGGTGTGGGGGTCGTGGTCCGGCCCTGAGGGTGAAGAGCTGGGGGGCGCTCTGTGGAAAACTCTGGTGGTCGAGTTACCAGCTGCAACTCTTCCTCCTCCTCCTCTTCTCCTGATGATGATGATGATGATGACGACTCAAAACAAAAACCCTTTTAAAACTCAGGCTTTTACTCATTTAACCAGTTTCCTGCCGAGTTAAAAGCACCAGGAAGACTCGACAGATGACACGTTCCCAGGCCGCTGGTGGTGCGGTCTCCCCCCGGGGTGCTCACGGTTCTCCCCCGCCCCCCCCTACCGGAGCTCGGTTAGCAGCCTAGCAGGCGAACTTTCTTTGTGAGGATGTTCGGATGTTTCCACTCGGTTCTCGGGAACGAGGAAGCGGCTCCGCTCTCAAAAACTCACTTGTGCGTCAACCCCGACGTCTTCCACGCAGAGCCCCGCGTGTGTTTTCATTGCACGGTCGCAGGGTTTTTAGTGTGAGGCCCCCGCTGGTTCGCGTGTGTTTCTGGGCCCACGGTGACTCTCCGTGTTCTCGTTAACACAAACTCTTCTCCTCCACTTCCACGCTGCTGAGGGTTTAATCAGGGAGGAGGCGGGTCCCCCCGGCGGCCGATCTCACTTCCCATTGGTTGGCGGAGACCCCAGCTGTGATCCTATTGGACAGTCCGCCGTCAATCCGTCAGGCCTCTGGTTAAAGGAACTTTGCTGTCACCGCCCACAGGTCACTAAAACTTAAAGTTTAAACTTCAGATTCCTAAAACTTACTGTTGAACAACACAATTAAAAGTTTCAAAAATTCCTTTAAAACTGTTGAAAGGTGAGGAAACTACTGTAATTTACCATTCCATGTAATTCACTAAGGTTATATGTTTTATATTTAAACTTGCACAAATACTACACAGCAAATTCCTTGTTTGTGTAAATCTGCATGGCAATTAAACCTGCACATGTATCAAAACTACATATCATATGTGGTGGAACAAAAACATATTCAAATAAACTAACAATACCACAGTATAGAAACACATGTATTAAAAAAAAATGCAAATTTATTACTATTGTGTACAATGTACACAGTTAAAGTGTCTATGTATAAATGTCCAATTGTATTATTGTTATTCTTAGGTTTTAATGTGTGCGCTTCACTAAAGTTAGGGCTAGTTTAACTTGGGGATATGTTTTATTGAATTTTTCATTTTCTGTTATCAAGTGAATAACAGATAAGGAAATGACATGTCCTAATTTATATAATTGAAACACACAAAACCACTGGTATGGTCCTCTTAATAACTTCATCATGATATTCTGAGGCCTATTAAATGACCGCAGCTGGGTGTGTAGGCAGCGTCTGGGTGGACTGTGAAGTGGTTATGGGTGGTGTGCGAGACAGTGTGCATTTTAGGAGATAAATGTCCAGATTCTGTGTAAAAGGGAGTGCCAATGGTGGGACAGGAGATGGGGCCAAAGATAACATGACACGTCCTTTTACTAACAGATCTGTGGGCTCCCAGTGTCCACTCACAAGCTGAACTGGCCCAGAGTTACCCCATGCAGCCCACACTCAGATGACATGCTCGTGTGTCTGGCGCAGCTGAATAGGAGTGAAAGTGCTTTATCACGAAAGGGTGAAGTGCTGAACCATGTGTCCAGTGGCCTGCTCATCTATCTCCTGCGACTGCACCCAGCAACTGATGTCACCGTCACACAGCAGCCAAAGATAAAACCCAGTAACCAAACCAAGCCTTTTTCAACCCCTCAGTGTCCATTCATTTACAGCCGGGCAGTTAATTGGACAGTGTGTCGATGTGGAATGTGTCTCCTGCATAAAGCTTTTCCAAAGGCGCTTCAGCCGCTGTTTGTTCAGCTCTGTGCATTTGTCTGTTTTAATGAATGAATGATCCTGACCTTTGACCCCACGTGGGTCATTTTAAACCCATTTGAAGAGACACGACGTCGTGCTTCTCAAAGTGTAGCAACAAAGAGGAGGCATGAGGACAAAAAGTGACCGAGGCACAGGGGCAAAGGTCATGGGCTCTTGGACCTACAGTTAATTCATTCATTTTTTTAACTTATCTCAAGAAAAAAAAGAGAAATTATATAATAAATAAACAGAAAAAGCATTATTTACAAACAGTGATGATGAAAAAAAACACTTAATGATTTAATCTACATATTTGAAAAGGAATGAGAAGTACAAACTTACCCTTCTCTATAAGTAATTACTTAACCAGCTCCCTATAAGTCTATAAATTATTTGTTGACCTGTGCTCTACATTGTATATCATGCACAAATAATATATGTAGAGGTGAAAGAGCGACTCAGTTCTCGGGGTGTTTGTGTTTTCGATCACTTTTGGTGTTAGTAGCATCGGTGACGCATCAGTAGCATTAATGCTAACAAGAATACACATCCAATTCCTGCCAGTATTTCATGTTTAAAAAAAAGGCAGTTTTATTGCAGATTTAAATAACACAACATAACCCAACTCTCAACAAACCCTGCATGATATAGCAATTTACATGATGCTAAATCATATTGGTAAGTACTCCATGACATAAAATGAATTACAGTACAAAAAAAAAACGATCACAAAGAGACACAAATTAGGACAAAAACCTGATGACACACACGCACGTTACACATTCACCATTTCTCTCAAACTATCCTATCGAGCCAGGTTTGTTGAAAAAGAAAAAGAAAACATTCACGCTGCATAGTCACAATGCATTTTTGCATTTGTATGCAATAGATATTACATCTTTATTTTTTTATGTTCACATCGTAGTGCCCCTGCAAACCTTGGTAACCTCACAGATCATTTGTGTCACATCCCCAAAACCTGAATCTAACCTACTGTATGATTGAATAAGGTCTATACTGGCATTCATCCTAATATCAACAACCTTCTTTTTTTTATCTCTTGTAATATGGCAAAAACATTCTTTCTGTTTCCTAAAAGAGCTCAACAGACCTGCCTGTATTTTGCAGCAGACACACTGACCGACTGATAAGACACTGACAAACAGACAGGGACATACAGAACAACCCCTACAGTGAGTATTGGACGAGCGGGACCGGTACAGATGCAGCACTGCCATTGCACAAAATCAAGTGTGGTGATGCAAGAGAGGTCAAACATGAACCAGTTGTTTGCATTCCAGGAGGCTTAATCATGTCAAGACAATGAGAGACAGTGAAAGTGAGGAAGGCCGTCGGGCGGCACAGCAGCTGATCCCTGCGTCTTTGTTGGGACAGTCCCAGACGGGGAGGCCACTCTTCCTCAAACGCTTGAAAGGTGTAGCTAGAGAGTGTGCCGTGCTCGGAGCGTTAAAAGGTAACTGGACGAAGTCGAGGGCCGCGTAAAGACAACGTGTTTGTCCGCCTACCAAAAGTCCTCTTTTTGTTTTTTTAATTGTCTGTTTGTTGAGTGGTTGGCAGTGTTTCTTTGGCGCCCCCTAGCTGGGAGAGAGCGCAGGACTGTTTTCTGTGCTGATGTCAACCAGGCACTCACTGGACTTGAGGCTGTTTAGAGACTTGCAGCTCGGGATCGAGGCCAAGGACCCACACAGGCCCATCATGGAGGGGGTGTAGTCCTTTTCTGGAAGGGGTGGGACGGACATGAAGTCAATTACTCACATGTTAACTCACCTAAACACAGTGTGGCACAGTCACTATACCACTTTTTATAATGTTACCTGTGCACCAGTCTCCGTTCTGTTTCCCCGTCCTATGAGAGTCTGAATCCAGACTGAGCTCCACTGACAGCAGCTCCGTGCTGGGGAAGCTCCTCCTGCAGGAGAAGCAGAAATTAACGATACCTAATGCAACAATCTTTGTCTTAGTGTGTATTGTGTGTATTTAGTATTTCTGATTCTATTTTCAGTTGTTGTCATGAAGGAGCAGAAATCCTCCATAACCTTAAACAACTGATCTCAATGTGTTGCATGAGCGATAAGTTAAACCAGGAATCAAACCTGCGGAACAGCTTGACGTCCGTTTGGTTGTTGTACGGCTGCAGTGCCGGCCACTCGTTGATCAGGGGTATCGAGAGGTTTTTGGCCAGATGATTGGAATCACATGGAATCAAGCTTGTCCTGGGGATCATGAAGCAAGACATTAACAAGAATTGATCATATCCAGACTTCTGGATCAGCCATGCCTCAAACCTTTTACTGTAACTAATCAGCTTCCAAAATCTCATTGTGACCTTTAGTGTCCGTTGCACTCACAGTTGCTCCTGAAGCTCCAGGACGATGGCCTCCAGCTCCTTCTTCTCCAGATGGCTCTGGCTGTGTATCTCCTCCAGCCGGTTCTTCAGGCTCTTGTTCTCCGCCTCCGTGTTCTTCAGCTGGGACTCACGCAGGCGCACAAGCTCCTCCAGGTAACCCTGATAACACACATCCACGCTGAGTGAAAATAAATATCTGCCCTCAGCTGATGCTTTTACACTTATTAATCACTTTAGAATGATCGAAATGTTCCTTTAAGGGATATTTTCTTGAGTATATTAACCATAGCTGTATATAACGACATCTGTCTCCGAGATTCCAGTACAAAGTGGAGCCCTGTCGTCCATCTTTAAACATCGATTCTATGGTTCAAACGTTAACAGCTGGCCTCCTACCTTCTGAGCGTTGACAATCTTGAACCTCTGCTCCATCTTGCGACACTTTGTGCTCCAGCTCTCCTCGTCAGTGACCAGGGGGACGTAGGGGTGATCGGGGACGCTGTCATCGCTCATGCTGCTGTCCACACTGCGCTGATCGTCATCATCACTCTGGTAGTCGTAGCTGCAACAGACGAGCACAATTATTTCAATTGTGGGCAGTTGAAAATGTGTTGTTATTTTAAATATCTACACTACTAGATGATTATTTATCTACAGTGTCAATGAAAATACCTTTGTGTGAATTTCAAGTACGGTGTGTAATCGATCACTGCCGCAGATTTCCCGTCCAAGGCCTCGCCCTTCAGACAGAAACTGTGGAAGAGAAATCAAACAGAAGGGAATCAAAATAATTAAAGACAAACAACACAATCAAATGTAAATGTTTAAAGGTCAACTTAAAGGTCACCTGAAGTCTATGGCTCCGAGACCGATGAGCATCCCCGTGAGAACTGTGGCTTCCTCCCTCAACATGATGGCTCCTTCTGCGTATAACCTCCTAAAAGAAAGAGGAAGGAGCAGGTGGGAACATGGTTCCAGTAGCGATGAGGTGATGTAGCTGTGTAGCTGTTGGGTGTCTCCTACCTGGTTGTTCTGCTGTCCCTCAGAGCAGTAACGATGTATTCAGACAGTCTCTTCTCCATCAGGGCGACTCTCACCCAGGCTCGGCCCTGCGGACGTCACCAACGTGTGAGACAAACATCTTCACAAACAAACCGAAATATCTAGATATAATAATTTATTTGTAATATATTGAGTCAAGGGGACAATTGGTCAAATTGTGAGGAAACTGTCTGAAGGCAGAATCCAGATATCATATTTAAGAGGCCATTTACTTATGTTTCATGAGGACAACATGACCTTTGACTAACCAATCTAAGCTTAATTCACAAGTAAATATCTGTTCCAAATTTGAAAGGATTCTCTCAAAGTGTGCTTTAAATGATGCGTTCACATGGCAAAAGGTCACAGTGACCTTGACCTTTGACCTTTGACCACTACTATTGAATCAGTTCCTCCTTGAGTCCAACTTAGTGTCTTTAGATAAAACTAAATTGCTTTAGCACGGAAACAACTCACGATAGTAGAGTCTAGAAAAGAGACTGAGAATAATTAAGCTAAAGCAGTTTATGATCGTTGTCTGATGAAGAGAATTGAGCATCATGCTTTAATATATGTGTTGAAACTCTTCCTCCTTCCTCCCCCTCTTTGCTTTTCTTTATTCATGTCATCATTTATAGTACCGTCACTACCGTTATGTCGCTATGTGGGACTTGCCTTGGCTCGTGAGGTGCTGATGTTTTCCATGCTCTCGATGCTGCCGATGCAGCTGTTGGGGACTTTGGCACATGCCAGGCGGACGTAGTCCCAGTAACTCCTCTGTCCATCGAACCAGCTGCCAGAGCCTGAGGAATTTTTTTTTTTACATGAGCACAGTAATTTTAAATGTGAAGCAAACAGACACATAACATCAATATTGATCCAATTCATTTGTTCAATTAACCATTTTATTTGATTCCACTAAGAAATAACAAGAATCGAGAATCCTCTCTTGCTTTAACAGTTTTAATACTGACAAACTTTCTGAGTTGTTTTCAAATAACAGCTTTTGAAACTGTTCAATATCGCTTCTTTATGTGAGATCTTTGATAATGATTTGATATCGAGTTTCCTTAACATGCAGTCAGTTTATTATTCTTCATGACGGGATTGGCACCTTTGAATCGGTGGCTGAGGATCTGCTCGAGGATGGCGGCGAAATTGATGAATTCCTCGGATGAATCATCGATGGGCTCGGCTGTGTATTTCTCCAACAGCGTCTTTATTGAGAATCTGTGTGGGGTGGAGAGAGTGAGCAAACAGAGGCTTTAAACAAAGAGTGTGGTTCCCTGTAATAAAGTCATGATGGGAATTCATTCGTCAGGGAACAGATTAAAAGATTATTGCTTTTTGTTCTTTCAGTAGAGTTAAAACTATAGTCACACTTTTTCGTTATATAAACTCATTTGTTGACTAAATTAAATTCAAATTTATTGAATAAACAATAACAGATAATTAAATCTATTGAGTGTGAATCTTAATTGTATTTATCAATGTCATTCCTTTGTGTATCTCTGATGTGAGCACTCACAGTGAGCCATCCATTTCCTGCTCACTCCCATTTCTACAGCCAAGCCAGACGTCATCCATCTGCGAGGAAGATGAGCTTCACAGGAAGTGGCCTCATGCTGGAATATATGCATCACATACCATAACCCTTTGTTCTGTGATGGTTCTGTGTTTATTCCGGGTTAAAGCTTGTGCTTCTCCTGAAATGACCACTCCTCAATATTGTCCTGGAGACTGAATAATTCATCGAGTCTATTTGCTGCAAGAACACCTGCCAAATGTTGTTTGTTGGATATCCTGTGTACTTGAAAAGAGCCATATGGACCAAGTTACTCCAAGTAGAAAGACACGGCACTGAGGCCGGCGTAAGAATAATGTCAGATATGCTGACAATTCATTACCTCTGCCAAGGATGTTGTGTTTTAGTCAGTGATTGTCTGTTTATAGCCTTTTTCAGACATAAACACTGGAATATGTTTAGAGAACCGCGTCTTGACAATTTCCATGTGAGACATATGAGAACTTCACAGTACACAGTCAGTTTGTGGTGTGTGTGTGTGTGTGTGTGTGTGTGTGTGTCAATAAGACAATGCTTATCCTAACACCCATTGTTCCAAAGGCCACAATGTCTCATTGAGCTGCTCCGACTGTGGCCAGATAGAACAATAATTGGCTGACTGACCTCAAAGCAAGAGACAATCCCCTGTGTATTCAGTGTATCAGCACTGAGACGTGACACACACACGCACACACAGATACACACACACACACACAGTGGATCTGAACATACGTTGTGACTGGACCTTGCTATCACATGACTTGGGCTTCAAACTGTCTTTAGAACAGACTCATGGAACGAACATTATGATGGTTTATCAGCATTTCTGCTGACAACAGCTTTCTGCTGAAGTGGAAAACGAGGCCATAATAAAACCAAAACAATGAGCTGAAGGAAGATAAAGCACTGCAGAGTCACGTGAGGTTATTCTTTCACCGTAAACCATCTGATGGACGACGTGACAGCTCCCTGAAAGTGAAGGCAAATCATCTTGATCGCCCCCTGCTGGCTGGCTGGCTGCAGTATAGGTTTTAAATCCTGCCTCCTCCATGTTAATCGATGGGACATGAGCCAAGTATTTAAGTCTGTTTCTTGGTTTATTTGTTAGTAGGATTACACAAAAACTACGACACTGATTTTCGCCAAACGAGACAATAATGTGTAGGACTGTTACTAACTGACTGTGGGTGTGGACATCTGGAAACAGAGGTCAGACTCAGCCACAGAATATCATCTGCTGTCTTTTCTCAAGGTCTCCTCCATCTCTGCCTCCCTACATGAACACATGCTGCTCTTTAGTGAAATGAATCTTTACATTTGCACTGAGAAGTTCACAGATGTATATATACTCATGTAGGTTAAAGCAAATAACCTTGTTTGAGCCAATGACCTGACAAGCCTCTCACTTGCCTCCCTGCACTGAGTCCCTGGGGTGCCGGCCAGTCCTTGCCCCAGGAAGGTTGTCCTCATAGCAACCACGCCATCAGCTGGTAGGACACACATCCCCCCCCCCCCCCCCCCCCCCCCCCCCCCCCCCCCATAAGGATGACAACGCTAAACTCCAACACTGTCTGCGTAACGTCACATTTAACGTAAAGAAAACCCAGCAGCTGTCAAATAAGGTCCTTGGTGCACATAGTGGCTTCCAGGGCTCATTCTGATGACTTATTATAGAGATGACATAGGCATGGATGTCAGATTATATCATATAGACTTTATATATGTTGTCTGTGGTGAGAATTAAACACCAAATCCAACGTTTTTTCCCCCTTATTAATCCCTGTCACATCACACATGACCACTTAGAATAAACATCTGGACCAATCAAAGCTCAGCAGCAGCAGCAGCATCCGCATCATCCTCCTCCCTGACGGTGGACTGACCTGCACACGGTGATGAGGTTCTTTCTCTCCACCGACACGTTCCTCACCGACGCTTTCTTCGACACTTCTCCCATGGCCATCGCTGCCTGCACACCTCCGGGTGGCAGGAGGAGTTGGAGGAGGAGGAGGAAGAGGAAGGGTATGAAAGGACCCCTCCCTGTTGGCTCCCCCCCACACTCACCGCTTCTGGAAGCCGGAGAGGAGGATGCGATGTGCCGGCATCAGAGCTGCAGAGAGGCGGAGACAGCTTCATGCATCACACCCGCACAGTGTTGTTCTGCTTGTTTATTATTATTCCTCTAAAACACACAGACGAGCCACTTACATCTGTGCTCTCTCTCTCTCTCACTCTCTCTCCCTCCCTCTCTCTCTCACTCTCTCGCTCTCTCTCTCTCTCTTCCTGCCTCTCTCCACCTCTTTCCTCTTACATCATCGTGACGTCACTGGATGCTCTCCCATCATGCAATGTGATCATGACAAACCATCTCAGCAGCTTCACTGACATGCAACTTTTACAGCTTTAATATGTGACTAATGTTTAAGTACTTTAATTATTGTGCATGTGAGACACACAAGGACACAAATACCAACATCAACCTTTTTAGTATATATCTATTGAGTGTATATATAAATATAAGATACAGTAATATGCTGTTTAATTATATGTTGTACAAAAAGAAATACACATATACTTCACACGTATCTGTCCATGGAAGAAGGTTTTTTATCTGTAATTTCTTTCATTTCTGCGTAAATGTGTTTTCAGCACAATAAGGATGATATCATCAGTACCATCATCATATTAAATCATTTCCTCCTTCTGTAATTTCCCGTCAGCCTCCTCCTCCCTCTCTTCTTTCTCTTCCTCCTGAACACGTTGTTGTCTTTGTGTATCGAAGTCGAACTCAATCAGTTTGGAAGTGTCATTAACAAGCTCGTGGAGACGCCCTGATCTTTTCCTCCCTAATGAGGTGACAGCTGGTCGGCCACCACACGTTGGGGGGGGTTGGGGGTCGTGGTCTTTTTGTCCTTGTGCAGGAGGAGTCACTCATGCATATGTGTCAGTGCCTCGGTGCTTCAAAATCATGTCTTCTGTGAAATTGACGACTATTGTCTTGGACGTGGAAATGAGCACATGAATCCCACTAACCTCTAATTCAGCATCACCATAGTCTGCTTTGTGAATGTTAAATTCCCCCTAAAATAAATAAAAATAACTGTGCACTCATTATTAATTCTTACATGGGACAATGGGCACTGAAGGTCAAGAAAGGCCACAATCTTTTCATATAAAACATAGGTCGTGTTGCTTTTAGACATTTTAAAGAAGAATTGTTACATATTATATATTTAAACTGAAAATAGTTTGCGAAATTCAACCAATAACCATATTCCCATGGCTCTACACTGTTTCTCAGTCCTAGATTGCATATATACAGTATGACACAGAACCACGAGTAACTCAAGAAAGTCCCATGATCACAGTCAGTGTCAGTCAACATTGATTTACTTCCCGGCTTTATGTGTTTTACTCTAAACCTGCACTCAGATCATGTATATTTCAGCAGCCGGACTGTGGCTGATACATCTTTCTACTCTATGTCATTTTCAACCCTTTGCACTTCTTGTTCTTGGCTTTTCCTTTCTGTTGGTGATCTATTCTTTTAATTATCATGTATTATCAGCGTCAGTCTGCAGTAGATCAACATAAGTTGCAGCTGCACCAATGGATCATGCATGGTTTGCAGTTTGAATAAGTGACCTTCAGGGAGAGTGAGGGGAAGTGTATGTTATATTGTTTAAAATATCTGATATTAGAAAATAAGAATCAACAAACAGCTTTTAGTTTTTTACACATAGAGTTGAGAAGCCGAATGGAAATCAAGTCCATTCTGCTCAGTCATTCAATTCACTTTATTCAAACTCTGTTTAAATATTAAATTATCAAAATTATCTTACACTGTACATACCATACAAACACAGAACAGTAAAGTGGACACCTAACCTACTTTCCTGTCTGCTCATCCTGTGAATTCCTCTGCTCCGCGTTTGTCTGTCACAAACAGCTCAGGTGCCTCCTGCTCTGAGCCCAGGGCCCGAGGGGAGTGTGTGAAATTCTGTACGGTGTTGTGAAGGCGTTTGGGGCAGAGGTTACACGGTGGGGGGAGTTTTGCTGGTGAGGGGCAAAAGGTTTGTGCATCAGCCGCGAGGGCCGTGACAGACTGATGCATGGAGCTGAGTCGACAACATTGGACAACAACAAAAGGTGCAAAGGCTCCCGGTCTGTCTAGACATTCAAAATAATCAATCAGGGACAGTTGTAGGGGTCACCGCTACTTGAGAGATATTCAGAAAGCTCCCCCCACCAGAAATGTGTGGTGGGAACCTAGAGGTCAATATTTGGGGAAAAAGGAGGATTGTCTTACACACACACACACACACACACACACACACACACACACACACACACACACACACACACACACACACACACACACACGCACACACGCGCACACACACAAGTGCAGTTTGAATTGGGGTCAGCCAGTCTTGCATGGAAAATCCAACACAGAGGAGGCGAGGCAGCCAAATAAAGAGATGTCATTGTCTAAACATCCATGTCTGTGAGGTCTGTCCATTAACTCATCCAGCATCACATTCCCACACCTTATTTTGACAGTCGCCTTACGTTCAATCAAGCTGCACCAAATCTCACACACTCGTAGATATCACTTCCCTTTAATATTTGTCATGAGGAACCATGAACAATTTTTTGGAGAAATCAGTGAAATGTTGAAAGACGCAGTCACTTAAAATGTTCGCAAAGGTTTTTTGCAGATGACCTTTCAATTCAGTTGAAGCCAAGTGTCTTTGTGCTCATCTGACTCATATGAACACAATCACAGGATCGTCTCCAGCTCTTTCACAGTTAAAGAGTTTTCTGGATCTTCAGCTCCAGACGATTGGATCGAAGGCACCGTGTTACTTTTGGAGTCCTTGTTCCCTTGGCTGGTTCTGACGTTCCTGGCAGAGACATCCGCGGCCTTGGTGTCACCAGGAACAAATCCAAGTTGGGTGGTTTGTGTTTGCAGCGAGGTGTGGCGTAGCGGCCTGACCCCTGACCCGCCACCGGCAGCTCCACCTGATCCCACCACGCCTCCTGTGAAGGGAAGCGCTCTGGAGTTGGCGGCAGACAAGCTGACACTGTGCGTGGTGGTGTGTGACATCATGCCGCCGTAGTAACAGCTGCCTCCACCGCCGCTGCTGGTCATCCGGGTTTTCTGTTTGAGGTCCTGAGCGAGGCTGCGTCTCAGCCACGCCTTCTTTACCTCCGCCTGCACCTGATAACAAGAGGAAGGAGACAAATAGAAGGTCGAATTGTACCACAGTAAGTAAATCTGAGCGTTTTTCTTTTAAACTAAATAATAGCTTTAGTAAATTACCTCCCCGTTGCAGAAACAGTAGATAAATGCAACAAAGAAGCCCTGAAAGGAGGAAATGGAGAAGTTGTTAAAGAAGAAGAACCTCCACATCAGTGTAGAAGATGTATTTGGAATATAAATAACTGCATTCTGTACCTAAGAGGATGAATATACTGACCTGGGAGGAGTTGAAGAACATCTCATAATGCATCTGCACCTGCCACAGCAGCCCAGTGACGTCAGTGTAGGGAAGAGCCATGAACACCATGTAGTGAACGCCGAACAACGGCATGAGCACTAACGTGGACTTGAGCAGCTTCCTGTCGAGAAAGAGAAGAAATGATCATTGTAGTCATTTGAAAGGTTTTTAGCCGTGTCTCACATCTCGGTCTGCATCCATCGGATATACAGGATTGTTTACAAACAAACAAACATGTCAACCAACCAAAAGACAAATGGATAGGGGTGAAAACAGAACCTCCCTGGCGAAGGTAATTACCGGTACTGCTGTCGAGGATCCAGTTTACCAGTGTTGGTTTCCCACAGTTTCGAGGCCAGAACTCGGATTATGTTGACAAATAAGAGGAAATTCACCTGCGGGAACAGAGATGACAAACTAAATCTCAAATCCCCTTTAACAGTATTTAATCATTCAGCTGTTTTCCTTACAACAATGGCTGCCAGAATTGGAACTTGGTAGATCCACTTCAGGTTCCCGGCACTGATGTCCCAACATCTGAAAGCAGATGGTTAAAAAGTTCACGGAGGAGTTTGTGACACAGATGTAAACACGAGGCACCTGAATGCATCACGTGACTCACTGCGTGTCGGCCAGCGACGCTCGTGCACTGACCCAAATGGACACAAACACAGCTGGAACACCTGGAATGAGTGCAGAGGGGGGAAGAGGATAAATCTGCAGCGTGACGATTCACCATTAGCTCCATTTGTGAGGACGGAGCGACCTGCTCACCCCAGCCGATGATGGTGAGGGCCCACAGGTAGCTCTTGTCAGAGAGGAAGGCCATGAAGATGAGGCTGTGAAGGTACAACCCCTCCACCAGGATCCAGTAGTGATTGGTCGCCAGGAAATACAGGAAGAGAGTGACAGCGACTTTACAACCGGCCTGTAGACATAGGACGGAAAATAAACAGAGTCAAACAGACCATAATATGCTAATAAATTAATATATACTGTCAGTTAAACTATGGATAAATGGACATGGATATAAAAAAGCATATGTTTTACCATATTTGGCTTCTGTGCAGTGAGCTCAGGCTCAGCCCCGCTGTCATCGGATATGGAGTAGAGCACCGCGTCCTTCACAAAGATGCTGACTGCTCGACATATGAAGGAGGTGAAGAGGTGAATGTGGATGTAATTGCGTGTGCAGTGCAGGCGCCTGGAAGTGTGTGTGGTGTGTGTGTGGTTGTGTGTGTGTGGGCGTGTGAGAGAGAGAGAGAGAGAGAGAGAGAGAGAGAGACAGAGAAGTTAGATCAGGAAACGTTTGATTTCTTATCATGAAACAAACCAAATTAAACCATAATTTTTTGCTGATTGGATTGAATTCAATATGAATAAATGCTCGGTTTTGTGGACAAAGCTGTAGATTATTTTTTAAAACAGAGGCAGCTAACGATGGATTCTAATCATTTCAAGGTGTGGGTCAAGTTTTCTAGTTTTCCGATTCTTACTTGAAGTAGCAGAGGATAGAGACGGCCACCATCAGCGACGCGAGAGAAACCGAGTACCCGACGGTGTACATGAGGTGGAGTCTCTCAAACACCTTCTGAAACAAGACAGATAAACACTGAGAGAGTGCATCTGTGCAGATGAATACAGATGTGACACAGAAATAAGGGTCTGGACAGCTGTGTATAATATGTGAAACACATTTGACAGGATTCAGACTCTTTATTCCAGTCAGAACAACAACCTGTGGGCGGCAGATTATTTTTAAGTACAGTCTCTCCTCCTCCACAGAGAACAGAGCGGTGTGGAAAAGAATTGTGCAGATTGGGACATTCTAATGTCTGCAAACACACATTCAGCCAAACACCAGATCACATGCAGTCTATATACACATCTGGTCACATGCACTCACCTCTTCTTGTCTCCTGTGGCTGGAGCTCAGGTATGTGGTGCACTCTGTGTAGTTAGCCCACGTGCGGTTGATGCTGGACACCTGCTCCCAGTTTCCCGAAGCATCACACTGGCGGTAGGCTCGTCCTGGGGACACAGGGACATAGTAAACTTCAGCGATTGTCCTCCTTACATGTCAGTTCATAATGGGGACCGAGGAGCTCTCCTACCTCTGTGGTTGAAGTCGTAGATGTACTCCGGACACAGCACTGAGACCAGCTGACCCTCTCTGCTCCGCGGCCAGCAGATGATCCCGTCCCACTCTGGGATGCAGTCGCCCTCTTCACAAATAAAACGAAGCAGATCAAACATATTGATAGATTTATACTTCTACAACTCAACAGTTCTAGATGAAGTCAAATATCTAGAGCTGGTTGTCACTTGTGCTCTCGGCCTCTAATGAAGGAATCAGCTAAATTAAATTTTCTCTGGTTTAAGAACTTTATTGCTGTTGTTTAAACCCCAAAAAACAGCAATATCTAATGAATAGAGATTTAGATTAAAGATTTAGATTAAAGCTATATTTGTCCCAATCCTTCATCCTAGTTTATTACCTAGTTATATTTAGGTTTCCGTACTGCTTATCTGAAAGTACGCTGTTGTCTCACTCGACCATTGAAACGCTGTCATCAGGCTCCACGTCACAGACTCAGTTTAAAATGTCCTGCTATTGTCTGCACCTGCATTCAGCTCTACTGTGATCTCAGTGATACTGGGCAGCAGGATATTGGATGGGTGTTATATCCGATGTACATAAATCAGCTGGTTCTGTATTGGGACACGCACTCCCTGACCTCTTGGACTAGGCTAGTAAATCCTTCCCTCCTCAATAGGGAGAGCTTTTAAATGTTTAACTTTTATTTGATCTGGAGTGAAGGTTTAAATCTGATATAACAGAAGGATTTCGGATGAATGTAATAATCCCATACAGCACATTTACCTCTGACCTGGGCCATCTGCGCCTGGATGCTCCTTTCACACCTGGCGTGAGCACCAATCAGAACGTAGATCTGCTCGTCTCGCGTGATGACATCATCAGAGTCGATCTGCAAAAGAGAGAAAGAGCTGAACCAAACCTCCAGAGACGAACTTCTGGAGTTACAAAATAAACAGACACAAATAAAGTAATTAGAAAGGTCTCATTTACTCAAGCAGCCATTTTGCTATGTTCGTGTATTCGTTAGAGTAAAACATGTTGGTATTTGCTCAAAACACATAATGACAGGTTAACATTTATGATGCCTATCTTCTGGACTCTTAGACATTTTCGGAGAGCCCTCCAGATGTTTATCTTGTTTGCACTCTAACTTTTTGGGATGACTTTTGACTTAGGGAATTATCTCTGACCAGGTAATGGATGAGTTCAGAAGGAATGTTCTTGACCAGTGTCTCTACATGTTCGGACACAAAAACTTGCCCTTATTTAGTTAAACATTCCATAGGGGAAGTCATTTACCTGAAGTCAAACGTGGAACCAATGTCCCTATATAACTGTGTGTAAGACCCCTGCACGTCAGATTTTCACCATTTGGCTGTGTGATGTCTCCGGGTTTCTAGATGCCCGTCCTGACCTGTGAAACTTCTGTGTAATGAACTTTGTTATACTGAAGGTACTAGGTCCTCAGAGTCCTTTCTTCATCATCAACAACTTCTACAACATCATCGACCTCTCGGCTACATAGAATATACGATACTATAATGCATCTTCCGCAGTTTGACCCAGTGGTTGGTTATTTGTCCAAGACTCAGCACTTTTATTTATCTTTGAAGCTTCCCACCTTTCCCGAATGAAAAACTCTCTGAAGTCTTTTTTCCAACCGGGGCCGATCTATCAAACACAAACGCTCCCGAGGATCCGATGTGCTGCCTCCAGGTGTCGTGAAATAGTTGTGTGAGGGTGCGGTATGTGATGATCCCCCGTCAAACCCTTCTTCTGCCGTCGGCCACATGGGGGCCCTGTCCCCGGGGCCTCGGCCACGCCGGTGAGAAGTAGCCCACACAAGGGGCTTTGTGCTCCGGGTTACATTTCACAACAGAGCAGCAAAACTAGCAGTGAGTCAACCAGAGGACTCACACATGAGAACGATTCGCCAGAAGAAGAGGAGAGGGAGAGAGAGAGAGAGAGAGAGAGAGAGAGAGAGAGAGAGAGAGAGAGAGAGAGAGATCAGACAGAAAGAGGAGAAATGCTCAGAGATTTGTTGTGATTAAGTTTTAATAAAATTGCAACAGCTATTTTACATTTCCTCTGCAATTAGTAGGGATTATTTCGGTTCTTTTTAAATTAGATTTCACATAATTTATAAAAGAAATTGCCGTGGCCCCAAAACTCGATATGGAAATAATACTTACTGAAAACGTTACCATAATCAAGATCTGATTGTTTATCTCTTGTGTTAGAGTATTTTTAAATACTGGAATTGGCACAATAAAGTATCTGAGTTACTTCCTCTCACCAGCTAAACAGCTCTGGTTCAACAGACTAGAATCCAAGTGGAACAATCTATGGACATGTGATAACTAACATTCTTTGTACGTGCCAGTAAAATAAACTGTGAATGGGTGTAAAGTGTTTTCGGTATTGTCTCAGCTTCTATCATCTCCTACAGGGATTTGTTGGGGAAGAGAGTCTCAGCCAAAGTCCACTCACACGGCGTTGAGCCGCTCAGGCCACTTGTTGTATAGTGAAGGATTATTACACTTCATATATGTGTGTGTGTTTCTGGCTTCAGGGTTTTAAAGATCACATATTCCAGTTTCAACCTTGACATGCAGCCTAATTCAATACCCGGAGGTCAATTCAAAAGTAATTTACTGTTCTTTGTCGCAAGTTTTTCTGCTGACGGACAGGGAGTGTTAGCAAAACAAGTAGTCTATGGACGTCCCCCTCGCCTTTGTGTCGTAATTGAATCTATGCTCTCAGGCCTCTGCTTCATGTAAAGTGATTTTCAGGCTGATCGAGCAGGAGGTTGTAAGTCTGCCGGACGTCGACACTCATGATCGACCCGGGGGAAGGATGAATAGAAGAGGCTCGGAGCTGAGGGCGGCTGAAGCCAGTGGCAGGCAGGTGGGTGAAAGGTCGAAGGGACCAGACCTGATGGAGGTTTGTGACCAACAGACAGGTGAATTGTTTTCACCACTGCTGCGGTGTGATGCTGTGGATGTATTTGGGGTTAAATCAGGTTTTTGTGTTTTGTTTCGTGTCCTGAATGAAAACCAATCCTCATACATTCTCCGTCACTCTGATAATACATTGACTCTGGATGTTGAGGCTGTTTAACATCTTACTTGTTCTTTGTTTTACATTTGGAAATAAAGTATAAACAGTGGGGTCCACAAAAACAGAAATATCCCACTGATACTGCTGCACTTGAGGCCAAATATAGAAAATTTAATGTATGTGTGACTCTTTGAGCTTTTTGAATTTTAGACATATTAGCTGTAAAAAAGTAAAGTCATCTAATTTGTTGAAAAAGTACAAGTGCAAGACGCTCAAAGAAACTCACAGATACATGACATTTTCTATATGTGACCCAAAGTGCAGCAGCATGTGGGTGTCACTTCTGACGCACTGTCATAATAAAGTGTGTGATATGATGCTACGGTGTGAAAAGTATTCATATAGAATATAAAATACATACTTTTTTATAAGAGAAGGGTTTTTTACTTGCTGCTGTGTTAATTTATCCTCATGACATCCCACAAATATTTAAAGATTATTAAACATGACACAAATCTGGGCTGAAATGTTTGCACAAATGAAAAAAACATTAAAACTGTGAGTAGTTGCAAATATTTGTGCTTATTTTGAGATAGAGTGACAAAAATGATGAGTTTAAACAAAGAACAAATACATCTACGACTGGAATAATAATAATAATTAATACTTATTTAACCTATTCAATCAATGAAGTGGTCATAAACTCAATCACCTAAATATTGAGGATAAGTCGAGTTCACTCACCAGAGCAGCCGCTGTTATTACACAGTGGAAAAGAGCGAGGGCACCGATTCCCTGTGCACACAACATGATGTCTTTTCTCCAACAGAGCTGAAGTTCACCTTCCCTGCTCACTCAGATCATTAACTCCTCCTCAGGCTGAGTTGAAGGAACTTGTTTCCCAGAGTTAAAGGCTCTTCTTCTGCCCCAGTGCCTCATCAGAGCTCATTCTTCAGCTTTGGGCTCTGGTGACCTCCAGTTTCAAAGATGTCTCATTTTCTTCAGTCCTCTCCTTGAGGCTCAGCGGACTGATCAGGTTTGAATCACCATGGGGCTGACAGTGTGTGGTCTGAGGAAGAGGAGCGCCGTGACAGACGCCTCCTCCTCCTCCTCCTGCACTTCTTTGGACTGTTGTCTGTTGGAGATGGGTTGGTCTTGATTGGCTGAAGCCTCCACCTCTCTTAACCCTTTGTGCTCCTCTACTGTGGTCATCTGTCTCCGTCAGATCTCCTGTAAACCGGTTTGTCTCAGATATTATTCATCCTACAATCAAATGTGTTCTCCAGTATAGGTCCGTATACCTGCAGCATGTCCCCGGCTTTTGAATTAATATGTCAAATGTACCATCATCACACATAGATGCAGTCTTGATATATAATCCTGAACTTACTGAAGGTACTGATCTCTTTAGCCATTTATTGAGATTACAATAGGTGGGGGTGGTTGCAATGAATGGATGATGAATGGATGGATGGATGATTATTCTGAATAATAAACAACAACATTTTAACTCATCACTATGCGTAACATTACTGAACAACATAAAATGAATAATGTACTTTAAGTCCAATCCACTAAGTCGACCACATTTTTTCACCAGTTCCCACAATGGGAAACAATATGATGAATTGTGTTGCTGTTTATTTTTAAAGACCAGCTGTTAAACATGTGTGCTGTTATTTGCAGTTGATCCCCAATCTCAACCAGAAACACCCAGGGGTCCTCAGACGGATTTAAAGTTCCCATGGTTCAGGATTTGTTCGTACACTTGCTTAACACACTGAATGAGGAGGGAAGCATGAGAATCAGTTCATGTGAAGGACTCAGCTATAAACAGAAAATAAAAACCAGCACGAGAGAAAATATTAACTTGAAAAGGAGCCAGAAAAGTGCTCTTAAATATTTTACATGAAAGTAAGAGTCCGGAAATATCTGCCAGCTTAAATCTTTAGTTGTTGCTAGAGCTTGGTCTTTATTTCAATTAGTACTATTTGTTTAATACTTAAATACTTAAATACTTAAAGACAAGATATAGGATATTACTACTTAATAATATTTAAAATAATAGTAATCTGAGATGAAAAATAAAAGTAAACAAGGCAAACACAATAATAATCGAAATAACACACTAATTTAAACTATAATATTTTTTATGAAAGAAAGAAAGCTGTAAATACTTTGTTACCATGTAGGTGATGATGATGATTATGATGATGATGATGACGATGATGTCATAACAGGATTATAACGAAGTTGAACTTTTATTTTGAAAGTCCAATCTGTGAGGTCACAGGAACCAGGAAGTGCCGGGTTCACAACAAGGACAGAGGCTGCAGCGTGTTTTTCACGCTTAACTCTGTAAGTTCACTTCCGCTGCTTCCATTCATTTACACAGCGCTTTCTGAATTAACAGGCGTGTGTGTGTCTGTGTTTGTGTGTGTTTGTTTGTGTCTGTGTGTGTCTGTGTGTGTCTGTGTGTTTGTAAAGGGCATGGTGGGGGCGGCGGTGCTGCGGGCTCTCCGGACCCCTCTCCTCCGGACACTAGCGGCGGCCTCCTGCAGGTGCTCTGCCCCGGTGGAGACCCTCCTGTCGCCGGCTCCCCGTGTGGTGTCTCCCCCGTGGTCCAGCTGCTCTGTGCGGCCGCTGCAGCTCTGCTCCGCGCTGTGTGCCGGACACAACAAGTGGTCCAAGGTGAAGCACATCAAGGGACCCAAGGATGAGGCGAGGGGCAGGATGTTCATGAAGTTCGGCATGATGATTAAAATCGCAGTGAAAGGTGAGGCTGCGGAGGGACGGTCACATACAGTGCCTTGCATAAGTATTCACCCCCTTTGGACTTTTCTACATTTTGTCATGGTATAACCACAGATTAAAATTTATTTCATCGTGAGTTTATGTAATGGACCAACACAAAATAGTGCATCATTTGGAAGTGGGGGGAAATATTACATGGATTTCACAATTATTTACAAATAAAAATCTGAAAAGTGTTGAGTGCATATGTATTCACCCCCTTTACTGTGAAACCCCTAACAAAGATCTGGTGCGACCAATTGCATTCACAAGTCACATTTGCAAGTCACATAATTAGTAAATAGGGTCCACCTGTCTGCAATTTAATCTCAGTATAAATACACCTGTTCTGTGACGGACTCAGAGTTTGTTGGAGATCATTACTGAACAAACAGCATCATGAAGACCAAGGAGCTCACCAAACAGGTCAGGGATAAAGTTGTGGAGAAATATGAAGCAGGGTTAGGTTATAAAAAAATATCCAGAGCTTTGAACATCTCTCTGAGCACCATAAAATCCATCATAAGAAAATGGAAAGAATATGGCACAACCGCAAACCTACCAAGAGGAGGCCGTCCACCCAAACTGAAGAGTCGGACAAGGAGAAAATGAATCAGAGAAGCAACCAGGAGGCCCATGGTTACTCTGGAGGAGTTGCAGAGATCCACAGCTGAGGTGGGAGAATCTGTCCACAGGACAACTATTAGTCGTCTACTCCACAAATCTGGCCTTTATGGAAGAGTGGCAAGAAGAAAGCCATTGTTGAAAGGGATCCATAAAAAATCCCATTTGGAGTTTGCCAGAAGCCATGTGGGAGACACAGCAAACATGTGGAAGAAGGTGCTCTGGTCAGATGAGACCAAAATTGAACTTTTTGGCCTCAATGCAAAACGCTATGTGTGGCGAAAACCCAACACTGCCCATCACCCTGAGCACACCATCCCAACAGTGAAACATGGTGGTGGTAGCATCATGCTGTGGGGATGCTTCTCTTCAGCAGGTACAGGGAAACTGGTCAGAATAGAGGGAAAGATGGATGGAGCCAAATACAGGGAAATCCTTGAAGAAAATCTGATGCAGTCTGCAAAAGACTTGAGACTGGGGCGGAGGTTCATCTTCCAGCAGGACAATGACCCTAAACATACAGCCAGAGCTACAAAGGAATGGTTTGGATTAAAGAATGTTAATGTCTTAAAATGGCCCAGTCAAAGCCCAGACCTCAATCCAATAGAGAATCTATGGCAAGACTTGAAGATTGCGGTTCACAGACGGTCTCCATCCAATCTGACTGAGCTTCATCTTTTTTGCCAAGAAGAATGGACAAACCTTTCCATCTCTAGATGTGCAAAGCTTGTAGAGACATACCCCAAAAGACTTGCAGCTGTAATTGCAGCGAAAGGGGGTTCTACCAAGTAGTGACACAGGGGGGTGAATACTTATGCACCCAACAGATGTCAACTTTTTTGTTCTCATTATTGTTTGTGTCACAATAAAATTTATTTTACAACTCCAAAGTACTATGCATGTTTTGTTGATCAAACGGGAAAAAGTTTATTTAAGTCTATTTGAATTCCAGTTAGTAACAGTACATAATGGGAAAAAGTCCAAGGGGGGTGAATACTTATGCAAGGCACTGTATCTACAGTCCTGCCCTGGACCCGCAGCTAACATGTCACTTGTTGTGGTTTCACCAACAGAAGGTGGATCAAACCCGGACATGAATTTAAACTTAGCTCACTTACTGGAGCAGTGCCGGACCAAGAACATGCCCAAAGCCTCCATAGACGCAGCCATCAAGAGTGCGGTAGGTTGACAACACTGGCATGGGGAAATAAATCACTCCACCAAGTTTCATAGATAGATAGATAGATGGATAGATATACACATCAAAACAGCTAAAAGAATAATAAAGGTCAAAATTAGTCAAGAATAAGTTCACTGCAGTGAGATGAGAGTCCAGCCACCAGAACTACTACAGAGATGTCACTTGAAGAAGTATGTGCTCATGGAGATATTGACAATACAAATATTTTAAGTAAGTGACCTGATTGAAAGACAAATATAAATACAGATTTAAAGGTAAAAAAAGCTCACTTCATCAAAATCTGTCCTGTATCTTGCTCAAAAACAAACCAACCAACAAACAGGGGTGAAAACATAACCTCCTTGGCAGAGGTCATTAAGTTTTAACGTAAATTTCTGTCACACAAATAGCTCCAGTGCTCCATTCTCTCAGTCTCTGGAAAGATGAACACCGCTCCTCTAAAAAGACAAAAGAAAGTAAATAATAATAATAATGTAATGTAATGTAAATAATGTCCTCTCTTCTGGTTCTGCAGGAGAAAGCCAAACCAATGTCCCAACAAATGTTTGAGGCTCGGGGGCCAGGTGGATGTCTGCTGCTCATCGAGGTCCTCACCGACAACAACACCCGCAGCCACCAGGAGGTGAAACGCCTGCTCAACAAGAACGGGTCAGAAATTGTATTATATGTACCGGTACTGGAAGTTAGTTGCAGTGGGTGTTTTGCAAAAAGCTGCTAGATACTTTGTGTACTGTGTACTGTATTGTTCCTGCAAGATGCAAGAACATAGAAGGTAGAAAGTGATGATACATCATTAAATCAAATTATGCATTAGTATCATGCAATACATAGTTATTGCTGAGCACTGGTCAAGCCTGTGTCTCCTACCAAAGTGTAATAGCTAGTAACTACAGTTGATTAGTTTTATTCCAAATTCATTAAATCTGCCGCTATATATTTAAAAATACATAAATCACAACCACCTGCCTTTTGCTTTACCTTACAAATACAAAAGTGAATGGATGTGACGTCAATGTGATGTTACTGAAGGTGTAATTCTCTGCTTGTCCACAGTGGGATGCTGTCGGACGGGGTCCGCCACAACTTCACCAAGAGGGGGATGGTGGGGGCGGCCGGCGACACCATCTCGGCGGAAAGAGCTCTGGAGCTGGCCATCGAGGCCGGAGCCGAAGACGTCCAAGAGACGGAGGATGAGGAGGAGCTGCCTCTCCTGAAGGTCAGAGAAGAAGAGACGTCTCCTCAGTGCAGACGCACGAGGAGACAATGATGCCAATAGCAGCAGCTGTGGTTGTTGAATTGACATTTTAAATGAACGTGTGTGCCTGAATGTGCTCGGACCAGTGGTATTCAGTTAGAATTCAAAGAGCTCCAGATAGAGATGATGTCACGGTCCTGAACATCCGACTGTCTGAATGTTGATTGGGAGTTTTCCTGTGTTTTCTGTTGCTTCTTACATTTTACAGAATGAAGGGGCTTCCTGTTACAGTTGGACTCATGCTTTGATTTTTTCTCCCTCCAGTTCATTTGTGACACGACAGAGCTGAGTAAGGTGCGAGCCTCGCTGGAGAAGCTGGGGATGCAGATCACGTCTTCTGGGATGGAGTTTGTTCCCAGCAACATGTCGTCTCTGGACCAGGACCAGCTGGAGGCTGCCTCATCACTAGTAGAGGCTCTGACTGACTGTCCAGAAGTAGTTAGAGTGTGGGACAATATCCAGGCTGACAGCTGAGGACGACCCCCGGACACCGGGCTGGACACGGAATAATGTGGAATATTAATTTACACAAAGAGAGGTTTTGATAACCTTCTACATCTGTTGGTTCTGATACTGAAGCTTGTTGCGTCATTATATGTTTTTGCCCATTTTGAAATCATCTATATGGAAAAAATGAAAGAGAAAATAAATATAGATTTATTCATAATTTGTGTCTGGTTTGGTTTTTTGTCTTTCAAGAAAAAAGTTAGATTACCAATTTAAAAAGTTTAAAGAGTAGAATTACTTTTTCCCTAGTTGATAAATCAGGCAAAACTGTATTTATGTTAAGTTGATGGGGATAAAAGTATACAGACGACTGAAGGTCAGAGCTGAAGGACATTTTGAGCCAATGTCATCACAGGTCATTACCCCCTCATATTACTGTAGTGTCAACAGTGGAATCAATAAGATCCCACATGAACTGCATCCATGCAGCATATTGAGCGGATACTATACATTCAGCTGATTTTATGATTTTTGCACCAAGCTGACATGTACATCACAGACTGAACTATATTTTAAATGTCCAGCGCAGAAGCCCAGGAGAGTGTTGAAATGGTAATTTGATGTTAATGGGGAAGTCCTGTGCACCAGCTCTCAGCCCATTTGCTCTGTTTATCAATGTCCGTCATAGATTTTTCTGTCAGTTCCTCTCAGCTATAGTATGGCATCGATTGTTTCCCAGAGTTAGTGAATGTCGCGCCGCAACATGCGAGCTGCAGGCCAGTCCTCTGCCCCGTGCCAGAGCGGAGGGTTCAGCATCGACGTCTGCGTCCAGCAGAAAAAACAGACGTGCATTTGTTTTGGGTAAATATGAAGCAAGAAAGAGGAGAGTGAAGGTTTCTTCAAACATACTCGTCCAAACTAAAGTGTTCAGGAGGATGGAAGTTTGAGGGATGGCTGCGTGCTGGTCAAGATCGAGGAGGATCTGATATTCTGGTGTCAAATCAGGTGAGTTGTGTTTATGACTGGAGTTCTGAACCTGAGAGTTGACAGAGAGCTCATCTTTCGGCTGCTGCCTTCTCTGTGCAGTTAAACCTTGTGAGACTTTCCTGTGTTTGAGGACAGAGTGTTTTCGGGAGGGGCAGAGCTAGATGGGCATTCTGGGAAATCAGAGTAGAGAGGAATTGGTCGTAGGTTGCAGTGAATATTTAACGTCCCCGAGTATAGTTCCCTTTTTGGCATCCAGGGAAAATTCAGATTGAAAAATAACAAGGCAATTTAGAGGGGGTGGAGGTTCTATTTATAGATTGATTGATTGACCATGTCAGTCTGAATTGGGGAGAGTTGGGAAGACATGCAGCAGACTGACATAGTTTTAATTTATATAAAGTTTTCTCAACTATACCTCCGTATATGGAGATGAACTAGCAGGCGCCCAATATATAGAGGCTTTCATTAGAAGTTTATTCTTAATTAGTTAATGAAAGGATTAAAGTTGAGCATAGCAAGAAAAGTACGTCACAAACACAATAGTGTACGAGTTGTAGTAACCAAATGTCTTCGTTGAAAATTAGAGGAACCAAAGTACCAAAGAGGTTGTTTTCATCTATGTGGCCTAAGTATAAATAAATAATGGGATAACCTGTAATCCAGCAGAGCTCCATGTCTGAGTCCGACCTTATGAAGAGCGGGGGAGCCGGCAGCAGGGGCCCCGAGTGCCGCTCGCCTCCAACCCCCAGGGCGGAGCTGCTCAGCCCCTCCAAGGTGAAGGACTGCTCTCAGCACGTCACAGAGAAGGTCACGCAGGTACAGGGGCCAGGAACCTCGCACAGGGCTCACTCAACAGTTTACACACTCATTCTTGACCAAATTTCAAGTGAGAGTCCGTGACACTAACGGCCTATGATGCTTTAGAGGATTGTCAGGTTATTTTAAGAGCCTTCCAGGAAGTTGGCATGATGGAAAACTGGTGTTATTAACCTGCTGGTGGAAAATCAGTAGGTTGTTTAGCGGCTGAATGTTTTTCTCCTGGGTGTGAAAAGCAAATTTACATGTAGCCACAGTTCAATGTGAGACCTGCTGCTGCTGTTGCAGCCCCGGGGCTCAGCATTCTGCATCACTGCACTCGCAGGACGCTGATATGAAACAAACACAAAGGAAGTCTTTGCAATGACCCCGCGACCTTGGTGCACAGGGTCACGTGTCGATCCCTGTCTGCGTGTCTGTTTATCTGATGGTCTTTCACGGGTACCTGTTTGTGAAGCTGCGTGTTCTATCAGCGAGATTTATCAGGGCAGCAAGCATCACTTTGAAATTGAGCGAGAGAGAACATGAGGACTTTGGCAGCACATGAACTCATGTGTCGTGTGTCTGTGACGCCCAGTTTATCATTACAGCTCCAGGCCACCAGCATCAGTCAGCTCAGGCCGGGTTGATTACAGCACTCTGCTCCTGTACCTTTGCTCGGGTTTTTATCTTTTGCGATCTTGAAATTGAATTCTATAAATATTAAGTGGATGTAAACTTTAGTAAAGTCCAAGATTCACCAATGACACGATGGTCAAGGATATGTTGGAATTACAAGGTCGTAGAGCGTGCAGCCTCCACCAGCTCCATCAAAACACTGCGTCTTCTACAAAGGTCTGTTGGGATCAGAAACCTGTTTCTTCTAGAGAATGTATTTGGTTTAGTGTCCACTTCATCAGAATATCTTGTTTTCTCAAATTGCAACTAAAAGTTTAACATGAAGTTTCCCCCTGAAAGACTGAAATTCTGTGTTTGTACGTGAGAATCATTGCATACTGCTGAATTCTTTATGCTCAGGTACTTTCTCTGGAGTCGGATGTGCTTCCTGAATACAAACTCCAGGTGCCAGATACAACATGGCTGATCTTGCTTCACTACAGCACCTTCAAGGCGTTTTGGGATTGGATCATTCTCCTGCTGGTCCTCTACACGGCCGTCTTCACTCCTTACTCGGCCACCTTCCTCTTGGACGTGCACGGGGATTTACGTCAAAGGATCTGTGGCTACACGTGTAACCCTCTGAATGTGGTGGACCTCATGGTGGACGTGCTGTTTATTGTGGATATAGTCATCAACCTTCGCACGACGTACGTGGACAAGAACGACGAGGTGGTGACACAGCCGAGCCGGATCGCCAAGCACTATATTAAAGGCTGGTTCCCTATTGATCTGTTTGCAGCGATCCCCTTTGACCTTCTCATATTCAGATCTGGCTCTGATGAGGTAAGAACTTTGATTGTTCTCACTGTTATTATTATTTTGGCAGTGATCCTTAGATATAACTGAGCTGTCTTCAAGTGTCTTGGTTTCAGAAACAGCTCCGACAAGATGGTTCTGTTTTCAACTCTGTCCGTTTGGTTGTGACCAAGATTACACAAAGACAACTGTGTATATTTTGACGAGACTTAGTTGAAGTAGGCTGTTTGGGTAAGGGAAGAACTCATTACATTTTGGTGCAGTTTCGAATCAGGGAGCAGAAGTAACTACTGAATTCGCCAAGGCCCCAAAATCCCCTTAATTTCAATCAAGCTTTAACAAATTCCTTGATATCTTGGATCCCCCCCTGATCGGGATTGGTACTGTCATGGGAATTTCTCAATAGTCAAGCACAAGTCATTACAATGTCTTTCTGGAAGTTTATTCTACATCTGCAGATGGGCATCAATGTACAAGACCATGGAATAGATTTCATACAATGAGCAATGACATACAGGAAAAGCAACACTTTATACATCTCCAAGCCCCTCCTAGAGAGGAGATAAATGTTATCGATCAACCTCTTTCATGTTAAACAATAGGTGACCAATATCCTGTCACCTAATCTTTCCCAGACCTTTGGAATGTAGCATCTGTTTTTCAAGATCCCTTGAGTAGTTTACAAACACAAATCCTCTGTTCTGTTAAATCTTTGTTTGGTGACCTCGTCAGTGAGGATGTCACATAACAGGTTTGAGTGCAACCCTGACTTCTCAGGCAACATTTGTTATCTTTCAAAACATCAAAGTAGTTCCTCATATCAATCATTGCCCTAATAGTAAAATTTCTATCACAGTACCAAATGTTAATGGTTTCTTCTTTGACCCAAACCGCATCCTTCCATCAAGCTCTGTGGAAGTCCATCTCGCAGTTCTTCCGTAATCGTGCTTACAAATGGTCAGGGGTAAAACGTAACCCCCTTGACTGAGGTTACGGTTTTTAAAGCTACTCTTCATCGAATGGTCATTTCCATGCCTAACCTCTTCTTCCCTGCTGTTATCGGACACCAAAGATGGCCACCTTGACAAGCCTGCTGAAAACCGCTCGGCTGCTACGATTGGTCCGCGTGGCAAGAAAGCTGGACCGATACTCAGAATATGGAGCTGCCGTCCTCTTCCTACTCATGTGCACCTTTGTCCTCATCGCCCACTGGTTGGCCTGCATTTGGTACGCCATCGGCTTTGTGGAGAGGCCCTACACGGAGACCGGCTGGCTGGACAACCTGGCTGAGCAGCTGGGCAAGACGTACAACGACAGTGACTCCAGCTCCGGTCCGTCGGTCAAAGACAAATACGTCACCGCTCTGTACTTCACACTGAGCAGCTTGACGAGCGTCGGGTTCGGCAACGTTTCTCCAAACACCAACTCAGAGAAGATCTTCTCCATCTGCGTCATGGTGATCGGATGTGAGTTGAGCAACACTGTTAAAATGACTGGCCTTAAATACACTCATAAACATTAGTCAACTGAAATATCCTGGGTCTTATTGTTCGATTGTGTGTGTCCTCTTCTGCCTCAGCTCTAATGTATGCCAGCATATTTGGGAACGTGTCTGCCATCATCCAGCGGCTGTACACGGGTACAACCCGCTACCACACCCAGATGCTGCGAGTCAAAGAGTTCATCCGATTCCACCAAATCCCTGGTTGCCTGCGTCAGAGGCTGGAGGAGTACTTCCAGCACGCCTGGGCCTACACAAACGGCATCGACATGAACGCTGTAAGTCAAAACGAAGACAGTTTGCAGGTGGTTGTTCAGGGATCAGGTTTTGCTTCTAATCGCTGATTATTCGATTGTCTTTGTCCCATATTCAGGTGTTGAAGGGGTTTCCAGAGTCACTGCAGGCCGACATCTGTTTGCACCTGAACAGATCCCTCCTGCAGAACTGCAAGGCCTTCCGCGGAGGCAGTCAAGCGTGTCTGCGCGCCTTGGCCAAGAGGTTCAAGACAGTCCACGCTCCTCCAGGCGATATCCTGATCCACTACGGAGACATCCTGGACTCCGTGTTCTTCATCTCGCGTGGTTCGATCAAGATCCTTAGGGATGATTTGGTGGTAGCCGTATTAGGTAACATCTAATTACAAAGTAGCGCCTGAAAATCTCCTAAATCAAACTTTAAAGACAGCAGCTACTCGAATAAAACATGTTCATGCTCTTGCAGAAAGGAATGACATCTTTGGCGAGCCTTTCCACCTCTATGACGACCCGGGGAGGTCCAACTCCGACGTGCAAACCATCACCTACTGTGACCTGCACCGCATCCAGAGGGAAGACCTGCTGGAGGTGCTGGATATCTACCCCGGCTTTGCAGACAAGTTCTGGAGGAACCTGGAGATGACCTTTGACCTGAGAGACGTACGTTGGACGCTTTTTGTTAAGGAAACAGATAAGACCTTAGTATTTTGTATATCACAGAATCGTGAGAATGTCTTTTTTCCCCCTGTGTTCATCAGGCCGATCAAGTCCCACCAATAATAACAACTGATGACTCTGGAGACGACTGTGGATATCACCACAAGCCAAGACACAAGCTCCACTCCCTGGACTGCAGAATCCGACCAGGTGAGATATGTAGTGAGTTGAGTGTTTTTATATCAATCCTCTGATAAATTACTGCATAGGTTGTACTGCAAAGAAGTAATACTGATGATCTGTGTAGATAAATACTGTAACTTGAGTTCTGGAAATTCTCTTCCGTGAACAGATGGAATCGATCATGAGGATTCTTACCCCCTTCAGTCCTTACGTCATCGTCACTCCCCCTCCCAGGCCCACTGGGACGACCGCTGCAGCTGTGGATCCCCGTGCTCCCAGTCCAGCGAGGACCTGGAGACGACGCTTGCTCACGGGGCCAAAGTAGAGCTTTGTCCTCCAGAAGATGCCGCGCGGGACTACTCCCCCTCTGTGGTGCAGCTGCTGCCCCCGACTGGCACATCAGTGGGGAAGGAAGCAGGGGACAGAGGACACCAAGGTGGGTGGACAGCGTTCTCGATTGTCCTGGAAGGAGACACAGGATGTGAACTTTGTAAAAACTTACAATCTAATTATATGAATTATACTTGTTTTATTTTCCTCAGCTTCATCTGTGAATGTGCCGGCGATGTATCGCTACTGGCCTGACCGACAGTCACAGCAGTTTTCTGGCCGCGCATGGCGATCGTCTTCTGTCCGCAACTCATACCATCCACCGCCGTTCACAGAAGAACGGCCCATTGAGCTGGAGTCTCGACTGGAGGTTTTACATTCACAGCTCAACAGGTGAATTTTCCTTATACTCCTTATTTTCCTTATAAAGTTTAAGTTTCATTAAAATAGTATTTTCTCTGTAGCTTCTGTGCGTAAAGATTATCTTTCCACGTTCTTCTCCAGACTGGAGACTCGCATGACAACCGACATCAGCGTCATCCTCCAGCTTCTCCAGAGGCAGATGGCTCCCGTGCCTCCAGCTTACAGCACTGTATCATCCAGTACCCTCCCCTCCAACTCACCCAGTCTGTATGGGACTGGGACACCAGTGGTGCACAGCATGTATCCCAACTCTCCCATACAGATGGACTCACAGGTAAAGACTAATGCCACAACTAAAAGGTCTCCATGTGAAATCACATTTAAATTCAATCCATGAAGATTTTATTTGGATCTGCGCCAACTTGCACACACTAATAAATATCAATCCACTTGTAATTTATACTTTTACTTAAAGGTTCAGTGTGTAGGATTTAGGGACATCTAGTGGTGGAGTTGCATGTTGCAGCTAAATACCCCTCACCCCGCCCTCCCCTTCCAAAGAGAAAGAGAACCTGTGGTAGCCTTCAGTCATAAAAACTCAAAAGAAGTCTAGTTTGTCCAGTCTGGGCTACTGTAAAAAAACATGGCCGCCTTGGTAGAGAGGACTTGCTCTTGATGTAAATATAAAGTATTTAAATATAAAAGGCCCATTCTAGGGTAAAGAAAATAACAATTCGTACAATTTAGATGAAACACACTTTGGAAAACATCACTAGGATTATTTTATATTCAGTTCCTGCCAATAGATCCCTTTCACCTGAAAGTGAAACGTTCTCATGTCTCCTCTCCACATTCACCCAGAGGTCCCAGGAGTCTCTGTCCAGCGGTATCCCCGTGACCGTGGCCTCGGACGACACCATGTTCATGACCGTCACCCCCGAAGCGGAGACCCGTCCGGGGTTAACTCCTGAGCCGCCCCGGCCGTCAGACAAATCCTCCCTCGTGGAGAACCCCCGGCTGTGTGGGAGCCTCCGCTGCCCGTCGCTGCCGGAGAACCTGGACATCAGCTCGGGACTGTCTGAGATCCAGAAGCATCTGTCTGACCCGGTGCTGCCCGTCATCTGAACGCCTGCAGTAGAAGAGACAGTGTGACCGAGAGAAAGTAGTAAAACACCGCTGCTTGAAGATGTGAGGAAGAGTCCAATAATCTGCTATCAATACAGGACAGGAAGTAGTGTCTCAACATCAGATAGTGGAGGCCTGCAAGGATTTCTGACTCACACAGGATTACACTCAGTCAGCGATGTGTACTACAGTTATCACACTTCCCACAAGACATCTGCTGATTTACAGTTTGTGCATGAGTCAGATCTTCATGGTTTCCGTTTTGTGAAACCACTTCTGTTGTGGTTCAATTCTCTGTATTTTTCTTCCTGTTGCTGATCAGGTCCGAGTCTCTATCACAGATTAGAGCCTGATTTACACTGAGTCCACAAATCCATCAGCAATATTGTTATGCACGAATAAAGGAAAAGTTTCCACCTTGAATAGGCTCATCTGGTTCTCTCTAGATTTAGAAGAAAAAGTAAATCAGAGCTAGTACATCAAACTTGGTTTGTTAAATTTCCAACAATGTCCAAATACTCATTTAAGAAAACCTGCCCCCGGCACATGGGCTGAATTTCTCATAAAACCATTTTGAAGAGGAGCCATTGAATGTGGAGAATAAACCAAGATGCATTGGTTCCGATTACTTCAGAGAAAGGTTTTTATCGACCCTGCTCCACTTGTGTTTCCAGCCAGATTCTGATTCCACTGTCACATCAGCGTTGACATTGATTGACAGCGCTCGTGATCTTGTGTCAGTTTCCACACAGTTACAATCTCTTTTCTCTCAATCTATCATTTCTAACTGTACATTTGTACGATATAAAGTCTCATCAGTGTGTTAATGAGTCGCTGAGTTCCTATTGTCTACATATAAAAAATAAAATGTGTGTGTAATGGTTTAAACTGTGATGAAAAGGGGGGGTTGTTTGTTTCTGTTTATAATTAAGTTAGGTTAATAAAGTTAATGTTGCAGAAATGACAGATTATGGTCATTTAATACCATTAAACTGTTATGTACTGGTTTTCAGTGGAATAAAACACATTTATATAAATCACAAAAACAAGTGAATACAATGAAACGAATGAAAATGTATAAATATTGAGGCCAAACAACGTGTAACTGTCTGTTGGTTGATTAGACGACCTGCTGAGAGACTGAAGGGAATTGAACCTTGCAACACTTGTTTTTGTCTCGGTGCTTGTTCCAGTTTTCTGATGCAGTGCGATTTGGTATTGTTGTGTAACAAGGTCAAGCAGTGGGATCAGCTTGGATATTTTCCAGATATGTCTTCCTGAAATCTACCAGAGGAACTCGCATGGGACAACAGAAATGCTCGAGTCAGTTTAGTCAGATATTTACGTGCCTGGAAGCAGCTATTGTGAAAAACGTTACACACGTCATCTGCATCAACTTGGCACCAACACAACACTGTTGCTTTGTCCTGTGAACGTTGCTGAGAATGGTTTCGCCCACTGTACATTATTGATCTCTCCCTCGGCCGTATAGGCCAGCATAGGGTCCTCGATGGCCCCCGGCATCTGCTGGATGTCCCAGATTAGAGCCTGGTGGTCATCCGCTATAGACGGAGATGAGGGGAAGAGGTTTGATTTGAATCGATTTATCTTGTTTGGACAGGAAGAAAATCATGTTACTAAACACCACATGCTGCTGGCCTGATTCTGCTCAGTAGCTGTTGGACACCAGGTTGTTTTTCCATCCAGCAGGACAGAAAGACATTGAGACAAGATGAGAGGAAACACAAAAACACAGTTTCTAGTATTGTACCACAGGAGCAATTGACTGACTGCAGTCAATTGAATTTCACACAGTATTGTGTATGTGACTGTGCTGTTTAGATGCTTTGGTCAAACGTATCTCGGTGAATGAGATTAACTTCAAAGACCATCCAGAGATTCTGTTGCAGACATCAAAGCCTCTTCTTCTCTCTAGTTCTGGCTCTATCGTAGTTTTCAGGTTTGATGTCGACAAACATGTGTTTACTGTCACAACGTTGAGACGAGTTCACACGTGTGTCAGAAGAAGGACGTCCCCTTGTGGTCAACGTCAGCGGCTGCAGAAATCAAACTTATAATAATTTATAATAATAAAGATAATGTCTCTGCTCTCCTCCTAAAGCAGCTCCTCGACCTCTGCACGGAAAAGCAGCTGGAGAGCACAAAAAAATGACAACTGATTTGGTTTTGGGTTTTTCTTTTTCCAACTGCAACAACAACAGTTTGCAAATTTACATTTAAATCAACATTTACATCCCCTCCGAGAAGCTGAGGTCGATGGTTATTTAAAGGCTCGGAGTGTTTTCTATACGTTATTATTATTAGCTTTACATATTTTTCCCTCTCTTTTGGCATCGACTCTTTTCCAAGATCATCGCTAAAACTCATATTTCCTCCTCATTTAAGCCATGTTGTTTTTATGTAATGATATTTTGTTCCGACATTCATGGTCCCGGATGATAAATCAAAAGACAAATATTATCCATTCTGCCCGGAGGAGGAACCTCATTGGTTTTCACTTAAAACCTAAAATATCTATCAAGTTTTTGATCAGATTTATTTAGAACAGATCAAAAAAATGGAAAATTACAAATAATAATGTACAGTTCACGGGGAGGCGGGGCTTATTTTTAAAGCCTCGACCTAAATATTGTATAAAACAAAGTTGACGTGCAGAAAATAATGTGACTACTTGAGACACAGATTAGAAACAGCAACACCACCATCAATCCAGAAGTCAACTGACAGAAGCAACAGACTCAGAGGGGACAGCATCCTCCACCGACTGAACCTGCTGTGCACTGGGACTCACTGTTTTGTTTAATTAAGTATTTAAAAAGCTTTTCTTTGTGCTTCACTGACGCCGCTGACCTGCCCGTCACCTCAGAGGAGATCAGCTGATGGTGCAGAGTCAACACAGAAAACACTGGTTTTGGATAACAACCATTAAACCCATCATTACCCCTGTGAACCCCCTGTAACCTGTGGGTTTGCTGGTTTCCATAAATGCTTTTGCAAAACAGCCACTGACACATTTGACTGATGCCTCAACACAAACCGTGTGCAGCAGCTTTCAAAGACGTGTCCCACTTCCATCAACGCAACAAGTCACAGGAGTCTGCAGCACAACAACCTCCTCAAGGTAGAGTGTTCACCAGCAGGGATCAGTATTCTGACGGGGTTCCTGTTTGTTGTAGATTCTTCTTTATCACGAACGTATTTTTCATGCTCTTAAACACCACACCTGTGTTCCCTCAGGTCTTGAAATCTCCTGCTCTGCCCAGTCGTGATGCTTCGGACACATTTTGGCTCCAACACCTCTGGCTCATCCCACTATGATTTTTTCGAATGCTCAGGTTATGAGTCAAGCAAGTACATATGGGTCTTTTGCACATTGCTGTGCTCGGTTGTTGGTTTTCCTGCATGCGTTGCGATCCTCTGGGAGATGTTTCAGACTCGCAGGAGAGGAAGTCCCCTCACACCACATGCTTTTTTCATCCTGAACCTAACCGTCATGGATGCTTTCTTCTTGGCCTTCATCCCACCTGCAATGATAAATCACTTATTTTGGCAGCATGTATGGTTTGATTATATCTGGAACGGTGTTTATGGCTTGAATATGTGTGGGAGACCCTTGCTGATGGTGTGCGTGTGTCTGGACTGCTACCTGGCTGTGGTTCATCCAATCACCTATCGTACCAGGAAGAGTATGACGCCCCGGGTCGTGATGGCCGCCATCGTCTGGACTTTGACGGTTGCCTATGGTCTCGTATCAATGACTCACACCCATTTATACATAACCATGTTAATCCCAGCGCCATTTATAGTAGCCATTCCAATGATTGGCGTGTGTGATTATTTCATCCTTCACACTTTGATCAAGTCCGAACAAGGCAAGAAAAACATCCACCCGCAGAAGCAGAGAGCTCTTCAGACCCTGATCGACAGCCTGGTCCTGACTCTCGTCTCCTACCTTCCACCAGTGCTCATGTACATATTTGGCCTTTCTCTCATCAGCGACATTCAAATCTTACTGTGTGTCATTTCTATTCCGGCCACCATTACTTCCAGTCTGGGATCTGCTGTCATGCCTCTTCTCTACCTGCATAACATTGGGAAACTGGATCGTTTCAGGTGCGGATGCTGCAGGAAAACTTAACTCACCTCGTCTCCTTCCTTTCAATTCAGGCTGAGGTAGAAGCTCAGTTTTTTTGTCCCATTGGGACATGTTTTTATGAGTTTTCCTGTTATTTTGTTCTTATATGTTGTTTCTCATTTCTTTTAACATGTTTGTGTTGTATTTTTGCATGAATATTTGTATTTTGCTGTGATGAAAACGTACTTTAAAACGTAGAAGAAAAGTTCAATTGTAGTTCTCCTTCATACTTTGATCTTTATCCTCAAGACTCGAGAGCTGTTTACCTAATGTTCATATCGAAGTCATGAATGAATAGTTGTGCTACAAAATAAAAACGTACAATGAATAATAAAGTGTATTTACTCAGTAGGAACCAAGCTAATCACACTGTAGGGAACTGCTATCTATTTATCTATCTTTATGGTTGTTTCTATATATTAGCCTTGTGATACACTGGATAAGCAGCATAGATAAAAGATGGACACACATATGGGGAGATGTAGCATTTGTAGTTTGCATCTTCATCACTAGGTGGCAGGATTGTTGTTTACAGTAACTTTCATTGACTCGTGTCAGATTTTTCACATTTTTCTATCTCATAAAACTACAACAATCAGCCAGGAGACAGTTAACGACAAATTTGAATCATATTGCCTTGATAGAATCGATTCACACATTAATGGAGTTACTTTCTATACCCTGGTTGGCAGCTGTCTCTGTGTAGACCTCAGGGTTTAATTCAGCTTATATAAAAGTTGGAAAATGAGAACTGCACAAAGAAAACCCATCATTACCCCTGTGAACCCCCTGTAACCTGTGGGTCTGCTCGTTTCCATAAATGCTTTTGCATAACAGCCACTGACACATTTGACTGATGCCTCAACACAAACCGTGTGCAGCAGCTTTCAAAGACATGTCCCACTTCCAATGAGGCAACAAGTCACAGAAGTCTGCAGCACAACAACCTCCTCGCAAGGTAGAGTGCTCACTAATGTGGATCAGTATTCTGACGGGGTTCCTGTTTGTTGTAAATGGTAAATGGTTTTGTATTTATATAGAGCTTTTCTATTATTGTAGATTCTTCTTTGTCACTAATGTATTTGTCATGCTCTAAAACACGACACCTGTGTTCCTCAGATCTTGAAATCTCCTGCTCTGTCCAGTCGTGATGCTTCGGACACATTTTGGCTCCATGCATCCGTCCAACACCTCTGGCTCATCCCACTATGATTTTTTCGAATGTTCAGGTTATGAGTCAAGCAAGTACATATGGATCTTTTGCACATTGCTGTGCTCGGTTGTTGGTTTTCCTGCATGCGTTGCGATCCTCTGGGAGATGTTTCAGACTCGCAGGAGAGGAAGTCCCCTCACACCACATGCTTTTTTCATCCTGAACCTAACCGTCATGGATGCTTTCTTCTTGGCCTTCATCCCACCTGCAATGATAAATCACTTATTTTGGCAGCATGTATGGTTTGATTATATCTGGAACGGTGTTTATAGCTTGAATATGTGTGGGAGACCCCTGCTGATGGTGTGCGTGTGTCTGGACTGCTACCTGGCTGTGGTTCATCCAATCACCTATCGTACCAGGAAGAGTATGACGCCCCGGATCGTGATGGCCGCCATCGTCTGGACTTTTACGGTTGCCTATGGTCTCATATTAATGACTCACCCCCATTTGTTCCGAACCATGTTAATCCCAGCGCCATTTATAGTAGCCATTGTAATGATTGGCGTGTGTGATTATTTCATCCTTCACACTTTGATCAAGTCCGATCAAGGCAAGAAAAACATCCACCCGCAGAAGCAGAGAGCTCTTCAGACCCTGATCGACAGCCTGGTCCTGACTCTCGTCTCCTACCTTCCACCAGTGCTCATGTACATATTTGGCCTTTCTCTCATCAGCGACATTAAAATCTTACTGTGTGTCGTCTTTGTTCCGGCCACCATTACTTCCAGTCTGGGATCTGCTGTCATGCCTCTTCTCTACCTGCATAACATTGGGAAACTGGATCGTTTCAGGTGCGGATGCTGCAGGAAAACTTAACTCACCTCGTCTCCTTCCTTTCAATTCAGGCTGAGGTAGAAGCTCAGTTTTTTTTGGTCCCATTGGGACATGTTTTTATGTGTTTCCTGCTATTTTGTTCTTCCATGTTGTTTCTCATTTCCTTTAAAAACGTGTGTGTTGTATTTTTGCAAGAATATTTGTATTTTGCTGTGATGAAAAAGTACTAAAACGTAGAAGAAAAGTTCAATTGTAGTTCTCCTTCATACTTTGATCTGTATCCTCAAGACTCGAGAGCTGTTTACCTAATGTTCATATCGAAGTCATGAATGAATAGTTGTGCTACAAAATAAAAACATACAATGAATAATAATGTGTCTTTACTCAGTAGGAACCAAGCTAAGTAGGGATCTGCTATCTATTTATCTATCTTTATGGTTTTTTCTATATATTAGCCTTGTGATACACTGGATAAGCAGCATAGATAAAAGATGGACAGAATTATGGTGAGATGTAGCATATGTAGTTTGCATCTTCATCACTAGGTGGCAGGATTGTTTTTTACAGCAACTTTCATTGACTCGTGTCTGAGTTTTCACATTTTTCTAGCTCAGTATAAGCGTAATATCAAAATAATGTTTCTGTATAGATCTCAGGGTTTAATTCAGTTTATATAAAAGTCGGAAAATGAGAACTGCACAAATAAAATCCAGCATCACAACATGTGGGAGGTTTAAATGTTTTATATGCTTTTGAAAACACACAATGTCTGCAAACGATTCCATATAAAAAAAACGACCATTTCTTCATAAAATATTTTCTTATGTATTTACCCCCTGCACATTAGAGCAACTGGTCACAATGTTCAACATATTTAATCAAATTAGCTACCAGAGTGATTGTTTTTATTGATATATATATATATACACTGAACTCATATGATACACATTTACATGATGGGACTTACTGACCAAACGAGTAGGAAAGGATGCGTTATTAAACTCCCAATAAAACAGTTATTATTCATGTCCTGTCCCAATCACACGAACTGCGAAAGATAACAAAAAATAAAAAATATTCACATGAAAAGTAAAAAAAGATTAAAAAAATTCTTCAAAATGTAAGTTAGAGATATTTCATTTTATTTAAAACCTTCAGCACACTCCTGTTCTTTAAACTGGTTCTTTATTCCTCTCTGGACAATAACATGAGCATTGAGACCCATCGACACACTTCAGGTAGATTGTTAACAAATTTATGACGACAACCTTTGTCCGTTTTTCATTCAGTTTATGTTTCCTCCTTCCTTGTATCACGGTGACATAATTTATCAGCACCGAGGTCCTCAGGCTCTGTACCGGGGAGGTGATGTTTATAATTACTGGATTACGCAGAAACTACTGAACCCCTTTCCCCCTGGTGGAAGGATGCGGTATGGGTCAAGGAAGAACTCATTCAATTCTGGCACAGATCTGGACAAAGGGGCAGATCCAGGAATTTCTTTTATTGCAAGGTAGTGAGTCTTTTATTATATATTTCCCGCACAGATATCTTTGAGTGTGTGCAATCTGGTGCAGCTTGATTGAATTTAAGGGGACTATTGGACCTTGGCAGAGTTATACGCTCTAGTGAGTGCCAGTATATTCAATCTAGAATAGCACTCAATAGAGCACACATCTCCACCAAGGCCCAGCAGTCCCCTTATGAAACCACAGATTTCTCCCACTCATAAATATGAATCCCCTTTAACTTGACCTTTTATTTTTTAATCCTAAAATTCCTAAATCCACCCTCTGATCTGGGTCCAGGACTGAAGTTGACAAAAAGACCGACAGTGTAAGAGCATGACCTCTGTGGAAGTAGAAAGAACAACAGCAACTATCCAACTGTATAAAGGCGAACTGATGAGTTTCCTTAACGATGTGCAGACGACCTCTAAAATTAACAATTCATACAAAAGTGACACTACAGTGTAAACACACACACACACAGAGACATTAACTGTGGCAGCTGTGTCATGGTCTCATCATTTCCAGGTGAGATAGAGAACATCTGCGAGCTGATGTTACCACCCGCTGTGAAAACCGGGTTTTTTTCTCCAGCAGAGGTGAATTCTCCTTCCTAAAAAACACGTGGATGTCTTAGAGGAAATTGAAAATGTTACTGGCGCTACTGGGTCTTTTAATTATGATTTAAGTTTAACACACTCCTCTAGATGCAGATAAACTTTTACATTCATTAGTGTTTTTAAAACTTTTTCATAAAATACCTTTTTTATTTTATGAAAATTACACTATAATCAGTGTAATATTTTTGTAAAATCTGCTTTTTCTCTGAAAAGACACAAGGTCTTCAACTGACAGCAATAACACATGAAGGGTTTCATTTCCAAAACACTGTAGTGTGTATTCATAATAATAAAAGACATGAAAAACTGTAATATGAATCTTATCACTCAAAAATAATTCAATCAATTCATTGTTAGTATACAATAGTTGCAGGTATGGATGTAAAGTCTTATGTTTGTATTTAAAAAAAGAGGTTATTCTTAATTATCTAAGATTAGGTATACATTTTTTATATTTTTATCCTGGAACAAAACTCTTCAAAACCCGTAAGAGAACATGAAAATAAAAAGCAAGTTTTGCCAAAGACTTGAAGAGTGAGAGTGGATCTGCCTCAGACCTCCCACTCCGGACACACTCTGTTCATTGTGTGGATGACCTCTGAGAAATCACACATCTCAGGGAAGAGAAGTTCCTCCTCAGAGAACAACGTTGAATCTCAGTAGTAGCTGGTGGCAGCTGGAGGAAGAGCTGCGGCTCGTTTAGTGAACGACAAGATGCCGGGAAATTTATGTCGAGATAAAAAAAAAAGCCCCCGAACACTGAAGCACATTCTGCTGCCGGGTCTCAAACCTCCGCAGAAATGAAAAACCTTGACTTCTCTCTTTTCAAAGCTGCGACAACACCAGTCGCTGGGACGTGTGACTTGGGAGAGTACTGACTTTCCAACAAGGACATGGGGGTGGGGGTGGGTCACACAATGGCTCCATTGACTCGTGTCGACCTCCCCCGGCCCAACGCTAGTTAACATTAAAGAAAGTCTTCAAAAAAATGCTGTTGATTATTAACTGGGACGGCAGTGTGCTCTCGCCGAGTGGAATTTGAGCCATGCATTGATTATTCAAATCGAGCAGGGAGACATTTTTTGTCTCCTCAGAATCACATTGAGCTCCAGTGTCCAGTGCACAAATACACAAACAGCAGAACGACAACACAGGCTTGTTACGAGGCAGCGCTTTCCACACTGATACAGAGAGGAGGGCCAGTGGGAGAACGCAGGCAGCTGGAAGAGTCGGGGAGCAACAACAAACATCTGAAAGGCGTTTGTTTAACACCTTTCCAATGTTTAAAGCGTTTATTAAAGCGGCTCAATGCAAAAATCAACGCTTGGCTACAATATGGCTCCCCCTACAGGTTGGGATGTGTAATTCGTAAATACGAGTTGTTGCCTGAGCCTCCCGGTGCACATGGCTGAACACACGTGCATTTGTTGACAAACTGAAGATGAAGAAGCCAAGTAACCATGTTGACTGACCACGGAGAGATTTTACGCAAATACAAGTCCGACGACAACAGCAGAATCTGTCCGACAACTTTTGGTCTCTCGCTAAAGAGTGAGATGTGGTGTAATATTCACTTTATCGTTTTCTCCTCCTTGGTTTCTTCGGTGGCAGTAAAGTTGTGTCCACACTGACGATGCCTGTTGTATCTTATAGCTAGCTGCTAGCTGTATTTTTTAGTGCACTTCCAGGCCTCCAGGGGGCACTGTGGCAATAACAGACGACACCATTCTACCGGTCATAATTTTGTGTAACATCAAAATGATAATGAAGCTTTATTCTACAGTATAAAACTACCTACTGTTGCTTGAAATAACTGTTTACTTATTGAACGCACTTATTCTCTCACAAGCCACAACAAACCTTGAGGAAGAAACTTCAATGAGTAGTCTGTGATTTGTGGAAAAGCGCTGCCTCGGTGACGGGCAGAAAGAAATTCTTCATTTCTTTTGGAATATTTAACAACAGCTCATATGAATTCTTGCACAGTGATCGGCCTCTGAAACTAAAAAAGCTCATTGTGATAACACAATCTAGGGGCAGGGGGGCGGGGGGCACATGCAGTACATGTCCCTGCATAATGCATTATTTAAAATGCAAATAATTCTACCTAATACTTGGCAAAACCGTCAATCCCTGAAAGGTTTTCGCGACCCTAACTACTTGTTTACTGTGATTTCACAACAAAAACAAGAATTTACTGAGATCTGTGCGGTTTAAAATTCTGCAAGTACCTCATATCTCATCAGCCGTACCACAAAGAAGCTGCAGCCACAGACACTAACAACCACATACATCAGTGCAGCACAATGCCTCTGTCTTCTGCATACAGGAAGCCTTTCTTTCTGGGAGCATATCTACTGGCCAGATGGGCTGCAGGGCCCTCGCCGGCCAAAACAAAATGGCTTTGAGTGTACTGAAGACCCCCATCAGGTCCCGGAGAAAGTGAGCAGAATACTAAACGCAATCCTGAGTGCACACCATGGCTCACTTGTCAAAGTCTTCTATATAGTTTTTTTTTGCCCTGTTTAGCTGGACTGGAGCAAATCAGGACACGGGAGGGAAACATGGGAAATATATTTTTTTTAAAAATGCTCCACATGTAGATAAGACACAGACTAGTTAAATGACAATTAATGTTTAAAAAAAATAAACAAAGGAAATTAGCATTTGTGAATCCAGTCACTTGTTGGATTGAGTGATGATCAGACTCTTCTCATACCATGATGGGTCTCCACCAGTGACTCTTCTGCTTCTCCAGTACTGGGTTATTTACAGAGGCCAAGTGAACTTCTTTTAGACCCTCAACAGATTGCTGAGGGGAAGGCAGTAATACAAATGATGCCACAGACACCAGATTAATTCCACACAGTGTCGTGCCACAGCTGGTTGATTTGGTGACGTTTGCCAGATATCCTCACCTGGCTTGGATCTTCAGAGGATTCAGCTCCATGTGCTCTTTCCCAACGTCAAACACACACACACACGCATCCACCTTCCCTTTCTCTCACTCATCTGTTACCTCAGTAGAACTTAATCTGACTCCTCTTGAGTTCATCGCATTACTTCTGTTCCCTCTCTTCAAGTATGTCCGCTCCAGGTGTCTGCTAGTCCCAGATACTCTGGATTCTCTGCTGTGGAGGTCACAAACCCGTTCACGTGCCGGGGCATTCCTCCTGCCCCATCCCCTGCCCCTGCTACAGCGTTGGCTTTGGCCACAAGGTCCAGATAGTATGGGTTGTCAAAGGCCGGCGAGGTTGAGGAGCCGCAGCCTGGAGGGACCAGGTATCCTGGGTTTTCCACGCTTTGACCGGAGTTCAGGCCGTTGGGGAGACGCCGCTCTAGTCTGGAGCCTTTACGAGGCAGCGTGGAGGCACGATCTGGGATACCCGGTCTGAAATCCTGAACCTCCTGGTTGACGTACTCTGGTCAGACAATGGGAGAAACATCAGAACAGATTTCCAGTTCAGGGACTCAATCATACAGAAGCTACACAAATCATTTATAGTGATCAGCCGCTTATAGTGATCATCGTGGCCCAGGGGACAAACGTGACCACTATAAGCAGTTTCCACTGTATTACTTGTGGGAGGAATCTGCCACTCACCTGGACCAGTTTGATTATGATTGATTCCATGACTACGTCTGGGCAGCGAGTGACGAAACTGATGAGGATGATGAAAGCCGTTCGGCCCATCTGTCTCCAGCTCGCCTTGGCTGCCGCCGGGGTCCGTGGGGTCTTTGCAGTAGCGTCCAGGGCTGGCCGGGGGCAGCGAGGGGTCGTCAGGCCCCCCGTCGATGAAGACGGAGTCCGACTGGCTACCGGCCGAGGGGCTGCGAGCCAGCGTCTGGTGCTGAGGAGTCCAAATGCCGTTGGAGTTGCTGGCCCCTAATGGTAGGGTGGGGTACTGGCTGCGCCCGAGAGTGCTCAGGGAGGAGTACATGCTCCGAGGGACGCCGGCGATGGACGGATCGACGTCTAATTCCTGATCTCTGCTCTGCTGGTGAGAGAAGACGGAAGATTTATGATGGATAAAAAACAGACACAGTAGTGGTGAGAGGCCTTGTGATTTTTTAACCTGCACATGTGTATTCAGGGGAAAAGAAGCAACAACCATATGTGCTGGGACTGGGGTAACACAAACTCAGTCCCTGTCATCCACCACTCACCCTGTGTGACTGGTGTCTGGACGGCCCGTTGGACTGAGCCCCGTCTCCTGGAATCCTGGGGAAGAGGTTCGGCTGAGGCACCAGATATTCCTCAGCATCCAGCAGCTCCCTTATGTTGTCCCCTTCCTCCTCCATGAGCGTCCGGAAGAACTGGCTGTCCACAGGGCAGGACATGCTCATCTGCTCATCGTTCTGCAAGAAACAACACGGATGTAACAACAGCATCAAATCTGGACATGTGACAGAAGATTTTAACTAACGCTGGACATGTGCTCTACATCAGAGAAACAAACACACAGCATGAAACCTACGTACCTGAATGACTACATAACGAGGAGGGTCTCTGGCCATGACGCTGAAATCATTCACCAGATTTTTGAACTTTGGTCTGCTCTCTGCATCAATCATCCAACCTGCCGTTCAAACAAACCATCACAATGTCATTAAAGTACTCTTTAAACTACCACTACTATTGGCTCTGATGTATTAAATGATCCATTATGAAGCAAGTCGGTTCAGAGAGCATGGAAATCTCTTTTTTTTTTTAAATACAAACTTCAAAAGATTTTATCCTACAAAGTTCAACTTGACGGTTCAGGAACATTGACTCCTCTGCTTTGACCAAACAGAAATCATGTTCATGTGCGGTTTGCATATTTACCAGACCAGTAAATAATTGAATTACTTAGAACACTGAGACACAAACAGAATGTATCAACAGCCACTGACATTTGACCATGATCATGTAGACGTTGATGGTGCAGATGGGCGGCTGGGGAAGTCGTTGTCCTCCCTCCAACAAATCTGGGATTTCCCTCGCCGGGATCATGTCGTACGGTTTGGCTCCGAACGTCATCAGCTCCCAAACGGTCACTCCTGAGCAGGAGAGATACAAGGCCAGAGTAAGACACACAGCAAACGTTAGCTAACACTCGAAAAAAATTATGATTTACTGATTCACTTCATGAAAACTTATAAAATATTCAAAAAAGGAATATTAAACATCACTGACCGTAGCTCCAGACGTCGCTCTGATGAGTGAACCTCCGGTGCAGAATGGACTCCAGAGCCATCCATTTAATTGGCACCTTAAAACAAAGACACACCAGTTCTTAAACAATAAATCGAGATGCACCTCTCTGTTGATGCTCTGACAGACACAGTCGTGGTCTTACTTTCCCTCCCTCGGCGTGATACTCGGTCTCGTCTATGTCCAGCAAGCGGGCCAGGCCGAAGTCTGTGATCTTCACGTGGTTTGGGTTTTTCACCAGAACGTTGCGGGCGGCCAGATCTCTGTGGACCAGCCGGACCTCCTCCAGGTAACTCATGCCCTACACACACACACACACACACACAGATCCATCACCCAAAAATCCATGTGTCCACAAATATACAAACTGATACCACATCAAATTTAAAAAAGAAAGATAAGGTGGCAGACAAAATCAACAACATTCAGACACTTGTGCTTCACTAAATATAAGTAAACTTCTAGTTGTAATGTTTTAAGCTAAAGATGGACGACATGAAAGCTACTAAAACGTTAAGCCAAAGCGTCACCATTGCCCCCTGGTGGCTGGTAGCAGTATAGTCTATAGATCCCACCTCCTCCTTGTTAGCGGATGGGACATGGACCAAACTAAAAAGTCAAAATACACGTAAAATATACTTTTCTTGAAGATTTATGTCGTTCTTATTGCAATCATTTTTGTTGAAGGCGTCACAAGGTGAACTGTCATGACTGACAGCTGAAACTGACCATGATTGGTCAGATGGTGTATCGGTGGGATCATTGGCACAAGATGGCGTCGTCCATCTTTACACACAGTCTATGACAGACAGTCTATGACCTAGACCAACAGAGAGATGTTGTGTTTCGTGCTCACGTACCTTGGCGATCTGCACACACCAGTTGAGGAGGAACTGGGAGCAGATGTGGTCCTTGTTCTCCCTGACGTAGTCGAGCAGGCAGCCATATGGCATCAGCTGAGTGACCAGCTGCACGGTGGAGGTCAAACAGATTCCCAGAAGACGGCACACATAAGGGCTGGCCACCCCCGCCATCACATAAGCCTCCTGGGAGAACGCAGACGACAGGTGTTGAGGTGGTTGTGAAATGTTTTCATGAGTAACTGTAAGTGTTAACATGTGTACCTGGGTTATACTTACATCAAGGATCTCTTTATTGGCTTTTGGCGAGGTGTTCTCTCGTAATACCTTAATAGCCACTGGTATTTTCACGTTCTCCCCGTCCGGAGCCCACACTCCCTGAAACAGTTATCAAAACCTCATGAAAAAAGAATAACTACTGAGGCTGTATGTGTGCATCAGTGAGTTTTGTAGATTCTGTGGAAGAACTGGATCCCAGACCTTGTAAACGGTACCAAAGGCCCCTGCCCCCAGCACCCTGAGCTTCTTCAACTCCGTCTCCTTTAGGATACGCATCTGAGCCTGATTGGGTGAAGCACCACTGGGCGTCAGAGGCTCTACCAGCTGTAGACAGGAGAAAGCAGACAACAGATTCCTTCAGTAGGAACACTTAAGTAATTCCCATGGAAGCTGCTACACGTCTAAAAACAAAAACACATCCATATTGGTGACCCATGCACACCTCATATTCTTGCAGGATCCTCCTCATGGTCTCCTTCTTCTTCAGCTTCTTTTGCCTCCTCAGGTAGAAAACCAGCAGAGCCAGCAAGATGAAGAAGAGCACCACGCCACCCACTGCAGCCGCGATGGTCGTACCCGGGCTAAACAAAGAGAAACCGTTTAACACAGCTCACCAGTGAACAGATCTTGATTAAACTGAGCGGAGCACTGGGAAACTAGAAATACTGCACTGCAGTTGTATGCCTCCACAATCAAATACGGTTCCAGCATCAAATAATCCAATAATCTGTGTGTCTAAGTGAACATTTATGCCAAATTTGAAAGAATTCTCTTGAGGCTTTCTTTAGATAACATGTTAACAAGGCAAAAAAGGGTTTTATGAGATCACCACAACCTTTACCTCCAAAATCAGTTCATCTTTGAGTTCATGTGAATGTTTGTACCAAATTGGAAGAAAGATCCTCAAGATGTCTCTGTCCTGTTGCATTCACAAGACCAAGAAATGTGTTCTGTACGTTTGTGACCTTGGCCTTTGACCTTCAACCAGCAAATCCAAATCAATTCATCCTTGACTTCAGGTGAACGTTTGTAGCAAATTTGTCAGAATTCCCTCCATGGGTCCTTCAGATATTGTGTTCACATGGCAAAAAAATAGATTTTCTAGGTTACAGCGACCTTGACCTTTGTCAGTGATAGTAACAGTCTCTCACCCTGTCCTGTTATCGAGGGGGCAGCCTCTGTCGTCCTTCAACGGGCAGCTGAAACAGAAGAAACATTAGGTGTGAGATTGTTCTCATTGTGCGTGCAGCGGGTTCTTACAGCTCTGCGTCTGCGATGTGCGACCACTCACGGCAGCGAGCAGTTGTGGCTGCAGGGGAGACAGTGTCCGGACGCATTGCTGTACTTCCACACAGTCTGCTGATCCTCCTTCACGCCGCTGGGACACTGGTCCACACAGAACTCCCCGTCCTGCGATTTTTTACACTCGGTGCAATGATCTGCACCCTGAACACACAGAGAGAGATATTGTAGAAAGTATTTTAATATATTGAGTCAACCAGTGTTCACAGAGGTTACGTTACTTTATGACTCAACACATTTGGATTAGGATTGAAGTGTGTGTGTGTGGGGGGGGGGGGGGGGGCTAACTTCTGACATGCAGCTGGCCGTTTAGATGAGGCCTCTTTCAGATCATATTTAGAAATGAAATCCACCGTAATCACACTGAGCCATAACTCACCGGTCCATGACAGGAGGCGGAGCCGTTCAGAGGGCGACACTGTGCGTGACAGACAACGCACAAAGATCCGTCTGCGTATTCACGGATGTCCCTGCAACGAGCACAGAGGGGATTTAACACAACAGAGTTATAGTCTCAATGCATCCGACAGCGTCAGGAGGGAATGTGTGTTCTGAAAGGTTCTTCTTTCCTCATCAAGCACCATTATTAAAAAAAAAATGATTTTGTGTGTGGATCATTACTAGAAACGTTTGTCCTTTGTGTATATTAACTAACTTTAAATCTGTGCCATCTTGTCCCCAATATTATCATCACATGTATTCGCTTCTGCAATGATGTACAGTTGCTTTAGGGCACAATCTGAGCTAAAAGCTTTCAGATTGATTTATTGTGACTACTGTCAATCACACACATGAACTCATTCACCTTTTTACTATCAGCAAGTTGCTAAGTTTAGGTTACTTACCGGAGAACTGGTTTGAGGATTATGACTCTGTTCTATAGAACATTATCAGCCGGGTTTTTATTGACGTAGTGCAGCCACACCCTCAGAAAACCAACACACGTACACACTTTCTTACCCCTGATAGATGTCACACTGCTCTACACACTCGGTGCCACGTTGGAAAGCTTTGCAGGACACACACTGGCCGGGGCCCGGACCCCAACAGCCCCCTTCGCACAGCGGGTGACAAATGTTTCCCTCTGCCTCTGAAAATACAGAGACAGCAGAGCATGATGCACAAGGTATTTCTTACTGGCTCCTTTACAGCATTAACACTTGAATGGACTTGATGTGTTACAAGTAAGTTCCTTGTAACAGTGAAAATTATGAAAATTTTGACCTTTCTTCATGAGCAAAGTTATACAAAAACAAAAAGTAATAATTCCCTGAGAAGGACAGTGCAGTTAAGCAGCCACCTTTCCCATCAATAACTCAAGCATAACCCAATAACAAACATGCAGGTTACATAAAATAAAAATCCCAGAAAAGTATTTTTCTCTGTTGCTCTTGCTGGAGTTCTATTGGAACAATAAATGGGAGTGATCGTTGTCTCTGGTGTTACGTACCGCAGACAGCTGCGTCCTGGTTGAGGCTGACGATGCGGTGGGGTCCCTGGGTGGGATGCAGGAGAGTCCCCCAGGGCAGTGAGTTTGTGTAGCACAGCTTGGAATTGTTGTTCAACAGCACCAGACCTCCACTGACGCTGTGAAGAGAACGCAACCCAAGAGACTGGATGTGCAGATTTTGGATGGCAAGTGAAAACACTCCCCTAAGGAAAGAGGAAAAGAGGCAGTGTTGGGTTATTTCAAATCAAAAATCATCTCCCATGAATCATTTCTGCAAGATGATTTTTTAAGAATAATTCATGGATCTTGATGAAATAAAAAAAAGAGGCGCAGCAGCAGAAAAGACTGAAACTTGGACACAACTGTAAAATAAAATACATTTTGAAAAACTGGAGACAAGATAAAGGAGCAAAGTGAAAAAAGCAATTAAAAATAGACACATACTTTAATGACAGCAGAGACATAACAACACTGCTTTTATAACCAACTACCAGCTTATAAAATAAGACCTTACTATTTAACAGTTTGAAATCGTACACTTTAAACTACAGCCTAGTTTTGAGCATGCTCGTTATCCCTGGTTGATGTGAGCTGCAGGTTAAATCAACAGCACTGGCTAATAATTAGCCTTTATGACATTGAAAGTGAACAAACTGGAACCGAACACACATCTCAGACACAGAGTCGGTGGATGAACATCAACACTGAGAGAAACAGAAACTATGCATTGACTAATAAAAACATGTTTTTCTAGTCAACGTCTTCCTTCACACAAGTATTATCTTGCAGGAAGCTAAAATAACAATGAAACCCACTCCAGTCTTGTATGAGGACGATGTAAACATATATATATATATATATTTCTAACTTGACAGGTGGGGAGTTGGGGGGGGGGGGTTAATAAGAGAAAGACGGGTGAGCATTATGACACACAGGTCAGGGGGGCAGTTTAAGAGTCTTACTTGTAGAGCATCCTGCCTCGGATCACCTTCAGGTTCTCAAACACACTCAGGTCGGTCCACTCCTCTGGCCAAGCTTCAATGTACAAGTAACCTGCACGACAAGATCAGACAAAGATACTAAACTCTCCAACAGAAGAGATGTAGTACACCGGGTATAACATCTATGTAGTGTTTAAATACATTGAAACATGTTAAACTCTGTCCGGTACCTGTTAACTCCTCCAGGTGCTTGAAGGAGCTCAACTGCTCCAGAGTCACACCTGTCGTGTTGGTCTCCGGGTCCCTGGACAACGACAATAGAAAACTTGAGTAAAACTTTCATTGGATTTGAATGTTGTTCTTAAATTTTTCGAATACTAATATATCGTATACTTTGATGTGTTTTTACTCCCTTCTATGTCGTCCACTCAGGCCAATACCTTTATAATATTTGAATAGCTAACTCCAACTGTAATAGATCAACCACTAAAACTATGTCTACGTATAAGTTAACAGAGCAAGGAAGCTGTGAGTTCTTTGTTCCATCCAAACTTCCTTTGTTAGATCCCTAGAAAATAATTGTGTTGTTCCAGTCATGATCGTTACTTCAGACTAATTGCTTTTCAAGAGAAATAGGACACTGGAAATTGAAGCACAAGATAAATCATACACTTTCATTGTGAACTGTTGGTCCTCACTGGAAAATATCATTTGAAAGGATTTGGCATCTCTGCCTCAGTAGATCACGTATTGACAGGTCAAGCAACTTCGTATTAAATGTCCAGAGCACGTCCTTTATACTGTATATATTTTGAAGGTAAATCGTTTTATTCTTTAATGTCAAACTTAATCTCAATAATAATAAGAAGAAGAAGAAATCCAGGAGCAGGAAGACTCGTTCATAAATGTCACTGCAAAGGGGAGGTGTGGCTCTATGGTGGTGATTCTATCTTTCTGAGCTCAAAATGTACAAAAGTTTGATATCTCTTACCGTGCAAAGCTCTGAGAGAAGAAGGCAAGACTGCCGAAGATCTTCTTACACTTGTTGAACTCCTCCACATTAGACGATGTCACCATTATAATACCGTGGTTGTCCATGACGCCTTGGTTGTCCGTACCGAGGCCATAACACACTGCAAAACGCACCAGGGTAACACATGAATCTTAAATCCAGATAATAATCTGAGCTGAGTGCCCAAAATGTGCAGTGGATGTGCACCAGTGAACGTCCATATAAACCAGGACATTATCAGCATAGAGTGAAATACAAGCTGTGTTTCATGATCCAAAAACAAGTGAAACAAAGAGTCCAGCCTCGGGCCTCAAGCTATTTGGACCAGTAGAGGAAATGCCCCCAATTAATCGTATAATTCTTTTAAATCACATTATTAAACTCCACTCGAGAAAAACCAGTAATCCCTCAAGTGTAGAAGATCTTGTTCATGAGATCTGCCCGAGTCACAACAAGGTTATGCAGGAACAGGTTAGTCCACTTTGCACCATCGTCAGCGCGCGATGCCTCTGAACATTAGTACGTGCAGCAGAAAGAATCTATAACATCATCTATAACATCATCTATAACATCATCTATAACATCATCTATAACATCATCAATAACATCCTCAGAGCCGCATAATATGAAAGCAGGTTTTCTCCTGTTGGACTCCTGGAGGAATTGTACCTTTGGGACAGTCTCCTTCGCACGTCCTACAGATCTGTGTCTCGTTTCCATCAGGGTTGGTAATGATAACTTCCTGGTTGGCTTTGGGACAATTCAAAGTACAGGCCACATCCATAGCCAGGTAGTTATCTAGAGACAGGGAGATAAAGGAAGGGAACAAATTAAATTATAGATGATTCCCCACAAGAAACACTGAACCATCAGTTGCACAGTGGCCACGAGAAGAGCAAGAGAAATTCTCACAAGGACACGTCTTGATGCAGGTGGCTCCAAAGTTGAACTTCTTGTCTGGGTTGGGTTTGGACTGGTAGGTGAGGGGGTCGTAGATCGTAGGTGGAGGACAGTTCCCCTTACACACACCGCTGTCGTTCAAGTGACGGCAGGCCTGGAGGGAGGAGGAGCCAGGGAACACGTTACTCAAGAAAGGTCAAAGGACTGTGACATCACAGCATGCTCGTGTGTACATGTGTGTAGAAGTTTGTGTGTTCTACCAGGCAGTCAGAGTCTTTCGGTCCTGTGCATCCAGCAGCACACTGCTTGTGACAGCAGTCGTTGGACAGAGGACCTTTGCACCGCTGACAGCCAGATGCACAATTGATACGAGTCACTTTGAATAAAAAAGGGGAAAGGTTTTCACTGCTGTGATTCTTCCAAATGTAAAACCAAACAGCGTCACGTTCATGCTATGCACTTTGTTTTAACTCACAGGCTTGGCAGTCCTGTGCAGTTTCTCCCCAGCAGCTTTTCCCACATCCAGAGAAGCAATCTGGACCTGCACCAGGAGAAATAAAAACAAATGAGGAGGGTGAAGCACTTATCACACGATTTAACCAGAAAATACAAGACGAAGGGGAATACTTAGAATCAGAAATACGTCATTACCATTGAGCCCAATGATCGGCTTAATCTCAACAACATGCCCAGTATTTAGTCATTAAACAGGTATTGGGCATTAAGAGGTTTAACAAAGTTATCTGAACTTTATCCATGATTACAATCTACAGAATAACTGTCATTACAACTCTGATGTTCCCTCAATTGTCAATTGTCTGCTCACATTCTGAGGCTCGAGCCTGCAGTCGGAGCTGCCTGCTGTTATGGGGCTGCTCGTCCATGGTGTCCCTCCAAATGATGTTCTCAGGATCAGGGAAGCAGAGCTGAGGGTTCCCCCAGATGTACACACCGCCCAACAGGATCTCTGCAAGGGAGACAAAACTTGAGAAAACTCCTCCTCCTCCTCTTCCTTACCCTACAAATCTTCTAATTTACTGTGTGTTTGTTGATAATTAATTTCCCTGAAATGTTCTGAAGCTGAATTTATTCTACGAACCAAATATACACAGTCCCAGTCCACACTGGTTTTTCAACTCTAGGCTCTACTATCTTAATTATCTGACCTGTGAGGCTACGAAGCCGCAGTGTCCTGAGCCCCTGTCCGTTCAGAGTGTTATCCAGCACGGCCAAGGTGTAGCTGGAGTTGTACTTCTGGCTGCCCCGGATGATCCGCAGGTTGTCCAGAGGCACCAGATCCACCGACACGTGGGCTACGAGGACATAACCCTGCACCTCCACGATCCCCTGAAGAAGAGAGGCGAGGAGACATAGAGGATCCAGTGATGTAGCAGAAGGAGGAAGATTGAGTGAAAGCACCATCGAGAACAACGATATACCTGCAGGAAGGAGAGGTCGTGTTGCCCATGAAGATGTGTAATCTCCAGGTTCCCGTGGACGACCTGGCAGCCAGTGTAGAGCAGTCTCAGGGTCTTGTAGTGGTTTTCCAGGCTCGAGGGCAGGGTCAGCTTCATATCTGTACCCAGGCATACTGCAACACACACACATGACCCCAACTACATATAAGTTCACACACATCCATGTGTCAATACAGGCTAATTTTAAAAAGGTCTGTCCAGGGGTGTTTGTTGGATCAACTAACAATGTTGCTGGGAGAGGAACAGCTAATCTACTGTTCTACACCTGATCCCAGATAAGCAGCAGAAAACAGATGCATGGATAGACTTGAAGAGGTTATGTTTTTGTTTGTTAGCGTGATTGCGCAAAAACGACTGAACCGGTTACTATGGGCAGTGAACAGTAACGACTTTATGGACAACAGCCCGAGCACAACTGCGGGAGGAAAATTTTGTATTCTGTAATGGTGAGATGGGGCTCAGCAGAGTCATGTGATCTCTGAGCGCCCTCCTAGTTTGCTGTTTTCTCCATTTCAAATTGACGGAAAATAAATATCTTTGGGTTTTTTGGTCTGTGAAGGAGCTTGAAGAGGCCAAATGACCGTCAAGATATTTTGTGACTGTTTACAAGCGGCCTTGAATGTGTTCTTGTGAAATGCAAACCACACTCACTGCCTCGGTCTGTCTCTGAGTACGTATGATATATTTTCCACTGGCAGCAGAGAGCACAGATTCCCCACAGTGGGTCACACACAGAATTACTCTCAGGGTCACACAGTGTTACAATTCACGGGGGGGGGGGGGCTCTCTCGCAGACACATAGCTCCCATGCTTTAGCAGGCAGTCACACAGTGGATGGTCCCTCCTCTGCTGAGGTTATAAATGACTTCCTCTGGCTTCCTTCCCACAGTCAATAGTCAACCCCCACGTCTCCCAATTGACCCCCCCGCCCTCCTTCCTGTGTTATCTCCTTTCGGAGAAGACGAGAACTTGCATCATCCGAGGAACAGGAAGTGGAGGAAGATGATTTTCACGATACACTGAGCCTCAGGTGTGTTCTTGTTAAATATGCTATATTAAAGCTATATATATTCTATATTAAAAATGAGTGTCCGTCCAGAACTCCAGTCATTTAAAAGACCCTTGCGTTATTGGGTCATAAAGTGTAAAATAAGATCTGCATTATAATCTGACAGTGAGCTCCTGCGGCAAATGGCTCTGTGATTAATGCTGCGCTCGCTGCCAAAAATACACACCCCGTCGTTGCAGCTTGTGTCAAATATCAAATCAAATGACTAATCACGGCCTCCTTCTGCGATGTCATCATGGAAAACTGTTTTACACGCGAAGCCAAGTGGGAAGGCAGGATTCTAATCCTCGAAATCATTTTTTACTAAGACGGAATATCGCAACCCAAACAGAAGCCGGCTTCCTGAAAATCGCACAAACCACCAAATACATACACAAACACACACACATCTCCAGTACTGGGGATTAGGTAAATGTACCGTAACCGAAAGCACAACAGAGTAGATTTTCCATTTCTAAAAGTGTGTAAAGCCAGTTCTCAGCTTCCTCTCCTCTAATTCCCTTATTGTTTGCTCTCCAAAAGTCTCTCAGCAACGGCAGTGTGTGTCTCTGTGTGTGTGTGTGTGTCTTTGTGTGTGTGGCCTTGTGAGGAGCTGCCCACCCCTTCATCCCCACGGCCTAAAATACTCTCTCTCTCTTTTATCACTTACTCTGCCGTCGTGTCACTGTCCCTGCCCTCACATCGTTTCATTTCCTGGTCCAGAGCCAAGTTATCTCAACATTCCCCCTTTATTCACCCATTCAGTCAGTTTCTCTCGGTCTGTGAATTGTTGCCCAACTCTTTTTTTTGGGGCTCTGCGAAAATGTCATTTCATAGGAATGCGTGTCTTCGCATATCTCAACGATGACACACATGTACGTTTTTCCACCGGTGAGCGAGGAGAGGGGCCAAGAGGAACCAAGCTCTAGTTCAGTGTCTCATCCAGAGACATGATGGATGCCCCTGAGCCTGCAGGTCATGAGACGATGCGTGTGTCCGACACACACACACACAGACACACACAGCTGAACATACCGGCTGAAATTAAAATGTGTGTCAAATAAGGCAGAGAGTTACAGAAGTTGTCAGACAGAGAACATTCAATTACAGTTTCAGAGAGGTGGTGGGGGGGCTGCTTAAGTTCCTCTGTCATTCTTTGAGACTACTCTTGCTTTACTTCCAACTCTTCTCTGGAACAATAGTTTAACAGTCGATTGCAACACCTTCTGGCTTTCATGATGCATCGAGTTAGCATGCATCCGTCACCTCGTCTGGTCAATATCAGCTGATGAAGTAACTGAACAGAAAGTGGATTGTTCTGTGTCTGTTTCAACACATGTCAGCGTTAGAGTCAGGGAACTCCTAGCTGCTCGCTCTGGGAAGGAGTGCCACTGTTGACTAACTGGGTGATTTACAATGTACTGGGGAGCTGCAGGTGAAGTGAATCATGAATCCCTGCAGGTGGTTCGGAGGAATTTCTTCGATATCAGCTGGTTTGGAAACCAGAGCTTTAATAAGTAATCCCTGCATTTAAAAAGATAGCAGGATTATAAAGAAAATAAATGAATTGAAAGCACGGCCGTTGCACTTTCCCTCCCCCGATTGGTTGTCTTCAAGTCAACTGCTTGAAGCCCTTTGCTCCCTGTTTATGATGTTGGAAACACAACTTGTTTTCATCATCACAGACTGTAACGTCTAGGAATGAACAGTAACTGATTTGATCTTGATCAGTCGAGGAGAGAAAGTGTTGACGGTAAGACGACTGTGACCTCCTGTACCCAGTGTGCTACTCGAGAGCGACTGAACAACTAGAAGCCAGCTTGACGCCACACCTGTGTGTGTGTGTGTGGCAGTGTGCCAGCGAGCAGAGGGAGTGTGTGCATGTGTGTTTACCAGTGGGAGCACGGTGACAAACATGATGGCAGGGATGCTGCTGCAGGAGTGAAACTAGAAGCGTGGTGTAAAAGTCTGCAGAGCAACACACCACAACCGTCAATAAGATCCTCCAGCCTCTGCTAACCCTCTCTAATGGATCAGATCCCCTCAAATATCAGCACAAACAGAAGAAGCAGATCCAACAGGACTCTCTCTCTATTTATTAGCTCTCAGATTTAACAGGTCTGTCTTGATTCTAACGCCGAGCTAATCCTCACACTGGGTCTTGCATAAACTTCAAAATTCTCCCAACCTCCCCGAACACATTCTTTCTTCCCCTCCACTGTACGGCCGAGTAAAAGAAAACAGGTATTGCTCAACAGACAAGCAGAACAGGATCTGTGTTGTTCTGGGGCTGCAGACGTGAACGGCTCACTCTGTCACCCTGTCACGAACAAACGACAACAACTCACACGTCACAGCTCTCCTGAGTTCTTAGTCTGCTGCGGTTTGAAAGCGTCCGTGCACAGAAAGTGCCAAAGAATTCATAAGAATGATTCGATTCACGTTTCAAAACGACGTGAAAAGAAGCGGAGATGTGATTGAAAAACCAGAAACACTGGTACATTGAACTCTACAGTGGTAGCAAGTGTATTAAATGTTTTTTCTTTTCATTTTAGCACTAAAGTTAAGCAGAAATGTTCCTTTAATGAACCATTTCATCACTCGCATATGTTGTTATTGATTTACTTATGGATCATTAGTAACTTTTTGTGGTGAATAACCTACGATTGAATAACCTACACTTTACACAATTATTATTCCAAATTGATATTTTACACTCTGGCATTAGGACAAATGTATCGAACATTCAAAGTACGTTACAATTAAATTAAATGTATTGTTTGTTCCTATAACGAGGAATTTAAAACTGTGATTTCTTCTACAGATCTGTGTCGGGAGGAGACACAGGAAAGTGTTGAATGTCTCCTGTGAGGCTGGTGGAGGCCCACTGGCCCCTTCCTCCGCTCAGAGAGTTAGATCAGTAACACGCAGGCGAGACTGTGACTCACGGCTGGCTGAGTTAACCTGGCACTGAGGCCGATTCAGTAGAGCTTAATCACTTCACCGTGGGTTCAACTCAATGGGTGAACTGGAGTGTGACAAAGGACATGAACTCTGCGGACACCACACACACACACACAGGGGCAGGTTGCTAAAATAATGTTCCAACCACAAAGGAAGGAACAGCAACACAAACACTGACCTTTGGAGCCATACACTTGTCGGCCACAAGTGTGTGTGTTTATGCGTGTGTGTGTGTGGGTGTAGGTGTGTGTGTGTGTGTGTCACTGACATAACAGTTCCTTGTAACCAAACGTAGGACTGTTCAGATTTGTCCGCGTGTTGCTTAACTCGTGGTTTAATGACCAATCAGAGCGCTCGCACTGAACTGATGCTTCACAGATCAACACCGTGGAGGAAAGTGCACCGACCTGTTCCCACTAACAATGCAGATGTATTTGGGAACTCACCTCACCTGTGACTGTTGGCTGTGTGTGTGTGTGTTTGTGTTGGACGCTGCAGCTAATTAGAGCCACGGGACCTTCACTACACTACGTCTCTGTCGGTTTATTAGTAAACAGATCTTGAGTTAAATATTCCCTGATGGAGATCGATTGCCAAACGAAAGCCTGGTGGTATTTCAAGTTATTACACTTTTAAAAAATCCTTTGTCTCCTCTCTCACTAAACTGTCAAGTGCATGTCAATAAAGACTGAATGGAAAGAGGTTTCTCTCTGTGTTGTTCAGGTCAATATTTTTGCCGTCAGCTTTCTCCATAAAAAGGCTTTTAAAAACATCTGAGTGGGTTTATTGATATTCCCCCTAATAGATTTGTATCAATACAGAAGCCAGTGCACCCAGTACGATTATTAACTGGGGCTACTACCAACACTGATGGAGTTTTCCTTGACTATCAAATCCAAATCTTTAAATATTACATTTATTGTAATGTAATGGAGTAATAAAAAGCAGCATATACTCCCATTTGAGAAGCTGCAAGTTGCTCCTGAGTGAAGGCTGTGGTTTTAAACTCTTCTTTATCAGCAGAGAATAGTGTTTCCACAATGCATGAACATTATATTGATATGTGAATCGAACCTTTATTATATTGCTATTGATGACAATTATACTGCTTTACTATGTTATACTATTATATGTTTACGTTTCTTATAAAACAGGAGTTTGAAAATGCAGCAAATCCTCACATTTGAGAAGCTGCAAGCATCAAACACTTTGAAATAACTTTTACGCGTAATCAATGTTCTACATCAAACTATGGATTGAAAATATCTATAACTAGAGAGTAAATAAGATCACAAAATTTATGATTTGATCAAATATTTGGCTTATCTTTATTTTGTTTGGTTCAATCTCGTTTTCCTCTTTTAAATCTCTCTTAAGACACTTTTGACTGTTTTAATCCTTTTATACTGTAGTGTTCTTTCTTGTGTTTAACCTCTTTTCATCTGTAACATGTTTTATTTCTGTATCCATGTTCTAAAGCATTTTTTAACTTGTAAAGCACCTTTCTAACTTTGTTTTGGGAAAGGTGCTCTACAAAATAAAGTGTGTTATCATTATTATAGTATTATCAACACTTGTATAATAAACTCTTTCTTTTTTATTATTATGATTTGTTGCCAGTAAATATGCACTTGTTGCACTTTCAGTTTAGCTCCTGTTTCCCTGGCAGCCTGTCCAGCTCCAAGTGGGACAAGTGGACCCTCTGTGAGACAATGTCCCCTTTGGGGCCAGAAGTGAATAATTGACATCGTCATGATCCTTGTGGAACAATCACTGCTCTGTGGTTGTTGTTGGTTTGTTTTTGTTGACGAGCTCAGAAGATCCAGCTTCATGTGTGTGTGTCTGTCCTGCAGCTGAGAGGCAGCTTCCCCGCGTGTCTCTGCTGTTCCTGGGGCAGTTGTGTGAACGTGTGACGGTGAAGCTCCAGAAGCTTCTGGGTGACAGGTGGGATCTTTCTCCTCCGGCCGCAGCGGGGACTGTCAGCACGGGAGCGGGGGAGCGAGGGCAGCGGACCCGCGGAGGAATGCGGTCCCGCGGCCAGAAATATCAGCCTCCTTCGGGCCCCCGGCTCGACCGCAAATATCCCCCCCCACACGTACGCAGCTCACATGTTATTATTGTTTCGTATCCCCCGGTAAGTGCCGCGTGTGTCTCCCTGTGAAAGAGCGAGAGGAACCATGGAAGTTACCCACCTTCTCTGCCCAGCGCGCCCGTCGCTCCGAGCAGCACGGCCCCGACAAACACCAAACTTCTCAGCGCCTCCATCTGCCGCGACCCGCCGCCTCTAGTCCATGTTCCTCCGCTGCAGGTCCCCGACGAGGAGCCGCTGTGCTGCGGCTTCTCTGTAGTCCCCAGGTTAAGTTTGGAAGTAGTTTCCAGCTCGGTGCGTTGCGGCTGTTCTTCGTCTCCCAGACGCACGGACTTCCTCCCTGTGCCTGCTGGTAGTAAAGCGTGACAGCGGCGGAGGGGCGCGCTCCCGTGAAGGCCTGAGCGGGGAGTGGCAGGTTGAGTCCGCCCTCACTCCGACTCCTGCATCTGCACAGACTGCAACTTCTCTCCTTAACCTGCAGATCTGAGCAGAGACTTCAACTAGTTTCACTTAATCTGCAGATCTGAGTTGATTCTGCAACTAGTTTCACTTAATCTGCAGATCTGAGTTGAGTCTGCAACTAGTTTAATTTAACCTGCAGATCTGGAGTTGAGACTTCAACTAGTTTCACTTAATCTGCAGAACTGAATTGAGATTTCAACTAGTTTAATTGAATCTGCAGAATTTAGTTGAGTCTGCAACTAGTTTAATTTAACCTGCAGATCTGAGTTGGGACTTCAACTAATTTAATCTACAGAATTGAGTTGAGTCTGCAACTAGTTTCACTTAATCTGCAGATCTGAATTTAATCTGCAACTTCTGTCATTTAATCTGCAGATCTGAGTTTAGTCTGAAACTAGTTTAATTTAATCTGCAGATCTGAATTTAGTCTGGAACTAGTTTAATTTAATCTGCAGATCTGAACTTCTGCAACTAATTTCACTTAAACTGCAGATCTGAGTTAAGTCTGTAACTAGTTTCACTTAATCTGCAGATCTGAACCTCTGCAACTAGTTTAATTGAATCTACAGAGTTGAACTGAGTCTGAAACTAGTTTCATTTATTCTGCATCTGAGCTGAACCTCTGCAACATGTGCGCTTTCCTCTCCTGCACTTGTGGTATAAAGTCCATATATCGTCTAAGCCCTTTTCAGACATGACCTGCGGGGGAAGTCAGGAGGATTGGGTCCGGACTTTATCTTTCACACGTGCACAAAGCAGCTCAAGACTTGTCTAAGACTTGTATCTACATATTTAGACATACTTAGGACAGTTGGTGGAGGTATGTGCTGTACTGAGTGCCGTCCTAGTCTGTTCATCTATTCAACACTCACCTCACACCCAGAATTCATCTGTCTTCCCTCAGTGTCCCTCTTCAATGACGCCTCCTCTCTGTGTTACTATCAATTATGACTTTTTATGCAAATATAATAAAACTTAATTATGGATTTTCAGTTCTACTTTCTTTACCAATTGTTTTTTTTGCTTCATTGATTTTTATAAAGGGAAATTTCCATGCCAGGCAAGATTGCAGTGCATCTTCTTCTTTTCTCATGCCCTTCACTTCGCCATCACAAATCAGGAGTTAAAGGAGGAAGAATAACGTCCATTCATCCCAATCTGTCCAGTCTCCCCACCCACAGCAGCCGAGGGTCAGAGTCCAACGTGGTGCACAAGGCTATCAGGAAACAACAAAAAGTTACTGACTGAGCCAGACAGAACACGAGTCCCAGGCGAGGGTTAGTGGTTGTGCTGGTGTTTAAATGTTTGATTCCCACAATAATAACCCCAGTTGAGTTCCACTGTGGCCTTCAGGGGACGGAGCGTGTTCAGTATACTGGGTGTGCGATTTACTCATTTTTTTAATTAATTCAATAAAGTGTATTGAATTCTTAAGAAATAGTAAAACCCATATAAACACAGAGAAGGGTTTCAAATAGTTAGCTTTTATGTTTTGGACGCATTAATAATGAATATTTGTTTGGGGGCTTCACGGGTAGAAAAGCGAGGAGGCTTGTGATACTGTGTAAAACTCATAGAGCTCAAGGACAACGACTACACATACTGAATAAATGTTTTGTTTTTTTTAAATGTGCAGTATCTTCTGACAGTTCAATTTAACAGGCATAACAAATACAGACCTTGGGATATTCATGACATAATGACAAAGAATCTGTGCGTTTAATTCTGGCACAAGGTCAGTAAGACCTTCAGATGGCTGTGGAAAAAGAGAGGAAGGATTCACTTCATTTACTCTGGACTAAATTGTTGTTTTTACAGCGTTACTTAAAGGTTCAGTGTGTAGAATGTGGTGACATCTAGTGGTGAAGTTGCATATTGCAGCTGAATAGACCTCACCTGACCCTCCCCTTTAAAACATGACAGATAACCTGTGGCAGCCGTGTGAACATAAGTGAAAACATTACTAGTATTATTTTATATTCAATTTCTTAAATCAGTTTTAATACGAGATGCCTAAAATCTCATACATTTCGACTTTACCTTTTGGTCCATGTCCCATCCAGTAACGTGGAGAAGGTGGGGTGTATGTACCAATACTGTCGCCAGCCACCAGGTGGTCATCCAGACGCTTTGGCTTCTCCTTTGGAGCTGTCTAGGGCCCTGAGCTGAGAGGGGGGGCCCCCTGAGAACAGCTGATTACATTCATCCATAGTGAAACCCCCCCCACAGTCCATGATGGGCTCCGATGGTGGGAAACCCCCCCACCCCAACAAAACCCTCTGTCAATAACTTACTGCTCAAAGATTAGTACTTTTAAATGTGTGTGTATGAGATGGTGGGTGTTGCACTTCAACTTGAAATTGAAGAGACGAATCACATCATCATGTCGGGGGAAAAACCACAGCAGAGCCTGAGTCCTTCACAACAAAGAACACTTTTATTTGTTCGACTTGTTAAATATTTTTCTCTTTTTGGTCAAAAAGTCGGTGCGAGGAGGAGGGAGGTGCCCTCGGGAGGAGAGGTGATGGGGCGCAGGGCAGCAGGCAGGGGGCAGCAGATGGGTATGAGACTGGTTATGAGTCAGGAGGAAGAAAGAACAGTGAAATGTACAGAGCACAAAGTGGAGTTGGATGTTAATTCCTCCAGAAACAAATAACTTCAGGTTAATTCTCTACAGTGGACAAAGTATTTGCAGTTTTTAATAGATTAGTGATGAAAATAGATTTTGCTCAAATGGGCTTTTCAGGTGTTTATTGTCCCATCGACACCATTTCACAAATGTCCAATACACAATAACTGATTAAATACACCTTTGCCAATATGAGCTATTTATTGTTTCTGGTCTACTTTTTGCCACCAGGACCAGTGACGACCTCTCCATGTCTTTTGTCCTCTGTCTTCCCCCACCACCCCCCCTCACAGGCTGTCAGCAAAGCTAAATTTACCCATCGTCTCACACACGCATTCACGCAGCGAATGTCCAGCACACACACTTACACATGAGTACTATTATAAAAGGGTCGAGCACAATCTAGCTCACTCCCTCCCTCAAACACACGCACACATAATCAGTGTATCATGGACAAAACAACACAATGTCCAGTCAAGGCAACGTGTACACACAGAGTGGTCATTGTTCGCATTCTCACACAGGAATACAACGGTAGAGGCAGTATTTCCAAAAAAAAAAAAACGCATGTACAGTACACACACACCCATAAAGTGCACATATGGAGGGGAAACTCTGAGGGGTGAAGATGGACACGGTGGGAACTCAAGAGTTTTGCTGGAAGGAAACTGATTTCATCCAAACAGTGGATACATGGTCTTGGACAAGCAGGTTGTGATGTAAGGCAGGCAGTATGTAAGGCAGGCATGGCGGGACGTGGAGTGTTTCACATGATGGGGGCAGTTTTCTGTGAAGCAGCTGGTTGTGTGTGTCATTCTGGGGAAGTACTGCAGCGGCAACCAAATCAAAATAATGGACGTCAAACGCCTGAACAATCTTTCTCGCTCACACACGCACCTGCATGCACGCACACACACACACCTCCTACCTCCAGAATTTATTAGGAAAGAAAAACACTTCCTGTTGCATTGTTCTTAAATCCTACCTCACACTCAAAGGCAATCCAGGTGAATTAAATAAACACTTTTATCATCATCATCATCAGAAATACCCCAAAATACCCACATTAAAAGTCAAGTAATCAAAGTAAAAGTGTCAACAGAATAAAGCACAAATAGGTCGACAAGAGTGGAAAATTAAAAAAAAATGCAGCTAAAAGGAGAATCTAAAATGAGAAAGACATGAGAAAGAAAAGCAGCGATGGAAACAACAGAGGCACGAAAATAAAGGTGTGATGGTGAGAAGAGAGGGAAACAAATACACAGTCAGCTAGAACGGCCTCCAAACATAAACCCCCTTCTCACTCTCTCTAGATCAATCTGCTGGCAGTCAGCCGACCCCCCTCAATGTACCCCCCCTCCCCAACACCCATCGCTGGGCCTGCCAGTCCACAGTTGGCATGGACGGACCCTGGACTCAAACTGTACCAGCCAGAAACAGGTTAACAACAGCCTGGCAAGTGATTTGGTGCCATCTATTGTCAGCGACAGCAAACTGCCGCCTGTGCAGATACAAGAGGCTGGTGACACGTAAGCTCAAAAGGTAAAACGTGGTTTCAGGATCAATTTCAAAAGCAACAAAGAGTCACAGGAAACAGGATATTGATCCGCAGCGTCACAAACTGGTTCTGCTGTGGCAGAGAATACAAAATATTTTCCCATCATCCTGTTTTACAATTGTGAGCGATGGCAAAAGAAAGGTAGCACACATGTGAGAACAAGGCAAAGTTAAGAAGAACAAGTATCCACGGTGATAATTCTCATGGAAATAAATACAAGAAATTTCCAAACAGGATAAATGTAAACAGAGGCTACTTCGATGGAAGTCATAGCGGTGTCATGCATGTCATCTGGGAGGCTGAGCTACTTCCGTGTTTGGGTTTCCAGCGGCCCCGGTCGCAGGGGAGTGAGGGCGTCGGCGTGGTGAAGAGGCATTGGGCTCCTCCTACTCGACTTTGACACCCATCTTCTCTGTGTTCAATAAGTAGAGGCTGTCGTCGATCAGGAAACTGGAGGAGGAGCAGAGTAAGGATGAATCATCAGGTATTTATCTCTCTGTCACTGTTGCTTTTTATTCTCTCCCAATATGTTTTCTCTCCTCAGTGACACTATGAAACAAAGAGGTTGCAAATGAGCGGTCGAACCTGTAGAAAAGGAAGTGCACTGGGATGGTGCTGAGGTGCCACACTGCATGAGCATCCAGAACCCAGTGCATCGGGGGGAAGTCCAGCAGCTCCAGAAGGGCCAGGCCGTGAAGCAGCACCACCACCAGGCCGCACTTCCACCAGTACGGCAGCGTCCGCCGGTTCTGCCAACACCAACACAGCCACCACAGGAGGTTCACCATACCTGGAATGATAGAGAGAGAGAGGGAGGGAGGGAGGTGGAGTCAGGGAGCATTCGAGGAAAAGTAGCGGGAAAAATTTAATTATTCAACCGGTAGAAATTTAAAATCAGTGGAGAAATTCAGCATCCAAGCTCCGAAAAATGACACAACCATTAAAAACCAACTGTTACGAACAACTAAGTACAAAAGGGGTTTACCGATGCTGACGTTAGCAGCCATGTTGTAGCCGTAGTCAAAGCTGACGAAGGTCAAGTAGGACACGTGCGAGGTGAAGGCCAGGATGAGCAGGACTCCCACCATGCTGGAGACCCCGGGTCGCCTCAGACCCACAGTTCTGTCAAAGAGACGAGTGAGACCAGAGTGAATAGAAATAACCTTACAGGAATGAGAGTGAGACTAAAATGCTCATGATAACAGAGAACACTTCTTTCTTCTTTTTTTTATCTGTCAGGCTTCTTGACTTTATTAGTGGTTTCTATTAATGTAAATACTCACTAATCTGACCACCTGTTTAATCATTTCTGGACGGGACTCATTAACATAAGGGACCACAAAAACAACTGATTCTATGATTCATGTTTTACTAACTGTTACCTGAATAAACAGGTGAACACAGAGAACCATCATTACCACAGGCCAAACAAACAGCCCCGTCCAAACAGGCATCATGAACAAAATTTGATTTTACACCAGTCATCCATATTCCCCGTGTGTTAGAGCTCACCTGACACAGCACAGGTAGATTGAGTAAAGAATCACCGCTGTTGCACAGAAATAATCCATTTTCTGAAAGAGGAAAGACATTTAGTGAAGTCAGAAATCAACATCAAGGATCAAGAAAAACTGACTGTTGTTAAATATGTAAAAGAAAATACAGAGCAACAGCTGGGAGGGGGGGGGGGGGTTAGGGTAACAGCATTAGGATGTTAGTGATTAGCTTAACTCATTAGCCGATGAGCACAACACTGATCTCAGCAGATGGCGGTGGGGAAGACAATTCAGCAGTTAAGAGGTTTAATTTCCAATTAACAATTAATGAACTGGTCCCCTGTTAAGTCAAGTTGCTTGTCTAAGTATTGGAAACTCTCGCTCTCAACAAGCCTCCAAATAAGCAAGAAGCTGCCGCCAGCAGATAAATATTTTATTAAGTAGTAATTACAAACCAACTGGAGCTATAAACGCTGAGAGAGGATTCAATTGACATTAGTCAGATGGATTTACCCGTGTCGCTCTCTTTCTGCTGACGATGCTTTAACTCTGACTGACAGGCTGCTGATAAAAATGTATTTTTTAAACGACTTCCACTCAATGAACATAAACTTAAAGAAACTCTGAGAACCTGATTTCCATTACCTCAGTGAGATACGTGTCCCGGGTGTGAAACACTGTTGACCAAAACCAGGCGTTGAGAGATACCTAAAGAAAAGAAACACACAGGCCTTTGTCACATAAGATGCTTTCAGACATTTACCAAAACCTTGCTGCCGGCCCTCTAGTAAAATTTCTGGAAAAATGATGGTGAGCAAGTGTTGGTGTAAATGACGAAACTGAGCACATCTCAGACCCACCAGAGAGAAGGCGTTGATAGTGCGGTACATGGGGCTCTGGCGTGGCACCATGCTCCGATAGCGCAGCAGCATGAGAAGGCAAGCCAGGCCGTTGAGCAGAGAGGCCAGGGCAGACGCTGGCTCTTCAAAACACAGGAAGCGCGTAAACGGCCACTATAAAGAAAAAAATACATAAAAATATGTCAGCAATATTTTTTGATGTGAATCTGATATAGAATAATTTCAGATTTAGGTTTTAGTGAACACGAACCTTGCCGTGGAACTGGGGGACTCTGTAGCCCTCGGCCTGGTAAAGACCCACGGTGGTCCACATGCACTGGTAGCTACAGTCATCACGGCAAGTCCAACCTGCAACACAGGATCAACAGAGATGCTGAGGGGGTCAGAGATCTGCTTATGTCTCCAACAAATAAATTTGGATCCCAAAGTAAGTGAAACCAGTTATGTTAAGGTGGTTATTCTGTTACTCGTCGTGTTTGCTCATTAATAGTCAGGTCAATTTAACTGAGATAGAGATAAATGGCTGTTTAAGTGGGATAAACAGGTATTGTTTATTATTTTAATTGATTGTACTTAGTTTGGTAGGTGGGGCTAATTATTTCAATGTCGCCCCTGTGACTATGGTTTGGGAAACACTGGAAAGTAATTTAGCTTGTGTACTTTAGTAATGTATTGTTGATCAATATAAGATATACATATTTATTAAGGTCAAATATGACATCTGTGATTGTAAAATACACGCAAATTATATCACTATTGAACCTTAATTATAGGTATTTCTTGTTGTTGTATTGTATATCCCAGCCTAGATTACTTTTTTAACTGATTTGCCAGTTGTTTTTTTATTGATTGTTTGATTAAGATAACAAAATAGGGGAAAAGGGGGGCATCACAATGTCAAGGTGTCAAATTGCTTGTTTTGTCCCAGCTACAGTTAAGATAAGTTAAGATAAGATACTAAGTAAGTTAGTAAGTAATAATAAGTAACATGCAATACTTAAGTGTAAGGAAATATAGGGAAAAACAAGACAAATACGTGCTTTGAAATATAAAAATCACAATCACGAGCTTGAACAAGAGGACGTTGAGTGTTCCTTCTTGAGAACTGAACATAACTTTGTGATTGACTGATAAGCCAAAGGTTCCGCTCAATTTCAGTTTACTTTGCTGACAATTAAGTCCAATTTTTAAACTTCAAGTTCAGATGGAAACGCTAATTTAATAGATAAGAGTCTCTCTACTGAACTTCTCAGTCTCTTATTAGAAGTGTCCTGCTGTTGGATGTGGTTTGAAATCTGTCACAGTGCCACCACCACACATCTGCTAATGACTGATGGTTGCACGGGCCTCTCCTGGCACCTGACCCAGCCGGTCAAACTGGATTTGACAGTTTCAACCCAGTTCGTCACAGATCAGCACAAGTTTCATGCAGACATCCGAGGCAAGGACTAAAGAGTTGTGAGTTCTGAAGCAGCTCCAGCAGAGAGCACAGTGAATACAGTGCAGTCAGCTGATGACACGTGTAGTAGATGTAAACATGTATATCATCACGGGGGGGCAGAAGCCTCCAGGGTGCTAGCCAGCTCCGTTAGCCTGACCCACCTGGCGGCAGCAGCCGCTACCTCTCACCTGTCAGCGCCATGTACTGCGGCTGGGCGGACTGGAAGCCCCGCAGCCGGGCTCCGGTGCAGTTGGTCCGGACGCACAGCTTCACGCAGTCCCGGTACACCGGCTCCTTGTCGCCCTGAGAGGAGCGAACCGCGGTCACCGACAGCAGGAGCAGGGCGACCGCGGCCAGCAGAGCGGGGGGGCGGACAGATGTGCAGCGGGGGGACGCCGAGGCCATGGCGGGCGGGCTGGTGGTTCTCTGCCCGGGCGGGACTCGCGGAGGAGCGGCTCGGTCTTCCAATGCCGCCGGTGCTCGTCAGCGTTGAGCCATGTTGGGTTCAGGGGAGACGAGCTGGGCCGGTTGTGTTGAACTGGGACTGTGGGTCCGCTGCCCCCTGATCACACACGCACACAAACACAAACTGCTTCCGCTTTCTGTCTTCAAAATAAAACACGAACTCTCCCCTGTTCTCTCTGCTCACCTGTAGATTCACGCCCAGATATTATTCTGTGCTTTTATTTTGAGGCGTGAACGTGTTGTTCCCTCTGGTTTTACTTCCGGTTTCGGTTGGTCACGTCACCTGGTCACGTGACTGCCTGATCTTTGAGGTTAGATATAAATATATTTGAAATGGTCGTTATATAATACTTTTTACTATCAAAAATGATAAATAAATAATAATAATATCAAATAATAATAATAATATGTCAGTAAATTTAATTCTCAGACAAACTTGAATATCCATTACTCATTAAATAAATTAATTCTTCTGATTCTGAGACTTTCACTCTTGGCCTGCGTGAAAATCTGAAAATGACAACTGTTTTACACTTATTTGAACTGTTTTATTTTGTTTAAATTTCCCGATCAGAAGTGGTCATGTTTGCAGAATTTGATCCAGCAACCCATTATTGACAGAATATCAGAATCTCAACCTGTTCTCATTTCAATCGTGGTTCATGATCCACAGGGAAATGTGTTGTATGTATGTATTCTGTGTATGATTGGGTGTTTTCATTACTAAGGCCCACTCTCTTGTACATTTATGGCTGATGCAGCATGGCTCTGCACTGATGTCGGGACTATAAATAGACTTTAAAGCTCAGAAGTTTTGGCCAGAAATGACAACTATTAATCACCATTAAACTGATCCTATCCCAACGTTGTGCAGTCAGCGAAGTGACCGGTCAGTCAGCTTTCACCCACAGCCCGACTCAAACCAAGAGACAATGGCGTACAAAAGATCATGTATTTTATTTGTCTTTCTTTATTTGTTACATTGGAGGCGCAGACAACAACAGGAGGGGAAACACCAGTGAGAGGGAGAAAGAAGAGTCCAAAACAAAGCGGTTTTACTTTTGTTTATTTCTTTCCTCACTCCTGCTCACCTTCTTTCACCATCTCTTTCTCTATTTACATTTATTTTCCTCTTCTCACTGCAACTCTTCCTTGTATACATGTGTATAAGAGAGGCAGATTTAATAAGAGCCGGGGTAGGGAAACTATTATAGCACAGTACTCCCACTCTTTCACTGTGCACCCCTCCCTCATACATTTGCAGGGACAAACCCGTAAATCACTCTGTGTCAGGTTGAGACTAACAGGGCACACGGGTCAGGTTGCTCACTTGTTTCAAGCAAGAACCGCCGCCGCACCCTGAGAGACGCTCCCTGACTGACCGCCTCGACGCAGAGGAGCAGAATGAGTGACGGGAGGAAAAGCAGGAGGAACAAGAGGCAGGGACAGAGATGGAGAGAGAGTTTCACTGGCACAAGATTATCTTTTATTGAAAAATAATCCCATGGTCCCCCTGTTGGTACTCACACACAAACACCCCCACAGCCTCCATTCCTCTCACTGAGGATCTCGATAAAGGAGACAAGTCTTTTCGTAGTGAGCTGGCAAGCGGAACGAGTGGGCCAGGGCGCGAGCGTGTGCGAGGACGCCTGGGTGCTGGAGAAGAGGGAGTGAGTGGATGCTGAGGCGTGAAGGGGCTTGAACGGAGGTAGAGGTCATGAGAGAAGGGGGACAATTTATTCCTCCTTCTCTTCTCCGTGTGTGATGACGTAGCAGATGTTCTTGTAGTCAACATTGCCGGCCACATCAGGGGGGAAAGCCGCCCACAGGTTGGTCATCTGCAGAGGAGGAATTAAAGATTCACAATCCTGGACAACTGAGGAAAACAACAGAATGTGAACCCCGACGGGGAGAGAAAGACAGAACAGCTCACCTCCTCAGCAGTGAACCTGTCGCACTGGGTGGTCAGGAGCTCCTCAAGGCTGCAGGGGAAAAACAAACATGAGCTGTCGTGTCCAGATTCAAGACGAAGAGACGAAGAAGCTGTGAATTAAAGTGAAAAAACAACTCACAATTCCTTCTTGATGGAGCCAGTGGCCTCGGGGTCCAGGACCTTGAAAGCGCTCACGATGACGTCCTCGGGATCAGCACCTAGAAGACCAGAAAGCACCATTAGTTGTTAAGATAAGAGTAATAAATGTGAGGAAATATCAAAATATAAATAATAACTACAAAGGAAATATTTGCAGTGAGTAATGGATAAAAAAAAATCTAATTTATATGAACTGCGAATTCATTGGGCAGGTCCGAAGATAAACGTGCCCCTTGGAGTTCCAAGTACTTGATGAAATAAGAAAAGGAAAATAAATAAGAAGATCTGCGTTAAATATCTGCGTCGACGCACCCTTCAGCTTCTCGCCGAACATGGTCAGGAAAACGGTGAAGTTGATGGGGCCGCTGGCCTCCTTCACCATGGCCTCCAGCTCCTCATTCTTCACATTCAGTTGGCCCATGGTGGCCAGCACGTCCCTGAGGTCGTCCTTGCTGATGATGCCATCTCTGTTCTGGTCGATGATTGTGAAAGCCTGCCAGGGAACAAGTAAGACGACACCTTTAATCTACAGGCTTAGCTCATTAGGAATAAAAACACACATCCTCACATTTCTAACGAGGTCCTTATCGCTTGTGATAATTATTTCCGTGCGGGAGCCGGCCAACGCAAACGTGTCAACGTGGCGCTGTTATCCACTTCTCGGCCCAAGTAGCTGGGCGCAGCAGCCAGTGAAACCAAAGATGGCTTTGGAAACCTTTTGGGACTTGGCAGCTGGTCCACCACTTGTCTTTCTAAGGTGTTAAAACGGTCTAGGAATTTGAGACAAGCCCCTTGCGACATTTAAAGAGAAGGTATTGATTACAGCTGTCCCCCCCCCCCCCACCCCCCCTCCATACCCCTTGCTGCGTCTCATGACAGAGCAACCTGCGCCAAATATTCTTTCACCTTGTGTTGCCTTTAAGGGATCAGCTGACCGACTGCAGCCATTTTGTTCTTTTATTTCTACCTGGATACCAACGTAAAGCCCCCTAATAAAGCGTCAACATTTTGCGCCCCTTTTTCTTCCCTGTTTCGACTCAACGTAAGATCCACAACCTCTATAATTTGCCTTTGTTCTTTGGACCTTGATTGAGACTCTCCTGCTTTGAATTTATGTCACTGCCCACCAGCTGTTGGGCGGCATTCCAGTGGGGTCACAGAGCGACTGTTTCCAGCCTCAGTGGCAGATTACTGAGCTGCCACCGGGGAGAGGTAGCTGCCGTCACCAGAAAAGCTCTGATTTACTGTCCTGTCACGCTGACGAGGACGATCGGGTCTACATCTCTCTGGAGCTTCCTCCGAGCCTTATCTCTGAGGTCAAACGACAGCGCCACTAAATGTCCCTCTTCTCACACGACCCAAAAGGACCTCAAATCTTAAATGCTAGAAAAACTTTAAGAGATCATTTGAGGAAGAGGACGTTACCTCCTTGTACTCCTGGATCTGGCTCTGCTCAAACATGGAGAACACATTGGAGGATCCACCCTCACCCTGCTGCTGCCTCCTCTTGGCCTTCTTGGGTGCCTGGGAAAGGATGAGAGGGAAAATACAATTGAAACAAACAAAACATAAAACAAAAAATACATCCTGGCAATCTCATACAAAAATATAAAGATTAACGGATTAACAGCTGTGTGTTGTCAAACACCAAAGGATGCACAGGTGCAGATTTAAGATATTTCTACGTCCAAATTACTCAAACAAATAAAGAATAGCCCAAAATAATTATTAAATTGTTGTGATTTTGCCATAAGAATCAAAACATTCTTGGCAGCAGGTGATTTGTTTTCTGTGCAAAAAGAAATCTGAGTGTTTTAAATCTATTAGTTTCGGGTTAACGACTAAATCAAATCTATGGGGAATATGATGTTAAGGCAATTATCCCCAAACAGCTCGTTTCAGAGTTTAATCCTGAGCCAAACTTCGGATCAAGCCAGCAGGTTAAAGTAAGACTGGGTCCACATCCTCAGCTTAAGAGACGTTTGATGGATGTTGGTAATCCAGACAGCAAATGCATCAAGTGATGCTTTTCACCTCATCAGATCCTAGATCCCTAGAGACCGTTCTTCCACACTCACCATCTCTCAAGTTTCTGGGGTTGTTGTTGATGGTCAAGAAGAGAAGCCTACGCAAAGACGATGTGACTGACATGTAAGCAATGGACTCTAGGGGCCTTATATACTAGCCCACGGGGGGCTAACTTTAGCCGCACCATCAGGTTTGGCAGGAAAACAGAGCCGGAGGAAAGTAAGTGAAAGAGGGAGGAGCGAGGAGGTTGCGGGACGGATCGGCTTACCGATGCTCCGAAATAGGCCACTGGAGTCTTGGAATGAGGTGAATTCAATGCCAACAGAGGCCTGACTTTGGTGACATCTGTGGACTAATATGGCCAAAGTGACAGACAGGACATGCTGAGGGACAACTGAAATCCCCCCCGCCCAATACCCTTCTCCTCCTCCTCAGGGGTCTTTGTCGTGGCTATTTTGGTTTTTGATATCCACTGCGAGAGAGAACAAACCCCCAGTGCACGATGACAGGTTACCGCTGCCGCAACCGGGAAAGTTATCCTGCAGTCAGCCACACTTTCTACGAATTAAGGGTCCTGATCTCCACAAGGCGCTGACGTGTAATTGCAGTTAACATATCCGGGAGTCATCGCCTGTCCAGATGAAAGGTTTGGTCTGAGGTTTGGTCTCACTAAGAAGCGGGGATTATAAACAGTCATGAAACTTGAAATCATTTGGCCGATACGCTTTGGTCCCGCTCCAATAATGACACTCGACTACTACTAGTCGTCCAGCAACAAGTGACCTTTCATCAATGAGAAACGTAAACAACCTTTTAATACTGACACAAGTGGTGGAAACACTTTGTTCAATCCATTGTAGATATTTTACACACAGAAATATAATTTTTTTTGTATTTTCTACAAGCAGCCTACTGGTTGTGTATTCGATGTTTTTCAATTTTTTGGTGCACATGTAAACGTTCCAAACAACTCAAAGTTAGAAAACGTATGTATAAATTAAGCTTAGTATCACGTGACATAATTTAAAGATCCTTCACTTCCACTTTTAAATGTCTGACTTCTGATTCCCTGAGATTATGGTGTGCTTGGGTGCTGCTGCTACAGGCGCCCAGTATAGTTGCTTTAGAATAGGAGGACACCGGCCCACCCACCTCTCTCCATATATGAGCTACATAGGCTGCCATCAATCACACCCCAGTACAGCTAAGGTATGTATTGGGACCAGTGATACTGTTCCCTCAGTCGTTGGTACGCCTACCATTTCAAGTCGCAAAATACGACCTCATTTTTCCCAAAGGTACAAATGTTTACGTGAGGTTCCTCTTATTCAGACGTTTGCAGTGAATCAGTGGGAAGTTAAACCCTTTGCACTTAGGGCTGCGTGCAGGAGAGTGACCACGTCAAGTGTGGGGCTTGAAGGTGAAAAGAGAGCGAGAGACACAGAGGGAGAAAGAGACCAAGCTCAGTCAAAGACCATAAAAACAAGACAGCTGGACAGACTGAAATAGCCCCGCCGCCCCCCCGCCGCTCTCTTTATCAGCCATTTTGACTCACGGAGAAAATTCACCAGACATCACCCTTCTTGGCCTGCGCTGCCCCCCCCATGCAACTGCTAGCCTTATTTTACCCACGGTCGGAAAAAGTCTAATTTAGTCCTGCACAGTCAAATCGGTCAATGAAGGGATCAATAAGATCTGATTATTGGTAAATAGGACCTGGTATCAAACCTCCGTGCTTCTTACGTATTGAAAAAAAACTTTTCGTGTCAAGAAGGACTCAAAGTAAAGGCTGGACAATATCAGCCATAACAATACCAAAATTTACAAAAATTGAATCAGCAAATATCAATAATTATCACGATAAATGCCAGTTTATTTATTTTTCTATTTTAGCTTCTGAGTGAAAGTGGCGGTTTTTAACTCTTCTTTATGGGCAGAGAATGACACACATAATTGATAAACAGCAAAACATTTGACAAATGTGAGGTTTATCAAATATGTGTTATACCTCCTCACTGTGTTTACACAATTCATCGTTATTGTATAGATATATATTTGACTTTAATTGTAAAGTTAGTGATAGATATGTATATAAATATACTGCGATAATTATTGATATTATTTATTGTCCAGTCCTACTGAAATTATTTTTGGCTGTGATTAATTTCTAGTAGTTGGAGAAAATAACCATATAGCACCTGTTAAAACGTTTTAGAAGAAATGTATGGTGTGTGTGTGTGTGTGTGTGTTTGTGTGAGATTCACGTCACTATCATAAGGAACAAAAATCAATAGGGAAGCAGGTCACAGATCATTTATTGACTCACATCGTAAAAAAAACTACATCTTAAAAATATTTTTCATATTTGTAAAACCTATTTACATTGGTCCTTTGCACTGTTACTATGGCTACTGAAATTTAAGTTTAGACCCATCAATTTATCCAAAATCGATCAAGTTCTCTTCCTGAACGTCTTCACCTCCTTGTCCTCGTTTTGACCAATTAACGATCAGTTCCTTGACTTCTCTTCCAAAATCTTCGTGCAGTTTACTGAATTCCTCCAAGCACATCGCTGACCACTCCCCCATGGGCGGAGCCGGGGCGTTAATCGGCACCACGTTGGCGTTCCTCTTCGGCCAGAGCTTGGGCGATCTCTTACTGGCTGTTTTGGAAGAGATGGTCGGAGTTAGAAGCATCGGACCGGAGCTCAGCCCGGGTACCGCCACCACGGCTGGTGCTGCGAACGAGGGCGGCAACGAGGATGCTCTGTTCTGATAGGCTGCTGAGGATCCGGTCTCTAATGGGCTGAAATATGGCATCGTGAAAGGGTTTGTAGCTTCGCCGGGTAATTCGGCTAAAAGATCTGTGTAAGAAACAGAAGACAATGATCAAACAGCTGAAGTGACAGCAATGACTGACCCTCTCTGCCACCCGAGTCAAAATCACATGTTAATCCACTTTCAGGAAAACGATGAAATGTATTAAATGTACTATATGTAACTTTACATACAAACACCTGTCTCATATAACCTTTGAAAGACCCTGCAGTAAAAAAAATCCTTTGTTAAGTTCATCAGGTTCATGTTCAGTTGACTCGTAAACAAAGAGAAGCTGATTCAACTCTTTTGTGTTATTGTTCCACACACACACAAACACACACACAAACAAACGACAAAACAGTTAACATTTTAAAATCAAATACAACAGAACCACAAACTCTGCATTGAAAACCTCCACACAGTTGAATTAACAGCTCTCAAACTTGTATCTACAGGAATGTGACATGTTTTTTTAACGCTGTACCACCGTGTACATGGTGTCTGATGTGGTAAACAGTGATGAACACGCCTCCTCCCACAGCTGCAGCCCTCCACACAGACCCCTCTCCTTCACCCACATGAGATAAAGACACCCGGAGCTTCCTGCCGCTCACCTCTGTACTTATTCTCCAGGTCCATGACGAGCAGCGCCAGGTAGTTGTGGTTGGCCGACAGCAGGGCTTTGATCCAGCTCTCCTGGCCGGCCTGGTCCTCGGCAGCGAACTTGTACGTGCGCAGGCCCGGCTCGCCCCACACCAGCGAGAAGGCGAACGGCTCCTCGGACTCGCACAGCTGGATGGTGCAGCCCTCCAGCACAATCACTCCGATCAGGTCGCAGTCGGCCGCCCGGTCCTTGTAGAAGAGGAGGTTCCCCTTCAGCACGCACCAGCGCTTCGAATAGGAAGTCTTTATCTCACCCTGTGTGACATTCGAGTCAGTTACTGAGTCAGTTACTGACTCATTTACGCAATTTCTTACACAACTGTGCGGGTGAAGTAAGCAGCGAACAGGGAGGTGAAATGTTGCAGAAGCTTCCAGGAAACTAGAGAGTCAAACATTTAGAAACAGAAATGGAATGATTGTCTATGCGTAGAGACATTTTGAGAGTCTTCTAAACAATTTAGTTTTCTATATGTTTATCTGACTGATTAGGGCTGAAATGTCATTGAGGCCTGGGAGTTTGAGGGATCTGCCAGTATCTTAGCTGACTCCGCTTTTCTGGACATGACTTTGCTTTTCTGGACTTTTGAATTTGCTGGAGCCACTCTCCCAGTTTGGGGAGGGGTCACAGCCCCTAAAGCTCCCACTACCACATGGATCACATTGCATTTCAACTTCCATCTTCTCTCGCTCCCTTTTCCTGTCTGCTGGGATCGCCCCATCTATCATAAGGCCTTTTTCTGCTCTTTGTCCACCACCACTGGAATCTGAAGTCCCACAGGATCTCAGCTCCGGGGGTACATGTATATCCCATTGAGACTCGGGCACCTCTAATCCCCACCCGGCACAGATGTACCTGCACACTATCCCAGCCACCTGGTTCTGCCTGTCAGTGTCCTCTGTCCCAGCCTGCATCTCACACCCTGTCTCACGGGCATCTTTGCATCTTTGAGGTGGACTCTAGCCTCTATGGATCTTGTGCTTAGCCCCTGTTCTTGTGCCTCAGACCAGCCTTTTACCACCACTGGTAGGAGAAGGTACACATGCAGTACAGCTCAAATAAAAACAGACAAAACAAAGTCATGAGGAGAATAATTTATGTTTTCGAATATAACATGATCTACTTGTGCATATTTTGGTATTTTGATTTACCTTCTTGAACAGGAACCCCTCCTTGTCCACAGGTGAGTTGCACGATTCAAAATGCGCCAGAATCTTCCCACCAACCTTCATTTCAACACTCAGGCTGTTCAACACACAAACAACAACAACAACACAACTTTATTCAGCTCCTACTTCCTGATGTGTTGTTACCATTATACTGACGTGTTCAAATAACAACACAACTTTATTCAGCTCCTACTTCCTGATGTGTTGTTACCATTATACTGACGTGTTCAAACAACAACACAACTTTATTCCGCTCCTACTTCCTGATGTGTTGTTGTTACCATTATACTGACGTGTTCAAACAACAACACAACTTTATTCAGCTCCTATCTCCTCATGTGTTGTTATCATTATACTGACGTGTTCAGACTCGTACCACAACGTCATTTAACACGTTTAATAAGAAGTCACCCGGAGCTGAAGTGTGTTGTTTTACTTTCACCGCCATTGAAGACGACGTGTTGTTTTGACGCGTCGGTACAGTTTGTTTGAGTCGCTCGTTATTTTCACTTCCCGTTTGCAACGTGGCGATCTAACAGTGAAAAGAAGAAGAAGAGGAAGAGGAGGAAAAGGAGGATAAGACACAGTTTGTGGTTCAGGGATCAGACACGTGTGGGGTTCACTCACCTTCCTGAAGTGTGGAAATGAGTTTCAGTTTCCTCTGGGTGTGTGCGTGTGTGTGCGTGCGTACCACTTCCTGGTAGCGAAAGGTGAGGTGACGTCAGCACCACGTCACAACATCAACGACAACAATGTGCACTAAACTTTAAGTATATAGAATTATATATTATAACATTTTGAATCATGTAAACTGTTTAAATCGAATCTTACCATAGACTCTTTCCTGTGCAATAATACTTGAATATATATACTCATAAATATCAATACTCATTTGCACCCTTATTTAATTTGCATTGTTTTTGAGATTCTATGTTTTATTGTTTTTATTTCTATGTATTTATTTGCTGCTTCTGCTCAATTTTTAGATTCTATAGTGTTTCTCTTTCAATGCTGCTCACGGCTCCTCAGTGCCTCATGTTTTGGAATGACAACACATTTAAAACATGATATTTAGGGTTAATTTTTGTACATTAATGTTATTGTAAGAGGAATAAAGTCTACACACATACACACACACACATACATATGTCTTGTACTTGTAATGTAACTTAATACAAGGACCTGTGGTTCCTCAAATGTAACTTGATGATGATGTGCACTCTCTGTCCGGGATTGAGTGTGTTTGTGTGTGTGTGTGTGTGTGTGTGTGTGTGTGTGTGTGTGAGAGAACTCCATTGCGGTCAGTGTTGCATGTTCTTTCCTCTGTGAAAATCCCTGACATCTGTTGTGAAGTCATGTAAGTGCAGGTGATAATTTCTCACACATTCTATCTGTGTAACATGATTCAACACAAACAAATAATGAAGTACAGGACAACACACATCCTCAGGACGTTATTCCTATTTAATGAATTCAGCCACAAGACGATGTTGTTTTAAAGAGTCACTCACTGAGCTGTTTGTGCCAGTTTATCATATATTGAGCTGTGCAAGGTTTATTTCTTTTCATCCTAAATAACAAAATTAATCTGCAATAAATATATCCAGCAAGCAACAAGATTCTGTCATTCAGGAAAATTCTCATTCTTATTATTATGACAATCATGCTGTTGAGAATTATTTCAAATATTCAGTGTAAATCATTCACATTATACTTTTGTTTTTCCATTTATATACCACGTTAAAAAAATTACACCGTGCCTTTGTATCACCAGCTGTAAATCTTCAGCCTCTTTGGTCTTCTTACATCATAAAATCATTTTTACACAGCAGGGGAAGTGAAACTAATTTCCTTCACTCTCAATAAGTGATGACGCTGAACCAGTGTGCACAACAACAGAATCCTGGAAACAGATTACCTGAACTGTATGAATGTATTTTTAGTGTCATCAGTTACACCTGTGATTTTCATGTTAGGAAATGTCAAAATGGCAGTTCTGATAAAATCGTATAAAAGAATACAAGAAACACAAATCGTCTCCTTGGAACAATCAACCAATGAGTTACAGGAAAGTAACATTTACAAAAAGTCCGTAGCTTTAATTATTTAAATATATTTAAAACTTTACTTTTTCCACACACGAAAAAGTATCGCTCACAATCAAAGTGCGCTGATTTGAATGACTCACACTGAGTTTCATAATCACAACTGCTGCTCCCTCCACGTCTGCTGTATCTGCAGTCTCTCTCCGATGTGGACCTTCTGGTGTCTCTTCAGATTCTCCCCTCGACTGAAGCTCTTTCCACACTGGTTGCAGTAGTACGGTTTCTCCCCTGTGTGGACTCGCTTGTGTTTCTTCAGGTCTCCTGCCTGACTGAAGCGCCTCCCGCACTGTACGCAGCCATGCGGCTTTTCCCCCGTGTGACAGCGCTGGTGGATTCGTAAGTTCCCCACCCTGGTGAACGTCTTTCCACAAACAACACACAAGTGGGTGTCGTCTTCCGTGAAGTCCTCCCTCTTGATTCTCCTCACGTCGAACAAAGTCCTGTTGGGTTTTGTAAATCCATGCCTCCTCTGTACGCTGTGCTTTGAGTGGGCAAGGACGAGTTTGTAAGGGTCGGCGCCGACTTGTGGCGGGGGGGCCTCAGCAGGGTTATGACGGGAAGAGTTGCAGCTTAAGTCCACACATCCGGGATATTGCTCTGGAAGAGGTAGAGGTTCTGATGTGCTGCAGTTTGTCAGCTCTGCTTCTATATTGACGGCAGCCAGGTTTACCTCAAGTGGACAGATGGAGGGAGGATTGTGCAAATGGTGAGATGAGACAGAATGGATTTCTCTGTTTGCACTGTGTGATGGCTGGACAGTCATTGACTCCTCAGTTGCGTACATCCCTTCCTCGGTTATGTGCATCTCCTCCTCTGGTTGTGCTTTGCAATACTCAAGAGATGTTTGTGCTAAGTTGCATTCAGCCGGTGATTCAGTATTATTGTGGCTTTCATGTTCTCTGCTTTCCTGCTTCACGTCATGGGGAGGTGTGTGGCTGCTCATCGGCTGTGGCTCTGTGTGTGTGACGCCTGAGTTGTGCGTCTGAGTGACACTGGAGTCCTGCTCGTGAGTCTTTGTGTCTCGTTTTTCTTCAGGCATCGGTCCACTGTCAGGCAGAGCAGCTGAGAAACGAATCATACAAATCAAGGACTGTTTAATAACTTATAGACACAGTGGAGCCAAAATGGAACTGATGCATTATCTGTCATCACGACTACACTCACGTGCACTCTCTCTCGTTATTTTGTCCTGAAGCTCCAGCAGTCGCCTCTTCAGACTCTTGTTCTCCCTCTGTGTCCGGGCCGTTTTCTCCTGGTACTCCGACACCGTCTCCTTCACCACCTCCAGAACCTCCTGCACCGCTTCGGACAGCAGCTTGGCCACGCGGGCATTCAGACGCTCAAGTTTAGACATCCTGAAATCAAACAGGACCCAGGGTGAGAAATGACTGTTTGGTGAGGCAGCTTTTATTGTGGAAGTGTTGAAGTCTGTTCAGCCTGGCTTCAGATTAAGTAAGTTTTCTAAAAGTTGTAAATTTTCAATTTGACATGTCTATAAATATTATCAGTACATGTTTTACCCCCTTTTATTGAGACTTTTTTTCTATTTATTGCTTTTATTGTAATTATGGCTTTGTAAATCTAGTTTATGGTATTTTATCATCAGCATTTACATGTGTTTTGTCTGTTCTTGACTCATCTGTCAGTGGTGAAGCACTTTGAACTGCACTAACCTGTATGAAAGGTGCCGTACTAATAAAGTTTTATTGATTAATTGATTGATTGATGACTGTGGACCAGTTATTCATCAAGGCTCTGGACAATGATAATTATTGTTGTTTTGTTATATGATGTAAAAGACAAAAGATGGTTGATAGGATACACGTCCATACGTCCAACCTTATCATATAAGATATGAACCTCCACTATGAAGGTGACAAGTTGAATAAGCATTAAAAATACTCGAAAATCTACCAAAACCTACAGAACCACACAATATCAATGCAAAGTTTCCCAATTTGGAAATTACATTTACAAACATCCCATGTTAGCTTGGCAAGGAAGGTAAAGTTCATGTTTACTTGATATCTAATGATAGTTGGGTTTAAGTCGTGCAGTTAAACCAGTGTAAACCAGTGTAACCAGTGTGTGTTCCCTGTTTGAAGACAGAAGAGCTGCAGTACCTGGGAGCTGGTTCTGAACTTAGCGTCTCGGTGTGACTCGTTAGCTTCAGGAGCTAACTCCGGGTTTTCCTTTTCTCTCTGAACATCGCTGAGCTTCAACAGACGCGTCGCACGATCTCCGTCAGCAACACGTTCACGTTCAGTCACAACGCGTCATTATTAACGAATTAATCCCAGAAATGGATCAAACAAATGAAAACGCGTCATGGGATCATAACAAATACGCAACACCAGGAAGCGGAAATGGATTCTCTTGCTTTTCACAATAAAAAAATCATGGCTTTAATGCGCTTGTAAATTTGAAGTCAACATTTCTGTTTATTGATCCGACTTTGTTCATTTGACAACAACAGAGTTATTACATCTAATAAACTCATATTAAATTGTGTTTTAATTACATAAGGCAAATGATACAATAAATAGTAAATATATTATAAAAGCTTTAGTAAATACAATATTTAAAACCCAGAGTGGTACTATAAAGGTAAAACAATCATATCGATTGACAAACTCTGTAAAAGAAATATAAGCGGAATAGGAAATGGTCTGTTAACTTAAATTAACTACTTGTCATTAAACACAGTTCAAGAAAACAATCCCTGGATCTTCCAGCAAATTTGTATTTTTATCCAAATTGAATGGCTTCTCCCATCCTACCACAGAGTTCATTGGATATCAGTTTAAGTTTCTGTGTACAATTAAACCAACAAACAAACACAAAGTCCAGTAGCTCCAGCTTTTGGTCATAGAGAAGCCGGCATTTTACAGTTTATTCACTTTCTACAGTAGATTCAAAACGTAAGTAAAACATCAGGACTTCACAGCAGAACAACGTGGCTCAGTAGCTTTGTAGAAACACAGCAGCCTCACAGGTGCGTTTGTTGGTGTTTCTTCAGGTTACTCGAGTGGCTGAATCTTTTGCCGCAGTGGCTGCAGCCAAACGGCTTCTCTCCCGTGTGGTAGCGCAGGTGCACCGTCAGGTAGCCCGACTGACTGAAGCTCTTGCCGCACACCGAGCAGCAGTACGGCTTCTCCCCTGTGTGCACCCTGCTGTGTTTCTTGTAGTCGCCCGCGTGGCCGAAGGTGCGACCGCACAACGAGCAGCAGTAGTTTTTTCTGACGTTTCTCTGCACGGATCCTGAGTCTGAAGAGCCAGAGTCTGCACCAACAATGTTTGTGTGAGTGTATATTGGAGATTGAGGCTCTTGGCCCTGACTGAAGATGAACCCCGACACGTTGTAGAGTCCTGAATTGGGTTGAGGGGGTTCAAATCCGAGTGTCGAGCTTGTCCCAGCATCATTATAGACATGATTAATGTTTGTGTGCAGGGTCTCCTCATCCAACATGGGCTCCTCTTTCATTTGATCTGATGTAAGGGATAAAACAGAGACATTTTCCTTGATTGTAATTGTAGCAGTGGGTTCTACAGGATTTGTAGTTGGTGATGATAACCTGTCATCAGTCTCAATTTTGAGAGTTCTGGGATTGCTCAAGTTATCATCGTGCAAATGTGATTCTGTCGTAGCTTCAGGGGAGAGGCACGGTGTAGTGAGGGATGCTTCACAGTCAATGTCTGCAAATGAATCTGAAACGTCCTTATAAGCAGGTTCAGGGTCATCTACCAGCTCATGGTTCTCTCTCTGTTCCACCTCCGCCTGCTGGGTTGCGATGGGAATTTGCAGCACAGCCCCTGCAACACAACAAAGGCCTTGAAGAGACTAAATAAATGATCAGTTTCCACATGTCTGGACGCCAGTGCTGAGCTGTGCCCTCTTACCACCGCTGTCCAGGTCGATTTTGGGTTGGAGCTCCTGCAGCCTCCTCCTCAGACTCTGGTTCTCCCTCTGAGTCCGGGCTGTTTTCTCCTGGTACTCCCACACCGTCTCTCTCACCACCTCCAGAACCTCCTGCACCGCGCTACACAGCAGTTTCTCCACTCGCACATTCAGACGCTCAATTTTGGACATAGCTATGAACTGAGAGGAAGAAAAATATGGAAACACTATTAAGAACAAGATAAGATAACATAATAAGGGGGAATCAGGGTAAGAGGTAAAAGCAATGAATCACATGTAATCTCGTATAGAGCGTGGTGAAATGTTGTGATATAATATTATACAGTAAACAGTCCAGCAATATGGGTCAGCTCCAGGTTTATAAGATAGATAGATAGATTACTTTATTCATCCCCGAGGGGAAATTAAGTCGTCATAGCAGCCGGTACATTTGAATACAATAAAATACAATACAATAGAATAAAATATAAAATATAAAATATTGCGGTAGAAAGAATAAAAACAGAAACACAAGATAAAATAGGTAGCTAAGGTGCAGTGGCAGAAGATGGTAATAGTACTGATGATATGATGGTAATAGAGGAAATATACTATGATCACAGTACTAATAGTAATACTACAACAACAAAATAAGAAGTGATATATAAATACGACTTAAATTTGCCATCAAGCTTCTATCTGATCATCTTTCCCAGTTCAGTCAAATGTAAACACAACAAAAATCTGGATTTACACACAATCTTATAACAACATTAATGAGAATTACAGATATTAAAACACCAGTATTACAGATGTATTATGATTCTTAAAATGTAAACAGAAACCAACCTCACACCCAGTTCAGTCTGTGGTTGAATCCTCTATATTTCCAGTCTGTGGTTGAATCCTGGTTTTAACACTGCAGCGTCTTCAGTGTGAATCCCAGCTCGCGTGACCCGGATGTGAAACATTCATGTATTTACAATATTCACATTAACGCAGATGCTCGTGCTGAAGCTGCAGAATCCTCCACACGAATCAGATCGAGGAGTCAGAACTATTTTAAAATCCCACATTTAGCGAAAGAGGGTGAAATACCGTTCTGATCTTCTTCCTGGGTCTTTAAGAAGGGTTGAAATGCAGCAGCTGGTGCGTTGCTGCCATCTGCTGGTCAAGATGCCAACAAAAATACATCAATTATATATGAACTCCTTAAAAATATATTTAAATCCAAATTTTAAAATGTGTAATTTGTTTTTTAAAAGAATGATTAACAGACACATTTATAACAGCTACAAGTGTACGAATGTTTGTTTGTTTACAATTGTTAATTCAATAATAAAAGCATATTATATCAACGTATAAGCATTTGCTTACGAATTAACCTTCTCAGTCATAAATTAAAAAAGTGTTTATAGATTGCTTACAAGTCGATATTGTTTATACTTATTCTACAATGTGTGAATAGGAAATTTGATTAAGTGACAGTTACAGTTACTTGTCGTCTTCAAGTCACATGAACCTTGAACCTTGAATAAGAGATTTTGTATTTTTAAGTCACTAACAATAAAAAGAAAAACATCACACAGGTTGAGATTTTGCTTGTTCTCCTTGTTTTATTTCCCTTTGCAGCTCTTGAGATACACGACTCAGAGCACACCAAGCTAATGATAACTTATTCAACAATAAACCAGGACTTAAGTAACAGATTGCATTTACCCAAACATAAAAAGTGCTTTAAAGGTTTGATTACATGTTCAACACTTGTCCCTAAATCTTTTTTCCATCTTTTCAAATACATGTTAAAAGAAGCGGTTGTAAGACTGTGACAATATGGCAGAGAAAACAGTTCATACGAGCTGATTGGTGAACGTAGTACATTCAAACATCAGGTGGTTCTTAACCTGACACCTGGCAGGCGAGCTGGCAGTCTCACTGATTGTCCTCGAGAGTCGTTTCCTCGAACAGACTGAGCAGGTTCTTTGGTTCAAAGCCGGGTCGGGGTACAACCTCCTCCGCTCGCACCGAGTCGGGGCCGCGCCGCTGTGACGACTTGGCGGATGAAGAATGGCGGCTGTGCACTGACTTCTCATTCGCGCCGTCTGTGTGAAGCTCTGTGTGTATGGGGATGGCACTGGGGATCAGAGTGCGGCAGGATCCATTTGAGTGGATGCTGGAGGGGGTCTGAGCCAAGTTACAGGACCAGTCATCCTGATTTGAGAGAATGGGAGTGCGGGGTGCACTTTGATGACTGCGTGTCGGTGAAACTGGGAGAGGAGTGGATGTGCTTTCCACAGACATTCTGGATCTGACCCTGTGTGAAGGAGAAGATAAAAAAGAAGTAATATAAGTGAGGTAAGGTGCTTCTACAAGTAAGACATTTCTAAAATACACAATAAACACAATGATTCTCTACCTCTGTGAGAAGGTGGGGGAAAGCTCCGGGTTGGTGGGATCCATCAGAAACACTGCGTCATCCCCTGGGCTGCCTGGCTCAGCATGCATGGCGCTGAGGGACAGGGACAAACTTCTGTCCCAGCTGTCCTTAGGAGGGGTGCAGGGAGCTGGTTTGGTCCAACGAGGAAGAAAGGACAAGTGAAGGGAGGACAGGAGTCTGCAGCCAAAGCAAAAGACCAACTGTGGGGAGAAAAAGACAAGAAAATATTATTAAAAAGGGCAAAGATATAAAATTTGTTTTCATGTAAGAATAGTTACAATTTGTGAGCTCATTTGTTTTTACAGAAGGCAGTGTTATATTCATGAATATAACTTGTTAGAGCTGTTGATCATAGACTATGCAAGACCATCCATATTGATACTATATATAATTTTATACAATAATACTGTCTTTTGCACACTGTCTACATATTCTTACACTCATAGTATATTATATTATCTATTGTATCGTCAAATACTTATACCCGTACTATATATCATATATTATATCATACTCTTTGTATCTCATCATCATCTCATTTTCGTCCGCTTATCCGGGGTCGGGTCGCGGGGGGAGCAGCTCAAGCAGGGGGCCCCAGACTTCCCTTTCCCGGGCCACATTGACCAACTCTGACGGGGGGATCCCGAGGCGTTCCCAGGCCAGTGTTGAGATATAATCTCTCCACCTAGTCCTGGGTCTTCCCCGAGGTTTCCTCCCCACTGGACGTGCCTGAAACACCTCCCAAGGAAGGCGCCCAGTGGGCATCCTTACCAGATGCCCGAACCACCTCAGCTGACTCCTTTCTAAGTACAGGAGCAGCGGCTCTAATCCGAGTTCCTCACGGATGGCTGAGCTTCTCACCCTATCCCTAAGGGAGACGCCAGCCACCCTTCTGAGAAAACTCATCTCGGCCGCTTGTACCCGCGATCTCGTCCTTTCGGTCATAACCCAGCCCTCATGACCATAGGTGAGGATAGGAACGAAGATCGACCGGTAGATCGAGAGCTTTGCCTTGCGGCTCAGCTCTCTTTTCGTTACAACGGTGCGGTAAAGCGAACGCAATACCGCCCCCGCTGCTCCGATTCTCCGGCCAATCTCACGCTCCATAGTACCCTCACTCGCGAACAAGACCCCGAGGTACTTGAACTCCTTCACTTGGGCTAAGGACTCATTTCCTACCCGGAGTAAGCAATCCATCGGTTTCCTGCTAAGAGTCATGGCCTCAGATTTAGCGGTGCTGATCCTCATCCCAGCCGCTTCACACTCGGCCGCCAGCCGATCCAGTGAGTGCTGAAGGCCACAGGCCGACGACCCAATGAGGACCACGCCACCCGCAAAAAGCAGTGACGAGATCCTCAGACCACCGAACTGCAACCCCACCCCACCACGACCACGCCTCGACACCCCGTCCATGTATATCACAAACAGGACCGGTGACAAGGCGCAGCCCTGGCGGAGACCAGCTCCCACCGAGAACGAAACTGACTGGCCGCCGAGGAAGCGAACACAGCTCTCACTTTGGGAGTACAGGGATTGGACGGCCCTGAGGATAGACCCCCTTACCCCATACTCCCGCAGCACCTCCCACAGTTTCTCCCGGGGGACCCGGTCATACGCCTTCTCCAGATCCACAAAACAAATGTAGACCGGATGGGCATACTCCCAGGCCCCCTCCAGGATCCTTGCGAGAGTGAAGAGCTGGTCCGTAGTTCCACGTCCGGGGCGAAAACCGCATTGTTCCTCTTCAATCTGAGGTTCGACGATCGGCCGAACCCTCCTTTCCAGCACCTTGGAGTAGACTTTACCAGGGAGGCTGAGAAGTGTGATACCCCTGTAATTGGCACACACTCTCTGGTCCCCCTTTTTGAACAGGGGAACCACCACCCCGGTTTGCCACTCCTTTGGCACTGTACCCGACTCCCACGCGATGTTGAATAGGCGTGTCAACCATGACAGCCCCTCAACACCCAGAGCCTTTAGCATTTCTGGCTGGATCTCATCAATCCCTGGGGCTCTGCCACTGCGGAGATGTTTGACTACCTCAGTGACCTCCACCAGGGAAATCCACGACGAAACACCATCAACCTCGAGCTCTGCCTCCAACATAGAGGGCGTGTTATTCGGATTCAGGAGTTCCTCAAAGTGTTCCTTCCAACGTCCGACGACCTCCTCAGTTGAGGTCAACAGAGTCCCATCCCCACCGTACACAGCTTTGATGGTTCCCCGTTTCCCCCTCCTGAGGCGCCGGATAGTCTTCCAGAAACACTTTGGTGCCGACCGAAAGTCCTTCTCCATGGCCTCTCCGAACTTCTCCCACACCCGCTGCTTAGCCTCCGACACGGCAGCAGCTGCAGCCCTTCGGGCCTATCGGTACCCTGCAACCGAGTCAGGAGTCCTCCAGGATATCATATCCCGGAAGGCCTCCCTCCTCAATCGGACGGCCTCCCCGACCACCGGTGTCCACCTCGGTGTCCGAGGGCCACCGCCCCCCGAGGAGCCCAAGACCCTGAGGCCACAGCCAGCCGCCGCAGCTTCAGCAATGGAGGCTTTGAACACCGCCCACTCCGGCTCAATGTCCCCAACCTCCACAGGAATGCCAGAAAAACTCCGCCGGAGGTGTGAGTTGAAGATACCTAGGACGGGGGCCTCCTCCAGACGTTCCCAGTTCACCCGCACTACTCGTTTGGGCTTACCAGGTCTATCCGGAAATTTCCCCCATTCCCTGATCCAACTCACAACCAGATGGTGGTCGGTTGACAGTTCCGCCCCTCTCTTTACCCGAGTGTCCAAAACATGCGGCCTCAGATCAGATGACACGATCACAAAATCGATCATTGATCTTCGGCCTAGGGTACTCTGGTACCAGGTACACTTATGAGCACCCTTATGTTCGAACATGGTGTTTGTTATGGATAATCCATGACTAGCACAGAAGTCCAATAACAAACGACCGCTCGGGTTCAGATCAGGGAGGCCATTCCTCCCCACCACGCCTCTCCAGGTATCTCCATCGTTGCCCACGTGGGCGTTGAAGTCACCCAGCCGTACTACGGAGTCCCCTACTGGAGCCCCATGCAGGACTCCATTCAGGGTCTCCAAGAAGGCCGAGTACTCTGAGCTGCTGTTTGGTGCATACGCACAAACAACAGTCAGAGTTTTCCCCCCTACAACCCTTAGGCGCAGGGAGGCGACCCTCTCGTCTACCGGGGTAAACTCCAACACCGCGGCGCTCAGCCGGGGATTTATGAGTATCCCCACACCCGCCCGGCGCCTCACGCCCTTGGCAACTCCGGAGAAGAATAGAGTCCAACCCTTATCCAGGAGTACGGTACCAGAGCTGAGACTGTGCGTGGAGGTAAGCCCCACCAGATCTAACTGATAGCGCTCCACCTCCCTCACAAGCTCCGGTTCCTTTCCCCACAGCGAGGTGACGTTCCACGTCCCCAGAGCCAGCTTCTGCCGCCCGGGTCTGGTCCGTCGAGACCCCTGACCTTCGCTGCCACCCATGTGGCTGCGCACCCGACCCCAACGGGTCTTCCCACAGGTGGTGGGCCCATGAGATGAAGAGAGGGGGGGTGCCACGTAGTTTGTTCGGGCTGTGCCCGACCGGGCTCCGTGGCAAACCCCGGCCACCAGGCGCTCGCCATCGAGCCCTCCGTCTGGGCCTAGCTCCAGACGGGGGCCCCGGGCTTCCTCCGGGCCGGGTCACATCTCCTCTTCCGTCGATATTCATTGAGGATTTTTGAACCATTCTTAGTCTGGCCCCTCACCTGACCTCACCTAGCCCCTCACCTGAAGGCTGCAGTCATACTCTTTGTATATTCTTTGTATATATAAGTCTATATACACATATTTATACATGTATACATGTTATTATTATTATTATTATTATATTTACTATTATTATTATATATACTGTTGCTGCCATTATTACTATTATTATATTGGTATAATTACTATCATATATAAATATATATTATGTTATATTATATACTATATATACTGTACTATTTTTTATATACTGTCTAACAATAACATCATAATCATATCATCAGTACTATTACCATCATCTGCCACTGCACCTTATCTACCTATTTATCTTGTGTTTCTGTTTTTTATTCTTTCTACCTCAATATTTTTTTTTTTTATTCTATTGTATTGTATTTTATTGTATTCAAATGTACCGGCTGCTTTGATGACTTAATTTCCCTTCGGGGATGAATAAAGTATCTATCTATCTATCTATCTAAAGCCACACGATGAATATATTTGATTATATTATTCAAACTCAAAAAGTTTGACATTACCTGGCCGAGGCTGGTCAGATTCAACAAAGTCTCTGTCACAACGAGATAGAAGCGCCTCTTCCACCTGTGCTTCCTGACAGAGGGAAGAGCCAGAAGCTCGTCGACTGTTGGTCTCTTAGAAGGTTCTGGGACCAGCATCATCTTCAACACTGTCTGCAGCTCAGTCGACAGGCCTGCAAACACAGATCGTCGAGGTAAAAAGTCATTGAGTTAAATAAAACAGGGACAATTCACGAGGACATAAAAGAAAAGTAAAAACCTACTGCTGGTAAACTCTGAGGGGAGGCAGCCCTGTCTGAGCTGCTGCCAGCCCTCGCCACCATTTGGAACTTCCATATTACAGGCAAGCTCCAGAATAGACACGCCCAAGCTAAAGGAAAGAGGCAATAGTCAGGCACAAATTTAAATCAAATCAGTTAGGATAGTTTAGAATTACACTTAATTTTATCCTTTATGGCTTTTGTACCTGAAAACATCCGCAGCAGGTCCATATTTCCCACGGAGGAGCTCAGGGGCCATATACCTGGGGTCCCCCTCCTGAGCATCGTCTTTCACTTTCCCCTCCACAGACTCTGAGCTCTTGTGTCTGAGCTGGAGCAGCAGCCCGAAGTCCCCCAGCTTCAGACGACCAGAGTCGGTGATGAGGACGTTCGAGGGCTTGAGGTCCAGATGAACAAAACCATGAGAGTGCAAGTGCTGCAGCGCTGAGAGGAGGTCGCACAGGTAGGCCCAGGCTGCAGGCTCATCTGGATTGGAGAGATTTAAACGACAGACATGTCAGTAGTAGTCTAGAATATGAAAGTTAACTGGGGTAGACAGCACAGCACGTTATGCATCTCGTTATTGTCCTTTTCAGACAGACCTGGGCCGGGAGGCTGGTTCTCAGCATGGAGCAGCAAGCTGGTGCTACACAGCTCGGTCTGGATGTACAGTCGACCATACTCCTCCCAGGCTGCCACAAATTTCAGGATGTGGGGGTGAGGACACAGATGCTCATGGTTCCTCGCTTCTCTCACACTCAGGTTCCTCTCACTGTTTCCCCTGAAGCGATGAGCCGAGCGCTTCACTGCGTACTGGCGACCATCCTCTCTACTTAAGACCTAACAAAAATAAATACAGAAAATGCTGAGGTTTCTCCTCTAGTCATGAATCTCTACATGTTCAGAGACAAAATAAAGTCTCCCAGATAAACATTAGTATTATGAAATTGTAAACCTTAAAATGCAGAATTCAACTTCCACATCTTTTGTCTTGCTCACCTTGTAGACCTCTCCAAAGGATCCTCTTCCCAGTAGACCCAGATTAGTGAAGCACTGACTGAAGTAAGACTGCTGTTTGCTGGGAACATACACAGAATTTGTACTGGGAGATTTACTAAGGGAACAAGATAGGGGCGTCCAGGGGGATGGATGCTGGGGGAACACCCTGCTCAACGGGGGACATCCCTTGGATGGTGGCAGCGGAGGCAAAGAATGTGAGACCCGGGCAGGGGACGAGAAAGACAAGTTGGAGAAAGACAACGAGGGGACATGCCGCTTTTTGAGGGAGAAGGACTGCTCTGCATGGGAGAAGTGGGTCGGGAGAGGAATCCTTGACGTCGTGGTCTCCATCGCCACTGACATTGTGTCGGTTCTTTTTCAGTTCCTCTCTCTGAAGATGGTGTGCTGCAACAGACACAAAAAAAGAGATATTGGTTTTGATTGACAGTTGAGAATGTACCACTGTGTTTTTGCGATGCTCGTCCGACGCACTTTTTTGAATAGACGTACACGATGAAGGACATGACACATAACTCAGTGACCTCGGATTTATGAAATCTTTTGCCGTTTGTTGTTCTCCGAGTTTAAAACCGAAACCTTCACTCAGGAGCCAAAAGTAGTTTTTAAACTAACAAAGGGATATTAGCATGATAATTATCGATATCAACTGGTATGAACATTTTAATCCTGACACATGTTTTGGACATGACGCTCAGCCACCAAACAGAATCAAAGACTTACTACTTGACACTTTGTAAAAATCTGTATTAATTTTTGTCTTTAATACCAAGTCAGCAAGTAAGCATCCAAGTGAGTAAGTATGCAAGTATACAAGTATGTATCTATGCAAGTCTTAATACTGCAATACTCATCAGAGATATCCACCCAGGTCCTGTAGTAATAACATCTGAGTTGAAGTAAATAAAGTGAAGGTTTCGCTCTGACTTCCTGTTTGACAGGTTCAGGACCTGAAACCAGTCTCCACAGATGTTTTGATGCTCACGTGCAGAACATCAGGTCTCAGCTGTGCACGTCACGAGCCACAACTGAATAACACGTAACGTGAATCACACGATCAACATGACACGCGTGACAACTTCCGTGATAACCTCCGTGTTGCTGGATTAGCTTCGTGCTAACAAACACGCAACTCGTCCTCGAGAAAAAATGTCACCTCAGATGTTAGCTAACTGTCACCGACAACATCTCCACGTTAAATCGCCGTCTCGCTCACAGACAGGGTCACGTACCGCAACTGACGGCGTGTGCGAGGTGGGCTTCAGCAACACCATCCCACCGACATGGATCCCGGTCATAAGCACCGACGGTCTTCGCCCCTGTGAGACGCGCTGAGTCCGAGTCCAGCTGCTGGTGCTCGTCCAGCCCTCGACCAAACCTGGCGCCAAATTCTCCGCACGGCCACGCAGCGCCTCCGTAGCGGGGCTTCGTGAATACCCACTTCTTATCTGAGTTGCGCAACATCCGCAAGCGGTGCAGTCTGGGCTTGAACACAGAGGGCTACGTGCCTAGCTAGCTGACCACTTGAAATGGTAACTTCGTTATTATTGTCGATCGCTTTGTGAGGTTTCTTTTACCAACACGTAAACAATACAAGTTAACGTTCGGTGTGTCATTGTGAATACATGTGAAAGGATAACAAACTACAGGGTCGTTTGTTTTGGGAGTGTTTATTTTCAGTTTGTGCTAGCTAAGGCTGCTAGCGCTAAGTTTTGCTGTGCTAGCCTAGCCTTCCATCTGTGGGGGAGAGGTGTTAGCGAGGTGACTTGTGTTAGCTTGTCTGACTTGTGTGGGGGGGAGGTGGTGTGACGGGAGACGTCCGACCCAGCTACTCACACACCGCGGACACGCACTGTCACAGCCGCCGGGTTTATTAACGCTAACTGTCAGGCCTATGGTTGTCTCTATGAAGTCTCTATGCTAAGCTAGGTTTGCGTTAGCTCAGAGCTACGTCTGCCTGCTGCTGCTCCCCGTTGCTAGCCAGATTAGGAATCAATGAATTACAAGCGGCTAAAAGAATCCGTCAAACACGTACATGTCCCTTGTCCCTCTATAGAAAGACACGCTGAGTGGACCTGTGTGCTAGTGATGTATTGTGAACAGTCTCCAGATGGACGGTGGTTAAACACTGTCATGGCCTACTGACATGTTTTGTCAGATAAAGACGGTTTAGTGTCATTTAATGTGAATTGTCCCTCGAGCCACACAATCTGTCATCCTGCTTGATCCTGTGTTCAATTGAGAATAACTTGTTTTTCTCCCCTGATCTGTGAATCTGTCATCTTCACGTCTGTGCACTGGATTTACTTTGACTTGTTGTCCTGTTGTGCTCATTTCTCTCAGGACGTGTTCTTAATGATCCGGCGTCACAAGACTACGATCTTCACAGACGCCAAGGAGTCCACCACCGTCTATGAGCTGAAGCGTATTGTCGAGGGAATTCTTAAAAGACCACCAGAAGACCAGCGACTCTACAAAGTATATATCACCAACACCAAACTAAGTCCCATGACCAAAATAATTAAAACATCAGAGAGCTAAAGGGATCGTTCACCCACTAATACAAATGCACTCATCTATTAACCACTATGTTGATGGAGGGGTGGGTGAAGTGTTTGAATCCACAAAACACTTTTAGAGTCTCGGGGGTGAACAGCGTTGCAGCCAAATCCAATAAAATTGAAGTAGATGGTGAACAAGTCTTAAAATGTGAAAGAACAACAGAAAAAAAACCATTAAATGCCTCCACACTGCTCCTGTGATGTCATCCAAGTTTCAAATTCGACTCGAAACAGCGTTGTTTACACCGTGTCTTTAGGCTAGATGTCATATGATAGCCTCTTCTTAGTAACTGCTGCAGTTCTCACAAGTTACTGACATTAATGGCACACTACTCGTCTCACATATTCATACGTTTTGGGTCCATTAAGTGATTTTGAGAAATTTTCCTCTCTTGTTCCACAGGATGACCAGTTGCTAGAGGACAGCAAAACTCTGGGCGACAGTGGATTCACCAACCAGACTGCCAGACCTCAGGCCCCAGCCACTGTGGGTCTGGCCTTCCGTGTAAATGGTACGTGTAGTTTATGGTATTTGTGTGAGTCAGTGTTGTTTTGTTAACTTTCTGTGTTTCATTATCTCTTTCCTGCTATTACGCCTCCTTCCAAAAGTGCTATGGATGAGGAATTATTCTTTAAAGCCATGAGTAGAAACAAACTCTTGAAAATGTCAGGAAAATTGTTCCGTACAGTTTCTGGGTTTTTTTTCTTTTTTTGTGTATGAAGAACTCAGCAGGAGATTGTTCTGGTCAGACAGTTTTACAACCACATGACCTGAAACCACAGCTCTCTCAGCTGCTCCATATGTCTGTGATATCAAGTGTGTCTTGAATATATCTGTCCAGACTTGATAAGAATCACATTTCAGCTGCCAGTTTAAAATACTCACTGTGGCTTGATAAAATAAATGATCCTTCTTGAATTAACGCTGTGGCTTGAGTCTGAGTGCATGAGCCACATCATTTTTTACTTTTCAACTTGAGTAAAAGTAAATATTTACAGTAGCAAATTTGTGACATGAGTGATGTATCCAACTCTGCCTTCATGATGGAGATATGGTTTCCTTGTCGCCCCTGTCCTCCAGATGAGATGTTTGAGCAGCTGCATGTCGAGGCCTTCTCCAGCCCCCCGGAACTCCCCGATGTGATGAAGCCGCAGGACTCTGGCAGCACTGCCAACGAACAGGCTGTGCAGTGATAGCAAGGAGAGGAACTGAGCGACGAGGGGAAGGATGGAAGTGGGTGTGTGTGGATTAACTGCATTGGAGAAGTAGCGGGGGCGGAGGATGTGTAATATAATTTCAGTTGATGGATGGGAACACTGTAGGTAAACAAGCCTATCCATGTTACCTTCTAGTATCATCCCAACACCCTTCCTCCTCAAATTAGCTTCACAAATGTTTTTTTTTTTTTTTTTTTTAAACTCTTAATAATTTCCACATCACCTGCAGTTCCTGTCCTTGACTTTGCTCCTAAGCACCAACTTGCCCAAACCTGTAGAGGGAAGAAGGTGGTTTGGAAAGTATGATTGTGTGTATGTGTGTGAGTTATTATAATTATTCTCATTAATATTTTTTTGGAAAAGGCGAAGGCGTAGTTGTGTGTCACAGTGCTCTAGAAGTAACATGCATGGATAAGGAGTCTGGCGTCCCAATCGGCAAACTGCATGATCAAATAAAAAAAAAACGATGGCTTTACTTTCACTGGAACAGATGAACCTTCATGTTTTTCCTTGGTTCCGATTCTCCCAGTTTTGTTGTACATTTTGGATTTGATTTCATACCAGGAAAAAGACACCATAATGGTTAAAAATGTTACTTTTTTGTTGGTGTTGTCATTTTGTGTCTTTAGTTTGTTTACACTTGTCAGTTCTTTTGTTGTGTGTATCATGCACTGAGACCAAAGGCAGGTACCTCTTCAGCAGCAGAGGGACGTTTTGGTCAGAGGACATTCTGTCTGTGACATACAGTGAACGCAGGAGGAGCATTCTCTTGTGTTAAAATTACATGCATCACATGTCACCAACATCAGCGTGGCACCTTCCTCTAATCACATAAATATAGCCTGTAACTGTAAGTTTGCTTAATTAAAAGTTTTCCTGTTTTGTTTTTTATGCTGCTGACTGATTCTTACTTTAAACTCATGTTTGTGTCAACATTTATTGAAAATTACAGAATTTAAAGGTTTACACTCAACAGAAGTCGGGCAGACTGTCGTTGCTGTGGGGAGTCTTATTAAAACAGACATTTTGACTCGTCACAGTAGGAAGAGTAACACTGGCTCTGTTCTTTTCAAGTGTCACAATAAGTGGTGGCAGCCAGCCAGCATGCACACGACTGGGAGACTCTAAGTCAAGCAGCTAAATTAAATAAAGCCATCATTCATTTTATTATGTACACTTGCTGTGACATGTCACAATGTCTTCAATGAGATGGCTCCAGTGAGGACACAGTGATAATGGCCTGGGTGTTTTGATGTGCTTGGAACATAACTGCAAATAATCGCCTATAAAAGTAACTTTCAAAGCAGATTTAAAAAAAAGGGCAGATATACTTTTAATTCAGCCATATACAATGGATATATAAGATATACTACAAATTAACAGTTTTCCTATATGGGGGAGATGAATGAGTCAGGATTACCAGAAAGTCCCAAATTTAGTCTATCAGTCACTTTCTAGATTAGATTGGATTAACTTCAAATAAACTGGGGAATTTCTAATATGAGTCCAGCACTACAGACCATAACTCTTGTGAATGAGTCGTTCAATTCCAATCCCAACACTAACAAACAAACACCAATGTAAACAAACTCAATATTATACACAAAGGCTTTTTTTCATTTATCCATCTAGCTATCTATATTTACACACACATACATGTTTATAATATGTATAAGTGTATATATGTCTATGGCCCCCTATAAACGTATGCGATAGGAGTACATACATATATACATCTATCTATTTACAGCTAACACAACAAATGCACATACACAAAGATAAACAAACATATGTGGTGATATCACAGTTTCCAGAGTTGGATCCACATGTTTGAATCCAGATGTTGTGTTTACAATCTTCTCTCATTAATAATGAGTGTTGTTCTGTCAGGGATGTTGTTCTGTGAAGGTCAATAAAATCCATTTCACAACATTTCCCTCTGACACAAGTTTACAAACAGTCGCCGCAGCAGCAGCAGCTCCTCAGCGCCACGGAATCCTCGGATCTGCCTCCCAAATAAGGACGAGGAATGTCCGGGATGACGTCTGTCTCCGGGGTTTGTGACCACATTTATTTAACTACGCCTTCCCCGCTCGGAGGTCCTGTATTACACAGGAAGACAGCGGTGTAGGAAAGAGAGACGGGACCTCCTCCTCCTCTTCCTCCGCCTCCTCCTCTTCCTCCGCCTCCTCCTCCTCCTGCGCCTCCTCCTCCTCCTCCTCCTCTAGGCGGATAACGGTGTCCAAGAAGTTGTGGAGGAGCGACGCAGACAATAGCTCCGAGCCCCCTGTGTCTGATTCTCGTCCATCACCTCTGTCTCATGCTGTCCTCCTCCTCCCTGAGTCTCACACAGAGGAAAACACTCGGCTGAAAGCACATCATGGACGATCTGGGTGAGTATCCGAGCTGTTCTCCGTCTGCATGGTATCTGGAGGGGGATCTGTGGGAAGGGCTGGTTCGGCCAAACAGAGGAAATGAGCCCTGTGTTGATCCTGGCAGTCAGAGAGTACAAGCTTCCCCCTCTTTTCCCCTCAAGGACATGCATGAGGCTGGAGTATGAAGGGAATATTCTCTGTAAACCTCCACTTGAAAACTGTCTCACAACTTCTCTTTTGTCTGAGGATCCTGGTTTCAGAGCGATTCTCCTTCACTCCAGATGTTTATACTCTCATCCTCCTCCTCAGATTTTACTTGCAGACACATTCACACAGGTAACACAAGAACTGGTGCTACACTGCTCGGGGCCCGCCAGCCTGCCCGCCATCGAGTGTTTCCTGCAAATTCAATAAATTCTTGGTAAATTAGATTTGAAGGGTTCCACAGCCGGTCGCCTCCATCCATTAATATGTACAAGTCAGGGGACGGAGAGAAAGTCCCATAATGTGGAGCAGGGTGTCGTCCATTTTGAAGGATGAAACATCTAAGAGGACTGTTCTTTCTGATAAAGATGTTGAAGGAGTAGTTTACTCTTTCTCTCCGTCTCAGAACAACATTATGAGGAGCTGCTGAAGAGGCCCTGAAATAGCCCCGGGGCCACGCTGCTATTTCAAAAAAGCCACAGAGTTCAGTGAAAATAGAAAAGGACCTTTTGCCTCAGCTGCCCATTTGCTCGCCCAAGAATATATATATATGTTTTTGAAAGAAACGTGGGGATGTATGCTTTTCAAACAAGGCTAGGAGGAATGGCGAAATGCAGAGCCAGGCACATCTGGATCAGATTGCACACCCAGTCACTGGGAGACTGGGTGAGTGGCGGTGAGGCAGTGGCCATGTTCGCGAGGCTCAGTTTATGCTGTTGTCCGACAATGTTGTAGGTTTATGTATTGGATCTGGCGACCACTTGTACGAGAGGCGGTCGGCCAAGACAAACAAGTCGGCAGGCAGCTCTAAATATGGTCATAATTCCCAATGAGAGAGGTCCAACTCCTTATATGAGCAGTTGAGTCCGTACAAGTATGTGTGTGTGTGTGTGTGTGTGTGTGTGAGAAAGAGGCTCCCAGCAGGAAAGGAGGAGGGCAAGTCGTATGTGCACAAGATCCTCAGCACATGGTCGTACCAGAGGTGTGAATCATCTGGGACTGAGGTGACGTCAGGCCTGGTTAACTGGTCATGTTTATGTTCCACACGTCCTCCACGGACTGGGACGACCACAGATGGTTTAAACCGAACTCAACACGCTCTACTCATCGTGCATCCACAGAGGGTTCCCAGAACCTGAGGAGCGGGGGGTAAATGTCTGTGTTTGTGCTTGGAAACAGAAGTTAAACAGCAGCTTGTTCAACAGAAACTATGAGTGTGTCGTCCAAACGCTAACATGCAGCTCCTGACTCTCTGACTGATGAGGCACCAGAAGACTCGGTTATGTCGTCTTACTTATGGATATTGAAAACATATTTCTTTTGAGACCAACAACACCTCAAATGGTAGCTAACAAATTAATTTAGCTTTTTCCAAAGTGAAGAATAAAGCTTGTTCAACCTAAAGTTAACAAGTGACACAAACCCAATTGTTAACTTTAAGTTGAACAAACTTTTTTCTTGTATGTGTGTTTTTTTTAAGTTGGGGTTCAAAATTGAGTTCAAAATAGCTGGATTGTCCCTTTAATGGTGTTAAACTATATAGTTGGTGACCTGTGCCCGGCCTCTCATCCAGTGCCAACTGGGATTAGCTCCAGCTCCCAGCAATCATCAAAGGATAAGTGGTACAGATAATGGGTGGTTGATGTAGAACTCTGTAAAGGAGCGAGGTTGATCATATCATCAAAGTTAAATGTCCGAGTTTAAAATCCCTGAAATTCAGTCAAAGCTGCTCCACGACGTTTAGGTTGTAATTACTCACGTTCAGGCCATTTTTTCACCTTCTCTACAAACGTACATGGATTCTCAGCTCTGACTGAAGTCGCACAGCTCCACACACTAACAGTTCAGTTTCAGTGTCCACCTCGTGTGCACTGACTGTCTGTGCTTCTAGTGGAGTGGGTTCAGATATCAGCTTCCAAACACTCTTCCTCCGCTGCTTCCTCTCCCTTCTGGCATGTCTCGGACACGAATGCAGAAATGTCTGTGTGCTGAAATACGTCGGCTGTGTTGAAGGTTAATCTCGCGGCCGTGCCGGCTCAGACTGTTCCTGTCCTCTGACTGATTAGTTCATCGGGAGGCTCACTGTGTTCCATGTCATGCACCGGTCACACGGCCTGTCTGTGTCTCCTCAGAAGGGCCTGAGCCACCTAACTACCCTCTCAGTCCTCGTATTGTTGTGTTTGGTACGTAACTGCCTGTGCACGTGTCTCTGTGTGTTCTACTCGTCTCTGCATGTTTTCACTTCACATGTTCTGTCCGTCTTCCAAGTGTGTTGCATTGCATGATTTAAACGTCCTTTCATTAACTTGCATGTCTCTCTGTCCACCTTTAACACCCCATAAACCACAAGAGTAAATGTACTGATATATTTTACTTCCCTGCACTCTCAATCCAACCAATCCTTCATCCCATCCATGCTGTTGTGTGTTATATCGATTTCTCTCTCTTTTTATTCACTTTCTTTTCCCTCCCTCTCCCCTTCAGACGCCCTTCTGGCTGATCTGGAGAACACCGGCTCTCCTCTAGCCCGGTGTCCCGTCCTGCTCACCTCGGACCCCCCTCAGAATGCGGATCCCGTCACTCAGGACCCAGCCGAGGCCCGGCCACCACCCCCTGCCTACACCCCGCAGCAGGTAGACCATCAGCAGGGACAATTGGTACACGTCAAGCCTTATGTAAAAAACATTTAACGTGATTTCATATCATTTAAGAAAATCATATTCACTGTACATATGGATCGTTCCTCTGTTTCTGTCTCTCAGACTGTTTCTGGTGCAATCAAGTCCTCCCAGAACTCCAACCCAGACAAATTGTACAGGTGACTTCCTCCTTGATATTGCTTTCCCTATCTGACCCCATGCAATCAAACCCACATGTCATCTCTCAGTAAGCAGAGAGAATTATGGAATATGTTTCTGAGCCTGATTCCAGACCCCTGAATTATATAATAATTATAGATTTGTTCATCCCTTCATTTGAGGGTCACAGAGGGGTTGAACCAATCCCAGTTACATTTTGAATATTGCAGAATATATTGATCTAGTTTTAGTATTGCGGCCTCTCAAAGGAAAAAAATGTGATTTCAAGCATAAAGTCTTAATTTTATGAGAATAAAGTCGAAATATTTCAAGAATAAAGTTGAAATATTATGAGAATAAAGTATTGGTCGAATACAGGACTATCGTTGTGACATCTGTGGGATATTCAAAGGGATTTTGTAGTTTCTAAATAAACAGTAAGATTGGTTAAATAATATGACTTTATTTCCTCAATTTCGTTATTCTCGAAATTGCAGATTATTTAAATCCAGTCTCACATTAATACTCTGTCACAATAGTAAAATGAGTGAGCTCAGCTGTTCCATTAAGTGTTGAAGAGTCGGCTGTGATTCACGGCGGCTGTGATGAAGCCACATCAGTGATAAGATGCTGGATTATCTGTGTTAATTTTGGTCACTGCCTCTTAATCTCACAGCACAGTGTGTAAACCGCGGTCTCCCCGCACGGCCGATCCTCCTCCAGCCTTCTCCTCCTCCTCCCTGTTGGGCGGAGGTCTGAGTGAACTGGACCATCTCCTACAGGAGCTCAACGCCACCCAGTTCAACATCACAGGTGAGCGATGTAGAAGGTGTTTTTTTTACGTCCCTGTGTTTAACTCTGAAGTGAATTTATTTTCTCATGGCCTCGTTCTGTTGTCATCAGACGAGATCCTGGCTCAGTTCCCTTCTTCTAAGAAAGATGAGCGGGACAAGATTAAGGACAAAGCCACAGCCGCCGCCTCCAGGTACAGAATCTAATCAGTTGGGATTTATCTTAAGATCTCTGATAGAGACAATAGATGACAGTACAATGTGGGTTATATCAGTAATACCAGAATTTACTGTGTAGGGTTTTCTTTTTGACCCTGTTCTTGATTAGATCAGATGAAAGTGTGTATTTTGTGGGTTTTGAATCATCCTTTGTGTTGTAGCTCTGCGAAACCTTCAGCCACATCAGCCACTCTGGAACTGGACAAACTGATGGCGTCTCTGTCGGACTTCAGAGTCCAGAGCACGGTAAGAGTCCACTCGACACAGAGAGCTTCCACTCGTCAACCCCTGCAGGAGCGGGATGTTTGTTTCCTGTTTAAAACCGCCCACGCAGCTTCACTGTGGATCCATGAACACGTTCCCCTGGACCTGGCGCTGTGACAGTGTGGCCGGGCCGCAGCACATGCCTCCGGGTCATAAATCAGTCACCAGATAAGGCCTGAGGACGGACATTAGTCTTGCTGGGAAAAGATTTCCAGCGTCGTAAATAGCTTAAAATAGAAGTGAGAGTTATAGATCTGCATTTGCATTTGGGATATAATCTGGTTATTGTGAGTCAATGACGAGCATGTGAGCAGAGGACGTGCTTCTGTGATTATGAGGCTGCTCGGTTCCAGTTTGCAGTTCAGTTGTAAACAAGCCCAAGAGTTCAAGGCTGCAGAAACAGAGGAAAACACATTATTGGATATTATCATCACTGACATGTGATGTTCAGTGCTGCCGTGTTGACATTGACCCACTTTCTGTCAAACTGTGAACAGCCAACAGAGAAACGCATGAGAGGCTCACAACAAGCCTCTCGTCTCTAAAAAGTCTCACGACTGAAACAATTTCCATGACATTCTCCAATTAACAAATTTCACACACTCATGGATATCAGTCCCCGGGGAAAACAAGAAAACACTAAGAAAGATGTCATAACTCGCAATGTTAAAGAGAGTGATAAATATTTCCTGGGTCCGCCCCCTGATCCGTGTCCCTGGAGCGTTCTCTCCTGACCTATAACACGTCCTTCCAGTAAGTGTTGTGTAAATCTGTTGAGTGGTTTTTGTGTAATCTTGCTTACAAACCGACAAACAAATGGAGAGAGTATATAAAAAACACACCTTCTTTGGTAAAACGAAGACACAATGACAAACTCCTGAAGAATTTAAATCCCCCACACTTATGAGCCGGGCATCATTTCTCTGTCTCCTCCCACAGCCGGCTGCACCCGTCGTCAGTCCTGTGGTGACGGCCCCGCTGCAGCCCGCCGCCACCACCCCCCCACAGCCCTCCTCTGGCGGCTCACTGGACAGCATGCTGGGGCTGCTCCAGTCAGACCTGACCCGACAGGGCGTTCAGACGTCCTCCAAGGGAAACTGTTCCGCCTGTCAGAAGCCGGTAGTAGGACAGGTGAGGTGTTGTCTTTTTGGTATGCCTCCCAGCCAGTGACACCCAGTGGCATAATGTGTCCTAGTTGTGTTATTGTGATCACAATATCTCAAGAATGCCTTGTTAGAATCTCTTCAAATTTGATACAAACGTTCACTTGATCTCACGGATGAACTGATTTGAATTTGCCAGTCAAAGGTCAAAGGTTAAAGTGGAGGGAATGAAAACGCTCTGAGGCACACAAGGTACTTCTATTTTTTCTTTTTTAACCGTGTTGGTTTGAACCATCTCCTGGTGCAGGTGGTGACGGCTCTGGGGAAGGTGTGGCACCCCGAGCACTTTGTGTGCACCGAGTGTGAAGCGGAGTTGGGCAGTCGCAACTTCTTCGAGAAGGACGGCCGCCCGTACTGCGAGTCGGACTACTTCACCCTCTTCTCTCCTCACTGTGCGCAGTGCAACAAGCCCATTCTGAACGTGAGCCTCTTGGATGTGCACGTGTCCCTGTCTCAGTTTTTACTTTGCTCGAATCCGCCCGTGTGAAACCAGTTTCCTCCTCTTTCCTCTCGTTGTTTAGAAAATGGTCACCGCTCTGGACAAGAACTGGCACCCGGAGTGTTTCTGCTGTGTGAAATGCAGCCGGGCGTTTGGAGAGGAAGGTAACGGGCGGCACTGTTTCCTGTCTGGGTTCAACACACATCTCATCTGTTAACAGTAAACTGCAGCCAGCAGCTCACACCTACATTGATTCCTCTTATCAAACATACACAGATAATCTGTTAATCATTGATTTAATCAGGGATTTAACGTCAAATGATGTTCATTGAATTGGTCTTTGGTTAATTGGTCCTATTGGCGTTTGAGTTAAAAATCTCAAGAACTGGAGAGAAACACTGGGTCTTTGTTTTCATTTAGCATGAAATTGAACAATTTAAAAACATTACAAGCTTGTTCATTTGTCTAAACAGGTGTGTACGACTGTGACTGTGTCTCCTGCAGGGTTCCACGACCGTGAGGGGCAGCAGTACTGTCAGCAGTGCTTCTTGACCCTGTTCGCTTCTCGCTGTCAAGGCTGCACTCAGCCCATCATGGAAAACTACATCTCAGCCCTCAACTCTCTCTGGCACCCGCAGTGCTTCGTGTGCAGGGTGAGTGTTTCCCCGCGGTCATAGTGAAAGTCTGTTGCATTTAAACATTTAACATGTGTTTGTATTTGTTGCAGCTCTTATAGGTTTATTCTGAGAAAATGTCAGGGAGGCTGGAGCAAAATAATGACATTTATTTAGGGGCATTACTTTCTATGGGGTCTTGTAAAATGCAGATAGGCATCAGCTGCTAGCATCTGCAACTGACACTCAGGATAATCTCTGGAAAATGTCTAGTGCACGTCTGACAGCAGCTTCATGTGGTGGAGGTCCTGCAGCGGCAGTGAGGACCTCTGCTATGGGACTGGAAAAGGTTTTAATGGCACATCTCTGATATTTGCCTCTATTTGCCTAAGTGAAGCTCAGTGACCAACAACCCAGAATGTGGTTCCTGAGTAAAGGCGTCACTCTGAGTAAAAATAACATGTTAAAAGGGTTTTCAAAATAGATGGAATTATGTCATGAGAAACGCTGTAATTCTAGTTTCTGGAGCCAGGACTCTTTGCCGTGACTAAGTTTCTCTTTTCTCTCTCTGTCCCTCCCGTGTCCAGGAGTGCTACACCCCCTTCGTCAACGGCAGCTTCTTCGAACACGAGGGCAAGCCGCTGTGTGAGGCCCACTACCACCAGTCCCGTGGCAGCATGTGTCAGGCCTGCCAGCAGCCGATCCTGGGCCGCTGCGTCACCGCCATGGGGGCCAAGTTCCACCCCCACCACCTGGTGTGTCACTTCTGCCTGAAGCCCCTGAGCAAAGGCTGCTTCAAGGAGCAGGAGAACAAGCCGTACTGCCACCCCTGCTTCATCAAACTCTTCGGTTGAGGACACAGCAGGACTTTGCCCACTTTTCCATCCTCAGGGTTAGAGAGGCGTCGTGACTCTGAATTCTCAGTGTGTGTTTTTTTACTGTGGGAATGAGGGTGGAGCTGGTCTCTTAGTTGGTTTTAAGAATATTTTGGAAAGGAGAGAATCATCCTGCCCAGCTTATTTCTGCGTTCAGACTTACAGGAGGACATTTTACTCTCTTATTGCTTAGACACGTACAAAACAATGCCAAATGATCTTTTCCATGTATGTGAATCTTTTGCATACTGTATTGATTCAAATTGAATATATGGAAGATTGAATTCTTTTGCCAAAGGTAGAAAAACAGAATGAGAACAAATGTAGTGTTGCAGTGAAATACACTGTACTGTTGTGCAAGGACATCCCCCTTTAATATATTTGCTTTGTATTGGAAAAAGGAAAAGTGTCGAGTAAGTGTCGCTGCAGTTGCTTTTTTATATATTGATGCTGATCGCCATGTTTATGTTGTTGTGTAACAAAACAAAGCTGTCATATGTTTAAAATGTGCATTATTCTTTCACTTTTGCTCTATGCAATACGCCAAAAACAATTCCAAAGAATAAAAATAAAAGGAGAACACAACTTGTTTTTGCTGTTTCACTGGTGAATCGATCACAACATTACAGATAAGCACAGGTACATCTTTTTAAACCGGAGCAAGTGGAGAGTAACTATCTGAACAAAGATTATTGGGAAGAAAGAGATTTGATGTAAATTATTGAAATACAACAATACGGCTGAATTCATCCATCCATCCATCCATCTATCTATCTATCTATCTATCTATCTATCTATCTATCTATCTATCTATCTATCTATCTATCTATCTATCTATCTATCTATCTATCTATCTATCTATCTATCTATCTATCTATCTATCTATCTATCTATCTGTCTGTCTGTCTGTCTGTCTGTCTGTCTCTCTCTCTATCTCTCTATTCTATTTTATATATATGAAAGGTAATATAAACAACAACACAAGTAGTAGTAGTAGTAGTAGTAGTAGTAGTAGTAGCAGCATTAGTATGAATCCGGTTGAAAAATGCTGTCACCACTAGGGGTCAGTATTGGCTCGCTGCTTTTCCCATAGTAACAAAACACATTTATAAAATCTGCGTTTTGAGCTCGTTCTGATTTAAAAACAGCAAAATGTAACTTAATAGTTGAACAAAAATAAATCAAAACGCAGAATACAACGTAGATAAATCCAAATAAAGTTCATCATACAGGGGGGCTGAGCTGACGTACAGCGTGATGACGTGGACACGCCTCCACAGGTGACTTCATTTAGAAGGTGATGAGGAGCCTCGCGCTCTGAGCAGAGGAAGAAGAAACCCTCAGAGGAAAGTCACCGTTTAACCAAGAGTGTCAAGAAGAAGAATCAGAAAATGAGTGAATCAGAACAGAAACCAGTAAGTCTGTGCATCCAGCTGCTTGTACTCACTGGTCCTGTTGTGGAAGGGAGCAGGGGCTGGTCTCAGTTTGGGGGCCTTACACCCCAGAGACCATGTGTTGCACCCCCATGTGAAATGTGTGTGTGTGTTTCCTGTTGTGTCCAGTCGTGTCCCTCCACCCAGCAGGCCGAGGAGGTGAGCGAGTCCCAGTGGCCTGAGAACGGAGCCGAGTGGAGCGATGCAGAGGAGGAGACCCACATGGACTGTGGTCTGCTGCAGGCCATGGCCGAGGAGGACGAGGACATCAACGTCCACAACGAGGAGACGTTTGGAGCCGGTGTGTTCAGGTCTCATACCACACAGGGTGTAAAGTGGATCATGTGGTTCTCAGGGGTTGATTCCCTCCACACTGTAAAAAAAGAGACATTTTAAAGGGGATACTTTGACATTTTGGGACATGCGGTCATTTGCGTCTCATCACACTGTACTTGAGCCGTCACTTTTCATTCCAAATTTGAACATTCACATTTGATCTGTGAGGATCTGTTTTGAATTCACAATGATCAGCTGAGACGTGCAAGGCTCTGATTTTAGTTGGCCCTGTTGTCCAGCAGGGGGCGCTCACTGTCAGCCGGACCCATTTCGTGCCCTCTTGACCTGTATTAATGACAAACTACACAACAAACATTCTCACTTTGTAACTTTGTCACAGATGAAGATGATCAGGACCAACTTATCGAGTCTAGGTCATTTTCATATTTCAAAGATATCGGTAAAGACTCGACTGTCTCGTAGATCTCGATGCCAATGAGTCTCCAGAGGATCCGGGCGGGAGTCTCCTTTCGTTTGGAGAGCTGCCGCCGCCTCCCCCGCCATCGCCACCACTACCGGACCCCTCCCCTCCGTCTCACCGCAGCTCCCCCTCCCCTCCCAGACAGAAGACACAGGACCTGCCCCGGGGCCCCACCCGGCAGTGCAGCAGAGGCAGGGGATACAGGGGCGGCCTGAACAGGGGACAGATGTTTGAGGATCCAGCTGTGATGAGGACAGTGGAGGGACGACCCAATGTCAAGGTGACAAACTGAATTTATTAATTGCAGTTTGACGTCTCGCCTCAAAGCAGCTTCTCCTCATCTTGCTGTGTTGTGCTTCTCAGACTCTTGACAGTGCCATCGTGGACTGTGGGGACACCATGTGCCAGGAAATCTGTGAGGACGACGTAAGCGTCAACCTTTTTAAAAACATTTAATTCTCGCTTGTGCTTTTAAATTCACCGTTTAATTTTTGCCCTCAGTGGATGGCGCCGTCTTACAGAAAAAACAGGCGGATCTCGGGTTCGCTACTTCAGGTTAAAATCACAATAGAGCACATGTGATCATCTGAACGACTGTTTTTTTTTTTTTTAGGCAAACAAATAGCTGTTTTTATTTGATTGTGTTTCTCAGGACCATGCTATAGTTTGTGTGATTGATGGTCACAGAGGCGGAGGTCAGCACCTGACCGCCGACCTCCTGGATTTGCCATATGCTGTCAGGAGAGGGGAACCCACAAGTCCCTACTGCAGGAGACAGTTTGGTGAAAGAGGCCCGTCGCAGGTGGACAATTCATTTGGTTAATTTAGCCTCAGGGTTAACTGATGAGATTTGGAAGGTCAAGGGTGGCCTCACAAAACATGATTTTTAAAACACTATTCCATGAACACTTTGACTAATTTCTTCAAACGTGTTGCACCTCATTTGGTAAATCCATACAAAAACTTGTGATTTAGTCACTTTCTTGAGTTTCACCATCACTCAAGGCAAAAATATAGTAAATAATCATATTTCACAAGTGGGAATCATCACATCTGTTCAACCTCCTTACTCTTAATATCTGGATTTTGTCTTGCAGATGCATTCACCGCTGTTGCCAGGGTCGCCCATCTTCTCACGTCAGCCTCTGACCCCGCGGCAGCTTTACAATCAGGTTCAATCCACAATAAGTCTTTCTCTGATGCAGTGAAACATCAGATGTGTTTACACAGACGCAGGTTGTCCTGACTCGTGATGTCCTCTGTGTGTCGAATCAGACGGGGAGGTTCATGTTTCCCTTCAGCCGCCCGTGTCCGTCCACTCCTCAGTCTCTGACTCCTAAGATGATGCAACTTCGCTTTGGTGCCAACTCCCCGAGACCGTCCCCCTTTTACAGCCCCTCGTCCAATCCGGTGCAGCATTTCAGGTGCGTGGTCACATGTCTGATTTGTGGTGTGAAAGATTTGTCAGGAAACAGGCATCTTTCAGTGTCTACATGTCACAGAGCACGACCACGTGAAGCTTCTAATTGTGACGTCTCTCTCGGACCCTCAGGTACCCAGGTCCCGTCACTCAGCTCCACCCACAGCACAAACGACTACTCAGTCAAAAACAACGTGGGTTCCAAAGGTTGGTTCGACATTAAGTGAAGATTTTGATATGAATCGTATTGTATGTGCTGAGAAAGAGGAACAGGCTCTTTAACAGAAGGTGTGTTTGTAGAAAGATGGACGGCTGGGATCCTTACTGTAATCTCATGACGATCAAGGAGAGGGAGTGGATCACCAGGCTGCAGATGATTCAGCTGCAAAGTGAGAATCCATATCTCGAGGATTATTACTACCAGGTAGGAAAGATTTGTCCTTATTCATTTGTATCATTAAAACCACAAAGTTTGAATTTTCTTTGGAAACTATATTTTAACTTTTGTAGGAGTACTATCGACGGATAGAAGCTAAGATGGCCGAGGAGGAGCTCGGCATCAGGAGCAAGAGGGAGCCGCCCAAGCTCACCACACCGTACATCACCAAGACGGAATGCTACGCACCAGGTTCTTCTCTCATCACCGCCTCGAGCCACTAGAACACATTACTTCCCCATTTTATGAATCCTACATTAAATAAGGTTAAAGTTTCCACCTGCTCTGCCTGGATGGAGAATAAATACTTATAGATATTAGATGTTGGGGCTGAAAAGTTACATCCTGCTGTCTTGGTAAAAATATTTGGTTTACTAATATTTAATGTGTTTATATCGGGGGTCATGGATCCTAAATTTCGTCAATTTACATACTTATTTCATGTTTGAAACCAAACCTAGATTAATGCAAGATCTTTGTCTATATAAGTTTTCAATGCTCTGCCCGTTTTACTAATACTCAGTCTTTGCTCTTCCAGTTGTGCACATCGAAGGCTCTTTGGGTCAAGTGGCTGTCTCCACGTGTTACTCCCCCCGTCGAGCCATCAGTGCAGTTAATGCCGTCCAGGCTCAGGGTCCACTGGAGGTGACCGTGTTCGCCGTGACTCATTCTGGTAACTTTGGAAGTGAATTCATCTGCCGCCTGTGACACTGACATTGTTGTTTCCCACGTTCCAGGAGCAGAAAGACTTAAGACAGCAGCGGTTAGAGGTCCTCTGCAAAATAGAGAAGGTACCGGCTGGTTTGGTGTTTTAAAGCAGTGAGATGGTTTCTTTTTAAATTCCTGTCTAATATCCAGCCTGTTTGCTGCAGTTGTTCGTGGCTCTGTTAGAGGTGGAGGAGACGGAGAGAGTAAAAACCCCCGTCCTGTCCGAAGCAGAGGAGAGAATGCTGGTGGAGAAAACCCAGCTCAAGGTGCAGCACATCTACTCCCAGCTGCAGAACCACTACCCTGCGTGAGTCACATACCTTCCCATTTGTGATTAATGTTTAAGATCTCCAAAATAACTAGGGTTAAACATTCTCAAACTTTTGGGTGTAGAGATTCAGGAGGGGAGTTTCTTCCTTTCCTGCAAGTCTCAAAAGGCAAAAAGCTTCTCTCCCGTCTGATTCCGTTCCTGAAGCACGATCCTGCCCTGAAGATCCTGCGTATCGTGACGTCGAACCTGCCAACGCTGATGAGCAAAGACACAGAAGAGGTAGGGGAGTGTTTTCCTTGAAGTGGATTGTGGGTATTTAAGATGGTGACTCTATAATCTTCTATCTTGAAGGCTCTTCCAGTTCTTTACCCTCCCCTTCGAAATGTGATCGGAGCTCTGACGTTCAGTCAGCTCATTAGAGTCCTGAAGGATCTGACGTCCTCGGAGGCTCTGTCCACTTACGAGTGTCTCACGCTGGCCTGTCAGAACAAGGTCTGTGCTTTCTGTCTATCTCTTTATTAGAAGTTTCTGGTGTTTTCTCACCTGCTGCTTCTCCTTTCAGTTCGGCCTGTCGTTGCTGTACGCTCTCCTCTCCCAAGGGGAGAAGCTGCTGTCCTCAGGCGTTCCTCTGGAGCCCAGCATCGGGGACTTTGAGACCTGGTGCGCCCTTTGAGTCTAATATTCCATGAAGGGAAGTCATTTTTTTTAACATTTGTGTCTGGATTGTGACGTTTGTGTTCCTGTGGTTTAGGACCGACACAATATTCCAGGTGGCGGGGCAGCTGTCCCAGTGTTCGCTGGTGGAGCCGCTCATTCTGCCCTCGAACCTGCTCACACTCTTCTGCCGTTACCTGGACAAGCGCACCGTGCATCAGCTGAAAAGCAACATGGAGTAAGTTGAATGTTTTTAATGCTTTACACAGATTTGCTGGATCCTGACTCAAATGTGATTTAATTTAGGTCTGTGACTGGATTCCTGGCTCTTCCATCATAAGCTGGACTGAAGCTGACGAGATGCTCGGCTGATAACCAGGTTGTAATGAGCAGTGAGAGGAGCAGAGGCACAAACTCCTCAGTGTTCGTTATAACGGAAGCTCTGTAACATAATGTGATTACTGTTAAAAAAAAAATGCTTTAATTCTTATTCCCCTCCCTCCCTCGTCCCTTCACGTTTCTGCACTCCAACTGTTTCCCTTTTTATTTCCTTTATCTGATCTTTTTTACTTTCCTCCCATTGGTCTCCAGTCAGTTGTCTGAAATTACAAGCTGCAATTCTTTTTTCCATTTCATTATTTTAACCTTAAGATGTTGATCAATTCAATAGATCGACACGGTGACATTAACTGTTGGATGAGGCGGTTTAACATCTTCTATCAAACCACATTACATGTATTTATTTCTGAAAGATAATTATATTTAGGACAATAAATCTGAGATAAATGTCCTTGCTCAGATATTTGCAAAACCCTTTTTTACTTAAACTAAACTCAAAAGTAATTTAGTTATTACTGATCTCAGAAAAAACACTCATTAAGAAGTGAATCCTTCTTCCTTTGAATACCCACATTTTCTTTTCTGCGATACAAAATATAAGCACATTGTGGAACTCCTACGTTTCCAAAAGTAGCATCTCAGTTCATTAGGAGAATAAACTACGTGTTGTATAGGACAATGGTGACCAGGTTGAGGATTGTATAGTAATGTGATTGTACAGCTGAACCTGTGTTCATATATCGTTTTTTTGTTTTTGCAAAAAAAGCATGCATTGTGTATACATGTGTTGAAATACTAAATATGATGTATTTGTAATTTTCCCTCTCAGATGTTTCAGTTGTAAAGAGATTTTTATTTTATTGTTTTCATTTGGAAACAGGAAATAATTTAAATTGCACAATTGTTGAGCACTTGCAACATAAATAAAAAAAATATTTCAAAATGCTCAAAGGTTTGATCTGGTTTGCAGAAAACGTTCCGGCATCAGGGTCCTGGACTTCTTAGTGGGACTTAATTCTTAATATAATCAAGTCTTTCCTCCAGATATATATTGTGTGTGTGGCTGAGTTGAGATTGAACCAAAGTAATTGACCTGTGTGTTGAAACACCAGTGTGTGACATTCCTACTGGGAGAAACTGGCGGCAGCAGCGAACCACAAAGTTGATGTGGTTACGTTTCTGGAATTAACAATCTACTTTTACATGGAGAAAACTTACACAAAAGAAAAACAAACATTTAGTTAATTGCGTTATATATATATAGTGGTTAATTTTTAAAGCACTGCATGTTTGTGTTTATCGAGGCCTCTGTTGTGTCCATATCTGGATTCTTGAACATTTGTCCTAGGGCCTCAGGCTCCAACAAATAAACCGGTTCATGTGCCGGTTAAAATGTGGATAATGTTAAAAAAGATTATGATCTTTTAAACTCTCAAACTCTTTATATTGAAGTGACCGTTTTTCAAACCACTGCTCAGGCCTCTCAGCTGTGGCTCTGTCAGGTGGAGTTCACTACAGTACTCCCAGTGCCAACCAGCTCTGGACACTCAACAGTTGGCAGATTCCACTGGCTGCTAACCAAAAACTGAGTCAGAACACAGTTGGCCTGGTTCCTTACAGCTGCACACTTCTGGCCAGGGATTCAGTCTTCTTGAAAAGCAACAGTTGACAACCTGTTCCCACTTCCTCCCTCTCTCCAGAAATGATGCCAAATATCCCGGACACGAACGCTTCCATCTCGTGCAGCTGTCAATCATAACTGTTCACCCCGTTTTGATAGCATAAAAAAAACTACAAGTACCGTCTTGTCCAGTATTCTAGACTTGGGGGGGCATTTACACTTACGGCCAAGTGGAAGGGTTGAATTGGGACAGGCCCTTGGACATCAGAAGAACTGACGTGTACTTTTACTTTTTAGATTGGCCCAAATTCCATCAGAGTATGGATGAAGCCATCTCATCCTCTGGGAACCATGAATGTCTAAAGAAAGAAGTAATCTATAAGACAGTTGGATGAGCTGCCGCGGCTCAGGGGTAGAGTGGGTCGTCCACACACTGAAGGGTCCGGCACTGAACCTCAAACGGCTCTTGACGGATGTGCCGGCAGTGTGTGAATGAGATTCATTAAGACCTTTTAAAGTGCTTCATAAATGTCTGTTCCATTAGTTCAGTGTAAAACTCTTTATTTAAGAATTAGTGTCTGTCCAATGAGGTTTTCATGAATGATTAAAACCTGAGGGGTCAGAGACGCTTCGACCCGCCCGGTGAGGAGTTACAGACCCCTGGTTTGTCAAAGGTTGTGAGTTTGTTGAGAGGCCAAGTATGTGAGAGGTCTGGGGGGGGGGGGGGGGGGGGGGCTAGAGGTAAGACGTTAACCTCTCCTTGACCCCATAAGAAGAGGATTTGGACTTTAGGTGAGGAATCTCTGTGAAAGGTGAGACATCTCTTCTCTCTTCACCTGCTTTTTTCTTGAAGTATTCAAAGGGGCCGCTCTCGTCCCCATGGAGTCGTCAGGGCTCAGAGGAGACCAGTCACAGTTTCCATCACATTACCATGGGGAGTGACGTCGTGATGGTCAGAGTCCATTCACAACTGAAGCTGCCGTCCAGTCAGGTGGTGCGTTGAGCTGCCCAATCCTGTAAATATACATGCAATAGAGTTTCTCTGTAGTACTTAACTAAATATTGGACTCAGCTGCTTCCTCTTTAGGTTTTTGCGTGTAATCTTTCATTGTTTTCGGTCCCTGTGGTGATTTAGCAGATATTCATCCAACCAGTCTGAAGTTTCAACCGTTCAAATCGTCTTTTTACGTCTGTTTTTATATTTAACAATGTGTCTCCGTGTGATCTCTGTCATCTTACACATTAAACTGACACTAACTTAACCAATGAACTGTATTTATATTGAGCTTTTCCACTCATGAGGGTAACAAGTTGCATTCAAGCATTAGCCAACATTACCACAGTCACTAAATCCCAGTAAGAATACACACAAACTATTTGAAACTATGGCAATGATCCCAAAACGCTTCTAAACAACCGGGTGTTCCTTCATCCATCTTGTGTGATGGCCCCTCCACAGTTAATCGGTCACTGCCCTCGCTCTCTTTGCTTCTCTACCTCTCCCTTCAGTGTTAATGTACTTCAACTGTCCAATTATTCAGTTGGTGTTTGTCTCCGCTCCCAAACCGGGAGGAGGATCTGGAGAAGAGGAGGTGAGAGGAGGAGGGGACCTCGGACCAGAATGTATATCAGACCCTCACTATCACCCTCTGCTCTCCTGCTGAGTCTGAGATCCTTGTTTCCTCTGGCTCCACCATGTTGGGACAGCTACTTCTTCAGAGTGCGGGGATCCTGTGGCTGGTGCAGGCGACACGTACGACTGGTGAGTGTCTGAGGCCCCTGCTGCGAAAAACAAAGATCCACTCAGTCAGATTGATTTGTCTTATAATGGATTCATATTCCTATATTTTGCTAAATTCAAATCGTGACCTGACTGAGGCTTGAGATCAAGGATTTCAGTTTGAGGAAAGTGCCTTGTGTAGATGTTGAAGTTGGAGTTCCACTTATCTTGCAAACGTGAAGGTGGTAAAATCATTGTAAAGTCAATACAAGCCTGTAATTGGTCAATTAAGGGATTTTAAACTTAATTATCACAGATATTCGAATCCTGAAAGAAACTGAACTTTGTAGTTTATTGTTTCTGGGACCTGTGATCATGAATCTGAGGAAACTGCTCAGTGTCTCTTCCCCTCCTGCTAGATTGGATGAAAAGACATAAAATATACAATGAATCTGTCCCTGACATACATTTTAAGTCCATTGTTTCCTCTTGAAGACAAATCTGTTGATAAAAGTTTATTTCATCAACTTTTTATACTGTATTATCATGAGAAAGTCTTAAAACATATTTTAGTGCTATTTACCTCCGCCAAGGAGGAAAGGTTTTCGTTTATGTTTGTTTGTTTGTTAGCAGAATTACGCAAAAACTACCTAACAGATTTCCAGAAAACTTTGTGGACCTTGGTATAAAGAAGAATTTTCAACATTATTCGTTGATTTCTCAGAAAAATTCATGGATCTTGATGAAAAAGTCAGGTTTGTTTAGAGGACTGATATTTGAACGTGAAAATCCAGATCTCCTGAATTTAAATATAGTTTCCTAAGGGGACTGATATATATTTGGATTGTAGCAATCAAATCATTCGAACCAGTCAATCCATGTTTTTTACCGTATTGCTCTTTAAATTGATTGGACACCCTCCAGTCGGATACCAGAACTGAATTATGCAGCATTTGTCCAGTTTTTAAGATATTGTTGATTGAGATGAGCAGAAATCACCAAACGAAGTATTTAAAATAGTTTTCCTTTCAGTCTTGTAAGACTCAAACTGTGTTATAATACCTGCTGCCTCTGTCTCGTGCTGAGACGAGTGAGAGACGACACAGATGTCTCTCTGACGGTCGGGTTTGCCTGTCACATTTCTAATGATGATGTTAAACTGAAATCTTAGCAACGCGACTTGTGAAACTCCTCCGTGTGTCTGGCGCTCCTCCAACTTCTCTTATGACGACGCGAAGCAGACAAACATCCAGTTTCCTCCAGGCCGCGGCCTCGGCTCCTGAAATCAAAGGCCGCTCGGCCCCAGTGGCAGCAGCAGTCTAAATCTCACATCCCCCTGTGAGGGGGCAGGAGAATGGTTTTACTGCTTGTACACAGTCACTCCACTGAGTCCGCTTCAGTCTCACAGATTAAGTTTGACAGACTAGTGACTCGCTAATAAACTGACTTTATTGAACGTTAGTGTGTAATTATACCCAGGGACCTCATGAAAACTAACTTTTCAAAAACCCAAGGCCCTTCATGATCATGATAATATTTTTTGGACACCCTCCCCCTCATTGGCTTAAAATTCTTTATTATAAGATAGCTAAACTTTAAAGGTCAATATCAGAATACATTTCACGAAAGTAAGACAAATTATAGTGAATATAGAACAACTATATGAAGTGTTAGTACTGAATTGGACAAAGATATGGAAGCATTCTTATTCCAATATTTAGCAGATGAAGTGTTTGAACTGTAATGACCTGACAGTAGTTTTATATATGATGTGTTTAAGGTTATGGAGCTGCATCCAATGGACAAGGGCAGCATCCTCACGGTGAATCCTTCACTTTCTTTACACCTTCTATCTTTATGAAACATGAAATTATTCCAATTGTGTAATTTTGACACAAGCCAAAGCTTTAATTCAAATGTGTTGCTTCTCCTTACTTTAGGAAATATGCCCCAAAACGGTGGAGGTTTGGGAAGAATGCTGATTCCATCAAAAGGTACATTTCTTTCCCCGTAAACTTACCTTTTCTTCAGAATTACAGCTTCTGTTTGTCTTCTTCTTATTTGACTTCTTGTTTTGAAGGTGTGGGTCAGGCCATGGGAGCACAACATGGATACGGTGGATACCCTACGAAAGGAGCAGGTCAGTGACCACAGAGCGTGAACACTGAATTAATCTGTGACTGCAGGTTGATCTCATTTGAGAATATAATTTACCTGATGTTCATCTCAGGTTATGGACGAGCAGCCGGAGTTCCAACAGCAAATGGAGCAAAGTCTAATGGTAAATGTGTTTTCACATCAAATTATCAGTGTGTTAAATAAAACTTCTTCTGACCACATGTATGATCTGATTAAGGCTACGGAGCCGCTGCTGGTGCGACCAATGGAGGAGGAGGAGTGAAAGGTGAGTTCACCATGAGCCTGTCATTATTAAAAAAATCATCATCATATACCATAAGTGGTAAATATCATAAATATGCTGAATGTTTTGATTCTGTTTTAAGGCTATGGAGCCGCTGCTGGTGCGACTAATGGAGGAGGAGTGAAAGGTGAGTTCAACATGAACCCGTCTTTATTTAAATAAATCATCAACGTATACATATGTTGAATGTTTTGATTCTGTTTTAAGGCTATGGAGCCGCTGCTGGTGCGACTAATGGAGGAGGAGTGAAAGGTGACTTTACCATAAACCTGTCAATATTGAACAAATCATCAACATATACCATAAGTGATAAATATCATAAATATACTGAATATTTTGATTCTGTTTTAAGGCTACGGAGCAGCAGCGGGTGCAACCAATGGAGGAGGAGTGAAAGGTGAGTTCAACATGAACCCGTCTTTATTTAAATAAATCATCAACGTATACATATGTTGAATGTTTTGATTCTGTTTTAAGGCTACGGAGCAGCTGGAGGGACAAATGGTCAAGGTGGCAAACCACAGGGTACGTATTTTATTCTGAAACCAAACTCAGTGAAGAAAAGAGCTGTATTATACTGAACGTCATCATCTATGGTAAATTAGCTCATACAGGAATGTAAAAAGGCAGATGTTAAAAGTTGTTTATCATCTATTTAAATTCACTTAAATGTTCCAGAATCTGTTTCCCCCTGTTCAGCTGTCTGTCTCTGCTTTGTGTTTCTAATGCAGGAGGAAACCCAGCAAACGTACCAGGTGGACATGGAGCTAAATCCTCTGGTAGTTACACTTTATTGAATAAATCTCTGCACCTTCACACCGATGACAGCCGTCGTTACGAAGCCACTTAATGATGGATTGATAAAACATAATCATGCTTTGCAGGATATGGTGTCCAGGCTGGTCCAGCTAATGGAAGACAAGTGAAGGGCAACGGTACGATGCTGAGGACGGATACACACACACACACACAGACACACACACACACACACACACACACACACACACACACTGAGCAACGACACAAATTAAATTATCTTTACATTCCAGGCTATGGAGCTCAAGCCGGTGGATATGGTGGACAAGGAAATAAAGGTATTTTAGATGTGATGATGTGATGATGTACTAAAAGAGTCATCGTTTGTATTTTTCAAGGGCCACACTTTTTCTGCTTAGAGACTTTGGGGCCAGACTTTAAATTTAAAGATCATTATTGTTTGTTTTATCAGCCTGTGTCATGGTGAACAGATTCAAACACATCTGGGATCAGTAAATCATTCTTTATAAAGATTATTCTAACAACAAAGGGGGTTTAATTAACAATATATCTCTTTAATTAGTTATTAAAAATCATATATAGTTAATATTTTGATTGGGTTTAAGTTATAGAATTATAAAGAGTTATCTAAACGCACTGCGTCTCTTTTCTCTGCAGGTTACGGAGTTCCTGCTGCTGCTGCACCAAATGGAAACGGTGGACAATCGAATGGTGAGTCCACGGTTTCAGTCATCATCAGTTTGTTGTACCTATGTTACATTAATAGTTAAAATAAAGTGAATTACTTTAAAATCAATCACAAAACTACAGAGGACCGACTGAGTCTCTTGTCTGGTTTTCAGGTTATGGTGCTGCAGGTGTTCTGGGAGGGAACGGAGCTAAATCCAATGGTGAGTGAGATTCCCCCACTGATCTGGGTTCAGTGATTTGGGAAATGGTGATTTATTTTTGCTTGATTTCAAGATTAAATGTTTGTGTTGTTTGTATTTGTAGGAAACGCTGCCGCAGCTGCTGCACATCATGGGCAAGCAACTAAAGGCAAAGGTAAGATTGGTTTCATGTGAATGTTGATTGATCAGATTCATTTTTGATTAACTAGGCAAGAATTCAGTAAAATCAAAAAGGAGAATTAAAATAAATGAAACCCCTGTACAGTTTTTATTAAAACACTTGAATATAATAATTGTTCTTTAGGTCAAGGAGCTGCAGCCGGTCCTTCCAGTGGCAATGGGGCGAGACCAAATGGTGAGACGTGTGAATTGGCGGCCTGGTGACTTTTTATAAATACAAGGTGTTCGTCTGTTTGACTGAAGTTGTCTCTCTCTGCTAAAAGGACACGGAGGAGCCGGCAGTAAACCCATGAATGGATACGGGCGTCACCCGTACGGAGCAGGTAAATCATGACCTGCCACCTTCTCGTCCAGGGAATCAAACGTTCACTTCACACGTCTGTATTTGTGTGATTTCAGGTGCGGGTGTGGGAACGGGACCCTCCAGAGGTGCGGGAGTTCCTCAGCTGGCCCAGAACCAAGGGAAAGGTCAGTGGAGGTCATGACACAGAGCGGAGGTTAAACCTGCTGAGCCACCAGTTAACAATGGGTTTCTGTTCTTCCAGCATATGGCGGTAATGGTTACGGAGCTCAGCCCATGGGAGGTGAGTCATGCACCAGTCAGTGTGTGTTGATATCACTTCAGGGACCATGGTGATTAGAACATAAGTGCTATTTGTTAATATATATGTGTGTGTGTTTTATTTATAGCCTATAATGGCGGTTATGGTCAGGCTGGTATGGCTCTGGGGTCTCGGTATGGAAATGGAGGAATGAAGGGGCCGAAGCACGGTAAGGTTCTCTCTGCTGCCTGGTGAAAAATAAATGATCCTATCAGTGATTATTACATGTTTGTTAATTCAGCTCAATTCCAATTTGATGTTAAAATGTCAGGTTCCAATGGTGCCGCTGGTGTTTCCAATGGACAAGGAGCAAAATCCAATGGTAAATGTTTTATAATACAGAGTATCTCACACAGCAAGAATAATAACCCTTCAGATCAACTATTAAATCATTGTATTTTAAATATAAAGGTTATGCAGGAGTCAGAGGCCCTGTGGGAAATGGAGCCAGGCCAAATGGTGGGTCAACTTCCAGGATATTTACAATTTCTTATTCTTAGCACATTTAAATTAGAAAATCAATAATCCTCCTTGTGTTTGTGGAACTGTTCAGGTTATGGATTCCAAAATGGTGGAGCCACCAGGCCGGCAAATCCAGGTTTGTGCACGGTCACGATTAAATAGCCTCGATGATTTTCAGAAATTACACATAATGTAGATTAATGTGTAATGTAATGTCATTTTTAGGTTATGGTGGCTTTCCTAACGGGTACGGAAACAAAGGTGAGACTATTTAATCCTCTTTCAAATGATTGATGATGATCGAACACATTTCAATCAGATGAAGAAGCATTTTGTTTTGATTGACAGGATACGGAGCCAACAGGGGAGGAGCAGTGAGAACTCAACCAGGTACAACTCGTGTTTTACACGTGTCACAAACTTCAGTTTTAAATATAACCTCAGTTTTTAGATCTTTCTTTAACGATTTCTTTGCTCTATAGGTTATGGAAACGGAAATGGAGCAGTGCCCAATGGATATGGGAATAAACCCAATGGTGACTGATTTAGATTTAATGTTAGAAAGTATTCATCCCTGATATTCAGTGTGATGGTGAATAATAATATGTTGTATTGTGTTTGACCCGAGGTTATGGAGCTGGAGCTGGAGCTGGAGCTGGAGTTCCCAATGGATACGGAACAAAACCCAACGGTACATCTTTTTAATATGCAACTTATACACTGAAGTAAATAGTTTTAATTCAAAACAAATCTAAAACAGAGATTAGTTTAGCAAAAAAACATTTGGGCGATTATTGATTTATTTGAAATGTTATGTAAGAAGAACTGAAAACAGATCGTGACTTTTTAATTCAGTTATTATAGAAATATGATTAAACATTACTTTTGCATTTAATCATGACACCATAAATACATCTTTAAAAAGAAAATATACTTTACAAGGTGAATTGTATATTCATAATTTTTTTACCAGCCTTGCTCATTTTGTGTTAAACCTTCTCTCCAGGTCATGGAGTCAGAAATGGGGCTGCACTCGGGGGATATGGAAGCCGTCCCAATGGTTCGCTCCAGCTTGTATTTAGGAAATTCATGAATTCTTCCTGTGTGTATAAGTTCATCTTGTAAGGGTTAGTCAGTTCACAGTGTCACTGTTTTCAGGACATGGAGGCCAGAGAGGAGGCGCCAAACCTCAAACCACCAAAGGAGTTGGAGCTGTGTCCCCGGGTGAAGGAGCTAAAACCCCTGGCACCGGTGAGAAGTCTTGTTAATATTAATATCTATATATAACTCATGCAATGCCTGCACTGCTTGTGTGATTTGTGAAAATGTTTTTTGTCAGGCTATGGTGTTCCTGCTGGTTTACCCAAGGGACAGTTGGCAAATACTGGTAAATGCACTTATTCTGTTCTGTTGATGAATATGTGATGAGAGGCGGTGAATTTATTTATTTTCCTATCTTCTAAATGATGCTCTGAGTATTGTTTTTACTCAGACTTGGTTTGGATGTCTCTTCTGTGTTTGGTTCTCAGGTTACGGCGTGATGCCAGATGCGAGGGGTACAAAGGGGGCAGGTAAAGGCCTCAAGGGTGGAGCTCTCCCTCCAACGCAGCCAAGTGCAGCACCACAGGAGGGCGCTGCGCCTCAACTAGCAATCACTCAAGGTGCAGCGCCTGTTGCCCCTGCTGCCCCAGCCCCTGAGCCAACCAGTGGCATCCTGGTCATGGTGACACAGGAGAAATATCAGAAGCAACCGTCACCTGGGCCACAAGGAAAAGGCTACAAGCTGCCGCAGCTCATCGCCACCCAAGCGCCAGCACCAGCACCTGAAGCCACACCTGAACCAGCACCCGTGGTCCTACAGGGAAAGGGTCTGAAGGAAACCACATCCGGACCTGAACCAGGGATTTCCAACGGTGACCCTCAAGGCAAGTGCTGTGACCTTTGCACCACTTGATTTCTAATGCAACATTTCCAAGTTGCCTTTAAACTAGTTTGCAGGATGTGTCAATTATTGCTTTGCAGATTCACTGCAACACAAAGTGTAAATGCAAGAAGACATTTCTTTTAATGTGTCCTACATATTCATTGTATCATTTTTATTGCTGTACAGAGTCAATGGGTGTAATTGATCTTAAACCTCTAGGTTATGTGACTGGCAGTGCTGTGCCTGAGCAACAAGGTGCAGAGACAGACGTTGATTTTGGGGTAGACAGCACTGGGGAGGGGGGTGCGTCCCCTGAAAGCACCACAGCTGTTCCTGAAACAGCTACAAACACAGGCAGCACCGTTGCAGCAGAGACTCCGACTGTGGGTGTGACTGAGGTTTCACCAGAAGAGGAGGACGTCCAGAGTCCGCCTGAGGAGGACGTCCAGAGTCCGCCTGAGGAGGACGTTCAGAGTCCGCCTGAGGTCGGGGTCAAAGGTGTCCCTGCAGGGGGAACAGGGGCAACTGGTAAACTGAAGCTCCAGATGTGTTGTGGTGTTGGGCTGCATGTGGAAACTGAAACCTGCATCCGTCCTAACCTGCATCCGTCCTAAGCAGAATGTCACATGATTCCTCAGACTGCAGGATTAATGTTGTTTTAATGGCTAGAATTCAGTCCAACGTGCTGTTCTAGTTTTGTTAATGGCATCGAAAAATACTTCATGAGTATTTATCTGAAGTATTGAATGTGTATATCTTTGAAGACAGCTGTTACTATTACAACAGGATCTATTTGATGCCCTGCAGGCTCACAGCAGACTTGAGACTGAATCCTAGTCATAATGGTTATTGTTGTTTCTACAAATTAACTGTGTGATCATAATTTATGTATGTTTCTGTGTTGCATGAATAACTTGTGTTCATACGTATTTACTTGTGTTCGTGATGAATTGTCACCCTCAACTTTGTCGTATTTAAACTTGAGTCACTAAAGTTGTTTTCAGACTTGACCTGAGCAGCGTTACATGTGATAGACTGATGTGTTGTTTCCTATCTTCTCAGTAACAAAGTGACAAAGGGAAAGTATTCTGTGAATGTTTGAATCAGGTTGTGTGTGTTGATATTATGGATTCATTCTCAGTGTGCAAGTGAGAAAAACGGTTTGTTGTGTTTGTCTGGAGTGTTTTTTTGTTTTACTTTATTTGATGATGTTGAAATGTAATGAAATCTAAGAGATGGTCGGTTTCCATCCAAACACAGATTTTTATTCTGTCCCTCTGACTTTCAGTGAACGGAGGATCTCCTGTTTCCAAGGGAAAGGGACCGAAACCTGGTAAAAGTTAAATTACTTCCTTGCCATAAATTTAAAACATCCAGGTAGATATCAATCAGTGAATCAGAAGTGATTAGTGGTGACCTAATCTTCCTGCTAGTACATACATGTGTCTCTGTGTTTTAATACATGTTCCCATTCTTATTATAGAATGTGGACCATCAGGAGTACCAAACGGACAATGGATGAAAATACCTAGACCAGGTGAGCATATGAGTATATTTCATGGCTGGTGATGTGTATGATGTGTACTTTCACTTTTTACTGCACGTACAATATACTGGGATAATGCCCGATCCCAATAATGGGATCGGGGTTGTTCAGTAATGTTAACACAAGTTGAGAAACACAATATGTACTTGATCACAACCTTTATTATAAACACAGAGTCGGAGCAGATGATGAAAACTGAGTGTGCGTGTTGTTTTCTCTTTGTCATTTCAGGTTACAATGAAGGTGCTGGAGCATCTGGCTCGAATACCAAAGGTACTTGTACACTGAGTTCACAGTATAACACAGGATATTGTACATATAGAGGTTAATGTAATTCATGCATGATCCTTTCATTTGTTTTCAGGTTATGGAGCCGGAGCTGGTGTTCCCAGTACACATGGGGCTAAACCCAACGGTAAATCTACTTTATTCTTCATTTTCAATATTCATGTGTATGAAATACTCACAATGGATCATTACTGCAGGTTTTATCATTGTGTAAAAGCAGAAATGACTGTAGGTGTTTGATGTGTCATTGTTTAGGATATGGTGCCGGTGCCGGTGCAGGGCCATATTCAAATGGAGGAGGGACTAAAGCAAACAAACCAGGTGAGGAACCAGGATCTGAACATCTGGACTGCACTGATCTGCTAGTTATTCATTCATATAACTGTATTATTTTAGATTTTAATGTAATTCTACCTGTTAACTTTTCCATGTTATAAATAAAACACCTTAAATATCTGAATCAAGTTGTTTTTTCTCCACAGCTTATGGAGCAGGACGCTTCCCTGGACTCGGCAACGGATATGGAGCTGGTAATATTTACGGTCAATATAAACATAGAGTGAAGAATTAAAATGTATTTTTACACACGTGTTTTTGTTTTACATGTGTAGGGTTCAGATTCCCTTATGCAGGGAACCGTAAGCAGCCTGGTGAGTTGAGAGAAATTCACCTCGACAATAATTCTAAGTAGACATGTGCATTTTGATAATTGTTGTGTCTGATCTCAGGTTACGGACAAGGAGCGCACCCTGGAGCCGGATATGGAAATGGGAATTCATACGGAGGTGCACTTTCAAAGGATATCTATAAATTATAAAACATACATGAGGCTTTAAACTGGTAGATGTGCACGGAGGTAGTTTTATGAGTTCTTCTTCTTTGCAGGATATGGAAACGGCTACACTGCTGGTGTACAACCCAACTATGCAAGCAAGTATATTTTTATACACATATTTAACTAAGGAAATCTTTTTTGCAGCAGTGTCACATGAATTACAGTAGAAGTCAACGTTTCTCTTTCCCTCAGGTCTGGGCCAGGGTTTACCCACTGACGCCAAATCAGGTGAGATAGACACAGTGAACATGAGATCAACAGGACTCAGATACTGGAACTGTGATAATAAGACTTGGTTCTACAGGTGGTGCGGCACAGGTTCCTTACAACGGAGCCCCAGTGGTTCCTGCTGGACTTGATGGTAAGATCAAACCATCTGGTAAAAAATCAGCTCGTGGTGTAAATGTTACCAGGTGTGATTGAGATGTGTTGTCCGTGCAGGCAGTCAGTTTGAGCCTCAGGCTGCTGGCCTCGGACCAAATGGAAAGCTGGGCGGCGTGTACGGTGGTATGTACTGTGCAGCTTCACACGTTCAAATCTTTATCAACGCAGTAAAACCTGTGAGAAAAGGGATTTGTATTTGAGGAGAGAATGTTGAACGCTCTTCCCACTGTTACAGGAATGGGCGGCTTGCCTTTCGCTGGTCATGGAATGGGTGCAGAGACATACAACGCCAAGTACGGTGAGTCCTTGGAGAAACTCGGAGAACTTGACTCGACTTCAGGGGTTTATAGCTAATATAATTCTGCCTTACTTTGAAAACAAGACACTCTAAATCTTTAAAGTTTCTTTCACGTTATTCATGTTCCAACCAACTCACTGTGTTGCTCCTTGCTTCAGGCATTGGTGGCTTGCAATTTGGTGGACAGCCCCTCGGTATAGGGACTAATGGAGCAGGAAAGCATGGTATGTTTCTGTTATTGTTGGATTTATTTGTGTGTTTTGAAGGCATAAGCTAAGACATCCACTCAGGTGTCTCGAAAGAATAAGTACGTGGCCGCAGTAACCGTTTCGATTCCCTCCAGGATACGCTGGAGGACAATATGGGCCTACAGGTGATGGGAAATCCGCTGGAACATATGGTGAGTGTCTTGATGCTTTGGCATCACTTTTGAGGTGGAGTCGTGTCGGCCATCTTTATTTACAGTCCACTAGTTGGATCCATACCAATATTTCTGGCATTCTGGCACCATACTGAGCTACTTGATATATTAATGTTGAGGTTAATGCCAAAACTCTTTCAGGCGGCCTCGGTGCCGGCACGGGAGGAGAACCTGCCCTGGGACAATATGGTCAGTTCTTGCTATGACTCGTAGTTTAATCCTCATTACTGTTGACACTCCAGAGAAGTCATGTGATCATTTTATACTGGTTTCTCTCCATCTCTGCTCAGGATACACTGGGCTCCCCAATGCTGGCCAACACCTCGGTCATGTCAGTAATGGAAATATAGCTGGAAAATATGGTGAATAATTACACGCACAGAAATTTGAGTCACCGATTTGTTTATATTCTTCATTTGTTCATTTTATTCCTGTTTCTCCTCTTCCTGTGCAGGTTATGGAAGAATGCCTTATGAAGCTCAGCCGGCTGCACTGAGCCCCCAAGTCAAATCTGCTGGACAATATGGTAAAACACATTCAGAAAAAGAAATAAACATTGTGTGGTTATGAGGTTTTTCTGGCCACCAGATTTTATAGAAACAGCCACGTCCACAGACTGTATTGATCTGTTATTCATCTACAGGTTCAGTCATATCCATTTTTCTTCCAGGTCAGCCTGCGTCGGCATATCAGCCTGAACATCTCGGACTTGGACACAATGGAAAGCTGAGCAGCCAATATGGTGAGCTCCAGCAGACGTGATAGCTTCTCTCCACTCGTTTCTCCATGTGTTGGTTTTAACTCGTCGTCTCTGTGCGGCTGCTTCCTGCTCAGGTGGAGGAGAAGTTCCCTACACACCAGAAGCTCTTGGTTATGGAGGCGAAGAGGAATCTGCTGGGAAATACGGTACGTCCTTTTAATGTTTGTTTTTCTGTTCTTATCACATCAGCGTTTCTTTTGGTTTCCATGTTTGCTTAATGGTTTCACATCAACCTCTTCACAGGCAACCAGGGGGCGTATCCCTCACAGCCCCTTGAATCTGTATCTGAAGGCAGATCTGTCGGAGATTATGGTATTTCTGTCATTATTGCTACCATTTCACCCTCAAGTCAGACTAGAAATGTGCAAATTAATAATTGTTTGATTTGTTTTTGCTTAAAACAGAAACTGCCGGTTTACCATACGAGTCCCTGCCCTCTGAGGCAGATTCACCTGGAAAGTCTTATGGTGCGTCAGAGGAGGTTTCACTGCAGAAACAGAGCGAACACCTCAACCTCTTCTGATCTCATGTGTTTTTGCTCTGATCTTAGTGAAGGGAGAACTTCAGGCTCCAGTGGCTGCAGCAGAGAGCGAGGGGATGTCTGTGGATGGATATGGTCAGTTTACTGTGTATCTCCACATGTCTCTGACGCTCCGTTGAATGCAGATAAATATTCAGATGTTGTTTGTCACTTTCAGATAATATGGGCTATATAAACGGACATGTGCAACCTGAAGGTAAAACTAGAGACGATCATTTCATCATTTTAACCCTAAATAATGCATTGACCAGAGAAAATTTAATTATTTAAAATATTTACTTTCTTCCCTAGCTGTGTCATTTCCTGCTCCGACTCCCGACCCCACCCTGGCCGACCCCTCCGTCCCGTCCTATCTGCCTCTAGAAGCCTCCTTCACACCTGATGTGCTGCATGGAGAAGGCGTGGAGGACCTGTCCGAGTCTGCAGGCCCTGCTGACCTCGGTCTGGATTCTGCAGCCGCCACGGAAACACACGGTGCGGTGGAGGTGCCTGAAGAGTCCGACGACCTGCCACGGCAGATCCACATTCAACAGCATCTCAAGCTGCATTTTCACCCACAAGGTGAGTCCTGGAGAGGTAGAAGAACCACCGACAGAACTTCTAGAATCCAATAAAGTAGGATCATTTAGACCAAATCAAGAAATTCCCTCAAAGTTTTCTTGAGATGTTGTGCAAGCATGAGACAGACAACAGGAAAACACAATTCCTATGTCCTCTTGTGGTTGCCTGAGCAAGATAATTAGAGATATTCAGAGATAAAATAAGTTATTGGTCATTTGCAGACTTGTCCAAATTTGAATCCTGGAAGAGGCTGTAAATTTGATTTGTAATAACATGTAAATAAATGTCTCTGTCCTCAGGAGCAAAGGATAGAAAATATAATCTGAATGGCTTCTTTGGGAACAGTGGTTATCAAGGTGAGAACAGACTCAGAGTCAAACATCGTTCACTTTGTATTTTCCTCAAATGTCCAACTCATCGTCCTCCTGTTTTCTTTTCTCCTCGCAGGTTAACTCGGCCGACAGAGACAACGACATCTGTGTGTCTCACTTCATCTCCTTCTCTTCTAATGTATGATATTTGTAACTTTTTTTCTTAACTGTATAATAATTGTATTTTGTCACTGGTATCGTCATATTTTGTGTGTTTGTAAACCAAGAGATAAAACAACATTGAAGCAATGTTGAGTTGTTAGGGTTTAGTGTAAATTTCTGCGTTTCCTATTTGTCCTGCACTTGTTCACTCACATTAGTAAAGAACTGCTTGATGAAGACACGGACATTAATTGCTACACCCAGTCAGGGATGTAGTTGAATTGGTCAGTTTTGCCTGGATGTTCTCAACTCAAAATACTTCTATAAACCTTAATTCAGTGTAATTTATTTTGCACCTGAATGTTTTTGTTAGTTCTTCATTGTATAGTATTTGATCGATTAAAAACCTTCTAAGAATCCCAATGCTGTCTCACTCATTTGTGTTTCCTACATTTATTATTACAATTTATTATATGTTTAAACGTACAGTCAATCATTTGTGAGCCACAGATCATCAGAGTGCAGCAGAGTGTGAGCAACAGGTGAATGTTTGCTGACTACAAAAATGGAAAAATGCAGAATATGTCTGTGTAGGATGAAGTTCAGGTGAGAGTGGGTCATGAGCCGCGTTAGGGAGCAGCTGTAGTCGTGCACGTGGCTTTCCTTGAGGATTACCCCAGATTAGCCGTAAGATCTGCCCTCGGATTGGTCCCACTGAAGGCATGCCACTTGGCCAGCTCAACAAGTCGCTCGCTTGGAATTACACCTGTCCAATGATGGGTCTCGAGGAGCAGACCTCCCCGGGAGCCGTGGTCATGCCTGTGCGACAGCGGAGTCCTGAGCAGAGCGCGGCCTCTTCTAGGATGTAGATGGTGAGGAAACCTGTTCCGTCAACTGAACGTGAAGGGGGGCCTCGGCTGCAGGAAGTAGTGATGGGGCTTTACAAAGGGCCGCGGCTGTTGGACTTTGCAAAGACCCCTCTGCACCTCCAGTTCAACAGATATGTCCTGACGGGCTACCGGCCGGTGTCCTCGGCTCACGAGTGCCTCGGGAGTCTCTTCTACGTGCACAATGAGCTGGGAAACATCTACACACATGGTAAGTGCAGAAATAACTGTGCACACACTTTGCTTTCAGCTCTCGTGGTGTCAGTCTTGACCAAATGTAAAAAATGTTTTTAAAAATGCATCTCAGTTAAACAAGCAGGCACAATGTTCATCTCATCTTTGCACCCAATTTAAATAATCAGCGGATGTACAAATAAAACAGTTCACAAACGTGCACTACTCTCACTTGCAGCCAGATAAGTAGACTTGACAAGGGTGTGTAATGAGGATAGGGGGTATTAGCCGTAATCTGCCCCGGGAATACCTGCCCTGGAAATATCCTCCTGTCAACTAGCTCCTCAGAGGTTTGTGTTTGCCCGACACTTTTCAGCTGTAAATGCCCCTAAGTCTCCTCAGCAAAGCAAACCCTGGACTCACACATGAAGCGTCACTGCACGTGAGCTAAGACCCGTGCACACTTCTGAAGGCATCTCCTGCTTGCTCCATTTTCTTTCCTTGGCTATCCCCTAAGACCATTAAGAATAACGCTCTTACTCAGGGGAAGTGAAGGGCATTAGTGTTGGAGCGTTACTCTGGGTTTCCTCTGTGCATCGAGCCAACAGCCACATCGTTCACAGTGATCCTGATAAAACACAAACAGAGGGACGGTTCCTCATATTGATCCGCAAATGGCGATGCATCTTTTTAACTGTTGCCCCTATAATGTTGGGCTTGAACTAGACAAGTAGCACGTATCTCGGACCAAGGGTCAACAGTCCCCTGACGATCAGTCAAAAGGCAACAAATAGCACACTCATAGATATTAGTTCTCTAAATATATTTTTTTATCAATAACCATGAATAATTTGGGGGAAATCGGTTAAAATGACAACATGCCTTATTTCACAACATTATAGAAAGAGATCTAACCAAAAGAAGATACCACTCATATTTTTCTTTGAGGTTCAGAATGAATTTACTTTGTGTAACTGTCTCCTGTAACAAGACGAATTCAAACCATTTTCATTTCCTCATCTTCTCTCCTCCCACCCAAGGAATCCCCTTTTTCCTTTTCTTGGTGCTAATGCCTTTCAGCATCCCCTGGACGGAGGTGGACAACATCTGGATCTGCCTGGTGCACTACCTGGCCTGTCTCTGCCCCACCGTGGGCTCAGTGGTCTATCATGTGTTCATGAACCACGTGGGGGGGGAACACGTGTACGACACCCTGCTGTCCCTGGACATGTTCGGGGTCTGCCTGGTCAACACCCTCGGTAAGTCGTTCGAGTCTTAGGGTATTTTTCAGTGAGGACATCGACCTTAAGTTCGGTCGGTTATATTCAGACGAGTTTTTCACTTAAAGCAAATGACATGTCTCACTTGTCGTGACGTGGTAAATGCTTGAATAACCACACTGTGTGTTGTTTACAAAAATGTCTCAAATCAGGTCTGCAGGAGAGTTTGAGGAGAGTTTCACGTCCTCATTTTCATGACTTCAAACGTCTGACTCAATCCGAGGTTCTGCTCCTGTGGTAATAACAGTCAATAATATCCGGGCTACTCTCACTGACATGTTTTTTTTTTTTTGGTGCATCTTCCCTTTTCTGTGCAGGAGCACTTCCCATCATTTACATCACCCTCCTGTGCTACCCCATCATACAGCAGGCGGCCCTGCTGACCTACATCCTCCTGTCGGCCTATGGCATCTACTGCGCCACCACGGCCCGCACCAACGTCCTGCGCCTGCAAGCTTTCATCTGGCAGGGTCTGTTCCGGTTTAGCCTCTTCCTGTTCCGAGTGTACGGCAGCGGGGTGGGCAGCCCCCACTCCCTGCGCCTCTTTGTCATCATGGACTCTCTGGCTGTGCTGGGAGGACTGGTCAACGTCATCCAGATCCCCGAGCGCTTCAGCCCGGGCCTGTTCGACAACTGGGGCAACAGCCACCAGATCATGCATGTCATGGTTGTTTGCTCCATTATCTACCTGCACTGGGGCACCCTGGAGGATTTAGCCTGGATTAAGACCTTCCAGTGCCCGAATGAGGGTTAGGGTTATTCTGGGTGGGCCAAGGAACCGTGAATTAAACGCTGATAGAAATGAGATTAAGTTTGAAACGAGAGGCGAGTTAAAATGCACTTTAGTCCTATAGCTGCTGAGATTCTTCATGAGGGAAGTTTATGGTTTGATATTTTGCGAGAGAAGAATAAAAAGGACCTGACTGTTGTGACTGTGAAACTCACATCAATTAAAAATCCTGGGCATACTTGATTTTTAGTTTGTTGAAATGCAGTAGTTCTGGGTATTTTGAACCCATAACCAAAATAGATTTTAAATGGACAATGAAATTATTATTATATGTAATAAATTATATTTTTATATCTTGTTTCAGCTTGTTTTTTTTCTTCCATGCATGATGAGAATGATTTTGTGACACAGGGAAATAAGTCGAGTGGTTGAATGCTTCTGTTGTTTAATTGCAGAAAAGAAATATTGTATATACACGGAAAAGATCGGTTAATTTATTGCTCATTTGAAACGTGGCAAAACACAACATTTCTTTTCATTAACATCCTTATGAACTGAGAGCTCTGCGACTTTAGTCAAACCGGCAGCTTCTCAAACACAGTCACCTCAAACCAAAAGCAGCATCCCATAATGTGCAATTGTGGCTACTTTAGAAAATGAATTAAGTCTGAGAGACATGTGCAGTAGAGGTGGAAAACATAAACCATAACACAGCAGCTTCAGTGTTTTATAACACACTTGTTTTCTCCAGGCGAGCGCTGCACTGTGCTGATCAGTCTTCGTCAGAGCTGCTGTCGTCCTCTGGCTCCGACAGGTCGGCGATGGGAAACCGCAAGATGGCGGCCACTCCACTCAGCTGGGTCAGCTCTGAGGAGGCAGACGGGGATAAATCAAGAGGGGAAGACACCGGCGGCACAAAGCCTGACTTCATGTTTCAGTAGAGCAGGGCAGAGAGTCATAGCTTCTGTCCGTCCTTTACTTCCTGAACCGAGAGCGGCTTCGACAGGGAGAAAGTCACCCCACGTGTGGCGAGTGCTTTTGTTTCAGAGCGATTCAGTGACACCAGTAAATCCCTGTTCACAACTGGTATTAGCATTTGTGATCTGATCTCACTTCCCTGTTCTACATGCAAATAATCACAAACGTCATTTTCGGTCACAAACACAAATGACTTTACAGATGTGTCCGATGATGATGTTTGTGTGTCTGCGTGATTTGACAGTATGTTGCTGGGTTGTTAATCAGATGATGAGGGATTGTATAAGTTTATTTTTTTTTTAAAACAAGCTATTAATATAGATTGAATCAAAATTTGAATAGTTTTTATTACTTACGTTCACCAGACACATGAAGGCTGGAGAATATTCTGGAGGAAAAAACAGAGGACAGAAAAATTGCCATAGGTTTAGTTGTGTACTTCCTGGTGAACGATAACATAGTGAGTCTTTTTGAAGATCACTGGTACCTGACGGTGCCGCCGTTGTCTCTCACACTGTCCACCAGGCGGACGTAGCGGCTTCTCGTGGGGACGTCCTGATGTCTGCATATACACACACACAGAGACACACAAAACATGTGACTGTGTTTAGATCACAAACAATCTCTTGTCTGACCAGTTTACAGCCAATAGGGGGGCAGGAATAAGTGGGTTTTTCGTTTTACTCTTCTGGCAAAAGAGGAAAATAAACAGTACGTTCCAGTTGCAGCCAGTAAAAACACACTGTCCCCTGCTGTGTGTATTTAACCTAGATAACCTAAAGATATCTGGCAGTGACGCCTCAGAGCATGTACCTGAACAGCTTATCACTAATCAGCAAGATGTCGACGCCGAGAAGCTCAGCAGCTTTCTCCACATGGGCCAGTCTGAGAAAATGCAAAGATACGAAGGTTGTTGGTTCATCAGTGAGAAGGTATGAAGCTTCACTGGCTCACAGTCTACGTCACCACTCACCCATAGAAAGCTCTGTCTGGCTCATGCTGGAGCATCTTGTAGAAATCCTCCAGGGCTCTCACCTCTCCTGCTGCCTGTATGTTACATTTCACACCAGTTAACACCACAATAAAAAATAAATCGAATTAGCATTTACAGGACGATGTGTAAAACAAACTGATTTACCCTGGTATCAGAGAGTCGACTTGTCACAGATGGATCAGAGAGGATTTCTACAAAACACAAGAATTGTACTGAGTTTAAATGTTCTGATAAGATTTTATTGCGTTATTGTCGGGGTCTCTTACCTTTTAGTGAATACTTGTGACCTGATGACGAGTGCACCAGCATGAATTTGGGGCGATTCTCCAGCAGGAGCTTGTTGTCCTGACGCACTGCCTCTTTAAAGAGATACGCGATGAACTGGTCCTTCACAAACCCTGGACTGGCAACCAGGACGCACTTCACCACTAGTGGAGGACGAGAATTCAAAATTGTAATTCCTCATGGTAGAAAACAAGAAAAAATGTATCATAAAACTGACAGACACAGAGTTAGATGTGAGAGGAACAAATACAAAAAAAAGGAGAAGAGTCTGATGCAAAAGAGGAACATAGTCTACGTGAGTGCACAGCAGCCTTACCATCAAAATTGATGTGGCGAAGGATCCCCTGCATCACAGCCTCATAGAACCTCTCCAGCGCCTGCAGACAGAGGGACCAACAGTCTGAGAGATGATTCAAATATCTGTTGATCTTGTTTTATTCAAAAAACACTAGAAGGGCTGTCCCTCAATTAGGGTTGACGGACGGACACACTTCTTTAACTCGCCGACTGCCTACTTCAATCAATCTGTCCATCTCTCTTTCAGCTGCCTCTCTTCATAATTCAGTCCTCTGTGACTCACTGTTTATAGCGACCCTCTCTTTCCTCCTCTTTGCTCTGAGCAGCTGGAGCTCGTCTTTCCGTGCAGTGACGTACCTTCTCGTGCTGAGTGCAGCTTCCCTTTCTCTTGCGCGGAATGGTGACCTCCACTTTGGCTCGGAGCAGAGTCATGGCGGGGGTCACCAGCACCAGGTTGGCCAGGCCCTCCTGCATGACCACAGCTGCCACATCTGCCTTCTGTGTGGCGTCACATGCCTGCTCTAAATGTCAAGAACAAACAAGGCAGTGACAAATAGATCATCTGGAGGTTGGTACTGTATAAACACATTTAAATTGTCCTGGTGGAAAATTGCAACAGCAATGACTCAATAGACCCCGACTCCATCAAACACATGAGGCCCATCTGTCAGCTCTTGTTTCACCAAATTCTGTTTCCATGGCAACACACTGTACTTGGTTATGTAAAAAAAAAAATCTAAATAAGGACGGTGGATTTTCTGTGAGAGAAAACCCACTGAAGTGTCTCCCTGTCAGTCAGGATCAGCTGGGATGGATCAGACCGAATAAACCGCAGCAATGAAAGAAGATGAAGTTCAACGGCAGCAGCTGCTCACCGATTCTGTCCAGGACGACGCTGTCCCAGCTCTTTTTAGCCAGAGTGAACTTCCTGTTAACTTCAAGCTCGATAGTGTGGTAAGCCCCCATCTGAAGAGAGAGGGACCCATTATAATCACATCCTCTCATTTTACACAGAAGTTAATATCAAGAATAAATTAATAGTAAACTTTTTTACAGTTATAATAAACCCTCAAATAGAAAAATGGAGTTAAACACACTTATCAGACACTATCTATATGTGTAATGCTACAGCTGAATGTTTTCAGACCTTGACATACTGGTTCTCCTCTAAGTTAGTGCCCTTGACTCTCAGCCGACAGGCCTGGGAGTCGAAGTCGATCGTCTCCACACATAAGGTGAGAGTGGTGCGAACTCTGGAGCTGCCCACGCTTCCGGTGGTGGACTCCGTCTGGACCTTCCTGTGGGAGCGGGGGGGAAAGGAGTTGATTTGTGATGCTGATGACAAGTTGATTTGAGTTTTCCAGACCAACACACACAGTGATACGCAGGAGGAAAGGGTGGAGGGAAAGAAAAACAATCTGAAGGACAATCCCAGTCATTCACAAACAGACTGAACTTAATAACTGACGCTTTATTAAAGCTATACTGGACACTGTCATAGGAGCCTTACTGGAGTAACCTGCATTAACGTTGACATAACATTGAGCTGCACCTGAACCGAGAGTGTCTGCTTACTCACTTTCATAGAATTATAATATAAAGCTTACTTCATTCTTTGTGTTGGGTGTGTATTGGGTTCATTGCAGTGGTTGTAATTAAGCAATGGGCAATAAACCTTCGCCCTGATATCCTACAAATGCACACAGTGACAGAGCAGCATTTTTAATGATGACTAACTCAGGGAAGAACAAAGCAGTGGTTAGCGAAACAGGTCCGGCAGAAAGATACTGCCCTGGAAAAGTAGTGTACGTGTCTTCACGTCATGCTTGCGTGCGTGAGGTCAGTGGTTACCTGATAGTGGAGGCTCTCAAGCTGTCTCCGACTTGCAGCAGGTTGTAGGTGTGCCACATGTCCTCCGCCTCCTCGGGCATCAGAGTCACCTGACTGGAGAAACACACGCAGTCAACAAAACAGCTGCTGTGTTGACGTGACAATAAGCCTGTGGATGTCTGCTTACTTTAAACGGAGAGTTCACCCAAAAGTGAAATTCCACTCATTATCTGCTCATCACTATACCGATGGAGGAGAGGGTGAAGTGTTTGAGTCCACAAAACACTTTGGGAGTTTCAGGGGTAAACAACTTTGCAGCTAAATCCAATACGATTGAAGTAAATGGCGACCAATTCTTCTAGGCGTAATCTGAACCAAGTTTTTAGCCTAAATTTGAATGTCTGAGTTTAGGTACACCAGAGTTCCAGCATGGAGGCATTCTGTGTTTTCGCCATTTACTTTAATTCTATTGATTGTTTACTCCTGAAAGTGTTTTGTGGACTCCAAAACTTCACCCACTCCTCCATCAGCATAGTATTGAGTAGATGATGAGGGGATTCTCATTTCTGTGTGATCTATCCCCTTAAGATAATTCACATTATTTGGGGGTTTAGATGGATCAGGAGGTTTGTTTTGTTGACACTTTTTGAGGTGTGTTAGCTCATGAGTTACTGAAGCTGTAGCCACATTGTCTGATTGCTCGTGCAGTGATATATTGTGTTATTATCTGTTTATATTAATTATATCAGGGTCTGTTTCCCTCCACACGTCTCTGTGAGCATACGTTTCCATCACTAAGTGGACACATGTACAGTCAGCTGGAAAGAGGCATGCTGGTTAGCTTGCTAGCATTAGCAGTTAGCCACTCTCTCACTCACTCACCCGGCATAGTCTTTCTCAATGTCTCTGGCCAGCAGCTTCATGGCTGGACGGGTTGTGTGTCCGTGTTGTTACAGTGAAACACGCAGGTGAACGTGGGTCCGGCTCATGTTTGTGTGGAGCCAAAGAAGCAGCGGACGAGCCGAAACATCTCCTCAATGAATCACTCGTGTTGTCAGGAGCCGTGACGACACGTCATGGCGTCAGCTCGCCCATCTTGGTCACTTCCGTGGGTGTCGCTGCTGCTGCGACACAAATACACAGCGATTCAAGCGCCGTTTTCTGACTAAATGAGGATAAACGCGCAGAATCTAACGTTATGTAACAAAATCATCCATTTAAATTCAGCAAAATGCGAAATAAACCCGAGATTCGTTGTTCTTTTCACGGAGCGGTTTGAGATGAGCAAATGCTGACAGGCGTTGCGCTCAGCCAATCGGGGAGAGCGACGGTTGGTGTAAATACCGCCCAGTGGCTCAGCCGACCAATAGGAGCGAGCGAACCGCCAGCCCACTTCCGTTCATCCTCGCTTTTTCTGCTAACGCTCCCTTAGCCTCTTTTTGTCGATGGCATGGTGCTGCTAGCTTCGGCTCAAACGGCGTCTTCACGGGAAAACACGCGCATTTAACGTGAATCCGGACATGTAACGGGGGAACCACCGACTTAACGCGGATTTCTGAAGTGCGCGGCCCGCCATCACGTCTTTTTTTACAAGCCAGTGCCTCGCGTTTTTGAGGTTGCCATTTCTGCCCCAAGGTTAGCTAGCTAGCGGGCTAACGATAGCCGATTAACGCAACAAAAAAAAGAAAAAGCTAACGTCTTTCTCTGTAGCTCGTTGGCCCGGTACGACGACTCGAACTCGCAGAAGTCACCAGAACCCGACCGAGTTTGAGGATTAGCATGGCCGAAGCCGACAAGTTGAACATCGACTCCATTATACAGCGTCTGCTGGAAGGTAAGAGCCACAGTATCGGTCGATATCTATTCACCGAGGTAGCCATCTTAGCTAACACAGTGAGGCTAGACAACGGTGCTCCGCTCAGGGTCTCTCCTGCTTCCTGCTAAACCGCACTCAAACGTATTGTTTTAATTAATGGTAAATCATCATCTGTTGATCCAACGTTGTGCGCACGTTATGAATATTTAAGTATTTATTGTGGTCGGCTCCGGGGAAAGTGTCCACACGTTGGACACAGTTCGAGTTGGGTGTTAATCCTAGAATTGAACCACATAACGAAGCACTGTGCCTCTGGTCGGTGTGTAAAATGGAAAATCACCAATTGGAATACGAAGTTATTTCACATTTGTTTGTGTTGGTTTTGTCCAACACAAACAAATTGGTGGTTTTGGTGGGGTCGTGTTTTTTTTGCTTGGTATTTACATCCAGAGGTTTTTAAGGCGGGCTCCGAACAAAAAAAACACCATTTTACTATAAGCTCACTTTGTGCTGCCTCAGAATCCCGAGAGGATCCAGTCCTCGTCTTAACAGGGTGTTTCTCTGTTTTACACTTTTAATCCTGCTTTATTCTTCGATGTTAAACCAAAGTTAACAACACCCTGTGACACAAGACGTGAAGCATTTAAAATATTCACTTCAGACGCTTGCAGATTATTGTGATAGATGAGTGTAAAACATTCCCCCCATTCAGTCTTCAATATGAAAAACATTTTTTTATCGATTTTCATAATGTGTTCTGATGATCTGAGAGAAAAAAGTCATCTATTTTGAGAATTTCAGTCGTTTTTGCTGCTTTCAGCTCCTCTAATGGAGAATTTTGCTCCATGACAGTAAACAGATGGTTCTGATCAATCCATTTTGTTGATTTCATACCATTGTGGCGTAAATTGCATTATTTACATTCAACACTTTAACGAGAATTCACCTGTAGTTTCAGCCACAGATTTTATGATTATGGTTTTGAGACGGAACGGTCGTGAACGAATATTGAGCAACGTGCTCGTGTTAACCTTCCATGGCGATATGCCCTATTTAGCAATATGTTCACGTGAACTCAAGGAAGTAAAAATTCAATGTATGTCCTCTTTAACTATAGAAATGGGGGGAATAACAATATACTTCCATGTTCCCGATGCACCATTTCTCACCCTCTGTCCCTTTCTCCCTCGCAGTGAAAGGCTCCAGACCTGGCAAAAATGTTCAACTGACAGAGAATGAAATCCGTGGTCTCTGCCTCAAATCCCGGGAGATCTTCCTCAGCCAGCCAATCCTGCTCGAACTCGAGGCGCCACTCAAGATTTGTGGTGAGGCTTAGTTCTTGAGAGTCGAGGGAATTCTCAAATTTGGTCCCACAGCTTTCACTAAGACTATTAGATGGCTGTTTTTAGAGTTTTAGATTAAGATTGCTGGAGTATTATGAGAAATCGTAAACATGCTATCATTTTAAGTGTTTTAATTGCAAGTGAAGTTTCAGGATCTACCTTTTTAAAAAGAGAAAACAATGTTTCAATTCACAGGACGGCGGTGACCTTGCCATGTAATTGCAGGACTGAAGAAACAAACAGATAATATAGGCTTGTCTGCACTGTGCTGTTTTGCACTTCCAGTCTCCTGGGACTCGCCCTCCTGTGTCATTCTGCTGATGCCAGTTAATGAGGAATGCTAGTTTAAAGGAACGTCCTGCAAATTTCAGGAACAGGCCAAGTTTGCACTGCAATCAGAATTACCAGCATCCTCGCACTAAATGCAAGCTTGCACATTCAATTAGTTGTTTCATCATAAAAAAACACAGGAATAACAGTGTTCATCTTAAATTATGCATTGGCAACAGCCGATTGTTGTGTATTATTGGTGTTGCTGTTCATTTGCAGCGTGCCAAGTTTTGTTGTACCTTTATCTGACTCTCTTACCTTCTGTTGTGCTCATACACACAGCGTGATAATCACACCCTTGACCAGCATGGCGGTTTCCACTCTAACACTGCTTTTCTCACCAGGTGATGTCCACGGGCAGTACTATGATCTCCTGAGGCTGTTTGAATATGGGGGCTTTCCACCAGAGAGCAACTACCTGTTCCTGGGGGACTACGTAGACCGAGGCAAACAGTCGCTGGAGACCATCTGCCTGTTGCTGGCCTACAAGATCAAATACCCAGAAAACTTCTTTCTGCTGAGGGGAAACCACGAGTGCGCCTCCATTAACAGAATATATGGCTTCTATGATGAGTGTAAGTCTTGTGACATGCACACAGATACAGACATTAATCTTATCACTGCTGTTAAGTTACAACTAGATTGATAAAAGTACAAGGCTTAACCTAAAGGCATCAGAGTAATAGAGGTCCTTTTTTAAGATCAATTATTTATCAGTAAACAAGTTCTTGTGTTTGGTTAAGTGGTTCATGTTGAGCCACAGTATTTGGATAAGCACTATTTGCATATCTTCTTAATTAACTTATATAGTTTATGTTTTTATTATTATCTTAAAGTGTTAAGCACTTTTTAACATTCAAAGTTATTTTGTCAAACATATACAGTTTTACTCGTTGCTGAAGAGCAGAAATATCTTCCTTGTTTATTTTATCTATGTGGTTGTCATCATTTTATTAACATTAAGAAAACGTGCCCTTCACTTTAAGCTGAGTCTACAAATGAAGCCACATTATCCTTCAAAACTCATAAGAAACACTAAATAAATCATGAATCTGACTGAGCTGTTCCTTTAAAGCTGATAGAGAATTTGGATCATTAGTCAAACACAGATAACCCCCAGTACACCAGGCTCTTGGCTAAGGAGCATGATCAGGCAGAACGGGCCGTGATTAATCACATGCCTTTCTCTGTGGTTCACCCAGCCAGGGTTATGTAAAATGTTGTTTGAGGTGTGATGCAATATGTGCAGCGGCTGTTAAGGTTTTATGGCTCCTGAGATTAGATCGTGACAAAGTAATTGTGTTTCCTTTCACAGGTAAGAGGCGGTACAACATAAAGCTGTGGAAGACCTTCACCGACTGCTTCAACTGTTTGCCTGTTGCCGCTATTGTTGACGAGAAGATCTTCTGTTGCCATGGAGGTATACTTATCAGTTCATTTTCCCTCTATCCTCAACAAACAAACACACACACACACACACACACAAAGTCGCCTCTGCTCTGTTGCTGCTGTCAACACCACAGTCAAAAGCCTTCAGGACTGTGGGACCTTTATTTGCTGTTTGAGTATATTTAGATTATTTTCCCCAAATCAAGAGACTTCCGATTATAACTTTTTTTATTTGATATTTCACCTGGCAACACTTTCAAAAAGCAAAGATTTAATATAACTTCACAAAGTAGATTGGATCGTGGACTTAGCCAGATAACATGGGAAGCGAGTTGCCACAGACCTTTTGTAAACATTCTGGCTTCAACACAGTTCATCTTGGGAATTAAAGATTAACCAGAGACTTTCAAAAACGTGGCAGTCAATCAACAATAGTCACCTTCACAATTTAAAGGGATTTAAAGACAACGCTTAGTAAAGAGCAAACACTTGTTGAAGAAACATAAATAACATATCATGTATTTTTTCATCAATTTGATTTCTTTTACAGATCAGAAAATAGTATATTAGCAAAGACCAGTCCCAGTTATCTAATGTCTGTGAGAGACACGATACATAGTATGTAAACAGGCCCTCGTAATCATGAGGGTAGACACGACCTCCCTCTTCAAACACGAGGTTTCATAAGACGGCTCACAGAAAGGATATTGTATGTTTGCTTGGATTTGTTCTGCACATTGCAGTTAAATCCCAAGCTCATATATATTTAAATCACAATAATTGTATACACTTGGAATTGACAAAAAGTCATTAGAACATTTAAATAAAAGCTTTTTTGTGTCTCAGGTGATTTGTAATTTTATATATAGACGCCATAAAAACATATCTGAGGTTGACCCAAGGCAGAGATGTGTCATGGGATTGGATTTGTATCCTTTTGCTCAAGCCTCTGTCTTATCAAACCACCTCTGTGATGACTAGTTGTCTTGGTTGTCACATGTCAGACCCGCCTCATTTCTACAGTGAAGATAAAAACGAGCAGTAAACCTAATTCCAGGCCTCAGAACATAAAGAAACTTACCGTACGTGTAGAATCACAGACACCTGAGTTCAAGTTTTCCTGCTTTCTGACTCCACACTCGTTTTCCCCTCCAGGCCTGTCACCAGACCTCCAGTCTATGGAGCAGGTGCGACGGGTCATGCGTCCCACTGATGTGCCTGACCAGGGCCTCCTCTGCGACCTGCTGTGGGCCGACCCGGACAAGGACGTGCTGGGCTGGGGCGAGAACGACCGCGGAGTCTCCTTCACGTTCGGCGCCGACGTCGTCACAAAGTTCCTCCACAAACACGACATGGACCTTATTTGTCGGGCCCATCAGGTCAGCACAATAACTTTTATTCTGGGGATGTCTTTTTAAAGTGGGATTAAAAAGAATTAGAAAAAGAAACAAGCAAGTAAAATAAAAAGTAAACCACCCCTCTTTCTTATACCTCTTTTATGTGGTAAGCTTTGGGTGAGGAACTGAGAGTCAACTCTTGTGGTATGGAGGTCCAGATGTTTAGTGATGTTTTGGGACAGTAAGGTGGAGCTGTAGCCCAGTGGGGTCAGCTCAGTTTTACTGGTGGCAGGTCATCAGAGTGAGCATTAGAAATGTATTTTCTCTCTTCATAAGTCCATGCTAAATTCCAGTAGTATCCCAGTAAGAAACAAGGCTAAAAACCACATCTACTAACCTGTGTTGTATCTGCTTTCAGGTGGTCGAGGACGGATATGAGTTTTTTGCAAAGAGGCAGCTGGTGACGCTGTTCTCTGCTCCTAACTACTGCGGAGAGTTCGACAACGCCGGAGCCATGATGAGCGTAGACGAGACCCTCATGTGCTCATTCCAGGTAAACAGGAGACCCCAGAGACAGTTCTCACTCTGATCCGCGTGGGCCAGCAAATCAATACTGGCAAAAATGAATGATTGCACTTTGCCTTGTAAAACGACAACATATCTCCTCTGGTGACAAACATGACAAGAGGTGTTATGTTGTGTGGTTGTAGGTCTGTCAGTCAGTTGTGTTCTTATGACTTTGATGTGGTCAAAGGTCAAGTTTACTCTGACCTCACAAATGTGTCTTTGGCCATTACTCACTAACTTATTACCCATATTAAAGTCTTCACTACATTTATGATGAGACGGACATTGTTGTAAACTGCAATTTAACAGCTTGGCGGAGCTGTGGGACTGTAATTCATTGGTTGTTTGTTTTTATTTGCTTATTTATGTCATCTTTGTTTTCACAGATTCTCAAACCTGCAGACAAGAAGCTCTTCTACGGTGGTGGAGGTGGAATGGGCTCTGGCCGCCCAGTCACTCCCCCAAGGAAAGCTAAGAAATGACCCGAGTAGTTTGCCCTCGACCTGCGACCCTTCCCTCCTGCCCTCTCTACCTCTCTTCTCCTTTCTTTTCACCAAACAGCCAGAAATCAAACCTATACCCAGGGCTTTTTTCCTTTTTTATCTGTACTTCTTAAAACATTTAATGTTATGAATTGTCTGAATGAGTGCGTGCGCAGGCGACCAACGCGTCCTCTGCCGGTGAACATTAAAATCATGTGTGCACGTGTACATTTTGTGTGAGAGTATTAGAGATTTATACTTTCCCCTCTCTCTTACCACTCTTCCCGTGGAAAGGTTGAACCACAGTGTCTGTCTGTACAGTAATTTTGACTGAAGCAAGCAGGGTTTGGGAGACAGTGGGAAAATCGCTGGACATGAATTTTAGCAGCAAACCCTGCCAGTAGGTGGCGTGTGTGTGTACTTGTGGAGGGGGGGGAGTATTTTGGTTTTTTTCCCTGTCCTCTGTACTGTAAAATCTCAAAACACAGGTATGTGCATGTGAGTGTGTGCGTGCATGCTGAGTCTTGTCTCGGCCCGAGCGCGGCGTCTCTGTATCCTCGAACAGGAAAGAGCGCTTCACCTTTTCTCAGGCGAGCAGGCGCACGATTATTCACTCGTGCACGCACACACACACACCACACATGCATATGACTCTCCAGATTCATATGAGCCAGAGCTGTAAAAACCCCATACAGTTTAGGTTTGTACAGATTTGATTACTTGAAAGAGATTTTTTGTGAATTCGTTTTGTAGTCTTTCATCAAGTTGACCAATAAAGCGAGAATCTGAGCTACAATGATGACTTGTTTTTATTGTAAACCTGTATCTGATATAAATATGGATTTGTTTCTGATCTCCTGCAAGTAGCTGTTTCTATGTCTGGTCACAGTTACTCAAAGTACTGGGAAGTAACTGCTGATCATCAATAGTATTCAAACCCATACTTCTGGCGTATGAAATTGGATAGTATTTGACCAAAAGTAATAAGTATAAATTCACATGTTTGATTTTTAAACCTTCATGGGGTTAAATTATTGATTGTTATTTAATCCTCCCTCTTCAGAGTTGACTGCGGTCAGATTTTATTTCTTTACAGGTCTGAAATAAAACCTGCTGCAATAACATGACAATATGACCTTATGTAAGTATGCATAATAAAAACTGAAATTTCCGATAGCAAAATGAGTTTTAAATGAATTATTTCATGGTTACACTGATTCTCTTGTCCAAATGTATTCATATAAATATTAGCTTCCAAAAAAATGTAAGTGAAAAGGACTTATTGAGACAACACACATTGATCAATGTCAAATTGTCCCAATGCTTGTCCAGGCATTAAATTAACAATACAACAATATTCTTAAAACGCTTTTTAAAATTTAAGTTTATAAAATAAACTTTATACTCTGCTGAAAGGAGCTTGGAGTCTAGCTGAAAGGGAAAAGGTGTAACATTGATTTGGTAGTTAAATGCCATTTTATTCAATTATATCAATTATTTCAATAGATAAAATAATTACCTTTTAAAATCAATAAATTTAAAAGAACTTACTTGACTGAGATTTGATTGGCAGATGAGTCAAGTGGCTGCTGTGTCATCCACACTGTTACTGCTGTCAGTCACCACAAAGTCCAGAATGTGTGGTTCAGATGTTCTCCACAGGGAGGCAGTGTTGAACTCCTTTTCCTCCACCAGTCAGTAGATCCACTGTATGAAGCAGAAATGTCACTGAGCCGTGACTTAAATGGTAAAGGGCAGGGCCGGGTCTAGGCAGGGGCAAGAGGGGGCCTGGCCCCCTCAAATAAATGTTGTGCCCCCTCAAACTAAATAGGGTTAGGGTTAGGGTTAGGCACAATGCCCCCTCAAGATTTGTGGCTGCCCCCTCATACATGCCTGTCTAGACCCGGCCCTGGTAAAGGGTCTGTATTTATATATTTTCTAATATCGATGACGACTCAAAGCGCTTCCCAGTACAGTTTACTGCCGCTCCCCCATTCACTCACATTCACACAGTGCATTTACGCGATCACTTTTTCTATGGGGGCAATTTGGGGTTCAGTGTCTTGCTCAAGGACGCTTTGGCATGCAGATGAAAATTGGGAATCAAACTGCTGACCCTCATGTGGCTGAGGAGGCCCTTTTACCTCCTCAGCCACATGCTTAGTGCTCTACTTTGCCTCCAGGGAACACAAACATGTCATAAGCACTTGCACACAATGCAACAACACTGTTCTGCTGCTGCTGGAACTGTGATACTTTGCACGACATCCATTTACGCAGTTGTTAACAAGTAATATTCGACTCTGGTCGCTATGCAGGGGCCGTGCAGAACACCCTGTATCGCTCTTTTTCATTCCTCATTCTATTTTTATCTAAAAAAGGATCCCATTTCTTTCTTAGGCATTTCTCGGGCTCTTTTTGCATTCATTCGTCTTCCTGTCATCAACACCCTTCTTCAGTCCATCACCTCTCCTCCCCTTTACAGGACCATGGAGGTGAGGGGTGAAGGGTATTGGATTAGTACTTCTATACTTTTTTTTAAAGGAGGCAGATTTTCTGTAAATTCTCTGTGTTGTAGTTTGAAAATTTCCACTAGAGGTTCATGACATCCAGAGTAAAACCAAGGGAAATAGTTTTACTTGATAACTTCCTGATCCCAGAGACCATTGTAATCCTCTGTGCATCTAAGTGTGGGTCCGCGGCCTCACTCTCCTTCACTACAATCCTCTGTACATTTATAGCCAGTCAATGGAGACTTAAGGTCACCCTTGGTCATCAGAATTTGCCGGTGGCTATGTGGTCTCAAATTCCTACCTTGGCCCTTGGACAGGATTATGTTCCTAGCTTTCGTGTCGGGCAGTGAGTCCCGGAGACATGTGAACTTGTTTCTTGTGTGTGTGAATTTGTTTTCACTTCTCACAGAGCGGGATAGAAAAAAAAGAAAAAAGAAGATCAAACTTTGGTCCAGAGAAGATGGGACTATGACTTCACATCAGTCATAGTGATCAACCCAGAAGTAGAGTCCCGGTTACATAAGAGTTCTCAAAATAGAACAGATATTGAAGACGTAGTATCCAAGAGTTCGTCTTTCAGATGATACCAAATACTGTACATACTAGTTCATACAGCTATTCTGGCCTGAAACACTAAACTGTGGAGTTTATGATGCTATTATCAAGCTTCAGAACTATTTTGTTCTCGTGCAGACTTCTACAAAAAAAAGTATAATAACCCAACCTGCTGTTTGGGGAACATACATTTATTTGTGCCAATTAAAAGCTTTATGATTCGAGGGACTTCCTTTGAATCAAAACTTAAAACCAACTTTTATTCATCGCATTTCCTGATTTAACCTAATTCTAGTTTTTATTGTTATTATTTCTATGAGTTCTATCATTATTTATTATAGTCATAATCTCCAGAATAGAAACATTGTGAAATGTTTGCAAACAGAAAAGATCCCCATTTGGTTATGTGAATGTTGTTTAAGAATTAGGAGTAGATGATGAATATTTACATTTAGTGTGATAAGTGTAACTAAAAGTAGAAGTTATTCTCTTTGAATGTATTTGAATAAAAGTAATACAATTAAAATGTATCTTTTTATATTGCACATTTTAAATTGTTTTACAAGTTATGGATGATGAATTGAGGGAAAACAAAGGGAAACAATTAAAAGTTATTTAAAGATCTCATCAGCAATAACCTAAGAGCTTAAAAATATAAAATAATCAAAATGCTACAGATTAAAAAAGACAATAAAAAACATTTTAGAATGATCAGATTCAGATTAAAAGCAAATAAATGAATACAGATAAAAAAGTTGAAAGTGAATTCCGACTAAAAGTGCTTTGAAAATATTGTTGTATTGAAACTAGTGCAACAAGTAGAATTTACTCAAACTGTTCCAAATAAACGTGTAATGGAGTAAACAGAACTAACTGTAGTTCGTACCATTGAAACAACTTCTCTGCAAAACTCTCCCTCTCAAATTCACTACACCTTAAAATCTGAACTGATCTGATCCTGTGAAGCTAAATGACCGGTTTCCTCAGCAGCCATTGATTTCCCCCGATCAAAGCTTCTTTGCGTGTCATTGAACGCCGGACGGCCTCTGAGAAACGCAGAGCCGACCACGCAGTCGACCCTCGATCAGGAGAACCGAAGCCACTTTTGATCAACAGGCTTGCTCTCCTGCCGGCTCCCCCGTGGCTTATATAGTACAGCCCTAAGTGTGAGGAATGGTGTGAACAACCAGGAATCCTTCAGGCCCGATGTCCCACGTAGGCACCGGTGACACAGTGGAGTCAAATGTGTCCTCCGACGTCCCGTCTTATTTTCTGCATGAAAGTCAGATTATACGAGCAGGAACCGAAGCTCCAGCATTCTGAAATAAAAAAGCCGCAAAGCTGTGGTGGTGCCAAACCCGGCAGCACGGTGTCACCTGCTCTATTTATATCTCGCCAGGAATTCTGGATTCAGAGACTCAGCTGCCACTTCTATTATTACTATTAGCTAATGCTGTAACAAGTACCCTGCTAACACTGATGCTGTAGCTGCCCTATAGCCCCAGTGCTAATTATGTCCTCACTGTCAATACCACACGTGTCCCATGTTATTAGGTTTGATGCTGTTGCTCAGCGAACATTTGGGGATTTTATTTTGCATGTGCATGAACGGTGAAAGGGAAAGTTCACTGGAAAATTCAAATTAACTCACTGTCAGTTCACCACTGTGCAGATGGAGGCGGTGGGTGAAGTGTTTGAGTCCACAGAACACTTCTGGAGTCTCAGGGGTGAACAGCACTGAAGCTAAATTCAATTCAATTGAAGTCAATGATGAACAATTCTTCAAAAGTAAAAAAGTACTGAGGAAAAAACTTTAAAAGCCTCCGTACTGCTCCTGTGGTGTCATCCAAGTGTACGGAAGCCCGCAGATTCAACTCAAAGCAGCGTCATTTACACCGGGTTTGAAACCTAAATGTCCCCTGTGATCGTCCTCTGGACATTTTGGCCCAAACATGCATTTTTTATGTCTTTTTCTGTGGTTTTGATTAATGAGTTAATTTTCATTTTTTGGGTGAACTATCCCTTTAAGAATGAGTGAACCAGGAAGTTAACGGATTTATGGACGATGCTGCATTTTAAACACGACTGGCCTGGAGCTTGAGTGAATTAAAGTTGACATTTCTAATTTGTCACTTAAAGATAAGAATCACGCTGCCACCGATTGGTGTTGTGGGTCGTGTTTCCTGAGACTACAGAGGAATGTGTTTATGGCCGACGACTTTAAATAAGGGTTCCCTCACTTGATTATCTGCCCCCACAAGGACGGCATGGCCCAGCTGTCTGTCCAGAGCGCGACCCACCGAATGAGCCGTTAATGATTATACAGTGGGATCCATACGTCTGAGACCACGTCCCCCCCCCCACACACACACTCAGACTTATGGCCCCCCGCTGTATGTCTGTCTTCCCTGGGTCCCCATCTTAAAGGTGACAAATGTCGCCTTGTCCCTCTCACTTTGCTTGTCCCATGCAAGTCAGCAGAGACGGACTTAGTTGCGTAAGATGGCTGCGCGTACAGCTGCACCCCCCCCCCAGTACTTAACACTTGTACAGAACTGGGAACACGTATAGAGTTCACAAGCCGAGGAGGGAGGGATGGAGGGAGGGAGGGAGGGAGGGTGTGCTCGGCGGGGCTAAGGCGGCACATGGTGATCCCTCAGCCTGGCACGAAGGTGTGGCATGTTGGAGCCGAGGAGGGGGTCGCAGTTGATGGGTGTCCCAGCTTGCGGGTGGGGGGGGGGGTTACACTGTAGTAGTCGCCGCACACGCGCGCCACTGACACTTCACAGATAGACGGAGGCGGAAGATGGAGGGGAGTGAGGGAGAAACCTTATCCTTCTGGGATATTGAGTTAAATGTCACTGCTCTGCCCTGAGGGAGACACTGACAGGCCGACCCCTATCACAGGCCCCAAATCTCAGAGGTCACAGCGGCTGGACGACAGCTGAGGCCCGGAGAGCGGCTGGCTGAAACGGAGACGGGGACACTGGCAGAACAGAACAAATATAAATGTTTTATCAACATGTCAAGGAACGACTAAATAAATAGAGCCTGTGCCAAACGTTTATTTTGCTTGTAGATGTGGGAACAAATTGATAATTGTAATGTACTTGGCTGACTCGCACGTTTGGCCGCGGGTCTGGAGATATCAAGTGGAGTGTGGATTGTTGGTTTAGATGAGTTTAGACAGTCATCATCGCACTAATGGTTCTCATACCGTTCGTAATGACAGTGAAATCAGGGGAAATGTTTTAAAAATATTACAAAAATTTGGATTACAAATTTAAATTCAATATATTCGCAGCATTGATGTTCATTTGATGGAATTTATTCACACCAGCAATGTTAATATTCCATCCTCTGTGATACCTTGATGCTATTTCTGGGCTTTACTCTGCTTCTGCTTAAAATATGCATTAAACTAAGTGCTTTTGTCATTGGTAATTTATGGCGCCCCTACGGAATGGAGCTGCCCCTCAGCAGCAGGACTCAGGGCCGACCGGCAGCCGGCAGCTGATCGGAAACCTGAAAGCTGCAACAAAAAACACCTCCAATTTTAGAAGTTTTCTCCAAAAGAGCAGCAGAAGCATGTTTGTGTAACAAGTAGGCCACCACTGTAAACTCTGTAAATACATAGTTATAGTTACAAAGTGTATCAGGAGTAAATCACTCCACATGACCATGAGAAAATCTGAGGCTCAGACAAATGAAATGTATAATAGATTGTTCATATACTGTGCGTGTGTGTGTGTGTGTGTGTGTGTGCGTGTTTGTGTGTGTGTGTGTGGTGATGTGGTGTAAAATCAAATTATGAGCTATTCTCAGTTTAGAGAACATTGGAGTAGCTCGTCTTTTTTTTAAATGTTTTTTTTTGTTGTACTTTTATCTTCTGCTTTTAGTCAGATGATTGAGAGACTCAAGAAGCAGCCATTATGTTGTTATCATTCCTACATCTTTATATTAATTGTTTCCATTATTGGGCCAGCTGTGGCTCAGGGGGGAGAACGTGTGGTTCTTTAACCAGAAGGTCAGTAGTTCGATCTCAGTCTTTCCCATTCCGCATGCTGCCCCGTAGATAAACATGTGAATGGGTGAAATAGTAGTGTAAAACAATTATTATCATTGTTATATAAATACAAAACATTTACCAAAATAAACCTTTATTCTCGTATAAATCAATTGCGGTTAATTGTTTAATTAGGCTGTAAAATGTTGAAAATAATAATAAATCTCAATATTAAATGTTCATCGTTATCTGAACCAAAAGTGATTTCTAGCTGTTTTTTTAATTTGGGGAATATTTCTGGATAATCCCAATTTTTTTTGTAATTTGTCCAAATGATTTGACAGTTATCTAAATTTATGGCAGGTTTGTCATGTAGACTCTTTTTCTCTGTGTTTTTTTAGGTTTACACTGAATATATTACATAACTGTTAGTATACGTAAGGACACACATGGCTTCAGCAGCTGTTTCCCTTTAACACACTTTCTTTGACCTGATTAGTTGGAGTTCGCTCACCAACCAGTCCAAATACACTTTGGGACAAATGCAACTGGTTATGCAACAACAGCCAATAAGGGCATTTTCAGACGAAAGCCCGTTTCACAGCCTTCATGTAGCTTGACACTGCGACACTTCCCACAAACAACATAGCCCGGTAAGAAATAGACTGCGGCAAAAATGTGTCCTGTAGCTGTCAGGGGTGCTGAGCACTGTCCACTGCTGCTGCTATAGGGACACCTGTCAGTGTATTGATTAGAAACAGCAACTTGGATTCCTGTGCTCGGAAGGAGTCTGCACCAGCCAGTTTACTGCTGTTCAAACAAACAGTAAATCAGGAAACTCAGCTCGTCGTTCAACGTTACACTGGATCTACTGTTTTCACTACAATGAGTCAGAAATAACTAAATCGATCAGGGAATTAAAAAAGATAAAATTATGGAAATTATAAATTACCAAACAGTTTCTTTATAGAGCTAACCGAGACTATTCTTAACGTCATCGGGTTTACGTTTTTATTGTTTGTTTGTTTGCAGGATTGTGCAAAACTACTAGATTTGGATTACCATTAAACTTTGGTCTTTAACATTACATTTTTTAAAACATTTTAGTTCATTTCTCAGAGAGTCAATCACAGATCCTGATGAAAAACAATCAGACACTTTTAGAGGACGGATATTAACGGGTTTACGCAATTTGTTCCAGATCCAATTAAGAATTTGGAAGCCGTGAATTAAAACGTGGTTTCTGTTCGGGCCTCGTTGGAGGTTCTACTTCTCTACGTCGAATCGTGTTGACACTTGTTTGCCGGGTATAACCGATTCAATGCTCTGGCTCCACCACAAGGGGCCATTGTGCCTCGCTGAATGGCCGTTTGTGGCCCGGATCGTCTGTCCCACGTCTGCTGAGGCCGAGCCATGTCTCCCTGCTGCCTTCCCCTCCTCATAAAAAAGAGAAATAAAACTTGATCCGCCTGTATCTGCAGCCAGGGCTTCTCCACGGTGCTGCAGTAGTATGACACGCTGACCGTCCTCCTGGCGTCCCTGTCCCCCAGCACTCGCTGCTCTGCTGCACACTTTTCTCTACAATTTCCCACATCTTACCCAACATTAAATCACTTAGATCATGTGTCCGATACCGTGAGTTGTCTCTGACTCTGTATAACCTGAGATCTAATGTGCACCTGTTGAGGATTCAGACTATTCACAAACTCCTGGTTTGTGCTTTCAGCTTTGCTCACAGCCATGGAGAACTTCACGTGTCAGAGTGCAGACATGTCTTAAGAAATGCCAGCTAATTCTTGTCTGGAACTACTCGTCCACTATCTCCCTCCGTCTGTGTGTCTCTCTCCGGCTCGGCCACCTTCCTCAGCAGAAACCAGTCGAGCAGTCACTCAATGCACCCCCCCCCCCCCCCCCCCCCCCGCTGGATGATCTCCTGTCTCACTCTCTCACCTTCTCCCCCTTCGTCTTATTCCACTGACCATGCATGTTCCAAAAACAGATCTCATTTTCATCCACGGTACAACACCCCCCCACCCCCCACCCCCAATCAAGCCCCTCTGCACCATCACTGTGCAAGACCACCTCACCTCCCCATTGCTCCACCTCGAGCCCCACCCTCACCATGTCCTCCCATGCTGGAATTTGGAGGCGTGTGTCGAAGGGGTGTCCACCAATCCCGAGCTCTTCGGGGGGTATATAGCCCTGCAGAAGGATACAGTCATTCGCTCTTTCTGTCAGTCCAGGATTCCTGTATAGGAGGGTGCCGCACTTAAGGTGAGGGTGGTGGATCAAGGTTAAGACCTGCAGAGAACAACAGAGAAGTAAAAGAGGAAACGGAAAGCCACGGTTAGACGAAAGATACCTCGTCTATCCAGCAAGGATGGAGAACTCTCACATGAAGCTCCCGGCCGAGTGCCTGACGCACTTCGGCGTGAACGAGGTCAGCGGTCTGACCCCCGACCAGTTCAAGAAGAACCTGGACAAGTATGGCTACAATGGTGAGAGTGTGGGCGTCGGGGACGGGATGGGGGGGGGGGGAGGCCTTCTGAAAGAAGTAACTTTGAGAAACTTATCACTTCACAGTTGAAGATGTTTGCATTCAGACTACAGCCACTGCTGCTGAGACCTTCGCTCGGGCCGGGTTGAGGTTTTTGCGTGTGATGCTTTTTTAGAGAGCAGTTGCAACAGCTGGTAGAAATGCAGAGACATTGAGAAGCAGAGACTTTGAGGGCTTTGAAGGGCTATTTAAAGATAGCCAAAGAAGATGGCTGGAGAGCGAGAGAGACAGGTGATGGCTCAAGAAGCTTCCTGGGTGATATATGGGGCGGGTGTGAACAGGAGAGGTGGATAATTTTAGGCCAGGCAAAAAAGGGAGGTCCTTAGATGGCTTAGGGCTAAATGATCCCTAATATGATTGTGAATCAATAACTGGTGTAAAGTCAAATTAGATAAACAGACTTTGTGATATGGTTATTGTGTTTCTGTTTCATGAGCCGCCTTTAAACTTCATGTTTTATTTTGTTAGGGACTTTTACAATGAGCAGCCACTTCAGGGAGGTTTTCCTCAGGCCTAGACTTCTCATTAAAAAACCATCTGATGTCAATTGAGGATTCAGTTTAATGGACTTCTTTAATGGTTTACAGCTCTTGAAGGGATCAAGTGTTAAGCGCTCAGGGAATTTTGAAAAGGTGGACGTCAGGGAGTTTTAGAATCCAGTGACCTTGTGCTCACATTTAGGATCTTCCACCGAGAAGTAAATCTTCTCTCATGATGAACATGAATGATTTTAACTCACCATCTTTTTTCCCTTTGTCTTTTTGTTTTCTCTTCCTTCACCTTTGTGTCCGACTCCAGAGTTGCCGGCTGAAATTGGTAAGTGTTCGTCCGTGCAGCCCCATTTATTAAATCAATGCTCCACACACCTGGTTTGACCCAGATGGATTTGACCATCATTCCCACTCTGAGCTGGCCCTCCTCCACGGAGAGGTTGTTGTTAAAAACATGGAGGCAGAATTTTGATTGACCCCACGCACTAATGAAATTACATTTAAGATCACTTGTTAATGAATTTGACTTGAAGTAAATCCCTTTGCATACAAATACACACTCACATGCACATTTCAGTACTTGCATCTAATTGTCTGATTATTGTATATTGATAAAAAAATTCTTTGTCTCAGGTAAGAGCGTGTGGGAGCTGATCGTAGAGCAGTTCGAGGACCTGCTCGTCAGGATCCTGCTGCTGGCTGCCTGCATCTCTTTTGTAAGTGAACAAGTGTTAGGGATTCTTTCTCATCCATGCCGCACATTTCAAACTGTGATCACTTCTGTCACATTCATTTTAAACTCAAGAAACAGCACTAGACACGATAAGTAGCAACAAATATCCACTATCTCAGCTCTAGCGACTATTCTTCCATGACAGAATGGTTTACGCACAGTATATTTAAAACTTATCAACAGCGAAAAGATCTACTCTTAAGGTTAAATTAATTCATTTATTTCACTTTATGGCACAATAACCTCTGGCTACTCTCCTGTGTACCATTTGGAAATGAGTAATTAATTGAACTTTAAAAACCCACAAGGAGGAAAACTATGACACAAACTAATCCAGCACACAAGTGTGACCACTTTGCCAAGACAACTTCTTAAACCGCCTCCAACTCCCTCCACCCTTCTGTGCAATTTGGAGGACAACAACTTGAGAGGAGGGAGGCGGATTGCAAAGGCTTGTCGGAGGTGTATTAATTCCTATGCACAGCTTTCACCCCTTCGGCCAGCTGTCAGGATGGCCTTAGAAGGCGAATATTGAGGAGTGAGAGACGGGGGTCAGGGAAGTATAGGGGGGCTGAGGGGTAAGGGTTTATTTTAAGAAAGCCCAGAGCTGAGGAGAGAAACTGAATCCTTCGGGAAAGGTCAGGCCTGAAGGAAGGAACGAAGGGCCTCTGCAGAAAGAGGGTGGAGGTCAGAAGGAGCCATGAGTTATGGGACCATGAGATCAAGTTAACAACAATTACGCAATCAGATTGTGACATTCAAGCTAGCATCAAAATAACAGCCTTTATTACTGAGCTTATACTGTAAATGTTATCCCACATTTTATAATTAATTTCACAAAGTCCTGGTGGCAGCCTCCACATTCCATAAATAAAATATCAAGTTATTATTCATCTATCACACGCTACATACAATCACACATTATATTCACTATGAGCCGGTCCTTCTGGTGCAATGAAAATGTTTTAACCGTGTAACTGGTCCATTCAATATAAATGTATGGAGGTACGACCTGCTGTCTCCACTCCACTGACTCTACTCTCCCCCGCTCTGACCTCAGGTGCTGGCCTGGTTCGAGGAAGGTGAGGAGACCATCACCGCCTTCGTGGAGCCCTTCGTCATCCTTCTTATCCTGATCGCCAATGCCATCGTCGGAGTGTGGCAGGTCAGTGACAGGGCGCCGTGCATTAAGCAATCAGATGTATTCATTGCAAAGCACACGGGTTCCAGTTACTGCCATGTGGTTTTCCACCCACACGGGCGCAGTTGCTCAACTGGAGAACGATCACTTCTACAGCGTTGAAGGTCAAAGTAGTGACTTTCAAACCCGAGTAAACAAAATCATTGGCTGACATGCACATGAATCCAAAATCTGACGTGACCCCTGTCCGATTTTTTTCAATTATTTGCAGACATCATGCCCAGTTTATGTTTTGACTGCAGCGTTTGGATTATTCACAATATGCAGGTCATTCAACCCATTGAGTAAACAGCTCTGCTATCATTAGACATCAGTGAGGGGGGGAAATCAGCTGCTCATTAAAGTCTGACCTGACTCCAGCAGAAACCTGCTGTAAAGAGATCTATCTTCTGCATCTCGGATCAAATTTTATTGTTTGAAATATTATTTCTGAACACAGCATATGGCATCTGTCTCAGATTTCCATACATACATTTTTATTTATTAAAAGAGGCACATGGAAACCTGGTTCAAAGGGAACTTAGGTTGGAATATAACGTTTCACCCGCTCATATGTCGTCAGTAGGTTGTGTGTCAGTGTGTCATCGCTGTGTTTAAGACACAAAGCCTCTCAGAGGACATTGCCAGTGACACATCAAGGACAAACTGAGTGTAGTTTTCCATCAAACCAGGATAAGCATCCGTGATGAAAATCTGTTTTATGATATCCAGTCTGCATCAGACCAGTTTCCTTTTTCTGAATTAAATTCTATGCTTGTTAATCCCGAATCCTAAATAACCACTTATGCCTGTTTTGTCTGTGTTTGCCACAGGAACGTAACGCAGAAGACGCCATTGAGGCTCTCAAGGAGTACGAGCCTGAGCTGGGAAAAGTCTACCGCTCTGACAGGAAGAGTGTGCAGATTATCAAGGCCAGAGAGATTGTCCCTGGAGATATCGTGGAGGTGTCCGGTAAGAAATGTCCACTTGTTATTTTGCCCAATCCTGTAAAACACTCACGTCATGTTTGTCACAGTCTCTTGTGGCAGAATCGTCTTTTATAACAATGAAGCTGTGAAAAGTCTGCCGAGAGAAAGAGAGACAAACACAAGTTCAGGGTAGATGTGTCTAGTGGAGGCCGAGGCCAGATCCTTGTGTCTTTTTAAGGCAACGAGAGCAGGGCAGGACGGGGCTGTGAAAACATGCTGACTGGAGGAAAACAGAATCATGAATATAAATACCCTCCCTGGCACCTGCCGCACCTCTTCTCCCTGCCATTGCCCACGTCTGTTCATTTGTCAGCTTACACCTGTTGCATCTCTGGCCAGCTGCCCCCTCCCCCTTAGCCACGGGCCATTCTCATTGGGCCGTGTGGGTGTCACTTCAGGTTTAGCCCCCATTATGAAATCCATGGATTAGGATTGAAATTTAGCGAGCCGTCTGAGTATTTGGCTTTTATTTTGGGAGTCATTTACAGTATTATTATCAGTAGTAAGATAAGTCAATAGAAGATATTTCCTGACCATATAAAAATAAATAATAATAATATGATGAATTAATTTCGGTGCTCTCTGCTCTGTGATTCCCACAGTTGGTGACAAAGTCCCCGCTGACATCAGGCTTGTTTCAATCAAGTCCACCACCCTGCGTGTTGACCAGTCCATCCTCACTGGTAAGCCTTACAGAAGCACTCAATCTGCCTCTACTGGTTTTGTTCATCGGCCGTTTGGATTTAATTTCCTTGTTTCCTCTCTCAGGTGAGTCCGTCAGTGTGATCAAGCACACTGAGGCCGTCCCAGACATCAGAGCTGTCAACCAGGACAAGAAGAACATGCTTTTCTCTGTAAGTGTCCCATCACCAGCAATTAGGATTTGATACCTGCTACCTCCACCCGTTTTTCGTTTTCTTACCTTCCTCCTCCTCTCTCCGCCACAGGGCACCAACATCGCCGCTGGCAAGGCCATCGGTGTGGCTGTGGCCACCGGAGTCTCCACTGAGATTGGCAAGATCCGTGACCAGATGGCCGCCACCGAGCAGGAGAAGACTCCTCTGCAGGCCAAGATGGACGAGTTCGGCGAGCAGCTGTCCAAGGTCATCTCCCTTATCTGCGTTGCTGTCTGGGCCATCAACATTGGCCACTTCAACGACCCCGTCCACGGAGGCTCATGGATCCGCGGCGCCGTCTACTACTTCAAGATCGCTGTGGCTCTGGCCGTGGCTGCCATCCCTGAGGGTGAGGAAAAGCAAAGAAGTTTACTGGATCGCATGTGTTTCTCCGACACTTTTTTACTTTTCATCACACTCACAGTTTTGACCAATGTCTCCCAGGTCTGCCCGCTGTCATCACCACCTGCCTGGCCCTCGGTACCCGCCGTATGGCTAAGAAGAACGCCATCGTCAGAAGCCTGCCCTCTGTGGAGACTCTTGGCTGCACCTCCGTCATCTGCTCCGACAAAACTGGAACCCTCACCACCAACCAGATGTGTGTGACCAAGGTGGGTGAATGAATCAAAAAGGAGTCGCTCCACAGACAATTTGCCAGAAACCCTTTCGGCACAGAAAAACCTCTTTGTTTCCTTCTTCACAGATGTTCATTGTCAAGTCTGTTGAAGGCGAGCATGTTGACCTGGATGCCTTCGATATCTCTGGATCTAAGTACACCCCCGAGGGCGAGGTGTAAGTTGATTTTCAGTGTCATTTATCATCACGTATTGCAGCCAATCACTCAAACATCAACATTCATGTCTTTGTTTATGTCTTATTTTGTTCTTTTCTTTGTCCATCAGTTCCCAGGGCGGTGCCAAGACCAACTGCAGCTCTTACGATGGCCTGGTTGAGCTGTCCACCATCTGCTCCCTGTGCAACGACTCCTCTCTGGACTACAACGAGGTACAGGCATAGAGATGTGCAGACTGTTTGCCGTCCTGAAATCTCATGACCACACAGCTTAACACACTCTCTCCATCATGCTCCTTTTTCTCCAGAGCAAGAAGATCTTTGAGAAGGTCGGTGAGGCTACTGAGACCGCCCTGTGCTGCCTGGTTGAGAAGATGAACGTGTTCAACAGCAACGTGAAGAACCTTACCAAGATTGAAAGAGCCAACGCCTGCTGCTCCGTACGTTTCCTTTTACTTTCCCTTAAATGACCAGTTATGATTCTCCTCTTTAGTCCAGTTCATTGTGATCCACTGACAGTCATGGATCAGTCCTTTTTCCATCAAGGAATCATTGCGTATTTACCTAAACGCCTCTTTTCTCGGATTCCTCCATTAGGTGATCAAGCAGCTCATGAACAAGAAGTTCACCCTGGAGTTCTCCCGTGACAGGAAGTCCATGTCCGTGTACTGCATCCCCACCAAGGGTGACGGTGGCGCCAAGATGTTCGTGAAGGTCAGTTCCGGCTCTGTCATCCCTCCCACAGCCTATGATCGGACATCTGCACTCTGACTGTGCTGCGTTCAACGTGACAATCAAGTAATCGTCTGTTCTCTCCACAGGGAGCCCCAGAGGGTGTGATTGACAGGTGCGCATATGTGCGTGTTGGCACCACCCGCGTGCCCCTGACCAACTCCATCAAGGAGAAGATCCTGGCCGTCATCAAAGACTGGGGTTGCGGTCGTGACACCCTGCGTTGTCTGGCCCTGGCCACACGTGACTCCCCACTGAAGCCAGAGGAGATGGTCCTTGAGGACTCCACCAAGTTCGCCGACTACGAGGTGAGAGGACAACATGTCCATGGGCTGATTGTTGAGTCCGTGTGGACACCACTGTGACTACATGCTGAAATTTCTCTCCTCAGACTGATCTGACCTTTGTTGGCTGCGTGGGTATGCTGGATCCCCCCCGTAAGGAGGTCATGGGCTCCATTGTGCAGTGCAGACAGGCTGGAATCCGTGTCATTATGATCACTGGTCAGTATTATTGATTGTATAGAATATTCTCAATGCACTTGTAACATTAAAATTACGTATAACATGTGCTGGATGTGTGTTTTACATAGTAATTACAGTATTTGTCTTTTTTTATGGCAATTATTGCTATTTTGAATAAAAAATTTAAGGGAAAATCCACTTTCTAATGAGTGCAGCTCTATACACTTTTAAACTGTTAATAAATGCAGAGACTGAATTTAATTCATATACAGTATTATATTGTAATGTAATTCCCATTTACTGTGCATAGTGTTTAAAAGCTTTTAATCCACCTCTCCTCAATCACATTTCATTAACTCTCTCCCGAACTTCTCTCCCTCCACACTTCAGGTGATAACAAGGGAACCGCCATCGCTATCTGCCGCCGTATTGGCATCTTCAAGGAGGACGAGGATGTTTCCGACAAGGCCTACACCGGACGTGAGTTTGACGATCTGCCCAGCCATGAACAGGGAGAGGCCGTGCGCAGGGCTTGCTGCTTCGCCCGTGTGGAGCCAGCCCACAAGTCCAAGATTGTGGAGTTCCTGCAGAGCTACGATGATATTACTGCTATGGTGAGAGTTCGGCAGCAAACTTAACTTCACTGAATCGCAGTGCTAGTGTTTTTCCTGTTACTGGTTTTGCAGCCTGTTGTAGTGCTCACAGTAATCCCTCCGTCCCCAGACTGGTGATGGTGTGAACGATGCCCCTGCCCTGAAGAAGGCCGAGATCGGCATCGCCATGGGCTCTGGCACTGCTGTTGCCAAGTCTGCCTCTGAGATGGTCCTGGCTGACGACAACTTCTCTTCCATTGTGGCTGCTGTTGAGGAGGGCAGAGCCATCTACAACAACATGAAGCAGTTCATCCGCTACCTCATCTCCTCCAACGTTGGTGAGGTCGTCTGGTGAGTGGCCCGAGGAACACACGCTCTGATCCACAGCCGAACGCCCTCTTCCTCCCTGCCTCGGTCTAAACTTGTATTTTTCTTCTTCACTCTCTCAGTATCTTCCTGACTGCCGCCCTCGGTCTGCCCGAGGCCCTGATCCCCGTCCAGCTGCTGTGGGTCAACCTGGTGACTGACGGTCTGCCCGCCACCGCTCTTGGCTTCAACCCCCCGGATCTGGACATCATGGGCAAGCCCCCACGTTCCCCCAAGGAGCCCCTGATCTCTGGCTGGCTGTTCTTCAGATACATGGCTATCGGTGGTAAGCATCACGCTGTGTTCGCGTTTCCTGTCAAACGCTGGAAGAATGTTTACCTACACTGACGCCGTTACCTTTCCCCGTCAGGATACGTCGGTGCCGCCACTGTCGGTGGAGCTGCCTGGTGGTTCCTGTACGATAGCACTGGTCCCGGTGTCTCTTACTACCAGCTGGTGAGTCCTTTTTCTGTGTGGTCTTTCACAAACACTCACACGCAGATGGTCCAGAACCTAACCTCACCTCCTGCTCTTTTCAGTCCCACTTCATGCAGTGCTGCGATGAGAACGAGGACTTCGCCGGACTCGACTGCCACATCTTTGAAGCCGCTCCTCCCATGACCATGGCCCTGTCTGTGCTGGTCACCATTGAGATGTGCAACGCCCTCAACAGGTAACGACCTTAAAATGTGGTTGAAATATTGAAATGACAACACACCAGGCTTCCTGTTCGGCCTTGGATCACGACTCCTGTGGTTTCTTCACATGTCAAAGATATTTATTCTCATTTCTCTCCTTTGTCCAGCTTGTCTGAGAATCAGTCTCTGCTGCGCATGCCCCCATGGAGCAACTGGTGGCTGCTTTCCGCCATGACCCTCTCCATGTCCCTTCACTTCATGATCATCTATGTTGACCCCCTGCCCGTAAGTCAGACATCCATGCACTCTGCACTTTGTGGTTGTGAGTGCAAATCTCCCAGTTTCATGGATTTATTTTGTCCTCATCCTAACTCCCACTCTTCTCTCCCCTAGATGATCTTCAAGTTGACCCATCTGAGTGTTGAGCAGTGGCTCATGGTCCTGAAGCTTTCCTTCCCCGTCATCTTGATTGATGAGGTCCTGAAGTTCGCCGCCCGTAACTACGTTGAGAGTAAGTTGTGTTTTTTTATTCTAACTCTGACATTTTAAAACAAATTCCCAATATAACAGATAACCTTTTACTTCCACTTAATGATTAATTAATTAATTAATGAATACTGTCATACTTCTATTAATTATTCATTAATATTAAAGTGTGATCCTTCTTCATCTCACTGTAATTCAATTTTTATTACATCATCTCTTAATCTGTCTAACAATCCATCTGAAGCCCAATAATACCTGTTTTCATCTGCCTGCTCTTCTCCCCATTCATCATTAACTCACTTAACCCTCTTTTTATTCACAGAGATTTAAATTCAGTCAACCCACCACCATTAGCCTGTAACTAAAACAAGGTATTCTACTGTGTACTTGTAGTTTGTGTGTGTGTTTGTGTGTCGTTGTGTGTGTCACTGCTCTGATGCAGCTCTGTCCTCAGTGGTGTCTCCATATTGTCGACTCTGGGTTCTCCCTCACAACTCAGCAACACCACTGATCACGTTTTGCATCACAAACTGACCAGGTGTCATGGTGCTGAGTTGATATGGGAGATCCCTGAGGTCCTCCGCGCTCTCTGTTCATTGTTATTTACTGTGTAGTTGTGTAGTGAGAGGCCTCAGCAGGTGAGCCAATCCCCTTCGGAGCTGCTGCTGTCACAGTGTGTGTCTGTCGGGATGTTTCTGTCCATGTGTGACCGATGCTCGTTCTGGTGCTTCCTTCGTTAGAGTCACTTTCCCACTAAACAACCCCTTTGGTGACCATTTATTTTAACTTTCCAATTGAGCACAGTGTATATAAACATTTGATAAACAGCTCACAACACATTATTTTGTGGTCACGAGCAGATGAGAGATTTTATTCAATGTTAACGGATATATTTATTAACAATGTAAAAAAATCTGTAACTGGATTCTGGAGTAATATAACAGAGTTGTTAATATATAAGATATCGGCTTATAACAAATTGCCACATTACATTGATTATGTGCTAAAATAATCAGTTACCAAGATTTTTTTAATGGATTTTTTTCAGAGCCTCAATGGGAAAGTAAACAAGTTCTTAAGAAGAAGCTTTTCATTGTGTAGATGCATGTTTTCGTAGATTCTTTATTCCTGTATAAAGCTTCATTTGACAAGTATTTTCTTTACAACATCCATTTTGAAAAGACTTAAGCTGAATGACCCAATGCTGCATTTTTACAAATTCGCTTGCTGCTCCGATTAGATTTAATGTCTAGAAATATATTGTTCTTGGGTGAAAGGTTATCACACAGGGATCAGTTCCATTTGGGGGAAGTTTACCATAGTTTAGGTGTCATTTCATGTCACCGTCATGTGCCCACACATCCTTTCCCCTCTCTGATTTGTCCATTTTCTCTCTTCAGCAGGCACAATACAACAATAGAGATGTAGAAGAAGAGGATCTTAAGGGTTGGAGAGAAAGAGGTGGAGAAGGAGAGAGAGAGAGAGAGAGAGGAGAAGAAGATCTCAACCAAAGAGGGGAGCCATAGTGGGCCAACCACAAGAAGATGAGAAAACATAAAAAAACACAAAAAAAACTTCATCAAAAAACACAAAACATAAAAATAGCCTCTATATAAGGAGGGAGATTTAATTAAAAATGAAGGGAAGTATCCATACAGATAAAATATTTAAGATTTTATTCTAAGCAATAAAGTATGTATTAAAGGTGATTTTTTTGTTAAACTTGGATATTTTCCGCTGTCGTGTTTTGGTGTCCTCTGTCCATTTTCCTATCATTGATTTTCCAGCTCATTACTTTTATTCTAGTCTTTGTCGCCCGTGTCCCGTGCAGCCGCCCTGCTTCCGGCTGGGCTCTGTACAGCGTGGTGTAGGGTTGCAGGGTGATTTCATACGAGCAGAACCACCACGTGCCTCCAGCTGCCGGCGCTCTCTTTAGGCTTCACGCAGTCAGTGGACTCATGGAGGTCTCATGACTAAATGGGCCTGTCCACGCGGTCACAACACTTTTGGTCTTATATATTGTTTACTTGATAAGATGCAATAAAGTGATAATTACAAAACTCATGCACTTGTATTGTGGAGCACATTTTTATTGATCCTTCTCACACACACACACACACACACACACACACAGACACACACTATAGAGGAATTCCCTCTTTATCTACACATCATGAGGTTAATGGCAGATTAACATTTGGTTTTAAGCTTGCGTCAGATTGTCTTGTAGTACTTCCTCTGAGAGCTGCCCGGTGTCAGCCAATCGCTGAGCCGCATCAACCTGTAAAGTCCATTAGATGAGGCTCCTGAATGGAATGTCGACGCCCTTCATTTGCTTTTCATAGTCTTCCTCAAACATCTTCGATTGCTCGGGTGTGAAATGGTTTTTCCAATCGCCCACTTCACCTGCAAAGAAACAAACATACAAGAAGGCAATGTGACTGGGTTAGTTATAGAAATAACTGAGATGTAAGACGCTACAAGTAGCTGTTGCCCAACATAAGAGCTTAAACTGATTATTTCCCTCAGCCAATCTTTACCTAAAAGGACCAAACAGATGACCTCAAGCTGCTAGTAGTTCAAAACTTTAAAGAAAGTCAAATTATTTCCCCACGAGACGAAGAAAACAGGAACATTTTCACACCTGAGAAGCCGTAACCAGCCAAGTTTGACCATTTCTGCTTGAAATCTCAACTACAGAATCAAATTGTGGCTGAATAGTTAAATGCTGACAATTTAATTAAAGAATGGAATCATCTTTCAGCTCAAGGGAACATGAAGGTTTGTTAAAAAAAAAAAAAAACACCAAGCAAAGGCAAATAACACAGGGACCACTGTGTGGCAGTGTTGGACTGTACAATGTTCAGGGTGCAGACGTACAGTCATAGTGTAATAACATATAAGTGAGTCCTGACTCTGTGAAGCTTCTACTGTTGAGTTGATGTTGAGAGGGAGGTTGGTTTAACTTTAAATCACATCAAAACTTTTCATTTAGTCCTGGTTCGATCGTGAGTGTTTACAGAAGTGGGACAAGGTCAAAGGTCGCAGGTTGTGTTGACATTGGAAACCCGCCTGCTCCTGCACATTTTCAAACATCCTCATAATATCTGGTTTCTGGACAAGACTGAGGGCGGAGGAACGCCGGGCACCTTTTCTCATGAAGGAGGAGACGGAGTTGTCGAACACAGTGGCCGGCACGCAGGAGTAGTTGGTCATCGGATTCTCCTTCATGCTCTTGAAGGACGTGAGCTCCACAATTTGACTGATGACCTCATCGGAGACCGACAGGTCCAGGTACCTCATGATGCGCTCAATTTCACGCTGGGGATTCTGGGGAAGTACATATGATGGTGAGGGGTTTTAATACAAAAGTTCAACAGGGAAAACGTGAAAACGTGAAAATATTACATTCAGTGTTATAATTTGGGAGTTGTTTTAAACTGCTCTTCAATATTTGGCCCTTGTTTTCTTATTAATCAGCTTTAAGAGTATGTAAGGTGTGATTTGTTATATATACATATTCTCCTTACTTCTTTGATGTCCTCAAAGAAGAGGTACAGGATGTTCCTCTTCTCTCTCTCCGCCCAGTATCCTTTCACATGGTCATACCAGGAGCCCCAAGACACTGTAAGAACAACACAAGTCAGAGAAAGACTCACATGAAAACACCCAACTGTGTCTACTGTGCTATAACTCATCCTAGATTCTGATTTGGTAAAAATTACAAATTCAGGTTCTTTAGAGCAAGCGGGTTCAACCTTCCAGTGTTAATAAGTCATTAACTTATCTTTGCAGATAAGTTATTAACTTTCTGATGGTCATGACAACTCCCCTCGACTGATATTAACCCCCTTTCAGCCGTGCATTTGCTTTAAAAGCCCTGCACCAGAGGCTTTATGTTCCCGATCTATTTTAACTTTTACAACGGCAGACATGATGGTTGGAAAGTTAGTGGGTGAAGCTTTAACCCTGTAAGAGCTCATGGCCAGTGAAAAAAAAACTGAGTGCAAGGTTGACACGTTATTGCCCAATAAAGGTTATAAAACAATATTGTTGGCATGATGATTTTGACATCTGGCAGCCATGGAGCAACATCCATTTAGTTTAAAGTAAGAACTCTTGCTGTAAATCCAATATCTGTTTCCTTTTATGCTCTGTTTTTGGTCGCCGCCAAATCCTGAGGGAAATATCTGGTTCTTTATCTGCTTAAAGCTAAACAATAGACTGTTACATGATTTATTAACCATTAGATAAGAAATTAATTACAAACCCTTAATAAAGGTTAATCTCAAAAACCGTTTGATAAACCAACTGTGACTACTTGCACCAGCTGGATAAACAAAAAAGAATGTGGATCCCAAAGTCCGACTGAAACACGTCATGCACCGATGAGAATGACTAGCAGTAAGTTTCTGGAGGGAAATATGACCCAAAAGAAGAAATAAAAACATAACGGTTGAAATCCTCTTTGAAAAGTGACTTTTCTTCTGATTCACCACAAGCTTTTCTTCAGAGGTAAGTTAATAACTGGGTTAGAAGCTTTGTTCACAGACATGCTCAGTTTCGATGTAAAATGACACTGAGGAATGTGAATTAATCTGCTTACACTCTCCACGCATGAACTTGTGGACATAGCCGTCCCAGGGGCCCGGCTCCGGCTGGGTCAGATTCATCTTGTCAAAGTGGAAGTAGCTCACCACATTGTCTTTGGCGTTGCGTGCCACGTAGATCGTCTGAAGGGATTTACAACAGCAATACAAAGAACAGGCCATTTGAGGATTTGTATGGTTAACCTCTCACACGATTTATGTGCATTGTGTCATGCATCAAGAAGCAGCACGGTTCACTGCAGGAGCTTCACTCTCAGCACAAGCTCTCAGGTGTCGAGTCTTACTTTGCACTTGCTTTCCCAAAATCCAGTTGGCACCAATTGAAAAGGAAGATGTGTCTTGATAATTCTCGGCGGAACCATTTTTGACAGAAGCTCAAGACCTGAGACACACATCATGATCAGAATTTGAAGACGGACAAAAAACAATATCTTTGAGGTTTAAAGTCACAGATAGAAACAATCAACTCCCAAACTAAACCACAAGAAAACTACCTGTATTAAAACATGTAAATAAAATCAAACACACACATCATCATAACAACCTCATGAACACACACCTGAGGGAATGGGCGGGGGGGAGAACATCTCCAGGAAAGGACTGCGGACGGGAGTCGGGGCTCGTTTGCAGAACTCAGCATCTCCGTTATGAAGAAGCAGGTCAACAATCTCCTGAGTCCACGTGGTCCCTTCATTCCACAAATCACAGAAAATAACACTGAGCTGAATGAAACAGTCCCTCGAGGGTTTTTGAGGAAAATTCTATCTGACACCAAACTGCCGTCTTATAGGTTTGTTCATTCAGGCCTAAAAACAGCAAACTGGATTTTCCTCCATTTTAAGAAGCTCAATTAGCCTTCAATCTTCACCAGACATGTTATGTCATGAATTAATTCAATTAATGTTCTTTTCACGTTTGTTTTGTCATCTGATTTGCTTCACAAACTTTGCTTCAGTGAAGGAAGAATAGTTTTATACTGTTGCTTGACATGTGAGCAGCATGTTCATTTGAACGGTTTCTTAAGGCCATATTGTCATTTATAAAATGTATCAAAAGCTGTTAATAAATGAAGTGGGGTAAAAAAAATACAATATATTTCCCTCTAGTATACATTTGTATATATATCGATCCGTGGAAGTATAAACCAGTATATGTTGTAAATACACAACCAGAGTACAGTAAGTGTAAATCTACTTAAATGTAATACATGACGAGATGCCTTGTCCAGCACTGATAACTCACTCAGAGATTTACTGCATACAAACAAAGCTGCGTCTGGCAGCAGCTGTGTCAGTACCTGCTTTGGGGTAGGTGGCGATGAAGATGTCCGAGGGGTCCGGACGAAAAGCCTGGATAGAGTCAAAGTTGTTGGCGATGTAGTTCATGAGAGGAATCCCTCTGATCGGGATGAGAGGGAAGCGAGAGATGGAGTCGTTGGCCTTCTGAATGGCCTCGCTGTAGGACACCTCTTCCTGCTCGGACATGGCTGACACTGTCAAGAAGAAGCCAACAAGCAGAAGCTAAAATTCAACTGCAAAGTGATCCAAGCAACAGCAGTGGGCCGGTTCTTCTGGGAGATCCTCTCTCAGCTGCAGCTTCCAAGCCTTTGTCAAACATTCAGTGTTGACTGGTTCATAAATTCCAACGTGGGAAACCTCTTCCTGTTTTGTCAAGCCCACGATCCGTGTGTTTGAATCCTGGTCACTCCTCTTGGGTCTGCTGCTCAGAGCTGTCCTGGTTTTGTCTCCTCTTGCTTTAAACCCCTCTCCAACATCTGCATCCAATAGCAGGAGTCTCTCTGCAGTCTCGCCTTAAAAAACAATCCCTCCCGGCTGAGAGCCCAAGTCCCTTCCTAACCGTTCTCCCCTTCGCCCCTCTGTCTATCTTTGTAACCGAGTGAGTGCTTGTTCCAGGTTCTTATCTGAGTGTGATGCCTGAAACCTGCAGAGGCACACCTACATTAAAGTGCCCTTGCGTAACATTCCCAGTTACGTATGAATTCCACTTTTGTCCACAATACTATCCCAACTGCTTTCTCTGTAATTAGAGAAAGGGGAGGGGAGGGAAAGGGAGGGTCCTAACAGAGCTCAAACTACTTTCTGAACAACTTTCTGAACATTTCCTCTGCCTTAGCCACAAATCATCATGTTACAACAGGCAGTGGTCGTAGATGTTGCAACAGTTACAACATGACAACAACAGTTATTGACGTGTAACTTGTGTTTCAGGCCCTTTGCAATTTCTTGGTCTTTCTACCAAAGAAAACAGCTTATGTCAGAGTAAAGGGCTGGAATGTGTGTCACCAATAAAAACTACTTTTTGAGAGAGACAGGAAATGTGTAGACGCTGCTGCTGAAAAACCTTTGGACCTAAACTCCATGAACCTAACTTCTATTCCCATAAATTCTTTATATGACATGCACGGATATGTATTCATACTGTATGTATTCATAGTGCTGTTTGCTCAGTTCGTCCAGAGGCTGCTGCTTTGAATTCACATTCCAGGAGTTTCACGCTCGATTTCCTGCCAAAGCTCTGAGAATAAGCTCAGCTCTGCAGTTCCCTGAAACCTTATCCACAGGAAGAGAAGAGTTTATTTCACTGGCTGAAAACTCACTGAGATAACTGTAAAGTTTAGAGCAACCTGGAAGATAATGTTTGAATTTGAATGAAAGTGGATGTTTACGAGAAAGCAAAGGTTATAATTCCAAGAGTTCAGCTGGGTTCACTTGTTTTTCTACGGGAATAAGGAAAGTAAAAAGAAACCAATCTTCTGCAGATGAGTGTATTTAGCAAATTGATCATTTCTGATCTCACGTTCAAGCCACACTTGATCATATCAGATGTAGTTTAGAGGCTCAGCAGCGTCTCCATGTGGAGGGAGGTTTGCTGAAGCTCTGTGTTGGTGATGGGTGCAGACACAGAAGAAGATTCACACAGAACGTCAGAGCAGCAGGTGAAATGAGGACACGAGCGATGACGCTCTCAAGAGACTGAGATAACACGAGGAATTATCTGTCTTACAAACTGAAAGGTTTTCGTCACCTAAGTAATTCATGATTTTCCTTCCATGAGTTTTGAATTTAGTTCAAAAAGTAACCATAACAGATGAGCAACCGTTTATAGTCAGTAAGATTACATTTATTTAATTTTGCACAACACCACCAAACAAATATATTGACGCTCCAGTGTTTCATATCAAATAGATAAGTATGAAATAAATAATCTCATGAGTACATTGTTTGAAATGTATAAATGAAACTGTAAATTGCAATTTAAGAATACATTATAATAAAAAAATATCCCATCCTTATTTCTTTCATCACTATGACAAATGTTGTAAATTACATACATAAAAAGGTATAGGGTTATAGAAATATTTTTGTTTCTAACCTGCTTCGATTAAAGGTTCAATGTGTGGGATTTAGTTACATCTATTGGTGAAGTTGCATATTGCAGCTGAACCCCCCTCCCCTTTCAAACATGACAGAGAACATGTGGTGGCCTTCAGTTGACATATTAACTCAAAAGGTCTTGAGTTTGTCCAGTGTGGGCTACTGTACAAAACATGGCCTCCTCCGTATAAAGGACCCACTCCTGATGTAGATGTAGGATTCTAGGGTAAATAAAACAACAATTGGCTGAAACACAATACTAACAACATCACTAGCATTGTTTTATACTCAATTCCTGCAAATTAATTTCTCTTTCCCCTAAATCTTACACACTGAACCTTTATATTTCCCAGATGAAGTTGTGATTCTGAATCCAGTAAAGTTGAAAAAATAAAAAGGGTTTCCTGTCTTTTATGAGTTTTACGGCATCTTTATCCTAGAACCGGAAGTCTCCGTGACAGCTTCCTTGGCAACAAGAAGCTCCCCGGCTGACGCCATGTTCAGATAAATATTGTTCGTTTTCGGGAATTTTAACGTTATTTTATAGAATTGTTTAAATATGTTAACACAGCTTGCTGTGACATAGTTAAAATTCGCCAGCTAGCTGCTACGTTAGCATTAGCTAGTCAAGCTAAGGGAGCTAAGCTACTACGCGCGGTGGTCGCCATGTCCCTGTGAGGAGATGAGCCGCTGGGGTCGATCCCTGCTCGTCGCTGTGTGTGTGTGGGTCGCGAACGCAGCCACAGACTCGGGGGTCTCTTCGTCCACCGGCCCGACCGATGGAGGAGCTGTCACCGCCTCGACCCCCGCTCCTGGAGGCACATGGGACCCCACCGGGGTGTGGACCTCTGGGGTGACCGAGGCTGGGTCCACCCAGGTGACCGAAGCTGTGTCCCCTGAAATGACCGAGGCTTGGTCCACTGAAGCCGCCGCTGGGTCCACCGAGTCTCCCCCTGCAGCCACCGCCCAGCCCAACGAGGCTCCGCAGGGTAACTTCCTCCATCATGTTCGAAACCCTCCATGTGTTCTGATCCTCCAGCATCAAACCAAGCCAAGCTCCTGTTGTGATGCTGGTTGAGTTTCAAACTCCATCACAGTTTAGTTCATCCTGTTTGACTCCAGTCATCTGTTTCTAGGTGCTTCTACAGAGCAATTTGTCTGTTTGAGACCATATTTTAATAAATCTCATGTATTTGTGATTTTAGTAATAATAAACTTTATTTACATATTATATGTTTATATATTATAAGCCCTAGGATTCATCAGAAACTCATCCCCTCAGTGATCTCCCTCTAGTTGCTTCTGCAGTGCTTTCTATACATTTAAGACCTTATTATATTAAACTTTATTTAGTTTATTTACTCTTGAGGGTTGAGGTCAGATGATTGTCGCTGATGTGAAACTTTTCACATTTACATAGAGATACATTTACACATCAATCTTATGATAGCGCATAAGATAGAATTATTTAAATAAATAGGATGAGCCATTGTGAATCATTTGTAAAAGCCTTGATCAAAAGAAAGGTTTTCAGAAGCTACAGGCGGATTGTTATGTCTCAGTTGACCTGCTGTTTCTACACAAACCCACTAACACAAGTCTTTCCTGTTGTTTTCCAGCGTGTCTCTGCGATTTAACCCCGTATTTCTGTGATATCGGCTGCTGCTGTGACTCGGTGGATTGTGGCGTCGCTAACTTGAGTACGGTTTTCACTGGATGTCCTCAGAAAGCCACGTAAGTCCTGTTCCCCACACTCGAGTTACAGCTCACATTAAACATTCAACAGCATGAAAACTCTTCTGACTTCACAGATCAGGAGTTTGCATTGAGAAATGGCTGATGTTCCGGGCTAACGTGGATTCATCTCTGGTCACTGAGACGGACTCCCTGTTTTGTGTCCGGTCTGAAGGTAAAACCATATTATACGAATATAATAAAGGTTCCAATCATTTATGATTTAATGATATACAGTCAAATTATTCCACATGAGTTCATCAATAATCAACATAAAGTTATTCTCCCATTTTTTCAACCTGTCCAAACAGATAAAGCAGCTAATTCGTTCCAGGCTCTTCCTCCTTATCCGGCATTAGGGGCGTCATACCACTTCTCACCACCAGGGCCCACGGGCAGCAGCCACAGCCGACCTTTCTACAGGGTAACACAAGATTTCTGTATTACACGTGTTGAACTTTAGATATTTGAGCGTGCTAGTCAGTACCGAAATAACAATTGAGCAAGTGTCTTTAATAAATAAAATGCAAATAAGAGTCTGTTTTGTAGGTTGATGATGTCATTCAGACATCTTTCTTCAATTCTTCCGTGAGGGGTCTCCTCCGTCAGCCGGCTCCAGGGGCTGCCGCATCGTTTTGTATCAACCGCAACCCTGCAAGTGAGTTCACGACAAATAACGTGTGTTCAAGTAAATTGCTGAGTAGTATCCCTTAAATCTATATATACTATAACTCTTCATCTAATCCCAGTCTGATTTCCTCTGCCTGTAGAGTTCTTGAGGTCTACTTCTCTGTCTTGCACCCGCATGTTGACGCCTCAGTCGTGTACCTCAGACCCATATCTCAACGCCCGCTCCTACTTCTCTGACTTAAGTCTAATCAAGGTCTGTAAGTCTTCCTGCTCAAAGATCCATTTTATGTAGATTATTACCGTTGAGAATTTCACAGCAGCATTTTATAATTTTCTTTCTTTTAAAACAGATTCCAATCGTTGAGACAACACAAGTGTCAGACTTTCTGGTGAGTCGCACTGATTATACATATAGATCAACATGACGAGAGTTTAAAGACAAATCTTTAGACGTGTAGATAAATCCTCAAACCCCAATAAGACCTGTTGTCATAAAAAAATCTAACTCTGGTTTCAGATCCCAGTTACACCACTGTCTGAGTGGCCTGCACCAGTCCAACTAAACAACTCCTGTTTCAACGTGGTTAAAAAGGTTAGTAGCCGCACAAATTATCCTAAATCACACATATTTAATTTAAACATCAATCTAATCACTGCTGTGTCTGACTTTCCTGTAGGTGGAGTTTGTCATAGGTTACACAGGCAGAGGAGAACTCACGTCTGCAACTGTGAACATAGTCTTAGCGGATGTGGATCCAAATCAGCTGCTGTTGCAGACGCACTCTGTGCAGTTCCAGGTGACCCTTTAAAACCAGACACTCAAAATTGAATATGGATTCAAACACTGATATTATTGACACGTGTCTTCTGCAGTTGGTCACATCCAGCCCCTCTCCAGGAGGACAGACCCCGGCAGACGGACTCAGAGTGGGATCTCCTGTCATTGGTCGCTTTGATGGAACCATGAAATCTGTATCCTCACTATTTGCATCATGAACACCTCTACCAAGGAGGTTGATGTCATCGCAGTTGGTCTGTGTCTTAGCAGGATTACACAAAAACTACTTTACTGATTTTATTTTAACTTAAACATTGGTGAAGTATGAGCCGTCGTAGAACCCAATTCATTTTGGAGTGGATTCATTTTAGGGGGTGGATCCAGGAAATGTTAATTATTATTATTATAATTATTCATACTTAGAGGAGTGATATCTATGAGTGTTTGTAATTTGATGCAACTTGGCGGAATCATGTGCACCACCATTCTAGGTTAGTCATATTTTCATTTATCCAAATCGCTGGATAAAGTCAATGATGCATGGTGGCTCCTTGACAGTGAGTTAGCTGACCACGCTGAGATCTCAGGGTGGGGAGTGTTCCATTGATCCCAGCGGACGAGCACCCGTCCTCTTCCCATACAACATCATCACTGGCTGCACATTCAGGTGAATCCTCACTTAGATCAGCTCTAGTTTTAACTGTTTTTTTATGCATGAGGGAGCAGAGATTTATTTCATCTTCTTCAAGTCATATCAGTGTCTCCACATGTTGTCTAGTTCTCCAGCGAGAGACTGTTCAGAGCTGCGGGTCCAGATCTACAGGATCTTGCAGGGACTTGCTACTCCTGACGAGATCGCCATGAACTCAGGGTCCCAACTGAGCTGGACGAGAGTCATCACCCAGGAGTGTCCTGTCGACCCACAGGTACAGCTCAGACAGGAAGCGCGGTTATTTGGTGTACTCCTGCCCTTTTCAAAACCTTTTCCTTTGTCTCCTCTCTCAGGAAACATGTGAGTCAGGCTGCCTCCTCCCGAACTCGCTCTCTATCCAAGTCCTCTGGGCTCGCCAGGGTCTCTTACACCTTCCCCAGAACTACATCCTTGGGGCCAAATACATATTCAAGTGTAGAAAATTCAAGGTGAACAATTTCAAAAAAGACATCTTATTTTCTGTGCAACATATGTTTTTATGTCTGTAGTGTGAAAATGTCCCAATCCTCTCCTGCCGTCTCTTCTTCAGTGTCCCGTGTCGTCCCCTCTCGTTCTAACCACCGACGTGACGTTTGCCGACACCACACTTTTCCCCAGCCCCCCCAGGGGCTCGCCGCAGCCCAGCTGGAAGTTTCCATTTGGTTTCTTCACTAGAGGCACCGCTGAGCTGGACGGCCACGTTGTTATTAACCGGAGTGACACTGAGCAGGTCACATGGAGCTTAGTGCTGTTCACTGTCATGTTGCTAACAGGATTAGAATTCTTCACGAGGTAGCTGGAAGATAGATGAATGTTTATTTTTTATACAGAGACATGAAAAAGTTCCATACTGCATCATCGCAAAATAACATTTTTGTAACATTTGCAGGAATAAATAAATTTGTACAAGACAGCTTGTGAGTGGTCGTTTCACTGAGGTAAAGATGCTTTTCGTGCACACAGCTCCTCTTCTCTCTCTTCTCTCTCTTCTTTTCGGTGTGGCTGGTTTCTGTGCGTTCTTCTTTCCTTTTGTTCCGTGTTGCGGACGTATCGAAGGAGATTGACGACTGCAGCGGGGGTTATACCTTGCAGACGTGTAGCAGCACCCAGCTGGAGGATAAAGCATAGAATGAGTTAGTTCCTTTAGATGTAACAGCACAAGCGTTCATTCAATTTAGCAAATTTAGAGTCTACAAATATTCAGACTCACAGTGCTGGGTCGAACTCGGTCCAGAATCTCTCTGACCTCCTGAGACAGTGACACCGGCAGAGATAAATAGTCAATGTCCTGTGGGAGAGACATGTTCTCCTCTTTCTGAATTCTCTCTATCTCCTTCCTCTGCATGTCACAGTGAGGCTTGTACACAGCTGCACGGCAGAGAGGAGAGAAGAAGAAAGCAAAGGATTAATACAAACACCCCATCACAATGAATATGTCACAGGCGTTAATTCCTTGTTGTCTCGAAATACCAAAATCAGCTCTTACCCTCTATCTTGAGTCTCTGTGAGAACTCTAGGTAAGATGAAAGAGATTCTGGGAAGGCGGATGCCAGCATTTCGAAGGAGGCGTCGTTGTACTGCAGCAGTTCCACGCCACTGAAAGAGAAGTCGTTCAGTGACAGTCGGCCCCTTCAGCTGAATATAGACGTACCTCTGACAGTAGCTTGAGATGAGAAGTCAAACCTGGTCCACTCACCTCACCGTCGTGTTCTTGTTCTCACTTATGCAGACGTCGGGCAGCTTCTGTCTCCACTTGTGCGTGGACAGGGTGAGAGTCTGCAGGGCTGAGAGCGCGTCCTGCAGACTGTCCCTCACTCTCACAGCCTCCTGGTAGCGCAGAGGGGACACACAGCCCACCTCCTCGAACCCTGACAGAGGAGGACAAGGCAAGAAACAAAGGAGAGGAGAGAAACTAAAGCACAGAAAACGGAATAACATCTTTTGGGAGTTGTCAATACTCCATAAGTTGTATTAAGTACTTTGAGATTGACTGTTGATTCAGGACATACAGATAATGTTTAGATTTGACTCAGTTACAGCTCTATGCTCTGAAGTGTTATCGCGCTGGGGGCTGCTGAAGCCCCAGACACTGAGCGTACCTTTCAGAGTGAGGCGCAGGTCGGCGTTGTCCGGCCTCAGCGAGGTTCGGAACTCCGCCCGGCTGGTGAACATGCGGTAAGGCTCCGTCACGCCTCGGCTCACCAGGTCGTCAACAAGAACTCCGATATAACTCTCAGTTCGAGACAAGGCCAGTGGAGGGAGGTCGAAGGCACAGCGGGCAGCGTTCACACCCGCCCACAGCCCCTGCACAAACAAACACACACACACACACACACACACAGGTTTGAATAGCTTAATTATAGAAATCTAATCTTAATCTTTCAGTGCACTGCATACACAATGTCAGAAAAGATTGATAATTACACTGGTCCTGCCTGCTGAGCTCTGAGTGGTCATGTGTTTCTCCAGCCTGCTGTAAATCGCCCTCAGTGACCACGACATAAGACTTTAAGACTAACTCACTGCACACGTCACAGATGTTGGCAACAGATCAAAGGGATCCAGTCACAGAAAGAACTCATCACGAGGCTGATTTTGTGTTTCATGACTTGATTAATATAAAGAAATAATAAATGCAAGTCTACCTGTGCAGCAGCTTCCTCGTACCCTGTGGTTCCGTTGATCTGACCGGCCAGAAACAGACCCTGGGTGCTCTTCACCTGAAGTGCAGGGCTCAGCTGAGTGGGACACACAAAGTCGTACTGGACGCCATAACCTGGAAAACCCAAAGACACAATATCACAGTCCACTCAAGATGTTTGACTGACCCATCCATAAACTACTGCACAAAACCAGCAGGTGATTTCATTACACGGTACGTCTCTCATTCAGTAAAGGGCCGAGTGAGCTTAGGCCCGAGAGCAGACATGCTGTGGTTCTGTATTTGAACTGACTGTAAACCACTTTGAGACAAACAGGGTTCAGTCAGTTTACCGGGTGTGTAGATCTCCGCTCTGTGCAGGGCGGGGATCTCTCTGATGAGGCGGAGCTGCAGGTCGGGGGGCATGGTCATGGACAGACCCTGTGGGTACAAGAGGTCAGAGGTCACCCCCTCCGGCTCCAGCCACACCTGGTGACTCCGGCCGGGGAAGCGCAACACTCGTGACTCAATGGAAGGGCAGTACCTGAGAGAGGAGAGAGAGGAGTTATTCCTTTTGACTTTCAGAACGTGTGTGTGTGTGCATGTGTGCATGTGTGTGTGTGTGTGTGTGTGTGTGTGTGTGTGTGTGTGTGTGTGTGTGTGTGTGTGTGTGTGTGTGTGTGTGTGTGTGTGTGTGTGTGTACCTGGGACCCTTGGTATCTTCATGTATGTGATGGTTGAGATGAAGACTCTCCCTCACCACTCTCTCAACACCAGGAGTTGTACTGGTCAGGTAACAAGGCAGCTGCTCTTCAGGCTTCAAAGATATTAATTTCACAATGAATTTTTTGATAAAATAAAATGCCTCTTCGGTAAAAGGACTTAATCTTTACCTTGCAGCGTGTGTGCTTGTTGAGGAAGCTGAAGGGAGTTGGATGACTGTCAGCAGGATGAATCTGAGCCAGGGAAAGGTCGACTGAATCCTTCACGATCCTGGGAGGGGTCCCGGTCCTCAGTCGGCCTGTCCTCAGCCCCAGCCTCTCCCTCAGCGTGTGGGACAGCCCGGCGCTCGAGGGAGCATCTCCGATCCGACCCCCGGGGGACGTGGTCTGGCCCATGAAGAGGGAGCCAGACAAGAAAGTACCAGTAGTGAGAATCACTGAGCTCGCCGAGATCGGATGGCTTCCATTTACTGAGAAGACGTTGAAATAAGTGCGAAGGGATTACAAACTGATTAACGTACGACTTTTTACACGAGACAAGGAGGTTGTGTTTTCACCCTCTCCTTTTATTTGTAGGTTGGTTGGTTTTTAAGCAAGATTACACAAAACAAACTTGATGGATTAGCATGGAAACGGCATTTTAGTTTTAATGGTGGAACAAACAGAGTTCAGGACATTGAGAGATATTAGTCTTTTGCTCCGTACCCAAACGTATCCCAGTAACTCGGTGGTGTCCCGGCTCCGCTGTGTCTGGCTCTGTTACCAGCAGCTCCTCCACTGAACCTTCCAACACCGTCAGCCTGGGAGTGGACAGCAGCTCCGACTGAAACAGAGACACAAAGACAGTTAGAGACATTTTCTATTCATTCACAGGACACAATCCTGTTTGTGCTCTACTGAGTGACATCCTAGTTTACGCCTTGTACGTAATACCTGAATGAATTCCCTGTAGCGCTGGCGGTCCAGCTGGGCCCTCGGGCCCCACACAGCGGGGCCCTTCCTGCGATTTAAGATGGAGAAATGGATCCCAGCCCAGTCTCCTGCTTGACCGCACAGCCCGTCCAGAGCATCTACCTCCCTCACAAGCTGGCCCTTCCCTACTCCTCCCAGAGACGGGTTACAGGACAGAGCACCTGAGAGGACAACGAGGGACAGAGACGACTGAGATGATGAACAGCTGCTAGTAAAGTTCCAACTGCACTTGTTCTCCCCAAACCTCAACACAATTAGCTGGACAGGCTGCATGAGACATGTTTTCTCACCTATGGTGTTAATTTTCTGCGTGACCAGGAGAGTCTCCGCTCCCACTCTGGCTGCTGCTGCTGCCGCCTCTGTCCCCGCGTGACCTCCGCCCACCACGATGACATCATACTGCTGCCTGGCGAGGTGATTGGCCCGTCTGGAAACCAGGGACAGGAAATGCCGCAGGACGGGGGGCTTCTTCTTCAACATGTGAAATGAGAACCTGCTGAAATCAAGGTTACACAGTCAGACATTTTAATACAAGAGATAGAGAAGACACTGATTTAGTACCACAATGGAGAAGTGGAGTTCCTGCATAAACGAATTAAGTTAGTAAAAACTATAAAGTTTATGCAAACTCAAACGGTTCCTTTAGAAGTGTCACATTTCAGTGCATAAGGCCCGACAGGTGATAATCTGATATAACTACTTTATATGCTGAAGCTAAAGTACATGGTGTACTTTAAAGTGCAAAATAACTTAAAGGAAAACAAACAACGTTTGAGGAACTATTAAAACAGTAATTTTCAAACTAAGCCAGATATAAGAAGAGGTAAAAATGTAAAAGGGGCACTCCACAGAAGTACAACTCGGTTGTTGATATTTTCACTGAGAGCATAACGGACTGAATGAAATCTGTATTTAAGAAGAAACGGTTTGTTGCATGGTGGGAAATTAAGGCCTGAGCATTCATGAAACAGTGTTGTATAATTTCATATTATTGATCTTATCATGTGTTCTTTTTAAATGTGCACGTTTGTTTTTAAATGCACTAAAAAGGGGCAGTGTTGTATGTAGTGCTCATGTTTTATTCACTTGCCACAATTTGAAATCCACAATAACTGACACAGATATGATATAACAGATACAACAGCAGGCACAGCTTCCTTAGGACGTGTGAATGGAGGTGATTATTCAACATGAAAACACAAATCAATCCAAAGTGTGAACTCCTGAGTTTTGTGTATGTGTTGATCTACAAAGTAAATAAAGATGATGAGATTTCCCATTTACCTTTGAATGGTTTCACATGGACACATATGCAACAGTAAGTATGGATCCAGTGTATCTACTGAAAACCTGAAACTAGACTTACAGTTTCTGTGGCAGATGACGAGTGAATCCTTTACTCTAATCCTCCAGTCGGAGGAGGAAGGTTTTCGATAAGATCAGGATCCTCGGGACATTTTCACAAATCTCCTGCTATGTGACATAAACGCTCTTTACGGCGGCCGCCATGTTGTCTGCAGCTTCCTGTCGTAATGACTGTAGTAGAGACTCGCTCACCTCTGCCGGGTCACCGTCTGTCCTTGTAGGTTATTGATGCATTTATTGAATAGAATAAAATACAAAAATAAGGCAAGAAAAGTATGAATTCATGAAACTTGTTGGATGAATGAATATCTGAGTGATTTATTGAAATACAATGGAAGAACAACATGTGGTGTTTTGTGCAGGCGGCTGCCACGTGTACAGTAAACAAAACTCACTCCGGGTTCGCATCAGATTAAATCAGCATCGATCCGATGAGCACGTTATTTATTTATTTATTTATTTTTCTCGTACGCGCGCTCGTCAGTGGGTCAAAGGCGCACGCGCACGTCAACGCCCCCCTCCCCCCCTTTCCAGCCGGTTCCCAGTCAGCCGCGCGCGGATTGAGTCAAGTGAAACTACCGAGAGGTGGTGTCGACCGACCGCTGCGGGTTTTTCAGCGAGAAACCTGGAGAAAACACGACTTTCCCGAGGCGACTAAGTGACGGCGACGACCCGCGAATTTGTACCGGAAGGGTCAGCGGCGGCGGTGTCGAGGCGACCGAGGGGAAGAAAGTAAATCCTGGAGGGAAAGCGCCCGAAGTGAGCCCGGGGATCAGAGCTAATGCTAACCGAGCTAGCAGCCGCTAAATAATCACACGAAAACTCGTGTCGTGTTTTCGGTCCCGGGCTTTGACACAACCTCCGCGGCTACACTCCATAGAACCGGGGGGCGAATTTGTTTAATCGGGGGTTGAATTTTATTTCAATCGAGGCGTTTGCATTTTTAGGCCACAAGCGACCGAGACTCGCTCGGCAAGATTAGCCACACTAGCCGGGTCGTGTTGAGGTTACGCCGGCTCTTCGCTGCTCGGGACGGGTGATCGTGTTAAACTGAGTCCGCTGCTGAAGCGACCTCACACCGGGAGCTATCAGTGTTTATAAGTTAGCGAACACTCGTGCTTCGTGATGCTAAAACAACAGCAGCAAGCCGGCGGGAGGAAAGCATCGAACGGAACCTCGGGCCCAGCCGGTGTGTCTACTCCAGTCAGCGGCACCAACAGCGGCAGCAGGGCGCCCGCCGGGAGGTAAGCGGGGTTTGGGGGAAGTCGCTTCAGGACAGTCCGGGGATCGTCCTGTGACTCGTGAGGCCTACCGGTTAAAGAGCTGTGGGCGTGTCTCGCTAATATGGGGGGGGGGGGCTCCTCCTCAGTCCAATGAGATGAGTCCGTGCTAGATTGACAGTGGAGGTGAACCATTCAGAAGGCCCGCACGGAGCCCAGGGTGATAAAGTGAGGAGGGTTCAAGTGAGGTGAAAGCAACGGGTAGCGAATCAGCACCCGAGCTGCCCAAAGTTTATCTGGCCTGTCAGGGCAGAGGCGATAGCGACTGAAAAAATGTGCAAATAACAACAACACGTCGCTGCAGCCAAAGAGAACGTAAGGTTTAAATGTTCCTGTCAACACGGAAGTGATCTCAGGGCCCGAACAAGGTCACACGTGGTCTCGGGCCCCGAGATTGGCGTGTGTTTACTGAAGTCCGGCCAGCTTCGTCTCTTTGTTTTGTAACCGTGTCCGTGGCTCACAGCCCATGTTTTCAACCTTTCATGGAGGCTGCGATTCATATCCAGATTGATTTTAATGATGAATCACTTGCTCTCCAAACCTGGTTTCCTGGTTCAATCTTAGCTGCTGACGTGTTTAAATGCACCCCCCCCCCCCCCCCCCCCACCACCACCACAGGACGAGAGTAGGTAGATGGAAGCCCAGCCCTGACATCTGACAGTATCTAATAAAGGCAAAAGCATAATTAGAGATACTAGAGGACCCATCGTGAAGTGTTGATAGATTATTCAGAGAACTGAGGCTCTAAGCTTGTTAGTTTTCCCCCAGCTAGCCCCATTTGGAATGTGACACTGCCTTGACAGGCTTCCAAAACAAGTTTTACTCCTTTAGCTTCAAAGCAGACGATCGTGTTTTAACCGTGTGGCCTTTTCTCTTACAGGAATCGACCTACTGCAAAGCCATCATTCCAGTCATCTCCAGTAAGTATCCTCCGCCAGAAAGGTTGGGCTGTGAACACACAACACATTGTGAGCAGTGGTCAAATCTGAAGGGCGATTCCCAGAGAAATGTCTTATTTTAGTCCAATCTGAGTCTCACTGTCTCGGTTCAGTCCATCGCCTTTTAGATATAAGTTGAAGTAACATTAATTATTGATAAATTTAAAGCATGTGTTTTGTAGGTGAACACAATTCCAAATATATGGATTAGGCTGCCTGCTCGTCCTTAAAATGTTTTAAAGTAAAATTTTACAAATAAAAGGTCTTAAATTAAGATTTGATTGGTCTCACTTTAATTAGGCATGTTCTTACCAGACTAAATTAACCTGCTAGCTAGTTTAGAACATGGGGAAATGCAAGTAAAACGATATGTGGCTTGAGAATAAAGTTTTCTTGTGGTGGTTAAAGCCTGGAAATGCCCATGAAGCAAACTTAACTGTGTGTGTCGAAAGTTTTGGGTCAGTGGGGGTCAAGGCTTTTGACAGACATAAATGTATTTACTTTGAACATATTTCCATCCCAAGTTTGTTCTTAATTTGAAATTACAAGTGGTATTAACAGAGTCTACAGTTTATAGCTGGAAAGTATATGAAACTACAGTCAAATTAGTTATGTTTGATTAATGATGAGCATAAATAAACCTGTGACGAAGGTCGATAGGAAGTTTTCTAAAGCGGGTTAAACGTTCATTCAGTAGCGAGCACAGCATCATAAGTAGGTCTCTTGTATAAAAGAGGCCACAGGAAGTTTCTGTAATTCAACTCTTCATCTTGGAGTTGCCTCATCCTAGGAATGAATTGGCTTACTGTATGTAGCCACAAACACGATGTCATAAAGACTTGTCAGCATTAACCCATGTGAATTCAAATATAAAGTTTTTGTGCCGTGTCTTTGTGAAACTTTAGTTTGATGGTAACCTTATGCCTTTTCCATCTGCAGGTTTTCGAGGGTGTGTACAACAATGCCAGAATGCTTCATTTCCTCACAGCTGTTGTGGTGAGCTTTTTGTCAAAGTCCTATTCCAGAGAAAATGGCAGCTGATACATCCCTTGTGACACTAGTCATAATAGTTAGAGATAATATGTTGTGTACCTAATGTACAGCTAGCTTTTCTTATATGATCTTCTGTGTCTGTCTTAGCCTGTGAAGGGTTACAGCAAGTGTCAGAAGGAAGCTGGTTAAAATCATGTCTATTTGACTGTAAAAATGCAATTTATTACTTTCGTTTATGATGAGTCAGGCTTTAAATCTGTCTCTCATCTGTCATTGTGAAACTTGTTAAGGTTTCAACTCTGAATTGAAGTTTGGTATCAGATATTTTCCTGGATTAAAATTGTCCTAATAAAGTCTTTCATCTCTCTCAGGGTTCCACCTGTGACATAAGAGTGAAGAATGGCAGTGTGTTTGAAGGCGTTTTCAAGACTCTAAGTTCACGGGTAAGAAACTCATAATGAGCAAACACGCACACATGCCGATTTAAGGAAGCACTACAAACATTACTGTCAGTATGATAATAAACTCTTGTCAATGTGGCATTTTGTTAAGTTGTTCAATTCTTGCTCGGAAAGTTTCACACAGTCATCAAATTTCCTGTGACCTCTTAATGTTTCCTTCTTAGTGTGAGTTGGCCGTGGATGCTGTACACAAACGCGGTGAGGAGGAGGGACCAGCGTCGGTTCCGCCACGGAGGGAGGAAATCACAGACACTATGATTTTCAGCCCTTCCGACCTGGTGACTATGATCTGCAAAGATGTCGACCTCAACTTTGCCACAAGAGGTATAAACACACAAATACAACCTAGGGGGGTTGAGGTAATGGTGCACAGAGGTTACAAACACAGGACCCGGATGCCTTTGTATCAGATTTATAAAGTTCTTTGTAAAGGATAGAAAGTAAGGATTACATTTTTATGAACTCGAAAAGGAGTTAAGCCTCTACTCCAACATTTGTCAGTGTAGACTGACCTGAATTGACCTCTTAAAATGAAAATAACATAATGTGGTAAAAACAGTGACTTTTATTAATATAATCTTGTCTTTGATTTTTAGACACCTTCACAGACACAGCCATCAGCGCCACCCGCGTCAACGGAGAACACAAGGAGAAGGTGTTGCAGAGGTGGGAGGGAGGAGACAGCAATGGAGAGAGTTACGATCTGGAAAATGATGCAGTGAGTCTAATTGTCTCTAATGATGGAAATGCCCTTTACACCCAGGACACACAAGAACAACATGAGTTGACTTATAATTCGATATGCTGCTAGATCTCAATCTTTTATAAACACTTTCACTAATAGAAATTATTCTAAAGCACTGGTAATTGTACTTATCCCGTAATCTCGTGTTTTTCTCCTCAGTCCAATGGCTGGGACGCCAATGAGATGTTTCGTTTCAATGAAGTAAAATACGGAGTCACATCAACGTATGATGCCAGCCTCTCCATGTACACGTGAGTTTCCATAATGTGAAAGTTAGTTTTAAATATTGTACCATATTGTATTATGTATTTTTTCTGGAGGTACATTTTTGGTAATGAGATCAGTAAGGAAGTAGTTGAAAGATTGTGTTAATCTAGAATTTTAAGCAGGCAAGCATTGGTTTTAAGAGTTGAATGTGAGCAGTGACAACCTTCACAACTATATTATATTACGCATGTTGCATCAACATAAGAGTTGTTTAATCCGTAGTATTTTATATTGCATCTCTGGTCTAAGCACAAATCAAAAGTGAAGATTTGTTTGTGCTATTTCTGTCTTTACGTGCTACTGTTCAGTTAGGTCACTGTTGCCTGGGATTTGATAGATAAAATGGAGATAAATGTTTGGGTTATTAAAATTTAGATTTCATGTTTAAAGGTTTTTGTGCTCTCTCTAAATTTGGCCCAATCTTTCTCCCTTGCCTCCAGTGTGCCACTAGAAAGAGGAAACTCTGACACTTTTCGGCAGAGGGAGATTCGTGCTGCTCGTCTGGCCAATGAGATTGAATCAACCCCCCAGTATCGCCACCGCGCCAACCTGGAAAACGACGATGGCAAAAGCGAGGAAGATAAGTTCAGTTCTGTGGTGCGAGACAGCGGTGATCGGGAGAGGGGACGCGAGAGTCCCCGTGACAGAGACCGCGAGAGGGGACGAGACAGCCCTGGAGCCAGTACCAGGTGAGGGAGGGGGGGTTTGAAGAGTGTTTGTCAGGCTAGTAGCCCTGTCAGGTCTCAACTCATTTCCTGGTGATTTAGATGGTATTGACTTGAAAGTTCAGATTAATTATTGACTGTGGAAACAGCCATTGTAGAAGTGATCTCATTTTAAGGTCCAGCTTTCAGTTTTATCACTTTATCAGTTGAAGTCGTCAAACTCTTATCTGCTGAGGAAGATCAAAGTCTTTCTATCAGATTCAGAACATTGACTAAATACACTTTGAGGGGAAATCGCTGTCAAATGCTGTTTCCAAGGTCAACAAAGGACTTTGATAAATCACGTTTCTTTGTAAGGCTTGTATTATAATATAATTTTCTGGTCACCTGTGTGTTGTCCCTGTTTGTGATGAACTTCTTTTCTCTTCCAGGGATGGCAAGTACATTCCATTACCTCAGCGTCAGAGAGAGATGAACCGGGAGCGTGAGCGAGTTGAGAGAGGTCCTGGCGGGCCTCCACCCCATAACCGTCTCAGCGGAGGTTACCGCTCCAACCCTCCATCCTCCTCTTCCCCCAGACCTCCACTGCCCTCTGGTGCAGGGCCCCAACCTGGCGTCTCTCCCTCAGAGAGAAGCAGCCCTCTGTCGGGCCGAGGTGGTGCCTACGCCTCCCACCACCCACAGGGAAGTCCCAGCCCAGGCCCGGGCTCTGCCCCTGCCAACCCGTACACACCTGCCTCTCCCGGTGGACCAGCACCTACGCTGGCCTCTGCTTCAGCTGCCCCCTCTCCAGGAAGCCCCCCTGCCCCACACGGACACACAGTCCCTCATTCCCACTCACTCCCACACTCGCTTTCTGATGCTGGCAGGCCTGTGAATGGAGGTAAGTGTGAGAGCTTGTGTCAGACGTTATTTTCACAGCAACCAAGCCTGCTGCTATGGCATAAGTAAGATTTGTCGATGCACTTCAAGGAGCATTTTCTCTTTTTGTGTTTTACAGTCTCTGCTAGAACTTCCCCTAAAGCCCAAAGACCTCCACAGTCGAGCAGGACCGCCCGTTCTACAAACTCACACGGTCAGTCCACAGGTATAAGTTGCACACAAACGCACTCACCTGTTGTTATGAAATCCTCTATATTATTATAATTTTTGATGGATTCTGCCTAAAACGCTGCTTTGTTTTTCTTCCCCCCCTCGTGTCGTTGCAGCTACTCGCTCTCCTAAATCAGTCTCTTCCCAGGACCCGCCTTATTTAGACACATCATCTGTCTCCCTGCCTCCCCAGAAGACATCTGGCCCTGCCCCTCTCTTCCCTGTAGATGGTACTGTCTCATCTCTCGCCTCCTCTTCTGTTTTTTAAGTTTAACATCAAAGTCAAAACCATTTGTTTTCTCTAATGATGTGAGCCTCTTTGAGACAGTCACCTCGTAGCAGTAAGTGACAACTTTCGATAGTGGAATCTAATCTTGTTTTTTTTTCTTGTCATTGCAGTGAATGAGATTCTGGGTGCAGCTGCAAAAGAACGTGCAGCTGAGATTGCCAGCAGCACAGAGGAAAGCAAGACTAAAGGTGTGTGTGCAGGATCAAAAAAATCCGGAAAAAAAGTCTCAAAACATTACCTAATTGCATGTCCCATTTGTTTTAGAGTTTTCAGAAGTTCACATTCCCATTAACCTTGTCTCCTCTCTCCTCACCAGTCCCCTCAGTGCAGCAAAGGTCACAGATTGAGGCGCTGCGGAAATTTGGCAAGGAATTCAGGGTAAGAGTTCAGTAGCCTCTCAGTGAAGTGTGAAATTAGAAAATCTGTGACCAATCAAGTGGTCATGTCCTGAGACATCGACGTCTGTCTGACAAATCACTCACGTCTTGTTCATTTCTTTGTGACAATTACAAGTCATGACATGGCACTAACTGGTGGGCCCTTCTCGAGGTTTACTGGGTACTGTAAAGACCAGTCACAATAAGGGGGAAACCTCCAGTAAATTATATAAAAAAGGCACAAAAATACAAAACAATGACATTTGATGATTTGTTACAGCCCTACAGATATAATAACGTTATGTTATATATGTATATACATGTTTGCCATGTCTAAATCATTTTCTGTTTTTGCTTTCACCTCCATTCTACCTGAATACTAATTGTTTAAGCTCTTAATTACTTTACTCTCTTTTTTTCCAGCTCCAGCCGAGTGGCGGCAACTCCAGCTCTCCCAGCTCTCCAGCAGCAGCAACCCCTCCTGCCGTCGGTGATGCTAAACAATCAGACGCTCACCTTGCTTCAGACCTTAAATCTCAGCCTCCAGCTGCCAGTCCCGCTCAGCCACAACCTCAGGCTTCACCTGCTCCCTCTGAGGACCCGATCAAGGACACCACGTCTACACCCGGCCCCACCACAGCTGCCACCTCAGCACCCGTCTCAGACAGACAGTCGCCAGCCGTCCCACAGCCAGCCCGGACCCCGGGAAGTGAGGACGGCAGGTCTGAGTCCACGGAGGGTGTACCAGAGTGAGTTTCAAGAAGGATTAGAACTGTGTCACTAAACAATCTGATTTATCTTACTTGTTTCCTTGTGGTTTTCATTTCTAAACACATTTTTCTTTGTCCTCTAGGCAAGTAAAGAAATCAACCCTAAACCCCAACGCTAAAGAGTTCAACCCTATTAAACCTCAGATGCCTATGGTAAGTCAATTCCAGTTTATCCCTGAACCTTTAGAGTACTTCAGTAATGTTGTATGAAGATCAGGAAATGCAGTGAAGTGTATCACTGATTTTATTTTGTAGACAAAGACCTGATTATTTAACTTCACCTATATTATTCAACCTCATGTAATATATCAAAATATAATCTGCTGAGATCCCCTTGTTTCGCTATTTCACGCAATTGTATTAATCTGTGGTTGTGTGATCTTGCAGACGAAACCCAACACTGCACCCACTCCACCTCGGCCAACTCCTCCAAGCCCGGTGGTCCTTCAGCACCCAGGTGGACAGGGGCCCCTCTACACCACCCCCTACCTCTCCTACGTCTCGCAGATCCACTCTGTGCAGGTACACAGCGTTTAGCTTTGTACTAAAACCAACTATTGATTTATACATTTTCTTTTGTTCAACTCCCAACAGAGCATGTTTGTCTGGTGTTGACCTCTAAAATGTTTTTTATTTATTTTCAGCCACCACCGATGTACCAGTACACCATGTCAACAGTCAACCAGGGAAAATACCCCAGGACCAAAGGTAAATGTTGTCATTATCAAAGCTAGGGACAGACTCCAGAGATCCCCATTCTATACAATTTATTAGGAAATTTCCTCTTTCGTCATTGGTCATTTACCAATATGATAAAGTTGCAGCATTTGGACCATTTGCGTTTTTGTTGCTTTGACAATTTTTCTTCTCCTTCACCAGGCGCAGTAGTTGCTCAGCGCTCTGACCATGGTAATTCAGGGCCTCAAATGCTGCAAGCTGCAGCCTCAGCAGCCGGGGCCCCGCTGGTAGCATCCCCCTACCCTCAGTCCTACCTTCAGTACAACCCGCAGCAGTACGGCCAGCAGCAGGTCATCCAGGCCATGTCCCCCTACCCTGGACAGGTATGATGTCTAAACCACTGGTTTTAAATTGTGTGTGCATTGAAATAATAATAATCTGTAGGGGGGTATCCTATTCTGAAAGCTAATAGATCAACAAAGGAGTATCTTACCCTCGCACAAAATCTAAAAAAATTAAACATTGCTTTATTTGTTATTCTCTGTTTTCTCCCCCTTTCCAGCCAATGTACTCCATGCTGCAGGGTGGAGCCAGGATGATAGGTCAAGGTGGTGGTCCCCATCCACAAGCTTTGGGACCCCCAGGAGGCCCTCAGTTCGCTACACAGGGAGACGGCCCTCAGGGACCACAGCAGGGCATCTATGGTTAGTGGAACACATCTACAGAGTGATGAGAGTTACTGTCTTTCTGTGAGGTTCAGAATATTCACTTTTCATCAGAGGCTTGAATTGTATTACTGAGGAACTGACGGTCTTTTCCCTCCAGCTCAACAGACCTTCACCCACCACACGGGTGCAGTTCATCAGCCTCAGCCCTCTAGTACCCCGACAGGCAACCAGCCCCCTCCCCAACACTCTGCACCTAGCCCAGGACAGGTGAGCTACCCCAACACGACTACAGGGATTTAAAAATACAAACTTTGAGGTCAAGAGAAGTAGCAATTCTGATTTATTTGTGATCTCTAACGTTTTGTGCCCTCTTCCTGTAGAACGCCCAGCCAGGCCAGCAGCAACAGGCCTTGTACCACTCAGGTCCTATGTCAGCTCCCACCCCCCCCAACATGCCGCCGGGCCACACGTCACCACAGGGCTCGTACCCCATTCAGGGCTACAGCATCCACCAACACCAGGGCATCCCACCCTCATACCCCCTGGGGCAGTTAACACAGGTATGGGCGTCACTGCAGATTGTTTTGTTGTTTACTATTTTCGATTGAAGTTTCTTCTTGACCTAAACTTGTCAATCTCCGGGTCGCCCCTCTCTTCCAGGCCCACGTACAAGGAGCCATGTCAGGTCCCCACCACTCGGGGAACCACGGTCAGCCCCAGTTAGTGATGTTGCAGCCGCCTCAGCAGGGCCCCGGCTCAGTGCAACAGCACCAACAGCACGGACCTCAGCAAGGAGCACATCAGCACTTCTACATAGGACATCCACAAGGTAGGAGACACAACAGATCCCCAACTCCAGCCCTGACTTTGTTTAAAGTGTGAGATTCATAATGTCACTGTTTGCGTTTCCTCTCCACAGCAATGCAGGTACAAACGCATCCTGCTTCCTTCCATCCACCTGGAAACTAAACCGCTCCAGAGCCCTCGACACCACCCCACCCTCCCTAACTGGTCCCCGGAATGAGCCCCGACATCCCCACTACTTGTTGGATGCAAGGCCCAGACTGAACCGGACTTATACGAAAATCAGACTGACAGGATCGCACGGAGGAGAGAAGAGGACTCTAGTCTCCCAGCACCTTATTCTTCAGCTATATTGTTCTTCATCGGCGTCAGCCCAAGATGAGGAAGACCTTTTTAACGCTAAAGATGATGGTGGCAGACGGCAGCAGCGGCGTCAGGACCCCCACCCACCCCGCTGCCATCCTGCTCTTCTTTCCAACTTCTTCCCTTTTTTTAGACACGGGGCACCTTGCTTGGCGAGCCAGTCGGAGAGGAACAACCAACAGCAGACACTTCTAGCAATGTGTTTTTAGCCTTGTGGGGTTTTGTAAGTACCATAACTCAAAACACAGACTGACGCAGGATCTCATGAATACACCATGAAAGGAGGGATTTGAAGACGAGAGGGGATTTTTAGCAAATAACTTTTCTTTTTTTAAACTTGATCCAGTAGTTAAACCCGACCCCCTTTACCCTTCTTCTCTCCTGTAGAAAAATATAATTAATAAAAAAAATGGACAAGTTGAACAAAAAAATATTAAAACATCAATGACCAAAAAATAAAGTTTTCAACTCAACTACAAAGACTTGTTTAATTTATTGTATCAACAGATGTGCATGAAACCACGGTTACAGTTGAACGAGGCCCCAGTTAAAAATATTGAGACGCAGAAATGTATTTTTCATTAGACGATAACCAAAGCACATTTAATTTGAAGCTTACCAAGCATTTACCATAATGTCAAGCTGACAAAACAAGGTAATTATCTCCCGGGGGACTTTGTGTATTCTCTTCACATTCTCATTAGCTCGGATTCGTTCCGCTTAGTGGTAAAACTGCATGTTCGTTTCAAACGGTCACTAGGGGGAGCCCTCTTTATACACGCCAACCTCCACACCAGCACAACAAAGACCTTGTTGTGGCAGAAATGATTTGACTTAGGTCAGTGGGACTTTGCTCCCCGTCAGGCAAGTATGACGCCACACTTTGTGGCTGGGTGACAACCACTGGATCGATGCATCACAGAGAAACGGTTTCTCTACGTCGGAGTGGCCCAGTTTCCTCTCGAGTGCAACAAGACCCACACTGGCAGCACGGCATGTTGCGGTGACCTCAGTGTGACAGCGCGTAGAGCTGCTCGGCGCTGCGCTCCAGCCGGTCCCTGTACTCCAGATTGGAGTAGTTCCCCTCCGGGACTCCCTTGGTGCCGTGGAGAAGACCCCAGCAGCAGCAGGCGATCACCGCGGTGCTGTCACTGTCGCCTGGAGGGGAAGAGGAGGAAGTGGACAGAGGGAACAGCATGAGAAGATAAATTAATGTATCCATAAGTTGTAGGAATTGATCTTTTTAGATGAGCTTAAAAGCGGCTAATCAATGTTTTTATATTAACAATGGATTTTATGACTGGTACAGAAAGCGATCGGATGACTCCAGACCACATTCGGAGGTGGTCTGGGCCTCATGGGTCCACATGCTTTTAGTAGAATAAACATAAATCTGTCCTGGGTCACATTTAAATGACCTCCTCAGCTGACGTCTTCTAACTCACCGCAGTTTCACTATGAATAGAACTAATATTATCTAGTCTCGTTGATTTGTTTTTAACCACCGCCACAATATCAACACTACGTTGAATCATTACTCTGCACTCCTGCTGATTCGTGGAGCGTTTCACTGTCGTTCAGTGCAACACTTAATTTATAATTGTCACATGTGGCTGGTGCTTAAGTCCGTTTTGAGGTCTCTGATTATTTTCCATTAGTTAATACAACCACAAAACCACATTGGGATAATTTGGCTTCATCTCAGACATTCGGAGGAAGTGAAGATGCGTCATCCATCTTTATTTACAATCTATGACTTCTAAGACATACTTCCCTGACATCCCATAATAGTGGACCAAAGAAGCATTTTCTAGATTGAATCCCTGACCTCCATGGAAACCCGCTCTGCTCATCAGCTCCTCCCAGTCCGAGCCCGCGCCCAGCAGGGCATCGAGTGCGATCATCGGGGCATCGTGGCCGCTCCGCCCCGCCCAGCCCGACAGGCTGAAGCTCTTGTAGGCCTCGTCTCTCTCAGCAGGGCCGTAGGGCGAGGGCCAGATCGCAGGGCCCACGCCGGTGGAGAGGCCCCTCACATCCAGATACCTGAGGAACAGAGAGGAGAGGTTTTTCCTCACACGCACACTTTGCCTCACAAGAGAAAGAAGCAATGATTCTTTGCCCAGTGCGACAGCATGACGGAGGGTTGACCCAGAAACACACTGCCTTCAGCGACCCGGCTGAAAAACAAGGTCACGCTGCTGCACTGGAAACTGGCCAGTGACATTTCAGCCTGAACTTCATGCCTCCACGTATTAACCTTGAGAACGAGAGGCTAATGGAAGCTGCTGACGCTGGGAACCCGGAGATGAACACAACATGACAACCTCGTACCACTGCCACTTGTCACAGAAGAAGCTCCAGTCTCTCTCCGTCTCCTCCACGGCGAAGCCCCGCCCCCGAACAAAGCTCATCGCTATGGGACAGGCCTCGTTGATCAGGCCCAGGCCCCACGTGGTGATTGGCCGGCGCTGGACGGCGTACGCGGTGAAAAGGGCCGACGCCACCGCTCCGAGGAATCCGGTGGGGTGGGGGTGGGTCATTCTCCCTGTCTCCACGGCAACCGCCACCAGCGACAACAGCTGGTCAGGCCTCGGATACCTAACGAGGGACAAAATATTAATAATTTATATATATTCAGCTGAAGTTCTTCTCTATAAACCTGATGAAGTCATCACTCAGCTGAGGAATGATGTGTCACTTACCTCATTTCATGCTTAAATTGACTTCACATTGTGCTTTGGCTGCTTCTATGTTTTAATCTTGGAACTCTTAATTTCTGCTTAGTAAGCAAAGAACGTTCACTTATCCCACGCTTGTGTTTATTATTAAGTAGTTTGGAGAGCGGCTCAAATCACAGCTGTGATTTATACGTTTATCCCACACATCAGATGAGCTGCTCCATCTTTTTTCTATTTCATTAGTTTTTGGACTATTTATCAGATGCATGATTTTTGAAGAGGTCACCCTGGGACAATGGAATAAACACTCCCCCCGCCCCCCCCCTTACTGACTATAAAACTGAGTAAATAATCAATAATGGAGATCTTCATTTGTTTGTCCTGAGCTCACACAGGGATACTTCTCATTGCTTCCTCTGACAAGACTGAGGAGGACATGTATTCACTCATGTCTCTGAAATGTTATGGGGGGGGGGGGGGTCAGGAGTTATTTTTGGACTCTGACCTTAACTTTGAAGGTCGTGTCAGTAACATGAGAAGAGCAAAAGAATTCCAAGTGTAAAAAGAATCTGTATATCGAGCTTCATATTTTGTAGAATGTCTCCATCCCCCGATCGCTAACTGGTCAAGACGGTGGCGTTTCATTCTGGGATGTTCTGGTTTCATTTCTGAATCGCAGGAGGAAGTGGGGACGTGTGGTTAATCTCCCTAATTTACAGTCTCTGGTTTCAGGGCTGAGTCTATCTTTGGGTGGGGGGGGGGTTGTGGACACGGATTCTAATGTAAATCACAGTGTAGAGTGTAGGCTACTCGTATGGAAAGTGTCAATGTCGTTATTTGATCATTTCAAACATCTGGTATGGGACAAACAAAACCCAATTATCAATTGATAATGTTCAAGATCACTATTTTCGGTTTCATTTTCTTTATTGGTCCCACATGTTTAGTTATTGTCCAAAAAGCAGTTTAAGTATGACTCAGTGACTCTTAATAATAACCAAACCCATGGAGGGCTCAGGCTAAAGACTGAACACTAAAACTGGAATGCATAAGGTCAAGACTAATATCAGTAAGTAGAGTTATTATGTTTCTATCTCATAGGGGGGGGGGGGGGTGGTACCTCAGGCCAATGCACATGGACCTCATGGCTGCTCCACACCCCGTCCCCTCGGGGTTATAGGGAACTCTGAAGCCCTCCTCCTCCCCAGGTTTCAACAGCGACACTCCTAGAAGAGAAAGTGAGGTCAGATCTCCACCATCAAGAGCATCATGAGTGTGACGATGGAGAAATGAGGAGCGTCTCTCACCCAGGATGCTGGAAGGCCCCGGTTTCCTCCCGTCCATGTCCTTCATCCCCTCCACGTATCGGGCAGCCACCTCGTGGAGGAGCGTCTCCCCCGTCTTCCCTACGAGGCGGGGGGGGGGGGACATCGCGGAGTCAACGTGTCGGTGTTAACATTTTTCTAAACATGCAACATCTGTTATCAGGGCTGGTTGTTTGCCGTATCACAGTGAAGGTCAAGTTTAATTCCTGCCTCCCTCTCCCACCACTTGTGCGGAGCCATAATGGAGCAAATCAAGCAAAGGCTGCAAATTAACCTTTAGTTTTGGGCTCTTGAGAAGGACGTGTGTGTGTCTGTGTGTGTGTTTGTGTGTGTGTCCTAATGAGGCCTCATCACAACGACACCAACTATCCAATCAACTCCACGTGCCATGAAAGGAGACAAAGGTTAATTTAATATGTTTTTTTTTATCTCACCAGTGGCCAGTCCTTCCGCCGTCGCCAGATGAAGAACCGTGTCATCGCTCACCGGCCAATCAGGGAGCTCCGCCTTGATGCTCCTCAGGCCTCCGAGCTCCTTCAGCTCCTGGAAGCACAGACATTTTGGGTGAAAAGCACCTCTAGAGGCCACATGCTGAGCAGCGTGGAGTTTCTCTCCCTGCTCCCGAGCTCTCACCTGGTGGATAGCTGGTCCAGACTCGTTGTACTCCCACAGCTGGTTCCTGTAGCCAAGAGCATCGCCTGCACCGCTCAGCAACATGGCGGCTTTGTAGTGCTCCACTGTGGCAAATCTGTCAGGAGAACAAGCACAGGACAAAACTTTAAATAATCCCTGAATTAAAAGATAAAAACCGCTGCTTATTTTTACAGTGCATGAAAATGAAACTGCACTGAAGAGACACTGTTAATTTATTTTTTACATAATTCAGATTATAGACACTTTATGAACATTTCCATTTTGACAACTTTTCATCTCAAGAAATTGTTTTGCATGTGATATTTCACTCACGATAATAATAAAACTGAAAACTTCCGCGCTGTGTCGTAATGTATTTTCCTTCTTGAGTTTTATTGGTGAAACAAATTGTTTTTGGTTTTAATCTATCTTAATGTGTTTGATCGAGGTTTGAAATTTTACAGTTTAACCTAAAATAATCTGTTTTTAAATAGTTATCCATAAAAAGAAAACAAACAGAACTACTCTACCAAATATATAGAGCTTGAATGAAGAAAATAGGGGAGTCTATTTTCTGATTTAGTAAATAAAGGCTTTCACATTAGTAAACATTATTGACAATACTGATATGAATGTTAACGGCAAATATCGGCTTTTTTATATCGGTTTATACAACTGAATCCAATTAACTTTAGGGTTTTACTGCAATATGGAGTATTGAGTTGTACTGAAGCAGATTATGATGTGAAGTATTGTGGATAAAGTCTCACACTGGAAACTCCATGTTGACAGAAACTTGTTCAAACTTTGTGCATGCATCTTTAATATCAAATATTAAATAATTACACCTGACAATAAGAAGTAACTCCTGTGTGTGAGGAAGTAACTTCAGCAGGTTGTACAAACACACAGATCTGTAGATAGTTATAATGTTAGAGTCTGTTCTTAATCTCCAGTGAGTCAACATGTTAGACTGTGATAAAAGTTCACAATGAATCCAAACGTGGATCAAACACATGAACAAGTGAAGTTAAACAAACTCTTTAACTCTGGTTTGATTTGATTCAGAGTGAAAAGTGTCACCGGAGTCGGTCTCACCGGTCCATGGCAGCGCGCTGTTCCCAGGAATCAGGCTTCAGGAGGCGGTCACACGCGTCAGGAGACACCGGGGCTGCAGGGGGAGGTGTGCGTGTTTCTGCCTCTGAGCTCCGTGTGTGTGGAGGGTTCGATGCCAGAGGCCTGGTCACTGCTAACACTAAAGCCCACTGTCCACTGCTCCTCGCACCAGGACTCTAAGCTATAAAAAGACGCAGCAGCAGCAGCAGCAGAGATTCCTCACAGACAAGATGGAGACAGCACAGAGTCAAGAACAAAGGTTTTAAAGACACATCATCGAATCACTGAGCCACGTTTGTTTTAATCTGTCAGCTGATGTGGAAAAATGCTACTTAGTTTTGAAATAGCTGAATTATAAAAACTTAACTTCAGGCTGCAGAAATCTTGAGCAGTGAAACAATCAAAGTAGTTATCGCTATATATTTTGAGAAATATCAATATACAGGGATCAATATATATCGATATGATTCTTATACACGCAGTGAATCACATTATTTTCTTTAGGTTTTAAGATTTTTGCTCCTGAGTGAAGGTTTGAGGTTTTAAAAAGCAAAACATTTGATAAATCTGAGGTTTAGTTATATCGTATATTGTCTCCTATCCGACTCGATTGTATTGTATCGTACAAATTGCTATTGTTGACAACTATATTGTTATAATTATTGATATAGTTTTACTGCCCAGTCCTATTCCAGTATACTAATATTATCACAATGACAATGCTCTCACACTGATGTTGCACATGTGTTCTGCATGTTCACATATAGCCTCAGGTTAGTATCTTAGCCTGGCAACATTCGGCTGATGATGTGTTTTCATGTATTTGGATCCATGGATAACGACTATGAAACACTTTAATGGATTCTGAAATCAAATGTACGTGTGTGGCTTTATCTGAATAATGTATCTCATGCTGGGATGTTCCAGTTCTCCTGGTATTTGAACCACTGGTGGTGAAGTGGTTTGCTGTTTTCCTGCCACTGGTTTCCAGTGTTGGAGCCTCGTTGCGGCTCGTTGCACCTGAATACAGATTCATCTGGCGAGAGGAGCTGAAAGCTGCTCACAGTGAAGTGATGATTCTCAGTGGGCTTGGCAGCGTTGGCATCACCAGGCTTCAGGCTGAGTGCCATTGTTTTTCACACACTAACGAAATAAACTCTCTTCCTTCCCTCCCTGTCTCTCCTCCTCCTCCTCTTCCTCCTCTCTTTTTCTTGGTCCTTCTGATCAGATGCTGAACTCTGTGTGACCCACGGCTCGTTGATCCAGGCTGATCAGAGCCTGAGAGCCTCCTCTGTTCTCCGCCCACCGACAGGAAACCCAGGTGAGAGGAATCCACTTCATCATCCATTCCATTCAACAGAGGCCAAAGTATCATCCAACGATTCAGTTTGAGTGCAGAGCATCATACAGAATTAATCACCTGTTCATTGTGTTCCCCCATGTTATATTTACCATTCATATTTATTATGAAAAATTCACTTTATATTCAGATCCACACACTCTCATGTCTGTGCAGCAATGGAGAAGCTGGCAACAGGGGGAAACTGTTAGCCTGGTTCGGTCCAAAGGTTTAAGAGAAATCTGAATACCAGCAATTTCATTAATTAGCTCCACAAAGGTTTGTTTGCTTGTTGTTTTTGCAGGATTATGCAAAAACTATTTGACGGATTCCCATTATATTTTCTGGAGGAGTGGGGCTTGACCCAAGGCGTTCAAATTTGGTGCAACTAACATGACTGCAGGATCTTAATGTATTACCAGTCCAACAGGCCTCATCCCTATAGCCACTCCACAGACCCAGAGCCAGGAGTTTATTAGTGTAGAAGGGATTTGACTTCATTAGCTGAACCTCACGTGTGGAGGATTGAAACCACTCAGGAGCCACATTTACCTAGAATTGTTTACCTAGGTTGAACAAACCCTGCGTAGGAAATCGATGGTGTAAATTATAGAATCTCCCTGATGCGTCAGTTGCTTTCAAATGAGCCCTTATGAATAAAAATGAGCTAAACCTGCTCAACCCACAAGCACTGGCTGTTTTATGTATCTGAGAACTTCATCTCAAATTTCACCGAGCTGTTTGTCTGCAGCACAGACAGGCAGCAGTGATGAGGTGCTGATGGGTGGAGCTGAAGTGAGTATGAACACTATCGTACCACCAGAGGACTCGGCTCCGAGCTGCCATGTCAGCAAGCATCCGTCCTGCGAACATGTCCCCGAGCCAGAGGCGGCTGCTCTGTATCTGACCCAGTTCTCTGACGCAAAGGTGGAGGGTAAAAAAGTGAAAAGAGAGTTCCCCTCTGGGATCAATAAGGCGTTACATTGCATTAAAATCAACTCACAGCTTCCAAATCGTTCCAGCTGTAGACAGGGATTAGGTTTGTGGATCTGCTCATCCATCTCCCGGGCTCTGGAGCGTGTCCCTCCACAGGGTGGCATGGTTTCACCACAGCACACAAACAGCTGGTGGAGCCTGATGCCAGACAGTGATTCCCCATGGCCCATGCACGCGGTCAATCTTTGCTACCGGATGATTATCATCAAAGGGGAAGTGCAGATTGTTTGGGGGGGAGCTGAGGTATCAGGAGAGAGGCGGTCTGGAGCAGATTTGTCACATAATGTGTCAGGGGCCATAAAGGGTGACGGTGAGCAGAGCCGCAGAGGGGCCCGGTGGTGACATAAAAACAAATGGTCCAGGTTCAGATGTGGCTGGGTGGTGTGTGGCGGTGCCTCCAGTTGGATTGTTGCAGCTCTGGGACCTGCTGTGAGGCTGTGAGCATGCGTGTTTGAATACGAGTTCCTCCTCAGAGGAGACACATGGACGGCATCAGTCACACTGATGTCACACCGAGGCCACTGAGCAACAACCTCTCAGTCCAGGCTAGTTCAAGTGGCTCAGAGGGAAAAAACAATATCAATAATGATCACAATATAACTCTATTCCTATATATATATATATTTATTTCGGTATGTTGCTGATGATTCACTCAGGAGCGAAAATCCATCTTCCAACATAAACGAAATGTTAATGTGACATTTATTTATCGCCACAATTATCAACATCAACCGACATTTTACTTTTTTATATTGATATAATTTTTTGCATTTTGTCAATAACGTAGCTGCTGCTTCCTGCCCGGAGTCAGACTGATGCCACTCGTTGGTCTGTTCTACAGTCTGAAATATTTCCCCAAATCCAATCTAAATATTCTTTGGACTTTTGATAAAGAAAAATCTTCTGCACAGACGTCTGATGAAAGACTTCTGCATTTCTAATCAGTTGTCCTGATTTGAATTTCTAACTTTATATGAGTTTGAGATGATTCTTGGTCCAACGTGCGTGTGATCAGTGCACGTGAACAGTGCATGTGATCAGTGCATGTGAACAGTGCATGTGATCAGTGCTTGTGAACAGTGCATGTGAACAGTGCATGTGATCAGTGCATGTGATCAGTGCATGTGAACAGTGCATGTGATCAGTGGATATGATCAGTACATGTGATCAGTGCATGTGATCAGTGCATGTGAACAGTACTTGTGAGCAGTGCATGTGAGCAGTGATTGTGAGCAGTGCATGTGAACAGTGCATGTGAGCGGCCAAATCCAAAAGAGTAGAATAGAAACATCTCAGGATTAAACTGCGTGGGTCGAACCTTGAGGTCACTTGACTCGATCGAAGACTCAGGATAATTTCTAGATTATTATTTCTCAACCATGATTAATTGGCTTAATCTACTTTAGAAATAATCACTTAATTCATCATAATTGTCAGTTAATTGCCAACTAGCTTTAGCCACAACAATCTAATGAATCTGTGCTGCAAAGTAAATCGATTCAAGAAGACCGACCACTTTATCATGTTTCATTACAGTTTTCATTCAGTGTAACGTCTGAATTATTTGCGCATGTCTGTGCTGATTATAATTTGTATTGATTTATTAAAGCCAAAGAGATGATGCACATGATATAAAGCCTCCTAATCTAACGCATTCCAATTCTCTAGGGTTTCTCATACACAAGAGGCTGAAGAAATCAATAAATCACACATTTTCCTGTGAACTTTTGTGCGAGTGGAAACCTGCCGTGTGTTGTTCTGAGTGAATGTGAGTGGATTTCAACACAAACGACACATTACACTAACACTCACACTTTGACATAAGACTATTAGCCTAAAACCTGCGTGAATTATGAATGCAACCCTTTGGAGACAGCTGGAAACAGGACAATGAAGAAGCCCATTATGCTGTTGCACTGCAGCCACACCAAACGCCATCGGAGATACCCCCCCGCCCCCCCGCACACAAACACCATTGCTAATTATCAAGCCAGAGACATTTCTCCTCATGTGATTATAATGTTTTATAAATTGCCCCCTTCGGCTCCACTGGGCTCCAGCGAGCTGCACCGCTTCTGGGCGCTGATCTGAGACCTGCTGGGCGACAGGCAGAAGGTACAGTAAGCTTGAGTGAGCTCGACAAACCTGCTCCCAGGTCGCCTCCCGGGGACGAGGGCCGGAGTGGGAGAGTATCACATGGGTGTCGGGGGGGGGGGGGCGATGTGTTGGCAGCCTCCAACGCCTGAGAGCAGCATGGGCAGCATTCACATCCACCCCCCCACCCCTCTCCCCCCCCCCCCAATCGACACGCTGTCCTTACCACAGGTCTGTTCTTTAATCCGTTTATCAATGCGGAGGCGTTGGGAAAATATTGTGACATTCGATGTCTCAGTCTTTCTCCTGAGGATGTAACAGATGGAGCTGGATGGATGAGGTGGTCAGAAATGATATCAAGATATAAACATAGATATAAGAAAGTTAATAATCAAGATAAATGTCACATTATGGTTTCTGTGAAGTTTAAAATCAGATTTTTGCTTCTGAGTGAAGGTTGTGGTTTTGAATACTTCTTTATGGGCAGAGAACAACAAACACACTTATGTGCTTTCACAATGTATAAACATATCGATATCTATTGAACCTTAATAAATTATATTCCTGTAAATATTTATTTAGTTTTATTAGCTCAAAATAGACCTAATATGTACATTTTTTACTTTATCTTTCACTTGAGCCAGAATGATTCATTGATTAACTAATAGTTAAAAATTGGCAAATATTTTCACAACTGATTTATTGTTATTGATGCTGTGGGTTCTGTTCATTTGTTCGTTGATTGGTTTGTTTGTAAGCAAGATTACCACCAATCTTACTAACATTTGAAAACATCACACATCACAAACTGGGCCTGCATATATTTGATCATCATAATTAATCACAAGTATTTACATGTATTTTGACCTTTTGCTCCGAAAGGTCATGAGGATGATTAATCAGTTGCTGTTAGTTTTTTTAATCCATTTAAATCGATTGGCTGATGAACGGCTGCATTATTCAATTCTGTTAAATTTTGTTCTATTTTGTCGTCAGTGCGTTTGATTTCGATGCTGCCACATCTTAATCATGTGATAATGTGTTGCAGCACTAGTTTGGTGGAAAACATTGTGTTACATATGCAAAGCAAGCTTATTTATCACAGCACATTTCAATAAGAAGGTCATTCAAAGTAATTTACATTAAAATATAAAGGCGGTTGAGAAAACGTGTCAAAGCAACACAAGACAAAACCAAAACAAAGCTTATGAAAATAAATAAAACTGAGTAAGACATAAGAGGCTGAAAGGAACAGTGCATTATCCATTATCTCTATTATGAGGACGATAAGGATTATTTATGATCCCCCAAATATGATTCCTACTGTACCGACTGTAGAAGAGGAAATCAAACCCCCCCCCCCCCCCCCCCCCAGACCTGCTCTTTCCATCTGACTCCGGGTCCCACGTCAGTCCCACCAGTCGGATCGACCGCCATCATCCCCTCGACCCCCAGAGGCTCCGACTCCCAACCTCCTCACCCAGCAGCCCCATGCACGTACCCTCACCCCCCCCCCCCCTCACCCCCCTCATCCCCTCACCCCAACTGTGGTGGGCCACGATACCCGACTGCTATTACAAGTTCCCGTGTTGCCTAGCAACTGGCTGGCGGATTACAATTGGAAGCTGTACATGGTGGAGAGTTAACACTGTTTAAGGGGGTGTCGGCTTGTGTGTGTGTGTGTGTGTTTTTATATGTGCGTGTGTGTGCATGCATTAGAGGGAAGTGGTGTCTGAGAGAGAGTGAGTGACGTACGTGTGTGTGTGTGTGTGTGTGTGCATATGTGAATCCACAATGACTGACACCAGTGTGTGTTAATGTGTCACCAGTGTCATCTGCCTCCGACAGTTTCCAGGCAATACACTCTAAACTCGGCCTCACAGTGGTGATTAGAACGAATCAGATCACCAGCTGTATTGTGCTGTAAAGAGAGGATCTCAGCTGTTTATCTCATAATCATCGACACATAAAGGGGGCGGACGAAGTAAAAACTATGAAAGAGAGCTTGTCAGTGTAATTCGACACAAACTACACCCTCGAGAATGATTGTATGGACGTCTGAGCAGGAAGGTTTGGTTTCCTGCAGGTCTAATCAACTGACACCTGAGAGTTAAAGTTCGAGGACTTGGTGTCGGTCGGAGAGGTTTTGTAATTTCTGAGCTGGAAGCGTAATGCCTGACACGCCGACTATAGGTCACACTTGAAGCTTCCTGCTCCAGACGTCCCCTCCACTTGTTTCTACGTCTGTCAGACCCGGTTCATTTGATTTTGAAGAGACGTTATCGCTCGGGCCAGAAAGAAATACCAGACGGGGTCGTGCCTTTTGCTTTATCTTCTTCTCCCATCCGTTATATTAGCCGCTTAAATTGTTGTTTAACGCTTAACAGCCGGTTAATAATAGATGAAGGTGAGGTGTTATAGGGAGCCAGTGCTTATTGTGCAATTTGTACGGTAAGCTGCAGATTTACGGTTTGCAAAAAGTTGTTTGTAAGGAGTATATATTATTCGGAGATGTGAGATAAAAACATCCACCCCAGTTACACCTCATACATCACAGGCCTGTGTTTACTTGACCAACACGCAGCACTCAAGATATTTTTTCCAATAAATCCTGAACCCCAGAGGAGTTTAAACAGCGCAGTGCGGGGAGGAGGTGTCCCTGGTTCCTAAAAGTCAATATCTCCGTAGAACGGGACGAACCTCGGTCTCCTCAGTGATGCTTTCTCTAGATGATTTCATAGTTTGGTTTTTAAAGCCTCTAAAATTCCAATATTCCGTCGTTCCAACATTGTGGGGGATAAAAAAGAGACAGTTTGATTTCTAAGAAATTATCATAAGTAGTAAAGTGTTATTTCTTAACTTGCCTGTTTCGAATGGGCTGTTTTTTTCCATACCTGTGGTGATGCTGGTTCTCTGTGACTTGCAGTAGTTTGGCTGTGGTTAATAAAGAGCTGCTGCTGCTGGTTTCTTCCTATAAAGTTCGGTGAAGCTCGTCTCATTATGCAGAACCCCGAACACGTGTTTTTTAATGTGGTGTTTGACCGAGTAGCAGCAGATTTGACACTGCACGTCATCGGGCCCTTAAAGATACACGTGTGTAGTATGGAGCCGATCAGATTTCTGGTTCTTGAGATATTTGAGCCACATACAGACTCAGATTTCTGGATTTATTACTCAGATTCACGTTGTGACGATTCTAAACCTACTTGTAGAAAACTTGGCGTTCATCCCACCTGGTTTATCTGCAATGAAGCCGTTGTGTGTGCTTCACCAACACAAACTTAGTAACACACATGCGGGTGTGAAGCCGATAAGATGAAGCCGTTCTGGAGAAACACGAGCCACAGACTGACAGACATCTGTGGAATTAGCAGGTAGCAAACTGTCCTCTTTTCTTCTTATTATTCTCATCCCTCTGTTCCTTGTATTTTCGTCCCCCGTGTCTCCCATTTCCTTTCTCCTGCTCAGATTCATTAACACTGCACTTTCAGACACTGCACTTCAGACTTGCTGGTTACGGCCTCGAGCGCATGTCGTGTAATAAAAGCAGCCGAGAATTATGAAAAACACAACATCTCGTGTCGCAGCAGCATTTGGTTAATGTTTATTAAACTGGTTTTATTTGATTAGGGCCTGGTTTTTATGTGTTATACACAGCAACCTGTCTGTCACCGTCTGAGGCTAGAGTGAACACGTGTCTCATGTTTCCATATGAAGCTCCTCTCATCAGATGTCGTCCTCTTATCAGAGCTTCAAACTGAAATCTATCAAACCCATCATGGTCCCCACATATACCTGAACTCTGGAGTTGATATGTTACAGTAAAGAGATAAGAATAAATTGCAGGTTTGTGGATTGCACAGAGATTTATTGTTTGAAATGATTGAGTTTAACCTGCAGCCTCTACAGCCGCCTGCAAACGTGATTTAAAATGTATGAGGTTAGAGATTATAACATTATAAAGCTTGTGCATATCCCTGAACATTTCATTTCAAGTTTGAATTTACCAGTTTCCTGCAGCCTCTCCATTTGACGTCGCCACTTTTTCTTACTTAGTCAAAGGAACCTGTAAGGTATAATCTGTTTATGGAAGTCTGTGTTGAAGTCCTCAGTTCAAATGCCCTTTCAAGCCTTTCCACATATTAATGCAGTTTAAATATAATTCCGTTTTGAATGTGGCCGGCTGCACATCACCTGCGGCTGCATGTATATTCACTTTAGAGAGAGAGAGATGGAAAAAGAAAGCAAGTCGATGCTCTGCTCCTGTTTCTAACTTTTCAGCCATTTACACGTTTGCTCAGATTTAACAGCTTGTCAGGTTGAATTAAGTGAGTGAAGGGAAGCATGAGATTTAAGATCATGCCAGACTTTTAAAACACTCCTGCACGGATGATGGAATCAAACACATGCTTTGATAATGGGCTCACTGGTTCTAACCCTCTTGTGTTGTGTTCCTTTAAAATGAGTCTGACCCCTTCTCTGAGCTTTAATATGAGTGTGAGCCGTTCTTCCCTCCCCGGATCGTTTCATCTGAATTATTAAAGGCAGAGGAGATAAAAGAGTTTTAGTGATTCACAAGAAAAGTTTGGAGGATAAGGTGTTGCCTTCATATAGACTGAAACTGGAAAAACACATTAGTTAGATTATTAAGATTAAGATGCATTTATTCGTCCCAAACACATGCACAGTCATGCAAAGGCACACTCATGCAGGTAGGGAAATGTAATCTCTGCTTTTGACCCATCTGGTGCAGGACACACAGAGCAGTGAGCAACCATGTACGGCGCTCGGGGAGCAGATGTTGGGGGAGTAAGGTGCCTTGCTCAGGGGCACTAGACAGGGTAGGGAGACTCTTGGATTTTTGGACAGATCAATACAGGTTCGTCTTTTGTTGTCTCCCCGTGGAGTCGAACCAGAGACGAACCAGAGACCTTCTCTGCCCATAGTCCAAGTTTCTGCCACTAGTCCACCGCCTCTCCATGATGCGATCACTGCACCTGTATTAGTATGATAACGAGAATGTTGGGGAAAAGTCAAGAAACCTGACGTCCAAACTGTATTAAACACATAGTTATTGCGATAATTTGGTAAACGACATTTTGAAGAATCTACCCGAGTCCTCTGTGGGAGGTGAGAAGCCGTTTCCAGGCAGCGTAATGACATTAATCTTAAATAACTGCCACTCCTCGTTAATTTCCTCATTTAGTTCCACGAGCTGGCGCAGCGGAACAATTCGTCAGGAAGAGGAACACATTTTCCTCTTCCTGACGTTCCTGCTTTTCCCACAAACCTAATGTTACCTGCCTCAGCCCCGCAGGCTCGTGTATATTGCACATGTCACATATTGATTTTCGCAATATCACATTTGATCTAATAAGTCCTCAAATAGTGGGAGGCTTTGTTATCCTGCTACTGAGGCTTTCCCGTACGTGATTGTCTGCTCTGTTCCCCTGCACAGATTCTATTGACACTACCACACACACACACCTCATACACAAATACCACACACACTCAAATCCCTTTATCAAGTGCACACACACACACACACAGACACACAGACGTGCATGTTGTGGGGACGTGCACGACATCCTGCAGTGTTTGTACTCTGCATCTGCTTGCGTCACATGTTTCTCTGCCCTCCGTGACTGTTCCAGCAGCTCGTGTCTCATATGGCGTCCAAGGCCGCTCGCTAATGACGCCGCCATCATACGTCTTCTCAAACTGTCGCGCTGTCAACACACAACATGTTGTTCTTGTGAAAAGCCGAAGCTTTGAATGAAACAGCGTGAAGGTGTTTCCTGTTCCCTCTGTTCCCTCTGTTCCTTCCATCAGACCCGTTTTGCACCTGTGTGAGTGGACGTCTCACCGCGTGTCCCTTTGACGGAGACTCGTTGTCTCTCCATGTAAAGCTCCATAGGGGATGAGCTGGAATAATGGGTTAAGGGAGGGGGGGGGGGGCTGAGTAAAGTTCCATCCTATACGAAGCTCGTTTAGATGTTCAGTTAAGAGGAGCGCCAGCTTGAGGCTATATCATTGTGCCGCCTCCATTTATTGTTTCCCACTCCCGACTTGACTTATGAAAAAGTACACAGAGGAAGAGTCATATCCCTCTGACCCTGGTGTGTGCTTCCTCTGGATCTTCTTTGTGTAAGAAAAGGAGCGAAACCCTGCAGAGCCATTCCTCAGGTTGTCTGCACTTCGTTGTGTGAGTTGTGTTTATTCTTGGTTTTATCACGCGTCGCCTGGATCGTAAAAAGAGATCAAACATAGCGAGGCTCGGTTGGATTGTGTTATTCACCCTTAAGTATTATGTGATATATTCTATTATGGAGTATTTGCTTGTTTTTATCGACCGTAGTGTTTTAATCATGGGTTTGTTGTACAGTTAGTTTGTCATTATTTAAATTTGGCCATTTTATTATATTCCGTGTTGCCTTGTAGAAACTGGTTATAAGGAAAACAGATAACTCCGGCTCATTTTCAGTATTTTACCCGTTGATTCATAAGCAGTGTCCCCATCAAAGAGACAACCTCTCTTCTCTATCGACAAGATTTCTGAGTAAATGCAGCCGCAGTCGGTTTTTGTGAGCCACAAAATGAATAAACACAGCGGGTCCCCAGTTATTATCAGTCTGACGGTTCATGATATCTGTTTTTGTGCCAGTGACAGCTGTGGCCGGAGGCATCTTGTTTTCCCAGCTAACCGTCTGTCCCCTTCTCGTAAACGTGATATCTCAGAAACGCCCGGAGCAAATGTCCGACCACGAATCGCGGAAGGAGCTGATTAGACTTTGATGATCAAAGGCCAAAGGTCACTGGGAAACCTAATGTCTGTCAGAATGGTCTTGTGATCGCGAAATATCAGGAACAACTGTCGTAGAATCTCTATGATCTAATCTGGAAAGAAATTTCACATGGACTGAATAGGTTATGTGGTCAAAGAAGAACGAATAATTCATAAACTGAATTAAAATCTAACAAAAATATGAAATAAGGACAAAATATGATGTGACGACAATTCATATCCCAAAGGTCATAGGTCAACTTCAGTGACACACCCTTTTTTAATCTGCTTTATTTTACGTCCACCAAGAAGCTAATGTTTTTACCCGTGTCCATGTGTTTGTTGGTTTGTTTGTTTGTAAGCGAGATCACAGAAAAACAAATAACAAGCTTCCTCTTCTCACATCCTCTCTCTTGGCATCTAAACAGCTGATTGATTTCTGATTTCAAAGTTGCTTTCATCCTCTGGGTTTTTTTTATTCGTAAAAAATAAACACCTTCTTAGAGTTTCCTTCGAACACATTTATTGGCCAGAAAATCATGCAATGCATCAGAATAGCTCATCTCAATGACCTTGTTCTTTCCCGGCTTTATTAACAATGGTTTTGGGGGATGAGATCAGAAGTGGAGACCAGTTAAATTCAGTCATTTGAAGGTGGAGGTGGTCCTCGTCGCTTAATGCCACATTCTTTTAGCAGTGTTTCCGTAAGTGCGTCCTGAAGGTCCAGCTACTCAACTGGCATTCTGTGCGTAAGAGGAAGTGCTGCGTTCATTCACAGTCTCACAACGCACAAGCCGGATTTGCCCGTGACGTCTGAACATTTTGAAAAGCCAACAGAGATATAACACGAGTGTGTCGGGGAACAAGAGAAGCTCGCGGCCTCTCTCCAATCAGCACACGGCGACCTTGTGATTAAACAGCTGAAAGGAAAAGAAACCTTGAGTTCTCAAATCTTTTCTTCTGTTCTGCTCAACTCTGTTTAATATTTTCTCATTATCAGTGGAGATGCAGCTGCCATGTTTAATACGTGGCGGCCACGTGCAAAAGAGTTTATGTCTATACACGTCTTCTTTATTATACACACACCTCCACCAAGGACGTTTCATCTGTGTGAAACCAAAAAAATTGGTGGAAGGACGTGGTGTGTGTGTCGAGTGAATTTAAATGTGGTTTCTCAAGGGGAACGGCTTTAAGAAAAGAAATCAACATTTTGTAAACTTGCAATAACTAAAGTAGAAAAATTAGAGCTTTTGCAGCCACAGAAACTAGCTTGAAAGTTTTAATCCTAATTATGCAGAAGATACAGTATCTGGTTTACTATGTGCCAACTGTATAACGTGTGCAGGAAGTGTTTGTAAACAGCATCGCTCATTTGGTTCTGTTCTGCCACATAGAGTTTTGTGTGACAACCCTGAATAATGGATGTTATTGCATCACTGTCTTGCTGCTGCTTCTTGTTCTGCACGGGTTTCATTGTTTTTTAAGAACATTTTACTGAAGAGATTGTGATTGAAAATGATCCTGACAAACTGACAGAAATAGAAATATTGAGAATGTGTCACTGCCTTAATATATGAATTTATATGCAGGGTCCTTAACCCACATATACGAGTACAATTAATTAAAGTGAAAATAACAACATACGACATATTTCAGTCAATTTCTTTTCGTTACAGACGGTTTGTTCCTCTGTGTATAACCAGGACGACCGGGTGGCTGATGTCATTGGTTCTAATCCGATCCATTGTGTGGACATCGTGGTCAGCTGTTTTTCACTGAAGCACCGGCACCTATCCCCGGCATAATTGGTGCGGAGGGAGCATGTAGCGGCTATGCATTTATAATGAGGAGATTTTCAGTTGTCATAAACAGGAGGCAGCAGAGTCGAGATAAGAGGAGGAACCAAAAAGGTGATACGAGGATTGAAAGAGTCTTTTGACAGAGCTGGCAGAGGGGTGACTCTAAATTGTGTGTGTGTGTGTGTGTGTGTGTGTGTGTGTGTGTGTGTGTGTGTGTGTGTGTGTGTGTGTGTGTGTGTGTGTGTGTGTGTGTGTGTGTGTGTGTGTGTGTGTGTGTGTGTGTGTGTGTGTGTGTGTGTGTGTGTGTGTGTGTGTGTACATGAAGGAGTGGGAGAGTCATCCTTCTCTGGAGGCATGTGTGCATTATATTCCCGTGTTAATGCATTCATGCATGTCTGTGCCATGGCATCAATTTAATGGAACCAGAACATGCATGAGGGTGTGAGTGTGTATGTGCATATGCGTGTGACAGAGAGAGAGAGAAAGAGAGAGAAGTGGAGAGGAGGCTTGAGATAAGGGAGGGTAAAGACATGAAGAACCAGGCAGAACAAAGACGTCAAGCAATTTTTGAAGATAACACAAAAAAAGCAGCAGCGAGTCTTTTCAAGCAGCCTGAGCCGTGTGACAGTTTCCCTCTGCGTCTTTGATAGACACAGTTTCAGTCCAGAGAGTGTGGACTTGAAATTGAAAGAGAGAAACAAAAAACAAAAAAAAGACGAGGGACAAGTCACGTAACAAGAGACAGAGAGACAGGGAGAACGCCAATTTTGTCCTTTCAATAGACGCAAGTGGGGGGGAAATAGCATGTTTCCCTTGTCTATCACTGACTCAGGAATCATTAGCCTAATTATATGGAGACTGAAGTTAGACTGAAGAGATTGTGTGTGGTTGTGTGTGTGTGTTTGTGTGCATGTGAGAGAGAGAGATAGATAGAGACAGTTACACACTGTAACACAGTGTTTAAACCCAGTGTTTGAGTTTGTTATCAACATGGATAGAAAGATGGAGAGATTTAATTGGAAGCCACATATTTTACCTCTTAAGAGGAGATGCTCTTTGTTCGTGTGTGTCAGCGACATGACGGAGATATAATCGATCTGACATTGTCACATTGTGGGGACTCAGGGAGATAAACCACTGAATGTCAAGGTTATAACTTCAGATTTAATTCAGTGGTGGAATAACAGTGAGGCATTTAACACGCTCGGAATACTTTAACATGTAGAGACATTCTAGCAGAAGAGATACTTCTGGCTTAGCTTAGCATGAGCTCCTCTTCGCTACCTGTAGGGGGAGCACTTCTTGCTGTGTGGTGCGGGTTTGTATAAAACGGACGTAATTCTTAGAGATGCTAGAAAGGGAATTATAGACCGGGACTATATTTGGACGAACAACAGTTAAATCTTCTTTCCAGCATCTTTTTTGCAAATCAACAGGTTGAAGTCCGTTTGGTCCGTGTTCGGACGTGGTGTCACCAAACCTGGGGACCTCACAATGCCAGCAGAACTTCAGAAGAACTCCGGACAATAAATCATTTCTGCACTTGGGATAAAGAAGCTCCTCCTGAAAATCGGGGAGAAATGATTTGATTATGATTTTTGAAAGTAGATTTTCGACAAGAGCTCTAAAAGCAAATGGCAAGAACGGAAAATCTGTTTGTTATTCCAAGTCAAAATGTTGTGTTACTGAAGCCATTTTTAGCTTCGTAGTCACAGTATTTAAATAGCGCACTTTAAATAGTCTAATTAGCTACTGCTGCTGCTGTGTTACATATTTTGTGGCAGCTCGTTAGTCAGTGAAGCCAGATGCAAACAACCAGTTTGTTTTTCCCTTTCAAATTAACCAAATCTAAATATTGGATTTTAATTTGGTTTCAGACAATATGTGTTTGTTTGCAAGATGAAAATAAAATACACATTAATTTTGTTCTTTTTATTGGAGATTGTTGACATAAAGAAAAACACGTATCATCCTCTTTATCTTTTAAAGCTGTTTTAAATCAATGCAACGTGCTCCTCAGTGTCAAAAACATGTGTGTGTGTGTGTGTGTGTGTGTGTCAGTGTGTGTCTGTGTGTGTGTGTGTGTGTGTTTGTCTGTGTGTCTGTGTGTGGTGATGATGGTGGGGGGGAGACACAGGAGGGAGTGAGGCGAAACAGTCACATGCACAGCAGACTGTCAAGGAATAACTCCTCGCTTCCTCTCTCACTCTCTCTCCATCTCTCTCTCTGTCCCTCTCTCTCTGTCCCTCTCCCTCTCCCTCTCTCTCCTTTCCTCTGTCTTCCTCTGCACTCCCACTCTCCTCCTCCTCCTCCTCCTCTAGCTCGCCGCTCTCCTCTCTCCCCTCTCTCTCCGCTCCCCGTTCTCATCTCAACTTGAACTATTCGTGCATTTAATCTTTAATGCCACATGTAGAGTTGGCTCACTCCCAGTCTCCCCCTCTCTCTCTCTCTCTCTCTCTCTCTCTCTCTCTCTCTCTCTCTCTCTCTCCTCGTCTCTCCTCGTCTCTCCCTCTCTCTCTCTTCACTCTCTGCTCCTCTCTTCGCCACCTGTTAGTCTCCCTCTCCTCTCCGCACTGGGATCCCCTCTTTTTTTATGAGGAGTTTCACACTCGTGCTATCACTGAGGTAAGTCAACATTTTGATTTCATTGTCTTCACGTTATGTTTATGTATTTTTTCTCTCCGTCATTTCCCTGCATAGAATTCACTTTTATGCTTCCACCTTTTTCTTTGAATATGTTTCCCTTCGTTCTTCTTCACGCCCTCAATGTCTGTCATCCTCGCTTCACCTGTCTGTGTGTTAGGTTCATGCATGTGTGTGTGTTTGTGTGTCGGTGTGTGTGTGTTTCTTGTTAACGCCGCACAATAGAAGAAAAGTAATGCAGCAAAAAGCAGACGGACAGATTTGATCCTGCATCATTCTCTCACAGGTGCAACATGTGGCCGCCTGTGTTTGTACTCTTTCACCTGATCCTTCACTTTATCCACACGCACACACACAGACACACACACACACACTGAAGTTTACTCATCCTTGACAGCCTGAAAATAACGTGGCCCTAATTGACAGGGGCTCACTGTCACTGTGGTTTGCGATGGGCTGACTATCAAGCCCTAATGAGTGGCTCCAGTTTGCGGCTCTGTGCTCGATACCGTGAGCCCGTCGGCCATGCAGCTTGTTATTTAAAGGTGAAGGGAGCCCGCTGCAGGGGGCCCATTGTATGTAGCACACGAGAGAGAGAGAGAGAGAGAGAGAGAGAGAGAGAGAGAGAGAGAGAGAGAGAGAGAGAGAGAGAGAGAGAGAGAGAGAGAGAGAGAGAGAGAGAGAGAGAGAGAGAGAGAGAGAGAGAGAGAGAGAGAGAGAGAGAGAGAGAGAGAGAGAGAGAGAGAGAGAGAGAGAGAGAGAGAGAGAGAGAGAGAGAGAGAGAGAGAGAGAGAGAGAGACATATCTACAGGTGGAATAATGTAGCCTGTGAGAGTCTGACGGAGAGATAATGAGAGATGTAAAGAGGGGGAGGGGGGGAGGAGGAGAAAAGGTATAGATGGGTATGCAGAGTTGCGGGGGGGGGGGGGGGGGGGGGGGTTGAGGGAGCAAGCCACCAATGCCTGTGATATGACTCTAATGTAAAGTGAAGGCGCTAAAAGAGGAAGACGAGGAGGCACAAAGATGTTCCTGACTGCTCGCTGCTGGCAGCCTCTCTCTCCTCCCACTGGAAACCTATGTAACCTCACAAATAAGAGAGGGGCCACGCATGATATACTGTACTGCACATTGTTGCATAACAAAGGGCCTGGGGGGGGGGGGGGGGGGCTGCTGTGCATAGCTTCCGAGGACAAGTTGGACCTTTAGGTTTGTGGCTTATGGGAATCATGCACAGTAACTCAGCCACGTGCTCAGAGGCTGATGGTCATGTATGTGTGTATGTGACAATAAGGCACAGAAACCTGCTGCTAGGTGCGAGGGTGACATCTTATTATTGTTGAGGGTGCACCCCCCCCCCCCCCAGCAACAGAAGAGGATGATAAAAAAAGAGGAGATGAGAGAGATATTCCAGCTGGCAGCATGAGACAATCAATCATCCGCTCCCCTTGAGCTTCTGCCACCCCCCCCCGCAGGCTGCAAGCCACCAGGCCTCCCGGTCGGACGTGTGGTGCTTGTGCTGCTTGTGCCCGGTGCAGCCAGGGGCTCACGGCCACATCTGCCAGGACTGGGAGGCGACTGGCTGCGCACGTTATATCAACAGACGCCCCCCGCTCGCGAGCCTGCACAGTGTGTGTCTGTGTGGAGGGATGAATTAATGATCTGAGGGAAGTGTATCTGTATGTACGTGTGCCTGTGTTGTTATATTTGTGTGTGTGTGTGTGTGTGTGTGCTTTGAGGGAGTATTAATGACCACAGACGATCATTACTTTCTACTCATCCATGCTAATTGAACTTTCAATCAATTCAATCATAATAATCACCATGACAGCCAGATTCATTAACTCGTTTTCACCTTCTCCTTGTTTTGAAATTTCCCCTTTTAACTGAAGATGATATCCGACTGGAACGACAGTTGTGATAAGAGCTGTTTCATCTCCTCTCTACATTAATTCAGCTCTTACTTGAAGAGCTGCAGGTGTTAACAAGTAGCACACATTCATGTCCTGCTATGTGCGAGAGTCTGAGTTTATCTCTGGGCTACTTCATTTAACACTGTGGAAGTCTGACCAGTTCTTCTCTGCCTCAGAAGTCAAGTTAATTGTGGCGTTGGGGTCCTTAGATGCACCAAAATGGCTGCTGATGGTTTTTTTTGTGAAAGGCAAATTACCACCGCGGCTTCCAACGTCAGTCACTTCGCACTCCGGAGCCAGAATTCTGTCAAAGCAGCTTTCAAAGGAGTGGAGGAAGTTTGCAGATGGGTGCGCTGCAGCGTGTGGCTGAGGTTTGTCTCATCTCCAGCCAAACGGGAAAAAAAGCTGGACGAGCTGCGGTGAGCGTCGCCAACTGTTGTGCTCACAGCAGAGACACCGGAAAGAACATGAGGAGTGACCCTCGCTGCCCGCTGAAGGTCAACAGCCAACAATGTCAGAGCCCCACTCCACCACTGGTCGTATTGATCTAAAGGGGTTGAAAACCTTTAGGATGAAGGGTCAGATAATAATTGACTGGTTTTGATTCCTCACACAGACCCAGTTATCAATATTATATAAGGAGAGGATACGTACACTGTAGAAAGCAAACAATTTACCAGCTGTAAAACGATTGGATTTTTTTTCCGGTCAACTTCGATTTAACTCAATTGTGTCAATATTGCATGTTAATTTCAATTTGTCCAAACTTAATGATTTTTTTTTTTTTAAATTTGATTTAAGATTGAGTGAAAACACTCTCATGTCTGTATTTCTAATATTGAACTACAGCCTGCAGCCGCCGAGCTTATGTAGCTGTGGAGTGGAAACGTCCAAAAGTAAATCAGCTGAAATCGTATAAATGTGAGAGCTCAGATGTCTGAGTCAGTTCCTTGGGGACATGTTGCCGAACTTTTCCTTTCAGTAAAAATGTCAGAGTGATGTGTTGATTACTTTGAAATAAAAAAACAAGACAAGAATACAAATGCGCAGAGAAGTCGTCGATAAAGATGTCAACTTTTGAGAGACAATGAGATTCGACAGATTTTTAATTAACAGCTGTGTCGATGTGTCGTAAGAAAAACAAGAGATTTCCACAGCACAATTTATACCTCATGTCCCGCCTCCTGGATGCTCTACCCAGTCAGCCCCCTCCCCTTATTGCTCTGGACATTTTGTTGTTGTTGTGATTGTGTCTCCTGCTGTGATCACGTCTGAAAACATGTCTCAATGTGTAAAAGCTACAAGTCGGGGTTTTGCAGCAGGTTATTTACCCGACTCTGTTAATAAAGAGCTCTGGCGGTTCTGTTAAAGTTGAATTGAGACGGACTAGCTAGCCAAGCTGAGCGGCCGCTGGCTGTATCATTACAGGGAAGAGACTCGACCTTCTCCTCTGACTCTCATCAAGAAACTGATTTTAAACAGTTCCTTTAATATTGATGCAGGTTCGAGATCATCGTCTCCTCTAATGAATATAAAAGGTCATCATCAATAATTAAAAACCCTCACGTCTCTTTTGTGGGTTTTGCTTTCAGCCCCTTAAGCCACTGCTCGATTTGACCACTAATCTCAGCCGTTTCCTAAATCCTCCTAAAAACCTTGTTTAAACTTCACAGACGCTCGACTGCCAGACGACACAGAGGAGGAGATAATATTCGCCTCTCACTTGGATCGATTAATGCGCAGATTGCAGAAGGTAGTCGGGGGGGATTTGTTCGGCATGGCGAGCGCGACGCCCCCTCAAGGCCCGGCTGTCTTTAGACAACAAAAGCGGCGAGGTACTTGGGATCCACCCCCCTGTTGTTTATTTCGGGAAGAGAGCAGACACATCAGCCTGGTGGTCAACTGCACACCCTGCAACCACAACTTTATATAACCATCAGGACTCTTCTCCCCCGTCTGAGCACAGTGAAGAGCGATCCTCCCTCTAGACTTCATCCCATAATTACCCGTCGGTCTATGGGGGGGATCGTCAAGCCCTTCAGGGAACACGTGCTCCTCGCTGACTCAACCTCTGCAATTTCATCGAGGATGATTAGGATTCGGGGGAGACCCCACTTGTCCATGATCTGTTATCCTCCCCGATGCGCTCAGATGTATTCTTTTGAAATGTTAATGTGTTCACATCCTCTTCTGTATTTTGTCCTTGTCATCTGAGTAATGTCTTTGGTTTTAGAAAAGACTTCTTCTCACGTTGAAGGAATTTTCAGCGTGGGAACAATTTGATATGAAAGGGAGAAGCTAGAAGAAGGTTTTTTTTATGTGTAGAAAAAGACAGGAGAGTTAGGGGAGAGATAAAAATGCAGCAAAAGGCCCGAGATGACCAGAAGCAGGAAAATATCCTATTTATTTCCAGCCATCTTGCCGAGCTTACCTCGTGTCACTTGTTTTTGCCGAAGAATAATTGGAAAACAGCCGCAGCTCATATCTGTGGATCAATGTCTTCGCTCTTCCTCGGCTGAATGCATTTTTTAAATTTCAATTTGTGAAAGGAAATGTCCCTTTCTACCTCTCCCTCCTATCCCCCCCATCCTCTCCTATCTCTTCTCTTGCAGCCCTATGACTGTGCGGAAAGGAAAACGTTTAGGCATCTCCATCCAGGAGCACATGGCCATCGACGTCTGCCCGGGCCCCATCCGGCCCATCCGGCAAATCTCTGCTTACTTCCCTCGCCTCTCGCCCACTTCTTCCTTCAATGAGCCCATTTCGCCGAATCAGCTGGCGGCCCCCGCCCCGCTCAGCCCTGGCATCGCAGGTCAAGGTGGAGGGGCAGTCGGCGGGGGAGGAGGTGGTGGGAGCAGCGGCCTGTTGTCCCCTTTTTTACCGGGGGTGGCGGGCGGAGGGGGCTCGCTATCAGCCATGAGCAGCATGGACACCTCCATCGAGATTGACAGCTGTGACAGCGACGATAGCAGTGAGTACCTGAACGAATTGACCTGGTTCCCCTGATGCTGCTCGAGACAAACAAAAGGAATTAACCTCAACTCTGGTGTGAGTCTGGGAGAAAGAGCGTTGGATGCTTCAGAACAGAATTATTTACATTTATCACCACATTTTGAAACACTTAAGGGTTTCTCGTTGTTGTGCCCATAAAGATGGAGGACACATCTTCATTCCTTCCTACTTTCCAGAAATGAAACCAAAATGTCCCAAATTCAATTACTGCCATCTTGGAGCAGGGGCACATTATAGAGCATATACTTTGCTTTCTCAGTAGAAAAAATCCTTTTGTTAGAAAGCAAATAAGCCTATTTTTCACATTGTGAAACTGTTCCATTAAACTTTCTTAAAAGGGTTTTATACATTGAGTATATTGAGTGCTGTTGTTTTTTGTTTTCTGCCATCATTCGATATGTTTATTCCAGGCAATAACGTCAAGATAAAAGCAATTAACAATGTATTTGTTGGAAATATCCATGTTTAACTTTTTGTGTGCCCTGCCTCCCAGCCGCCCTGGGGACTTTGGAGTTTGATCTCCTGTACGAGCGAGCCACCAGCTCCCTACACTGCACAGTCATGAGAGCAAAGGTAAATAACTGAAAACAAATGATCATTATTTTAGAATATAGGACAAGATGGTGAATTTTGATAGGCTGGGACCCATAGTGTTGTAATGTAAGGTGAATACTTGCGGCTGCAGTAATCATGTCAAAGATCGTACCTGGGAAATGTCAGCATCTTACTTTTGTCCTTATAAGCACTTTCTCTTATTAGTCCCAGTTTTTTCATTTTTTTTGTTTTAAATTGTGAACTGGTTGTGAGATCTTTGCACTCGGATGTAGACATTTTTCATCTTCTCTGTTTTTTCCTGTCAGGGTCTGAAACCGATGGATTTCAACGGTCTGGCAGATCCTTACGTCAAGCTGCATCTTCTGCCTGGAGCCTGCAAGGTCGGATATTTATCATCAGAACATTGTTTTTGTTAAGAAAAAAAAACGCACAACTCTGGCATTTTAAGTGAAAATGTGAGCACAGGCCAGGACAATATGCACCAAAGCCAAATTGCCTTGTAGGCGGTAAGATCCTGTTTTCCTGTCGAGGCGTCTTGCTGTTTGCAGCTCTCAGAAAAGGCTCATTGTTATATCATAGTTTTCCTCTCTGCTGTGACGTACAGGCCAATAAACTGAAAACCAAGACCGTCCGCAACACGCTGAACCCCGTGTGGAACGAGACGCTCACCTACTGTGGAATCACGGAGGAGGACATGTACCGCAAAACACTCCGGTAAAACGCTTTTCTCTCTATTTCTGGCCTCTCTGGTCTTTCTTTCCCATCACAAAGGCCAACTCCTGCTTACAAAAGGCTTTCTTATCATCTATCTCATCTATTTCTTTCTCCTTCTCCTGGCCTTTATCCTCTCACTTAGTTCCCTCTCTCCTTCCTGTCTCTGCTCATCCATTGATCCAACTCACTGCCGTTCCTCCCCTGTCCTCTCTTTCAGCCTGTCCACCAGGATCTGAGAAGATCTCCCATCTCCTCTTCTAAACCCTTTTCTGTTTTCTTTCTCTCTCTCTGTCTCTCTCTCTACCTAAGTTGCAGTGACAGATTGAGGGCAGTCTGAGCACCGCGGGTTGTTTTTAATTTCAATGACCCCCTCCAGAGGTGACCAAAGCTGTGAGAAGTTTTTCCAAAGCACACCTGCAGCAGGGATTTAAACAGGATTGACTGTCGACCTCTCGGGGGAAATCAGAGAAACTGGCCCGACCACTGGCCTCTGACACTTAATTCAGCAGAGTCTGTTTAAACATCAGGAGACACAAAGTTTGACCCACGGAGACATTTAAACATGTTGAAGTTGTCCGGTGCACTTTTGCGTCCACATAAATCTGTTTAATGTATTTCAAGCAACTGTCACAATTTAAGTAAAATGGTTTATTTACAGACTTGCATTTGAATTTCAGCCATACCAGTAGGGATAGAAATCCAACAGCAGGCTGGTGAATGTGAAGCTTCCACAAGAGAAAAGAAAATAACTTTTATGCTGCTGTTGTTTTTACTTCTCCAACTTCAAACCTGCAACAGGCAATAAACTGCCGCCTGTTTTCTCCTTTTATCTCCGGTTTATGAAATGGAAATTGGTAAAAAAAATACAGAAAAGTTGCAATACCATACTTATATCCCCTTATTTTGACAGGCAGTCACGATTTACAATATTTGTTTTTTGTTTTTAATGTCTTTTTTATAGAGTTATATATTTATATATAAGCCATTTTCTGCCAAGTAAAGAATAGTGATAATAGGTTGTCATCCAGTCTATGATTGAAACCCATTATCTCATTATTATGACTTATTATTTCACAATTATATTTGAAGTTATCTGGATTCTGTTTGATTTGATATATATATATATACATATCTAACTTTTCTTTTGATCCATTACTTCCCAGATATCCTTCACTGTGATGGTTTCATGCACTTGTCTTGTGGGAGTAGTAAAGCCTTTGACTGGACTCTTTCATTATCCATTCATTTTTATTCACATGTCCGACGCTGACATTTAAGTGACGGCCTGTGTGGATTTGAATTATCACGCTGCTCTACAGACATTAGGAATTTTATTTGAGTTGTCATGGTGTCAGTAAAATGTGTTTATCACATTCATATAGCTTGTAACTGAAGTCCTTGACCTATCGTCCTCTTACTCATTACCCCAGATCTCAAGCCTTGTAATCACAGATGTCCTTTATCCATACATCCTCTAACCATCGATCTGCTCTCAGCGCTGACTGACTTCATCTCTCTTCATTCTTCTCTCCTCTCCTCTTTTTTTTCAACTCCTGGTTTCTGGGCTTTTTTTCTTTCTCCAATATTCTGTCTATTCTATTTTTCGCTGCCACTCTATTCTGACGAGTTCAGGTCTCCTTTTGCCTAATAAGCTATCAGACTATAAATATGTCAAGCCACGTCCAGTGTCCCCAGGCAGCTGGTCCCTTCCACCTTTCACATTCATGCAATGTTTTGTTCCTGAATCTGAAGTGTGAGAGATGTGATTCTGTCGGTTATGAATTCAGTTAAAAAGTTGAGCTAAACAGAAAATGAGGAGGCAGCGAGTTCATATCTGTGTTTTCCTCCCTGACACGCTGCACTCTTCATTTTCCTCTCATTTCATGTTTTTCACATTTACATAAAAGACAGGGAAAAAAAGCAATTACAGTGGATTCCAGTTAGCCTGTAGCATATTGACGCTTCAGCTCTGCCTATAGAAACATTAGCACACAATAATGACTCCTCTCTCTCACACACACACACACACACACACACAGATTTACATAAACCCTGACATCTTTATCTGTACCTCTCACCCACGTCACTCCAATCCTTTGCTCGGAAGCTTTTGATTTCAAACATGCAGCCTCCCTCCCTCCTGCACTCGGCTCTGCGTCTGCCGCCCACTCATCTGCTGAGGGTGACACTGTGGCCAGAGGAGAAGTTTACCAGGCCTGTAATTGACTTCACCTTGTAGATCCACTTTCACACTATTTGAATTCGCACACGAAGGAAAATGCTAATTAGTCGTAGGATGTTTGTTTACAGATGCTTGACGTGCATGTGGGTGATTTCTCAGGCTGTGCTTTCTCTTGAGTTCATGTCACGTTTCTGTTTACTTATTGTAATGTTCCCACAACAATCTGACTAATTAGATGAGTCATAAAATGTGATTTTGTAATTGGACTGTGTTTATAAGGCACTTTCTCAGTTTTATCGATCACTCAAAGGGCTTTTACAGTACAAGACACATCATAGTATAATATCACATATAACATCACAGGGCACATACCTTTGCCAAGGACCACACTTTTAACATTTCAGAATTTAGAATTAGTTCAATGTGTCCTAAGCCCACAACAATTTAGATAATTGATTTGTCAATTATCGTTGCACCAAATTTTACACATTCATAGATATCTGCTCCCAAAATGTGTCTGATTTACATCAAGATCCATCAACAGATCAGGTTTCATGAGTGTTTTGCATAATCCTGTTAACTAATAGACAAACAAACAAACAAGTGGAACATAACATAACCTCAACGGTGGAGGTTATTATTTAATGAGTCATAAAATGGGATTTGGTTTGACCACCTCTCTTGCACACCTTGGCTCTCCACTTTGAATTTTCTAACTATGCCACATGACTCGGCTTCTCTCATTTGTTTTTATTCATGTGTCCCCCCCCCTTCTTATCTCCGTCCTCGCTCCCTTCCTTATTATGTCCTCTCCCTCACAGGGTGTCCGTGTGCGACGAAGACAAGCTGACACATAATGAGTTCATCGGGGAGTCGCGGGTGGCCCTGCGCCGCGTGAAGATGGACCAGACCAAACACTTCAACATCTGTCTGGAGCATCCACCTCCTGTGAGGAGAGGCGAGGGGTGGGATGCTGGGAGGGTGGGCAGGGAGAAGAAGGACTTGAAAGAAAGGATAAAAGGAGGGACAGATGAAAAAGAATGTGCATGAGTGAGATAAATGACTTGAGGGTAGAGTAATAGTCAATATATTAAGCGTGTCGGACTCACATGTTCATCCTTTCAAGAAGCTACAAGGGGAAAAGGCAGGAGAGGAGATTGTTAATGTGCCATCAGGGAGGTGTTGAAATGTCAATATTTCATAGACCCACCAATCTACTCCAATGACGACCACACACCTGGGACTCGTAATTTATAAAAATCCTATTTACAATCTGAATTATCGTGAGAGAAGGTGCCGATGCTTCTCAGCTAGAAGAAAATGTCCCCGAGTGCTTCCACTCACTCAAGATCCACAATTCATCTGAGACCATAAATAGAATGATTATCCTGCTGCATAAAAACAAGCGTGGGCACAGGAAGCATACAGCAGATGTCTTTATTGGTGCTGTAAAAACAAACTCTCTTACCTTTTAGTTTGAAACAAAGTACTCTGCAGGGTTTAGCACTGTCCCCCTCCGAACAAGAAGGGTGCCGGTTTGATTCCCGATTCAGCCAGGGGGCCTTTCTGTGTGGAATTTGCATGTTCTTCTCCTGTGTGGGTGGGATTTTTCCAGGCACTCTGTCTTCCTCCTATAGTCCAAAGAAATGCCGACTGCAACCCTCATGGGATAGGTGCTATAGATAATATATGAATGAGGGACAATAGAACCACGAGAGATAAATTACGTGGAATCACCCATTAGTGACTTCTAAACCACCTGCTCCACAAGATTTCAGGGTTGTGGCTGCAGGGATTAGCCTCAAGACCATTAGTGATTGCTGCTGGGTGAGGAAGCCAGGCTCACAGGCACTTTTCAAATTCAAGTTCATGTTCGTGGTCGAGGACAGACCAGTTCCTACACTTTACAGAACCATCATGTCGAGACAGGAAAGAGGAAAGTCTGAATACAAACCTCCAACAACAATTATGAAACCACATTTAAATTCACTAGACTTTGCTCTTCACCAAATTGCACACTCTCATAAATATCAGTTCCCTAAACAGCATCTTCAGCCTGTTTTTCCGAACAAGACCCATGAATTATTCTTTCAAAAGTAAACTGGAAATGTTGAAAAACACCATGTTTATAAGTCTTCACAAACAACCACCCGATCCACCTGAACACATCATCAGTGATGTGAAAGAAAGAAATAACCCCTTGATCTGGATCTGCACCAAAATGTAATGGATTCTTTCTGGACGAGTCATGGCCCAAACCCTCCACCAGATTTCATGGAGGATATTTAGCATAATCCTGCAAACACTCAAACAAACACAGAGGAAAACACCAGGATGTGACTCAGTCGAGGGCTCAGCTCCACCAGGGCACAACACTCCCTTTAAATTCAATCAAGCTGCACCAGATTGCACTCGCTTATAAATATCAATCCCCGGAACATGCCAGATTTTTTTTCTTCATCTTCGAGGAATCAAGGGAAATGTCAGAAAGTCTGTATCCGCACCAGAGTTTAATGGGTTCCTGCCTGACCTATAACACATGCTTCCACTGAGTTCTGTGGTTTCTGTCTGGTAGTTTTGGAGTAATCCTGTTGACAAACAGACAAACAAACAAAAGCAGATGAAAACTCTCCTCGGAGGAGGAGGAGGAGGTGAGAACCCAAAGTAAACACAGGACAGGCGTCAGGGCGAGGATTACAGTCTCCAGAATGACAAATGTAAGGTAAACAGAGGACAGAGTATTATATCTATTCTCATAAGCAACAAATAACCCTTTGTGCTGGCTTAATGTCAACCAGGTCACACATGGGAGAAGGGTACAGAGACACGGGAGGAACCAAAGGTGAGGAGAGGAGAGGGGGTGGGGGGGGGGGGGGGGGGGGCGCTGGAGCATCAATAGAAGGACAGCAAGTGAGAGAGATGAGAAACAAATGGATTAAAAAATAAAAGTGGAGCAGGGTGGGGGGGCATGTGTGTGAGAAGAGGCGGGAGGTGCCGGGGTTTTGTTCTGTGTGAGCCGGAAAGGGCTGTTGGTATTAAATTGGCCCTCGGGGGCCAGTGGCCACTCTGCGATCAAACGCTGAAGCCACTCTGTCACCCTGCGAACCACACGATGTGTCAGAGCGCTGATTTTCAAAGTGGGCTCTCCCTCGCTCCGCTCCTCTTCATCGTTTCCTCCTCTGCACTGCATGCACAGCTTCTCCGTCCCTCATATCCCTTATTATTTATCTCTCTCTCTTCTTTTTCAGCTGCCGTCACCGACCGCGATGAGCTCAGCCCTGAGAGGAATCTCCTGTTACCTGAGAGAGGTGAACACTGCTTCATCTGTCCTGGTCCACGTGACCGTCCCTCTGTCTGTCTGTCCTCGTCCTGTCCATCAACACCCAGACGGATTAGTCCACGTTTCTAAATGACTACAAGATAAAGATAAAGATCAGTTCTCATCGAGCACACACACACGATGTCAAGTCTCATCGTCAAAGCGAGAGAGCAAAAATATTATTTTTCTCAGATTAATAGTCATTTTCATTCTACTCTCCGTGTGTTCATCATTTTCATTTGACTATCATCTGCACCACTGGTTTTACAATTTAACTGATGATGTTGCTTGTTAGAAATTCAAGATTCATTCAACGTTCAACAACTGCGTCCTAGTGCTCTGTCATTTTAGATTGAGAGACTCATTTAGTCAAATGAATACACAACCATTTAGATCATGATTTGTCATTTCCATCATTTGTCAAGTGATTTGCTGTTTTGCTCTGTGTAATGATGACTTAAAGAAAACTAAAACTAGAGTGGCACTCAGCAGAGCTCATATCTTCACCAAGGCCTTTAATTAACCAAGCAGCAACAGATTTCACACAATGAAAGATATCAGTCCCTTAAACATACCTGTATTTTTCATCAAAATGCATGAATGAAAATGTAAAGAAAGTTTAAAAAAATAATTATCAGAAGTTTAAAAGATATTCAACCTCACTGCTAATCCTGTTGCAAACCATTTAAAACCTGCATCATATTTCCATTACTTCCAGGAGACGTGAAAATCAATCATTCGACTCGTTTGAGTCTTGTGATCCGAGCCAGCATTCGTTAACCTGTAGTTAAACTGGATAATTAAGTTTGATTTTGTATCACAGGGAAATGAGTGAACACTAACGACTGCCTGATGCATCTGAAGAGACGGAGAAGATTTAAACTCTTATTTATAACGTTTGTCAGTTTAATCTGAAGGGACAAAAAAATATCCAATCTAGAGAAGACTAAAAACATTCCAGTGCAGTAAGAACATTTGATAAGTAGTTAATGTGGTTTTTATGGAAATAATTCCAGAACTAGCGGTACTAGAGTAGATTTACCCTTCACCTCTGAGAAACAGAAGTAGAGTCAATAAGTTTAATTTGTGACCATTAGCAAGAGAATGTGTGACATTTTGTTTTGAAGGGCAATTATTACAGAGAATTGAATTTCTAAGTGGACATGATTCCTAGTAGAAGAATCATCTGGACCTTGATGCCGGCTGAACACTGGAGGATTTACAAATCTTAACGGATTTAAAAAATGAGCGAGACCCCAGACATAAGGAGATATTTGATATTCTGATGGAGAGAACGCACACACTCGATGATCCAGTCGACACACAGAACCACACACTTGCTGTCTAGACTAAAGATTTCTGAGTCACGATCCCTGAGACTTAAAAGCTCACAGAAACTCACATGAAACAGAGCCGGAGAATAAAGCAAACATGGCGGCGGCATGCTGGTTGTGCTTGTTTGTGTAATGTCTTGCACGACTCCTCAGGTTCGTCCTCATTGTCTTCTGTCCACCTGACGCAGGAAGCTCTGATTCACTCAGTCACGTTAAGATTACGTCTGTAAACCCCTTAAACTACAGGATCCTCTGGCTTCAAATCATCGACTCCCCCTGCTATCGTCAGGAGAGCGGATTCTCTGTAATCCTCTTGTGTGCAGCGATGATTAATAAAACCTCAGTTCTTCACTTTCTTCAGACACAGATGATTTAAAACGGCTGCTTCTGTTTCTCTCACCATATTCAAGACCCTGGTATAATCCTGCCTTTTGTCTCGCTTCGCAAACCCAGCCTACGAATTCCTCTTGTTCTCATTCATCCGTCACTGTGTGAGTGTGTAGCTGATTGTGTAGCTGTGTGTGTGTGCGTGTAGCTGTGTGTGTGTGTGTGTGTGTGTGGCTGGTTCCGCACTGATGCCTGTTTATTTCCACACCCCCCATAAAGAGTTGCTCTCTATCGATCCGTGAAGGTCAGGGCGGTTTTATCACCAGATACCTGGTACAAACTGTCTCCACTAATTGCGAGTAGTTTAAGTCTCCCAGTCATCGGTGACAGATGGGGAGCTGTGTGCAGGCAGAAGGGATGACTCCCAAAGAAAATCAGAGAAAAGGAGAAAGAGAAAGAAAGAGAGAAATGAGAAGAGGAAGAGGGGCAGGCTGTTGAGACAATTAGAAATGGGGACGGAGGAGCGTGCGAGGCGTGTGGCATATTGATTGCCTCGGCTGCATCCACCTTTTGCCTGAAGATAAGACTTAATGAGAGATGGAGAGATCTGAAGGAGAGCAGAGGCATTTAGTGGAAAATAAAAGCACGGGAGTGATGGAGCTCCTTTCTGTATTGAAGTGACATGACAGGCAGGGAAACTGAGCCTTTTCCCTTTTCTGTCGTGATACATGACGGATAGACTCTGTTTCGAAAAACCACGCACCTGCAGTGATGAAAGTCCTGAAATAGCAAACGTGCGTTTTCTCCCCTATAAATAACATCCATGCATCGGTGCCGTGGGCCATGAGGGTGAGTCACGGCGCTGTGAGAACATCGTCTTCCCCTTCCTCACCCTTCTGCTGCCGGTTCCTCGCTTTCTTTCATCTGTCACTTTGAATCTGCTCCGTTGTTCCGCCTGTTGTCAAATGCGGTGGGAACAGTTTGATGTTGTCCAGGAGGCCAGAAGCCACGAGGTGCATTAATAAGAATTAAAGGCCGGCGCTTCACTTTTTACCTCCAGGACAGGTCTCTGCTGTTGTGTTCTCCGTGAGGCCGAGTGTCGGCTCTGAGATTGTGTGTCAGATGAAAGTCGAGTGTGTTCTTTAGAGAGAAGGAGCGATGAGCCACATTACTACTGAGAGTTAAACGCACTGCAATCTCGTAAAACGCGTGCAAATACACACGACACATGCAAATGAGGGGAATGTCTTCGTTAATTTGACAACTAAATACCCACAACACAATCAAATACTCAAAACAAAACCAAATACTCACAACAAACTAAATACCCACAACACAATCAAATACTCACAACACTCCCAAATGCTCCCAACACAATAAAATACCCACAACACAATCAAATACTCACTCTACAACCAAATGCTCACAACACAATCAAATACCCACAACAAAACCAAATGCTCACAACACAATCAAATACTCACAACAAAACCAAATACTCACAATAAAACTAAATACCCACAACACAATCAAATACTCACAACACGACCAAATGCTCCAAACACAATCAAATACTCACAACAAAACCAAATGCTCACAACAAAACTAAATACCCACAACACAATCAAATACTCACAACACGACCAAATGCTCCCAACACAATCAAATACCCACAACACAATCAAATACTCACAACAAAACCAAATGCTCACAACAAAACTAAATACCCACAACACAATCAAATACTCACTCTACTACCAAATGCTCCCAACACAATCAAATACTCATACTACAATTAAATATAACTCAACCAAATACCTACAACACAATCAAATACTCACTCTACAACCAAATGCTCCTAGCACAATCAAATATCAAATACTCACAACAAAACCAAATACTCACCACAAAACTAAATACCCACGACACAATCAAATACTCACAACAAAAACCAAATGCTCACAACAAAACTAAATACCCACAATCAAATACTCACTCTACAACCAGATGCTCCCAACACAATCAAATACTCATACTACAATTAAATACAACACAACCAAATACCTACAACACAATCAAATACTGCGATGAATGTGTGCGTGAATGGGTGAACTTGACTGGATCAGACTAGAAAAGCACTTTATATAAACAGTCTGTTACCATTTGCCATTGTGTCAATAAAGAATAACATAAAACAAAAGGTATTTTGGTCTGTTGCAGGATTTGGTGAGTGTTGGGTTCAGATTCCGTTCAGGTCTCAAGGACATGCTGTGATTCATGTTTCCGTACAGAAGTCAAATGCTCTTACACCGTTTTAGCATTCATCCATTGTTTTATTATTTGTTCTGCTTCTGGAGGGAAATCTGAACTGTGTTTTCCACGGGGTTATTGTCACTGGCGCTTCTAACCCACTTCAATTGATTGCAATTTTTGTTGGGGTGTTGGGCCTCATTGAGAGAAAATTGATATTGCGAGCGTGTTAGCGCTGTTGCTTATTTGCACATTGAACAGACACGAAGCGACATTAGCATTCATGTGAAGTCGTGTGTGGGTCCACAAGCCTTAATTCACATCCTCCTTTTAGCTTTGTTTATCTCCCCGGTTGGAAAATATCTCTGGGTTCATCGCAGCAGGTGGATATGACGCTGAAGAAAAACCACAACAGACCATTTGTAGCCATTACACTAAACCACTGAGGTTCGCGGAGCTGAGAGTGACACCACGGTTGCGTAATGATTCTCTGAGGGCTCATAGCGACGAGCGACCCCTTCTCCATTATGCATAGTCATTAAAAACCACACGTCATTTAAAAGTATTGATCACTGCAGCAGCTTTAAAACAGCTAGAGTGTTGTTGCCTGACTCATCAGCAGGTCACGACACCAGCCTTAGATACATCATTTTCAGTGTGTGAAGCCTTTTAAATCTGACCCCAAAGTCACTAATTCACTGTTCACCGCTCTATGTCCACTCTCTTGCTCAGTGGGAGACGGAGCAGCAGAGGAGTCTGGAGGAAAGAGGCCGTTTGCTGCTCTGCCTGCAGTTCCTCCCCCCGGCCTGTGAGGACGACCTGAAGGGTGAGGCCAAGGAGAGGGCTCGCGGCGGCCTGTGCGTGGGCGTCAAGCGCTGCGCCCACCTGGCAGCCATGGACGTCAACGGCTACTCGGACCCCTACGTCAAAACGTAAGGACGACGTGGCAGCGCTGGTTTGAAGCCGGGAGATTCACGTGCATCGTTTGTCTGTGATTGAATGAAAAACAAATCTTTTAGCAGCGATTCTATAGCACATGATTGCAAATGATGAATGCACAAACACGCACAGCTTGGACTGATAGGCTGTCAATTGCCAAATGACCTATCCAGCACCAGCCTCCCACCTACCTTAATACCTCTGTGTGTTCTCCGCTGGCCGCTGGCTCCTGTTGACCCCATGAATCACCTCATTGTCACCGCACATGAATGATATATGACTGGAGTTAACCCTTCGTGGGGGAACGGTGACAGGTGAGAGCGGCTTTCACAGAGGAAGCTGTTGTGAAATATGTCTTTCATTCATCAAGATAATGACGACTGGGCATGTTTGTGTGTGTGTGTGTGTGTGTGTGTGTGTGTGTGTGTGTGTGTGTGTGTGTGTGTGTGTGTGTGTGTGTGTGTGTGTGTGTGTGTGTGTGTGTGTGTGTGTGTGTGTGTGTGTGTGTGTGTGTGTGTGTGTGTGTGTGTGTGTGTGTGTGTGTGTGTGTGTGTGTGTGTGTGTGTGTGTGTGAGAGTGTGTTTATTGACAGCCTTCGAATGGGACTGAGAGGCAGTGACATGATGAAATGTTATGGCTGCACAGTATCATTGGGCATCACCAAGATTAAAAAAACAGAGCCTGCTGCTGTTGTTAGTGTTTTGTTGGTCCTCTGGAGTTTCATTTCTAACCAATTAAAGAAAAGCAATAGTGTGTGTGTGTGTGTCTCTGTGTGTGTGTCTCTGTGTGTGTGTGTGTGTGTGTGTGTCTCTGTGTGTGTGAGAATCGATATAGCTTTGGTAAGGTCAGGGTTACAACCCACTGCTCTGAATGAGTGCTATGAGGGGCATTGCAGATGGGGAGTGTTAAGTCACTTAGAATGTGCCTCATTTAAACCATAATTGATTAATTAAAGTCCTCACACAAGAGGAATAAGTAAATAAAATCATTACATCGGGGAAAGTTGAAAAGAGTTTTGTTTCTTATTTTAAAAAGCCTCCTCTTCCCGGCTGTTAAATAAATAAATCTGTGAAGTGTTAACACGGCAGTCCATGATAAACAATAGTCTAGGTCAGGGTTATGTTAAGGGTTTGATAATTAGGTGAGATGACTAAGGTTAGGGTGAAGACTTGGGAATTCATTATGCTAATGAGCTTTTGTTACCGAGACCTTTTCTAGCAGAAACACTGACCTTGTCCAGTGGACCTCATGGGGACCAGGGCCTGATCCTAATGAGGCAACACGTTATTTCTCAGGTCCTGGTTAAGGTTGGAGGTAAGATGTGAGTGATCGTTAGGGTAAGGTTAGGGTTGGGCATCAATTGGTCATATGGTTAAGGTTAGGGATAAGGTTTTTGATTCGGTTATCCATAACGAACTGAAGTCAATGCAGTGTCCTTTACGAGGACAGCTGCACAAATGAGCTTTGAACCACCTCCTCTTCCTCCGTGTGTCCTCCTGCGTGCTGATTCAGGCTCTGAGGTTGTCTCTAGAGCGAGGAAGACACTGTCTCCCACCGCAAACACATTAACACATGAAGACAGGCACATTCCCCGTCACTCTCCCTGCTTCCCTCACATGCAGCGAACCTACGCACGCATCCCCCACACGTCCACAGCGATACATCATGCACCTTGTTTTTCATTTCAGATGCGCGCTCGTATCTCTGCCCTTTGGCGGGAGCTTCTTCTCGGATGCTTTGTTGTGTCTGAGAGCGTGTGGGAACATACGCTCTCCAAGCTGTGGGTGGTGGGTGGAGAGCCAGCGCGGAGAGAGATTTCTTTGACACGCCGGCTTAAAAATATCTTGAGAATTCAATGACAGCTCACGAATAGGGGTGCGGAGCTTTTTCAATATGAGGAATCACGGATCAGTCCTCAGTTTCACAGATAACACAGATAAACATTCGAGGGAAGATAGTGATAGTTTGGGGAAGAAGAGGTTTTTTTTCCTGCTGAGACGTAGATGAGGATATTGACTCACAGTTTAAAATGAAGCTACATCCAGCAGGGTGGAAAAGGGTGAAAATGAAATAAGACTTTAAATAGCCAAGAATCAAGTCCTTTCAACCTCAATTAGAGTTTTTACACTTCTGGGAGTTACAGTTTTTATACAGGTGGTAATTTATAGATTAGTTTTTGGTTTTATTTAAGAAGAACAAGCTTGTTTTTCTCAATTTTTTCTTATAAAGATTTAACAGTGATGTCAAATTTCTCAGCTAACCTCCATGACAGAAAAGACAATAGGAAGTAGAAGTTATTCGCTTCCCTGCAGGGAATTAAAACTTGCATACCTTTCAGATTATTCATATTCTTATCACACCTTACCCTTTCTTAGTGCTCTGTTAATATGCAAATATTTGACAAAGGTGTCAAGATTCTACACAAAAAAAATCATTTTATTTATAGCGTCTGCGTTATATCCACATTCTAACTTCATGTCACGAACACACCAAGGTTGAACATGGACTTCACACCTCAGGAGAAGAGATGTTCCGGGGGGGAGGTTGTGAATGCACGTTAACACCTGACTGAGCATATTGATTCTCTGTATGTATCCGGCTCTATAGAGTCATGGCTGGTTCTTTCCTCTTGGCTTTGTGCTTTGCTTCTCCTTTCAGCGGAGCCCTGACTTCTGAATGATACCGACGGGTCTGATATATGATGGTAACACATTCCTCTGTCTCAGGTATCTCAAGCCCGACGTTCAGAAGAAATCCAAGCACAAAACCGCCGTCATAAAAAAGACTCTCAACCCAGAGTTTAATGAGGTATCTGGCCATGTTTGTGCACGTGTGTGTCTGTGGGAGCGAGAAGCACAATTGTTATAGTTGAATGTAAAGAGACAGCTCATTTAAGCTTGAAGTAGAGAGTCCTCAGGGACACTGCGCTGCATGCAAAGTTGAATGTAAGAGCTTGTTTAAGAGGACAGCCAATTACAGTTTGCATATTATTATCCGCTGCCTCATTAGTGAGTGTTCTAGAGGTTTGGAGAAGAAGAACAATTTGTAGGTGTGATCTCCTGACCTCAGTTCTTCCCCTTTCCCCTCATTGTCTCCCCCCAGGAGTTCTTCTATGAGATCTCCTTCTCAGAGCTGGCCACCAAGACGCTGGAGGTCACGGTGTGGGACTACGATCTGGGAAAGTCCAACGACTTCATCGGTGAGTGGACAGCATAATGTGGATCGCTTCCTGCTGCTGGTTTTTGGAACACTCGCCAGTTTGGCCGGCTAACATGGCGGATGTTGATTAAGATATTTAAAGATGTCCTCTCTTGCTAACAATCATCCGAGTGCAGCCCTGTCGGTAATTTGCACGGTTCAGTTGCCAAAAGAGTGTTTGGCTGAAAATGAGCTTCGTACTAAACTCGGTCTACGAGTGGGAGAGAGTTATTTCTGGGTTTGTCTTCAACCGGAGAAAATCTGTTGTCAACTGAAATCAAATTTACTTTTCAAGCAATTGATTTGTTCACGGGGAAGAAACACTGAGTGCGCTCAACCCCGGCAGCCTCGTTAATTCATTTAAAAACAAATTTACAAAAAAATAAATAAGAAATGATCCTGGTCATCCGTCTAGTAGTTTAACAACAGACAAACAAAAACACAAACAAACTAATCGACAACGGAGACGAGAGCCGAACCTCCTTGGCCGAGATAAACATATTCATAGACTTTTTCAGTTACTTTTTTAAAACTTTTATTCACTTGCTACTTCTTGATCAAACATATTCATCGTATGTTTACGTTGACTGATTTCATTTTCTGGTCTCTTCCCTTGTCAGGGGGTGTGTCCTTGGGCTGTCACTCGCAGGGAGAGACTCTGCAGCACTGGATAGAATGTCTGAAAAACAAGGGCACGAAGGTGGAGCGCTGGCACACGCTGACCAACGAGCTGCCGGGATCCACGGTGCAGGAATGAACTGAGCCTCCTGCACCCCCCCCCCGACACCGAGGAGACCACCGGAAGACGAGAGAGACGTTTCATCGCATGCTCCGAGGACTTTCTGCATGACTGTGACGGATTCATATCCTACTTTCTCTGTGTCATAAAACGAGTTCATAATTCACAACAGCATCATCCCAAAGGGTTCCATTCAGAGAATCAATGCTCTAATCGTGGAGCTAAATAGACCTGATTCAAATCGGGGGGGGGGGGGAGACCGTCCCTGCCACAAGGCCTCCGAGAGGGAGAATATTCATAATCATATTCATGGGGATCCATGTCCCTTTTGTGCATTTTGTGTTCATCTACATGCCCCTTGCGCACTGCGCCAAGCTGGTCAGATTTCAATCACAGAGAAAATTGAAATCGTGAAAAAGCCAAACGAGACAGAAAGTTGAATCATCCCACGGTTCGCCTCTCGTGTCAGGTTCTCTGGCTCCTCCTGAATTTGGCCTGTTGCTCTCATCCACCGCTGACGTTTAACCGGCTCCATCTTGGCTCCATTCCTGTCTCACGGCACACATACCTCTCCCTTGCAATAATGTATTTGCCTAAATGCTTCCGAAGATTTCCAAGTGGTCTTACTACTGTTTTGTATCTATGGATCTGATTGGGCGTTGGATTGCCTGCACACAGCACAACCTAATAAGATAATTGGTTCTTCCATGTTGATGGTCTGTGTCCAGTATGTTTGCATGTTTTGGTGTTGACGGAACAAACTTAAAGACGAATATGTGGCGGACTCCGCTGCAGGACGATGTGTTCATCATGGTGTCGTGACCCTGCTGAGGTGTGTGGCTCTGATCAACTCCAGACGATGTTGGTTCCACTCACGGTTGTTTCGATGTGTTTTCTTATTGATGACAAGCTGATGTTTACCTACTTTTTATTTATGAGGAGGAGGACGGTGGTGTAATAAAGAGGAGAAGTTTCAGAGCAGGCTGTTGTGCGTGCTCGTCGTACTCTGACTCTCTGACTCTCCATCGCTGCTGCTTCACTCTGGTTTACAGGTTTTATTTGTACACACGCTGCCGTGGTCCATGAGGCATGCTGAAGAAACCAGTGGTGTTCATATGTAAATAGATATTGTGACGTCTGGATGTTTGTCCTCTGGAACATAAAGTGTGCGCATGGTTCGTTTTCTTTTTCATAAAAACATTCTTATTGATTTACTGCGTAAATCCCTGAGCTTCTATTCCATTTCTTCATTGTTCCTCAGTGTCTTCTTTGAATCTCTAATGTTCATGCAAAGTTTACAGGTGGCCCAGTAAAGACAGCGCTGCCACCTAGTGTCCAGGATCTGTAATTGCAGCTTCTCCTCTGAGTTATATGAGCCGAATGGATCTAGGGGTCGACTCATGGGAAGACAGAGATGAAAGAAAATCCCCCCCAAAACCTTGAGGGGTGTAATTTGATGTGATTTGAACACTTAGTTTTTGATATTTGAATATCACTTAATTTATAACATGTCTTTGTTTTACCTTTAGATTTATTATTTCTGAAATAATGATTGAGTTTTTCTCTATCTACCATTTAAGCTGTGGTATTTAAAAACTGGATGTTTGTGAAGGTTCGATGCAAAAAATACAAATTTTACCATATTTAAACTTTAGTTAAACTTCAAGTCAAATCATGACTCAATTCGCCCAAATTAGATAATTTAAGATGAAACCAAAGATAAGGACGGTTTGAGCTTTAATAAGTTTTATAATGGGCACAGGGACATAGGGACCATGATTATTAAAAAACAGAATCTGTTAATTAAAAAGCCCAGCCCAAGAATTAGGATTAGGGTTGGAGCTAGGATTAGGGTTAGTTCTTAGTAAACTTCAACTATGTTCTAGGTAGATTTACTGGTATATAGCCTATTAACTATTTACCTTGGAGTCAAGATGTTGATTATTATCTTTACATCATCTTTGCTTTTACCATTTGAAGGGGAAGGTCAGTATCAGGTCACAGGAGGTGTTTGGTCAAATTGCTTCCTGAGTATTCAGGGATGGACGGTCATTCCCTGAGGGTCAAACCAAGCTGACGTCTCTGACTCACCTGCAGCGTCTTACTGTCGGGACTGAGGCTCAGTTTAGATTGAAAAGAGGTGTCACAACAACAACAACAACAACAACAGAAGCTCATTGCAGCTGCACAGTTTCTGATTATTCTGCATTTTCTCCGGTATCCTGAGAGGGAAAGAAGCTTCGTGGGAAATCAGAGACGGCTCCTTGTGTTTCATCTTAGTCACTGTTTGTTCTCCCTGAGCTCAAACATCAGACCCTGTGGGGGATCTGTCCTCCACAGATCCTCTCAACAAGGAAAACACAAACAAAGAAAAGTTTGTTTATTCCTGCAGAGTTAAGTCAAAGTCAAATATCATGTATTGAGCATTATTTTATACACATATCCCCCAATTTTAGCCCGACATTTGAACGATGACAGTATCCACCCCTGGCTCCTGCAGTACCATCAGAGGCCTTAGCTGGCACATACACCAAACCTTTCATCACACAGCCTGCAGAGATGCTTGATGTCCTACTAGTCTGAGCAGAAGCCTTCAGGGACAATCAGTCCCCCCATCGTCCTCTTCATGAGATGTTGGACGTGTGTGACCCACGCCTCACTGCAGAGCTTCTGCAGATCGTGACACTTGTCCAGTTGTCTCAGCGTCAACACGTTCACTAATACTCATGGCTGGTTGTGACTTTGTGTCTCGGCTTCGCAGCCCGAGGCGGAAGGATCCGCTGACTCCATGTTTCTCTGTGATGGTTCATGATTCAAGAACTTTAGTACCACTGTTAAAGCACAATGAAATAACAATATCGTCTGTTGGATTCTTGACTCAGGTTTGTCAGGGTATAAATGCAAGTTATTGAAGATTAATGAGTCATTACTGTCATTCGTACAGTAAACAGGCATCACACTGTACATTGAAGTTCTTACTTTGCAGCTCCTTCATTGAAACATGAATGAACCCGGAAATAAGACATAGAACTTGCAAGATTTCTGCTGGATTGGTAAGAAACAGCTGTCGACGTAAATGCAGCAATATAACAAATTTACACACAGCCAAGTTAAAGCTACATAATGGCTTTAAAATATATCTACAAGAATGCTTTTAGTAATAATTTCAAACAGGCACCTACAGAGTCGAGTATAAACAAAAAATGAAAAACAAGGACCCAACAAGCTGTATTGTGACTCATGTGAAGATATTCAGAAGCTGTAAATCTGTTTAAGCCTTAATAATTCCACAGGTAGCAAAGGTAGAGATTGTAAAGTTGAGGTCACACTTCTTACCTGTGGTTCAACACAGATACATAAATAAAACATTGCAATAGTGCAGGTCCATGTGTAATAAAAGTATGAAAAAAAAGATTATCTTTTATTCTATGAAGCTGCAGGAAGGATCCAATCTGAGATTACTGTGAAAAATGAGAAAAATGAGAGCGGACACTTGAGGACGGAACACATTCATTTTGAAAAACGATCCTGTGACGATAAAGACATTTAATTAAAAAGAAACGTCAGATGATACAATAACATGAAACGTGTGAGAACTCATCAGGGTTATAATCACTTTAACAATACGATGATGTTTTAATAATCCTGAGAGGTTAAATTAAATGTCACTCATTCCTGCACAAGGGCCCAATCTAGACATTAAAATAACCTTTAACAGAATAAAATAGTTATTTTCACTCAGGGAGGATTAACCTGAAACCCTGTGGTTTAGCAGATTTCTGTGAAACCACAAACATTTATTTAAACCAGGGATGAGCGCCATCATTAGTGCTGATTGATGAAAACATATAAAGGAGGAGAATGAGAGCTACGAGGAGAATACTACGTCATCAAATAATATATTATTTGTATCAGTAACTACCACCTGGCCGCCTGGTTTCCTGGAAGGCTATTGATTCCTGGAAATGTTGGATTTTAGAGGAAATTTAATCTTTTTAGTTCTGCCCACGTTATTGAGCGAATGCTGGTTTCTCCTTTAAAAAACACAAATATTCAGTGAAACTCAACTAATCTTAGCAAAAAATCTGTGAAAACATAAAAAAGTAAGTGGTTGCAGTACTGTCACCTAGAGCCTGCACTGTGATGGTGCAGGTTGCTGCTGACTTCAGTAATAATGGGACAAATAACAGCCTGAAGGCCCATCATGTTTTAATTAACATATATGCGTGGATGTTGGAAATGTTCTCAATTATAATTCAATTAACTCATTACATCCTGTATCCCTTATTGTGATAGATAGATAGATAGATAGATAGATAGATAGATAGATAGATATACAGATAGATAGACAGATAGACAGATTGATAGATAGACAGATAGATAGATAGATAGATAGATATACAGATAGATAGACAGATAGACAGATTGATAGATATACAGATAGATAGATAGATAGATAGATGTTTAGATGATAGTTGATGAACACAAGGCAGCTGTTACTGCAGTGTAAATAATTGTTGTTAAAGTAAGTAAAACTCTGAGTCTTTGATGTGAAAACATCCATATGTCATAAATTATTAAAAGAATATATATATTGTTTTACTTTTAAAGGTTAAAAAACAGCTAAGCCCCAGACCAGCCATCGCAGCGTGACTTCACTCTCATAACGATTACTCTGGCTGATTAATAGAACAGCATGGCCACAGGTCAGTGTACTGTATCTCATTACGCTGTCGCCTCCTGTGGACCGACAGCTTGATCGTGATGCGTTCAAACGCTGCCAAGTTGCCTCACAGCCTCAGTGTTTGTTTGACCCAGCTGGATAATCCCCGACCCACTTCCTGCAGCTGGACGTGGCCCCTGTCTGGTGCTGGGATCCCTCTGGGAGCTGAGTATACCTGCTGTTAATTAGCTGAGTACAAACAGAAATAACTTCCAGCTGTCAGACACAGGAATGGGTTGTATTCCGATGCTGTGATTTCTGCTAATTGAGGGTTTTTTTTCTGGAAACACAATAATAAACGAGACGTTTGTAGTTTTTCTTGCTATGTGGGACTTAAATCATCTTTTATATAATAAATGTTTGTGTTCAGTGTTTTTCTTGGTTTATATAAATTACCTCTTTGTGCTGTGATGCCAAAATTGCTGCAGCTCATGGTTTTGACCTCCGCCAAGGTTAACTTTTCATCTGCGTTGTTTTCAGAACGGTTTAAAAATAAATACATGTGATTGCTTGGTGGTGTTTGACTAAAAAAAGAACTTGTAAAATGTTGGTGCGGATCCAGGAATTGGTTTTCTGTTATCTAACTATTTGCCAGAGGGCAACTCTCAACTTTTCCTTGGTTTCTTAGAGAATAACTGCAGGATCTGGATAAAAACAAACCTGACATGTTAAGGTGACTGGTATTTATGAGTGTTGGCAATTTGGTGCAGATCAAAACAAAAATCCAGATCTAGTGAGTTTAAATGTGGTCTGATGCTGGGCCTTGGAGAAGATGTGTGTTATACTGAGTATTGAATAAACAGAAATACAAAGATATTCAAGTCACTGATTATCTAGAACTTTTTTACCCAATCTCTCAGGTATAAATACTCATAGCTGTTAAGCTGAGCAGCTGATAACTTCTTTTTGGGTTTAAAAATAACCTCTGAGAATATGAGAGATATTTTTGCTTTGAATATGTTGAAGTCATCTGAGGTTTTAATTCTCATCCAGAGCTTTTCATTGGCTCAGGGGCCGCTCCTCTCAGTAGTTAAGTCTTCCCGTCGACAGCAGGTGCTCTCATGCAGCTTATACACCGTCACAGTACGGAGAACTATATTAATACTTTCTCTTTTTTTTGGTTCCTCTCATCAGATTAATTGCAAAACACAATCTCACTTTAGTGGCTAATCTCTCTGGATATCACTCATTTTTTTGACTTTTCATTTCATTTAATCAACACCGCCGCTGCTCTTCACCTCCTCAAAACCACACTGACAACATGTTCCATGCATTGTGTCTTTATTATGAATGTGCTGCAGAAGTATAATATTCCAAGTGCCAGCTTTATCTCTGCAGGTCTTTCAGTTTCTATCGTCGTACATGAATAGAAATCCACAACATGCCAGTAACCACAAAGATTATATTAGCCCGGTGGCAGCGCCTGTGCCTACGTAACTACTTAATGCTAACTCATACCAACTAGAGAATTATCACAATATTGAGATTAATATCTGCAGAATACATTGACTGTTGATTATAATTAAATTTTACATATTAAATAGAAACAGAGGGAGAAAAAAGAAAGAAAATTATCTGCAGGTCTGAACCTCTCTGTACTTTATTCCAGATCCAGGATACGGTAAATAAAGAAGGAGTTTTATCTATCGTCAATGAAACTCGTTTGTTTTGGTTGAGAAACAGAGATTAGAGGTCATAACACACAGGAAATGTAATAATATCCATAATAAACCAGATGTAAACATTAGTTCTATCACAGCAACTGTGCATCATCCGACAATATTACAAACAAACAGGGCATAGATAGTTAAGTGTTAATCAAATTCAACAGTTTTCATGGTTTTTAATGGGAGAAACAAGTGCCACCGATCTGTGGCTGCAGATTGAGCCTCAACCCTTCCTGCAATCACGAGCTATTAAATTTGTTTAACCAAATCGTGATGTTCCCATTCGCACATAACCCTCCCACCGTCTGTCAACACACACACGGCACTGAGGAGCGTCACGTTACAAATCTTCCTTGGTTTCAAAGTGATCGCTTACAAAAACATTATCAAAAAAGATAGGTTCGAGATGACGCAGCGGAATTGGCTTCACTGTAAAATGAGTCTCCTGCTACAGTGGGGTTTTTCAATCAGGTGGACGTGTAGCCGCTCTCAGGTCACAGTGCTCAGTGGTGTCGAGTGATTATACAGTAAAGTCGCAGCCGAGTGGAAACGCCCTCTACAACAACAGTTCTACGATCAGAGTTGAGAAACTTTTCCCACTAAATTCCTTTTTGGCACATGTTTTCCTCGCAGTGGCGACTGTGCATTCTGTGCAAGACTTCCCATAATCCCTTTCCTTTTTCAGCAGCCATAGCTAGTCCTTGGTAAGCCTCTCTTTCATCCTCCTCGTCTCCCCCCCCCCCCGTACACTCTCTTCTCAAACACATGATGTATGGCAGGAGTCAGGAGAAGGAGACCGGGGAGGAGACGGCGAACGATGATTGAAAGTGTTTCTTCTCCGGGAAGGAAAAAGGATGAATCTCTGCTCCGTGACACAAATCCAGGAGCCTCTCCGCGGGTCGGAGGGGGGATTTAGCGGCGAGCTGGAACTGTGTTGTCGGAACGGTGAAGGATGGATTTGGCGGACATTTTGTGGGGGACTTGCATGAGGCGTCGCTTCCTGTTTCATGTCGTGTTACCAGCTCCACTGGTTTTATCGTCCCACTGGTTTGAGTCAGTTCTGCGGACGGCGAAGAGTTTGTGTCTTTCTAGAGAATCGTTCTGAACGTGTTGGCGTGAATAAGAAGGGGCCGATTAGTCTGACTGCCCTTCTCCATCTTACATCAGACACCCCCCCCCCCCCCCAAACTCAATGCAGCAGCATTTGCATATGTCATTTTCTTCCGTTGGCGAAAAAGGACCTCTATAGATTACAGAAATATGAGTATATTGGGTGTATATTGGTCACACATCCAGGTAATGACTAGGTGGTAAAGACGGTGGTGCAGGTGAGGGCCAGTCGGTCAGTTGTCCTATCCAGTTTCACCCTGGGATGAAACTCAGGTTTTCACATTTACTAAAAGAAGAAAAGGAAGTGTATTAGTTGCGGTAGAGCTGAATATTCTGCAACCTTATATGGACGTGTTCACTTTCACAGACCACAGAGGACAATTACATCACGAGAAAACAAGGGTTGTCGAGTCCCAGAGCCCTTCAAGTCAAGTTGTGCGTGCATTTGCTCTCAAGCTGATTAAGTTAATTGCTACATCTCTGGGCTTAATGAGACCCAACAGGCAGAAACTGTCCGTGGTCGAAAACATACAGATGAGGAGTCACCTCATCCTTCATAAACGAATATACTTAAATATCAAGTCATGCAAATACTCATTGTTTTCCACTAATAAGTAATAATCACTGATCTGTTATAAGAATCTTTTTATTCGCCAGGTACAATAAATGCATTTATTGGTCTTGTGCGAGTCGACAGGTCACATGGATACATACATCTTATACATGTGTTACAGTGACAACAGGGCTCCACATAGTGCACAAGCGAACAGATCGAGGCGCACAACAGAAAGCACAAATCACTCAACAGACACACACACACTGATCTGAGGCATGTGGTCAGTTACAGCCGGAGGCCGCCCTGGTATTACAGAGGAAGATTTAATAAAAATGAAGATCTGAGTCAGAGGCAAATGTGATTAATACGCTCTGATCTCTGTGGGGCGTTGACATGGTTCCTGCAGTGTGTTAGGACTGGTGCAGGCTTCACAGCTAGTGCAGTGTTGTGCAGACTTAGATGTGATAATATCAGAGAACACAGTCAGATTGTGCTAACGGAGCTAAATATAATGTCGGGATGGGATAAACAGTGACAGGGGCAGGTTTTGAAACCCAGATGATCAGCGACAGCAAATCTACTGCTGCAAATCTATCGAGGCAAACTTCAGAGGGGATATAGGAAGGATTGAGGGGAGAGAGTCGTCTGTGCACCACTACACAGAGGGTGAAAAGGTGTGGTTAGTGTTTAAAGGTCAGATTTGGGACACTCACTGGCCAGGTTGACAATGCAGGCGATGATGATGAACGTCCCTCCAACCAGTGAAACGATGGAGAGCATCTTGGCCACGCGGCCCAGGCGCACGGCACCGTCCAGGTTTCCCTGCTCCAGGCTGTTCTTGGCCTGAGGCAGAAGATCCAACCATCTGTTAGAACAGACTGCAGATCACAGAGTCCTACACAGCTACCAAACTGACTCTTACCATGATGGAGTAGACGAATCCCACGATGTTTATGGGCCAGACGGGGCAGAAGCAGGCCAGCACGGACAGCAGGAGGTAGTCCTTCACCTTGGTGCGGTCCAGGGGCGGGACGGTGGCGATGCTGGAGTGGCGAGAAATGGACGGCCTCGGGGAAAAGGCGGTGTAGCCGATGGAGCTGGCCCTGCTGCCCTTCCTGGTCTTGTTGTGATGGGGGTAAGAGGAGATGGAGTGTTGTCTTCTGGGAGGAGAGGAGATGACTGGAGAGGTGGTTTCTGCAGGAACTGGATGAATCCCATTACCTACACATGTGGGGGGGAAAGGACAGGCAGATGTTTGAAACGCTGGCAGAGGTGCGTGTGTGTGTAGATGTGTGTAGATGTGTGTAGATGTGTGTCCTTCTGTGCACTGGAATGTGACTCTCCCTGAGCGAGCTGACTCAGCAGCTGCATGACCCACCCGCCGCCTTATCAGGTCAAACGCAGTCACTTACTGTTCTGCAGTTTCTCGTTGATGACGATGACCAGCTCTCCTTTGGATTTGCTGCGGGGGGGCCGCGTGCTGGCCGGGCTGCTGCCGCCGTGGATGAGGGGTTCACCGATGGACAGCTGTGGGCAGGGCATGGAGAAGGAGACGGAGGCTTGGCTTGACTGAGAGGCGTCCTGGTCCAGCAGCGATGGTTGTTCCTCCCCGGACCACGCAGGAGATGGGAGCATGTTCACGGCCATGTTGACTGCTGGCAAAATGAAGCCTCTGTTTGTGGACCAGTCCTATTTGCGCTGCCTGTTTGTGACACGTGAGAATGAGAAAATGGTTTTAACCAACCTGCTCTGCCCCTTATGCTTAGGGTCTGTTTGAAAAGCGTGGGGGGGAGGATCACAAGAGAGGGAGGGTGGTGCATTTGGTGCTTTTTAAAAGGGGGGGAACTTCTAAAGGTTTATCCAAGATATACGTTTTATTTTATTGCCAACAAATAAATAAATGTGAAGATCAAATATTTCCACCACAGGTCATTCAAGTGCATTTTGCCTCTGGGTTTATTTACCTCACTCAATTGATCTCAAATAAACTAATGAGATCAATTAGTAGTTTTTGAGAAACCGGACAAATGTGTTATTTAAATTCCTGTAACGTGCACATCCTGTTCTTTGCACAAATAAATCAAGCTCAGATGATTTGATGGCTTCATTTCAACATAATCAATACAGGATCAATACTGTATTGATCAGTTAAAACAGAGTGGAAGACCTGCTTCAGATAATAAAGACCATAAATCCAATTGTTGTAGGTCTACTGGAACAAAAGACCATTTTTCAGAGGTATTAATAAAATGGTGTGGTATTTATTATTGATGTTGAAAGTGTCTGATATGAAATATTAAGCTGTTTGGTGTCATGTAGAAAGATAAGTTAGAAAGAACTACAGCCTCTTCTTGTCTGTTCAATACTGTTTGTCCTAAATTCAACCTAAAAGAGAATTAAAGCCGAGAGATGTGCTAAAGAGGAACCGCACACCACAATGAATTCTGGGATCCACTGGATACAGCTTGAAAGTGGTAATGGGAGCCAGTGGAAGTGCTCATTATTCTACATGTGGTCACTGGGACAGACAGATGTGATATCTCCGGTTCTGCTGCATCCACTCTGATCACGTTTCACACAATCCGTTGTGACAATATTACAGGAGTTCAATGCAGAATCAGATACTTTATCTTCTATTAGAGAACGCCAATTATTTCTAACTGCATTTAATAAAGAGTTGTACCAATTCATATACACTAGATAGGGACTATGGCCAAAGATTATATCAAGATATAGATAATTATCACGATAAAATATAATTTGTTTGCTCCTGGTTTTAAACTCTTCTTTATGAGCAAAGACATCAAAACATTGGTGGTGAATATAGCTGATCACATGACACCTCCTACAGTGTTTGCACGATGCCTAAGCAATAAATCTGTTTATTGAACCTTAGCAATTGATAAAAAGCCCTAATATAAACATTAGCATATACATACATGCATTTGCTTTTTTTGAAAATTGAAGGACGGGTGCACATGTTTTGTTTTGTCCACCCCCTCGAATCGATAATTTACACGCAGTCCCTGAAGACCCAGAGTCAACATCATCTTAATGAATCGCATGTTTCTCTCTTTGCTCAGTGCTCGTGCAGATAATCAGGCTGAAGGCAAACAGATGAAACGCTGTGGTTCACTGAGCTTCAGGCCCCGAGACGTGCGCGAGATATCAGGTGAGCCCAGAGAAGCGGGTCACGCCGACTCGGGCTCAGCACAAAGGCAGATGGGGGCAGGTTCCTTTAGAAAGCACACGGGCAGCCATGCTCTGCGTGCAGGTGTGTACATAGCGTTATTTCACCGTGTGTGTGCTCATGGCGGCCGCTTGTTGTGCACGGAACAAAAGGTGTAAAGGACGCGGAGGTAAAAAAAAAAAAAAAAACGAGCACAAAGGGAACATAGTGGAATGGAGGAGAAAGGGATGGAAGGATGATGGAGGGGGAGCGGGAGGGAGGCTGCTCATTAATTAGCCTCCTCCTCCTGCTGCTGCTTAGAATTCAGATGCAAGAAGGAACAAAAAAAACCACATGCACGTTGCATTGGATTCATGCAAAAAAAGCATGAATGCAAATCGATGACAGTCCTGGTGTGTTTCTCATTAATGCACAAGAGGATGAGGAGGAGGCTGCATAGATAAATCAAACTGACCTTTCTTTTATTAATCCAGTCGCTCCATCCCGGGCTCTGGCATCGTGCTGGCGTTCGTTTCAGGAGGAAGGAAGAACAGCATCAGACTCCACCGAGCATCTCAACATCCAGCAGACGTGCAGAGTTGTGTTGTTGTTGTGGTGCGTGTGAACGCTGGTGGAGCGTCTCGTTGCAGCGCAGTGTGTTGTTGGGATGGATGGATGAGCAGCCTCTTGGACGGCGGGGTGGATCTCAGGAGGTGTGTGTAATGAAAAGTGAAAACCAGGCAGACTACGTGCAGTGGGAGGGGCTGGAGGCAGGGGGCGCTAGATTGTGGTATAAATCCACCGATGCAGCTCCCAGAGTCTGTGATAACAAGGTGTCTCCTCCTGACAGAGGACAGGAGCCAAATCAGGTTTTCAAACTGGAAACGGGCAGCGCTGCCGCCGCAGAGGCTCACGGTTGATTCGTGAGCAGCGTGGAGGACATCTGACCACATGTGAAGGTGACCATCACATTGGTTCATCGTCACCAAGTAAACACACCAAACATTCAATGTCATGCCAGACGTTTATTAAAAAGCAGTGCGCCGCCAGCTGGCACACAGATGTAACTACAAAAACATAAGACAAAGAAAGTCATGACAAATAAAAACTTTTGTGAAAGGAATTATATACACTTGATGTGGGTTTTATTAAAACATTAAAATAAAAAAACTTAAAAATCACTTTCCCATGGCGCTCAGGATGTTCGCCTGAAAAGAAAGAAATGAACGTTAGCAACGAGTAAAACAAGATCATCCTCAAAGCAGCATAATGTGGTAAAGCTGGTCACAACCTCCAGGTCATTAGTATGAGGCAGAGTCATTAACCGTATTAGCATTTCTGAAAAGGAAATCTTAAATTCGTAACACTTTACAAATTAAGTTTGTTTAAATTAAATCAAATATGATTATCAATTTTTTTTTGGAAGTTGAAATACCCCTTTTTCTTTTACTATTAAATGTATCCTCAATACTGTTTTGCTAACATTTCTGACTCGCCAAACATAACAGTAAATTGGTGTCATTACGTGCAGTAATTTAGTCAAACCAGAGAGCTAGATGGAAAATCAGGCCATAGCTCAAAATCATTTCACTCGGGTTCCACTTACCTTCATGAAGGAAGAGAATCTCTTCTCGGTCATACCCTCAACTTTTACTAGATCTTCCAACTGCAAAACAGATGACAGAGGAGGTACATTAAAATCTCTAATCCCATCAATCACCTGAAGTTAGGAAAAGACAAGGTATTCTTGTGGCTCGAGTAACATTATACATCGGCCTAAGAGCAACATTTCAGTCTTCTGACCTTTAAGAAGTGGCCATGGATCTCCCTCCAGCCCAGGATGAGCTTTCCTTTCTTGTCACCGATCAGCTGCAGACCTTTCAGCTCCTTGAGGGAGCCGGAGTTAAGAACCTGCAGGATTTTTTGCCTGGAATGCTCCAGAACAGATGTATCCAGTTGGGACTCCCAACTAGTCTCCATTATATTCTCTTTACCACCTGGAAGCTGAGAAATAAAGTACAGACCAAGTAATTAGGACAACAATAGCCTGTACAGAGAATATACAGTACATGATAATAATTGATCGATTGATAAAATGTATTTGTCTGTATTGGCCTGAGGAGGATGTCTGTTTTGTAGCGTCAATTGTCAAAAAATGAACTGAAGCTTAAAGCATCAACTTCTATCTGTTGCTTGTGAATCTGCAGGAAAGGCTCAGACGCTGACCTCAACCTGGTCTGAAAGCTTCCTCTCTTTCTTCTTGACACAGACCGACTGCTTCTTGACGACCGCGAGTTGCTTTAGAGGTTGAAGCTGGGACACTGGTGGGGGGGGAACCACATCAGTAAATAATTAATTCAAGTAATCCCTTAATGAGGCAATATTCACAACATAGATGCACAACAATTTTCACATTGAAACTGTCAAATAATCCGCTGATGAAATAAAATCTAAATAGTGCATCGTCCATGTCCACACTGATCAGCTGAGGGGTGTAAAAAAAAGTATCCCTCCTCATCGTTATTTGATATCATATATGGCTCCTATAATGTCGACTGAGCTCTAATATCACATTGCAGCTCATTGGCTCCAGTTAGTCAACACAATAGAAGGAGTGAGTCACTACTCTTTGGGAGGCAGGAAAAATAAAGCTTTATCAAATAGGAAAGATTGTCATATTTAGCAATGATTTATCCATCGCTGTAATGTCCAACTGACCTTGTAGGGGTTGGACCACAGCCTGCTGCTTATTGGGTCTTGTAGCATTTGACGGTTTTCTTTGCAGAGGAGCTGAGGTGTTCTTAAAGGCTGGCTCCTGGTTGGCCGATTGACTCATCAGAAGGGCCTGGCTCTCGTACTTCTTCTGCTTCTCTTTGAGCTCCTGCAAAAACAACCGAGTGGTGAGGTTGGCTGTCAAACATCCAGGAAGAAGAGTTAAATCGATCCCTACAAAGACCTGACTGTATCAGCATTTGGTAAAATAGCAAACGGACGGAAAGTCTGACACTGATAAAGGCTGAACCAGAATGTCAACAAAATATTTATACTATGCAGAGTATTTACCTGGAACATTCGTGGAAGCAATATAAGTGATAAGTGTGTGTTTTCACCTGGATCTCCTTGCGAGACTGGGCCACATCATTAAGCATGCTGTTTCTGTCCTTGTCTTGGCAGCTCATCATCAACTTCTCCAGAGCTAATAATCTGTCCATCACCGATGGTTCTGACAAACTGGTGTAGACACATTAAAAGAAAGGTAGGGAGACCACAGGTTAGAGAGGTCATGTGCTTTCAAATGGAGTCAGAAGTCAAAAGGTCAACCAGGATGATCAAACAAACGTGGGCGAATATTCCAGCAAAGACAAGACTGGCACACGTGATAACATTCGACAATAAAGCAGAGCTCTGTTTTCAAGAAAGAGGGCGTTGCCTTCAGCTGTGACTAAAAACAGTGAGTGTGTTCACTCCAGTCAAACATCAGTTAACAAGTCGTATTAGCCGGGCAAATAATAAAAGAATCATTCTATGGGTGTGTGGTCTTTAACCTGTTCAAATGTGCAGAGGGCGATGAAGCATCCTGTTCGGTTTTCTTCTCCCCTTTCTGTTTCTTCTTCTGTGGCTCGGTGCCAGAACTTCCTGCCTCCTGGTCTCCTCTGGCCCGCTTCACTGGAGATGAAGGCAGAGGGGAAATTAGCAGTTTGGTATTCAGTGCACTCAAGCAAGTGTTGGTGAGGTTCTCCTGAGTGTAAAGCAATCTACATGATGGTACATGGGTTTGGGCTGCATTGCAGTGCTTGAATTAATGCCAAGAGAAAAGCATGACTGCATTTAAGAAAGTGATACTCTAAAACTGTAGAAACCAGAGGTGCAAATATTTAAAAAGTACTTCTATCTTGCTGAGAGACAGCCGGCTGTTTATTCCAAGCTATCGTCCTCTAGGATGTGACACTGGTGCCCCCTGTTGGCATTTAGGTCAAATTCTCAGAAGGAAAAGGTTTGTGCTCCTCTCACTCACCTGGCAACACGGGGACAGCAACAGTCTCCCGGGTGAAGGGCTTATTCACGATGAGCTTTGATTTGGCAGCAAAGTTTAGAGCACTAAATGTGTCAAAGTAGTATTTGTACTCCGGTGCAATATTTGTGATCATGACAGAGTGCGCGGAGCCACCCAAAGAGTCCTGTAGCAGCCGTGTTAGTTTACTGTCTCTGTACGGGACACGGACGGCAGTGCCAGAGTTCAGAGAATCCACCACTTTGCTCAGGGTGAAGAGAGACAGGTTGATGGCACCGCTCTCCTTCAGACGAATGCCCTGGTTGCCGGTGCGGCGGTTGTCCTCCGACCCAGCGAGGTCTACCAAGTACAGCTTGCCCGTCTGTTGTCTGTTGGGAAAGGCGCGCTGAGTCCGCACAACCTGGATTATGGAGAAAATTAAGATTTTAGAAAGGGCAACAGCAAAGTGGTCAGACAGAGGCTGGAGTAGAGGACAGAATTCCAAGGCTGAGAAGCAGCATAGATAGAAGTACAAATGTAAAAGTAGGATTTATGTTGGTTAAGAAGACACCAGACTGAATCCCTCTTAGAGTAGTCCCAGATGCTGCTAGCGGGAGCGTTGCAACAAACAGTTAATGTTAGCACCAGCTACCAAATCTTGGCCTACCGCACAAGGGCCACGCCCTGTTCAAGATGCTGTCCACAACAGACACAAGCACTGACCAGCTCAATAAACAAAACAGATCGTTGATCAGACTCAAAATCACACCTTGATGAGGAGAATAGCATGGCTGCGGCTGGAACGCTCGTTTAGTTTGGTAGAGGCTGTAGTCCGATTAAGTGTGGCAGGCACAAAAAGTTTGTCAAATTCTGAGAAGGAGGAGATCGTTGTGTGGGTGAGGCCGGGGATGAGGATGTTCTTGTCCTTGTCCTCTCTGATTGGCAGATCGTGGGAGCCTGGCGATAGAAGATCTAGAACCTGAGAGAATGAGACGGATGCAATGATGAACTGCACAGTGTCATAAAATTTTAATTTAAGCAACAAATGCTTATACATAGAGGATCAATAAAAAAGTATAAAAGCTACAAGTCCTTTTTCTTTTGTAGTTTAAATAGTAACTTTGTTACTCGTTAATATAAAAAGGTAATTTATCAGTGCTTACTTTTAATGCTATAACAAATGACTATCCATCTCTGACACCGGGTCACACTATGCTGTTTGTTAACCAGCCAATAATTCATACCTTCTCGTTGTAAATTTCCAAATAAGACATGCCAATGCTGTAGTCCCATCCCTCATCTTCATCCTTTGCTTTCACCAGATTGAAGATCTCGCGAACGGCTCTGGGGATCATGCCTGGCTGAGCTGAGCTGCCCAACATGGTGTGTGTCTTACCTGAGAGGTAGCAGAAAATAAACCATGTAAGATAGTGTTGTGCCAAAATCTTCTATACATCTCCGCATAATTTTACCCATTGATCTATATTGTCCCCAATCCAGTCCTTTTATACCAGTTTAAATATTTCTCAGGCAGCAATACAACTCATAAGAAACAGTTGCTGGTGGTAGATTTCTTTCTGGCCCAATACAGTACAACTCTAAGAGAAAATAGAGTGTTGAGAGTGAGCTCAACACTGAAACTCTGCATTATAAATTAAACCAGGTAACACAGTAACTTTTATTCCACTTAAACCATTAAGAAAATGGGTAAACTGGCGGTGGAATAAAAAGCCATAAGGTGTAAATGTGCTCTTTAAACACCTGCTCCTGTTGGCCCATAGGCAAACACACTGGCATTCTGTCCATTGAGGGCGTGCGGTAGAACGGGCTTCACCGAGGAGAGGAAAACCTGCTGCTGGGTCGTCTGTTCCGAGTGAACCGCGTCAAAGCTGAAAACAAATCACACAGAACACGCTGTTGGAAAATATCAGGCCTATATATGAGATCAAACCAGTTGAGTTGCACTGGGAACACGTACTGGTATTTGACCGTCTCCGTGGCGTTCCTCCAGTTGGTAATCTCCAGGTTCTGGGAGTCCAGGCCCCTCACGCACGGCCCCTCGTTCTTATCGTCCTGCTTGCCCATGAAGGGTCGGAGACGGACCGCCACCCGAACCCTGGAGGTCTTCCTGCTCGCTCCATCTCCCGTCGCCACACGCTGAGCCATGTTGAACTAGTGAAAACAAAACCGCCTGGAGGAAAACAAGCAGAGAGTTAGACACGTAAGTACTCGTTGAGGAACTAGAGTTAAACAGTTCAAACATATTAAAGTAAGTTAGAATGAATCACTGGTCTGCAACAAACAATGCAAAGTGATAATACAAAGTTACGTGCACTTTATTTACCGATGGTCTCTTTTGGCTAACAGGCTAACTAAGATAGCGTCGTGTAACGCAAACGCCTCGGTCATTAGCCTAAAAGTTAGCGTTGCTGCTTCGTCAGATTCGTTACAAATGTAGCGTCAACACGTACCGATGTTGTGAGAGAACTCCTGCTTCAAAACCCTCTTCGTGAGTCTCCAAGTTCCACTTTGGGCGACATTGCGGACACCGACTTTTAACAATGGCGTCAAAGCGTCTCTAACGGAACACTTTTCAAAAGAGGAGCGCTGACACCGGAAGCGACTGCAGACCAATCAGAGGCCGACCTGACACTGGCGCCTATTTGACGTCGAGCCACATCGTTAATGGGACGTAATCGGGCGTCAAACGTCGCCGTGAACTTTATGGTTTATATTCACCATTTCATTTACGCTATTAACGTGCAGAGTGAAGCAAATAGTCCGCGTTTCAATTCCGTGCGATCGGAATTGATAAACGTCCGGGATTACGCGTTGCACAGGAACTGACGTCAGCGCAGATCTTCACCGCAGATGCTCGAAGTGCGCGTCGTTCACCCGCGCTCCCGACGGACCATCCCCATGATGTATAACTCAGCGGGAACGCGCGGCGCAGTCTCGCCGGACCGAGCGGACGGTCACGCAGTTGTTGGATCCAAAATGGCGCAATGTTTACGTCTATTCAGATCTGGTTCTTGTCCCTAACAGGTCTCATGGCGCGAGGCGGTGACTTTATCTCCCGGGAAAGTTAATCCGAAGACACCGTTTAACCGCCACGTCACTGATCCACGATAATCCGGTAATTGCACGCTCATACGTTGGCTTCATTGTATTTTGTGTTTAGGCCTGATGTTAGAAACCCTGTTAAATCTAAATGAGATAAAGATGATGTTTCATTCGTGTATCGTTAAGCACGTGTTGAACGTTTCACGCCCGGGATCCCTGTTAGCTAACTCCCTGAAAGACCCCGCTAACCCCGTGTGTTGATAAACAACCATGTGGTTATGAATCAGATCCCTGTGTGGGTGCAGGTCTCCAGGGGGCAGGATGCAGGCTGAGGCCGCGCACTCTTCACTGGCAGAGGGCATCGAGGCTCTGGGGGTGAAGGACACGGAAACACCTGCTGCAGAGGAGGAGAACAAACCGGAGCAACAAGACACAGAGCTGACAGCTGCCACAGAGGAGGAGGAGAAGGACCCTGCACCCAAAGAGGAAGATGGTAAATACTGAGAAACACATACTGAAAAACAGAGGGAGATTTAGTAGTAGGAAAGAGATCTTCTCTTTTTTTGGTCCAAGGGTAATGACAAGTCTGAAAGTACAAGATACAGATGCTCACTTCCTATTCTGATACCTGGACTTAATATCAGTCTCATACCAGTAAGACCAGTTAGACCAAAAAAGCTTCTATGACGTGTTTAAACAGCTTTATGCTACTAACCTCGTATGGAAGTGAAGCTGCCTCTCATTTTTGAACGGCCTGGGTCAAGTAAAGCCCTTTTGAAAGACAAATACATACAGAATTTATGTTGTAGAACTTCTTTTAGTATCTAGTTTCCCAGTCATGACCCAAAAGTAACACAGATAAATAAATCTAGGAATACACAACAAATGACTTCCTATAGCTGTAAAAGCGCAGCCAGCGTTTATGCCACAGAAGTCTGATATGATACGTGTCAACTTTGTACTTGTGGAACTTTCTACGTGACTTATTTCTCGAAAAATCTGTGAAAATGTAAAAAAAAATACCCATCTCACAATGCTATAGAAACTGGACTTGCACCAAAGTTTAATGGGTTCGTCTTTGGTCCATGTGCTATCCTCCCACCAAGTTTCATAGAAAAATGTTCTGCGGTTCAGATTGATTAATTTTCAAAGTGCAGGAAAGAACATGAGAGTAGAACTAAAATGAGATTTGATTTTTTTTTTTTGTCAGTTTGGAGAGTGTTTTATTGATTATACTTAGACTCAAAAGCTTTTTATTAAACTTCCTTGTTGCTGCTTCCTCAGATGGAGACATGGACGCAGCGGAGGGAGAGACGAACATGGACGAAGCCCAGACGGACTCAGGTGTGAACGGGGAGGAGGGGAAGCCGGCTGTTGAGGCGGAGGACGAGTGGGAGCTTGCTTACAGCGATGAGGAAATGGAGGACACCAAAAACTGGATGCCCCCTCCTGCCGAGATCAAAAGACTCTATGAGCTCCTCGCTAAAGGAGAGATGCTGGAATTAAACTTTTTACCCCTTCCGAGACGGCCCCCTACGCCTGAACGCACAGAGTCGCCGGAAATAGATGAGGAGGAGGATGAGGCGGCGAAGGGAAGGGAGAGGGAGGAGAGAGAGCACAGGTCAGTTTGACCATTTATCAATCATCTCTACTCAACTGTGTTTTTTGTGTAATGATAAAGGAGAAGGCTCATGACTTTCTGTTTTTTTTTCAGGCCTCTTACTCCGACTGAGTTTGACTTTGATGAGGAGCAGATGAAAGCGACTCCGAAAAACGCCTTCATCAACAGACGTAGAACACCAGGTGTGATAACCGTCCATGTTTGCACTCTTGAGCTGCTGAAGCTAAATCAACTACTTCTGAACTGTCTGTTTTCCTTAGTACTGACTTAAATGTTTTTCTTCCCTTCTAGGATCCTCAGCTCGCTCATCCGTAAAAAGGGAAGCTCGTCTGGACAAGGTGCTGTCTGACATGAAGCGCCACCGCAAGATCGAGGAGCACATAATGCGCACGGGCAGAGATCTCTTTAAGAGCGAGAAGAAGAAGGAGGAAGCCCTGTCTCCAAACAGCCAGAAGGAGCGAGAGAAGGAGAAGGAACGAGACAGCAACCCCAACACCATCTTCTCACCGAGACAGAGGAGATACTGAGGTATTAAGACAGATGAGGACTTGCCCAGAGGCTAACAAGGACACAATCTTTCCACGGTGTTTCTCAAAACTTGAATTTTTTAATGTAATGAGTTTTGTATGTTTTCTATGTGTGTTTTGTATAATGGCAATAAACATTTTAACCCTGGAATAACCCTGTTGTACTGTGGACCTTGATTTTAAAAAACTTCTGTAACAGCATATGGTCCTATCAGTATGTCATGTTATACACCCAACATCCTAAAATATTATGGATAAGATAACAAAGGTTGTATTCCTTACTAATGTGAAGGAAGTACCTTAAAAAATAAGGTAAATCACCTCGAACAATTGTGTAAGGAATTAAGTGCTTTCCACAATCGCTCTGTCGGCCTTATTATTATTATAGTGGCCTATAATTCTAACTCTGTTTGATTTGTAAAAACATTTTACTGCGAAAAAGAACTTTAAAAAGCTCCACCACACATTTTAATTCATCTGCTCTCTATATAATGTTCGTAATTTTCCTTTGAAATAATTGACATGTTAGAAACGAGGTAAAGCACTACAAAATATGCAATAATTACAATCAGTGTGCATGAAGGAACACTGGCATTAGAATCTGTCCCAGGCTCCATATTTGGGCATTTACAGTAAATTTCTTCTCCAGTGTCATGGCCCAGGATCCACTGAGCTGCATACTGTTTCCAACTGACTTGTAACCTGATATCCAGAAATATTGCAGTGAAACAGTCACAAATATTAATTCCTGCAATGGCTAGATATACCGAGAGGGTTTTTATAGATTCAAAACCTCTTCAAACAGGACAGATTCAAGTATCTGAGGAAACATTTTGTTTTGTATGTAAAGTAAAAATGTAAGGGCGAAACTTTTTGTTCTACCTGAAACGATATCAGCCATTGCTTAATAGTGTTCAGGTTTTAAAGGTAACAATGTAATTCTGAGCCCTCTACTGGCTCATGTTCACCATTGAATTGAGAAATGTCTGAAATAACAGACACATTCAAATACGTTCACAGTGATAAAGAAAACACTCGAGACAGGATCAGGACAGAGAAGTATATTTCAGCTAAGTTTGAGTAACAATACAGCCTCCATACAAGGCTCAGAAGCATAGAGTATAGTATGGATGCATAAATATGCATTCAAAACCACAAACCAAATAAATTAATAAATAAATACTTACAAATAAATAACGAGCATTTTTGTGGAATATACAGTACATCAGTTGAAATGTTTTTAGTATCGTCAAGAAGCATTATTGTATTAATTCATGGAACAGGGGGGAATGAATATTCTGTGTTCAACATGCCCACAGTTGTCCAGATGTTTTGGCACACGCTGCTCTTTCTTGATGGATTCGGAACTTTGATTTTGTTTTTCCTTGACCCACTTCCAGGACAGTGTAGCGGCTTTAAAACAAACATAAAATGATTTAAAAAAACAAGCCAGTTTGTTCATAGAAGGTTCATGGAACCAGTGGTTCAAATACACGGCTCAATGATCAGAGCAACTCATACAATGCTAATACGATTCATCGGCTTATTGATGGTTTACAAACAACAAATGAGCTACATCAACACTATTGGGCAGATCTGCTGCATGTCAATCACAAGGAAATGCTTCCCCGTGATCTCCCTTTCACTTTTGGTTCCCTTCAAACTGTGGCTTTGCAAGTCCCCAAACAAAACTATAAGTACTTCATGGATCCCGGTTTGAACTATTCAAGCTAATTGAATGGATTTTTTTTTTTAAATGACCATACTCCTTAAAACAGAAAATAAAAAAAAACCACAAGTGAATTCGGTTTAAAGTGACTGCTACCGTGCATCACTTCCCTGTATGCAGAAAAATACCAGTGATTGCAGTAAATGGAATGAAGTCATATCTACACGGAAACAAAGAAGCACTGGTGGAACTTTTTGGGGTCGTCTGTGTTACACTAGGCAGTAAAACTGTGAAATGATTGGTTTTAATGCTGAAATGTAAGTGTTTCTTCAAAAATGACAAATGAGGAGAAAAAGAAAACCAACATCGACTAATACTGACATGGAAATAAAGACAATTTTACATCGGCTATGTACACCTGCACGTTTTTGTGCTCGAGGGAAAAACCTCTTCCTAATAGTTAAGAGGATAAAAATAAATTAAAAAAAAAAAATTAACTGCAAACAATGGGGGGGAGGGGGGGGGGGATAAGGCAGCAGAATACAGTCTGGTGAGATTATCTCCCTTCTAAAGATGAGTCAGTCTGCAGGTCGGTTACATTTTGTTAGAGTGACAGTGACTACAGAGAGGATACAGATAATAAACACTAACAAGTCAAAATACTGCTGAGCCGGGATTTTTTTCCTCTTTTTTGAAGGTCTTCTTCATTACTAAACTGAATTAGGCCTTTCATCTACAGCAAATGTACTAACATACAATATTATACATTCCTATTTTCCTGCTCTTCCCATACTGTGAGGCAGAGAGGACTGAATTTGATCTACATGAGGGCAATAGCCATCAATGCTCGCTATACATCCAGGCAAATTCCTCTCAGGTCAGTGCATGTTCCTTTCTGTCACAGTGCCCGATGACATCTTTAAATACAGAGAGTGATAATACACCGTTGTTTCCTACAAACTGAGAAGCCGAAGTGCTTGAGGACCAGCAACCAAATCATTCAGCTGTCAGACTCTGCCTACTGGCCACAAAGACTTCAGCGATCTGTGACGCCATTGTCTGTAGCTTTCTTCATATTGCTACTTGTTTCAAGTCTCACGTTTCCCTCACAGCTTTCTTTCCTTTACAAACTCATTGGTACATTCGCCTTCCTTCCTTCCCTCCCCCCCTCCCCTCCACTCCACTCCACTCTTCTCAGTGAGTGGGCAGCTCGGGCTCTGTGGAGCGGGTGCTGTAGCCGTTAGCGGGCTGGGGCAGCGCGCTGCCGTCCGCCTGGCTCTCCTTTGGTGCGGTTGTAGTCGGGCGTGGTCTCTGAGAGCGGGAAGTGCCCATGAATAGTCGCAGGGCTCCCCTGCAAATCAGGGAGAACCAATAGAGCTGCGGGGCCATGAGCAGAGCAGCACCGAGGTTACAGTGCCATGGCACTTTGAAGGGAACCATGGGGAAGGGGATGGAGGCATACCTGGATACAAACATGGGAAAAGAGGATTACAGGACTGTAAAGACATGCTCCCAGTCTTATTTACATAATCCATATGATAGAGATCACGCGACCCCAGCTCAGCGAGAGAGCAGAACATGAGAAAACAGAGATGGAAAGAAAGACATACCTTCCATAGGCGTAGTAGAGGTAAGGGAAGAGGAGGACTCGACAGATGAAAAAAGTGATCAGCATTAGAGCCCCATTCACTTTGTGCAGGAGAGTGTGTTGCTGTTTGTACTGAGAGCGAAAAAACAGAGGGAGAGGTCGAGAGAGGGAGACAGAAAAGCAAGCAGAATAGTTTGTTGAAAGCTGACGATGTTAATCTTCTTTGCAATCGTTTTATTTTTAATACCTTAATCATTATAATTGTTTAATACTATCTGCACGGACAGGACAAGAGAGTACAGTATGCCATGCTGCTGTTTGGACACTGGTCGATTTCTAAAGGACGTAGCGGGACAGAGTGTGTGTGTGTCAGTGAAGCAGTCCTTTTTCGTTTTTACATTCTCCTTTGTTTAAATCAGATTACTTAACTTTTATCTTTAACTGTCAACCTGCTTCAGTGAGATAACACTGAGGACAAGCTCACCCGTGCTTCCTCCACTTAACTGGTGACAGAATAACATGGCATCTCATCGATACATGCACTATTGTTCGTGTTACCTCCACCAAGGCGGTTATGTTTTCAGTCTTCTGTTTGTTTGATGCTTTGTTGTTTGGAAGCAAGATTACACAAAAACAACTGAACGGTTCACAATGAAGTTGGAAGGATGTGGTACGGGTCAGGGTAGAATCCATAAAATGTTGTTGCAAAGCCGTTTAAATGTTTGCTCCAGGATTTCTTTTCTTTCTTTCACATTGTGAGATATTCCAGAGAATAATTCCTGGATTTTGATGGGAAAAAATAGGCACATTCTCTATAATAATCTGCAATTTGGTGCAGCTTGATTGAAATGAAGAGGACTATGCAGCCTTGGCGGAGGTATGCGCGACATTCTAGACATTTGTCGTTTTTTATTCTATTGCTAAAACAGCTCTGAGACCAATGGTATTTATCAAACGACAACATGCACTTTTGTCAGGGATGGGAGGGCCAGGGTGCTCAGTGACGGAGGGTAAAAGGGCAAGCGGAATGCAGTGTAAGTACTAGGGGTATATTCAGAGGCTAACAGCTGTAGGAGCCTCCGATGGGTGACGAGCAGAAAGCCGTGGTGGGAACAAACTTCATACATACTCTGAGACACTGAACGCATACCCACACAAGCCTCACACACACACACAGGTGGATGCAGCTCCTAGGATGTGTATTCACAAAAGCTGTGTTGATGATGAATGCGTGATGTGCCTGACAGGAGCCGATGGGCGTGAAAAAGGTGCATGCTGGGAGTGTGACCGAAAAATATAATCTCCATTGAATGAAAAAGAGAGGAAAGATCCGGACAGTGAAGAGGAGCTTTAATGTGAGACATGCAACAAGGATCAAAACTTCTGTGAGGGTAAACAAGGAACTTACCTGGATGAGTATTTTTCCTAAGCAGACAGACGGAGTGCTGAGCTCAGCCATGAACAATATACCCTGGAAATAATCTCCCTTTCCTTGTCGCCAAAACTAGAAATCGAAAATGAGATTGATTAATACTTGGTGCAATTACAGATGTGTCCTTTGTGGACTTTCTGCAATAAACACACATCTCTTCAGAAATATATACCTGGGGCTCGCAGGACAAAAAACTGCCCTCCCCCAGTGTATTTGACTTGCAGTGCAGTTGTAAAGAAGTTTGTCCTCATCAAAGATTCTCTTTCATCAACAACACTCCTCAGTCTACCATTATTATTATCATTTGACATTTTCTTCTTTTTCTGGGTGCACCTGCCTCCCACACAGTTCTCTCTATAGTGATGTCAACGAATTCCAATTAAAGCTTAGCACTTACACATGATATCTATTGTTTTATTTCAAATTGAATGTGCTGAAGCTCAGTGGCTGAGGAACTGGACGCTAACATTGCAGGAATCGCTGCTGAACATAAAGAGCAATGTGTGACAGTTACCACAGAGACGGGGAAGCAGACGGTGACCATGACAACATGGTGCAGCACCATGAGGAACTCGCGACGCAGGTAGCTGGTCAGTGCTGAGCTCATTTGCTGGGGTGCAGCCGAGGCCTCCTCGTGCCCTTTGACCCGTAGCTTGTACCAGTAGCACATGAACATTGCGTAGATGTCGTACACAAAGTAGGGAACGGCGAACATGATGTAAGAGCTGGTCAGCCAATGCCTGTGTTGAGAGGGAGAGAAAGTGACTTTTACAAACACGGAAAATTAAAGGATGAACAGAGCAAGAGCAGAGCTTTTCTAACACCATCTTAGCCTGTTACTTTGGTAACTACACAGTTTGACTTTTTTCATAATAACAGTATTAATTAATTAATAATAGTGCAGTTATTGCTCTCAATACAGACCAACTTCTTCCCTCCAGAATCTAAGCAACTCTCCATGGAAGAGATTTCATCTGAATCCACAATGATTTCAAGTGATAAAATGCTTTGGGCATTTCTTTTGAGCAGAGAAAACTTAAGGAATTGCTTTAGTAAAACTATTTATACACTTTTATGCTACTCTCTGACAAGATATTGATGTAAATTGTTTATATAAAGCACACTTCAAGTACATTGGTACATTTTGCACATTACAAGACTTGGTAGGCTGACTGTATGTGATTGAATATTTTCTGATAAAACGGTTTTGTCTCACTGGTCCTCGATGATGTCCCCGCAGGAGGAAGCAATGATGTAGCCAGCTGAGGAAGCCATGACTGCCTGGACTGACGACACCAACCTTGGAACAGAGAATAGAAAATAAACATAATGCTTTTCTCAAGGGTTTCAGATTGTCTACTCAAACCTAGTTAGCCCTGTCACAATTAAGCTGAAACAATGCAGCTGAAAGCATAACTGCAGCCAGAACAACTAGACACACTGGATATAAACGTTAGTCTCAACAACTTGGATGGAGTTGCATGGAAGTACTTGAATTTTGAGCAATATCTTGAGTGCTGGGTATCTATGTGATATATCTGCAGCCATCAGGCACTTCAATGCAAGTCTCAAAGAAAACAAAAAAAGTATAAGAGGGCCTCACCTGGCCGACACAATGACTGCATCTCCTTCGCTCCATCTGAGCGCTGGGATGGACTTGAGACATTGTTTGGACAGAAGGAAAAGACCTGGAAAGAACACAGACCCAGCAGCTAGGATGGTCAGCATGGTCCCCGGTGATCCGTCCGAGAGGCAAAAAGTTCAGCAGGCAATCTGGTCCTTGAGATCCGTGGCTCTTTTCCCCCCTCTCTCTGAAAGACACAACACATCAGACAGTGGAGAGACGGTTCATATCGATCTCACTGGCAGCAACTCCCACATCTATGCATTTGCTAAGATAACAGACAAAGCACAGTATCAAAGTCCAACATGTGTCTCAATATACAAGTCTAGCCTCACTGCCCTACGGTTTGCCATAAGCACAACGAGATAACGTGCATAGAACAGACACTTGGGAATACATTTTCAAATTTTTTGATAAATAAAAAAAGGTGAAAGAAGTGAGTTAAAGGAATAGAAAGCCTGAGTTCATGGGACAGAAGGTCCTGTTGTGCAACACCCTGCCCCTGCACATGTGATGACCCAGTGAGCCTTAATCACAGTTATTCCCGGGGCAGCCATGTGCTTGTTCCATGCAGGTTTGCACTTTGCTTACAATGGACTAGCTGACTCGTTAAAAAGTTGAAGTCCATTAGCAAGAATACGCACTGCGCCCCCCCCCCGCACGTCGAAAATATCGACCCAGACCCGGGCTGCTGGTGCTCCGGGTCCATGTTGACCGAGGTGCCTGAATCTATCCGCCTGTAAAACACTTAAGATCCACAAGTTTGTGCAGATGAGCAAAGTGACACCCGCTCGATGTTCAACTCAACTATTCTGGTTTTGACCTGACACAACGTGGACGTTAGCACGAGCAGCTAATGGACTCCATCTGAAGTGGAAGATCACACATGTCAAAACCTCCCCGGCTGCCAAATGACTTAGCTCCACTGTCCGTTTTCCATCAAAAACACACCAGCTAGTTACGCTAACAACAACAACACCACCACCACCACCGGGCAGCTACAGGTAACATGTGATGTTGCTGCCAACCTGTTAGCCACAAACAAGTCGGTGTGTGTATTTAACGTCGGAAGACGACCATGCTAACATGACATGTCCTCCCCGACCCTCGGCGAGCATGACCCCACCGTATGAATCACTGCTAACAATGACGCTAGGTCCGTTAGCTCGCGTTAGCATCTCGCAGCCGCAGCTTCAGTGAGCAACCATTTCGTTTAGAGCCCATCCAACAAACCGGAGAAAGCATCATGGTGAAGAAGAGAGAACTCAGATCAAACCCGAATGTAGACCCCCCGTGGGTTGAGCCAAGTACACGAAAAGGCCACGGTGCCGCTAATCTGTCTTGTTAGCTTGTTATTTGTTTGTAGCCGTTAGCCGGCGCTAGCGGCTGATCCCCATGCACGCCAAATCACTGCTAGCTAGCTAGCTGGCTAACGGACTTCTGGGGGCACACATGTTTTCTAAATAAATGGAGAAACGGATTGAAGCATCATTTACTTGGAGACTCTGCGGAGTCCGTTCAGCGGCCAGTCGATGCTCGGGTCCTGCGGAAAGCGTCTAGAGGTGTCCCGGGGGTCTCCGCCTCGACGATCCGCATGTTTATGCGGCCACTTCGATGTCTGAAGGGTAGCAGCAGCGAGCTAACGTTAGCTTGCAGCAACTTAGATCGAAATCTACGCGAGGGCAGCTCACTGGGAGCATTGGACACTTCCCTGCGATGTGGCCGGCTCAAGCGAAGCGGCGAGTTAACACGCGGCCAAAGCAACGGGAGGGAAACGGCTGTGAGACGGTGCGATCCGTGGGTGTCCGAGGCGGCGACGTTAGCTGATCCCAGCCGCTATGTCATCGCATCAGCAGAGAGCAGATCCGCCGCTGCCTCCTCACATATGCAACGTTGACTCAACAGTATGGAAGGATGCTGCTGCTGCGCCAGCTCCAGGTCCCACTGCTCCCACCGCTCCACAGCAGCAGCTCCAGTCTAACGAGGAACCTGCACCACCCACTGCTTTGCATTAAATTGGTTTTCTATTTGTTGCGATTTTCTGATGAATGGAGGATTTAGTTTTATTCCCTTTCACTCAGTATTCCTTCTCTTACTTATGGGTCTCTCTAATCCATGGTGGCAGTACATAGAGCAAGTCAGAGGAATATTAAATAAACCCGGCACATATACACACATATAAATATATAAACTCCCTCTTACACACATGGGATATGGGGTGTGGTATGTCATTCTACAGCTCAGGTCCTCTGGGAGATTGAGGGTTTTGTGTAGTATCTCTGATGTTCCATTCTGCACAGAGGCGTCTGATGTTGTACCTGTGATCTGCTGGAGCCGCGCTCCCAGTTCCAGTAAGGGCAAGTTCAAATCGTGGCAGTGGTTCCAGTGTCAACAGGAACTGCACTGATATAGCTGACTTTGATTCTACACCGTTTATAAGCAGCTGCCTCTGTGGCCACACTGTCTGAGAGCAACTAAGGCTGTTTGTGATGTATTCAATGAGATAGATATAGATATATATTTATATATATATACTGGTTTAGGAAAGTGTATTAGACAGTTGTTAGTTTTCGGGCTGTTGGACTCAAACTGGGAGGCAGCAGTTGCAACTGCCCCCAAACAGCTGTTTGCAACCTTTACAAATCAGTGACAGTTTCTGTTGCCACCGGAAGTGCCTCTACGAGCAGCTGCTCTCTCTCTCTCTCTCTCTCTCTGTTTCTCGAGTAATGGGCCTCAGTGCAGGGGCGCTGCTCAGGGGCCCCGGGCTCAGGGGCCCCTAACCCTAACCCTGTCGTGAAAAGTGTAAACCATGTACATATTCTCTGTATTTTAACTTAATTACCTACTTCATTCTATTTTATAATTTCATGATCTCTTGTCTTCCTCATTTAATATCTGCTGCTGTTGTAACAACTTAATGTCCTGGGCATGGGAACAATAAAGTTTATTTAATAGATAATCGATTGATGGATTACTTTGTTGTAGTAGTGGTGTATAGAAAGTGATTATGCCATAACCCCCCCCCCTCCAAAGTACTGCAGGGTCAGTCAGGTTATAATGGACGGACGTGTAATCAAAGGTGTACAGTGTAAATGTAGTGAAAGAGTAAAAGTTGGTGTTAATGGTGTGTTCGGAGTCAGACTCCGATTGTTTCTGGGCATCTTGGGAATGTTTGCCTCTGATTTTCTGTTCAATAGAATCAGCTTCATTTTCACTGAGAATTATTATCTGTCTGCTTTCAGAAAGAATCAAATTCACCTGTCCCGTGAAATATAATACTGGGTAATTTGCTGGCATATACACATATATTATGAATTAGTATTCATTAATAAACATGTTTTATCCAATCCCTTCAACTCTTAATGACTTGATCATCAGAATAAACAGAATTATGTCAGTGCAGAAGTTGTGGTGCAAAAGTGATGAACTACATGAACAGATCAGGACACAACTCAGGGCCTGTTTACCCTTTTTACTTTAAACTGTCCAAATTACAAAATAATAACATGTTCATCTACTTCATCTACAAAATAAGATAATATTTATGACTGTAGTAAGCATCATTGATTTTTTTTGCTCTAACAACCTTTTAGACATGCATACTGTTGAGAAATATAAAAATATAAATATAAATACATCCCATTAATATTCTTAATGAATCCATGACTAAGATTTGAAATATCTCATCATAAAAGAATTAAAATGCAGTTGAGTACGATAAGGCATTAAGATGTATCACAAGAGCTGTACAGAATCCTAGAGTAGAGGTATTACTTTTTTTCTTAGTGTGATGGAGGAAACCCTAAAATTAACTTTTTGAATAAATCACTACTTTTCTCAACAGGAAGAACACATTTCCAAAGAAAGAAAGAAAGAAAGGAAAGAAACAACTACAGATCCGAAGGTAACATATGAACACAAAACTGAAAAAGCACTCCAGTACAAAAACCAGGATTTGTTTACAGCATACCAATTGGTGTTGTCGAAATCCCATCGGACTTCTTTGCCTGACTTGTGACTTTTTGAGCCCTTTCCCCGACACCACACATCCACTCATGACATGACTCAAACCAAACATAGGCAATGAACAAGTGAGCACTCTTCCCGTGATTAATGTGGAACGATAATGACTTGTGTTCAGAACATTATGTGCTATACAGAGAGTTAGATGACTAAATCTAATGCATAAGTTTCACTCGTTGGACTGATACATAGAGAAAACGAAAAAAAGGACTATGGCAGAGACAGTTACAATCAAATGAATGGCCAACGGAAATTATTCTGAATAAAAATCAACACTTTTATAAATATTATTGTTTACAGGCGACTAACTTAGCGAAACTGCTAAAAGTTTATTTTGTTGTGACGCCTCCCTAACGTTAAGCATGACCGAGCGAGCCTGTTTTCATGCAGAAGGTAGTTCTCTGGTGCAAGAATCGCCATGTCCGAAGCCGAAGTGTTGAGTAGCAGGTATGTTTTTTCTTTTTGTTCTTTTTAAAACACGGCCAGACCCAGAGAGGAAGACTCAGAGCAAGAAAACCCAAGAAATCTCAAACCCATTTTGATCCACGCCGGATCAAACAATAACAACTTAAGGTGCTTGACACTCCTGAACACGACTCTATTCTTATCTCTGTACGTTAAGAAAACAAATGAAAAAAGTACATCCCACGATACGATTACACACCAACCACGACGGGTGCCTGGTCATCTTTCCTGATCTAGAAACAGCCCTCTAGAAACTAGCTCGAAATCTATTTTACTTTATGTAGACAAACACACTACCATGCTAGAAGAGCCCCTGACTTGCACACACACACACACACACACACCCACACCCAAGCACGCAGCTTCCCGACTATTGTGTTTCTCCGTTATGTCTATGTAGGGTCCTTCTCTCACCCTACTTAAAAAAAAAACACGAGCCATTTGGATTCTCAGTACGTGAGTTGCAAAATGGAGGTAAGATCAGAGCTGGTGTGAGATATACAGTACTTGGTGCACTTGCAGAGAGCAGCCAAAGAGAGAGACAGGGCAGAGAGGGGAGAGTAATACAGTAGATGCTCACAATACCACAGTTTCATTGGAGTCTTTAATGCACGAGAGCATTCAGGAATATTTGGACGACACATCCATGTTTGTCGTTAAGTGTCTGTGAACCTGCTGCAGCCACAACCGTCCCTTTTTTCCATGACTTCATCGCTCTATTAATACAACGTATCCTCTGCCTCCGGTTCTCCTGACGCTCCAGCTCCGCAGCGCTGTGTGAATCTCCCCCACCCCCGATCCTGACCTTACCTAGAAGTGGGGGACATGACAGAACTGAAACCGGATCAGCATCTACGAGTAACTCCGACCTTCTCCCACCTTGCCCTCCGCTAAGGGACTGAGGTTATTATTGCTGGGCTCTCTATTGCTAACTGTGTTGCTGCGGTGCTGCGATGCTAGAGCAGTCTGTGACGAGCAGGTCCACCACCGTGTTGCCGGTGACATACACAGTGGGTGCTGCCACCATGCTGCTGAGGGAGATGGAGCTGCCGGCACCCACGTTAGAGGTGACGGGGCTCGGGGCACCGTGGTTGTTGCCATGGGTGCCCATGTGCCCCTGGAGCTGTGTGGGCGTCTTGCAGTGGATGCCACACAAGTGGCAGACGAGCACGCCACCGGAGGCTGTGCCGCCAAAGCCCCCCGGACTGTCTTTCCACTCCTGGCCGTGGTGCTTCTGGGCATGGACACGGAGGTACGTCAGCGTGGTGAAGCCTGACGGAGGACAGGAGAGAGAGAGAGAGAGAGAACAACAGAGTTATTTCAGCAAAGAGAAGTTGATGTAACAAGTGATAAACTGATGTCTGATCGATAGTAAACAGTCACAAGTGAAAGACGGCCTTAATGTAATCAAAAAATTAAAAGCGATTTTAAAGTTAAACAAACCATTTACATCTCAAATCCAAAGTTCCTGCTGGTTTCTATTAAAGTGAACACCTTTTAAGACCATGAGTGAAATTTAAGTCTCATGTCACATTATTGAAGATCAGGTGAAGTAGCCGAGTAGAGAACAACTCTCCTTATGCCACGTTAAACTACAGACAAAGACGGAAGTTATCTATAGTCTTTACCACAACAAAGCTGAGTGCACTGAGATCAAGTCTGGTCGGGCTGTTTGTAGACTCAGTGATCAGTTCCACATCGGTCTTGTTTGTGGTTTTATACAGAGTTTTAATATCTGCATCATTGACAAAGATCTACAACACAGAAGTCACTCTCTGACACAAAGCAACAACAGGAAGTTGAAAATGCAGGTTGAATACGGATTTATGTGTTATGCACTGCTTTCTTTTTCCATCATTATTGCATTTTTAGATATCGTCAGTAGGGAGACAACAGGAGGTGTTTTTTCATGTTCAGCGTCAAATCTAATAACTACAGTGTCCCCACACTGCCTCTATTTATTTCCACAGACACACATGGACACATAGCTGTGTGGACTTACTGCGGTTACACAGGTGGCAGGCGTGGTGCTGCGACTGGTTGTGCACCCTCATGTGATCTGTGATGTAAGCAGCAGACAGGAGCTTCCCACAGATGTGGCAGGGGACCTTCTCCTCGTGGCGGATCATATGCGCACGCAATCGATCCTTCGTGGCAAAGCTGGACTCACAGGTCTGAGAAAAAATTTGGAAATCGATGAGTGTTTAGAAACAAAAAATGCAAAACACGTGAATTCACTTAAACAGAGGAAATTAAAAAGTCCAGAGACTACACAGATAAGTGGATTAGTCATATACTGTATAAGCCATTCACTCGAATGACAGAATGGACAAAAAGAAGATGCTGTGTACAGTGAGCAGGTTACAGATGGTGGAGGTGACTTACTGGGCATTTGAAAGGTCGCTCTGAGGAGTGCACCTGTCGGACGTGACTGTTCAGGTGGTCAGGCCTGGGGAGAGAGAGAGAGAGAGAGGAGACATATTAGATCAGGTCAACACTGCACGAGTTAATTTCAGGCGTCTGCTTTGTCAACGATGGGAACGTTTGGGTGAAATGCCAGAGAAATAACGTTTGTTCTCTGGCAACATAACAACTTTCGGTATCAGCCACCAAAAATCCATACTGGTCGGGCTTTACGTGGATTCCTGAGGCACACATTTTTTTTAATGATATTTAGGTCATAACCAGCTATAACCATTCGTGTCTGGGACGGAGTCGCTCCTGAGCTGCTCTCTATTCCAAAAGCTTATTTAAACCATTGAAGAAGTTTAAAAAGTGGATTTGTCTTTTAATACCATGGATTTAAACTTCAGTTAATCCAAGCTTCAGTATCTTTGACACTCCAGGATCTGATATTTCAACAAGAGTCTAAATAAAACAGTTTAAGGACAGGGTAGATAATGGTTATTGATATTTTACATAAACATGTGAAATGCCTCACCTGGAGAAAGCCTTGCCACAGTGGGGGCAGACGTAGGGTTTTTCCACTCCGCCCTGGTGGGAGCGCACATGGTGGCTCATGCGGTCCTTCCTCTTGAAGCGCTGCTGGCAGATGGGACAGGAGAAGGGCTTCTCGTCCGAGTGGGACAGGCGGTGGCGGTTGAGGTGGTAGACGTCGCGGAAGGCCTTCCCGCACGTCTCACAGGCGTGGTTCTTCCTCACCGGGTTCGGGTTGGGATTCGAGGGCCGCTGAGGCAGAAACAGACACAGAGATACACACACTAGAGAGATTAGATGGGAGGCATTTTTATAACCATTATATAAAAACATTTTATTTTTAAGATCTCTGACAGTTGATTCAAGTGCTAAGATTGTCTACTTCCTGTTAGATGTGAAGTCTGCGTTCACACTGTGTGCGTTACAGAGAACATGCAGGGGAGCGTGAGGGGGAGGGGGGGCTTCTAGCACGGTGTTTCTCAAACTGGGGACCAGAGCCAAACACTGGGATGGGATTTACTGGTCACTGCATGAATTAAAGCACATTCATATTTATCCAATTCTAACACACAGGAGAATTGTCTTTAAAAAACAGCCGGTGACGTACTGTCCAGGACCATTAACAGAAGACGGGTTAACCGTCCCTGTGGCCGGCAGCTTAAGAAACATTGTGCTTGAAGGTTGGGGGTTGTCGACAGCCGTCTCCACAAGGCCCTGACCCACCTGTACTGTCGCCCCTGTGGCCATGACGACAGCAGCAGGAGGCGGAGCATGGGGGTTAACACTAGCCATTAGGTTTGGCATGGCAACCCCTTCACCATCCTGACTACCCAGGGGAGGCTGCTGTGCACCCACCAGCACGCCGGGAGGGGCGAGAGGGAGTGGCGCGGAGAGGTGGAGCAGGGAGAGGGGAACAGTGGGCCTCTCCGTCCTCCCTCCGGCCCCCACCGCCATCGCCGACGGGGCCGCCGCCGCCACCTGGCAGGCTGCTCCCTCCTTTGCCCCCTCCGCCTGCTCTCTGGCCCTGTCCTTCATGCGTACCCCAGTGTGGACCGACTGGTGCCGCCGCAGGTTGTAGTTGTTCTTGAACTGCTTGTTGCAGATGGCACAGATGTGGGGCACGCGGGTCGGCCGAGACACTGGCTTCACTGGACCAGGGGGAGGCCGGAGACAAGACACAGAGAGAGAGAGAGAGAGAGAGAGAAGTCAAAGAGGGAAAGTAAATATAATTATCATAAAACATTTTGCTCTGGAACTTTTTTCACTCTTGTTTAAAATGTTAAGATTAGCAGCTAATAATCTGTGATCTCTGTGAAATTGAGAGCTAAGAGAACTGTGAGTTATTTTTGCTTAAAAAACCCAATGACAATTAATCAGTAATTTAATGTCTATAATTAACTAATTGTCTCAGGCTGAATCTCTATTAGGTAACAAGCTTTAATTTAGTTTTTTACAAACCAAGATTACCTTTGAATATTGAAATATTGTATATTCAGTGTGGATGCTTATTAGCAATAACATTGAGAGAGGCTAATAGCTGTAACTACACTCTCAGGGTCTCTTACAGATTTTTAAGCATCTGCGTCAAATCTGAAACATGTGTGTCAAATATTAATGACATTTACAACAGTTTAAAAAAAACTTACTTTAAGTAAGAAAATATATTAAGAGGAAAAACAGCTGATCTGTCTCAGATTAAAATAATTTCATTGTAGTTTTAAAATTTATGTGAGTACAGATCTCTGTTCTTATTGATCAGATTAAATGCATTGTACACAGAAGAAAGTCAAATAAATAAATTTAACAGGTGGATGTCCAAGTGACTTTTTAAGATATAGATCTTTGTTGCCATCGTGTGTCTGTCTTCACTGGACGTGTGAGTTCAGGTTGTGGTTGTGTATGATGCATGTGTTGCTCAGTGTGTTGAGGTGCAGGCTCCCTCACCGGGCAGGGGATCCTCATTGAGGGCAGCAGTGTCCACAGTAGAAGGAGGCTGTGCTATGTGCTCTGTGGGTGGGGTTTGGGGAGAACTCGTATGCACGGGCATGAGCTCTGATTGGAGACTCCCCTCCACTTGGTTTTGGGTGGGAGTATGCTGGAGAAGCAAGGAGAAGGCCATCACCAAAAAGTAAACACAAGTCACAGCATAATGTCGAGGTGTGATAGAAGATGTGCACGGTTGCAGGACACAGAGTGATGGACAGGCAGAGAAATGAGAAGCAGAGAGACAAGTGGGGCCTGAAAACGCCCCCCCCCCCCGCGCCGCTCGTCAAGCCTACCTGGAAGAGGAAATTGCTCCAAGCAGCATCCATTTTGCGCCACGGAGATTATAAAGTCAGTTCCTGATTGGGATCCTGTGCATGGTGCGACTGGGCCCAGCGATGGTGGCGGCGCACACGACCGTGCGTCCTGCAGCGCGATGATCCGCGGCCTCCCGGACTCTCTCTCTCGCAAAAACGTGGATGAAGTGCTCTGCAGAAATGGTGCTGTTCTCATCGAGGCGGCCTAATGCTCCGACATTAACATGCACGCAGCTGTTGGGTAACGCAGCGCGGCCGTGTGCGCACAGGGAGGCAGCGGCGGCGGCGGTGGTGGCGGAGCAGGCCAGCTCCTGCACGGGCCTGTTCCTCCTTTCACTTTGCTTCCTAACTTTAATTCATCAAATCTCCCTGAACGCGCAGCAGCACCCTGTTAAACTTCCTTAACAAATAATACCAACCCCCCCAAAGAAAAAAAAAGAACCTCCAAAACAACCCACGCACAGCTCGGTGTTACACTTTAGCAACAAACCAAAACCAATCTGCGTAAAATAAATGCGCTTTTTACGCACGGAAGCACATATGGGTAGTCGCACGCGCGTCTGGCGGCACCGCAGCCCATGCTTTCCTTTTAATTTTGAGGATCTGTTTTTTCCGATTTCCCCTCAATAGGCCACTCGGGTGTTTGTCGAAGCCTCGCTGTCGGTTTCAAGCCGTGACCCCGGCGAGCGGCGCTGTCGCCGGGCCGCAGCCCATCGCTCCACCTCGGTCGCTCAGCTGCGAGGATGTCATCTTTCTTTTTTTATCGCCCGCTCTCCCTCCTCCCTCCCTGTCTCTTTCTTCCTTTTCTTTTTTAATTCCTCTTTCTTCTCCCCCTCCTCTCCTTTTCCTCGCACCGCTATGTCCCACTCGCTCTTAAAGGGATGGGCTTTCCTCTCCGGACTCCCCCCTCCCTCCTCCCTCTCATTTCCGTCTCCCTCGGCAGGGCCCGTCCTCCCTCCCTCCCCCCCACTTCCTTCCTGGGATTGTCGGCCGACACAAAACAGGGCCTCCACCACTCTGTTGTTTTTCTCTCCCCCCCTCCCTCCCTCTTTCTTCCCGGGGCCAACTGGAGCAGATCAGCTCCGGCGCTGCAGAAAAAAACAGCCAGAATGACTCTCCATTAATGACAGACGCATCTTAAAGGGCAGTGCGCACAGATCCAGCCCATAATAATGATGTCAGAATCAGATATAGTACAAGAGGACGAATAGCAGCTCAGCACACACACACACAATAGATGAGGAGGATTATGGTCTGCATTACATAAATACTGATACAAAAACGAGCACATAAACACAAACAGGATATGACATAGTGGTGGTAATGACCTAAATATAATTATATTCTATAATAAACTACAGACTGCTCCTCCAAGGTCCCGTATGAAACCACATGTAAATTCTTTAGAGACAGATTTATATTTGCATCAGCACCAAACAAAATAAGCCCCTGAAACATGGCTTATTTTTTCCATCTAAATCTAAGACACATTCTCAGTAAAAGCACGGAAATCCTGTATCTCCACCATAAAAGAAACTCCTTCCCTGTAGAATTGGTTTAGTAGTTTTTGCGTAATCATGAAAACAAATAAATACACAAATAAAGGCAGACACAAACATAACTTCCTCTGGAGGCAACAAGGAAATAAACCAGAAAGGTTACTGGAATAATCCATTAATCCAAATTTGAGCTCTTTCAGCTTCTGAAATGTGAATATTTGTTGTTTATTTTCCAGGTTTGTAAACTGATTATCATCAAAATATCAAATTAAAACATTTCCTGAGAAATTGAGAAAATGTTAATCAAAAAATGAAAATTAGTTTCATTACACGATGATCTTATTTTAAAGTTTTCAATCACACAATCTATTTTGTTCCAGCTCTATAATAAACATCTTACTGATATTGTCATCAGTGGGCGAGGTAGATCAAATCCAGACCAGTTAATGTGTTAATATCAATTTATTATCTTTATTTTTTTTAAATTACTTTTTAAAGCACCCACTTCTTTTCCAATACATGTGTCAAGACCCTTCCTCCTTCTCAAGCTTGGAATCGCTTGATTTGAATATTTAATAATAAGGATTTCACCCCCCCCCCCCCCCCCCCCCCCCCACCATCCCAACCCACAAACAAAAGAAAAGTAAACAAAAACAAACTCTGCAAGTCACAGATGAGGCTTTGTTTCTTTTGCTGCTTCATCATCATCATCATCATCATCTTCATCGTTCGACACAGGAACTGAGGCTCCCATCTCCCCCCCCCCCCCCCCCCCCCAGAGCCTCGGGCACCTGTCTACAAACACTACCAAACTGATTTCCCAACACGGAGGCCGCCCCGAAGCAGCCAGTCTTAGTTTATATAAGGAGTTTATGCATGCACTGAGATTCCAACCAAGCATAAAGTAGTAGGTTATACAGGGAATTGTCTTGAGCTGGTGTTTCTGAGTCATACAAACAGCAGGGTGATTATCATTTTTTTTTTGTTTTTTCCTCAAATAAAAACAACAATAATAGTAAAAACAGACAAATAAACAAACAAGAGTCCACTTGTTCGTGATCTCCTTCAAGTAAAAGTCAGCCCACGGGAGCAGGGAGCAGGGAGCAGGGCCTGTTCTCCTGCTCGTGGATCACTGAGTGGTCTTTTCTGTTCCCGTGTGAGGAGGACGAGCCGCTCCGGTCACTGCTGCTGCTCCGGCACAAGAGGGTGCAGCCGTCGCAGCCGCTCAGTCACGCCCGTCCCCTCGCTTCCTCACACGCTTCCTCACACGCTTCCTCACACGCTTCCTGCACGCTGAACCCTGCAGGGGTCAACAGGGATTGTCCGCTCTCTCTCATCCAACCTCCACGTTCTTCCTTTCAGAGCATCACTTTGCTTCCTCGTCCAAAAAACAATCAAATAAAAAACGTAAAAACCAGCGTTTACATTCCTGTGGCCAATTGTAAAATCTTCTTTTGTTGTTGTTGTCTCTTAAGAGTCCAGAGGAGGAGGTCAGAGTTCATGTGAACAGTGGGGTGTAGGAGTGTCTTTTAAAATTCAACTGCTAAAAAAAGTGGTAATATAACTAGACTTTACCGCTCGACACACACACACACATACATAAATCATCAACAATTATTAATAACCCCTTATTATTATTAATAATCATTAACACCTTGAACACACACCATACCTGACAACGCAACAGGTTTTTTTGTCGTCAATTTTTTCTTTTTACAGTCAAAAGTGGGCCCTTTGCTTCTCACAAGAAAAATGTGAACATGATTACAACAACAATTACATCAGGATTAGTTATGGTAATATCGACACCTATAGAAAATGCGGTTTGGAGTTGTCGCTCTAAATCTTGAAGTCAATACTCATTGGAATATATCAAAATTACTATCGTTATCGTTGTTACTCTATAAAACCAAATGACGTGTTTTTTTTGTTGTTTTTTTAATTATTTCCATTAATATGTACAGTAAAGATCCAAAATGTGGGACAGGTGATCTTCGATGCCGGTGAAACTTGGACGGGTACGGTACATTTCAAATGTGTTTGGTCATGTTTACAAATGTGTTGTTTTTTTGTACATCTATCTCATGCATCGGAGTGAGACACCCTATGTTGTTTAGATACTCAATATGTCACGGATGCCAGAAAGCGTTTTTCTCTTCCTCTTCTTCTCTAGTTTTGTCGTCCCAGCTGCATTTGAGAGTCTCTCGCTTTTACAAACATTCTGCGTTGATCGTATTTAATTCGGTTTTACATCATCCTGCGGTCGTCAAATAAAAATTCGGATGTCACGGCATCCCTTTAAGAACCCCTTAAAGGCATTGGTGACTTTCCAAGCAACCTGTTTTTTTGTGTTTTTTTTGTACACTTACTAAAAAAAAAAAGAGAGAGAGAGAAAACAACAGAAACATCAACAGTTGTAAATCAATAAAAAGTGTTTTCCAGTCTCCACCGGGCTGAAGACTGAAGTTCCCCATCCTTTCTGATTCTGCCCTTTCTTTTCCTCTCCGGAGCCCAAGTTGCGAGTGCTTTCTAGATAATATCTGAACACTACAGACTACATACAAGTACAGACACAATGCCAAGGAAAACATTATCCCTTTTTTTGTAAAACTTCCCCCCTGTCCTCTCTCTTTCTCCATTCCAGCATAGAACATCATAGAAGAAGACATGGCTGCCGTCCCCCTTTCTCTCTGCAGCTCTGGGAGGAAAAAAAAGGCTAAACCACTTCTCCGTTCACACGTTCCTATCTCACTTTTGTACAGGCTATAACAAAGATAAAAACATTAAACACAAACCTCCGCTTTGTTAAAATCTAACATCGCCTCGATCCGGCGGTTTCACAGGTGGTTACATTCCTCCCTCCCTCTTTTTACACCTGTGAGAATGGGAGGAAACCTCTCGACCCGCCCTGAGTCTAAAGACGCAGGTTGCAGCTCAATAATGTCAGGTTGGCCTCTCGTTTCTTTACCTTCCCATGCACAAAGAGGAGAGGGTGATTTCCCCCATATCCTCTGCATGTCAGCTCCACAGAGACTTGAGATGCTTCCAAGAAAGAACGCAAGGCAAGGGCGGCCAACTGAGAGTATTGAGATGCAACCTGTGATAGCTACCTTCCTAAATCACCCCCTCCCTCGTCCGTTCTCTTCCTCCTGCCGTCTAAGAGTAGGAGATGTGGGAGCCGTTAGAGATGTGAGAAGTGACTGAGGTGCTTCGGCTCAGGACGCTGTCGCTGCCCGCGGAGCCACCAGGCCCCCCGCCGGACGCCGTCCTCCTCAGAGGCTGAGGGCTGTTCCTCAGGGCCATCAGACTCGGGGCACCACGCACAGCCAGCCCGCCGCCCCCGTATATCCCCCCCTGCGAGGAGGAGGAGGAAGAGGAAGAGGAGGACGGGCCAGAGATGGAGGGAGGGGCAGGCGGTGGCGGAGGTAGCATGGCCAGGGACTGAGAGGAGGAGCGTGAGGGCAGGTGATGGGAGAAGGGCAGGGGGTGTGGGTGGGCCAGGTCACCGCCGGAGCCTCGCACTCCGGCCCACTCCCGCTCCCTCTCCTTCTCCCGCTCCCTATCTCGATCCCGCTCCCGCTCGCGGTACAGCTGCGGCGTGCTCTGGTGGTGGTAGTGCTGGGGCAGGTGGTGGCGCTGGTGGTGGGAGGAAGACGAGGAGGAAGAGGAAGAAGAGGAGGCAGATGAGCGGGACGAGTGGTGCACCTCCCTGCTGTCCCTGCCCAGCCCCAGGGCCATGGCCAGACCATGGGAGGAGGAGGAGGAGGACTCGCTCCTGCGGTCCCCGGCCCCGCTGCCACTGCTGATGCCGCTGCTGCTGCTGCTGTTGTGGCTGCGGCGGGAGTGCTGCTGGGGGGGCATGTTCTGCGGGTGAATGCCGTGGCTCCAGTGGCCGGCGGAGCGGGAGCTGGAGGGGGGGGGCGTTGGAGTAGGCCTGCTTGGGGTAGGCCTCACTGGGGATGCCGGTCAGTGCCATGTTGCTGAAGCCCAGACGCAGGCTCTCTGAGTCGAAGGACTCGATCTCTCCGGCCTGACGCTCGAGGAGCGTGCGGATGCGTTCGGAGCGCTCGTTCTGCAGCGACAACATCTCCTCCTCGATCTGGAAGGCAAGAGGAAGAGAACACAATGTCATCAAAACCTAATTACTGTTAAACTTCAGACAGAAAGTTCTGATGCTTGTGACCGTACCACATGGTCGTCCTTAGCTTATGGAGCCTAGTTGTCACTGAAATGTACATTAATTATTTTCTTTTCTCAGGGAAATCTACTGAGTGGTCCCTTGTGCTGGGATTTCTTTGGCCATGAATTAATTCTCAGTCTTATCTTTAAGCTAACAAGGATGATGGGTCCTTTAAGTTTGACTCCATGTGCAAAAGAAGTTCGTCCGAAACGGCCGAAAGTTCCAGAACAGCCTGTTACAGAGATCATTAAAGGTTCTAAAGGACTAAACAAAGAACAGCAGGAAGTTAATTCTGTAACATCAACTGTCCTATGTGACCTTACTTCCTCCGTCTTCTGGCCGTCTCCGTCTGCCTGAATTAATTCCTAAACTCACTAAATTCTTGCACAACACATTAAGGAGATTAACTGTGTCTGACCCTCTGCTCCAGCAGGGCGCGGCGGATGGACACCCTCTGCTCCAGGTCCTTGACCTCCCTGTCGTGCTGCGTGTCCGTGTGGATCTTGATCTTGCTCTGGTAGGCGTTGAGCAGTTCCAGCTCCTGTTGCAGCTGCATCCGCAGCACCTTGTACTCCGCTTCCTGGGTTTCATCCAATCGCAGCTAAGAGGCAGAAACAGTAGGGAGAGTGAGGAAAGATGCTTCTGGCACAAACGTATGGGAAAGAGATGTTGCTTTGGTGTTTGTGGAGGGTAGAGGAGGAGAAGCTCTGACAGACGTGAAGAAAAGAGAGAGGGAGATGCAGAAGAGAGAAGAGGAGGATGAGGAGTGAGAGATGCTGGTGGTTTGTTGATTCAGTGTTTTGTCTTGTTTGATTAGTCTGTGTCTGCAGAGATTATAAGTATATTTAACAGGTTGGAAATGAAACATAAATATAAGTACATATATAAATACATAAATAAGGTGTTAATGTATTATATATGAAATCGTCAAATTAAATTCCAAGCTAAAGATATTATTTTACTGATTAACTAAAATGCTAATACTAAAAATTACCAAAGTACGTAAATCAGCATAATATTCCTCAATGTTACCATAGTTGAGGTCATTGTGGATTTTGTGTTGCCTGAAACAGATGAGATCTATATTTGATCTTTCTCTATCTTTATTTCATTTATTTATTAGTTGTAATCGTTGTGTTGGAGAACTTCCCACAGAGACTTTACCCACGACAGGAGCTGATGTGCGGACAAACAAGGGCAGCAGGGATTTGGCTTACTGGCCCGGGGCCGTGTGAGGTTATTAAAGATGTCCAGGACATTAAGTCACTTCAGGAGACAAGATATTTAGTTTCCTCCCATCTTCTTCTTCCTGTTATATTTCATTAATTTCATCTATTTATAAGCCTGGGGATTTATGTGCGTGTTCTGGTTCCCACGCTCACACGTTTATACAATAATTACAGATATACAAGTACAGGCAACTTTTTTTTCTGCACCAAACATACTTTTATACATTTAATCAGTTGTTATCGGAGAGATTTGTCTTAAAACTTTGGTCGGAGAGTTAGAAAGGAATTAAAAAGTGGTCAAGTTGGATTATGGGTAATATGAGAGCCAGGTGTTGACAAATTATTGATAATTGGTGGGTATTCTTTAAAAAGCTATAATATATTGTCTGCTGTTGTTCAGAATATCAGTGTTTTCTGAACCTCAAACACATTTTCTTCATTGAAGGTGTCAGATTTGACCAAAGCTCTTGTCTCTACTCTCCTGACACAGACCAGCTAATGATGATTTCTCCCACATCTTCAGGGAAAAGGAGGTTTGAAGTGGGATCTGTGGGTTGAGGTGCAGTTTATCACTGAGGGACCAGGAGGAGGTTGGTTCACGGTCGGACAGGCGGACAGGCGGCCGGGCAGTAGGGCCCCCAGGCCAGGCACAGCAGTGGTGGTGGTGTGGTGTGGTGCGAGTGTGAAGTGAACAACGTCTCCTTGCCTTACTCACAGCCTGTGTGGACAGCATGTCATTGATGGAGTGGTCATACTGCTCGGCCAGGATGGCCAGCTTACGGGTCTGCTCGTCCTTCAGCCGCTTCAGCACGGCCTTGTGGTCCGACTTGGGCGTGTTCTCCAGCAGGTGGTTGCGCAGGGCCTTGTACTGGCGGGTCTGGATCTTACACGTGTCCTGGAACTGACGCTTGATCTGAAGCTCTTTGGACTGGAGGAGAGAGAAGAGAGATGGAGGCGGCTGCGCTCAAGAGCTCCTGGGGTTTTTATAGACTGACACGACGATAAGATATACGGAAAAACAGAGAAGAAACTCTGATGGTGAAGAAATTAAAAAAGACAAATTAAAGGAAAGACACCATCACCACCAAACGTGCTCACTAATGTTGCCTTTGTCGTTTACATATGTTGTAATTCTATTAGCATTATGAAAGTTTACCACATAGAAAAACATGTAAGTATTAATTTAGCTGAAAATCCAGGTGATGATTTAACAGCAGGATTGAAGATTTAAAGCCCCTGAAAACCGGGTTAAAGAATAATCATGTTCTTAGCTGTGTAATTAAGTAAAAGTTGACATGAGGAAAATCTCTGTCAGCAGCAGCTAAAGAGATTAAACAGTTCACTTTATAATAATTTAGAAGACCCAAGTCTATAAAACAACTCGTCTTTTCCTTAAAGACATAAAAACAAACCGTTTTCTTTATGATCTTCAGTAAAGAAGAAGTTTCAGGTTAGAGGCATGAAAGTCTAAATTGGCTTTTGCTTTGAAATAGAATCTGTATTTTTACCTAAAGCGGTAGTTTTTTTAATTAATTCTTAATGATGAACTTTCAACATCAACAAAATATAGATATATAATAATCTAAACTTCTTTAAAAAGTTTTAAACACTAAACGGATTGAAAACAATATATTCAGCATCCACATAATTAATAATTAACACATAATTAAATCTCAACTTTTAAATATTGATAAGCAAAGTGGCAGAGTTTCAAACAGAGGAAGGGAACAACATGACAAAGGAGATAAAACGATGATACAGGAGGAATGATGATGAACAAAAATAAGTTTGGTCGATAAATCAGGGAAGAAGGAAACGAATGAAGACGTGATAATAATGGAAAACAAAAATCATAAAAACAAACAAGACAATGATTTTACACACAAAATAATTTATTTTTTTGTGTAAAGAAAAATCTGGACGTATGACAAAATATTTGTCTATGCCTGCGAGCATACAGCCGTACAGTATGCCAACACTCGTGCAGCTCAAATGAATAAAGAGGACAACAAAATGGCTGCCAAACAGAATGCAGTACTAGTCTTATAAATACTGCATAAATTAAATAAAAAAAAAAAACCTCAATGTGATATAACTCTGTGGAAACTCAAAACACAGACGGTGTCACAACAAAAACAGAATACAAACATGTAAACATACACATAGGAACAGGGAATAACTGGAACACAAATGTAAATCAATGGCAAAAAACAAACCAATTACATTCAAATAACAATATTTGTAAAATATCTCTTTTAAAATCTAGATTTCCCAAATGCAAGTTACTCATAAAAAGAAGTGCCCGACTTCTTTGTTCCCCCCGGGTTTCGATAAAGTTAAGTTTGAACGGCTCAAACGACGCCACTTTTTGTTTCCTTCGATATAAAATCTGTTTTATAAGCACTGGTGTATTTTCCTGTTCCACCAGACTTCCCTTGTAGACTTGCACATTTTAAAATCTTCATATTCCCATTTCTAGTTCAATGCAGGACACAACTGCACATCTCAGCCTGACTTTGCTTTTTTCTTCATCTCAATTAAATGTGCACTCGATAGCATTTTGGTTTTTCAGTCCATCAATTTGCTTCTTTCTTTTTTGGTTGATTGACAGAAATCTATCAGCAACCCTTTGTATTTGGATAATCGATAATCAACTAATCATTTTAATGTTTTCATGAATGTTTTAAAGCAAACATGGTGAAAACATACAAAACCTTTTCTGGTTCCAGCTTCTCAGATCAGACAATTTTTCATTTATCAATGTAAACTCACTTACTTCTTTGGTTTATGGATTTTCATAAATGTTTGAATAAATCAACCAACAGATTAATCAATGAAAATAATAATTCCTTGCAGCCCTAAACTGGGTATCTGCTCTCCTGGGTTGTTCTTTGAGACGGTGCAAAATCAGACATGACTGCAACATCTGGATCTCTTCATTCACTTTCAGTAGTTTCCTCAATCTTTGGACTGATTTTACGATTGCATGTCTCAAACGATTGTCTATGGCTTCATATCAACAAGCTTACCTGCAATATTAAATAGGTTTTAATTATATTATAATACTTTTACTACTCTGAGTAAAACTACTTTCTTACGTGTTCACTCTAAATTCAGGATATGTCACTTCACAGCCGACTAGTTATGTAACTATAGGCACTCAACTGCTGTAGATTTATAGGATGATTACGAGAAAAATATCTAAATGTTTACATGGTAAATCATAACAACATTGCTGCATAAAGCGCAATAAAAGTAAAAGTAGTTTTTCCAACTAGAATCTGAAAGATAATGATTCCACGAGATTTAAATATCATCTAATAATGTCTAAACCTGAAATAAACTTTACTAGTCTTATAAAAGTAAGATCCCCTGTTAATTGTTTCCCACTTTGATATCTCAAAGAAACCGAATTTCAAATATCAGACGTCTTACAGTGGTCCCACGTCTTTCTGCTTTTTATTGCACTTATATACCGACTGAGTTCAGGCTAGTGTTCAGCTTGATGTTAGTGAAATTATTGAGCATCTTTGTTTTCACAGTTTTGAGCTTTGGGGAGTGAAACTATGCCACACTGTGATATTTGTTCCCAGCACTAAGAGACCCCATTAAATAAGATCACTATAAAAGGAAAATTAGCCATTGCACAAAAACGGTCTTAAAAATAACCATAAAAACATTTGTCTTACAAATTAAGAGCAAAATCAAAATTGCAGAAACTTCAAAGGAACTTTTACAAAAAGCACAATAATGAAATGTATTAATTTCACTGGGGTTGGTACAGTAACCGTGGGGTCAGCTGCAGGTTTACGCTGGCAGAGCCAACTGAATCAACAGTACGGCTTGTGTGCATGTGTATAAAATCACCTCCAGCCAGCGCACACAGACGCATGTTGTTGCTGGGTGAAATACACCTCATCTTTGAGAAATGTGACCAAAAACCAATCAGGGAATCATGTAACAAAAGACATGCGGGTCAAAATCAAAAAGACACAAACAATGGTCCAACAATGGAACATAAAACACGATCACACTCACACAAACACCAGCAGCACACATTCCCACTCAATCCTTTGATTTGTCTCTCGCTATCTCCACGGCCGAATCTTCCTTCTGACAAACCTCCCAGAAGAAGTTCGCCTCAACCCAAACTCCCACCTGGCATCATCTCGAAACATCCGCTCCCTCTCTTCCCTCCTCTGTCTCTCCCCCTCTCTCCTCCTCCTTTCCCCCTGTCTCCTCTCCCGCTCCTCCCTGGGCAGCAGTCGGGGCAACCTACTCGGGGTGTGCTTCCTCAAGAGACCCAGAGATTGGAGCTGGACCCGGACACTGTCTGGCAACTTTTGAAGCGCCTGTCCGGCGAGCTTTAGCACTACAGAGTTAGCCAGATCTGCCAGGACCCCAAGGGGGCGTCTAGTAAAACGCTTCACCCAGAGCAGGCCCTTAGCCCAGGGAGAGGTGATATTGCAGCGAGCTTGGTACTCTAAAGGTAAGCTCTTCAGGGGGACCGGGATCTTGGACCGACGCACACCCCAGTTGCGCCCTGCTTTGGGAAACATCTCATAGAGGCTACGCTCAGCCATACCTCCTAAGACTGACTGGCACATGGCAAACAGGGGTCTGGGGAGGCGGAAAAGGATTCGCATGCAGAGGCGGTTGACTTTGCGGGGGGCGTGTTGGAGGAAGTCACGGGCCGGCCTGACAATCAGCACCACCACCAAGTAGAGGGAGAGGAAGAGAGAGGGGGAGCTGAGGAAGGAGGCTGAGATCAAAATCATGGGGATATAATAAATCCCCAAACTGAGGGAGAGGCCTAAACTGAAGAGGCCGCTGGCCCAGAGGCTGAGCGACAGGTACGTGGATAGAGACAAAGAGCAGCAGGAGCGAAGGAAGAGGTACGAGAAGAAGAGCGCCAATAGGGCAAGCTCAGCAGAGAGAACAACAGAGGCCACCGAGGGCAGAGGGGGGGAACGACGCAGGGAGAGGAGGAAGATGGAAAGTAGGAGCAAAGTGAGGTTGGAGGGCTGAGCAGCAGCGGAGAGGGAGAGGAGGAGGCAGATGGCATGAGAGAAGAGAGAGGGGAAGGAAGTCTGAGAGGGGGGAGGGGGAGGAGGGGGGGAGATAGGTGTGGGCTCCAGCTCCTCTGGTGTTACGGGGAAGTAGAACTCAGAGAGCTCATCAATCTGCCGCTGATGGAGGCGTCTCCTTTCTAGGGACTGGAATGAGATGAGATCTGATGGACAGCCATCGGCCACGCCCCTGCCCTCCTCTTCCTCTTCATCAGTATCTACCTGTGCAGTGTTACTGGGGTCTTCCTCGTACTCCCACTGCACCCCCTCTACTTCCCTCACCTCTATACCTTCCTCACTGATTTTCCAATCCTCTTTCTCACCCTCATCTTCGTCTCCCTTTGGTTTACTCTCGTCATCCACCTCATCTTTCCTCTCAAGGACATTCACTCCTTCCTCCTCCTCTAACACTTCATCTCCTCTGTCAAGCTCAACATCATTTATCTCCTTAGCTACCGCCTCCTTCTCCTCTCCTAACTCCACCTCCACCACCCCTGCCTCACTGTCCCAGCTGCCGTTCGGCCCCTCTGTGGTCTGGCTCTCTCCCTCCTCAGGAGACCCCGGGCCCTGGGTGCTCTCACTCACTTTGAGGCTCTTGGGCTGTTGGCGGACCTCCACCGCGTGTTTCTGACGCAGCTCCTGCTCACGCCTCTTGTTGTACTCCATCTGGTTGGTGAGCTCCGTCTGGTGCTGCGTGCGTATGAGCTCGGCCCGTGTGTGCTGCACCAAACCCAGCTGGCGGAACTCCAGCTCCTGGGTGGACTCGTGGTGACGCAGCAGCATGGCGCACTCCAGGTCCTTCAGAGTCTGCTTCTTGTTCAATTCCTGGAGAAGAGAGAAGGATGAGGAGGAGGCCGGAAGGAATTCTATCAAATTTAATCCATCTAAAAAGTTTTCAGTGGATTTTCATTATCAATCCATCATTGCCAATCAAAAGCAAAGTGGTACCTCTCGCAGCAGGTCTTGCTCCAGGTTGTGGCGTGCCAGCACCAACTTCCTCTTGTACTGGCGACACTGGAGCTCATAATACTGCCTCTGCCGTCGCAGCAGGCCGGCCTCCTCCTCGGCCTGTAGCTGCTGCATACACTCCTTCTGATGCACCAACCACTCCTGCTTCTCTCGCTTCGGCGTCGACTGGTTCTCATTCAGTTCCTACAGCGGAAACACAAACTACGGTGTTAGAATAAAATGAACATGATACCAGATACCTGTTTTTATACTGTAACTACGATGCAGTTTGTTTTAAAGCTGCAGGAGAGTGATCACAGCAAATTTCCACCTCATATTACTTAGAATAAGAAATATGGAAAGATGATAATCAATTAATGCAAATAGGTAGCTGTGATGGTCAGCTGACTGGTGACGTAGAGGCACCTCTTTGAGCTGCTCCTTGCGTTGCCGGTACTGTCGTTTCTGGGACTCCAGCAAACCGGTCAACTCCTTCTTTTGCTGGCCCAGAATGTGCTGCTGGAACTTCTTCTCCTCAGTCATGACGGCCTTGATCTGGAGAAAACATACATTAGGAATTCACTGCATGTTACAAGGAGCAAGATGTCCCACCAGCAGCAGACTCTGTTACCCGTCATAAACATGAAGGGTGTCGTTTCCTCTCCTCCGTTATTCTCTTCCTTCCGAGCTACATGACCAACTATTCTGTCTGTTCTCTCCTCCTCACTATCACTCATTCATACTTCACCCGCTCACCTCCTTCTCCAGAATACCCTGGTGCTTCTTGGTGAGTTTCTCTCCCTCCATTGAGAAGCTGTTCCTCTGATTCTCCAGCTCTTTGTCCAGTCTCAGCTGGTGCTCGTCCATCTCTCCCTTCAACTTGTTCTCCAGGCCCATCAGCTGCTTCTGGTGCTGCCGCCGCATCCGCTTGTACCTGTGAGGAGATGCAGGGAGTTGAGTAAGCTTGAGGGACTTTCTGCCTCGACTTGAATAAAGTTCTAATACACTAACAAAGTTTTCACTATCCCTCTCACCCAGACATCTGCTCTCTCAGGGCCGAACCCTGCTCATGTTCCTGAATCTGGCGAGTGACTTGCGAGGCCGTCCTGATGGTGGCAAAATGGTCTCTTCCTCGACGACGCCTCCCACCTCCTCCTCCTCCTCCTCCACCACCTCCAAGTACAATAACACCACCAGCAGAAGGAGCTTCTCGCTGTGGGTCAATCTCGGGCTGATAGGGATCATCGTAGATGTTGTCATGGCTCTACACAGCGGAGACCAAGCAAGCGAGAACAAAAAGACGAGAGGGGGAGGATGAGTTACAAAATTATTGAAAGAACAAAAAATGAATTTCCCCACCCTCTACTCGTAATACAAATCTAATCTACATTGGTCATTTAACTAAATCTAGGGCTAAGTGGAAATCCCCCAAAACCTACAGCTTCTGCTGTTGGTCTGTTCGCATGTTCTCATGCTGTGAGGTGATTTTCTGTTTAATCTGTAGGTGGCCAACCAGGTCTAAACTGGTGCTGCTATAACTATATTTTTCTGTAGGTGGTGCAAGTTTCCATGTGCTCAGCTGGTCGGATGATTACAGAGCAACCTGTGAACCATCTTTGTGGGGAAACTATTTGTAAATTTACAGGGTAAGTGTTATTCCAATATCCTTCCATGACACACACAGTGCTATGATGCATCTGAATTCATCTGAACTGACCAGGGGTTTGTGCAGGACGGAGCTGTTGGAGGTGACGGTGTGCTCTCCCTCCTGCATCATGGCCATCTCCCCGCTGTCGTCGGAGCCGTCCGCCAGGCTGTTGACCGAGCTGCTCTGGGAGCTGGCGCTGATTGACATGGATGGCAGAGAGTGGGAGCTCTCCATGCTGTTGACTGTGCCGGTGCGAAGCATATACTGCTCCCCATCCTGGTGTTCAGGAAAAAGAAGATTATCAGAAAGATTTTTCCAAAAATATGGAAGATATAAAAAAATGGCTATGGTGAAGTGAAACCCTTTTGGGATTGTGAATGAGTGTCTTTACTTCACAGGGTGACAGTATGAACCCATTTATATCCTATGAAACCCTATCTTAGCAGACACATTGTAAAAATTGCAGTGAGACACGAGCTGACTCTCTCGAAAAGTGCAGCACCACATTCTCTGAATTCCTCCATTTCCTTTTGAGGGGGGAACAGCCAACTGGAATAAATGCTGATGGAAACAAAGCCCTTTGTATCGAGAGGAAGCGGTTTTCAGGTCACAGTATACATTAAGTAGTACAATACAAAAGGCAGGAGGGATGCTAAAACCCTTACAGGCCTTGGTACATGGTTTTCCATGTAAAAGGTCCAAATAAAAGGTTGTTCAACGGTTTGTCTTCAAAGAAGCCAGTACTTCCTAATTTTGTTTGAGTTGAGTCCTGGAAACTTTGATGTTACTATTCAGGAACCTCAGTTTGTTCTGGTCTCATGTTCGTGGCAGGATATGCAATAAGCCTTGCACAACTTTGAGGCAATGGAAACAATTTCGCCTTCAAAAAACCGCACAATTACAGTCTGTCCACTTCTTACCTCTTCTTCATCACCTCCCTCCGGTGCGGGACCATTGTGCGCCTCATGGAAGAGGATTTTCTTCATCTTCCGGTACTGAAGGTTGTCCAGCTCGCGGACAGCATCCTTGGTGCGTGCGATCAGGTCCATTACGACTGTCATGGGACGCTCTCTGCATAGGAAGTGGTGCTGGAGGGGGGGCGTAGAGGTCAACAGAGTAAGAGACAGGTGTGGACACCAACAGGTGAACAGCTCTAAAGTTATGTAATTCAATCCTACTTAGGGGCTTGTTTTTGGAGCCAAATGATTTTGCTTCATGCTGAATTTAGTTATTAATTTATCTGGGATTATGCTCCTGCAACCTGGTGCTTGTCTGCCTTCATTTAGCGATAATTCACTACTTTCAGTACAAATTACATGTGTTATTTAAGTTCTTCTATTGACATTAATCTGTCCCCTGGATAAAAGCTTTACTTAATTATAAAAACATATTTGTAAGAAAGTGACAATCACAAATATTTGTCTGCCTGAATAGAAAATATCCATCCATGTACCTTGAGCAGCACATCAGAGGTAAGTCTGTCCTGGGCGATCTTCTGCAAACAGAGGTCCACAAAATTGCGGAAATAATCTGACCTGAAAATGATAAAGAGGTCATTTTAGAGGAAGTTCAACACAGCAGATGTTGCAGGTTTAATCTCTATTGAATAGAGACGACAAAACCAATGTTGTAACAATTTAACACAAGTTTTTAATTTACTGAGATCTGAAAGCACCAGGGTTCAAACACCCGTTTATTGCATAAAGTCAATTTACTGCAACAGACTAATCATTTTTCCTTCATCAGCACTTTGTCAAACACGGTTTTAATAAAACAAAATCAATCCATACACCCAGTAGAGCTCCTGGCAATCTCACACATGTCATAAATTCTATGAATAATATGAAAGAGCCTCAATAACATTAGCAGCAATTCTTAAAAGAAGCATGTATAACAAAATCCTCTTTGCTTATTTTATCATATTGCCCAACATAAGGCATATTTGCATACAAGGACAGGGACTGTTTCATCATCTCTCACCAGTGATTTGATTGCAACACAGGGCTCTCGTTCTGGGCGATGTGGTATAAGGCACTCATAGCATTCATGTTGAACAGAGGAGGCTTCCTTTCCGCTAGAGAATGAGAGAACGGCATAATGTGACAATGAGAGAGCGGCAGATGAAGAGCAATAATTTAAAAAAAAGAGAACGCAAAGAAAAGGGTCAAATGCTTTCAGCTTTGTGTACACAACACACACACAATGAGCTGTCTCTTACCCAGCTCTATGGCGGTAATGCCAAGTGACCACACATCTACCTTCCCGTCGTATTGACCCTCGTCCATGGCCAGAATCACCTCAGGGGCCATCCTGCACGGAGGAGACAACACAGCTATTCAGCCACTTTCAGCCTAATTCCTTTAAACCTGGACTAAAAGGAGCGCTTCTGGATTCACTGTTATTTCAAACGTCTACTTTTACAATTATTTATTTAATTATTGAGAGACCTATGAATTGTTGGTTTATTGTGTGATTTAATATTATGGAAAATAGCCAAACTAACTCGGGGACCTGTAGTGTTAATCTACACCTCAAGTTTAGTACACAGTAACCATGGCTATTACCTATAGATGGAGAAATCTGTAACTGTATTTTTCAATAAGCTAATAATGTCGTGGACGTTGGTGACTTCAATCTACACAGGGACAATTCTTAGAATAAAGGTATTTGGCAGAGCTGTTGTGCACAAACAAGAGAAAGGTACAAGCTTTGCTGGATCAGCACATGGTGTGTTTCTTATGAACCTGCCAGGAGCAACTGTTGATGAGGGTGAGACTGGTGGGTGAAAAGTTTGGCATCTTACCAGTAGGGTGTTCCCACAAAGGAGTTGGCTGGAGCGACAATGGAGGCAGAGCCAAAGTCTCCCAGTTTGACCTGACCTGGCTCTGTGAGCAAGATGTTTCCTGCCTTCACATCCCTGAGAGAGAGAGACAGAGGGAGAGAGGGAGAGTGACGTGATCAGATCAGAGAAAACGACAAGTCAGGGAAATTGTGTTCGAGTCAAAACAAACAGACACAAGAGAGAAAATATATCGTCAGATGCACTTGAGTGTGCTGCAGAAAGATTGTAGCATAAGCTCCTCTTCGGCAGCAGAGTTTGTGATTTCTCCTCTGTGTTTGCATTGTCTCTTGTAATAATTGTGGGGGAGGGGATGAGAGCAGATACAGATAGTGTGAAAAAAATGGAGCCTTACCTGTGAATCATGTTGTGAGAGTGAAGATACACCAATCCCTGCAATGCACCATGGGTTATGGCAGCTATTTCCATTTCCTGGAGGGGTTTCTTGTGAACTGGGTGATGAGAGAGGTTAGGAGATGTCAAACGTCAAAAACAAAAATAAAAAAATTTAACCAGTGTTTTTTAATTACTCGTTTGTGTCGTCGTTCTTTCTCACTTACCTTCTAAGAGGTCGGAGGCCGAGCCCAAGCAGTACTCCATCACCAGCTGTGAGACACAGAGGGGCGTTTAAGTTAAAGCGGGAGAGTTCAAGAGTAAAAACTGTCGTTGAGCTCAGGTGCAGCTTAAAAAAGGATTCAAATGGCCTCTTCAAAACAAAGGTGGGACGTTTGCTTCCAGAGGACAGACTCATCTCCTAGAGTCGGCATTAGATTACATCAGTCATGATGTAAAGTAAGAATATATAACCGTTATCATCCCCATACATGATTTGTTGTAGGGTTTTATACGCGGTTAATGATTTGATATATTTTTTAACCTAGCATGATTTCCTCCACACCAACACTTACCCATGCTGTGTGCTCTCTCAGGTAGCAGCCACGGTACTCGACTGTGTTGGGATGACGCAGTTTCTCGAGGAACTTCACTTCCTTGATGATATCCTGCCATTTCTGCAACATGAAACATCGATGAAAAAACCTCAGAGATAAACTCCTACAGCAGAAGAAGGGGGAGAGTTTCTCCTACCTCGTTGGACTGCTTGCCACTATAGGACATCTTCTTGATGGCCACCACCTCATTTGTGCGGATATCATGGGCCTGAAGTTTGGGGACAACAGACAATAAATTACTTCTTTCAAGTCTTCCTCAGTTTTATTTACACGATAGATATGCCTCTATTATGTTTTCTTTCTTTTAACGTGGACGAGAGCACAATCCTGCATCCTCACAACACAGCTGAGACCTCTTGGATTAATGCACCGTTTTACATCAGGTCCAATGAAGAAATCACGACAGCATAAAACAAGGATTTCTGCTGATCCGCCTCCTCTCTGCTCGCGTCCCTTCATCCATGACTCGCTCCTTTAAACAGGGCTTTTCATTCCCCACTTACAAGTTGTCTGTGACTATGAACATGTTTCTACCTTTATAGGTTTATGCACCTGGTATTCTTATAGGCAATACCATCAATAACTTCTCTGCCGTCTCACAGACAACATCACTGACACACATCATCATTAGTCCTGTCTATTAGGCCTTTTCTATGCTTACAGTTGCTTTTCTTCACAACAACCACTCTGACTGTGACCTCAAATTAAATGATGTGAAAGTGCAGCAGCTCATTTTAACTATGCCGCTTTATTTTCCTCATCAGTGCTAGTTTTTTTGGTTGTGTTATCTCCTGTAGTGACAACCTGAAACAGGTGGAAATACAATAAACGGTCACTGAAAGCTGCCGCACCCAGGAGGCATTGTTTTTATTGATTACAACTATACAGATGCTATTTAATTTTAATGGAAATTTGTGTCTCAAATGAGCGGAACCTCAAGAAAGTCGGATTTGGTCTCAACAAGACTATTATTAATAAGATAATGATTTTATATATTTGTTTACTTAAATTTCTTATGTTGTGGAATGATAAAAATGTTTTAGCGTCTTGCTCTGCACAGTTGAACAAGACTTATTATTCAAACTATTTTCCAGGTAGCCCTCCCTGTGGAGTGCATGATACCAACAGAAATCAATACTGCATAAGCCTTTAAGCAGACCACTTTGAAGAGCTTGCCAGAGGTGTGTGTGTGTGTGTGTTCATGTGAGTGTGTAACTGCAAAACAAGTCATTTTGGGGAAGAATTCTACATCAGATTATAAACTGCCAAATAATTAAATGCCATTATTCTTATCGTAGAGATGTATCTGTATCAGGGAAGTTTTAACTGCTGACTAAACCTTAATGATATAAAAACCTACTTGGAATCATTCCTCTGTTAATTTGAAAAATAAGTAGAAAATCATTTAGAAACTATAATTTACACATATAACAAGCAAAAAACTATTAAGACCTACAAGGGGAAACCAAAAATGTACTTCAAATTAATGTGTTGGCCAAAAAGACTTGTGGCACCGATATTCCATCACCTCCACAAACCCAGACGCCGGGGAAAGTAACTTACGAAGTAGACTGCTCCGAAGCTCCCATGACCGATCTCCCTCAGGTCAGTGAAGAGCTTCTCAGGATCCTCCCTGGAGAACAGCTCAGCCACCTCCGGGTCCTTCAGGCTCCCGGCCCGCACACTCGATGGCATGGCCAGCGCCTGGTGAGCGTGGGAGAGACACACTGGGTGAGCGTCTGTTATTCTGAAGAATTACCAACATTTGTGTTGGAACCGTGAGGCGCCAAGGAAATATGGTTCAGTCTATCACATGTAATCGATGCATTGCGATCTCTTCAGAAAAATTATCCACATTGCTCTGCCTTAATAATATATTTATTTATTCTTTAAAGCCAATACTCTTTAGATATCTAGTGACTTATTTGGGATCACCTTCTAGTTCAAAGCTGCAGTACATGTGTTACACAGAACATCTTTCTAAACACACTTATACGGTTTGTTATTTATATCTGTGTTTTTTTTTTATTAATGCTGAGTTACTCTGTAATATCAAACGGCTTCTGTTACTGCTGATCCCTCCAAAAATCATTACACCACTTTACAGCTCGATAGAACGTTTCCACTCCACAGGGTCCAGCCACTTATATGAATCAATACAAAGCTGATCCCAGCTCTACGTCTGCATTTCAAATGAATACGAATAAAAAATGCAAATACGTGTTCATATGGATGGAAAAACATCCAAGTGTCCATCAGCTACGGACCACCGACCATCCATCCTCCCCCCCACCCACCCATTACATCCACCTGTCTCTTCACCAGTAACATAGTCTTAATTAGGCTATATTTTTCATTTTAACAATTTCTGCAATATTCAGATAAAAGCGTGTGGTAAAACAAATTCTTGTTTTTGCATCACATCATCTTTATAGAATATATCTCAAAATGACTGATGATCATCCAGCATCTTTATGCTTTGGAAATTCTCTCTCTAATGATTTATTTCATCCTCTTCCCTTGTGTTGAAGAATGACACCTATTTCACATGTTTTTCATTTTATCCTACAAAAAGTAATAATCCTCTCACTGATATTAGTCAATAACTAGGAATAGAAGGTTCAATATTTTGGGTGTATTATCAAATAAAGGTGTTAAAACAGCAGAAATATAAGAGATAATATTCACGAGGAGAATCAACATTACAATGATACAAGTGCAGAACATAGCCTCAATACTGGAGTTGTGGTAAATGTTATTTTTGAAACCTGAAAGTCTGTGTTCAGCGTATGTGACAGACTGCAACCGAGGTTCCCATTTCAGGTTCCCATTTTTTAAATGAGAGAGAGAGAGAGATGCTGAGACTCTCACTAATCATTTCTGCACCGATTGTCAAGTTACCGATTAATTAGAGAGATTAATGTAGAAATTCAACAAATGCAGAATATATATATATATTTATATGTATGTATATAGGTTAGAGAGCTGATCTTGGATAAAGACACAAGAATGATGTATTTGTTGCCTCTTCCTCAGTGTGTCGGATTGAGAGCTTGCTTCAGGCTGCACACACACATTTATATATATATATATATATATATACACACACACATACGTAACTACTGAGCTTTATAGTACAAGAACATTTTGTTTCATGGCCTTGTTACTACTGTCAAAAGAGGAAGCGTGTGTTTCCCTTTAAAACCAGAAGTTCTTTGTATCATGCAACCAAGCCTGAAGCAAGCTCTCAATCACACACACTGAGACAACAAATAAAAGATGATCTCTCTAACCTACATAGAATGTGAAATCCTCCTGGTCGTGTAAAGGAACCCCCCGGTGGAGGAGAGAGGAGTCAGTCCCTGGATGTGTCCTCTCTCCATCAGCCTCATGCACAGGGGGGGATCCGAGCTGTGCAGGCTCGGTGGCTGTTTGCACTTGGCTGGTCAATTAGGTTATATCTGCTCGCGCTGACCACAGGAACGCGTGACATGTAATTCAACAGCAGACAACAACAACTCCAGGCTGGCTTAAGTGTCCAGGGTCCAGGGCCAACAACAAGCCCGCGAGTCAAAGTCAACCTCTCCGGGGCTGGAGGAGGAGGAGGTGGCCGAAGCCGCCGCCTGCTGCCTCCCCCTGCCAGCCGGGCTGGAGGGGAACACCTTCTCCCGCTGAATGATTTATAACATGTCTTACCGTGGCTGTTGGGATCCACTGTAGCTAGCTGTGAAGCTAGCTACCCGGCCTGGCAGGAAACTATCGGTCCGCGCTCCCCTTTCCTCGGCGCTGGTGTCTACTCAACACGAGCGAACCACATCGTGTGTGTCGACGCTTGTCCTCGCGGTGCGCTCCATCCCGCCGCTCCGGGTCACACGGACAGATGTCCCGTCTGCACCGCTGCACATGAGCTCCAGCGGCGGCGAGTCGAAGTGACAGCTCGCAGCTGACAGACGGAGTCCAGGAGAAAACCACAGGCTAGCTCTGCAGTTAGCCGCACCGCTAACCGAAACAACCCGGACCACAGGAGCCGCCCGCCCGCTTCTCAGCGAGACACCGCCTCGTTAATTTCCAGGGCTCCGCTCCGCGCTCCGCTTCGTATTGTCATCGCCTGAATGTCGTCCACGGATTTCATCTCCAGTCTGATCTTATCCCCGTTTTACTCGACTCCCATCCGTTTTTGTTCAGGACTTCATGATGGCGGAGCGGGGCGGGAGCCGAAAGGAAAACGGAAGTGGTCTTCTTCGACGGTTCTAAAGCACGAGAGGCGGAACAGTGTCACCGTGTGGCTGAGGAGAGACAGTATTATTATGAGTATTATGAGTGTTATTATTATTATAACTAAACAATATTAACAGTAATGAACATATTTTTTATTTTATAAATATTTTAAAACAATACGTTTATAGTTTCATGATTAGTTAAATTATTGCATATATATTATCATTATTATTATATCATATATTTTCCTTTTATTATTATTACAGTGCATAGTCTTTGTTTCAGGTTTTGTATTTGAGTGAAAGCAGTAAAAGCAGGAATTAAGAGTTCATCAAGTCAAATCATAGTCTGAGTAAAATATAGATATGACATATTACCAGCAAAATATACTTAAGGAATCAAAAGTAAATGTTCTAATAGGGCTTTAAATTGCCCCTGTGTGTTTTATATCTATATTAGATGTGTTTCAAGGAGTCGAATTAGACTGGTGAACTGTCCAGAGTTGGTTGGGCTGGAGTTAATATGACTGATTTATTCTGTTGAGTAGATCAATCCGTAATAAAGTATCACATTTAATAAAGATAATGCAATAACCAATTACCTCATTTTCTTCTGTCTGGTTTGTTTGGTGTCAAACTTGCTCTGCACACACAGACACACATCATCACAATCCCACATATGGCTCATTTTGATCCCAGCCTCCGCAGCGGTAATCCACTCAGTATAATCTCTGTATGGTGCATTTTTAGCTGACACAGCACATACGGTAATCACACATTAAGAACAAACAGTTTCCATTTGTACTTTTCCCCCATGCCTGCTAAAATCAGACTGGCACCAGTCATCAGGTAGTGATACGTCAGAAATAGACACACAGTCATTCTTCATCCACTACAGCTTAAAGTTATTGAACAATGCAGAATGTTGAGGGGTCAAACGTCTGATCTCCACGACATTGCTTTCATAACTTTTCTAAACCTTCTTAATTTCTCCCAATCTCCCAAAAAAAAACATACATCCCTTAACCTCTTAGTCTCTCCTCCTCCTCCTCCTCCTCCTCCTCTGCAGTTTTCATTCATACTCTGCACAGACATCTTTCAACAGCTGTGGTTGTGGCTTTGCGTAACCTTTCAGCTGGCTCACCAAAGACAAGGGAGGGGGGAAAAAAAAGATTCCTAGCGCCTGTTGCACATCCCAGAGGATTATTGGTCTTATGCAAACAGATTTTTGATGAATTTACATAATAGGGATGCAGGGAGAGAGGAGAGGTCAGAGCAGAGGACACAAACTGTGAAGACCTGCAGGCTGAAGTGTTTCAGCTCAGCTTGTTAAGTCTGACTTAACGTTTGCATTTTTGCTGTAGGAAGTCAAGATTGACCTCGAGGCATTAATCCTGGACATTGTCATCAGGGTATTTCATGGAATTAATAATCCGTTCCACGCAGATGTAACCAATACAATAATTCATATTATCCCACAGGGTGACATTGGCAACAAAGGACCCGAAGATCCAAATGAGCCTCTATTCAATTGTTACTGTCACATGTTTTCTACTAGAAAAATTTAAGCCCGGGATTTGATATAAATGGAATTCACCTGTGTAAAATATACATAGATAGTCCAGCTTTACCATTGTATCATTGTGTATAGATGTGAGAAACAAAGTTGATGACTCAGGCTGACCCTGCAGAAATTGCGACGCGAGTCCTGATCCAAAAATAAAAACTGCTGCAGCAGAAACTACACCTGTAATATTCAGTAGTTGGCTGTTTATTACCCCCCCCCCCCCCCCCCCCCCCTCCAAACACGAAGCAAAAACATAAGCAAACGATTTTGTCATCAAAACGAACACTGGTAACCATCAACTCTGCTGGGAACTCAGTTGTTCTTGTTTTATTACAGAAGGGGAAATAAAAGTAAAATTCGATTTTTAATTCAATTTTTGTAGGAGCCCAATACAAGTATCAAAATTAACTTCAGAGACAAATGCCTCAAGAAAAATGCAACTAAAAAACACAAAAAAACAGCCTCTTTTGAATGGAATAAAAACCTGTATAGCTGTGATTTTTACATTTTTAATAATGATATGTATGGACAGGTTTATCTCTAACATGTTGTACTTTTTATGTTGTGTCATGTTGTGTTTATGATTGTCTTTTTTTGTTGATTTTGGACATGTTTAAACATTCAGTGATTAAAAGGAAAATTAACTGACTGATTAATCAATAAAGAAAAGTAAAGAGTTGCAGTCAACGTGTTTTTATTATATAATAATAAATGTAACTGTAAAAAACAATAGTACTATACTATAATTTATTTACAGTAAGTAAGCAACTCTAACCCCCAAACTGTAAACTGATATTTCCTCTGTAAGCTGCGGTTTCAGACGTCAGTGAAACGTACACTGTGATGTCAGCAGGAAACCAGGGCCGCATCTCTTTAGCTCTTACATGAACTCACTGTCATCCTGCCCCACACGTCTGACTCCTCCCCCCCCCCGCGATGGGTATACAACCCTGGAGGCAGCCACTCCTCCTCTCATGCAACCTCACAGCATCCCTGCAGGCTGGTCACACAGGGTCACCTCACACTGAGAGGCAGGTGTGTCCTGACTGAACGGGACGGATACAGAGAAGAAGATAAAGACTCGGAGAGGAGGGCTGTGCAGAGCAGCTGCCGAGAGTCGACTTCAGGGCTCGTCTATAATGCGATCGGCTGAAGAGAAGAAATCACCTGAGACCGGTAAGCACGAATAACCACAACACTGTGACACTTATTTCAGATTTTGTTCCTCAAGTCATAATGAAAACTCGGAAACTTTCAAAGATAATGATGCAAATGACATGTTCTGTATATGCCAGATAACTGATCAATTCACATTACTGCAGAAGAGAGTCAAATTGGAAAGAAATTACCAAATTACTCTAGTGTTTTCGTCCAAATCTACAATTTCTCCTGTTATTAATCTATAAGAATACTTCTGACTTTTGACAATATCTGAAAATGAAGACACACAGACACACACATATCGACAAAGTGAGCGAGTCCAGACAGAGGACATATTGTTTAATCCCTCAGAGGGAGCACAGACTATCCAATCTGTCTTAATCCTGACTTTCTGGCTTCGACAAACTCCACACCCCATCTGTATTGCGTGAGAGAGGGTCACTGGTTTCATAACCTTTCTAAATAACACTTCACTCTCTATGTTTCCGCTTCCAGAAATGAGTTTAGGCGCAGCGTGTGTGTTCTTGCGTGGAGGGAAAAACCTCGTAAGTACAACGTTTACAGCCTTTTCAAATTGTTGATGATTTTGTGCTGATGTTTGCTTTGAAAAGTGATATAACTCAAAATGCTGTTACATGCCGGTGATGCTACTGGCCGATATGAAGCCCGCCTGCCAATATGGGCATAATCACTCAAAACCATGGCTTTAAAAAAAATCCCACAGTTTAATCTCTTTAATACCTATAAAGATAAATAAAAACATCCATTTTGTTAATTGGATTGTTGGTTGCCCATTTTCTTTCTGTGTTTTTCATACAATCAACAACCTTTTCTCTTATGCAGGCTAGAGGACTGGCTGATGATGAGATCGATGGTAAGTTAAATTCCCATCATTTGATTTTTTTGGTGCCCTTTAGCAGACTGTTTACCCGACTCAGGGTCTTGTTGTGTTGTTGCAGAGCTGCGTGACGCGTTCAACGAGTTCGATAAAGACAAGGACGGGCTGATCAGCTGTAAGGACCTGGGGAACCTGATGAGGACGATGGGTTACATGCCCACGGAGATGGAGCTGATTGAGCTGAGCCAAAACATCAACATGAACCGTAAGTCCTCGCTCATCTTTAAGTCCTGGTCAAAACCTTTAAATGCAACTGAGAGATGTTTTCTCAATTCCTGAAACTTCATTATTATTATTGTCATTTTTTTCATAGTTGGTGGCAGAGTCGACTTTGAAGACTTTGTGGAACTGATGACTCCGAAGCTGCTGGCGGAGACGGCTGGGATGATTGGCATGAAGGAGCTTAAAGACGCCTTTAAGGAGGTGAGAGAGAAGGAACTCCTCCATCCTGCAGCTTCACGAATGTCTCGTAAATAAAAACAACACACTGGTATATTCTTTCAAGTGTTCCTCTGTCTCTCTGGGTAGTTCGACATAGATGGCGATGGAGAGATCACAACAGAAGAACTGCGGTCCGCCATGACCAAGCTGATGGGCGAGCACATGAGTCGGAGAGAGATAGACGCCATCGTGAAAGAAGCGGACGACAACGGAGACGGCACCGTGGACTTTGAAGGTATATGACATAAATGTATGAGGTGATTAAAATACATGTGACTCTTCCTGCATTTCGCTCATTAAACTTTTTGTCTTTCCTGCAGAGTTCGTCAGAATGATGTCCCATCAATGACGGCCGAGGGGACGGTCAGTGAAGGGAGGACCTGTGCACATCTGCAGACATGCATTGATAATGATGCCGTGTTTGTCTGGAGCTCTCGGACAGATTTACTTCTACTAATCCAGAATAATTGTAATCATGTGAAAATTCAATGTTAGTGGTGCACAGACCAGTCAAGCAATATCAAGTCATCCTCAGAGGGAATATAAAGCTATGCAACCATGTATATTAATCCAATGTAAAAATATACTGAAAAGACTGTGATGAACTAATTAAGCTTTATCGTTTGGTTTGATTATAATGTAAACTCAAAGTTCTTTATGGATTGTTTTGTTGAACTGACTGATTTTTGAAATGTGTGGATGAAATCCATCGAGTTTAATGCAGATATCTATCTTTGTTTGGCAAAGAACAAAATAAAACGTCTTAATATGAGTAAACTTTGCACATGAGTTCTGTATGTGTTACTCAGCTGTTAGTCCGCAGGAATTTAACCTCTGACTTTATCTCACGTGATAAAAGACTGTGGGGCAACTCATTTGGAAAAGTAATCAGAAAATAAAAGAGATCTTCATGAGATTGTTATTGTGATTTATTCGAAAATGTTTGTCTGAACCAAGGGGTTGAATTTATTTGTCACATTAGGCAAAGAGGATACGTGAATATTCAGGTGATGGCAGCTGACTTCCTTTTAGCTTCCTCATCTTATTGTGCATGTTGTCTCACTGTCACAGTTCAGTTCCACCTGTTCCCTCTTTGACACGTAAAACTGCTTCAGCTATCAAAGCAAATGTGGAGCACATCCTCATCATGCCTTTCATAACAAATCAGCTTGCATAATAATACACAACTCGCTGGTTGTGTAATGAAGTGACCCGATCATCTATGGATTTCGTGCACCAAAGAGGGGATTTGAAAACCAAAAGCATCAGTGATGCTGCTGCTGTGCTGTGTCGGTAGAAATGTTGGGGATTTAGTCACTTCTCCGTCCTACATCTTTTGGAAGGAGGTCAGGACAGAGATTGTGTGACCAAAAATGGACATGCCGCCGGATTTGAGTACTGCTCGTAATACATAGACTAAAAATGATTATATCATGACTCATGCGTAACCGATTTCTAGGTAGTAGATGCAGAAAAAGGGGGAAAAACATGTTTGTCCCAGAATGAGGACTAAATTGAGAGCACACAGACTAAGTTTGCTTTAGATAATTATCAGTGCAAGTTGAAAATATCTGCAAACATCTGGAGGTAAAATGTGACTAAGAATTTAGGGTATATTATCTCTTCATAAACAAATGTGTCGAAAAAAAGCGAATGGCTCAAAATGGAATCAGAGCAAATGACTGCTGGTTTCTTTCTATTCATACACAGTTTGAATCAGAGCTGTGATAATAGCTTGTGCAAATCTCACCAAGTTTATAATGGAATAAACAAAACTCTCTCAAATTTACACCTCATCTCCCACCGTGATACAAAAGGCCTGTTGACTGGTTGTGTGAGGGGGAGAGAGGGTCGTCCACTAACCCAAATGTTGGTGGTTTGATCCCCAGCTCCTCCAATCCGCATTACGACGTGTCCTCAGGAAAGATACTGAACCCCAAGTTTCCCCTGATGCCTGTGTAATAGAAATGGCGGTAGACACTGAAAGTGCGCATGAATGGATGAATGCAGTTTGTACTGTGCAGCACTTTAAGTGGTCGATGAGACAGGAAATGTAAACACAGCCCATTTACCACTTAACAGAAGACGTGTGGTGGTCTGTCTCCAACACTGCGTGGAACTGACCCCAAGGCAGCACGGCTGACATTCATCACCTTGGCTGAGAGGATATCAGTGTTGTGGACGGGGACACTGAACCCAGACAAACAGACGCTACAGCACGACAAACTGGGCAGGACTTCATACGCATTGCCAGATGGGGTGAGAGGGCTTATAATACCAATTAATACAAGTTGTTCTCTCTGTGAACACACAGACATAATAACTAACCACACATCTGCCAACAACTAAACACACATCTGTCAAAGTCAACGGCATAAGCTGTGCCAACATTGACAGGTTCCTAATTTTTTTTTTTTTTGTGTTGTCCATAACTGCTGTTGAGTGTAGACAGGCAACATCAGGATAAGAGAGGACGAAGGATTCACAATTTTGAATTTATTTCATTTGTGCATTAAAGCACGTGGACTGTCAGCGTGGGCGTCTGCAGAGGGGATGTCATTTAAACTGTACAGAGCACACAGGGACTGATGGACCCAAAGGAAGAATCACATGATGTAATGCATGGTTGCGCCGCCCCTGCTCTGATCCTTCCCTGATCCCTCTAACATCCAGCATCGACCTTTATTTATTAATCCACCGTAATCTCTCTCCCGGTCGCTCCCAGGCTCATTTGGCCTGTGGGCCCAGCGGCTCGTTGTCGTGCACGTGATAAGAACTGCGGTTTTCGACCTTTCTCAATCATCTGTCAACATTGATAACCCTCCCGCTCCGTCTATGTTTTTTGTTTCCGGATTTTCATTTGTGTTTTTCAGATGTCCTCATAATCCTTCTGAGAAGTGGCGGATGCCTCCTGAGTATCTGCTGCTGGACCGCCTGCTCTGGAAGAGTTAATAGGCCCAGCAGTTTATCAAAGTCATCCGGTCTTTCACTGTTCACATGATGTTTGAATTTAACAGTCAGACACGAGGAGAATAAAAAAAACCTCTCTAAGTTGCTCCAGCTTCATCCGGTGAAATTCAACCACCAAAGTTAAGCTTTCAGTTTTTACTACAAGTTGCTCCAGTCATTTTTTATCTATTGTTTTTTTTTTCCAACCAGGTCTTAGAACTCAAATATATTGAGAATTTCAATATTAATTTGTTCCTGCACACGATCAGTGTACCAGTAAGCATAACTGACATATTTTAAAAAGTATATATTTTTATTATTATTATGATTCTTATTATTTAAGTCACATGGAAATCAATCCAATCAGATCGCAACACGAGCGGAAGCCGGAAGTGAACATTCTTCCACAGTAAAGTGCGTTGCACTGTTGCACCTCCTCCGACATCCGGGTGAAGCCTGTTCAGCGGCTCGTTTGACTTCCTGAGTTCAAGTCCAGCTAAAGTATGAAGAGTTTCCTCAATCACACACTGACACGTTCACACTGTCGTGTTCAATACAGTCAAGTTCATACAATGTGTGCTGGTAGAAGCTAACGATGGCTAACTGGCTAGCTGAGCTGTTAGCATGCTACTACTACAGCTGTCACAGCTGTTGGTGGAGATCACGTCAGAAGGTTTGAAATATCAGAGCAACTTTATGGATTTAATACAACATGAAACTTCAGGTTCAACTGTCTGTGTCATTAGAAACACTCAGTGTGAATCTGATCAGACTGCTTATTATTGTCTTTGCAGGTTTTCTGTCCATAAACAAAAACAAGTGAGGTGTTCATTTAGTTTGAAGGATTTGAACCAGTTAAAAAGAGCCAGTCTGTTTATTAGCTGTTAGTTTACAGTTGTATTAACAATGCATTTAGCAGAAAAAAAAGTTAATGCAGTTTGATCCACTCTGTTTGACATCAAGCCCTAAAACGAAATGAAAAACTATTAAATTACACCTGAAACATGTCCAACATAAATCTGATGCTCAGGTTTATTCAGTGGAATTCTTTTCTATGGGGGTTTATTAAACCTACTGCATTTTGTAATTCTTTTTATTTTATCCCACACAGGTCTCCTCCGATGCTGACTGGAAGAAATCTGACTCGGACATTTGTTTCGCTCTCCTACAGAAGCCTCTGTGCCGACCGGAGCTTGGTCTCACGCTCCGCTCTCTGCTCCTCTGCCTCCACAGTTTCCTCCATCCGTCCATCTCTCCCTTCACCTTCTCACAGTCGCCGCTTCCTGACAAACAGACAAACCTTGGTCCCCCTGCTCCCCTCCGCCCACAGCCTCTGTCACTCGACTCACTGTTCGGGCCGGATGGAGCTCAAAGAGGTTCTGCAGGTGCTGGAGCAGCTCGCTCCTCTGTCCCTGGCTGAGTCGTGGGACAACGTCGGCCTGTTGGTGGAGCCGAGCAAACCTCGGCCTGTCAAAACTGTCCTGCTGACCAACGACCTCACAGACGCCGTCATGGAAGAAGCAGAGGCCATGAGCTGCGACCTCATGATCTCATATCACCCTCCGTTGTTTCGGCCAATCAAGCGTCTAGTTCAGAAAGAGTGGAAGCAGCGGTTGGCCGTGCGGGCGGTCGAGGCCGGGATGGCGATCTTCTCCCCTCACACATCGTGGGACAGCGTTAAAGGAGGAATAAACGACTGGCTGGTCGGGGGACTTGGTAAGATGTCACTCTGAATGGAAAATGTGTCGCATACACTTTGCTTATGCTACTTGCATATTTAACGAAGGCTCAGGCTAAAATGTTGTGACACATGACACTGGTCCACTGGTCCACTATCCTGAGTGATTGTTTTCCATCTCTGGTGTTTGTCTGTGATTCTCAGGTAGCGGCCAGGTGTCCGTGCTGAGTCAGTCCTTCGGTGGCTCCTCCCACACTCACAAACTGGAATTCATGGTCAGGAGCCAAGAGGAGCTCGACACCGTCATGGAGGAACTGAAGGCTTGTGATGGTGGAACAGCGCTACAGCATTCAGTGAACAGGTCGTGTTTCATGACACATTTCTGACTTTACACCAGACGATTTCCAATACGTGCAGCAAGTTAAGATTGATTGTCTTTGTCTTAATCAATCCCTTTTTTTGATTACCTTCAAAACTCCCAGCTGAATCTACTTTTCTCTATCAAAGTGTGGTCCTGGGAGATTTAGGCATCAGTGTTAGTGATGAACCGGCCACAGCCAGTGTTTTCACAGCAGCCAGTGTGTTGGTTTATTACTCTGGGTTTGATTTTCTTGCCACTTTGCATTTTGACAGTCGACTTTCACACCTTGGATATCAAAGCTTCCACTGGCTTCATTAGCATAAGTTGATGGCAGGACAGCCACAGAAAAAGGCTAAATACAAATAACAAGGAAATTATCCTTAATGAACTATTTTTGGCAAGTTTGAATGATGACAACACGTTGAAAAGAAGAGAAACTAACCACAGTGATGATGTATTTATCCTCCACACAGACCAGAAAACAGTGGGATCCACGTCGGTGTAACCTGCAGTGAGTCAGCGCTGACCCTCAGTGTCCACGCTCTGTTAAAACACACAACTCCCAGCCAGTCCCTGAGCATCCTGAAGCTAGAGAAGGTATTATTATTATAAGGTTAAAAAGTTGTTCTTTACATTTCACAAAGCAGCTGTTTATAGTACGATTTACTAATATCGTTTTTCATGGATCACTCCCTGCAGCCTCCTATTCCAGGCCATGGCCCAGGGCGACTCAGTGTTCTGGTCCAGCCAGTAACGGTTGCAACAGCCATCCAGAAGATGAAGTCTCACCTGGGCTTGAGTCACCTCCGTCTGGCTTTAGGATGGGGGCAGACACTAGGTAATGACCTCACACCTCGTCCTGGTGCTTACGCTTTAAAATAACACATGTAAACAATGCAATGAACCAGTTACTTATTTCTCACACTTTCTAATAAATCTATGAAAAGAGGTTGACCAGATTTTCCTTTTTCAGAGTCCACCGTGTGCACCGTGGCTGTGTGCGCTGGATCAGGAATCTCAGTGCTGAGTGGGGTCAAAGCCGACCTTCATATCACAGGTACAGGTTTCAACCGAAAATATAAAATGCCTGCTGATTAAATACCAGATATCCCAGTGATGAATATCCATTTCTCAGGCGAGATGGCCCACCACGAGGTGCTGGACACTGTGGCGAAGGGAACCAGCGTCATCCTCAGCGATCACAGCAACAGCGAGCGCGGCTACCTGACAGTGTTCAGGGAGAAGCTGGCTGTGCGTCTCCCTGAGAGTGTCACGGTGGTGGTGTCCAAGGCCGACCGGGATCCCCTGGAGGTGGTCTGACCGCGTCTTAAACATCTGCTGGGTAAATCGGAGATGTTGGGATCAGAGTCGGCGTTTCTCTGACAGAGGCAGATAGAATGTGTGTGTGAAATGATTACATAAAAAAACTCTTTGGCTTTGCTCTTTGTGTGAAGTTTGTATCTCTGTAAACAAGCCGTGCCTCCTTTCATGATTAAACGTGCTTCCTTGGTACATGTAGTTTGCCATGTATTTATGGCAGGGTCCTAATAAAATGGGCCCTGGTTGATCCGCAAAATGAACTGAGGCTTGTAATCTGTAATCTGAATGCATGCGGTTTATACGTAGAGTGGATTAATTCACAGTCAACACACTCGCCGGTGGGGTGAGAGAATCTCAGCATCCACACGTTTTCCCTAAAAGTGTTTGCATCCTGCTCCCAGTTGGGGACAAGGTAATCCTCATGGGATTAAAAACCTTGTTGTTTCATCATATACGTGATTGAAGAAATCCGACAATCTCCCGGTTTGTGCTTCTTCAAATAAAATCAGAAAATGAGAATAAGAAATCAAGTGTTTTCTGTAGATTGACCTGAAACCTCAGTGAGTAAATAGAGGAGGACATCAAAGCACTTAGCGGGGACGCGTCAAAGAGCAAAACCTGTGGAAATAATGAATGCACTGCAAACAGCCCACACTGACCTGATGGCTTAAAGAAACAACACGTAACAATCCTCATTATGGCCTGTTACAGAGTCTGGTGGCTGCAGCGCCTGCGACACACCTGTTAGTTCGTAAAAACATTAAGAGACGTCACACCCGCCCCACTGCAGCCATCAGGGTAATGACCTCTCTCTCTCGGTGTGGCGCTCACACCTCCACTTCCCCTCCGTCCCCGCTCGCTTTTATCTCTCACCAGCACACACGCACACAAATGGAGAAGGAAAACAACAACTAGAACAACATTTTCACTTCACTCATGTGAGGTCACTCCAGCTGTCACTGGGATATCGGCAAGAATGTCCACGAGCAGGTAGATCAGGGGGGAGTTTGTCAGCTTGAGGGTTTTCTATCACCGATAGACACAATTTATAGGGAAATCCTCAGAGATGAGGCCAAACACTTTATCCGGCTGATCACTGAAGTTGCAAAAAGCTCCAGTCATGATGTAACGGTAATCCTCTGCTCGAGAGCCTCTGTGGTCCGAGGGCACTTCTTCCTGAAAGCAGCAGATCAATGCTCATATTAAAGTCTTATGAGGATTTGTTCCATTCAGTTGTCACTTCTAGGAATTCAAGTTAGAACGACTAAGGCTGAAAATAAACTTGCTGACCACAGATTAAAAACTAGAATGAGACTCAGTAGAGCTCATTCCTCCCACAAGGCCCAACAGTCCCATTAACTCCAGTCAAGCTGCGGCAAATTACACACACTCATAAATATCAGTCCCCATAATGAGCCTGGTTGTTCTCATCACAATTCATGAATGATTCCATTGGAAATCAGTCCAAATGTCAAAAAAACATATCCTGCCTCTACCCCCTGATCCAGATTCGCACCAAAATTGAATGGGTCCTTCAACCAAGTTTCATGGTCGTCTGTTAGTTTATGCATATATACATATATATATATATATATATATATATATATATATATATATATATATATTCCTCACAAACTAACGTACAAACCAACCAACAATCTGACATAACCTCCATGAGCTGTTTTACACCTTGTTTGCATATATTAAAAGCACAAGTATCTGTATACAATGCTACTCTATACTTCCACTACAGTTCGTATACATGTTCATGCACCAGTATTAATAATAATCCACTTACATAAATAATAATACAAGATGCATGACTTCTGGTCGTCAGGAAGTTATCTCACATTGAGGTATGGCTGATTTTACTTTAAGTGAATGTTTGACTACCAGCCGCTGCTCATACTGATTTGTCTGTGTGGTCTATTGTTGTAGTTTTATTGTTTATTAACCACAAAGCCTGTCTGCTCACCAAACGTCCCCCACAGGACGACAGAATTAGTGTTGAATTGATTAATTCCACATTTCCAGTGTTTTAGAAAGTGCTCTGCCAGATTCAGCTTTGATACTGAGCTGCAGCCTCAATTCAAACCCACATATAAACCTCCAGACGCCCGTGTTTTTGTAGAGGCCAAATTGCAAGGTGTCTTCCTCCTCCGGCTTCATTCAAGGCCCGGCTCCCTGCAGAGAAGAACTAACAGGCGGACTGCTGAGAGGAAGAGCCCTGTCATCAAGTCATCAAGCAGCCACAGGGGAGCTGCCAGTAAACCACTGGATTTACGTGGAAGGACAAGAGCCGTTTGAAACACGAGCTGCAGCTGCAAGAAATGTTACAAGTGTCAATACCACAGTGTCAAAATAATCAGGTAGATAGATGGATAGATAGATAGATAGATAGATAGATAGATAGATAGATAGATAGATAGATAGATAGATAGATAGATAGATAGATAGATAGATAGATGGATGGATGGATGGATGGATAGATACATGCTCATCTGCAGAATATCTATGAAAAACTGCCTTGTATTATTCTATCCATCCATAGAGTATTTTTTATATATAATATTATATTCAACATAGGTAAATGTGTGTGTGTTAACATGTGTATACAGGTTGGTTTATGTGTAAAGAAATGAAGTGAGACGCATGTGTCTTTTCATTGTTGTCCTTATAAAGCCTTTTGTTATCTCTGCTTCTGATAAGTGCTAAATAAACATACAGAACTATAACTTATCATTATTAAAAACTACTTAAATAACTAGTGAGTGAAAGGGAATATATTTGCCCTGCAATGCAGTGAAATAGAAAATACTTAAGTACATTAAACTAAAACAGTTTTTGAGTAAAGCTACTCATTCCACCTCTAATGACATGAAACAACAAATCACAACAACGATTCTTTCAGAAACTAAAGTAACACTTTGCCCAGTGTTGTTTGTTTTAGTGGAGTGGGGACATAAGGGAAGATGGAGAGACACATGAAAATGGAGCCATTTGGCCTCATGTGTGAAGCCCCACACACCTATTTAACAGAGCAACAGACACCACCGAGGGCATTTGGAGCAAAGGACGGCAGAGAGACAGGAACAGACACAGAGCCAAGACAGCAGTGGCTATTTTCAAGAAGAGGTCTCCAGGACAGCAGAGGACTGATACCGCTTCAGGCAGCTGAGGTCAATCTGAAAGAAGACACAACTGAAATGTCAGTTTGGAGCTGGTGAAGAGGACGAGTTCTAAGTGACAGACGCAGACCAGGAGGATGCTGAGCGTGGAGATGTACCCCGGGTTGACTCTGGGACCTCAGAGGATCGGAGACTGCTTCTACAGAGGTGAGAGGGACAATGCTTGACAAATACAAATTAGTTTATACTTTTACCTAGAATATTTTCAATGTTTATATGATTTTTAAATGATTCACCAAAAACATTTAGGTTTAAAGCACTGCATCTGTTATGGAAGCTGCAGTGGGTGTCATTCAGATGATCTGAGGCCGAAGCATGAGTTGGAGCAGACATTTTTATACCTCAATAAATAAAAACATTTAACCTTTATGATGGATTTAATACACAAAAGGCACTAAATCTATGTTTTTCAGTGGATTCAGATTTACTGTAATTTTGTGATTTAATTGATTGTGTTATCCTTATTCCTATAATACTACAAAATTAATGATATTTCAAGAGTGTAAACAGACTGAATCGCTGCGGCAAAGAAGTCACACACCGAAAAACAGGGTTTGATATCATTAAAATCGTATTATTATAGCTTTATAATATATAAATCTGCATTTCCTCAGACCGGGAAGCTCCAGCCCACATGTCGCTGTTTCCTCCCGCCTGTGACATGGTCACCAAAGCCCTGCCCCCGAGGCTGCTGGCCCCTCCCTCTGTGAGCGAGCCTGCGACCAAAACCCCAAAAGACGACGTGAGGATGGAGCTGGAGAACTCGTCTCTATGGAAGCAGTTCAGCTCCGTGGGCACAGAGATGATCATCACAAAGAAGGGCCGGTGAGAGAATACTGCGATACTGCATGTGTACCACCACTGTGACCTTTGACCTCTTTTTTGACCCTCAAGCTTCTGTACCTCTGTTATTATCCTGATGTTTTATTCTCCGACACTAACCAGACAACATACAAACATAAACGCGTTTTTCATTTTTATCTTTCCTAGACGGATGTTTCCCGGCTTGAGGATGAAGCTGTCGGGCCTGAATCCATCCCTACGTTACATCCTCCTCCTGGACATCGTCCCACTGGACAACTCCCGCTACCGCTTCCAAGGTGGCGGCTGGCAGGCTATCGGGGGGGCAGAGGCCAGGCTACCAGACCGGGTGTTCATTCATCCGGACTCCCCCGCCACGGGCGCTCACTGGCAGGGCCGCACCATCTCCTTTCACTACTGCAAGCTCACCAACAACACACTGGACTCACAGGGACATGTAAGTTTACTGCAGACTCAGCAGAAACACAACGTAAAAAAACCTTCACAGAGAACTTTGAGCAAATCTCTCTTCCTCTGTTTCCAGATCATCCTCCACTCGCTGCATCGCTACCAGCCCAGAGTTCATGTGATCGAAGCCAGAGACGTGCTGAGGTGGGGGGGAGGGCAGCACTCCTTCGTTTTCCCCGAGACCCAGTTTCTCACGGTCACAGCCTACCAGAACAACAAGGTACCAGAACACGACCTTTACACTGGATATTCAAGATTAGGCCAAAACATAGAACGGGATAAAAGAGTGTTTACATCCATCAAGACCCAAATTTACCAAATATGAAATTTAATTTGGACCTGGTGCCTATATGAGCTCAAGCAGCAGAGCCCTGATGATTGTTTTTCAAGTCAATAGTAGACTCTGTAAAATGCAAAGCTAAGAAAATAAGAGAATATAAACCAAAGTACATTTTTATTGTTGTTTCCAGATCACAGAGCTGAAGATCAGAGCCAACCCCTTCGCAAAGGGCTTCAGAGAGGACGGCATGAACAGCAAAAGGTACATACAGACACAGAAACACACACACACACACACACGCTTAGTCACACAAATGATTTAAAGAAACTAAACTACAAATTTTTTCCTCTGCAGACAAAGAGATGCAAGACAGAAGCGCAAAATATCCGACTTGACGGAACCTTTGGATATCGGTGAGTGCAGACTCACACCATTACCGAGTCATTACTTTGACTAGTATGATTAATGTCACTTTTACCTGACTGCTCCTGACACACCTCCACCTCTGTCTCCCTCAGTCAACTGTGATCCATGCAACTCTGACGAGCTTTTGCCGCTGCCCACTTCCTCCACCACCGCTGCAGACCTGCAGGCCCTGGCTCTGGCCTCTCTGCCCCAGCTGACTGACCCCTCCTGTGGGTACAGACCACAGGAGGCGTCCTATCAGGACACGCTGGTCCCAGAGCAGCCGCTGGACCTCGGCCAGGCGTTTATGGCCTCCCAGATGTCTGACATCGGCATCTCCATGGCCAATGGGATGCAGGACGCACCGGGGAGGGATGTGACGAATAGTATAAATGAAAGGTGTGTGTGACATATATATATATATACGTTTATTACTATTATGATTATTATTGATTAAATGTGTAAAATTTACTGCATCTCATTAAACTTTTACTTCTCTTTCTCCTCCACAGATCAGACACTATGGGTGAACCAGCTTACACCTCCAACTTCGCTCCTGCTCAGGCCAACTCCTCCTCGTTCCCTTCAGCTCCTCTTTCTCACTCCTCCTCCTTCTCCTCCCTCCCCATCCCCGACCCCTTGGCCTCATCTGCTCCTCAGCCCTCCATCCCGCCGTTCGACTATCCCTCAATTCTCTCCTCCTCACCCACACTCCACTCCTCCTCCTCCTCCTCCTCCCCCGTCTCCACCACTCCCTCCCTGCAGCAGACCACTTTCACCTTCCCCACTCCACCTCCTTCCAACTCCTCCTCCCCACAGCCCCTCCTCACCTCGTCCTCTCCCTCCGCCAACACCTACCACACCATCCCAGAGACGATCGGCCCCCACACACCCACAGACGCCTCCTTCCCCGCCCCATCTTCTGTGTGTCAGTCTGGCCTGCAGCACCAAATATCAACCCATCCTGTGCTCACCCAGACCAGTCAACCACTGCAGGGTGAAGGTATCCCCAGTGGAAACAATTCACCCAGCGATCAAAGCCCAGCAGCATTTATTTATCCCAATATCCTGCCTACAAATCTTGATCCAGTTCCAATTGCTGCTCAGCCTCTCTTCAACTACAACCAACCCCCGGCTCCCACTCTGCCTTGCCCCCTACCCTCCCACGGCGGAGCCACATCTTTTGCCTTCCCCTCCGTCCCCCATCACATGCAAAACCTCTCATTTTCAAATGTGTCACCCAGCCAGGCCCACCCCGGCCTGCACCTCCAAAATCTGAGCTACCAAGCCCCAGCCCCCTGCCTCGCTGCAGCCTTCCCTCCCTCCTCCTTCTCGTATCCACCATCCTCCCTCCCTCCTTACCAACCTTCCTCTTCCTTCCAGCAGTCCGCTCCACCTACCTATCCTCAAAACTTTCCCAATGCTCATGCGTCCGCCTGCACATCCTCGTACCCTTCGGTTGACATAGGCTCGATGGCTCAGTTCAACCCCTCTGCCCAGTATCGCCCAGAGATGGTACTGCACCACCCGTCTCTTCTCCCTCAGCTGGATCCATCTCTTCCCTCCTCCACTCCTCCTCCTGCGCTCTACCCACCCTTTCCGTCCTACCCCATGCGGCTGTATCAGGACCCTCACTCATCCCTCTCCATCCCTCTCAGGCATCTGTACAGACAACACCAGCATGGCCATGCCCACCCCCAGGGGTCCTACCTGGACATGGGTGCAAGACCGGTGTTTTGAAACGCAGCAATGTTTATGTTGACAAAATGTTTCGGCCTTATAGCGCTTTTAGGGGTTTTAGCAATGTGTAGCAATAGATAATGTGTGTGTATGTGTGTGTGTGAGAGAGAGAGAGAGAGAGAGAGAGAGAGAGAGAGAGAGAGAGAGAGAGAGAGAGAGAGAGAGAGAGAGAGAGAGAGCTGATGAATTTATAAGAATCTGTAAATAGATGTTGAAGATTTTCTTTTAAAATATCCATTCCACAGGGAAAAATAAAATTGTTTCTTTGTCACGCTTTTGTCACTGAGTTCTTATTATGTAATACATTTTTATAGAACCTTTTAGAAAGTCTGACAAAGCTTAAAAGCTGCAACCTCACCTCAACTTAACTGAATAAACAATTAAGCAAATATAGGCTAATATTGCTGATTGATACAAAACCGATGCCTGATGACGATAATCCCTCCAAACAACTGTATCTCTGAAGGATTTCTTCCAATACATCACACACATTTCGGCTGTTTAAAAAAATTCTTACTTTGATTCACAGAGTCTCCTCTGGAACTGACACCTGACTCTGCTTTATATCATGAACACCCCCCCCCCCCCCCTTCATCCCTCAGGCCTACATTTAACCCACAGTCCAGGGGCATGTGTCATGCGTCCACTCCACCATTAAACAATCTTCAACCTAGCTCATAAACCCATTTTTGAAGGATCACCGACCCAAAGAGGGGAAAAAGAAAAAAACAATACTGTCATCAAGGCCCACATCACATCCTAAAATAATCTTGTCTCCACCTGTTTATCTCGGTCCAGTAGTTCGTGAGTTAATCCTGTTGACAGACACGCAGGCAAATGTAAATAAAATCCTAGAGTCCCTCGGCGAAGGTGAAAATAGATAAAGTTTGTGGCTTGGTCCCAAGGGTCAATGTGATGTTTACACAATTTTGTCCAACGTCACCCATTAACCTGCCAGTTGGAAAGAAGATGATGAATGTTACTGGTTCTCTTGAAAAACAAGCGTCAACAGACGACCTCTCGCCATTTAGGTCCGACGCTTGAGAGCAGGACGGTGAGCTCTGCTGATTTCTGTCTGCTTTCTGTCTGATACGCTGGATTATTCATTTTTATTTGTCAAGCCAGGTTCAGCTGGAGGGAACAGCTTTCAAAATTACACCAGAGGTAGATTTACACACACACTTCAAACCATCCGGACACACTTGCTCCTCTCAGGATGATGATACGCCCTCCTCTGCGCCCCTCACTCGCTCGCCTCCTGCCGCTGAGGGCGATGGGCACCGCGGCCACCCGGACGGTGGCTGCCAGGCAGCATGACCTGCCCTCGGCCGCTCTGGCCTTCCAGGATCCCAGCGCCTTCGAGGTGAAGAGTTGGGGGGAGCTGCTGCGCGCTCTGGGGGTCTTCCACCTCTGCTCCATCCCAGTGCTGGTGAACAACTGTGGGAAGGTGAGAAGACATCTGTCACTCATCATGATTGATAAGTGCAAGAAAATAATCTGAATGAGAGTTGGAGGAGTGTTGTCAAGGCTCTGAGGATTCCTTGTTGAGACAGTTGATACTTGAGTGCATATTTTTGGCATCTATAATGCACCTTTGTCCTTTTCTTCTTCTTCTTGTCATTCTCTCTTAGCTTATGTCTGCAGCACGCACTATCCTGGGGACAAGGGGCTTTTCCTTGCTGTTGCGACCCACCGTGTACGCTCAGTTTGTGGCCGGAGAGAGTGAGACAGAGATCTCTCAGTCCATGGAGAAGATGAAGCTGCTGGGACTGAGGCCCATGCTGGCCGTGCCCATCGAGGAGGATCTTGGAGAAAGCACCGGGTTTGACTCATTTTCATATCTTAAGCTGAGACACTTCAGAAAAGAAAGCAAACATTTCAGAAAAGTGCTGATAAAACCAACGGTAAAAAACCTGGAGGCTGATGATGAGGGTTTTCTCTACAGGTTCCTCTGCATGTAACCTTCAATTCACTTTTGTTGATATAAAGTTAGGATGAGACGTGTGCTTGCCGGTGAAACTTAAATTTATTAAAGTCTCTTTCAGATGAATCAATAAGTGAAACCAGTCTATGATGGAATAACAAATAGATTCTGTGAGGAAACACTCTGGTCTGGTGGTTGCCTGTTTTCCAGTGTAGTCACATATTAACATGTTGTATCATAGCTCCACTGGCAACACACACAGACACACTCACACACACACGTTTGATCTGCTTTCTTATCCCCAGGGAGAAGAGATATGACGACAACATGGAGGCCATGCTGGAATGTGTGAGGATGTCACACGGCAACACCTGGAGCCAAGACCCGATGATGCAGCTGAAGATGACAGCTCTGCTCAGCCCGGATCTGTGTGTAAGGTTCTGTTTCACAGTTTTAATTGAAACAAATAGAACTGTTGCTATTTGTTTTCAGGATTTCTTTATGCAAGAAAAGTGAAAAAAAAACGATTAATGTCCATTTTCAGTATAGGGGGCGTTGATATTTTATTGTTATGTCCTATAAATGACATTTCTTTATAACCCTGACACATCTGAGCCAAACAGAACCCTCACGTATTTCAAATACGTGGGAAAAAAAGATAAGAATACACGTTTCAGTTCAAGGCTGTTGCTCTTGAACGCCCCCCTCAGCAGTAATGACGAGTGTCTGCTCCCTTTTTACAGTGTAGACGTGTGTGTTTACTGACTGTGATGAATCTGTGCTTGTATCAAGGTGAAACTCACAACCCTCATCGCACAACAACCGTATGACCTGAGTATGGTTGTGAGGGCCATGGATGGAGAGGTATGTGTATACACACACGCACACACACGCACACAAACACACACACATTTACTAATACTGTGATGTTGATCCCTTGTCAGCCAATCAGCTTCCCTGGTTTGGATGAAAGGGAAGTCGCCCACTTCCTGTGTGGTCTGCGGAGACTCAACAAAATAGCAGAGGTACAGATCTGAAGGCTCATGGGAAATTTGTTTTGATATCATCACATCATTTAAATGAAATCATGTATTTTTTTATTATTTTTGCATCTGTTGTGTCTGTTGTTTCCTCAGGAGAGTGTCAACAAAGTGCGAGTCCTGGTGGATGCTGAGTACACCTACATGAACCCCGCCCTCTCTCTTGTCACCATGGCCATGATGAAGAAGTTTAACAAAGACAGCGCCTGGATTTGGAACACATATCAGTGTTATCTGAAGGCAAATCTATTTATTTGTCACTTTGTATAAATATCAAAATTTAATTTTAACAGAACTTATTATGGAATTTTCCTGAAAAGGAGACATAATACTCCCTCGCTCCGTTGTGTCCTCCAGGAATCCAGGTCCCTCCTGTTAGAAGCTCTGTCTCTGTCCCAGAGCGAGGGTTTCTGTCTGGGGGTCAAGCTGGTGAGAGGAGCCTACATGGACAAGGAGAGGAAACTGGCAGAGAAAGAAGGTCGACAGGACCCAGTCCATCAGTGCTGGGAGGACACCAACGACAGGTGGGTGGGAGCCGGGGCCATTACTGTGCATAAATCCAGGCAGATGCATCCTAACCATTAAAGGTTCATTGTGTAGGATTTAGGGACATCTAGTGGTGAAGTTGTCTGTTGCGCCTTCAGTTGTCATAAAAAACTCAAAAGGTCTTTAGATTGTCCAGTTTGGGCTACTGTAAAAAGCATGCCGGCCTCCGTAGAGAGGACCCACTCCTGATGTACATATAAAGTATTTAAATATAAAGGCTCCATTAAAGGGTCAAGAAAACGGGACCTTTTTGAACGGTTTCTTACAGTGAACTTGACCCGTACACATTTCATCTGTTGTGTGTGTGTGTGCAGTTACAACGGCTCGCTGGATGTCATGCTGAACGCCATATCCCAGAAACCCGAGCGCCACAGGATCATCGTCGCCACCCACAACGAGGAGTCCGTGAGACGAGCCGCCCAACGGTCAGAACACGTCATTTAACATAGTGTGTTCCATAATTAAGATGGATGACATGACTGCTCCCCAAAAAAATGAAGCCAAAGCATCTTGAAAGCCCCCTGGTGGCTGGCTGCAGTGTCTCAGGCCCCCCCATCGTGTGTGATAATGTAATTGTTTTGTTTCGTCTTCAGGATGGAGGAGTTGGAGATAAACAAAGGTGGAGGTTCAGTGTGTTTCGGACAGCTGCTGGGAATGTGTGACCACGTCTCCCTCACACTCGGTGGGCTGCTGATTATTTATATTATCTGTATAGAGTAATTGTGCTTGTTCCATGGAGAAGATGAAGCTGCTGGGACTGAGGCCCATGCTGGCCGTGCCCATCGAGGAGGATCTTGGAGAAAGCACCGGGTTTGACTCATTTTCATATCTCAAGCTGAGACACTTCAGAAAAGAAAGCAAACATTTCAGAAAAGTGCTGATAAAACCAACGGTAAAAAACCTGGAGGCTGATGATGAGGGTTTTCTCTACAGGTTCCTCTGCATGTAACCTTCAATTCACTTTTGTTGATATAAAGTTAGGATGAGACGTGTGCTTGCCGGTCAAACTTAAATTTATTAAAGTCTCTTATTTCAGATGAATCAATAAGTGAAACCAGTCTATGATGGAATAACAAATAGATTCTCTGACAGTTCCCAGTGAGGAAACACTCTGGTCTGGTGGTTGCCTGTTTTCCAGTGTAGTCACATATTAACATGTTGTATCATAGCTCCACTGGCAACACACACACACACGTGTGATCTGCTTTCTTACCTTTCCACAGGAAAATACATTGTTTTCTCATGCACTGGTTAACAGTCCTACATTGATGAATATGTTCACGTCTCTCTCTCTTCTTCCCTCCAGCTAAGGAAGGTTATGCCATATACAAGTCAGTGCCATACGGCTCAGTGGACGACACACTGCCCTACCTGGTGCGTCGGGCTCAGGAGAATCGCACTGTGTTGCAGGGAATCCGCAAAGAGAGGGACCTACTGAGGCAAGAGGTGTGGAGGAGGCTGCGTCGGAGACATGTTAAATATGTATGAAAGCTGTGAGGGGAAGGCTAATGTAGATCTGATCTTAATTACAAAGCATTCACTCATTCTTTGGCAGCGAAGCAGTAAATGTGATTTAATTTTCCATTTAATAAAAAAAGACAATAACCTTAACTGCTTTGACTGTGTTGGTTGAAAAGAGTTGGTGTGGATTTTTTTTTTTAAATATAATTACGATAAAAGGTTTCAACTGCTTTTCAGAGGATTACATTTTTGAGCTAATTAGTAACCAGAGAACACGACGGTGGTCAGACAGTGACAGAGTCTCGCTGGCTTAGGAGAATTTTTTTTTTTGAAAAGGTGATATTTAACAAGGCGAAACTTGAAAAAATAAACACTGGAAGGTCGGGCTGGACATATACTGTACAAGTTACAGGGATTCAAAGTATTTTAGCTTTTTTAACTGATGATGAATCAACTTCTCTGATGCAGAAAAAAAAAAGACAGTTAAAGTCTGATGAATAAAATGTTCACTAACACTCATGGGAAATATTTCAGTGTCATCTGTTTGATAGAAGCTGTTTTTAAAAGCAGATTGAACACATGAAAAGTCTGGAACAGTTCAACAAGTCAACTGATGAATAAAAACATCTATTTCTCACTTTGCTGTAAACTCTTTTGTCTGCATGAGGATCCCTGTCGATCAATGACTGGTTTTCTAATGATGTGATTGGTCAGTAGTTGGGCTGTAGACACGTTTTGATGCGTTACCATAAGAAGTGAACCACCATCATAACAATCCAAATCCAGACTTAAACCTGAGGTTAAATTGCTCTCTATGCCAAGAAAGAAAACTCAGAAATCACTGTTTATTATTGTTTATTTAATAAGTATGAATCAACAATACTTGAAGTATCTGTCACCTGACTCAACTTCCACAAACCAGCCTCCCTGCACTGCCTTTCTTTTAGCAATAATCTTAAAAAACTTTATCCAAAGAAGTGGAAGTGGTAGAACTGGAATAAAAGATAAATCACTATGCAGTTGCAGTGAGAACAGCTTGTAACTCTATTGACCTTCAGCTGTTTCAGGATCAGTAATGAGTCAAACAAGGAGAACAGCACAAAGCCAAGTACAGAACATGGGGGTCGTTGTTGTTATGGAATGAAAACTAATTCAGGTGGTGGGGCTGAAATCCTCACGTTCAAAGCTCAGTAGTTGCTTTAGTTCTGGTAGTTGTCTCGGTTCTGGTAGTTGTCTCGGTTCTGGTAGTTGCCTTGGTTCTGGTAGTTGCCTTGGTTCTGGTAGTTGCCCTGGTTCTGGTAGTTGTCTCGGTTATGGTAGTTGTCTCGGTTATGGTAGTTGTCCCGGTTATGGTAGTTGTCCCGGTTATGGTAGTTGTCTCGGTTGTGACCCTGGTTTCTGTAGCCGCCGCCGCCGCCTCCACCACCACCACCGCCACCACCACCGCCCCCACGGTAGTTCGACTTATTCCCATGGTATGAACCTCTGTGATCTGTAAATGTGCACAGATGAAAACATGGTTATCATCCAGCAAAACACACTGCCGCATTTAATCCATTATACAAAGTAAATATCTTTACCCGATTGTTTTTGAGGTTTACACACACTTTGAAAAGAAACAGTTCAAACCGCTTTTTTTCTAAACATGGCAGTTATTTATTACAAGTATTTTACTGATTCGATGCAAACTAACTGAGTCAGCGACGCAGTTGAAGGAGCATTAACTAATGAACAGATGTGCAAACTCAGCCACGTACCTCCTCCTCCTCCGCCTCCTCCTCTCTGATAGGACTTGTTCTGTTGGTAGCCACCTTTCTGATCTGTAAAGCAAAGAACATCCAGGCGACATTTTAATAAGGAGCCACTAATCAGTAATATCAAGGGGATCTTTGTCAAACACGGTGGATGTAACAACGTGCAAACACATCTAGCAGACGGTGCGTTGTCTAAACTCACCTCTGTTGAAGTAGCCTCCGTAGACGCCCTGTTTCAGGTCAAAGACGCGCTCGTTGTTCTCCACCAGGCTGCCCAGTTTCTCAGCCAGCTGCAGAGCCATGTTCTGCAGGGAGGTGGGCTCTGTGCGGTGCATCACCACCGTCTGTGTGGGCTGGTCGAGCGACGCCTGTCGGAGGGAACAAAACATTTGGACCCTTAATTACAATGGAACATGTATATTTTTGTTCATGCAAGTATGCAGCAGAAGTTTCTATAAAGATTTTCAGTCCCATCTATTCCAATTAAAATTCAGAACAATGTCTGTGACATTTACCATCAGCTCCTCGTTGATGATCATCTTGCTGATGATGCTGTGGACTGTGGGTATCTCCAACTCAAACATCTCCGACAGTGTCTGCATGCTGAGAGGACAGATAAAAACAGGTGTTATCTCCTTAATCATGTAAGAACATTTCAGATAAGATGGAGGTTAAGCTTTGTTATTGTTATTTGCATTCAAATTAGGAGACATATAAACCCCTGACAGAGCCATTTCTGCTCTAAGAGGATACAGAATAAAGCTCAGAGTTCTGTATCAATGTCTGACATAAGCACAGAATACACTTGTTGTGTTTACCTGATTGAGTCGTACACACTGCTGTATGTGAACAGGTAAGTCCTCAGTGATTCCTCCTGGATTTTCCTGTAAAATGTATTAAAATAAATGTAAATATGTCAGAACAATGAGTTTTTAACAGCTACCAGAAGTAACAGGGAGTATTAACACAGAGGAAGAGCGAACTTGCTATTTAATAAGATTAATGTACATACACTTGAAAATAAGTTTAGTGATGTATGATCATAATAGTTTCTCAAACCTGACAAGCATCTTGCGGACATGCTGAGTTTCAGGGAACAGGTCCCACACTTTACTGTTCATCTTCTCATTGATGATGAATGAGTGGCAGGTTCGCCAGTCTCCCATCTTCATGGCTTTGCTGGCGGCCACCACGTGCTCCCTCATACTCTCTGGGGGCCCTGGAGTAAAAAGAGAGATGCATTGATCCTCTCTGGTTTCTCTGTGGATATAACTGGTGTAAAGGCTTGTGAGGAGACATGTTGCTTACCCAGCAGCGGCTGCCTCTCTCCCACCCTAAGCTGGTGGTGGAACTGCTTGCTGATCATCCTGCGGCGGGCGTCAAATTCATGGGCAGCCATGTATGGAATCTCCAACAGCATGGCTGACACCAGGTACACACACTCCAGCAGCTCCAGGTTAATGTGCATGTGGAACGGCACCTGTTAAAGCAATGTTATGACAATCAGGTTCTCTAGAATCACATGTGAAGCCTGATCTTTAAGTATTTCCAATGTCGGTACAAAACTACTATCTCAAGTGAGATCATTGCATGTGGTAGCTTCAATGAGACGTTCATTGATCTGCTCGATGTTCATTGATTGGCTCGTGCTGGACTTACTTGTCTCCTCTTTTCAATCTTCTCCTGCTCAGCGTTCCTCTCCTGCATGTTCCTCATGAGCAGACCCTGACCCAGGAGCTCCTTGGCACGGCCAGAGGACTGGATATCCAGCAGGGCATTGTGGGCATCTTTTATCATGCCCTGTCTGAATGCACAGATGCCCAGTTGGACCATGGTTCTGTTGTACAGGATCTAGGACAAAAGAAAACAAATAATTGTTTTTTTAATCTCTGGCATTCACACTTGCAAGTCTGCTCGTGTAGCGTTTCTGTGTCTGCCTGCCTACCTGCACGGGCGGGTCAGCGTGCTGGATGTTGTCCTGCAGGTGGCTCATCAGCATCAGGTCACGGGCCTGGTACCAGCGTGAATGCAGAGCGTGGTGATAGATGTGGCAGAGGATAGCACAGGTACGGATTCGGTCAGTGCGATCCTTGGCATAGATGAACTTGCAGAGACGGTCCATGATCACAGCGCTGTCCTCCCCCTCGCACTCCTCCTGGTCCTGCTCAGACTAAACAGACAGAGACATGTTACTTACTAATGAACTCACAGACAAGCTCTTGAGAAGACACTGTTAACATATGAACACAATCACATACAGAAACCAGGTTGTTTCTTGCCGAGTCACTTCTGGGCTTTCCTTACCTTGGTCTCCCCCTGGAGGGCCAGGCTGCGTCGGTGGGCCTTGTAGTCAAACTTGTAGTAGGTGTGCATTATCCTGCGCAGGTAGACGCGGCAGATCTCTTCAGGGGTGCCCTTGGTCTCCAAATAGTTGAGCAGCCGGTCGATGACGGCACAAACTCCTCCCTCGTCTTTCAGATTGTCAACATATTCTGGAAAAAGAGCGGAGAACACAACATTGGAATGGACCAGGCAGAGATGTTTGACAACTATTCGATTTCTAGCTACACAAATCAGGGATACTATAAATATGATTTCCCAATAATCAATGTTTACTTTCCCTTCTAAAATCACAATACTGCATTAAAAATTATTCTTGAGTGTGTTATTACGGTATAAACTCACCTTGTGAGTGGGGATCAGTGTTCTGCATGATCTTGGTGAACTCTTCATCCATCCTCTCCACCAGAGTTAACACACATCCACGCACCCTGAATGGCTGACAAACACACAATGAAGAGGTTCATATTTATGTTTTGGAACACCATCCTTGATCTGGGCTTATGAGACACATCCACACGTTGTGCAGAGGGGAACAAACTTAACAAATCTGCCACTTCATTAACTACTATTGTTGGTTTAATGTTGTGGCTGACGTGTAATTCCATGAAAAGTACATGTCTCCATAAATGACAGTGAGGCAAAATATTAAAATAACATTGGTCTACTCATCAACTAGAACTAACTGCAACCTCAAAACATCTCATATATCTCTAATGAAAAAGGGAAAAAAGACTAGATACCTGATCAGAGACGGCCAGACTCTCGCTGTCCTCTGCAATGTTCTCCCCGATGAAGATGTTGTTGCTCTCCTCAAAGAGGATGTCCAGCAGCTCGTTGATACACTCCAGGCACTTCTTCCACATATCGGCCTGAAGGTAACGAAGACGGATTCACATTCATTCATCAGGATTCCAGGCCGGATTTTTCAATACTATTTTTTTAAACTGTCAACTGCACTTAAGCTCATGTTTCAGCTGATTTAACATTCAACTGTTATAATAATTTTCCAATAGGCCAATATAGAAATATACACACTGGGTCTTTCTGTTGTTCTGTGCAAGTCTTTTAGATGTTTTTTTAATCTCTTAATCTCATTTTTAGGTTTAGAAAAACCACCTCTCCTACCTTCATGAAGGCTGCCAAGTTGGGGTTGTAGTCGTACAGGGAGGCGATGATGTTCAACTTAATCTTGACCAGGATACCCTGACCCAAGTTGTTCTCAGCAGAGATGGCAGCCAGTAGATGGAGAAGTTCGATCTGGGCAGCCCTGTCACATGGAGAATTGATCATTTAATTAGTAATGATGACTTTAATTGTTGAGTCACACACCACTTTTTTACAATTTGTCTTTTAATAAACAACAAACAAGTTACGCATAAGTGGTGACAAAAATAAGTGTTTGCAACTGTTGTGTGTTGATTTTACTAAATTACTTTAATTATGAATGAAAAGTCCAGTTAATTTTTCTAGGCTGTTACCTGTCTGTGCCCTTTTTGCCTCTTGCTTGCAGGATCTCATGCAGCTTCTTCACCACCACTACTGTGTTGATCTCGGTGCCTTTGGCAAACATCTTGGGCTTTTCCTGAAGCATTGATGGATACCACATAACATTAATAGACAATCATTTTTCTATCCATATTATTTGGTTGTTTATCTTGACTGTTTTTATCTAAATATGAATGAATGAAAGAAAGATAACGACTTTTACTTTTCTCAAAATGACATTTGTTTTATCTTTACCATTGGTGCGCCGCCCTTGACCTTCTCCCAGCCTCCTTCAACCTCCTCTCCTCCCTCCTCCTCAGCCTCCTCCTCTAGCCGCTCTTTCTTCTTGGGCTTCTTCTTCTTCCCGAGTTTCTTTTCGCTGGACTTCTCAGAATCGTGAGCCCTGAGGACAGACACACAGAAAGTCAGGTTTTTAAAGCTTGCAAGATACTTTAGTCGGGAAAGCATCTACATACAGTGATTCTGTTTTCCAAATGTGAAAAACTAGGCAACTGAGAAACATTCATTGCTCTATACTTGATCCTTGCTTTTTATGTTGCGACGGTAAAAGGATGTGCAAATGGAGACTCACTTCTTGAGGAAGACCACGGCCAGGGAAGACCTTTTCTCCTCCCCATCGTCCGAGCTATCGCTGCCACTGTCAACAGTATCTGAGCCCCAGTCTTCCGGATCATCATCATCACTGGAAGACGACTCATCCTGTCAGGGCAAAACTCATTAGTTTAGGTATTCCCCTCACACAGGAGTTCTCTAACACAACAACTACTGTCTTTTACACTGGATTTGTCATCGTCAGCAGATTCTAATGTGGTATCTTACCCCAGATCCCTTCTCAGTCTTGAGGAACGCGCTGGCGTCTGGAATAGGCTCAGGTTTTTTCTTCAAGAAGGCGTCGGCTGTTACTTCATCGCCGTCCTCTCCTTCACTCTCAGAAGAGGAACCTTAAGGAACAAAAATTACAATGATTATACATAATAGTGTAATTAACCAGGTGTCCCCCAGGACTGTGAAAGGATTAATATCTATTGTTAAGGTTTGTAGTTTGTGTAATTACTTGTGCCCTTGAAGAAAGATCGTCAGATTTAACAAAAACAAACATATCAATAGCAAGTTTACCAGAATCCTCTGGCTCCTTCTCCTCCTCTTCATCTGCAGACTCCTGTGGGTTCTAAAAGACACAGAGGGAATTTGATTTTACCTTTGAGAACGTAATGTGCTCTTATGCAGTGTCACCCTGTTGTTAGACAGTTACAACTGGGCGCAGTACAACCACAGAATTTGAGTTGAAGCATTAAACCACAGAGGAAAGGTCTCCTAATTTACCTCCTTGTAAGCAGCAACTTCTGATTCGTATTCTCTGTTGTACTTGCGGATCTTCTGACGCAGAGTACTGAGGGCCTTTGCGTTGTTCTTGTTCATCTTCTTCTTGCCCTCTTTGTCCTCCCAAAGCTGGACAGAAAATAATTTTCATTATTTCAATTGTACGGCAAGGCGGAGACTGTGACATCAGACATGCGAGAGGGCATTAACCAAGGTTAATACACATGAACTTCAAATTTTGTATTTAAAGATTTGTGGTTTAACTCTTGGGAACTGACCTGGTTCACATAGTCCTCCAGGTCGGCCAGAAGACGAATGTAGAAAGGAGGGACTCCTTCTTTGTCCACTATGTTCTTGCTTTTGAGGAACGCTCGACATAACTGCTCAAATTCCTCCAGACATTTGGCCATGTCACGGATCTTCATGGCATTGCGGATGGTCTTGATGAGGTTGGTCAACTCCTCAAATCTTGAGATTTAGAAATGAAAGCATTTAAAACGAAATTGTATAAGAATCTTTTTTTTTTTTTTTTTTTAAGTACACTGTTAAAAAAAAAAGAAGACCAACCTTTTGTCCTTGGCGCTGCGCACCACTCTCTTGGTGTCCTCCTCATCATCACTAAGAAGCAACGACCTGTGTAGAACATGCGGATGTGTGAGACAACTGCTACAAGTACAATTTGATATCTAGTGATGGAATTCAAATGCAAGTTGTACTGACTGCTTGAAAGTTGTTCCGGTTGCTTTAGGGGCGATCTCCTCGCCAGACGAGGACTCCTCTGACTCACTGTCAGACCCGGTGGCGAAGAAACGAGACATGATTGAAGGTCGATGTCAATCTGTGAAGGCAAAATTACAGAATTAGGGTTAGGGGTTAAGGTTTCCAGAACATTTTACACTTTTCACCTCCGCCAAGGATTGTATTATCTGCGTTTGCTTGTTTGTCTGTTGGTCAGCACCACTACACAATTACTACTGGATGGATTACCATGAAACTTGGTGGAAGGATGTGTTATGGATCTGCGAATAACCTGTTACATTTCGATTTAGCATCCAGAATTTATATTTTAAGCAGTGTGGGAACCTATTTCCCAGTAAACTATGGATGAGAAAACCAGGCCCGTTTATGGGACTGATGTATACACGAGTATTTCCCATCTGGTGATTGAATATAAGAAAACATATGGGACTTGGTAGAGACGTGTGTTAGCTCTGCTTTGTGCTAAAACTGCTTTGATTCCTGTGCATTGTAAGAAGTGAATGAAATATGTATCTAAACCCGTCATGGCTGCATCAGTAAAATGGACCTGTTAGTTTAAAACACTTTCTAGAAAAGCAGGTGGATTTCATCTTCCCATTGAAAGGAGAACTACTGCGGGGTGTTATCAAGATACACACTACGTAGCTAGCTAGTAAGTAACACGTTGTTGTTTGTGTCTTTTCACTGTGCGATCTCAGGTTACAGACTTTCAGAGCTGATGTTAACGTTCTAAAAACGTTAATTCCGTGTCTTTTGAGAACTTCCGGTGAAATGTACCGGTAAAGTTAGCATCCCTCGGCCGTACGTGCTAACGCTACCCGCCACTGAGCTAACATTGCCTTTGACAGATGGACCAGCTAAACGATGACATTATATAACTGAACTCCAAAATACAGCTGCGTTTTTTACAAACTACGGTTTTACAAAACAAACAATGTAAAAAAGGGCACCTCAGCCTATTAGCTTACAAGCTAACACAGTAGTTGCATCAGCTAAAACTACGCAGACACGTTTTGCTGCTAAGCTAACGCTAGCCTCGCACCGGGCCTCCCCGCATGTGCAGCCGGCGAATTCATTCCTCAAACGCGGATAATTGGCGCGTAGCTCGGTCAGATGTAGAGTCGGACTCACCTATGTGCGGTTGAAAGTTGTCCTGTGCTGTTTCTGTCCACTCGGGGTCGATGATAAATCCAGTTTTGCTGCACGACGGCCACAGATACGAGCGTGAGACAGACGGGCTGAGGACGCGGAAGGACTCAGAAAGGAAGTTCGCCGCAGATCTACAAATCATAGGGATGGTGTTCCCAGCTGATTTACAGGCTGCCAGGTCACACTGCCACCCAGCGGCGGATCACGTGTACAACCAGAGGATAGCGCCTCATATTGTTTATAGAGGTCAAACAACAATAATCATGATACACCTGCGCAAATTTTTGCATGTTAAAGCCCTGAAACAAAAACAATTCATTTGCCTGAAAAATAATAATTACTATTTCAATAGAGCCTCACTGTCTGTCAGTGCTTAGGCCCTAATAATATTAATAACTTTATAGACATTTAAATGTTTCACCACCATGTTTATTTCAATTGTCTCTCAAGGCCACACAGCCTTTCACACATTAAACTGGATATTATAGATTTTGAACACAAACAGTACAAACACACACATCTTCATTTCAGCATTGTCCATTAGTTCACTTTAATATTCACTCTGGCAGTGGAAAGTTTCCCCCTCACCAAAAATAAAGCTTTCTCACATCTTCCCGTTACTATGTTATTTAAGGATAGCTGACACATAATGAAGAGCATTCAAATACTCTGGTTGAATATATAATTGCATCCATATCAGGAGTGTAGTTATATTATGTGCACACACATCAGACCACACCTCAGTCGTGCAGTGACTGGTCAACCAAAGTCACTATTTTACACTGAGGATTTCTATTATACAATACTGTCAAGTAAAATACATTTTAGTATTTTTAATATATTTAGTACATTTATTGATTAGAATATACATTTACAGTCAAACTGTAACTTTACAATTATTAAAATAACAACAGATGTGATATTAAAAGTTCACAGGGGGATTTTGTCGGCACATTCAGCACTCTTCTCCTTGTTGACTGTACTTCAGCAGCTCTGGAAAAGACAGAGAAATTAAAAAAATGCACAATTAAAACTTTATAAACTCAGCAAATGTTCAATTAACAATTGGGTAAAGCCACTTGTGTGAAAATGCACAAAACTATTTGATCAGTGATGTGACGAATGAAAACTCACCTGAAGAACCCGTGATTTATATTTCTTTCATTTCATAACACCAAACATTATGTCTACTTAATTATTTTTCAAGAATTATTAGAGATGAAAAATAGTGATGTTTATCATACCTTCTTTCAGTCTCTTAATTTCTGCTGATTGTGTTTTGAGCTGCTCTTCCAACGAGACACATTTGGCACAGCCTGCAACACAAGGAGAATCATTACTGTGGACGGACTCTTGGTCAAACAAGCATTTATTTCCTCTTTATGTACAATTTTATGTTTAGTAGAAGTGGTTTCCTCATTTATACATTCTCTGTTACTCTCACTTCCTCCAGCGAACACTGTTATTATCCAGAGATGTAAATAGACATTTTGCAGCATTATAAAACAAACCAGTTTAAGAAGTGGCCACAGATCAGTCTTCTTTATAGATTGATCATGACCTTTGTGATTGCTTGTGAAATTTACAGACTAGGTTTAACAGAAGCTGTGTCATCTACAGAAAAACATGGATGTGCATTAAACACAGACACCCAACTCCAAAGATCTTATTTTACGGATGATGTATGAACACTTCCCTTCCTGCAGTCCCGGCTTACCTTGTCCTTGTGGTTTAGCTGGCTGAGATCTATGGTGGTTTACAGGCAGTTTCTGGTTTCTGCTTCTGCTGGCTGCGTTGCAAGATGTCATGTTTTCTGCAGCAGCAGCAGTGACTGGCACTGCAGCGTCTGAAAGTCACGTAGCACGATAAGTAAGTAGCTCACTAAAAGTCAAGAGTTTTGCATAACAGAAGGGCGTGGCGTTATTCCAACCTACCATCTCTGTGGACTTTAGCTGGTAACACTCTCTGGTTGCAGCTGGTTCCAATCCGTTTCGGGTTTTTGAATCCGTTCCCAGCATCAGAGGCAGTTGAGGTCTCAGCTCCACTGGATGATGGTGCAGGACCGTCTGACAAGAGGACAAAGAATGAGCTCAGATATGGGTTTTTAACACTATCACAATAACAGCTGAATTGTTTGAGTCATGGGGGTTGGATCCAACAATGAGTCCTAACAACAAAAGTCCTACAAAATAAAGATCGGTTGTATTGTACAATTGCAGCACGTCAGTATTTACCTGTTTTCTTCCTCTTTGCTGTTGGCAAAAGTTCCCCTCTGATTAATGTGTGCTTCTTTGGTTGTGTAAACTTTGTCCCAGGGTTAGCAGCTGTTAAAAAAAAGAAAATATATCACAAGATAGTTTAACACGATACTCCAGGTCCTTAGTCCTCAATGATTGCAATGTTACAAACCAAAAGGTAAAGAAATTTCAACCCTGCATTGATAAAATCATGTACATAAACTTTTCCTACTTATAACTGACCAAAACAATCAAAGCCTACAGTCTGACCACTGTATTATTACCTGCAGGTCCTAGGTTACTTTTAGCAGAAGGAGGCCTGAGCCCTGGTGCAGATCTCTGGAAGCCCGATGGAATGCTGCTCATCGGTGGTCTCGGCAGGCCAGAGTTGGGCTGCTTGGATGCTGACATCAGCAGAGGGAAGATGGAGAGAGATGTAAATAATGTGCCTCCACACACTTCTCATACAGAAGGCATTACACTGATGTACACAACACTAAAACTGAGGTTAAGCAAAATGAAACAAAACAAATATTACACGAAATACAAAAAAATTGCACCAGTGCCTACAATTCTCATCCCATTTTAATAATTTACTCTAAATATTTACAACTGTTTTCCACCAATCCCATTTTAAAAAGACGACTACATTCTGCTTACCAGTTGTTGTAGGACGCAAGTTGTAGGAGCTTGAAATCCCTGAGATCTTAAACTGAAGATGTTAACAAGAGACAATCATCAATACAAGCAGGCAACGCTTCTTCTCTGGTCTCAATCATAAAAATAGTGGATTTAACAGATGATACTGACAAAGACCAAAAGAGTTCATTTGATATATTCCTTTAAACAGAAATGCCATCAATCATTTGTACAAAAAATACTTTTAACATTCAAAGCCTACCCCCTGGGCTGAAGGTGCAGGGTGTTTCACAGCTTCAGTCTGGGTCCTCTGTCTCGTCATGGGCAGTTTTGAAGTTGCCGGCTCACCTCTTCCTGGAAGTGCGGAGGTTGGGTGGTATTTCAAAAGCTGTGAGGCAGCTCTCGAAGGAGGCAAGTGGGACCTCGCTAGCGGCTGCATCAGGGTTTTTCGGTCTGTGATTACATTGGACGGTACATCTGTCGGCACCTGAATGACCAGCTTACAGGGTCCGTCCCCATAAAGCCTCTTCTGTGCCGCGATGGCCTTGCCGATGTCTTGCTCAGAGTTGAAGTGGAAAACTTTACTGTGAGTCATCGGCGTTGAGGTTACCAACGAGTCTACCTTCAAATCTAAAGTGTCATCCAAATTGAAGGGGTTTGCTTGGTTGTTCTCCGTATCCGTGCCCTGATGGCCCAAACTGTCGGAAAGACCGTCCGGCACAGATTGTGAATGATCCTTTGTCTCACGTCTACTCGCTGCCGGAGCTACAGCGACAGCTGGATTAGCTTCAAATGTCCTCTCAGGTGTGTCAGCCATCTTGACATCTGGGTCTGCACTAGCTGTCCCATTTAGTTTTGATACTTCAGGCGTGTGGACATCAGAGGTGTTGTCTTTAAAGTCAATGGTTGAATTACAGACTTTTGAAGGAGAGGGTTTGTCCAAGGTATTCTGGGGACTGTCGCTTGAGCTGGTTTCTGATATTGTTATCGTGCCATTCGGTTTACAAGGTTTATTATCAAAAGTGTTGTTCTGGAGGCAAAAGGTCACTGCACCGGTTTCCCCTAAAGCACTAGTGCCACAGGATTTCTGAAGAGAATGTATATCAAAAGTTCCGTTCTGCACATCACCCGACTCACCTGACTTAGCAGCTGAACTATTCTGATTCGTATCAAGGGAAGTTTCAGTGGCGTTCTGAACGTCGGCACTAACCTGATCTACAGCCACACTTTCTGCTTTGGGACTGTTTACATTAGATGGTGGAAGATCCAGAGTCTTGTTCTGAGGGCAGGATGTTTGATCAGTGGTATTTAAATTAGTGGAGGCACTCAGATCGGAGCTCGTTTCCGGCTCTTTGCCCATTGACTCAGTATCACGACCAGTAAGCAGCTCTTCCTCGTTAGCCTCCACAGCGATAGAAGTTTCCACGGGTTTGACATGAATCTCGATGGTGACATTTTTTAAACTGGTGTTACTCTGCACATCCGGGGTAGCGATTTGTGAAGCAGCGCTCTGAACCGACAAGTCGCTGGAGGAGCTCATGTCGCGAGTCACATTAGAAGGAACGATTTCAAATGTGTCCTCAGCTGATGTTTGACTCTTCATGCTTTGTCCACTGAGCTCTAAGGAGGAGGAGTTGTTTTCTAAAACACTTAACACAGAAATATCCCGAGTTGCTTCCATAGAGGATTTCACGTTTTGCACAGACTTGTTGACCGGTCGTTCACTAAATGAGCTTGTGGTGCTGGTGACACCGCCAGTAAGAGTACTTGACAGTTCTTCACTTTGCATCATGTCCGGTCCGTCAGGCTCTGCCACAATCAATCCACTGAGCTCTGATGAAAGCCTGCTGGGTTTCACAGCATCCACTGGGGGAATATCCTGTGTAACGTCCATATTGGACATGTCTGCTCCCGGTGAAAGCTCTGAGTCACGAGTCACTTCGAGGAGAGTAATTTCGGGGAAATATCTGTCATCCAGCCAGCGCTCACGCTGACCCTTACTGTCAGGGGTGTCGACCATCTTAGCATTCTGATCTGTACCAGCTGTTGGGCCATTATGTTTTGACAGTTTAGGCGGCTGGATGTCAGAAGTGTTTCTTTCATTGCTAGTTATTTGCATAGGGGAATCATACGTACAATCAAGGAGAGTAATTTCAGGCAGGCTTTCGTCCTGCAGCCAGTAAACAGGAGAATTCTTATCGCCTAATGATTGACCAGAATGGCTACTAGAGGGATTTGAGTTGGGATGTTGGCTCCACCCTCCAGTTGATTTTTTACAACTCGCCGCGGTTACACCAAAGGGAAAGAAGGGAGCACTGGGGTGGGGACTGTTCCCACATTTCAAAGGCTCTGGAGATGGAGGTTTGTTTCCAATGTTTAAGTATTTTAAAATGGGTGTTAGAGCAGACTGAAGGCCAGACAGCCGTGACTTTGCCTTGGTTCCACCGCTGACGCTTCCTGGGGCTGGGGTTGAAAAGGTGCAGTTCTCAGAGAGAGGCTTATTTTCTACACCTGGATCTGCAGAGGAATATCCGGCCAAGTCTCCTTGGACCTGGAGCTTTGAGGTCTCAGCTGCAGCGGTGCCTCCGGGTGGAATATTTTCACGAAATTCCTCAGCTTCTGCATTTTCCTGAATAGATGAGGTTTGCGGTGTCGACTCATCGGCCATGACGGCGAACTTCTCGTCTTCTTTCACACGAGAAAGACGTTCTTTTTTCAGGTGTTTTCTCAGATGCTCTGTTACTGCAGCCTGTGGATTAAAAAATGTAGTTAATGGAAAACATCTTTACATTATTGTCATATCAACAAACTACTCTCAGGTATGAATCTATTGAGCCTGCATTCCATCTTAGATCAGCTGATTGTGTACTTGTCATTCCTCATTACTGCTTTTAAAACCTTTTTTTTTTTCTGGGTGAATATTAATTTATTGTTTTTATTTATTGAAGGTTTTTGCTGTTGTAAAGTACTGTTTAAAAGGCAGATCTGAGACAGGCTTTTGTTTAAAAATACAAATACGTTTTTAACACTTTACGACAGACAACTTTTCCAACAACATTTCCCACATCATCATCATGATAAATGTCACATTATTATTTCTTTAAAGTTCAGAGACTGATCCTGAGCGAAGGTTGTGGTTTGAATCTCTTCTTTATGGGCAGAGATTGACCAAAACTTTGACAGATCTGACATCGATCAGTTGAGGTGTTACACCTCGTCCCTGTGCATAATACCCACGTAAATATTGGACTTTTGTTTTGTTGCTATTGATGAAAATCATATCGTCATCTACGTTGTGCAGGTTATTAACACCTGGTGACGGACGCTGTGGACTGGACCTTCTGCACTGATGTTATATTCACTTTAATTAGGTCAAAACATAAAAGTTCAGCTAATTATAACAACTCCAGTCAACAGAGAGAAGGCACAGACACTGACGGATGGTGTTTGTGTTATTTTAAGGAGGTGACAGCCCCAAGAGAAGCTAAGCTAACGTTAGTTCGGTAACGTGACCGTCAGTTAGGAGGCTTTTTAACAACTTACCTACGTCAGCAGGAACTTGTTAGTTAACGTTTATCCTTTAAAACTCTTTAACCGGTTTTCTAAACACTCGGATCTGAACCACGACTCCACTGATGTTCAGTAAAAGTCAGAATTACGAGCGAAAAGTCACATCTCGAACTTCCTGAAGCAACAGAGCCGCCGCTCCAGTTCAAAATAGAAGTCTCCTTCACGATCATTGGACATATCCAACCAATCAGAGCCCTGAACACTTCTTCTTCGTGTACACTGTGAGCAGCGTTCATAGAGGAAAGAGCAGCACTGCCACCTGCTGCCTCCATGGAAAGATAACTCATAATTAAACAATTCTCAAGCTTTATTACAAAACTCAAACACGGCGGAGAAAGAAAAACACGACACGATGAACATCTCATCACTTTATCCAGTTTGACAAAAACAACAAAAAATAAATCCATTTGTACATAATCATCAAATCTTCACACAATTCATCTTCATCACTCGTTTGTGGGCTTCTTCAGTTTGTTCTTCAGCTCAGACATGAGGGGATTTCCAAATCTGGGGAGACATTTCAAAATTAAGAGTAAGAATCAGACTTCATGTCTCTTTTCTGCAGAATTTCACTCTTCTTAAAAGTTTACCCTGGATGTCGAGGTGGCATCCATTTAGGTTTGGGTTTTTCCTCGTCTTGTTTGATCGCATCACTCTGCTCCTCAGGCTTTGTTTCAGGTTCCTGTTGATGTGACCACATTGTAAACATGTTCACACCTCAACACGTGAGACTCACAGACTATTAATGAAGCTTAATGATACCTGTGAGAAGGTCTCTGAGCTTTTTTCTTCCGTCATCGCACGCTTGGTCTTTTTCAAAGCGGGGAAACCTGCGCCAAGGCCTGAAAAACGAAGATTTGTGACATTATTTACAAACTTTGATACATGAGGACAAAGAGGCGCCATACACGTGCAAGACACAGGCGAAGATGTCAAATTTGAGATAGAATGAGACTCGTACGTAAAAGACAAACTACTGAAAATGTCCGGATCCGATATCACAAACAATTTCCAAAGTTCATGTCTGGAAACAACTTAGAGTGACCCATACCTGGCAGTTTTATCCCGATGCCCATGCCTCCCAAAGGCACACCTCGAGGGACTTTGACTGGCAGCCGCGAGGAGGGCGTGGGATCCGCTGAGGGCATGTGCAGCAGGGAGCGGGGATCTGAGGGCGGCCTGACACGAGGGTTTTTCACAGCAATCCTCGACTTTTGTGGTGTGAAGTCCAGAGCAGACTCGTCCACCTGCAATGACAAAACCAACTGAGCTCACACCATCTCTGAAGGTTATGAACACTTTGAAATTTAAATATGTTATTTTAGAAACAATGCATCAATCTGAACCTGAGTTGCTGTCGGCTCGTCTGCCTCCTCAGCGATATCCTCCCACCACGCGGTGTCCTGTGGTTGCTCCAACTTCTCATCAAAGGGGACATCTTCTGAATCCCTCATGGGGATTTCGTCCTGTAACAAAACCTCTGAGCCACTTCCAGAGTCAGAGACAGCTGCCTCACGAGGTGCACCTGCATCTTCAGTTTTCTCTTCTGTGTAAAGGGTCTCAGGATCTTCTTCTCCAGAGTCTTTCCAGTCGCTCCCTTTCTCTTTTCCAGTTTCACTTTCTGCTGATTCAACTGGTTCCTCATCTGTTTTGTCTTGAGATTTATCCGATCTCACTTTGAAACATCCAGCCTCTAGTGATATTATTCCAGATCCAGGGTGAAATCCTGTCTCAGGGGTCGATTCCTCCTCTGTCAGATCCGACTGCCCCGTCTCCGCTGCTTCCTCCAACGACACATCCTGAGATTCAGAGTCAGGCTGCCGTGTAGACAGTTCGGAGACGTCTGCTGAGTCTAACGCACCAGCGAACAAGTCCAAGATGTCCTGTGGGGACCCAGAGCTCGTTGACTCCAGGAGATTGGACTCACTGGGGTCTGTGCTCCATCCACTGACAGACTGGTCCAATAATCCAGACTCTGCTGCTGATGGAGACATTTCTGTGTCGCTCACTAATCCAGATTCTCCTGACATCGACTCCACAAGCTTCTCGTTCTCCTCGTCCGTCTCATCCGATTGCTCCTCTCTCTTTTTGACCCGTTGTCCTCCGGGTTCAGGCCCTTCTCGTGGTTCCATTTCTTCTGCCTCCTTGAACGATGCCTTCTCTATCCACAAGTCAAGGATTTCCTCCTCAATCAGGTCTTGAGATCCACTTGAGGAGCTCTCCTCTGATTCGGCCTCAAATTTTTCCATTTCCTCCTTTCCTATCACATCCAAATCATTTGGTTTGCCTGTGGTTGTCATTAATTTATCTGCTGCTGCACTCGCCTCAGATGCTTCGTCTGATGTTTGATTTTCAATCTCCAGCGACTCGTCTTGTGTCGTTAATTCCGATTTTGCAAACCAAATATTTTTGTTGTTTTCAGAAGTTAGCTCGGCGGCCAGATTTAAAGCTTCCATCTCATTGTTGTTCTCCATTTCATCTTCCGTTCCCTGCTCCTCAACTCCAGAGCCTGTTTCTTCCATATCTATCCCTGCATCTTGCATTTCTACACTATTACCTTCAGGTAGTTTAGGCTCCTCCAATTGTTTCATAAATCCAGATTCGATAATGTCTTCGAAGTTTTGCTCAGCATCTCCTGACACTTGATAGAAACTCATCTCTGTCATCCTCTGTTCTTCAGCCTTAAGGATTTTCAAAGCTTCTCCCGTCGATTCCTGGTCACCTCCTGCAGCTTCTTTGGTTCCACTTAAATCTTCATGAGTTTCAAAGTCAACCAGCAGCTCTTCAGTTCCATCCTGCTCTTCTGTTTTCTTAAGATTCTCCTCTGTTGTACCAACGTGGCTCTCAAATTCTTCTTCCAACTGTCCGATCCTCGTCCTCATCGAGCTCGAGAATGTCTCGTCTTTCTGTCCTGATCCTTCGACGGCTGGTTCGACAATCATATCCTCAGTCTCTTGTGGTAATCCAGCGTCTGTAAGCTGCAGTATCTTTCTATCCTCCTTCTTAAAATCTTCTGTTCCGTCTCCTTCCTCCTTCTTATGCTCCCTCACTGGGGAAAACCCACCTCCAGTGCCACTGTTTTGAATGTTCTCCCACTCTTGGCTCTCCACCTCTTCTGGTAATTGGGTGGCATCGCTTTCCTTGTAATTTCCTACTTCCAGGAACCTTTGTGTTGTATTTTCATCTGGCCCAGGCTCATTGTTGTATTCAGGAACTCCCTCTTGTGTTCCCTGGCTGGTCGGAGAATGCGGCTCCTCCACCACAACAGCATGGCCTTCGCCTACCCCCGGGGGAATATTTTTGAGCTCTCCACTTATTTCCTGTCCAGTTTGGCCTTTGGGTTTTACTGTAACTAAAGTGGTTGTACATGCTGCTTCTATGTTACTTTCTTTGTTGTCTTTCAATTTACTGGAAAAACTCTCCACTTCTGTTTGATCCTTATCAAAAAATCTCTTCTCCACTGAAACGTCTGTTGTTGCCACATTCGATTTTTCCTCGTTCGCATCATCCGTCTCTGGTGTTATGGTTTGCACTTCGATGCATTTGGCCACATCCTCTTTTTCTTTATCTCTAAATTCAGCTGTTTGCAGCTCAGCTTCAGAGTCCTGCACAACTTCTTCATTACATGCAGCCTGTTCAGTAAAAAACTCTTCATCTACCGCCTGGTGGTCTGCAGCCTCCTCTTCTTCCCCACCAAGCTCCCCCATAACATGCTCATATCCAACGCCCTCTGATACTTCACCACTTTTTCCGAGGGTCATAGTTAATTCATCCTCCAGCGAGGACGAGCCTGGGTCTCCCTTGACTTCTCTGTCATTCTCTGAGAGCTCCTCACAGACGAGTAACTGATGTTCAACTTGTTGTCTCCCCTCGTCGTACTTGATACTGATTTCCGAGCCCAGCTGTGACAACCCATCGCGGTTTTCTCCTTCTCCTGCTGCATCCCTCAGCAGCCTTGCCTCTTCTATGTGCATGTAACGCTCCTCTTCTGGACTGAAATCTGTCCCCAAGCACAACGTTATCTCAGCATCTTCCATCTCCGAAGTTGGTTCATGTTCAAGGTGCATTTTATCATCTTCCCCTTTTTCATCCACTTTTCCGTGGTCATCAGCCTGTCTTCCATTTCCCCTCATGTCATCATCTGTAATACTTAAAGGCCCTTCATTCTCTGTCGTCTGTTCTTGTCCTCGAGTGTAAGATTCCTCATCACCCACATCTTTGTATTCTTTTGCTGCTTTAAGCAACCTTGCATCATCAGTTCCTGTTTGGCCCAGCTGTTCCTCTCTGGTGGCCTCGGCCTCCTCAGATGCTTTGCTCTCAGGGCCTTCACTCAGTTGGCTTCTGAACTGCATGATTTCTTCCTCGGGCCCGAAGTCGTCACTTGTGCTGCAAAGCTCCCAGACAACCACCGACCGCGGAGGACTAAGCAGAGAGGTCGTCGAAAGAGGCCGTTCTTCATCCACACCCCGTCCCCCGGAGTCTGGGGGACGGCTGTCAGCAGGTTCACTGTCAGCTGCAGGTTGCTGGAAGGAGTCGGGGTCATTGTACTCTGGGCTCGTGGGCTCTGGACGGAAGAGTCTGTTCACTGCTCCGGTTATATAGGACTGAGAAGATATGGAGAGAAAGAGTTGATTTTTAATTCAAATTTGTATTCATCCTGTAATTTTCTGCATTTTTCCTCACAAGGGATAACATGGGACCTGTTTGTCATCCACCGAGGAGGTGAACAAACTCACAAATACATCTTTATCTATTCAATCATTTTGGATAATATTATAATCAAGTGCAGGAGTCAGAATTAAGTGGAATGGAAGATATTGAAAGAATATACATTTATCCATATCAAAAGCACTAAAATCCAATAATAAAATAAAGAATAATAAACCCCATGAAAGTGTGTTCTGTTTTTCTTGGGATATAAATAATATGATACAATCCAGCATTGATTTGCCATCATAGGGTCACGTGACATGGGAGCAAATTAAGAGACAACGTTTTTTAAATAATAATATTCATATAAAATACAACAGTGCTTTCCACTTACAAGAGGTGTGTCCTGTTTTTTCTATGCTGTTGTTACAATTCAGCACATCTTTGAATATAAGCTAGTGAAAAATGTGTGATTCATAAATATTTATAGAAGAGAACGCACTTAAATCCATTTAAACGAGCTGTTTCCTGTTTGTGTGGTGTAATAATATCTGAGGTGATTCGGAGTCTATTGAAAACATCGCAGTTATCTCCTATATTCAAACGTTCATTTGTTGACGAGTTAAAACCCCTGAGATCAGCTGTGAACGAACCGGAAACTTCACTGTGGTTCAATGATCAACTTGTATCGATAAGCAGCAGCAGCAGCAGCTCACCCATAGGGACCACAGGCTCCTCTCCACCCGGGAAGTGGAGTCATTGTCCGGGTCCATCTTCTGACTTCCTGCTCCTCCACCCTCCGAAACATTTACTCAAAACAAAACTGATTAAAAGTCCTGGGCGATGACATCAAGCTGCACACGAGCATCCAGCCTGGTTCGATTCCTGCTCCACTGACACACACTTGATATCCGGTGGGTGAAGATGAGGAAGAGGCTGATGAACGCAGCTGAGTCTCTGCTGCGTGTCGCACAGTTTGCGGATGTGACAAAGTCCGACCACAGATCAGACTTTACTTCCCAGTCACCGTTTACAGCAAAGCCGCTCATGATCACGATGGAAAAAACAGCTGCAGCTCATGTGTGAAAATATTATAACACGTGCACCAGGGTGCAAAACTTCCCCTGCTCAGATCAAATTATATCTGTTCATGCAGAACTAAACCTGACTTGTGTTTACACCTGGTTCACTTTATATCAAACTAGAGATATTAACCAGATAACCAGAGAGAGCCTAATGGCCTTTGTGTCATTTATGCACATTTAAATAATATTTTGTTGATGCCTAGTGAATGTTTAAATCATTTTATAGTGTTTTATTTTTACCCTTTTCTCATCTGCAACATCTTCATTCTTATATTTGTCTTTTTGAAGTTAATAATGAAGATTAGGAATTTTAAAAAACTAAATAGAAAACTAAAATAAACTCCAGACTCCAATCTCAGTTTCAGTGGTTTGCCCTGTTGCCTCACATCCAGAAGGTCCCTGGTTCGAATCCCAGTTTGGTCGGGGTCTCTCTGTGTGGAGTAAGGCGGTCCTCCCTGTGTCTGCATGGGCTTCCTCCCACAGTCCAAACACATTCAGGTTTGGGTTAGGTCAGTTCTAAATTTGCCATATTGTGGTAAATTGTGACTGGTTGTTTGTCTTAGCCTGTGATAGACTGACAAACTGTCCAGGGACGGACCCCACCTCTCCCCCAATGTCGGCTGGGATTGGCTCCTCAAAAGATCAGCGCGACAGATACTGTAGTGTTAATCTGTACAGTTGAGTGAATCAGGTCCAGGGGCATTGTGGGTAACTATTGCACCAGGTTTCGCATTAAAACAATACAAAACACAGCATACGTGGGAAACTTAGGTCGTGTGTATGAAAGCTGCTAGAATTTTATTGACCAAAAATTATACTAAAAACCTACTTTCATATACAAGGAATAAAAAGAGTTGTCTGTTCCACCTCTTTATCATTGCACAGCTGTGACTGTAGATGTACTGTTTGTGCAACGGAAGTTTCCAACTAAACATCATCTTAATTACTCAGTTCAGCCGAGCACGTGACGTCCCTGTGGTCAGGGTGTGCAGGGGGAAAAACAGAAGTGTATTTTGAAATGAGAACATGTTGCAGTGGTTGACCAACAACAGAAACAGATAGACTCCTATGTTTCTGCACAGACCACTGAGCGGAGAGAAACAAAAGACACAAATCTCTTGATTTAGAATAGATTGCATTTCCCAAAAGAGATTTAATATCCACAGAGGTTGATTATTATTGTTGCAAAATTCTTTGTACAAAACTATGAACATTTGTAAAAGTTGTGGAGTTGGAAGAAAAAAAGTTACGTGTGACACATCATAATAAATAAAATTGAACCCTTGACATTCTGGAATCATGACTACTTTGTATTCACTATATAGAAACATACAGTATGTTAGATTTATGCTGTGTGACACAGAGACACACTCCTCAGACGTCAGGGCTTCATGCAGAGGAGGACATTTCCTCATTGGGCTCTGAAAGAGACGACACAAGATCCAGTTGAAGAACTAAACGTGAACACACTTCCTGTTGAGAGGGAGCTTTACTTCTGTCTTGTGCAAACAAAAGCGACAGTTGACACCAGTAATCTCACCTGTCCACGTTCGATAAACAGGAAGCTTGAGGGCCGCGTGTGTGATCTCCACGCACACTCTCATGCACGCTCGCTCGCTCTCTCTGGGGCCTCTGCTCAGGTTGACTCTGTTGATGTGCAGCGCGCCCGAGTCGTCCACCGCCTCTTTGTCGCTGTCCTGGTCCACCTCCGCGTTCATGTCCTCCTCCCTGTCAATGTTGTTGTTCTCTCCGTCCACTTGTTCGTCGATGTACTCGATCCCTTCGGCGTCCGGGTCCGTAACAGCAGCTTTTGTTTCTGCGAAGTAAGAACAGCGAATGAGTTAAAAGTGAATGTCTCTATGTGTGATGCATTTTTCATTTGATGCTCTCTACTCTAAAACCCATGTTTTTAAACCCTGTGTTAGAATTGTAGCACAGGATTCCCTTTAACAATTTGTAGACTTTAAACAATAGACTGTAAATAAAGATGCACAATGCATCTCCACTTCCTAAATCTATAGCATCAAATAACTAATTAAAACCTGACTTAGTGGGAAAACACTTAAACATACGCAAGTGGGATAAGAACTGGGTTTATCACTCATACTGACTCCAGCCACCAGATGGCGATCAGGATGCATTGGCTCCACTTTTGGTGCCAATGATGTTTTCCAACTTTATTTACTGTTTGTGACACACACACACACACACACACACACACACACACACACACACACACACACACATACACACACACATATGTATAAATATAATAAGTACTTATTGCGTGTTTGTTCTTCTGTCTCTCCTGCTGTTTGTTCGTCCGACTTGGCAGACTCGTCGACCTCTCCAGGGCGCACACGCTCTTCAGCTCCCTCTGACCGTCGTCTCCGATCTCCTCCGTCTCATTGGACACCAGCGATGAGAGAGTGTGTCCGCCCGCCGCCCAGAGTAGTTTGACCTTGGGGTGACCTCCCTTCACCAGGAGAGAGAACACGCCGACCCCTTCACTGCTCCAACACACCGAGAGGGATGGAGCAATGTAGGGAGCAACTAAAGGAGTGACAACAGAAAGACTTAGTTCATGAAAAAGTTTAAAAGCAGGAAAAGTTATGTTTTTCCCCCTCTTTGGGTTATTGTTTGGATATTATGGAGTTTTTTATACTGAGAAAATGTAAAATAATAACTCTCGTCTCACAATAACAATTTAGTGTCTCAAAATGATTTGATATCTTTTAATTATGACTTAGATTCATTTTTATTTATCACTGGCGGAAATGGGCCTGCATAGGATAGCGCTGATGATAGTGAAAATACCGATATTATTATGATTCATACCAATGTCAACATGTTTCCATTGCCTCTCAATGGGCTCCTGTAGTGAACAGTGCTCCACTCTGCACATAATCCCTCCTCGTCTCTCCTTCTTCCCCTGACTCATTCCCTTCCTTTTCAGAAAGGCTGTGGCCCTGTAGATTCTGGGCTGAGTCTGTAAGGGGCCCCACAGCTCCCCTCCGTCGACCACCTCCTCCTCCCTGTCATCCTGCTCTCCCTCTCTGAGCTTCAGCCAGGTCACTGTGACGTTCGGAGGGTAGAAATTTGTGATTTCACATCCCAAGGTTGAAGTCTGATCCGGGGAAGAGGCGGAGCTGAAGATTTCGGACACGCACGGCCTCCTCATGAAGCCTGTTTCAGAGTCAAGCAGAAAATCAAGCTTTAATTTTGTATATCAAATAAACATTTCATGCCTTTTGCTTCCCTTGCTTCTTACCTCTGGTTTCGCGGGTGACTGGCTGCTTCAGGGCGATGTGGTGGACACTGACCCACACTTTTGTTCCTCCCTTTTCCAGTTCCCTCTGGGGCAACTTGCACTGGCTGTAGGCCGAAAAGAAACCCTCAGAGTTAGGCCTCGGGGAGGACGAGGCCTGGGAGGCCACAGGGCTCAGCTCACCCCCCTGACAGAACCAGCGGAAGGTGATGACGTCCGGATGGAAATGTGTTGCCCGTACAGTCATGCTGATGACATCTGCAGGACAGAGATGTGAGGGATGGAGCTTCTAACAATCAGGAATGTTCTACATGTATTGAGGGGATTAACTGTTGCTTTACCTGAGTCGTTTGGTGTCTCTGCCAGCTGGATTTCTGATACTTCAGGCGGAGCTGTGGGAGAAAATTTGTGATAATTTCGGTGGCATAAAAATGTGAAAGTCATAGAAAATGATTGAGAGGGAATAACTTCTTACACAGAATCGTGAACTTTTCGGACACCTTCTCCACCACGATCTTGTCCTTGCCAATGTAGGAGACCTGACACTTGAACACCGCCGACTTGTGGATTGAAATCTGGGGTATGAAGGTCATCGCGGAGATCAACTGCTGGGAGCCACTTCCAGTCGAGTGCAGCGGCCCCTCGGTGTGCAGCTTGTAGTAGGCCATCTCGCCTCTGGAGGGCAGCAGGGGGCCTTTCTCTGATGCTGTGGAGGTGAGAGTTAGACCGTAGGGCAGATGGATGGTGGTTAGGGGGTTATAGAGGCAGTTGAAGTTAGCTTTGGAGGTCCCTACGTGTGTGAGGTTGGTAAATTGTTAGCAGAATTATAGTGTAAAAGAAAAAACATGGTCAGTTTCACGAACAGAATAAAAGATTCCTGTACCTTCATCAGTCCAAACTACGTTTTATTTCCTGTTTCTTCAATATATCAGCCACTTCGCCCATTGTAGTTACACTGACCTTTCAATGTAGCTGCTGCCCAAAGTTTGCCATAACAGGCATGAGTGGTAAGTGCATTAAAGGTGCTATATATTGTGGTGGTGATGTTCGTCTGCTGGGAGCTTCAGCCATCATTGGGTTTACAAGACAAGAGGCAACGTGCGCCCTCTCGTGACCCCAGTGTTTCACATGCCAGCCCAGCTCTTGGCGAGTAAATGAACATTCGATACTGGACTTTCAATGATGCCTTCCCAAAAGTTGAGTAGAGTTTGAGAATAAGATTATAACCCTGTAATCTAGGGTTTCTACTCGATTAAGTAAAGAGTTGATGCTGGATATGTAGCAATAGCAATCCTTACATATACAGCTCCTTTAACCAAACCCTTTCTCTAAGGTTGTAAAAATCTCAAACATCAAACATATCGACTCGGTTCTTCTCACTGATCCGGTCCAGTCGGGTTTAAGAGGACAAAGACGGATTAATGAGCAATCACTGGTCATCTGGACGCTTCATCCGCTCTCCTACCTGTGAATGAGGTGTCGGAGATAGGGGTATCATTGAGGAACCAGGCTGTCTGGACTCGGTCCACTCTCCGGCCTTCGATGCTCACCGTCACTCGGCCCTTTTTACCAATGATCACGCGCGGAGGGAGAATGATCCCCGACACGGTGAGAGACTTCTGCTTCTCTGAAGGGAAAAACAAACGAGTTACCAGGAGTAAAAGCATAGTTAAGTTAAATCAATCGGATTTGATTGGTCAAATGAATTTAACACGGTGGTCTGAGGAAATGTGATTGTTTGTCAGATAAATGGAAGCATCAGCGCATGACAGTTTCTGACTCACCATCTCTTCTCCTCCAAGAAAAGCCGAAGCAGAGCAGGAAGACCAGCACTATAGAAATGCACATCAGAGCCACAGATGCTTTGGCTGATTTCGTCAACACCGGAGACTCATCTAACAGGAAACAGCATGAGGAAATAAATCCATCAAACAGTTATCTATAAGAAGACATGTGTTATCTCAATTAAGTATTACCTTGTGGATCCAGTTTCTCCATGTCTGCCGAGCCGCTGACTGGGACCATTACCCCAGGTTGGTTCACCAAGCACTCGACCCTCCCACCTTGCTCCCTCTGCTCGGGGCTCAAAGTATAATAGTGTCTGGTGCTGTAGGTCCCGTCTGGGTTTTGCTCGGTGGCCGGGGGCTCGGGAAGGCTTGTGCCATTTTGAATCCAGGACACCGAGACTTCCTCAGGGTAGAAACTCTCCAGGTCACAGTAGAGAGTGAGAGGAATGTTGCTGGAGTGCGACGGCAACGCAGAGAGACGCACAGACGGGAGATCTGATGAAAACATTTATGAACCAGATGAAAAACTGTTCTCACAGAAAAAAAGAAACGTGAGGAATCATCGGGATCACTTGTTAATGTGCAGTTTTTGTGCAATCCGGCTAACAAACAAATGTGGATGAAATTAAACCCTCTGTGGCGGAGCTAATACAAATCCAGATCTAGTGGATTTAAATGTGGTTATTAATGGATTATACTGCACTATATTTTATCTGTGCTTATGCATACTATAGCAGGGCCACAAATCTGGGAACATACACACAAACACACACTCACACACACACACAAAAACACACACACAAACAAACACACACACACACACACACAATCACACACACAAACACACACATAGTTCACCTTCATACACACAGACACAGTGCAACTGTTTCTTTGTCATTCCCTCTGCAGGATGCTCATCGCTGCTGTTTGATTGTCTGACCTTCCTTGCAAGTAATAAAGTATACTTAAAAGACAATTGCTCTCTAATCTCTTTTCTTCAGAAGTCATTCTAGTTGGCATAGGTACTTGTTCCCATATGAGTGCACGAGGGGGTTGTCAAGAGGAATCGTTCGCATTCCTATCTTGAAGGAACACAAAGCGATAGAGCTATTCAGCAAAAACAAAACTTTGATCTGATGTCTGTGTCACCATATTTCACCTTATTACATCATTCATTTTTTTCCATTTTCAAACTGAGCCGATCTTAAATAGATCTGTTTCCTCTTCAGGGGCATTCTCTCTTTAAGCCACCATGGATGCACACGTGTGTCAGACCACGAGTTCAGATCGATAAAGCTCAATGTGTCTTTGTGTCACTCACATGTGATGTTGAGTTGGAAGTCCAGCTCTTGATTGTTTCCATTGTGTAACACTCTGCAGCCAAAGGTCACATTCTGGTCCTCACGGGAAGGGTAGAGGGTCAAGTTGCCCACGGCCGTGTAGAAACCGTCTGGAGCCTGTTCACCTTGGACCGGGTGGGGAGGATGAATCACCTGCCCGTCTCTGGTCCAGGAGAAAGAGACAGGAGGAGGGTAGAAACCATCTGCGTTGCATATGAACTGGCACTCTGTCTCTAACACCACCCACTGCTGAGGGATTGAGAGAGTGGGGGGAGCTGCAGAGAGATGACGTAGAAGAAACTGCTTGAGAAATACGAGATTAAGAGTTCAGCATCGTCTACTTTTGGGTTCAGATGAGAAATTAAAGCCCAAATCTCCACAACTGAACCAAGACATACCGATGATACTGAATGTAACGTTGCTGGAGTGCAGGATCGTGGAGTTGTAGCTGACCGTGCATTCATACACCCCCTGCAGGGCGAGAGTGGCTCTGAGGACGTACAGTGAAAAGGATCCACTGATAAAATCACTGGGGCGCCAGAAGAAGCCTTCCTTTATTTGCGTTGCCACGTTCCCGAATGAGGCGATAGCAGAGCCGTTACTTATCCAGCTGACAGTGATGAGAGACTCGTTCACAGAAACAGGGAGCGTCACATTGCAGGGGAGGGTTGCATATTGATCTGGGCCGGCCTGAATTTCTCTGGGAGACCCTGAAACACAGAGAGTGTTAATTCAGATGAGAAGGAAATAAAGAGACTTTACTGAACCACATTCAATGATGCCCTGACCAACTGCAGCACAGATTAGATTAGTGATGATTGGTGAAATGTGCCTTTAATATTTGGTTAATGATTAGGATCTTCAGCTGCAGTTTAATTAATTGAATTGAATTAAGCTTAAATTAGATTTAAAATTAGCAGTCCTGTGAAAACAAACGAAATTCAAAGGTTTGTTTTTAAGATTATACATTCTCTTGTAAATAGCAAAGCTTTCATGATATAAGTCGAGCTAACGTTCCTCTACAGCGTTTAACTCCTTGTGAAGCTGTCTTCTTTCAAAAGAAGAAAAGACTATCCTCCTCATAAAGGTGAAAATGTAGCTAAAAAAAAACACATTTACATGTTTGGGAATCTGCACCAATCAGCAGACACTCATATCAGTCCCATAAATATCTCTGTTTATTTCACCAAGATCTATAAATTAAACTTTGAGAAACAAACATAAATGTTGAACAGCCGTCTCTCGCATTGTCAAAGAAAGTGAAAAAGTTTTCCTGGATCCCGACTTGACCCAGTCCGGGGTTGTTTATTTAATTTGACAAATGTCATCACAAGATAAATTGGAATTTGAGTGAATTGTTTGAGTTTCATGAAGTTTGTCCTTTGTCCACGTTCTTTCTTTTCTTTCCTAATTGTAAATCAGTAATCTGAGTGTATACCTCATAGAATCAGTGTAAATATGAACCCTTTGAGTCTGCTCTGAGCAGCCAATAAGCTTAATTAGTAACTAGCACAATAAATACTTAGAGCCAAAGCAAGGCAAACTTTCTTTTGTGTGGAGTGTTTGTGTTGCACCTCTTGATAAGTGTGACTGATGGGCCGATCATAGGAGGCCGACAAACAGATGAAGAATGAGTTGACTAATGCTATACTTTGCTGCTAAGTCTAGATTAGAGTTATTTTAAACTTCGGGCCGGATCAGAGCAATTGAGTGAAAACTATTTTCCGAAGAAAATCTTAAAATATACTTTTCAGAATCAGAATCAGAATCAGAATTCTTTTTATTGCCATGTATATTTGCACATACAGGAAATTGCCTTGGTTAGCTTGGTTAGCTTTCGCTATTTATCTACTAATCTGCACAATCGGTAGCGTAGACAAATACACCATTTAAAGATTCTTATGTATATTCTCAGTGCATGTGAATATTATTATACTGGAGTGGACGATGTGGATAAAAAAGCGTTGATTGCTGTATATGAATTATCATATTTTAGCAGATAGCAGTAAGTCAATTTTCTATGAATTCCATTGAGAGACATGTTCTCTAATAGCCGGACTGGAATATATATTTTTGGTTAAGACAAATCATCACACTGGTGCAAGAAAACACTTTAAATCCAATACTGCCCTAAAGCAGTGCTATTCATTGATTAGCAGCATTGCTCACATTGAACCAACAGGAGACATGAAAGTTGCATCAATAAGAAAAAGAAGAAATATCAGATTTTCATATATCAGTGTATTATTACCCAATTAAACCCATTACACCTACACACACATTGCTCTCAAACCTTCAATGGTCCTACACTTCCGACAAATCAACTCAAAATAAAGGGTTGAGAGCATGTTGACAGGTCGGAGCAGCAGGCACCGTCTCGATTTGCATACAGACCACGTCCAAGACTTCATCTCAGATAAATCAGCATCGATTTTCCAATTTCACCTGATCTGATCAAACTCTTCACAAACCTCGTCAATAGGTGAACAAACAACAGTCTAGCACCCGTAACTGGCCTGTGAGTGAAATGACCCAATACTCACCATGCTTTATGAGAGCCAGGAGGCCGACATAGACGAGGACTTTACACCGCATCTTGAGAGCCGTGTCTTATCGCCAGGCCCCTTTACTGTCTTATATAGAGCTATGAGATGAAAGTGGGCGGGATTCTCCTGCCAAATGGGAAATAAGAAATATTGTCCCTGGGCCTCACGGGACTGAAAGGAGGCCCTTGATATGTGTTTGTCCTCCTTAGGGAAGCGAGCCCCAGAGGACTGATAGAGCCAGAAGGAGAAGCAGGGAAGGGAGTTAGATGTGCAGGGACACACCAATGGGAGAAACCGGTCACTTAAAATTCACTCGGGCCCCGGGCCAAGGTTTTGTGGGCTACTTTACATTGGTGCAGTGTTGCCATGAACAAACAGAGAGGGTCATCCCACTGAGCTTATGTGGGCAAACATTCAGGCGAGACCACAACTCTTTTCTCTCCAGGGGAAAATTTGTGAGGTGTTGCATTCAGGAGAAAAGGGGATAAAAAGAAGAGAATGGCTCTTTTTTTACGGGCCCTCTGTGTTTCCAGTCCTGCTATGATGTGTCCCTGTTGGAGTTAATCTTTAACCACCTCGAGTGCTTGATATTTGAAGGAAAGGGATTTGTCTTTGTCGCCCTCTCTCTGAATATTCATTAACCTGATTAGCTGTTTGACTTGTTTGACTTTACACTTTAATTGAGCGTGACACACATCAGTCTGCAAACATGGGTTCATTTCTTACGTGGAGATCACACAGGGCCTCTCTGTCACTGGGCTCAAGTGTTTTATCTTTTCTTTTGTCACATTCCTTTGCTGTTTTATTTCAACAAAACCGAAACCTGAGTGAGATTTAAACTGTGACGAATGTGTTCCATTTGCCTGTTTGTGTCAGTACTCCGTGTTCTCGCTGACTGGGCAACTTGTTTCTGACACTGATCTTTTCACGATGAAGGATTATGTTGATTGTGATCACTTCACTTGACATTTTTAGGACTTCAGCCAATGTATTAAGGAGAACAAATCAGTACTCACTTAATTGTAGTGTTTTATTTAACATTTAATGAAGGTTACAATTTAATATATGTAATTTTGTGTGTGACTGTCGTCTGTCAGTCTACAGTTGTTCTTGCCACCTACTAAATGTGGTTAATGATGTGGGCAGCCATGTCATAGGCTTAATTTTTCATTTAAAATCAAATCAAATGTATCTGTCGTTGAGGTGCACATAAAAAAACACACAAACTACAGCAAGAATAGACAATCTGTGAAACAAACGAAACAGCTGCGCATCATCTCAACCACGTCCAAAATGAACACATGACACATTTAAAGTCAGACAATCACAAACTCTAAAGCTGTTCTGATGGGTACAGAAAAGAGTTGACGGCGAAGCGGGACTTACACACAGCAGAGGTATTGAGGAAATCAGGTTTGAGCAGCGTCACACACCCACTGTGATTAGGAAAGTTATTTCAATCATCAAAAGCTCAAAAGCAGTGATTGTCCTGCTGCAAAGGGTGTGTGTGTGTGTGTGTGTGTGTGTGCGTGTGGGGGAGGGGGGTCTGAGCTTATTTCCAATCACAAAGGTTATACAGGTCTAACCTGTACTGTAGGGTGTTGCTATCGTGTAGAAAACTACCTGCATTAGTTCACAAGGGTGAATTAAACGTAGAGCGAGGCACAGCTGGAGACACACAGTGACAGATCAGATATGGCAGCTGGGACGGTTCTGATGCTTTTGATGTGTATAGTCCTGTTGAATCAAGGTGAGCATTTACACAAAGTAGGTGAGTAAGTAACTGAGTGAGTAAGGAAGTAGGTTATTTAGTTAGTTAGGTATTTAGTTAGTTGGTTAGTTAGTTAGTTAGCTGTGATTCAACTTTATGTATATTTGTGAGGACGTAGTTAATGGTGGTTCAAAATGAAATGACTTTTACTCTCAATAAAACGTTAATTCAATGATGTGAATACGAAACACAGGCTTTCTCGCAGGACAACTGAGGATGTTGTCATTAACTGTTTCCAGGCCGTCAAGCACGTCATCCTTGTAATGTCCTGTATCACATTGAACATGTAATATAACACCATTAATATCCAATAGCAAACTGTCCAGTGACTGAAACATTCAGGGATTCAGTACATCTCCACTTACACCCTGAATTTCTAAAGATCAGGAAATAATTCCATAGTCTTTTACTACAAATGGAATTTTTTATTAAGATTTTATGACTCATTGGTTATATTTAGCTGCCAGTGTAATGTGATGTGGATTATTATTATTGTTATTATCATTAAAACCAAGGTTAACAGAAGTTTGCTCCTCTGAATTGTGAATTATGCTTGTTATTCTGATCAGATTTGCAGTATAATCTAATTGTACACTGACGCATAATCATACTTACTTCAGAGATCATATTAAAGCAAAAACTGTTATATTAAATATCAGGACTATCATGGCAGATAATTCATATAAACATATTAAGAATGAATACGAACAGAATACTCACATTGCTGTTTGCACATCTCATCCCGCAGCTTAGAAATAATTGGAGGTAATAGCTGTGACTCTAGCGCCACACTGTGGATGTAGTCACACAAAACAAAACACTGTTACACCACCATACATGGACACAGGTCTGACTATCATACACTCAAATACACAATCACACATTGAGTATATATAGATTGAAGTGAGGGATATGGTTAACACTCACAGTGAGAAAGCTCTCGGTCTTTCGGTGGGTTTCTTGGTCCATGTCAGTGGGGGTTTCCACAGTCCCAACACATGCAGATTCACTGCAACCCAAAAAACGACTGTGTTAACCTTCTGCCATAAAAACATGTAGTGAACTTCACTTTGAACTTTGTTTCAATTTGGAAAGATAAGTCGTTTTTTCTGCTGATTATTTGCTGTTTAAACTTTCCTTTATCTCATCAAACAAACACACACTTCCACATTATTCCAACTCACATCTTCAAGGTTATGATAAATTCAAATGTATTCATACCCAAGGCCATTTCGAAGTGATGTTTTTAAAGACTCAACTTACATTTAGTCCTTATCTTGACTACTAATGGCAAGTCTGGGTAATGTTGATAGGAAACTCTATATTTAATGTAGGTGTGTGTGAATGATCATATGTGTCTGTATGTTGGTCCTGTGATATGCTGCCCTAAGGTCGTATACCGGCCTTTAACCCAATGTTCCAGCCATCCCTCCACGACCCTTACAGGATAAACAATATAGATAAAAGAAGAACAGATTTAAGTAACATCTTCATCTCTCTTTTTCACAGGCTCAACGGCTCAGGGTGAGTACAGTTTATTTAGTTCTGTGCAAATACTTAGAAGCATCTATGATGAGTCGGTTTCTGTTCTCTCTCAGACTGTGGAGATGCACCTCTGAACACAAGGATAGTGGGCGGCGAGAGTGCCACAGCCGGCTCATGGCCCTGGCAGGTCAGCGTGCACTATCTTCGGTCTCACATCTGCGGAGGGACCCTCATCAGTGACCAGTGGGTGCTCACAGCTGCCCACTGCATCCTAACGTAAGACAAACTCCCACTGAACAAAACACAACAGAAAAACAGTCAAATTTCTCTTTCTTACGACAAAAGCTTCCTTTTCATGGCAACAATGCACATGAAGAAAAAAATAGTAAGTTCATATCTATGACGAAATCCTCATGGTCTTGCAATCTTTGAATGTATTTATATTCTTAGTTGCAAATAAGCAACATATATATATATTTTATTTAAAAATAGTCTGCTTTTGTACAAATGAGGAAGTGAAATACCCTGATACACCAGAAGCCTAATTCTGATACTAGCTGTTACTGCATCCCGTCGATGATTTCATCAGCTTGTGTAATTAATTCATAGCAAACCGGATGCAAAAACAGGATCCAACATGTGTTACATAAAACCATCACACTTTCCATTTTACTGCAATTCTGCACTGCAAACTGAAAATCTACTTTAAACCTGTTAACATGTCGCCCCTGTGCCGTTTACATAATTATAAACCTTTCACAGCACGATGAAAAGGCTTTTCATAGGTTAAAAATGAAAAATGTAAGCCCAAAAAATATGGAGATCACACAGCTTTAGAGTAGAAAATAAAAAAATATAAAATGTAAAGATCAGGTAAGAGTTAAAACAAGATAAAAAATTCAATATTATTAAAAGAGTCAATAAACGAAAAGGTGGACTGGGTGCCAATTCCAGAGAAAGTAAATCTGTAATGAATGTTCACACCTTAACATTGCAGTAAATAATGAAAAAAAGTGTTCAAACCGCCAAGTTTGTGATGTCACAAACCAAATTAACCAATCATGTCAAGAACATGAAGTGTAAAATAACAAGTAGACAGCATTTGAGCCGTTGGTGGAATCAAATCAATTGTTGGAAACATACAGATCTTCCTGAAATGATTTAGGAGAATTAATACATGGGCAAATGGGTTGATATGAGATTTTTCTGTCCACAATTTAATTCATGTTTTTCTAAATGTAGAAACCAAATCGATGAATGGACTCTCTATTTCGGAAGAGAGACTCAAAGTGGCCCTAATGTTAATGAGGTGAGCCGCACTGTTTCCCAAGTCATCTTCCATCCCGACTACAACAACACAAAGCTAAACAATGACGCTGCCCTGATGAAGCTCAGCAGCACTGTCACTTTCAACAACTACATCAGACCCATCTGCCTGGCAAGTACTACAAGCGAGTTCTTCAACTCCACCCTCTGCTGGGCCACTGGATGGGGCAGACTTACGAAAAATGGTGAGGGTCCTTTCAGGTAGTATAGTTGGATGCAGAGAGAGCATCCAGACCATATTTCTGTCGGGATATTCCGTCACTTTTATTTTAATCCCAGACCAAGTTTCAAGGTTCACAGTGTGTAAGATTTAGGTGAAAGGGACATTTTATATAAAATAATCCTAGTGATGTTTCCACTAGTATGATTCATCTAAATAGTATGAATTGTTGTATTCTTTACCCGAGAATGGGCCCTTTATATTTTAATACTTGATATTTACATTGGGAGCGGGTCCTCTCTACGGATGTAGAGAGGATTACAGTAGCCCAGACTGGACAAACAAAACACCTTTTGTAGTTTTTGTGACAACTGAAAGTTACCACAGGTTCTCTTTCATGTTTGGAAGGGGAGGGTGAGGTGAGAGGTATTCAACTGCAACATGCAACTTCAGCACTAGATGTCACTAAATTAAACACATTGAACCTTTAAGCAAATATATATTTAAGCAGCTGCCATTTTTTGAATCTTTTTTCACCACTTTTTCTTACGAAGGTTTGCTTCATTGGTAGTTCTCAATCCGTCTTCATCCGTTCCTTTATGGTGCAGGAACGACTGTAAATGTATAATCACAAGGCTGAGGCCCAATTCGAATCTGGTATTATTCTCCATCTTGAAAGATCCAATCACAAGTGGTTAGCTAGTTTGTCTGTATATTGACATTAATCTGCATCCTGAAGGTGTCTCCTGTGACCACTAGTGACCACAAGTCAGGTGGGACTGAATGCATCAATGAGCGGCTGAAGAAAATATTTTATCCATTTAAAAAAAAAAGAAATAAGTGTTGATATTGAGACGTAAAGAAATACTTTTCAATCATCGTGAAACTGTAGCGGGTCAGAGGACGTCAGCTGAGTTGACATATTTGGTTGTGTTTGCTCATTTACTTAGCGTCAACCACTTGTCATCAGATCACAGAGGAGAGATTGTCTGATTATTGGCAAATAATACATTTGCAAGACTGAAACTTGAGCATGATGGAGTGATTATATTATCTCTCCTGCAGAGCCTTTGCCAGCTACTATGAAACTTCAGGAGGTGAAGATCCCTGTCATTGGAAATAAGAAGTGCCGGTGCACTTACAAAGAAGAAATAGGCATCACTAACCAAATGATTTGTGCTGGGGAAGAGAACAAAGGAGTGTGTCAGGTAACAACGGAGGATAAATATGAGGTGTACCGACTATTTGCTCGACCGACATAGAGACATAAGTCAACAAATAAACCTCACACAATATAATACAACAACCTCAATTCTGTGGAAGCTTTTATTTCTACTGACAGTAAAAATTTCTCTAAGAAGTACAACCAATTATTCACTGATACTGAAAATAATTACTTATCCATCCATCCATTATCATTTGAGGGTCACAGGGAGAACATGATCTAATCGAAGCGGGCTACAGCCTGGACAGGTCGCCAGTGTATCACAAAGACAGAGACATCTACACCTATAATTCAGGGTCTTACCTCCAAACTGCATGTCTTTCAGACCGTGGGACGAGGACACAATACCTGGAGAAAACCCACATCAACACGGGAAAAACATGCAAACTCCACACAGAAATACCCAGGGATTCGAACTGGCAACCATTTTGATAATTACTCAACAGCACAATACTAATGATAATAAGAACTGATGATTACCGACCTGCCTAGATTGTTCTTTGGAGTTTCTTAAATCCCTCAGAGACATCTATTCACACAAAAAGTTAAAATATTTGCATCTGTCACGATGATGAAGCTGTAGAGCATCAAGAGTCTTACACATTTAAACATATTAACATTGAAACATATTGTATATTATTGTCAGTGAGGCAAAGCTAAGCTACTCCAGTCTTACATGATCCTTGGGAGTGTCCACTAACTGCCATGGTGTGTCTTTTAAGGGGGACTCCGGGGGACCTTTGCAGTGCAAACAAGGCTCAAAGTGGATCCAGGCTGGGATTGCCAGTTTCGGAATACCTTGTGCCGTTGCGGGTTACCCTGAGGTCTATGGCCGAGTGTCTGAGTTCGAGGGCTGGATCAGACAACAAGTGGCAGGAGCCAGTGTTGGATTTTTGACATACACCTCCAATGGCAACGACCAAGACAGCAGCTTTGTGTGTCCCTCAAATGGAACTGCACCCTCCTCATCATCAACCTTGACAGCGCTGCCTGTGTTTGTTATAAGCCAAGTGACAGTGTTCCTGCAGCTCTTTTAGCTCAATAGCAAAGTTGTAAAAAACAACTTGGTTGAATGCACTTATTGTATGTCGCTTTAGATAAAAGCGCCCGCTAAATGAAATGTGATGTACCTTCTTTGGTGTTACCCTTTTGAATTAATTTGATAAAGTTCTACATTCTACTTACATACAACCTCATGGTTGTTGCAGTAGAGTTTGTATGATCAAATTGTTGCCTAGGACAAACTGTTTGATAAATCAATGGGAAATCCAACAGTCACTTAGTGTGGTTGTGGTTTAACTTCTACAAGTCATAGAGGCCAATAAATGCCTGCAATGCATAGCCTGTTAATAAAGTTACATTTATTAGATCTAATCCTTGGTGGTTTAGAAGATTGAAAGAGAGATATCAGGTCTGACAACCTTTCTAAATAATAAGTGTTGCAGTTGATTCTACATAACTCTGTGTCAATCACGGGAAGGAGGTGCTGACATTTTTATTCTCCGACAGTTTCCATTTTATTTGTAAAGATAAAATCATGACCTCTAAGGGTTAAAGGAATACACAGCTCAGTAGAGCTATAAGAGACCTGTGGTTGTTCTTGATAAATGTTGATGAATGATGACTGACATTTTGAGTAGCCTCCTTGTACGGATGAGCTCACTATATCGTCCTCTACATAGAAGTTGCAGTATGGTGAATTAGGGGGGAGGGGGTGAGTGAGTGAGAGGGTGATTTCGGACACATCTTATCTTGTCAAGCAACGCAAGCTTCTCCTCACAACATTTCTTTTCCAGCTTTCATTTTGTTGGTTGAAAAGCATGCGTTTGTGTAATGTTCTATTCAGAATGAAGCCGGAAACTTTTTTTAGCATAAGGCTGCAACATATCAAAAGGTGAAGAAAGTGGGTCAGAGGCAGCACGTCGGGGGAAATGCTTTATTCCTTAGCACAGTTGTAAATTATGCACTGGACTTGGTGGAATCAGACAAAGGAAAGAAAAGCACAAGTTGTGTAAAAACAGTGAAGGAATCTTTCTCCTGAAAAGAGGTGTTCAAAAATAAAAGGTAAGGGAATGGAGGCAGAACAATTTGCCAGAATCTCCTGGCACAGCAACAGCACTATTGTAACGGCGTGGCCACTTCTATGGTGATGTGATAATGACGGGAAGGTGAGTGTCCTTGCTTAGTAAGCATGGTTTTCTACGAACAGGGACTCTCCACCGGTGGAGCTGCCTCCTGAGGAAACGTATTACCCTGTAAGAATAGAAAGGACAGTATTATTGAATGCACAATACAAGACTGAAGGTTCATTGTAACAATCGATACAACTCTCTGAATACAAATCTACTGCAGCCCTATATAGTGACATACTTTAATACATTTTTAAGTGCATTGACTCATACCAGAGCTCTCTTGATGAACTCTTCTTGGCAGGCCTTTCCATTCTCCTTCTTGCCACCCCAAGCTTTGAGGGCAGAGGCCTGCAGGGCACGGCCATATGAAAAGGTCAGGGCCCAGGGCCTGTGCAGAGGACACTGGTTCATGGCGTTCAGGTTGATGGAGGCTTCCTCCTCACTCTGGCCACCAGAAAGGAAGGTAATGCCTGCACAGGAAGATGACAAGAGTTGAGCAAGACACCTATATTTTGTGCATCCAGCTCACCAGGGACTGCAGGGGGCAAAGTGCGGCGCAGGGCAGTCACGGTCGCCATTGCAATCTCCGTGGGGGCAGGAGTGTCCGGGGGTAACCATGTTAGACTTGAGCAGGGTGCCCTCCAGGTACACGTGATGGTCGGACAAGGCCTTGTAGACGGTGGAAAGGACCTTCTCAGTGATGTACTGGCAGCGCTTCAGGTCATGGTCATCATCAGGGAGAACCTCAGGCTCGATGATGGGGACGATGCCGTTCTGAGGAAGAAAAAGTCCAAATAATAATATTGAGCAGAAAGCTGTAGGTTTTAAGAGCTTGTTGTGAGATTTGGTTGTCATTTAAAAAGCTACATAGGCTCTCAATAGGGCATCTTCTAGAGTCTGTGCTCGCCAAGAGATTTCAGCTTGTGTTTGTTGTGTCTTACCATCTGGCAGATGCTGGCATAGCGGGCCAGGACATTAGCGTTCTCTAACATGGCCACTTTGGAGGGAGAGTAGGGGGTGATCTTCAGCACACAGTTGCCATTTGGCAAAGTCAGCACCATCCTTCTTGTACTGGGCGCAGCGTTCATACAATCCATCAAGTCCTGTGAAAGAGGAAGAGGACAGAGTGGATCAGAGAGATGCTACGAGATACTGATCGATTAGTCTTTTTATTTATCAATCTTTTCTTTCGCTCACCCTGGGTGGTTGTCTCGCCGTTGGTTCCAGCCAGGGGGACAACGCCTTTGTCGACCTAGATGCCAACCACCATATTTCTGTCTTTCAGGTGCTGGGTGAAGAGTTTGCCATCGTCGGTCTTCTGGTACATGGTCTCGTGGAAGAGAATGACGCCACCAATGCAAGGAGTGACACGTCAGCGGTGAAGAGGAGCTGGCGGTACAGCCTCCTGTTCTCCTCAGTGTTCTCAGCATTGATGCTCTGGAAGCGCTTGGCTACGCTGCCTGGAGGTTGGAGAGACAGATGATGGCTTAGTCAGATGTGAACTGCACTGGCATGTTTGATCGTGCATTTACAATGTATAAAGTAAATGGATTTTTACTAATGGATTCGTCTGCGGCGAGGATTCCCTTGCCAGTAGCAACGACCCTCTGAGCAATGTCGCTGAGCTCCTTCTTCTGCTCAGGTGTGAGGAAAGGAAATGCGTGAGGCATCTTGACTCTGGTGAGGAAAGGATGAGATAACAAGGAATCATTTGGGAAAATAGATTGTTAAAATTACACAAATGGGCAGAAGTTAACAGTAGTGGTGTAAAATAAGAGCCTGATCATAAAGTTTGACTTGTTTCTGCATCAAACCAGCCGGAGCTCTGAACTTTTGGCTGCAGTTTTCATGGCTGTAACATTAGCCACTTTGTGTGCTGTGGTTACACACTGCTCCCCAGACACAAAATGAAGAAGCAAAAAAGGGATCCAGTGTCTGAGAGCCCCCCGCCCTGCTGAGCCCCATCCTCCACGTGTATCGCTACCCTTTTTTAAGTTATGACAAGCATGTGGTTGACCTATTCCATTTGCTTGCCTCTTATCCTTGACCTTTCTGTTCCCCTCCACTGCCCCGTCCCTCCTCATTCCTCTTCCCCCCTCTCAAACTCCTCTTTTAATAGGCCAGACTAAATATACACTGCAGAGGCATTATAACTCTGAGGATTGGAAACAAGGAATTATGTGAAAGAGAATTGTGCAGCCTCACAGCCGTCATGGTTCACGGGCGTGTCCTGCACTAAAGTAAGATTTGCAATTTGGGAACCAACTTTTGAAATTTCTAGTGAACTAGTGAGTCACTAATGACTCTGAAACTATGCATCACATGAAGGAGCGACCAGCACCACAGTCATGGCAGATAGTGAACTGTGTTAAAGAATCACCTACAACATCAAATTGAGTTTTAAATCACATTACTGATGGTTTTCATGTTAATATACATCTATCAACCCCAAAATGATCACCACTCCCTGGTTTCAAAGTCGATGTACGTGATAAATACAATTGACTGAGGTAGAGTGCAAGAGACGCAAGGTATAAGTTGTATTATTGAAAGCACAGAGATGTTTCAGTCGGTCAAAGATAAGTAAGATGACATTTGTTGAATTTATGTTTTAATTATAACTTAGCCATTTATGTGATATTTGTATTATCTATTGTTTTTTTATATACTGCTATATGATCAGTTTGGGGGAAGATTCCTGTATGTATGTACATTTATTTAAATGTATGAAACCAATAAATATATGTTACAAAAAAAAGATGACATTTGTCTGTGGATTAAATGTGATATTCATATACTCATGCTGCCTCAGTAGCCACAACTTTTCTTCAGCAGAAGGTGACATGTCACAGCTCTAGCGTATGTGAAAGGTTTTCGCACCTCAGGTCTACAGAACAAAAGTTTCAACAAGTTTAACAGAAGGATAATCACGGATAAGAAATGCGTACGTGTGTTCTGCTTTTTCACTTTTGAGTTTTGGAGGAGGGCTGAGAGAAGTCCGAGGGAGGGAGAAGTTCTTGGTTACGCCTGCGACAACCACTGCCAGCTGGCACTTGTATTTATCCTTCCACTGTGACCCCTCACATTTCAGCTGCCCGGCTGACACCTGAAGGCTACCACAGGTTATATTTCATGTTTGGAAGGGGAGGGTGAGCTGAGGGGTATTCAGCTGAAACATGCAACTTCACCACAAGATGTCACTAAATTCTACACACCGAACCTTTAAGCAAATATTTATTTGAAATAGCTGCCATCTTTTAAATCAATTTTTTTTCTCTTTCTTATTAACTCTTGCTTCATTGTTAGTTATCCATCCGTCTTCGTCCATTCCTTAATGCTGCGGGAACGGCTGCATATGTGTAATCACAATGCTGAGGCCCCATGGGAGGAAGACACAATACCTGGAGAAAACCCACATCTACACGGGAAAGACATGGAAACTCCACAGAGAAATACCCAGGGTTTTGAACTGGCAACCTTTTTGATAATTACTCAACAGCACAATAGTAATGATAACTAGGTGAAAATCTTGCGCCTAGTGGTGCTCGCTAGTCATAGATTCCTTAAAATTTTTTAGACATGTAAGAATATTCCTACCTACAAACTTTGAATGTGTGCAGCGTGCTTCCTGCTGGGTGCAGAGACTGTTTCAGTTCGAGAGAGATAGAGACACAGACTGGCCGGTTTAAGAGAGAGAGAGAGAGAAAGAGAGAGAGAGAGAGAGAGAGAGAGAGAAACTGGTTGGTTAAAGAGAAAGTGAGACAGAGAATGAGATACCGAGCGGGTCACTGGCTCGCTTGAAAAAGGTGAAATCTTTCACCTTTGCAACTGTCTAAGACATCATAGATTCCTTTGATCTATGACCACTGACACTGTGACGGGACCCTTGTCTTACATGTCTAGTTTGGACTCGATTGGACCAAATATGCCTGACATACAGAACCCCGTGTTTTGATGGCGTGTCATCAAACTTTGACGCCACCCCACGGTCATACTATATCTCCATGTTTTTGAGATGACCTTCCCAGAAGTTGAAGTTGACCTGATGAAAGCCCAAGGACAAGTTCATCAGAGTAAAACTGTAGGAAATAGCCAAGATGGCCACCAAATCATAAATGGCAGGCTTCTTGTTTAGTGTAGCATATTTATCCAAGAGACTTTTTTGTTTGTCATGAAAAGACATGTGTCCCAATAGATTTTTGTAGATGCCGGCCAAACGTAGTGCCGGGCTGCCCTTTAGGGGGCGCTAGGCAGTTATTTTGCCACACCCATTCCTTAAAACCATATGAATATCTTCGGGGGGGGGGGGGCGGGGGGGCTGTTGCTACACAAATAGTTTGAGGGAGATAGACTATTGAAGATGGAAGTTATAGCGATTTCGTGTGTCATGGTGAGTTGATGAACTTTAATGCCACGCCATTTATATAACGTTTGACGAAAAGTCACAGTAATCTTATGCCTACATTATCAATGTCTTGAGACCCATTTGATTCAGATTGACGTGGTTGCGGTGAGTGGATGACGTTTAATCAAACTTTGACGCCACACCACGCCACGGTCAGACGGTGTGATAAAAAAATGTATCTTTTAATAATTTGTTATCTCCATCTTGTTGTTATGACACTCATCTCAATTTGAAGTTGATCTAAATACATTTTGAGTAGCCTTCTTGTGCGGAAGAGCTCACTATATTGTCCTCTACATAGAAGTCGCTATATAGTGAAGTAGGGGGGGAGGGGTGAGTGAGTGAGAGGGTGATTTCGGACACATCTTATCTTGTCAAGCAACGCAAGCTTCTCCTCACAACACTTCTTTTCCAGCTTTCATTGGGTCGGTTGATAAGGATGCGTTTGTGAACTGTACCATTGAGATTGAAGCGGGGCACTTTTTTTATTTAGCATAATGCTGCAACATATCAAAAGGAGAAGAAAGTGGGTCAGAGGCAGCACGTCGGGGGAAATGCTTTATTCCTTAGCACTGTTGTTAATTATGCACTGGACTTGGTGGAATCAGACAAAGGAAAGAAAAGCACAAGTTGTGTAAAAACAGTGAAGGAATCTTTCTCCTAAAAAAAGGTGTTCAAAAATAAAAGCTAAGGGAATGGAGGCAGAACAATTTGCCAGAATCTCCTGGCACAGCAACAGCACAGCTTTTTACCGTTACGGCGTGGCCACTTCTATGGTGATGTGATAATGACGGGAAGGTGAGTGTCCTTGTTTAGTAAGCATGGTTTTCTACGAACAGGGACTCTCCACCGGCGGAGCTGCCTCCTGAGGAAACGTATTTACCCTGGCAGGCCAGGCTGTTAGCCTGTAAGAATAGAAAGGACAGTATTATTGAATGCACAATACAAGACTGAAGGTTCATTGTAACAATCGATACAGTTCTCTGAATAAAAAATCTACTGCAGCCCTATATAGTGACATACTTTAATACATTTTTAAATGCATTGACTCATACCAGAGCTCTCTTGATCAACTCTTCCTGGCAGGCCTTTCCATTCTCCTTCTTGCCACCCCAAGCTTTGAGGGCAGAAGCCTGGAGGGCACGGCCATATGAGAAGGTCAGGGCCCAGGGTCTGTGCAGAGGACACTGGTTCATGGCGTTCAGGTTGATGGAGGCTTCCTCCTCACTCTGGCCACCAGACAGGAAGGTAATGCCTGCACAGGAAGATGAAAAGAGTTGAGCAAGACACCTCTCTATAAATTTGAGTGAATGTCACAAAGACTATTCGATGAAGGACTGAATGGTTTTTTTAAGTTTGCAGACAGACAATATTTTGTGCATCCAGCTCACCAGGGACTGCAGGGGGCACAGTGCGGCGCAGGGCAGTCACAGTTGCCATGGCAATCTCCTGGTTGCTGAACTTGTGGGAGCAGGAGTGTCCGGGGGTAACCATGTTGGGCTTGAGCAGGGTGCCCTCCAGGTACACGTGATGGTCGGACAAGGCCTTGTAGACGGCGGCAAGGACCTTCTCAGTGATGTACTGGCAGCGCTTCAGGTCGTGGTCACCATCAGGGAGAATCTCAGGCTCGATGATGGGGACGATGCCGTGCTGAGGAAGAAAAAGTCCAAATGGTAATGTTGAGCAGAAAGCTGTGGGTTTTAAGAGATTTTATGAGATTTTGTTGTCATGTTAAAAGCTTAATAGGCTCTCAATAGGGCATCGTCTAGAGTCTGTGCTCGCCAAGAGAGTTTAGCTTGTGTTTGTTGTGTCTTACCATCTGGCAGATGCTGGCATAGCGGGCCAGGACATTAGCGTTCTCGAAGATGGCCAGTTTGGTGGGAGTGTGTTGGGTGATCTTCAGCACACAGCGCCATTTGGCAAAGTCAGCACCATCCTTCTTGTACTGGGCGCAGCGTTCATACAATCCATCAAGTCCTGTGAACGAGGGAGAGGACAGAGTGGATCAGAGAAATGCTACGAGATACTGATCGATTTGTCTATTTGTATATAAATCTTTTCTTTCGCTCACCCTGGGTGGTTGTCTCGCCATTGGTTCCAGCCAGGGGGACAACGCCTTTGTCGACCTTGATGCCAACAACCATATTTCTGTCTTTCAGGTGCTGGGTGAAGAGTTTGCCATCGTCGGTCTTCTGGTACATGGTCTCGTGGAAGAGAATGACGCCACCAATGCAGGGGGCGACGCGGTCGTCAGCGGTGAAGAGGAGCTGGCGGTACAGCCTCCTGTTCTCCTCAGTGTTCTCAGCATTGATGCTCTGGAAGCGCTTGGCTACGCTGCCTGGAGGTTGGAGAGACAGATGATGGCTTAGTCCAGATGTGAACTGCACTGGCATGTTTGATTGTGCATTTACAGATGATGGCAAACAATTTCCAGTTTATTTTCAGTCACCACCTATGATCTGTGATCCTGAAAATGACAGTGACTTGGCAGTTGCTCTTTAAAAATGCATAGGCCCGACAGTTCCTGTTATGTGATCAGGGAGTCGTTTGGGTACATTGGTGCCAACTTAACGTCTTTGCTTCTAGATTTTTTGACTCTCCGGACCCCAACAAGTCCAGCGATTAACAAACCTTACCTACTCTCCATCAAAGTATTGCCCCACAACAGCAAATGTAGACTTTCTCTTTGCACACACCTCTCTCACTGAGGGTTTTTGAAGTGACTGCTGTCAATATAGCAAATGCACTTCCACCTAAATGAGCACCCCATGGATTTGTTGGTCTTAAAATTGCCTTTTTGACAACCCTTCGTACTTACAGCGTAAGAAAATCATCAGCTTCATTAAAATGCTCTGTAGACCCTTTTAGTCTTGTTGCATAACTTTTGTCATCATGTATATATGCCAACTTTATTAGGTGCATCATAGATATCACAGAGCTGTCCAAAAAGAGCAATTGGCATTAAAATAACTGTATAAAGAAGTTTTTACCAGTGGATTCGTCTGCGGCGAGGATTCCCTTGCCGGGAGCGACGATCTTGTGAGCAATATCGCTGAGCTCCTTCTTCTGCTCAGAAGTGAGGAAAGGAAATGCGTGAGGCATCCTGACTCTGGAGAGGAAAGAATGAGATAACAAGGAATCATTTGGGAAAACAATTTGTTAATATAACACAAATGGGCAGAAGTTAACATTAATGGCGTAAATTAAGAGCCTGATCATAAAGTGTGACTTGTTCCTGCATCAAATCAGCAGTACCTCTGACCTTGTGGCTGCAGTTTTCACGGCTGTTACCACGGCCTCCACATTAGGCACTTTGATTGCTGCAGCTACACACACCTACCACCCCCCGACCCTCCTTTGCCCCATGCTCCACATATCTGACTACCCTTTTCGAAGTTGTGACAAGCGTGTGGTTGACCTATTCCATTTTTTTTATTTGATGTTCATACACACTCTGGCTGCGTCAGTAACCACAACTTTATTCCAGCAGAAGGTGACATGTCACAGCTCTAGCGTATGTCTTTACAGAACAAAAAGTTCAACAGGTTTTACAGAAAGATAATTACAGAACAAAAATGCGTCTGTGTGTTCTGCTCTTTTACCTTTGAGTTTAGGAGGAGAGCTGAGAGAAGTCCGAGGGAAAGAGAAGTTCTGGGCTTCGTCTGCGACAACCACACAGCCAGTTGGCCCTCGTATTTATCCTCCCATTGTGACCCCTCACATTTCAGCTGCCCGGCTATAATTAGAACAGGATGCAACCAGAGCTGGCCCGTGACATTCAGAGGGGTCTGGGGCTGGAGTAACATGGTAGTGAGCAGCCAGCGAAAGGGCAGAGAGGGTTTCAGCGAGCCGCACAGAAAGAGTCTCCGTTGTGCGAGAGGTGGAGGGGGAGATGCTTCTATGAGAGTCATACAAATAGGAAGATATATTTATAGAAGATATCACAGAGAAATATTCAGCAATGATTCACTTGGAATTAATCTTACTTTTTAGATAATCTATTGCAAACTAGTGAATCTTGCAAACTGCCTTTTTATAACGTTATATTGCAATTTATAAAAGCAGATTTCCCACATTGTGAAACTGCAGTTTGTTTCTTTCATAATTTGGAAGTGCTTCATAGTTCCCGGAGGTCATTTGAAAGGGTAAATGGCAAGGGTATATATGTATGAACTTTGGGGTGTATACAGAATGTACTAATACACACGCACACCCACGCACACACACACTGAGACAGGGAGAGCATGTGACAAAATAACCAACCTGCACTCAGAAATTTTATCCAGACACAGCGACACTCTGTCCTGGTTCTTGACCTTTTTCTCAACCGTCGCTGCTCGGCAGGCAAAGGGTCAAGGGGCACACTCTGCAAAGGTTGTGCATGCACGTCGTTTAGTTGCACGACACTTTATATGTGTTTTATTTTCTCACTCTGACAGGTTATGTGACAGGGCAGGTCACACATATGTGGTCAGAGAGCTTGGTTCCAAGCAGTTGTGGCAGTGCTGCAACTTATCATCAGTGATCAGTGGTCGTGTAGGAAGTCAACTTCCTGAGCAGAGGAAGCTGTGAGCTGCAGAGTGACTCTACATGCAGAGCTGTGACAAAGAGATAAAAGCAGGGTGACTTAGTAAGAAATGCTTCTTCTTTATTAGTTTTAATTATGTTTTATAATAAAGGCAAGATGATGTATTTCGCCCCACTTTTTTGGAATTCCTTCTTGACACATCGAACAAACGCCCATGAGAGTTTTATGGTAATTCGTTGAGCAGTATTTTTGCATAATCCTAATAATAATAATAATCCTAATACCTCTCTATCTGAGGTAATAAAGTCATCAGATAGTGACTCTCCCTGCTCATAGTGCTGACCTCTTTCTCTCAAATGGCGTGCGATAGGACACAGGAAGAAAAGGAGCTGCGTGATATTTGACTTCCTTACTGCCAGAGTTGTCAGGAGAGACACCAACATTAGCGAAAGACAACATCCTATACATCTCAAAACAATTATATTTGGTTTTTATTTTAATCTATAGGAATACATCCTAATGTTTTCCCAATGCTGTGGATGTAACCTTGAATTTAAAGTGACTTTATAGATTTGTTGTCGTAAATAAAACTCCTTCATATCTGTGTCTGCATCCACTTCCCCTTTTCCATCAAAAAGTGCCACAACAGCCAACAAGAGCTGAAGTTAAGGTTGTATTCTTCTGGTGTCTTTTTAAAACATGTTTTTAATGTATTGAATCAAAATAAAAAGCTGCCTGTGCATCCTGGAAGTGGTATCATATTGTCATTATAGCCCACATTCAATGGAAAGGGTTAGTATTGTGACCCCACCTACTTTGAGTTCCTCTAACCTCAACTTTTAACTAGCCCTTTCACCATTTCTGCAGAGGCAGTAGAAGAAATAGTCGCCTCTCTCACTTCCACATACATTCATGTGAGCAAACCATCGCACTTTATGCATTTTTAAGACAGGATAACACAATGGCCTGGATATTTGCTGCGGCAGTATTCATTTCAGGTAAGACAATTTGCAGGTTTTTCTCTTAAATATTCTTAAAAACAAATATATAATAAAATACACCATCCTTACAGAAGGACAAAACGATTTTCTATATATTTGTGAGGCAGTAAAAATTAAATCTATTTTGTTAAGTGACATTTAAAGCGTTTTGACCATTTAGATTCATTGTGTTTGTTTAACAGCATCTATCGTTCAAATGACCTGCGTGCATGTGCTACATGAATTGATTAGGTCGGCAAGAATTTGGAAAATAATCACAGGAACATATGAGAAGAGGCTAAACGATCGACAAACTCACCCAGATATTATCTATATCTGCTCGTCCTGTGCAGAGAGGAGACTCCGTACATTGTTCACACCTGATTCCTCAATCTTTAGAGGCAGACATCCTGAATTAAAATGGTTTTTTACATTTAAACTGACCATAAAAGAAGCTGGCTGCAGAAAAGCTATTAAAGCTATTAAAAGTCATCATAATGTGCGTTTACTAAATGACTTATGAAACATTCTACTATTCCATCATACCACATCTATTTTGTGCTCTGTGATCCAGTGTAAGTTAGTATAAAGCCGGTTATATTAATTGGCTAAAAATACAACCAAGAGTGTCAGAAGAAATGAAAAGTGAAACACAGCAGAACCTCAGGTTTTTACTTTTATGTAAGATTAATGTGAATATACACATGATGTTCAAAATGTACAAGATACCAAAATATCGTTAAAGTCACAGACATCAGACCCTGGAGGTTCAACGTCATCTGTTCTCCTGCTGTTCACCATGAGAACATCATTTGTCAGACGGATAAAGAGTTTGTATCATGTTGACCATTTTTGGAGAATCGCAAAAAGGAAAAAGAAGAGAGACTTGCGCAACAAACAAATCCCTCAATGTACAAAAATAGCACGTATAGAAGGAAGTTGTGCTTGTTTCCATGATGAAAAAGCTGTTTCTGCTTTTAAAAATTACTCAGAAGTTCACAAAGAGGTAGTATCTGTCTCACGAATGTTCTTCAATTAATTATTGTTTTGACCCACTATATCTACCTGCAAGTTCTTACAAACATCGGTCACAGATGTGAACAGTAAGAAAAAAAACACAAAGTCAGTTTAATTTAATGAAGAACCTTCACTGCAGATAAACCAGGTGGGATGAACACAGTTTTCTAACTTCACTCTGCAGCAAAGACTGTTTATAAAACTCAACGTCCAGCTCACAAAAGATAAAACAGTGAGGTATTGTGTAGGGCCTGCTTGAGGAAGTCCTTTCTTAATTTTACTTTACACATCTATTATTCCCAATATGAAAAGATGGGATAAAATATAAAGATTTAAGAGCATTTTCTCATCTCCGGGTCTGTCTGGCACTGCACTAGTAGGTCCAGAGTTTGAAATGCTCTGCTTTGGTGCCCCCTAGTGGTGTTATCCAAACAGACAACGTGGTAAACCTCATTTCACTCCACTGTAAATCAAACACAAACTGAATACTACACATGGAGTCTATAGATTTTCCTAGAGACAAAAATTCTGGTGAGTTTTACAGTTGTTATAACACTTCAGCAAGTATGATTCTGATCTTAGCATTTCTTGTTTCTTAGTGTTGAATACGGCTCAATGTTTCAATATCGACCCTGTTGCTTGGAAGACCTGGACCAACGGTGCCGCAGGGTTTGGCTACCAGGTTGTGCAAAGACAGTCAGAGTAAGTCAGTCTCACGTCTCACAGCTGCAATAACATATGGCATTTCTTGATAGAAGAAAACAGCTGCACGGCGCAGACGATACTGCTTCTGTTCCATATTTCTCTGGGTTTTATTTCCTCAGCGTACTCATCAGCGCTCCCCTTGAAGAGTATTCACCATCGAGAAGGGGGAAAATATACAAGTGCACTGAAACCTGCACAAGTCTGCCATTTGCAGGTAGGCGGCTGTTAACGTCTCCAGAGAAAGACCAGAAAAACTGATATTGTGACACCAAGCATTCGTATCATATGAGCTTCGTAACACAAGTGTTCAATGTTTTCTATGCAGCGCCAGAATTTGCAGTCAACATGTCCCTTGGTTTGACAATGACGAATGACCCCATCACACAAAACACTATGGTGAGTTGTTAAACTTCACAGATTTCCAGAACATAGTTAAAATCAATATAGAGATCGATCAAAAGTCCAATTAAACATTTGATATGTTCACTTCTTATCACTTTCTTATTGCCTTGCAGCTTGAAAAACGGTTGTTTTAAGGAGCGACTACAGAATCAAATAGTCCGCTAATTCAATCAGGATGTTTTGATCTCGTCTCTTTTCAGGCGTGTGGTCCAACCATCCCAAAGGATTGCAAAAGTATCACCATGTACAGCGGCGCATGCTTCCAGATCGACCAGTTTAATCGGTTTGGATCCGCAGTGCCGCCGTCCTCTCCAGGTGAGTTTGTGAACATTTACCATGATACACTTTTGGTAAACTTTTCCTCCTGAACATATATTATTGGTCACAAATGTTTTCTTGCTTTTTATTAGATTGTTTTTTATCTTATTTGAAATGAGAGCAGTTTAAGTCAATTAGTCTCAGTTTGCTTAGATGTTAGAACTGATGTTCAGAGGAGTGGACTAGATGTCTGCAGTGTAGCTCATAAACCCTGCCTCCTCCATGTTAACAGACAGGACAAAGGACACATCAAATAGATTTTTGTCAAAGATGTGCTATGTGGATTTTAACGAATGATTCAATTCTGGCCAGTGTCTTTGACAGAGTGCAGAACCGAAGCAGATATTGCTTTTCTCTTGGATGGTTCAGGCAGCGTCCACAATCGAGATTTTCAAACAATGAAGACATTTGTGAAAACGCTGGTACGCCCGTTTGTGGGAAAAGATACACAGGTATGTTCCCAGGACGATGTTCCCACTGCCACTTAAACTATTGCAGACACTCAGAGAATTCACTGAAAGATCAAATTCTACAGTTTGTCACTGCCTCCATGACTGTAAGTTAAAATGTGTATTCTTCTTCTTCTTCTTCTTCTTCTGCTTCTTCTTCTTCTTCTTCTTCTTCTTCTTCTTCTTCTTCTTCTTCTTCTTCTTCTTCTTCTTCTTCTTCTTCTTCTTCTTCTTCTCTCTTTGCAGTTTGCTGTTGTCCAGTTCTCTTATGATGTCACTGTTGAATCGAACTTTCGTGACTTTTTCTCATCTGGACGATGGGAGTCGAAAATCGATGGAATAACACAAAAAGGCAGCACAACTAATACAGCTGGTGCCATCCGATATGTGGTGTAAGTGCTGATGTGATCCTGATGTGATAATGTATATGATGGTGGTCTAATTTTTGACACAGGAGCAGTTAACACACTCTTGAGGGTGTAGTTTGTGGTGTTGTGTGTGTAGTTTGTCTCCCATACAGTGGACGAGACAAACCCCAAAGTGAGCTAGACGTAAAAATAGGGCTGGACAATATGACCCAAAGTGAAACCAAACTTTCCACGTCAATATCGATAATTATCACAATAAATGTCACATTGAGAGTAAAAGCAGTTTTTCGCTCCTTAGAGAGGGTTGTGGTTTTAAACAAACTTGATAAGCAACAAAACATTTTACAACGTATGTGTTAAACCTCCTCACTGTGCACAATGTATAAGCAATAAAGTGACTGAACATTAGTTATATTGCTATTGGTTATATTCTTGGATAACTGGTAAAGCCAAAATATGGGAAACTAAGTCAGTTGCATAATGAGCATATTTTCAAACATAAATAAAATGCAGATCTCGAGAGATGAAATTGTTAGGTTATGTTATTGATCAAAGATTTGGACAAAAGTGTATTTAGATGATATTGTTTTTGTCTTGGCAGCCAAAATGTTTTCACATCAGCAGGAGGTTCCAGACCAAACGTGAAGAAGATCCTGATCGTCATTACTGATGGAGAATCTTCTGACAGCCAAAACTTGCCATATGCAATACGCTTAGCTGAGAATGCAAAGATTGTTCGATTTGCTATTGGGGTAAGTTCAGTTAACATCAATGAGCAAAATGTGTTTAACAGAAAAAACCTTGTTTTAGTTTTTTACCATACATCCAGACATACAGTTACATGATACTACCCTGTGAATTGTAAGTGAAATTTCATAAATAAGAAGTTTACAATCCTTCACCACATCCCATCAACACCATCTCTTCTCATGCTGCTTTCAGAATTGATTCTGAAAAAAGTTTATTGGTTTAAAAATCCCTTAAACCTATTTATGTGAATATCAATTTTTTTTTACATAAATACATTACTTTTTAACTCTGGTTTCGTGATGAGTGCAGGTGGATAAACTATCCACGAAAGCATAAAAAAATTCAGCTAAACTTGAACAGCATTAAAACTATTTTCTCAACATGCCTCTAGGTGGGGAATGCGTTCTCTTCCCCAAGGGCCAAACAGGAACTGGACCTCATTGCATCTTCGCTCTCGACAGATCACGTGTTTCGAGTAGAGAGCTTTGACGCACTTGCTGCAATAACGAAGAATTTGCAGGACAAAATCTTCTCTATTGAGGGTACGGATGTAAACTTACAGCTTAAAATCTAATTAACAGTCTCAGTTGACAAATATTAGCGTTGATGTTGTCTATTGGGCTCCTTTCATGATGCACATCCAGTTCTTATGTTATGTTTTCCAACACCGAAATAATAAGTATATTATAATATAGCGGGCATGTAACTGTGGGATTCAGCTCAGTACTAATTTCTTTTGCTGTTTCAGGATCTCAGTCCAGTGGAGAGACACTGAAAATGGAAATGGCTCAGGAGGGATTCAGTGTGGCTTATGTGCCAAAGGTAATAATAATCAAAGACACACAGAGATCAGCAACAGGGGGGTCCATGGAAGTACTGCAGGGGAGACGTAAAATTTTAGACAATTTTTTTAATTTTTTTATTGATTTTCCAACCAATTTCCCCCCAAAAAATGTAAATGTCCTTAAATACACATTAACATGCATCCAACATATTGTGAGGCTGATATGACCCTCTGCCTGACAACTTCCATTCGTCCAGGGTTAGATAAGTTGTGTGCTACCCATCAGGGTCCGACATCTCACTTATGTGAGAGTATGTGTGCCATGCACAGATGGCCTGAGGATTCACTGTCTCTTCTACATGTATGTTAAAAATAAAAGGCAGTGACATGACCACCCTGTACCTTGCACATGTTTAAATTAAAAACATGAATATATGAAACTGTGTAATATTTAAATAGTTTAGTATTGAATGCACAATAACAGGGTAGCTATGTTTATACATGGCACTAGGCCCAATTCAATATAAAACACACTTTTTTACAATATATATGGTATGGGGTCCTTGCTCCGTCTCTCCACCAGCTTGGGGGTCCTTGGCCTGAAAAACGTTGAAGACCCCTGCTATAATGCAGTTAACTTTCGCTTTTATGTGCTGATTGTGGTTTTCTGAATTACAGGGAATTCAAATGGGAACTGTTGGCGCTAACCAGTGGAAAGGAGGCTACATGGAATACACATTATCAGGCCAGAAGCTGAGTTCATATGAACCTTTGTTCATGGAACAAGACAGTTACCTGGGTAAGAATTTGACAGTAATAACAAACTAATACACACGTGATTAGTACTTTTCTACTGTAACCCTCCCTCCCACGCTAACGACTCGAATTGAGCAAAGGAAGGTAAAAAGGCAAATGAAGAACAAGGAGTCAGAAAGTACTGTACATGCAAGGGTCATGTGAGTAAAACATGTTCACATGTCAAACATGAAGCTCAAAAAAATCACCAAAGTTATATTTAAAGGTAAATTAGAAACCCTTCATAGAAAAGAAAAACACTACACTCACTACTAAAGTTAATCAGTTGTTATAAATGACTCTTTTGTCAAGTGTAGCTAAAGCTTTGGATGTTTTGATTTGATTTGCTTTGACTTTTAAATTTCAGGTTACTCCATGACTATCGCAAGAACCAGAGAAGGCCAATTGACAATTGTTGGCGCTCCGAGATATAAACACAGAGGACTTGTGATGGCAGTTCGTGGACAGATCAATCAAAAGATTGATCCCTTTCCATGGCAGGTGCGTGGTTTCTGATCAGATATATAGACGATCAACGTGTACATAGATCTGGATTAAATAGTCGTTTTCTTCTTGCTTCTTAAACAGTTTCAGACTGGTGAATATTTTGGGGCAGAGGTTCGAGCCATGGATGTGAACGCTGACGGATACACTGACCTAATCCTCATATCTGCCCCGATGTACAAGGAAGCTGATAGAGAGGGAAGAGTGTACGTTTGCGGTTTAGCTCGTTCGGTAAGTGACTATTTCTTCTAGTGCCATTAAATAAAAAAAAAATTCTTAACATCCAGGAAAACGTTGACTCTCCTCCATATATTTTGAACAGAGGGTCGAATGTCACTTCGAATCTCCGCTAGTGCTGAGAGGGGTTGAGTCCGACCAGGCGAGGTTTGGCTCTTCTCTCGCTGTGCTGCCTGATCTCAACGCAGATAACCTCAGGGAGGTGGCAGTCGGTGCACCTCTGGAGAATGGTGGTCAAGGCAGCATCTACATATTCCACGGCGAAGGAGGAAGCAGAGTCAGTTCGACTTACTCACAGGTGAGTAGACTCAAAAAAAAGAGTCAATGTCCTGCTAGGGTGAAAAATCATAAAAACATATTCATATGTCAGGGTTTGACATGATCCAATACAAGAGTTTTTTCCACCATAAAGCTGCAGAATATGGATACAGCCAGGGTTTGTTATGTCACAAACCTAAGAAAGTCAACTTGTGATTGGGACCAAGCAGCTGAAAAAGGCTCCTCACCTGCAGGTGGTGCTGTGAGGGTTGGGATATACGGGGCCTGGGCCATAAGGTGTAGAGTTAAGTTGTTTCAAGGCTGTGAGGGGAATTTTTTCATGTCAAACCTTTTGAATATGTTATTATGAAGAACTAAGAAGAGTTTAAGGGGAATTTAGTGGGACTGTAACAAATTCAGTATGTCAGGCCTTATTCTTTCAGATAGATTAACATGTTTTATCTCAAATACTGAAATTCCACAGAGAATTGCTGCCTCTGAAGTCCGGCAACGACTTAGATTCTTCGGTATGTCAATCAGTGACTCGTCTTTTGACCGCAGTGGCGACAGTCTGCCTGACTTAGCAGTGGGGTCAAAGGGCACAGTTGTCTTACTCAGGTTTGTACAAGATTCTACAGTCTGCTATTATTACAGTTCTTGTTAACATACTACTTTTGCTTTTGATTTGATGCTATGAAAACGTGGTGGTCCTCATTTTTTCCTGCCCTATCCATTTCCAGGTCAAAGCCTGTGGTAATGGTAGAGGCTACGATGTCGTTCAACCCAAACCAGATCCCTACAAAAAACCCAATCTGCGAGAACCCACTGGGGAACACAGCTCAAATCTGCTTTACCATGACCAAACTTTCTACAGTTTCCACAGGTTACTCATTCCTCTCACATTTCTTGAACCACAGAGCCACTGTCTATCAGTTCAAATACATTTCCGTGTACATGAGTAACATGTTGATTTAACCGTCATTCATTTCAGCTCGAGCAAAGATCAATTATACTTTAACACTGGATGCCACCCGGAAGGTCCCAAACAACAGAGCTTACATCACCGACAAACAACGAGAGACGACCGGGTCAATTGAAGTTGACTTACAAAGGCCAAAATGCTTCCAAGTGAAATTCCTTATTAAGGTGAGTTGTTGGCATCAGATTATATCACAACCCAAAGAGGTTTCCGTCTGAAAAACAAAAACAAACAAACTCACTGAGTTCAAACTAACAGTATTTCCCAACTGTGCCCTCCTCTCGCAGGCTTGTCCTCAGGATGCTCTCAATGTACTTAGAAATGAGCTCAGATTCACCTTTGACGGTATTCCCTCTAAAACAAACCTTAAACCAAGTCTTGCCCAGCAGGCTCAAAACACCACCTATCATTCTGTAAGTGACCTTTAAACAAACTTGCAATAAATGTTGATTTAACTGAACAGAGTGAGTAAGTGAACAGCTTTAATTTTAAACTTTTATGAATTCTTGTCATTGTCATTGTTTTTCTTCATGCTCTCTACCACAGTTGAAATTTGAGATCAACTGTGGCACTGACAACAAGTGTGTAGATAACCTGAAAGTGGATTTCAACTTCAACAGGTGAGAACCAAAAGTGAAGCCCAACCTAAGGGTGTGGGCAAGGTTACATTTCTCTTCTCTGCAAGAACACGTCTGGCATAGTAGACTGTGAGCATCTAGCTGAGGGGGTCGCTAGCTGCTAGCACAAAAGGAGACAATTAGATTTATTGTTTTCCATGCCTTCACCTTCTCTTTTCTCTGTCAGCTCCTCAGAGTTGAAGGTGGGCATTGATGAACTGTTGGACGTCACCGTATCAGTGGAGAACCGAGAAGAAGACTCCTACAACAGCTACGTGAAACTTACGTACCCAGCTGGGCTCTCCTACAGGAGGTTCACAGGTTTGCAGGTAAGGGCTCATTTGTTTAACGGCCAATGCCGACATACTTCCAATGCGTTGTTTACGTTGGTGTGGTTGTTAAGCTGTACATCCACTAGATGGCAGCACCGAGTCAAGAGTTTCAAATCTCTCCTCACAAAGTTCCGCCATTGCTGAAATAGCTTCTTCATGTCCTGTCTGGTTTAAACGATTGGCTACAATGCCCCCTATGGTTACCGGTGGTACTGCTCCATTTAGTCTGTTTTATAAATATCCATAAACCTTCACAAAATGTGACCAAAAACAAAATAAAGATTAATTGAATGCATAATACGGACAAGGCTCAATTTTACTTATACATATCTAGCATTGAGCAAACATTTTCTGGAAATCATTAGCGTCTGGTCTGTTATAATGACTATCTGTATCGGTCTTGATTAACAACAAAACATCTTTACTGCGCTGTCTATTCTCAAAATTATGCCAAAATATCAAGATGGCAGCACCCGTACTTTTAGGTTCAGGATGTTTTAAGCTCATTCACAGGAGGAAGTGGAGACACATTGCTGATTTACAGACACAGTCTCACACAGCAATATTGTTGTTTCATTGATTGCCTTTTAATGAAGGGAAGAATCGAGTGCAACTCCATGGACAGTGAAGATGGCTTATCGCGAGGATTGACAACCTGCACTATTAACAACCCCATTTTCAAGAGCAACACTAAGGTTTGTGTTATTTGTAAACAGGCATCTCTTCCCATTGCTGCAGTAAAACGCTGAGACAATCTCACGCCTCTTTCATTAAAGGCTTTGTTCACCGTCTCCTATGGGATCGAAAGCAACAGACGATTTGACAGGAAGATTTTTATCTCTGCAAATGCTTCCAGGTACTGTGCGTGTCAATAATGTTTATAAGTCATATTACATTACTAATACATATTTCGCAGAGTTAATTTCATTTCTGTCTTTTAGTGAGAATCAGGCACATTCCACTTCAAGTGAACTTTACCAAATGAAATCGTTGGACGTGAAGTACAGCATTTTGGTCACATTTGAAAGGTTTGGGTTTTTTTTCCCTGCGTTAGACAAAGAAATCACATTAAAATATTAATATTTTCAAAGCTTACAGTCTATAACCTGATATTAAAACATCTGTTTCAGCTCCATCAGCTACAACAACTTCACATCTGGAAAGAACAATTTGCTGAAACCTCACAAGCAGTCAATTGTGGTAAAGCATCTCCTCACGTGATCATATCCTTTCGCCGAGAACCAACTGTCCCCTTATCAAACCAAATTTAAATTGACTAGAGGTTTTAACTAGATCCGCACCAAATTGCACACGCTCATCAATATCAGCCCCCTAAACATGCCTGGTTTAGTTTCAAGATCAATGAAAATAAGGAAAATGTAGAAAATATAGCAATTTTTAAGATTAAAAAAAGTATACACATCAAAACGTTTCTTTCTCTTTTCTTGTGTAATCCTTCTAAACATCAAACCCTTATATAAAAACAGAATCATCTTGGATGAGTTTAATAACTTGTTCATCATCTTGGTCCTGATGCTTGCTCAGCCTCCTCAGATAGATCCTTTCCCTTTCTCCTCTTTTGACAGGTCACAAACAACATCAGGGCGCTGAACTTCACGGTGGTGATCAAGGTGCCAGTCAAGCTCGGCGATAAAGACATCTGGGTGGATTCGAGCAGTTTGCAGGTGACGTTACTGATCCATGAAAAGTCTCTCATGTCGCTGTTGCAGACTGAAGAGCCGGAGGGACATGAGAACCACATCTGGACATCTGTTAAACTGATGCAAACCTGTTCTGTTCCAGATTCCAGACTGCCTAAGAGACGCAGACGAAGAACGTACTATCAAAGACTTTGTTGCTAAGATAAAGGAGAATAATGTAGTGGTGAGTATACTATCTACAATGGGGGATTCAAGTACTTTTTCAGTATTACAACTTCTGTCGTCTCTTCCCTCCCACAGGACTGCTCTGTGGCCAGGTGCGGAGTGTTCAGGTGCAGTAGGTTCATGGGACAACTTGAGAGTAAAAAGTACAAAATCTCTACCAACATCAGTTCAGGATGGATAGAGCAGGTGACTGATGTGCATGTGTCGTATTGTAACAGGCATTTTGAAGTATTTTACAACTGGTGCTCATTCTAAAGTGGTAAAATTACAGTAATTTACCAAATAAATTGAAAGTCACCAAAGGCAGTGCTCATCACAAAGTCTTTCATTTTCTAAACAGATTGGACTCGACTCTGCCAAATTCCTCTTGACCAGCACGGCTACTCTGGAGTACGACACAAACCAGTACATCTTCTTTTCTACAGGGTCTAATAACAAGCCTCCGATTCACAAGGTGATTCCACATTCTATTTATTTTACTTGTCTTTCAAATAACCTTGATTTTGATCCACCTTCATGTCTTTTCATGTCTCAGATTGAAGCCGAGGTTGAAGTCTATCCACAACCAGATTTCACCAAAGAAATCGTCGGGGGATTGTTGGGAGGGTTAGCTCTGCTGGCTTTACTCACTGCTGGTCTGTATAAGGTGAGACTCTCAAAATAAAAACATTATTTTAGTTTATTATACAGCCTTAGGGAGTCAATGAACGGTGTTCCACCCCCAATAAAAGTAAATGAACACTATCCTTTCATTTTTTAACTATTCAGCAGTTATTCTCTTCTTTCCTTTCATGTATGAAGCACCTTTAATGCAGGATCGGAGTGTTTTAATGTCACCTTCTTTCTTTTCTTCTCTCAGGCTGGATTTTTCAAGAGTAAATACAAAGAAATGATGAATGAGGCAGAAGCAGCAGCAGAACCAGGGGCGGATGAAGCTTCAGCCATGCCAGAACAATAAACATAATTGGCACATATACCACTGCTAAGCCCCAACAGTCCTCTTACATGCTATCAAACCGCAACAATTTGTTTATTATTCCTGAAAATTATCTGTGTTCCTTTGTGTTTTGTAGGTGGAAGTGAAAAAAACAAAATGCACTTGGATCGGCTGGCTTCTGCTTATCATCAAAACTGCTGCAATGAAATATGCTTAGGAGCAGCTTCTCTTGCTAAACTGAATTGCTTTGTTTTCGGAACGAACTAGAAAAAGATTTGTTTTATACTTCATTCCTATTTATTTCAAGACTTGATACGACTTTTAAAATGTGATCAAAGAAAATAGACAAGGTTTGATGGAACAGAGAATAAACACTGTACCTCATTCAGATGGATTAACACATTTTGAAAGAATTTGCATTTTGCAGTACAATTTGTCTACAGATTTCTTACAGTAAAATACCTTCTGTTAGATATATAAAGATTTGATTGGAAATGCCTCAGTGTGTTTTCTCTTTTGTTCGACCTGAGTATTGTAAGTGCGTTCATAGTATTGGACTATTTCACGCAGCTTCAACTAATACCACATCATTACAACAGGAACATGGAGGTAATAAGGACAGCAAAACTAAAGAACAAGGAAAAGGCTTTTTCTGCTGCATTTGCTGTTGGGGACGTTTCAGGAGATGGCAAATCACCAACTGTCTCCTTTAAGAATGACCCGAATCTTGAGGTTTTGGCAAATGACTGAATATCTGCCCGCACCGATTTATTCCCACTCATTGTGACAAAGGCCGCCTGGAACCAAGAGGAGTCTGATTTACAGAGCAGAGGGCTGCCCTGATCCCCCTGCAAAGAGAAAAAGAGAATTCAACATCAGTCAGGTCCTGATCTGTAAACCTTCTTCCCTGATGAGGAAAGCAATTCGATTTCAGAAACTCAGGTGGATGGGAAACTTCGATTTTTACCTCTTGAAGTTCAACGGCATAAGTGCAAATGTTGTACGAATCAGAAACGCTCCCACAGTTTACCACTTGACTTTCAAGGTCTCGCAGACTTGAGCCAGCTTTGTCAGCAGCTTAAAACACAAGAATACAGTTTTTGTGAATTATCAGTCTATATCTTACACATCATGAAGCCTGACTCAGGTCAACTTACAACTTAAAATCCAATTAAAACCAGGCCCTATTCAGACCCGGTGTTAACATCCATTCTGAGAGGACTGATCACAAGTGCTTTAGCATTCGTGCTGTGGCTTTTGTACTCATACTATTGCATTCATGCTTTCTGTCAATGCACTTGTGTGAAGCGTCTCGACAAAACACACATTTGTCATCACACAGCAAAAATAATGAGCCCCCATGCATACAAGACCACCTCCCAACGTGGTTTGCCTGATCAGATGATATCATGACGCATTCGGGTGGGTGCTGACCACTTGTGATTGGATCACTCAGGATGGATGTTAATACCAAGTCTGAGCAGGGTAACATAGCTTGTAGGATCCTCACCTCCATTCTTACTGCCCATCCCCCAGCCTGGCAGCCAGCATTGACTACCAACGGGAAAGGATCTGTCATTGTTGCTATCCAGACACACAGGCTGGATATAATCTATGTAGCTGACGGGTTGCTCGAGCTGTAGTACAGCAATGTTAAAGACTGTACATTTACTCAGGATAATCTTGCCAATAATAATAATTAGAACAATGCTCGGCAGGCAAAGGGTCAAGGGGCACACTCTGCAAAGGTTGTACCTGCACGTCATTTGGTTTCACGGCACTTTATATCTGTGATATTTTCTCACTCTGGTTATGTGACAGCGCAAGTCAAACATGTGTCTTGCGCTGTCTTTTAAGAAGATGTTGTATGTGGTCAGAGAGCTTGGTTCCAAACACTCGTGGCAGGGCCGCAAGTTATCATCAGTGATCAGTGGTTGTGAAGGAAGTCCACTTCCTTGTCCACTCTGCAGCTGTGAGCTGCAGAGTGGTTCTACATGCAGAGCTCTGATAAAAAGATAAAAGCAGGGTGACTTAGTAATGAATCCTTCTACTTTATTTATTTTAAATATGTTTTTTAATAAAGGCAAGATGATGTATTTCTCCTCCCATTTTTTTTATTCCTTCTTGACACATCGAAAAACCGCCCATCTGAGTTTTATGGTAATCCGTTGAGCAGTATTGTTGTATAATCCTAACAGACATATAAACATACCTCTCTATCTGAGGTAATAAAGTCAACAGATAGTGACTCTCCCTGCTCATAGTGCTGACCTCTTTCTCTCAAATGGCGTGCGATGGGACAGAGGTAGAAAAGGAGCTGCATGATATTTGACTTCCTTACTGCCAGAGTTGTCAGGAGAGACACCAATATTAGCGAAATACAACATCCAAAACAATTCTATTTGGTTTTTATTTTAATCTATAGGAATAAATCCTAATGTTTTCCCACTGCTGTGGATGTATCCTTGAATTTGAAGTGACTTTATAGATTTGTTGTCGTAAATAAAACTCCTTCATATCTGTGTCTGCATCCACTTCCCCTTTTCCATCAAAAAGTGCCACAACAGCCAACAAGAGCTGAAGTTAAGGTTGTATTCTTCTGGTGTCTTTTTAAAACATGTTCTTAATGTATTGAATCTAAATAAAAAGCTGCCTGTGCATCCTGGAAGTGGTGTCATATTGTCATTATAGCCCACATTCAATGGAAAGGGTTAGTATTGTGACCCCACCTACTTTGAGTTCCTCTAACCTCAACTTTTAACTAGCCCTTTCACCATTTCTGCATAGGCAGTAGAAGAAATAGTCGCCTCTCTCACTTCCACATACATTCATGTGAGCAAACCATCGCACTTTATGCATTTTTAAGACAGGATAACACAATGGCCTGGATATTTGCTGCTGCAGTATTCATTTCAGGTAAGAAAATTTGCAGGTTTTTCTCTTAAATATTCTTAAAAAAAAATAAAATAATAAAATTCACCATCCTTACAGAAGGACTAAACGATTCTCTATATATTTGTGAGGCAGTAAAAATTAAATCTATTTTGTTAAGTGACATTTAAAGCGTTTTGACCATTTAGATTCATTGTGTTTGTTTAACAGCATCTATCGTTCAAATGACCTGCGTGCATGTGCTACATGAATTGATTAGGTCGGCAAGAATCTGGAAAATAATCACAGGAACATATGAGAAGAGGCTAAACGATCGACAAACCCACCCAGATATTATCTATATCTGCTCGTCCTGTGCAGAGAGGAGACTCCGTACATTGTTCACACCTGATTCCTCAATCTTTAGAGGCAGACATCCTGAATTAAAATGTTTTTTTACATTTAAACTGACCATAAAAGAAGCTGGCTGCAGAAAAGCTATTAAAGCTATTAAAAGTCATCATAATGTGCGTTTACTAAATGACTTATGAAACATTCTACTCATCCATCATACCACATCTATTTTGTGCTCTGTGATCCAGTGTAAGTTAGTATAAAGCCGGTTATATTAATTGGCTAAAAATACAACCAAGAGTGTCAGAAGAAATGAAAAGTGAAACACAGCAGAACCTCAGGTTTTTACTTTTATGTAAGATTAATGTGAATATACACATGATGTTCAAAATGTACAAGATACCAAAATATCGTTAAAGTCACAGACATCAGACCCTGGAGGTTCAACGTCATCTGTTCTCCTGCTGTTCACCATGAGAACATCATTTGTCAGACGGATAAAGAGTTTGTATCATGTTGACCATTTTTGGAGAATCGCAAAAAGGAAAAAGAAGAGAGACTTGCGCAACAAACAAATCCCTTGATGTACAAAAATAGCACGTATAGAAGGAAGTTGTGCTTGTTTGCATGATGAAAAAGCTGTTTCTGCTTTTACAAATTACTCAGAAGTTGACAAAGAGGTAGTAGCTGTCTCACGAATGTTCTTCAATTAATTATTGTTTTGACCCACTATATCTACCTGCAAGTTCTTACAAACATCGGTCACAGATGTGAACAGTAAGAAAAAAAACACAAAGTCAGTTTCATTTAATGAAGAATATTCACTGCAGATAAACCAGGTGGGATGAACACAGTTTTCTAACTTCACTCTGCAGCAAAGACTGTTTATAAAACTCAACGTCCAGCTCACAAAAGATAAAACTGTGAGGTATTGTGTAGGGCCTGCTTGAGAGAGTCCTTTCTTAAATTTACTTTACACATCTATTATTCCCAATATGAAAAGATGGGACAAAATATAAAGATTTAAGAGCATTTTCTCATCTCCGGGTCTGTCTGGCACTGCCCCAGTAGGTCCAGAGTTTGTAATGCTCTGCTTTGGTGCCCCCTAGTGGTGTTATCCAAACAGACAACGTGGTAAACCTCAGTTCACACCACTGTAAACCAAAAACAAACTGAATACCACACATGGAGTCTATAGATTTTCCTAGAGACAAAAATTCTGATGAGTTTTACAGTTGTTATAACACTTCAGCAAGTATGATTCTGATCTTAGCATTTCTTGTTTCTTAGTGTTGAATACGGCTCAATGTTTCAATATCGACCCTGTTGCTTGGAAGACCTGGACCAACGGTGCCGCAGGGTTTGGCTACCAGGTTGTGCAAAGACAATCAGAGTAAGTCAGTCTCACGTCTCACAGCTGCAATAACATATGGCATTTCTTGATAGAAGAAAACAGCTGCACGGCGCAGACGATACTGCTTCTGTTCCATATTTCTCTGGGTTTTATTTCCTCAGCGTGCTCATCAGCGCTCCCCTTGAACAGTATTCACCATCGAGAAGGGGGAAAATATACAAGTGCACTGAAACCTGCACAAGTCTGCCATTTGCAGGTAGGCGGCTGTTAACGTCTCCAGAGAAAGACCAGAAAAACAGTTATTGTGACAACAAGCATTCGTATCATATGAGCTTCGTATCACAAGTGTTCAATGTTTTCTATGCAGCGCCAGTATTTGCAGTCAACATGTCCCTTGGTTTGACAATGACGAATGACCCCATCACACAAAACACTATGGTGAGTTGTTAAACTTCACAGATTTCCAGAACATAGTTAAAATCAATATAGAGATCGATCAAAAGTCCAATTAAACATTTGATATGTTCACTTCTTATCACATTCTTATTGCCTTGCAGCTTGAAAAACTGTTGTTTTAAGGAGCGACTACAGAATCAAATAGTCCGCTAATTCAATCAGGATGATTTGATCTCGTCTCTTTTCAGGTGTGTGGCCCAACCATCCCAAAGGATTGCAAAAGTATCACCATGTACAGCGGCGCATGCTTCCAGATCGACCAGTTTAATCGGTTTGGATCCGCGGTGCCGCCGTCCTCTCCAGGTGAGTTTGTGAACATTTACCATGATACACTTTTGGTAAACTTTTCCTCCTGAACATTTATTAATGGTCACAAATGTTTTCTTGCTTTTTATTAGATTCTTTTTTATCTTTTTTGAAATGAGAGCAGTTTAAGTCAATTAGTCTCAGTTTGCTTAGATGTTAGAACTGATGTTCAGAGGAGTGGACTAGATGTCTGCAGTGTAGCTCATAAACCCTGCCTCCTCCATGTTAACAGACAGGACAAAGGACACATCAAATAGATTTTTGTCAAAGATGTGCTATGTGGATTTTAACGAATGATTCAATTCTGGCCCGTGTCTTTGACAGAGTGCAGAACCGAAGCAGATATTGCTTTTCTCTTGGATGGTTCAGGCAGCGTCCACAATCGAGATTTTCAAACAATGAAGACATTTGTGAAAACGCTGGTACGCCCGTTTGTGGGAAAAGATACACAGGTATGTTCCCAGGACGATGTTCCCACTGCCACTTAAACTATTGCAGACACTCAGAGAATTCACTGAAAGATCAAATTCTACAGTTTGTCACTGCCTCCATGACTGTAGGTTAAAATTTGTATTCTTCTTCTTCTTCTTCTTCTTCTTCTTCTTCTTCTTCTTCTTCTTCTTCTTCTTCTTCTTCTTCTTCTTCTTCTTCTTTCTTTGCAGTTTGCTGTTGTCCAGTTCTCTCATGTTGTCACTGTTGAATCGAACTTTCGTGACTTTTTCTCATCTGGACGATGGGAGTCGAAAGTCGATGGAATAAGTCAAAAAGGTGGAGGAACTTATACAGCTGGTGCCATCCGATACGTCGTGTAAGTGCTGATGTGATCCTGATGTGATAATGTAAATGATGGTGGTCTAATTTTTGACACAGTAGAAGTTAACACACTTTTGAGGAGTAAGTTTGTGGTGTTGTGTATGTAGTTTGTCTCCCATACAGTGGACGAGACAAACCCTAGAAGTGAGCTAGACGTAAAAATAGGGCTGGACAATATGACCAAAAGTTAAACCAAACTTTCCACGTCAATATCGATAATTATCACAATATATGTCACATCATAAATTCTTTTGAGAGTAAAAGCAGTTTTTTGCTTCTTAGAGAGGGTTGTGGTTTTAAACAAACTTGATAAGCAACAAAACATTTTACAACGTATGTGTTAAACCTCCTCACTGTGCACAATGTACAAGCAATAAAGTGACTGAACATTAGTTATATTGCTATTGGTTATATTCTTGGATAACTGGTAAAGCCAAAATATGGGAAACTAAGTCAGTTGCATAATGAGCATATTTTCAAACATAAATAAAATGCAGATCTCGAGAGATGAAATTGTTAGGTTATGTTATTGATCAAAGATTTGGACAAAAGTGTATTTAGATGATATTGTTTTTGTCTTGGCAGCCAAAATGTTTTCACATCAGCAGGAGGTTCCAGACCAAACGTGAAGAAGATCCTGATCGTCATTACTGATGGAGAATCTTCTGACAGCCAAAACTTGCCATATGCAATACGCTTAGCTGAGAATGCAAAGATTGTTCGATTTGCTATTGGGGTAAGTTCAGTTAACATCAATGAGCAAAATGTGTTTAACAGAAAAAACCTTGTTTTAGTTTTTTACCATACATCCAGACATACAGTTACATGATACTACCCTGTGAATTGTAAGTGAAATTTCATAAAAAGGAAGTTTACAATCCTTCACCACATCCCATCAACACCATCTCTTCTCATGCTGCTTTCAGAATTGATTCTGAAAAAAGTTTATTGGTTTAAAAATCCCTTAAACCTATTTATGTGAATATCAATTTTTTTTTACATAAATACATTACTTTTTAACTCTGGTTTCGTGATGAGTGCAGGTGGATAAACTATCCACGAAAGCGTAAAAAAATTCAGCTAAACTTGAACAGCATTAAAACTATTTTCTCAACATGCCTCTAGGTGGGGAATGCGTTCTCTTCCCCAAGGGCCAAACAGGAACTGGACCTCATTGCATCTTCGCTCTCGACAGATCACGTGTTTCGAGTAGAGAGCTTTGACGCACTTGCTGCAATAACGAAGAATTTGCAGGACAAAATCTTCTCTATTGAGGGTACGGATGTAAACTTACAGCTTAAAATCTAATTAACAGTCTCAGTTGACAAATATTAGCGTTGATGTTGTCTATTGGGCTCCTTTCATGATGCACATCCAGTTCTTATGTTATGTTTTCCAACACCGAAATAATAACTATATTATAATATAGCGGGCATGTAACTGTGGGATTCAGCTCAGTACTAATTTCTTTTGCTGTTTCAGGATCTCAGTCCAGTGGAGAGACACTGAAAATGGAAATGGCTCAGGAGGGATTCAGTGTGGCTTATGTGCCAAAGGTAATAATAATCAAAGACACGCAGAGATCAGCAACAGGGGGGTCCATGGAAGTACTGCAGGGGAGACGTAAAATTTGAGACAATTTTTTAAATTTTTTTATTGATTTTCCAACCAATTTCCCCCCAAAAAATGTAAATGTCCTTAAATACACATTAACATGCATCCAACATATTGTGAGGCTGATATGACCCTCTGCCTGACAACTTCCATTCATCCAGGGTTAGATAAGTTGTGTGCTACCCATCAGGGTCCGACATCTCACTTATGTGAGAGTATGTGTGCCATCCACAGATGGCTTGAGGATTCAATGTCTCTTCTACATGTATGTTAAAAATAAAAGGCAGTGACATGACCACCCTGTACCTTGCACATGTTTAAATTAAAAACATGAATATATGAAACTGTGTAATATTTAAATAGTTTAGTATTGAATGCACAATAACAGGGTAGCTATGTTTATACATGGCACTAGGCCCAATTCAATATAAAACACACTTTTTTACAATATATATGGTATGGGGTCCTTGCTCCGTCTCTCCACCAGCTTGGGGGTCCTTGGCCTGAAAAACGTTGAAGACCCCTGCTATAATGCATTTAACTTTCGCTTTTATGTGCTGATTGTGGTTTTCTGAATTACAGGGAATTCAAATGGGAACTGTTGGCGCTAACCAGTGGAAAGGAGGCTACATGGAATACACATTATCAGGCCAGAAGCTGAGTTCATATGAACCTTTGTTCATGGAACAAGACAGTTACCTGGGTAAGAATTTGACAGTAATAACAAACTAATACACACGGGATTAGTACTATTCTACTGTAACCCTCCCTCCCACGCTAACGACTCGAATTGAACAAAGGAAGGTAAAAAGGCAAATGAAGAACAGGGAGTCAGAAAGTACTGTACATGCAAGAGTCATGTGAGTAAAACATGTTCACATGTCAAACATGAAGCTCAAAAAAATCACCAAAGTTATATTTAAAGGTAAATTAGAAACCCTTCATAGAAAAGAAAAACACTACACTCACTACTAAAGTTAATCAGTTGTTATAAATGACTCTTTTGTCATGTGTAGCTAAACCTTTGGATGTTTTGATTTGATTTGCTTTGACTTTTAAATTTCAGGTTACTCCATGACTATCGCAAGAACCAGAGAAGGCCAATTGACAATTGTTGGCGCTCCGAGATATAAACACAGAGGACTTGTGATGGCAGTTCATGGACAGATCAATCAAAAGATTGATCCCTTTCCATGGCAGGTGCGTGGTTTCTGATCAGATATATAGACGATCAACGTGTACATAGATCTGGATTAAATAGTCTTGTTTTCTTCTTGCTTCTTAAACAGTTTCAGACTGGTGAATATTTTGGGGCAGAGGTTCGAGCCATGGATGTGAACGCTGACGGATATACTGACCTAATCCTCATATCTGCCCCGATGTACAAGGAAGCTGATAGAGAGGGAAGAGTGTACGTTTGCGGTTTAGCTCGTTCGGTAAGTGACTATTTCTTCTAGTGCCATTAAATAAAAAAAAATGTCTTAACATCCAGGAAAACGTTGACTCTACTCCATATATTTTGAACAGAGTGTCGAATGTCACTTCGAATCTCCGCTAGTGCTGAGAGGGGTTGAGTCCGACCAGGCGAGGTTTGGCTCTTCTCTCGCTGTGCTGCCTGATCTCAACGCAGATAACCTCAGGGAGGTGGCAGTCGGTGCACCTCTGGAGAATGGTGGTCAAGGCAGCATCTACATATTCCACGGCGAAGGAGGAAGAAGAGTCAGTTCGACATACTCACAGGTGAGTAGACAAAAAAAAAAAAATCAATGTCCCGCTAGGGTGAAAATCATAAAAACATATTCATATGTCAGGGTTTGACATGATCCAATACAAGAGTTTTTTCCACCATAAAGCTGCAGAATATGGATACAGCCAGGGTTTGTGATGTCACAAACCTAAGAAAGTCAACTTGTGATTGGGACCAAGCAGCTGAAAAAGGCTCCTCACCTGCAGGTGGTGCTGTGAGGGTTGGGATATACGGGGCCTGGGCCATAAGGTGTAGAGTTGTTTCAAGGCTGTGAGGGGAATTTTTTCATGTCAAACCTTTTGAATATGTTATTATGAAGAACTAAGAAGAGTTTAAGGGGAATTTAGTGGGACTGTAACAAATTCAGTATGTCAGGCCTTATTCTTTCAGATAGATTAACATGTTTTATCTCAAATACTTAAATTCCACAGAGAATTGCTGCCTCTGAAGTCCGGCAACAACTTAGATTCTTCGGTATGTCAATCAGTGACTCGTCTTTTGACCGCAGTGGCGACAGTCTGCCTGACTTAGCAGTGGGGTCAAAGGGCACAGTTGTCTTACTCAGGTTTGTACAAGATTCTACAGTCTGCTATTATTACAGTTCTTGTTAACATACTACTTTTGCTTTTGATTTGATGCTATGAAAACGTGGTGGTCCTCATTTTTTCCTGCTCTATCCATTTCCAGGTCAAAGCCTGTGGTAATGGTAGAGGCTACGATGTCGTTCAACCCAAACCAGATCCCTACAAAAAACCAAGTCTGCAAGAACCCACTGGAGAACACAGCTCAAATCTGCTTTACCATGACCAAACTTTCTACAGTTTCCACAGGTTACTCATTCCTCTCACTTTTCTTGAACCACAGAGCCACTGTCTATCAGTTCAAATACATTTCCGTGTACATGAGTAACATGTTGATTTAACCGTCATTCATTCCAGCTCGAGCAAAGATCAATTATACTTTAACACTGGATGCCACCCGCAAGGTCCCAAACAACAGAGCTTACATCACCGACAAACAACGAGAGAAGACCGGGTCAATTGAAGTTGACTTACAAAGGCCAAACTGCTTCCAAGTGGAATTCTTTATTAAGGTGAGTTGTTGGCATCAGATTATATCACAACCCAAAGAGGTTTCCGTCTGAAAAACAAAAACAAACAAACTCACTGAGTTCAAACTAACAGTATTTCCCAACTGTGCCCTCCTCTCGCAGGCTTGTCCTCAGGATGCTCTCAATGTACTTAGAAATGAGCTCAGATTCACCTTTGACGGTATTCCCTCTGTTACAAACCTTAAACCAAGTCTTGCCCAGCAGGCTCAAACCACCACCTATCATTCTGTAAGTGACCTTTAAACAAACTTGCAATAAATGTTGATTTAATTGAACAGAGTGAGTAAGTGAACAGCTTTAATTTTAAACTTTTATGAATTCTTGTCATTGTTATTGTTTTTCTTCATGCTCTCTTCCACAGTTGAAATTCGAGATCAACTGTGGCACTGACAACAAGTGTGTAGATAACCTGAAAGTGGATTTCAACTTCAACAGGTGAGAACCAAAAGTGAAGCCCAACCTAAGGGTGTGGGCAAGGTTACATTTCTCTTCTCTGCAAGAACACGTCTGGCATAGTAGACTGTGAGCATCTAGCTGAGGGGGTCGCTAGCTGCTAGCACAAAAGGAGACAATTCGATTTATTGTTTTCCATGCCTTCACCTTCTCATTTCTCTGTCAGCTCCTCAGAGTTGAAGGTGGGCATTGATGAACTGTTGGACGTCACCGTATCAGTGGAGAACCGAGAAGAAGACTCCTACAACAGCTACGTGAAACTTAAGTACCCAGCTGGGCTCTCCTACAGGAGGTTCACAGGTTTGCAGGTAAGGGCTCATTTGTTTAACGGCCACTGCCGACATACTTCCAATGCGTTGTTTACGTTGGTGTGGTTGTTAAGCTGTACATCCACTAGATGGCAGCACCGAGTCAAGAGTTTCAAATCTCTCCTCACAAAGTTCCGCCATTGCTGAAATGTCTTCTTCATGTCCTGTCTGGTTTAAACGATTGGCTACGTTGCCCCCTATAGTTACCGGTGGTACTGCTCCATTTTGTCTGTTTTATAAATATCCATAAACCTTACAAAATGTGCACAAAAACAAAATAAAGATTCATTGAATGCATAATACGGACAAGGCTCAATTTTACTTATACATATCTAGCATTGAGCAAACATTTTCTGGAAATCATTAGCGTCTGGTCTGTTATAATGACTATGTGTATCGGTCTTGATTAACAACAAAACATCTTTACTGCGCAGACTGACTATTCTCAAAATTGTGCCAAGATATCAAGATGGCAGCACCCTTACTTTTAGGTTCAGGATGTTTTAAGCTCATTCACAGGAGGAAGTGGAGACACATTGCTGATTTAAAGATACAGTCTACCGCTCACACAGCAATAACGTTGTTTTATTGATTGCCTTTTAATGAAGGGAAGAATCGAGTGCAACTCCTTGGACAGTGAAGATGGCTTATCGCGAGGATTGACAACCTGCACTATTAACAACCCCATTTTCAAGAGCAACACTAAGGTTTGTGTTATTTGTAAACAGGCATCTCTTCCCATTGCTGCAGCAAAACGCTGAGACCATCTCACGCCTCTTTCATTAAAGGCTTTGTTCACAGTCTCCTATGGGATCGAAAGCAACAGACGATTTGACAGGAAGATTTTTATCTCTGCAAATGCTTCCAGGTACTGTGCCTGTCAATAATGTTTATAAGTCATATTACATTACTAATACATATTTCGCAGAGTTAATTTCATTTCTGTCTTTTAGTGAGAATCAGGAACATTCCACTTCAAGTGAACTTTACCAAATGAAATCGTTGGACGTGAAGTACAGCATTTTGGTCACATTTGAAAGGTTTGGTGTTTTTTTCCCTGCGTTAGACAAAGAAATCACATTAAAATATTAATATTTTCAAAGCTTACAGTCTATAACCTGATATTAAAACATCTGTTTCAGCTCCATCAGCTACAACAACTTCACATCTGGAAAGAACAATTTGCTGAAACCTCACAAGCAGTCAATTGTGGTAAAGTATCTCCTCACGTGATCATATCCTTTTGCCGAGAACCAACTGTCCCCTTATCAAACCAAATTTAAATTGACTAGAGATTTTAACTAGATCCGCACCAAATTGCACACGCTCATCAATATCAGCCCCCTAAACATGCCTGGTTTAGTTTCAAGATCAATGAAAAAAAGGAAAATGTAGAAAATATAGCAATTTTTAAGATTAAAAAAAGTATACACATCAAAACGTTTCTTTCTCTTTTCTTGTGTAATCCTTCTAAACATCAAACCCTGATAAAAACAGAATCATCTTGGATGAGTTTAATAACTTGTTCATCATCTTGGTCCTGATGCTTGCTCAGCCTCCTCAGATAGATCCTTTCCCTTTCTCCTCTTCTGACAGGTCACAAACAACATCAGAGCGCTGAACTTCACGGTGGTGATCAAGGTGCCAGTCAAGCTCGGTGATAAAGACATCTGGGTGGATTCGAGCAGTTTGCAGGTGACGTTACTGATCCATGAAAAGTCTCTCATGTCACTGTTGCAGCCTGAAGAGCTGGAGGGACATGAGAACCACATCTGGTCGTCTGTTAAACTGAAGCAAACCTGTTCTGTTCCAGATTCCAGACTGCCAAAGAGACGCAGACGAAGAACGTACTATCAAAGACTTTGTTGCTAAGATAAAGGAGAATAATGTAGTGGTGAGTATACTATCTACAATGGGGGATTCAAGTACTTTTTCAGTATTACAACTTCTGTCGTCTCTTCCCTCCCACAGGACTGCTCTGTGGCCAGGTGCGGAGTGTTCAGGTGCAGTAGGTTCATGGGACAACTTGAGAGTAAAAAGTACAAAATCTCTACCAACATCAGTTCAGGATGGATAGAGCAGGTGACTGATGTGCATGTGTCGTATTGTAACAGGCATTTTGAAGTATTTTACAACTGGTGCTCATTCTAAAGTGGTAAAATTACAGTAATTTACCAAATAAATTGAAAGTCACCAAAGGCAGTGCTCATCACAAAGTCTTTCATTTTCTAAACAGATTGGACTCGACTCGGCAAAATTCCTCTTGACCAGCACGGCTACTCTGGAGTACGACACAAACCAGTACATCTTCTTTTCTACAGGGTCTAATAACAAGCCTCCGATTCATAAGGTGATTCCACATTCTATTTATTTTACTTGTCTTTCAAATAACCTTGATTTTGATCCACCTTCATGTCGTTTCATGTCTCAGATTGAGGCCGAGGTTGAAGTCTATCCACAACCAGATTTCACCAAAGAAATCGTCGGGGGATCGTTGGGAGGGTTAGCTCTGCTGGCTTTACTCACTGCTGGTCTGTATAAGGTGAGACTCTCAAAATAAAAACATTATTTTAGTTTATTATACAGCCTTAGGGAGTCAATGAACGGTGTTCCACCCCCAATAAAAGTAAATGAACACTATCCTTTCATTTTTTAACTATTCAGCATTTATTCTCTTCTTTCCTTTCATGTATGAAGCACCTTTAATGCAGGATCGGAGTGTTTTAATGTCACCTTCTTTCTTTTCTTCTCTCAGGCTGGATTTTTCAAGAGTAAATACAAAGAAATGATGAATGAGGCAGAAGCAGCAGCAGAACCAGGGGCGGATGAAGCTTCAGCCATGCCAGAACAATAAACATAATTGGCACATATACCACTGCTAAGCACCAACAGTCCTCTTACATGCTATCAAACCGCAACAATTTGTTTATTATTCCTGAAAATTATCTGTGTTCCTTTGTGTTTTGTAGGTGGAAGTGAAAAAAACAAAATGCACTTGGATCGGCTGGCTTCTGCTTATCATCAAAACTGCTGCAATGAAATATGCTTAGGAGCAGCTTCTCTTGCTAAACTGAATTGCTTTGTTTTCGGAACGAACTAGAAAAAGATTTGTTTTATACTTCATTCCTATTTATTTCAAGACTTGATACGACTTTTAAAATGTGATCAAAGAAAATAGACAAGGTTTGATGGAACAGAGAATAAACACTGTACCTCATTCAGATGGATTAACACATTTTGAAAGAATTTGAATTTTGCAGTACAATTTGTTTACAGATTTCTTACAGTAAAATACCTTCTGTTAGATATATAAAGATTTGATTGGAAATGCCTCAGTGTGTTTTCTCTTTTGTTCGACCTGAGTATTGTAAGTGCGTTCATAGTATTGGACTATTTCACCTAGCTTCAACTAATACCATATCATTACAACAGGAACATGGAGGTAATAAGGACAGCAAAACTAAAGAACAAGGAAAAGGCTTTTTCTGCTGCATTTGCTGTTGGGGACGTTTCAGGAGATGGCAAATCACCAACTGTCTCCTTTAAGAATGACCCGAATCTTGAGGTTTTGGCAAATGACTGAATATCTGCCCGCACCGATTTATTCCCACTCAGTGTGACAAAGGCCGCCTGGAACCAAGAGGAGTCTGATTTACAGAGCAGAGGGCTGCCCTGTTCCCCCTGCAAAGAGAAAAAGAGAATTCAACATCAGTCAGGTCCTGATCTGTAAACCTTCTTCCCTGATGAGGAAAGCAATTCGATTTCAGAAACTCAGGTGAAAGGGAAACTTCGATTTTTACCTCTTGAAGTTCAATGGCATAAGTGCAAATGTTGTCCGAATCAGAAACGCTCCCACAGTTTACCACTTGAGTTTCAAGGTCTCGCAGACTTGAGCCAGCTTTGTCAGCAGCTTAAAACACAAGAATACAGTTTTTGTGAATTATCAGTCTATGTCTTACACATCATGAAGCCTGACTCAGGTCAACTTACAACTTAAAATCCAATTAAAACCAGGCCCTATTCAGACCCGGTGTTAACATCCATTCTGAGAGGACTGATCACAAGTGCTTTAGCATTCGTGCTGTGGCTTTTGTACTCATACTATTGCATTCATGCTTTCTGTCAATACACTTGTGTGAAGCGTCTCGACAAAACACACATTTGTCATCACACAGCAAAAATAATGAGCCCCCATGCATACAAGACCACCTCCCAACGTGGTTTGCCTGATCAGATGATATCATGACGCATTCGAGTGGGTGCTGACCACTTGTGATTGGATCACTCAGGATGGATGTTAATACCAAGTCTGAGCAGGGTAACATAGCTTGTAGGATCCTCACCTCCATTCTTACTGCCCATCCCCCAGCCTGGCAGCCAGCATTGACTACCAACGGGAAAGGATCTGTCATTGTTGCTATCCAGACACACAGGCTGGATATAATCTATGTAGCTGACGGGTTGCTCGAGCTGTAGTACAGCAATGTTAAAGACTGTACATTTACTCAGGATAATCTTGCCAATAATAATAATTAGAACAATGCTCGGCAGGCAAAGGGTCAAGGGGCACACTCTGCAAAGGTTGTACCTGCACGTCATTTGGTTTCACGGCACTTTATATCTGTGATATTTTCTCACTCTGGTTATGTGACAGCGCAAGTCAAACATGTGTCTTGCGCTGTCTTTTAAGAAGATGTTGTATGTGGTCAGAGAGCTTGGTTCCAAACACTCGTGGCAGGGCCGCAAGTTATCATCAGTGATCAGTGGTTGTGAAGGAAGTCCACTTCCTTGTCCACTCTGCAGCTGTGAGCTGCAGAGTGGTTCTACATGCAGAGCTCTGATAAAAAGATAAAAGCAGGGTGACTTAGTAATGAATCCTTCTACTTTATTTATTTTAAATATGTTTTTTAATAAAGGCAAGATGATGTATTTCTCCTCCCATTTTTTTTATTCCTTCTTGACACATCGAAAAACCGCCCATCAGAGTTTTATGGTAATCCGTTGAGCAGTATTGTTGTATAATCCTAACAGACATATAAACATACCTCTCTATCTGAGGTAATAAAGTCAACAGATAGTGACTCTCCCTGCTCATAGTGCTGACCTCTTTCTCTCAAATGGCGTGCGATGGGACAGAGGTAGAAAAGGAGCTGCATGATATTTGACTTCCTTACTGCCAAAGTTGTCAGGAGAGACACCAATATTAGCGAAAGACAACATCCTATACATCTCAAAACAATTATATTTGGTTTTTATTTTAATCTATAGGAATAAATCCTAATGTTTTCCCACTGCTGTGGATGTATCCTTGAATTTGAAGTGACTTTATAGAGTTGTTGTTGTAAATAAAACTCCTTCATATCTGTGTCTGCATCCACTTCCCCTTTTCCATCAAAAAGTGCCACAACAGCCAACAAGAGCTGAAGTTAAGGTTGTATTCTTCTGGTGTCTTTTTAAAACATGTTCTTAATGTATTGAATCAAAATAAAAAGCTGCCTGTGCATCCTGGAAGTGGTGTCATATTGTCATTATAGCCCACATTCAATGGAAAGGGTTAGTATTGTGACCCCACCTACTTTGAGTTCCTCTAACCTCAACTTTTAAATAGCCCTTTCACCATTTCTGCATAGGCAGTAGAAGAAATAGTCGCCTCTCTCACTTCCACATACATTCATGTGAGCAAACCATCGCACTTTATGCATTTTTAAGACAGGATAACACAATGGCCTGGATATTTGCTGCTGCAGTATTCATTTCAGGTAAGACAATTTGCAGGTTTTTCTCTTAAATATTCTTAAAAAAAATAAAATAATAAAATTCACCATCCTTACAGAAGGACAAAACGATTTTCTATATATTTGTGAGGCAGTAAAAATTAAATCTATTTTGTTAAGTGACATTTAAAGCGTTCCTGCGGAAATTCTATTATTTGCCTTGATTTACCAGAGCTAAAGGATGAATGAACAATAATAACAACATTTAGAAAATATTGAGTACACCCCAGACAGACCCCAGTCTCTGTATTGAACCCATTTCAATTGCTCATACTGGTAGATACATCGTTTTGACCATTTAGATTCATTGTGTTTGTTCAACAGCATCTATCGTTCAAATGACCTGCGTGCATGTGCTACATGAATTGATTAGGTCGGCAAGAATCTGGAAAATAATCACAGGAACATATGAGAAGAGGCTAAACGATCGACAAACCTACCCAGATATTATCTGTATCTGCTCGTCCTGTGCAGAGAGGAGACTCCGTACATTGTTCACACCTGATTCCTTAATCTTTAGAGGCAGACATCCTGAATTAAAATGTTTTTTTACATTTAAAGAAACATTCTACTCATCCATCATACCACATCTATTTTGTGCTCTGTGATCCAGTGTAAGTTAGTATAAAGCCGGTTATATTAATTGGCTAAAAATACAACCAAGAGGGTCAGAAAAAATGAAAAGTGAAACACAGCAGAACCTCAGGTTTTTACTTTTATGTAAGATTAATGTGAATATACACATGATGTTCAAAATGTACAAGATACCAAAATATCGTTAAAGTCACAGACATCAGACCCTGGTGGTTCAACTTCATCTGTTCTCCTGCTGTTCACCATGAGAACATCATTTGTCAGACGGATAAAGAGTTTGTATCATGTTGACCATTTTTGGAGAATCGCAAAAAGGAAAAAGAAGAGAGACTTGCGCAACAAACAAATCCCTCAATGTACAAAAATAGCACGTATAGAAGGAAGTTGTGCTTGTTTCCATGATGAAAAAGCTGTTTCTGCTTTTACAAATTACTCAGAGAGGTAGTAGCTGTCTCACGAATGTTCTTCAATTAATTATTGTTTTGACCCACTATATCTACCTGCAAGTTCTTACAAACATCGGTCACAGATGTGAACAGTAAGAAAAAAAACACAAAGTCAGTTTCATTTAATGAAGAATCTTCACTGCAGATAAACCAGGTGGGATGAACACAGTTTTCTAACTTCACTCTGCAGCAAAGACTGTTTATAAAACTCAACGTCCAGCTCACAAAAGATAAAACAGTGAGGTATTGTGTAGGGCCTGCTTGAGGAAGTCCTTTCTTAAATTTACTTTACACATCTATTATTCCCAATATGAAAAGATGGGATAAAATATAAAGATTTAAGAGCATTTTCTCATCTCCGGGTCTGTCTGGCACTGCCCTACTAGGTCCAGAGTTTGAAATGCTCTGCTTTGGTGTCCTCTAGTGGTGTTATCCAAAGAGAAAACGTGGTAAACCTCAGTTCACACCACTGTAAATCAAACACAAACTGAATACTAAACATGGAGTCTATAGATTTTCCTAGAGACATAAATTCTGATGATTTTTACAGTTGTTATAACACTTCAGCAAGTATGATTCTGATCTTAGCATTTCTCGTTTCTCAGTGTTGAATATGGCTCTATGTTTCAATATCGACCCTGTTGCTTGGAAGACCTGGACCAACGGTGCCGCAGGGTTTGGCTACCAGGTTGTGCAAAGACAGTCAGAGTAAGTCAGTCTCACGTCTCACAGCTGCAATAACATATGGCATTTCTTGATAGAAGAAAACAGCTGCACGGCGCAGACGATACTGCTTCTGTTCCATATTTCTCTGGGTTTTATTTCCTCAGCGTGCTCATCAGCGCTCCCCTTGAACAGTATTCACCATCGAGAAGGGGGAAAATATACAAGTGCACTGATACCTGCACAAGTCTGCCATTTGCAGGTAGGCGGCTGTTAACGTCTCCAGAGAAAGACCAGAAAAACAGATATTGTTACACCAAGCATTCGTATCGTATGAGCTTCGTAACACAAGTGTTCAATGTTTTCTATGCAGCGCCAGAATTTGCAGTCAACATGTCCCTTGGTTTGACAATGACGAATGACCCCATCACACAAAACACTATGGTGAGTTGTTAAACTTCACAGATTTCCAGAACATAGTTAAAATCAATATAGAGATCGATCAAAAGTCCAATTAAACATTTGATATGTTCACTTCTTATCACATTCTTATTGCCTTGCAGCTTGAAAAACGGTTGTTTTAAGGAGCGACTACAGAATCAAATAGTCCGCTAATTCAATCAGGTTGATTTGATCTCCTCTCTTTTCAGGCGTGTGGCCCAACCATCCCAAAGGATTGCAAAAGTATCACCATGTACAGCGGCGCATGCTTCCAGATCGACCGGTTTAATCGGTTTGGATCCGCGGTGTCGCCGTCCTCTCCAGGTGAGTTTGTGAACATTTACCATGATACACTTTTGGTAAACTTTTCCTCCTGAACATTTATTCATGCTCACAAATGTTTTCCTGTTTTTTATTAGATTCTTTTTTATCTTATTTGAAATGAGAGCAGTTTAAGTCAATTAGTCTCAGTTTACTTAACTGTTAGAACTGACGTACAGCGGGGCGGACTAGATGTCTGCAGTGTAGCTCATAAAGCCTCCTCCATGTTAACAGACAGGACAAAGGACACATCAAATAGATTTTTGTCAAAGATGTGCAATGTGGATTTTAACAAATGATTCAATTCTGGAACGTGTCTTTGACAGAGTGCAGAGCCGAAGCAGATATAGCTTTTCTCTTGGATGGTTCAGGTAGCGTCGACCCTGGAGATTTTAAAACAATGAAGAAATTTGTGAAAACGCTGGTACGCCCGTTTGTGGGAAAAGATACACAGGTATGTTCCCATGGCGATGTTCCCACTGCCACTTAAACTATTGCAGACACTCAGAGAATTCACTGAAATATCAAATTCTACAGTTTGTCACTGCCTCCATGACTGTAAGTTAAAATTTGTATTCTTCTTCTTCTTCTTCTTCTTCTTCTTCTTCTTCTCTCTTTGCAGTTTGCTGTTGTCCAGTTCTCTTATGATGTCACTGTTGAATCGAACTTTCGTGACTTTTTCTCATCTGGACGATGGGAGTCGAAAATCGATGGAATAACACAAAAAGGCAGCTCAACTAACACAGCTGATGCCATCCGAAAAGTGGTGTAAGTGCTGATGTGATCCTGATGTGATAATGTATATGATGGTGGTCTAATTTTTGACACAAGAGCAGTTAACACACTCTTGAGGGTGTAGTTTGTGGTGTTGTGTGTGTAGTTTGTCTTCCGTGCAGTGGACGAGATAAACCCCAAACTGAGCTAGACGTAAAAATAGGTCTGGACAATACGACCCAAAGTGAAACCAAACTTTCCACGTCAATATCGATAATTATCACAATAAATGTCACATTGAGAGTAAAAGCAGTTTTTTGCTCCTTAGAGAGGGTTGTGGTTTTAAACAAACTTGATAAGCAACAAAACATTTTACAACGTATGTGTTGAACCTCCTCACTGTGCACAATGTATAAGCAATAAAGTGACTGAACATTAGTTATATTGCCATTGGTTATATTCTTGGATAACTGGTAAAGCCAAAATAAGGGAAACTAAGTCAGTTTCATAATGAGCATATTTTCAAACATAAATAAAATGCAGATCTCGAGAGATGAAATTGTTAGGTTATGTTATTGACCAAAGATTTGGACAAAAGTGTATTTAGATGATATTGTTTTTGTCTTGGCAGCCAAAATGTTTTCACATCAGCAGGAGGTTCCAGACCAAACGTGAAGAAGATCCTGATCGTCATTACTGATGGAGAATCTACTGACAGCCCAAACTTGCCGGGTGCAATATACTTAGCTGAGAATGCAAAGATTGTCCGATTTGCTATTGGGGTAAGTTCAGTTAACATCAATGAGCAAAATGTGTTTAACAGAAAAAACCTTGTTTTTGTTTTTTACCATACATCCAGACATACAGTTACATGATACTACCCTGTGAATTGTAAGTGAAATTTCATAAATAAGAAGTTTACAATCCTTCACCACATCCCATCAACACTATCTCTTCTCTTGCTGCTTTCAGAATTGATTCTGAAAAAAGTTTATTGGTTTAAAAATCCCTTAAACCTATTTATGTGAATATCAATTTTTTTTTACATAAATACATTACTTTTTAACTCTGGTTTCGTGATGAGTGCAGGTGGATAAACTATCCACGAACGCGTAAAAAAATTCAGCTAAACTTGAACAGCATTAAAACTATTTTCTCAACATGCCTCTAGGTGGGGAATGCGTTCTCTTCCAAAAGGGCGAAACAGGAACTGGACCTCATTGCATCTTCGCTCTCGACAGATCACGTGTTTCGAGTAGAGAGCTTTGACGCACTTGCTGCAATAACGAAGAATTTGCAGGACAAAATCTTCTCTATTGAGGGTACGGATGTAAACTAACAGCTTAACATCGAATTAACATTCTCAGTTGACAAATATTAGCGTTGATGTTGTCTATTGGGCTCCTTTCATGATGCACATCCAGTTCTCATGTTATGTTTTCCAACACCGAAATAATAATTATATTATAATATAGCGGGCATGTAACTGTGGGATTCAGCTCAATACTAATTTCTTTTGCTGTTTCAGGATCTCAGTCCAGTGGAGAGACACTGAAAATGGAAATGGCTCAGGAGGGATTCAGTGTGGCTTATGTGCCAAAGGTAATAATAATCAAAGACACGCAGAGATCAGCAACAGGGGGGTCCATGGAAGTATTGCAGGGGAGACGTAAAATTTGAGACAATTTTTTCAATTTTTTTATTGATTTTCCAACCAATTTCCCCCCAAAAAATGTAAATGTACTTAAATAAACATTAACATGCATCCAACATATTGTGAGGCTGATATGACCCTCTGCCTGACAACTTCCATTCGTCCAGGGTTAGATAAGTTGTGTGCTACCCATCAGGGTCCGACATCTCACTTATGTGAGAGTATGTGTGCCATGCACAGATGGCTTGAGGATTCAATGTCTCTTCTACATGTATGTTAAAAATAAAAGGCAGTGACATGACCACCCTGTACCTTGCACATGTTTAAATTAAAAACATGAATATATGAAACTGTGTAATATTTTAATAGTTTAGTATTGAATGCACAATAACAGGGTAGCTATGTTTATACATGGCACTAGGCCCAATTCAATATAAAACACACTTTTTTACAATATATATATGGTATGGGGTCCTTGCTCCGTCTCTCCACCCGCTTGGGGGTCCTTGGCCTGAAAAACGTTGAAGACCCCTGCTATAATGCATTTAACTTTCGCTTTTATGGTCTGATTGTGGTTTTCTGTATTACAGGGAATTCAAATGGGAACTGTGGGCGCTAACCAGTGGAAAGGAGGCTACATGGAATACACATTATCAGGCCAGAAGCTGAGTTCATATGAGCCTTTGTTCATGGAACAAGACAGTTACCTGGGTAAGAATTTTACAGTAATAACAAACTAATACACACGTGATTAGTACTTTTCTACTGTAACCCTCCCTCCCCCGCTAACGACACGAATTGAGCAAAGGAAGGTAAAAAGGCAAATAAAGAACAAGGAGTCAGAAAGTACTGTACATGCAAGAGTCATGTGAGTAAAACATGTTCACATGTCAAACATGAAGCTCAAAAAAATCACCAAAGTTACATATAAAGGTAAATTAGAAACCCTTCATAGAAAAGAAAAACACTTGTAACACCCGTCTCATGTACCTATGGGGCGGGGCCCGAGTTAGACTTATGATATTCCCTTTTTTGTTTTGCTTAATAAATAAAATAAGAATTTAGTAAATGAAAAACACACACAATAGCACTTTAAATGTAAATACCTTCTTTAGTTAGAGGATTTTTTTAGTTCAAAATAGACAAATAAAAATAGGCAATAATCACTTGGGTTCAGTGACAATACAATTAACATTCAACAGAAATGATACCCGTTTTAAATCATAAAGCCAGCGAATAATGCAATGAACCCACACACACACACACCACAGTCCACAACAGTCTGGGAAAAGCTATCCCAAAACCCCGTTGCAGGCCTGTTCCGTTGCTCGTGTGCGTTGAGGCCCAAAACACACTGGCCGCTTCGCTTTCTGAAAGCAAAATAAAAGGCACGTGCAAATCAAGTTACTCACGGCTCCCGACAACAGTCCCTGCGCTCCCGACAGTCCGTGGGGAAACAGGGGATGGCGGCTCGCCGGCAGGCGCAGCCGAAACTCACAGTCCACTCGTACGATTCCGTCCGACAGCTCTCGTCCACACCAGAGGGCGCAGATCCTCTTGACAGGGCTATCAGACTGTTATCAGGTAACAGTCCGTTGACCTACAAACAAGAGCTTTCAGCCTCTAAAAAAACTTCGACGCGGTTGGGCTAACTCGTGTCTCCTTCTTTTCCTTCTTTTTTCTCTCTTCCCCGCTTTCTTCCCGGAACCACCACAGAGTCTAAATCCCACCCCCTCACGTCAGACTGCTCCCGCGATTGGCCGGAGTCTCCAAGCTTCTTTTTCCTTTTAGAACACGACATGTGATGACATGAACTTATATTTTTAACACATACTTCATGTAGATTTTAAACTTTTTAACCTTTGTATTTTAACCATATTTATGCATTTTTAAACACATGAATACACAATAAACTTCACATGAATTATGAATCTGTACATTATATTATTATCAAAAATGCAAATACACCCATTACTTTAGCAAGGGCTACACACTAAACCCACTACTAAAGTTAATCAGTTGTTATAAATGACTCTTTTGTCATGTGTAGCTAAACCTTTGGATGTTTTGATTTTATTTGCTTGACTTTTAAATTTCAGGTTACTCCATGACTATCGCAAGAACCAGACAAGGTCAATTGACAATTGTTGGCGCTCCGAGATATAAACACAGAGGACTTGTGATGGCAGTTCGTGGACAGATCAATCAAAAGATTGATCCCTTTCCATGGCAGGTGCGTGGTTTCTGATCAGATATATAGATGATCAACGTGTACATAGATCTGGATTAAATAGTCTTGTTTTCTTCTTGCTTCTTAAACAGTTTCAGACTGGTGAATATTTTGGGGCAGAGGTTCGAGCCATGGATGTGAACAATGATGGATACACTGACCTAATCCTCATATCTGCCCCGATGTACAAGGAAGCTGATAGAGAGGGAAGAGTGTACGTTTGCGGTTTAGGTCGTTCGGTAAGTGACTATTTCTATTAGTGCCATTAAATAAATTAGTTTTTTTACTATCCAGGCAAACGTTGACTCTCCTCCATATATTTTGAACAGAGGGTCGAATGTCACTTCGAATCTCCGTTAGTGCTGAGAGGGGTTGAGTCCGACCAGGCGAGGTTTGGCTCTTCTCTCGCTGTGCTGCCTGATCTCAACGCAGATAACCTCAGGGAGGTGGCAGTCGGTGCACCTCTGGAGAATGGTGGTCAAGGCAGCATCTACATATTCCACGGCGAAGGAGGAAGCAGAGTCAGTTCGACTTACTCACAGGTGAGTAGACTCAAAAAAAAGAGTCAATGTCCCGCTAGGGTGAAAAATCATAAAAACATATTCATATGTCAGGGTTTGACACAATCCAATACAAGAGTTTTTCCACCATAAAGCTGCAGATTATGAATACAGCCAGGGTTTGTGATGTCACAAACCTAAGAAAGTCAACTTGTGAGTGGGACCAAGCAGCTGAAAAAGGCTCCTCACCTGCAGGTGGTGCTGTGAGGGTTGGGATATACGGGGCCTGGGCCATAAGGTGTAGAGTTAAGTTGTTTCAAGGCTGTGAGGGGAATTTTTTAATGTCAAACCTTTTGAATATGTTATTATGAAGAACAAAGAAGAATTAAGGGGAATTTAGTGGGACTGTAACAAATTCAGTATGTCAGGCCTTATTCTTTCAGATAGATTAACATGTTTTATCTCAAATACTTAAATTCCACAGAGAATTGCTGCCTCTGAAGTCCGGCAACGACTTAGATTCTTCGGTATGTCAATCAGTGACTCGTCTTTTGACCGCAGTGGCGACAGTCTGCCTGACTTAGCAGTGGGGTCAAAGGGCACAGTTGTCTTACTCAGGTTTGTACAAGATTCTACAGTCTGCTATTATTACAGGTCTTGTTAACATACTACTTTTGCTTTTGATTTGATGCTATGAAAACGTGGTGGTCCTCATTTTTTCCTGCCCTATCCATTTCCAGGTCAAAGCCTGTGGTAATGGTAGAGGCTACGATGTCGTTCAACCCAAACCAGATCCCTACAAAAAACCCAATCTGCGAGAACCCACTGGAGAACACAGCTCAAATCTGCTTTACCATGACCAAACTTTCTACAGTTTCCACAGGTTACTCATTCCTCTCACTTTTCTTGAACCACAGAGCCACTGTCTATCAGTTCAAATACATTTCCGTGTACATGAGTAACATGTTGATTTAACCGTCATTCATTTCAGCTCGAGCAAAGATCAATTATACTTTAACACTGGATGCCACCCGCAAGGTCCCAAACAACAGAGCTTACATCACCGACAAACAACGAGAGACGACCGGGTCAATTGAAGTTGACTTACAAAGGCCAAAATGCTTCCAAGTGAAATTCCTTATTAAGGTGAGTTGTTGGCATCAGATTATATCACAACCCAAAGAGGTTTCCGTCTGAAAAACAAAAACAAACAAACTCACTGAGTTCAAACTAACAGTATTTCCCAACTGTGCCCTCCTCTCGCAGGCTTGTCCTCAGGATGCTCTCAATGTACTTAGAAATGAGCTCAGATTCACCTTTGACGGTATTCCCTCTAAAACAAACCTTAAACCAAGTCTTGCCCAGCAGGCTCAAAACACCACCTATCATTCTGTAAGTGACCTTTAAACAAACTTGCAATAAATGTTGATTTAACTGAACAGAGTGAGTAAGTGAACAGCTTTAATTTTAAACTTTTATGAATTCTTGTCATTGTCATTGTTTTTCTTCATGCTCTCTACCACAGTTGAAATTTGAGATCAACTGTGGCACTGACAACAAGTGTGTAGATAACCTGAAAGTGGATTTCAACTTCAACAGGTGAGAACCAAAAGTGAAGCCCAACCTAAGGGTGTGGGCAAGGTTACATTTCTCTTCTCTGCAAGAACACGTCTGGCATAGTAGACTGTGAGCATCTAGCTGAGGGGGTCGCTAGCTGCTAGCACAAAAGGAGACAATTAGATTTATTGTTTTCCATGCCTTCACCTTCTCTTTTCTCTGTCAGCTCCTCAGAGTTGAAGGTGGGCATTGATGAACTGTTGGACGTCACCGTATCAGTGGAGAACCGAGAAGAAGACTCCTACAACAGCTACGTGAAACTTACGTACCCAGCTGGGCTCTCCTACAGGAGGTTCACAGGTTTGCAGGTAAGGGCTCATTTGTTTAACGGCCAATGCCGACATACTTCCAATGTGTTGTTTACGTTGGTGTGGTTGTTAAGCTGTACATCCACTAGATGGCAGCACCGAGTCAAGAGTTTCAAATCTCTCCTCACAAAGTTCCGCCATTGCTGAAATAGCTTCTTCATGTCCTGTCTGGTTTAAACGATTGGCTACATTGCCCCCTATGGTTACCGGTGGTACTGCTCCATTTAGTCTGTTTTATAAATATCCATAAACCTTCACAAAATGTGACCAAAAACAAAATAAAGATTAATTGAATGCATAATACGGACAAGGCTCAATTTTACTTATACATATCTAGCATTGAGCAAACATTTTCTGGAAATCATTAGCGTCTGGTCTGTTATAATGACTATGTGTATCGGTCTTGATTAACAACAAAACATCTTTACTGCGCAGACTGTCTATTCTCAAAATTATGCCAAAATATCAAGATGGCAGCACCCGTACTTTTAGGTTCAGGATGTTTTAAGCTCATTCACAGAAGGAAGTGGAGACACATTGCTGATTTACAGACACAGTCTCACACAGCAATATTGTTGTTTCATTGATTGCCTTTTAATGAAGGGAAGAATCGAGTGCAACTCCATGGACAGTGAAGATGGCTTATCGCGAGGATTGACAACCTGCACTATTAACAACCCCATTTTCAAGAGCAACACTAAGGTTTGTGTTATTTGTAAACAGGCATCTCTTCCCATTGCTGCAGTAAAACGCTGAGACAATCTCACGCCTCTTTCATTAAAGGCTTTGTTCACCGTCTCCTATGGGATCGAAAGCAACAGACAATTTGACAGGAAGATTTTTATCTCTGCAAATGCTTCCAGGTACTGTGCGTGTCAATAATGTTTATAAGTCATATTACATTACTAATACATATTTCGCAGAGTTAATTTCATTTCTGTCTTTTAGTGAGAATCAGGCACATTCCACTTCAAGTGAACTTTACCAAATGAAATCGTTGGACGTGAAGTACAGCATTTTGGTCACATTTGAAAGGTTTGGGTTTTTTTTCCCTGCGTTAGACAAAGAAATCACATTAAAATATTAATATTTTCAAAGCTTACAGTCTATAACCTGATATTAAAACATCTGTTTCAGCTCCATCAGCTACAACAACTTCACATCTGGAAAGAACAATTTGCTGAAACCTCACAAGCAGTCAATTGTGGTAAAGTATCTCCTCACGTGATCATATCCTTTCGCCGAGAACCAACTGTCCCCTTATCAAACCAAATTTAAATTGACTAGAGGTTTTAACTAGATCCGCACCAAATTGCACACGCTCATCAATATCAGCCCCCTAAACATGCCTGGTTTAGTTTCAAGATCAATGAAAATAAGGAAAATGTAGAAAATATAGCAATTTTTAAGATTAAAAAAAGTATACACATCAAAACGTTTCTTTCTCTTTTCTTCTGAATCCTTCTAAACATCAAACCCTTATATAAAAACAGAATCATCTTGGATGAGTTTAATAACTTGTTCATCATCTTGGTCCTGATGCTTGCTCAGCCTCCTCAGATAGATCCTTTCCCTTTCTCCTCTTTTGACAGGTCACAAACAACATCAGGGCGCTGAACTTCACGGTGGTGATCAAGGTGCCAGTCAAGCTCGGCGATAAAGACATCTGGGTGGATTCGAGCAGTTTGCAGGTGACGTTACTGATCCATGAAAAGTCTCTCATGTCGCTGTTGCAGACTGAAGAGCTGGAGGGACATGAGAACCACATCTGGACATCTGTTAAACTGATGCAAACCTGTTCTGTTCCAGATTCCAGACTGCCTAAGAGACGCAGACGAAGAACGTACTATCAAAGACTTTGTTGCTAAGATAAAGGAGAATAATGTAGTGGTGAGTATACTATCTACAATGGGGGATTCAAGTACTTTTTCAGTATTACAACTTCTGTCGTCTCTTCCTCACCCACAGGACTGCTCTGTGGCCAGGTGCGGAGTGTTCAGGTGCAGTAGGTTCATGGGACAACTTGAGAGTAAAAAGTACAAAATCTCTACCAACATCAGTTCAGGATGGATAGAGCAGGTGACTGATGTGCATGTGTCGTATTGTAACAGGCATTTTGAAGTATTTTACAACTGGTGCTCATTCTAAAGTGGTAAAATTACAGTAATTTACCAAATAAATTGAAAGTCACCAAAGGCAGTGCTCATCACAAAGTCTTTCATTTTCTAAACAGATTGGACTCGACTCTGCCAAATTCCTCTTGACCAGCACGGCTACTCTGGAGTACGACACAAACCAGTACATCTTCTTTTCTACAGGGTCTAATAACAAGCCTCCGATTCACAAGGTGATTCCACATTCTATTTATTTTACTTGTCTTTCAAATCAGCTGGATTTTAATCCACCTTCATGTCGTTGCATGTCTCAGATTGAAGCCGAGGTTGAAGTCTATCCACAACCAGATTTCACCAAAGAAATCGTCGGGGGATTGTTGGGAGGGTTAGCTCTGCTGGCTTTACTCACTGCTGGTCTGTATAAGGTGAGACTCTCAAAATAAAAACATTATTTTAGTTTATTATACAGCCTTAGGGAGTCAATGAACGGTGTTCCACCCCCAATAAAAGTAAATGAACACTATCCTTTCATTTTTTAACTATTCAGCAGTTATTCTCTTCTTTCCTTTCATGTATGAAGCACCTTTAATGCAGGATCGGAGTGTTTTAATGTCACCTTCTTTCTTTTCTTCTCTCAGGCTGGATTTTTCAAGAGTAAATACAAAGAAATGATGAATGAGGCAGAAGCAGCAGCAGAACCAGGGGCGGATGAAGCTTCAGCCATGCCAGAACAATAAACATAATTGGCACATATACCACTGCTAAGCCCCAACAGTCCTCTTACATGCTATCAAGCCGCAACAATTTGTTTATTATTCCTGAAAATTATCTGTGTTCCTTTGTGTTTTTTAGGTGGAAGTGAAAAAAACAAAATGCACTTGGATCGGCTGGCTTCTGCTTATCATCAAAACTGCTGCAATGAAATATGCTTAGGAGTAGCTTCTCTTGCTAAACTGAATTGCTTTGTTTTCGGAACGAACTAGAAAAAGATTTGTTTTATACTTCATTCCTATTTATTTCAAGACTTGATACGACTTTTAAAATGTGATCAAAGAAAATAGACAAGGTTTGATGGAACAGAGAATAAACACTGTACCTCATTCAGATGGATTAACACATTTTGAAAGAATTTGCATTTTGCAGTACAATTTGTCTACAGATTTCTTACAGTAAAATACCTTCTGTTAGATATATAAAGATTTGATTGGAAATGCCTCAGTGTGTTTTCTCTTTTGTTCGACCTGAGTATTGTAAGTGCGTTCATAGTATTGGACTATTTCACGCAGCTTCAACTAATACCATATCATTACAACAGGAACATGGAGGTAATAAGGACAGCAAAACTAAAGAACAAGGAAAAGGCTTTTTCTGCTGCATTTGCTGTTGGGGACGTTTCAGGAGATGGCAAATCACCAACTGTCTCCTTTAAGAATGACCCGAATCTTGAGGTTTTGGCAAATGACTGAATATCTGCCCGCACCGATTTATTCCCACTCATTGTGACAAAGGCCGCCTGGAACCAAGAGGAGTCTGATTTACAGAGCAGAGGGCTGCCCTGATCCCCCTGCAAAGAGAAAAAGAGAATTCAACATCAGTCAGGTCCTGATCTGTAAACCTTCTTCCCTGATGAGGAAAGCAATTCGATTTCAGAAACTCAGGTGGATGGGAAACTTAGATTTTTACCTCTTGAAGGTTAACGGCATAAGTGCAAATGTTGTCCGAATCAGAAACGCTCCCACAGTTTACCACTTGAGTTTCAAGGTCTCGCAGACTTGAGCCAGCTTTGTCAGCAGCTTAAAACACAAGAATACAGTTTTTGTGAATTATCAGTCTATATCTTACACATCATGAAGCCTGACTCAGGTCAACTTACAACTTAAAATCCAATTAAAAGCAGGCGCTATTCAGACCCGGTGTTAACATCCATTCTGAGAGGACTGATCACAAGTGCTTTAGCATTCGTGCTGTGGCTTTTGTACTCATACTATTGCATTCATGCTTTCTGTCAATGCACTTGTGTGAAGCGTCTCGACAAAACACACATTTGTCATCACACAGCAAAAATAATGAGCCCCCATGCATACAAGACCACCTCCCAACGTGGTTTGCCTGATCAGATGATATCATGACGCATTCGAGTGGGTGCTGACCACTTGTGATTGGATCACTCAGGATGGATGTTAATACCAAGTCTGAGCAGGGTAACATAGCTTGTAGGATCCTCACCTCCATTCTTACTGCCCATTCCCCAGCCTGGCAGCCAGCATTGACTACCAACGGGAAAGGATCTGTCATTGTTGCTATCCAGACACACAGGCTGGATATAATCTATGTAGCTGACGGGTTGCTCGAGCTGTAGTACAGCAATGTTAAAGACTGTACATTTACTCAGGATAATCTTGCCAATAATAATAATTAGAACAATGCTCGGCAGGCAAAGGGTCAAGGGGCACACTCTGCAAAGGTTGTACCTGCACGTCATTTGGTTTCACGGCACTTTATATCTGTGATATTTTCTCACTCTGGTTATGTGACAGCGCAAGTCAAACATGTGTCTTGCGCTGTCTTTTAAGAAGATGTTGTATGTGGTCAGAGAGCTTGGTTCCAAACACTCGTGGCAGGGCCGCAAGTTATCATCAGTGATCAGTGGTTGTGAAGGAAGTCCACTTCCTTGTCCACTCTGCAGCTGTGAGCTGCAGAGTGGTTCTACATGCAGAGCTCTGATAAAAAGATAAAAGCAGGGTGACTTAGTAATGAATCCTTCTACTTTATTTATTTTAAATATGTTTTTTAATAAAAGCAAGATGATGTATTTCTCCTCCCATTTTTTTTATTCCTTCTTGACACATCGAAAAACCGCCCATCTGAGTTTTATGGTAATCCGTTGAGCAGTATTGTTGTATAATCCTAACAGACATATAAACATACCTCTCTATCTGAGGTAATAAAGTCATCAGATAGTGACTCTCCCTGCTCATAGTGCTGACCTCTTTCTCTCAAATGGCGTGCGATGGGACAGAGGTAGAAAAGGAGCTGCATGATATTTGACTTCCTTACTGCCAAAGTTGTCAGGAGAGACACCAATATTAGCGAAAGACAACATCCTATACATCTCAAAACAAGTATATTTGGTTTTTATTTTAATCTATAGAAATACGTCCTAATGTTTTCCCACTGCTGTGGATGTATCCTTGAATTTGAAGTGACTTTATAGATTTGTTGTCGTAAATAAAACTCCTTCATATCTGTGTCTGCATCCACTTCCCCTTTTTCAGCAAAAAGTGCCACAACAGCCAACAAGAGCTGAAGTTAAGGTTGTATTCTTCTGGTGTTTTTTTAAAACATGTTCTTTATGTATTGAACCATAATAAAAAGCTGCCTGTGCATCCTGGAAGTGGTGACATATTGTCATTACAGCCCACATTCAATGGAAAGGGTTAGTATTGTGACCCCACCTACTTTGAGTTCCTCTAACTTCAAATTTTAACTAGTCCTTTCACGATTTCTACACAGGTAGTAGTAGAAATAGTCGCCTCTCTCACTTCCACATACATTCATGTGAGCAAACCATCGCACTTTATACATGTTCCCGACAGGATAACGCAATGGCCTGGATATTTGCTGCTGCAGTATTCATTTCAGGTAAGAAAACTTGCAGGTTTTTTTCTTAAAGTGTCTTTTAAAAAATAAAATAATAATATACACCATCCTTACATATGGACAAAGGGTTTTTCTATATATTTGTGAGGCAGTATAAATGTAATCTATTTTGTTAAGTGACATTTAAAGTGTTCCTGCAGAAATGCTGTTATTTGCCTTGTTTTACCGAGCTAAAGGATGAATGAACATTAATAACAACATTTAGAAAATATAGAGCACACCCCAGACAGACCCCAGTCTCCGTATTGATCCCATTTCAACTGCTCATACTGGTAGATACACCGTTTTGACCATTTAGATTAATTGTGTTTGTTTAACAGCATATATCCTTTAAATTACCTGTGTGCATGTGCTACATGAATAGATTAGGTCGGCAAGAATCTGGAAAATAGGAACCCATGAGAAGAGGCTAAACTATCAACAACCCTCCCAGTTATTATCTATATCTGCCTGCCTGTGCAGAGAGGAGACTGGGGCCATTGCTCACCCCTGTGTTGTGCAATAATGCTTAAAAAGTGATACCATAGAATGGTGTGCCTTTAGGCAATCAATAAATTTGGTTATCAAAATAAAAAATAAATATTTAAAATATTAATATTAAATCATAACTTTAGTTGGTTAAAGTTCTCTCGGAGCACCACCCTTCAAAGGAAGGGAAAAGATATCCAATGTATTGATTAAGATCAATCTCATTTAGAGCTAGTTCAATTAGAAATCTCAATATTTACTATTAAAGATTATATAATGAACAGTGAAGGTTATGCAGTTTCTTGACAGTGTAGCGGTTGGCAAAGCTCACTTATGCAATATTAATGAAAGAACATTTGTGTAAGAAAATCATTTATTATGAATATAATAAAGTATAAAAACACAAATTAATAACAAAACGTACTAGCTAAACAAAGATGTGTATGTGAGTGTGTGTGTATGTAAATTAGTGTGTTTCCCAAAATGGCTGTCAAAAGATCACACCTTCTTCAGCATGCTTTCAAAATGGTGGTTTGGCCCACTAAAGATAACAGCCCCGTCTTTTCTTCTGCAGTGGGGGAGGAGGTGAGTAGGTGAAGAGATATGCGTGTGTCTGTGTGAATGGTAATAAGAGAATGCAAGAGTCTGTGTAGAGGGTAACTAACATTAACTTTCAAATAACATATAATCACAATATCACAACATATATCAAACTTTTAAACACCACACAGAATCAAATAAACAGTCTTGCTTAGCGTAGTATAATTATTAAGCCCAGATTATGTTATCATAAAGGGGAAAAGAAATTGCAGTCCAGTTCGCAATTTCGGTGAAATCTCCGGTTGGTCATAAGGTTTCTGCATTCGCGGTTCTGTTGAGCTGTGATGCGGTTGCTTGTTGAATCTTACCGACAGGACATCGAGTCGCTGCTAGGAGTTTGTAGAGCTTGATTTGAGGGGCGGATTCCTTGAGAAGATGAACTGGAAGCTGCAACTCTGCGTTCCTCTCGTTGGATGCGAAGAGAAGGGTTGAGCTGGAGAAATCAGGTTTCTCCTCTCGCCGATGCAGGAAGAAAAGGCCGGCAGCCTCACTCCTTGAAGAGTTCTGGAAGGAGATACAAGAGAGGGAGATTTTGGTCTTATATAGACCCAGTGACCTCACAGGTCATGGGGCCAGAGTGACCAATAGGTGGTGAGCATTGTGGCTTTTCACACCTCTGTGTGAAGTTGCTGAAACGAGAGGAACATACAGCATTCTTGAAGCCTGAGTTCCGTGGCTTTCTAATAGTTCTCCTGAACAAAGAGGACCATGCTCGTTTCCAGTCTTTGACTACATGTAGGCCAAAAAATAGGCCTTTTGTTTCATAAAAACCGTGTCACAAACACCTGATTCCTCAATCTTTAGAGGCAGACATCCTGAATTAAAATTGTGTTTTACATTTAAACTGACCATAAAAGAAGCTGGCTGCAAAAAAGCTATTAAAGCTATAAAAGCTGTTAAAAGTCATCATAATGTGCGTTTACTAAATGACTCACATTATACTTATCCATCATAACACATCTATTTTGTGCTCTTTGACCCAGGGTAAGTTAATATAAAGCTGGTTATATTAAGCTGCTTAAAATACAACCAATAGTGTCAGAAGAAATGAAAAGTAAAACACAGCAGAAACTCAGGTTTGAACTTTTATGCAAGATTAATGTGAATATACACATGATGTTCAAAACGTACAAGATACCAAAATATCGTTAAAGTCACAGACATCAAACCCTGGTGGTTCAACTTCTTCTGTTCTCCTGCTGTTCACCATGAGAACATCATTAGTCAGACGGACAAAGAGTTCGTATCACGTTGACCATTTTTGGAGAATCCAAAAAAGGAAAAATAAGAGAGGCTTCATTTGCGTTTCTGCTTTAACAAATTACTCGGAAGTTTACAAAGAGGTAGTAGCTGTCTCATGAATGTTCCTAAATAATTATTGTTTTGACCCACTATATCTACCTGCAAGTTCCCAATATGAAAAGATGGGATAAAATATAAAGATTTAAGAGCATTTTCTCATCTCCAGGTCTGTCTGGCACTGCACTAGTGAGTCCAGAGTTTGAAATGCTCTGCTTTGGTGCCCCCTAGTGGTGTTATCCAAAGAGACAACGTGGTAACCCTCATTTCACTCCACTGTAAACCAAACACAAACTGAATACTACACATGGAGTCTATAGATTTTCCTAGAACAAAAAATTCTGATGATTTTTACAGTTGTTATTACACTTCAGCAAGTATGATTCTGATCTTATCATTTCTCGTTTCTCAGTGTTGAATACGGCTAAATGTTTCAATATCGACCCCGTGGCTTGGAAGACCTGGACCAACGGTGCCGCAGGGTTTGGCTACCAGGTTGTGCAAAGACAATCAGAGTAAGTCAGTCTCACAGTTGCAATAACATATGGCATTTCTTGATAGAAGAAAACAGCTGCACGGCGCAGACGATACTGCTTCTGTTCCATATTTCTCTGGGTTTTATTTCCTCAGCGTGCTCATCAGCGCTCCCCTTGAACAGTATTCACCATCGAGAAGGGGGAAAATATACAAGTGCACTGAAACCTGCACAAGTCTGCCATTTGCAGGTAGGCGGCTGTTAACGTCTCCAGAGAAAGACCAGAAAAACTGATATTGTGACAACAAGCATTCGTATCATATGAGCTTCGTAACACAAGTGTTCAATGTTTTCTATGCAGCGCCAGAATTTGCAGTCAACATGTCCCTTGGTTTGACAATGACGAATGACCCCATCTCACAAAACACTCTGGTGAGTTGTTTAACTTCACAGATTTCCAGAACATAGTTAAAATCAATAGAGAGATCAGTCGAAAGTCCAATTAAACGTTCCATATGTTCACTTCTTATCACTTTCTTATTGCCTTGCAGCTTGAAAACTGTTGTTTTAAGGGGCGACTACAGAATCAAATAGTCCGCTAATTCAATCAGGATGATTTGATCTCGTCTCTTTTCAGGTGTGTGGCCCAACCATCCCAAAGGATTGCAAAAGTATCACCATGTACAGCGGCGCATGCTTCCAGATCGAACGGGATGATTGGTTTGGATCCGCGGTGCCGCCGTCCTCTCCAGGTGAGTTTGTGAAAATATACCATTATACACTTTTGGTAAACATTTCCTCCTGAAAATGTATTAATGGTCACAAATGTTTTCTTGCTTTTTATTAGATTATTTTTTATCTTATTTGAAATGAGAGCAGTTTAAGTCAGTTAGTCTCAGTTTGCTTAGCTGTTAGAACTGACGTACAGCGGGGCGGACTAGATGTCTGCATTGTACCTCATAATCCCTGCCTCCTCCATGTTATCAGACAAGACAAAGGACACATCAAATAGATTTTTGTCAAAGATGTGCTATGTGGATTTTAACGAATGATTCAGATTCTGGCCCGTGTCTTTGACAGAGTTCAGAGCCGAAGCAGATATTGCTTTTCTCTTGGATGGTTCAGGCAGCGTCGCACCTGGAGATTTTAAAACAATGAAGAAATTTGTGAAAACGCTGGCACGCCCAGTTGTGGGAAAAGATACACAGGTATGTTCCCAGGACGATGTTCCCACTGCCACTTAAACTATTGCACACACTCAGAGAATTTACTGAAAGATCACATTCTACAGTTTGTCACCACCTCCATGACTGTTAGGTATAATTTGTCTTCTTCTTCTTCTTCTTCTTCTTCTTCGTTGGTGGAGGTGTAGTTGTGAAGAGAGGTGAAGGAAAGCGCGTTCAAACTTTTTCAGGTTTATATATGTTTATTGTATGATCATTGTTTTGTAGTGTTTGTGTACGTGTAGTGTAGTTTTTTGTGTGTTGTGCGTGTCTCGTGGCGGGGATGGCGTCCGCGGGGATGGCGTCCGCAGGGACGCCGCCGATGTCCCTGAGACATGGCGTCAGGCTGGTGCCTCAGCCCAGTTCCACAGTGGAGCAGGTGCTGTTGGCCGTGGGGGAGCAGGTAATAATAATAATACATTTTATTTGGAGCCGCCTTTCATGTCACCCAAGGTCACCTTACAATACAATAGTACAGGATAAAAGATAAAAACATTAAAGAGAAAAAAAAACATTAAAACAGGACATCAACATAAAAACAAGTGAAGTGCACAGGGTCCAGTTATAAGGAGTATGCCAGTTTGAACAGGTGAGTTTTGAGTTGACACTTGAATGATGTGATGGAGTCTGATTGTCTTATGTGTGGGGGGAGGGAGTTCCAGAGCCTGGGTGCTGAGCAGCTGAAGGCTCGGGCACCCATGGTACTGAGGCGTGACGTGGGGATGGTTAGCAGTCCAGAAGAGGATGAGCGGAGGGTGCGGGGGGGAATGTATTCCTGAAGGAGGTCGTAGAGGTAAGTGGGGGCTAGATTGTGGAGAGCTTTATAGGTGAGGAGAAGGTTTTTGTAGTCAATGCGGTATTGTACAGGGAGCCAGTGAAGTTGGATGAGTACAGGAGTGATGTGATCCGATGATTTGGTACAGGTGATGATCCGGGCGGCCGAGTTCTGAATGATTTGCAGTCTGTTGATGAGTTTTGTGGGGAGTCCGGTGAGGAGGGCATTGCAGTAGTCGATGCGGGATGTGACAAATGAGTGGACCAGGATTTCGGTGCTGGACTGGGTCAGTGATGGGCGGAGTCTGGAGATGTTGCGGAGGTGGAAGAATTCAGTTCGGGTGATGTTTTGAAGGTAGGGCACGGGAACATCACCTACGCTTCCAGGATGAACAAGGCGCTGGTGATATTCTTTAAGGATCCAGACTCGGTCACTAAGCTCATTGAAAGCGGGGTTACAGTAGAGGAGGAGTTCATTCAGGTGTCCCCGTTAGCGGTAGCTTCCACCCGGATCATGGCGCTTCGGGAAGTTCGCGAGTGGGTTCCGCGCGGTGGGTCTGGGCTGCAAAGACCTGAAGCTGAAGCACGTCCAGTCTCTGTGGAGGCAAGCTTTCATGTTTTTAGATAATGAGTCTCACACACTAGACGTGTCTTTCCGGGTTCGATATGAAGAACAGTTCTATATGGTGGCCACGTCCGGTTCGGCGGCGGCAGTGCTGGTGGCTGTGGCGGTTCCGGTGGATGCCGGGCCGGGTGCCGGGCCGGGTGCGGTCGGTCCGGTGGGTGCCGGGCCGGCAGCGCCGGTTCCAGCTGCTGGGGATCCAGCTGCTGGGGATCCAGCTGCTGGGGGTCCTGGGGCGGGGGATCCAGCTGCTGTGAGGGGCGCAGAGGTTTCCTCTGCTGTGCCTGTTAATGAGTCCGTGGTGACGGTGAAGCAGGGCGTAATAGGAAAGGTGTCTGTTGCCAGCGTACAGCAGGGGATGCAGTGTGGTCCTGCTCAGCAGACAGAACTGATACAGGCTGAATTAGACAGCAGTCAGGTTAGTGAGATGGACGTGGAGGATGACTATGAATCTGACAATGTGTCTCTAGCTGACAGCGTCTCACCAAGCACAGATTTATATTCATTAAAAGAGGTCAACGAATTTCTGGATGAATCCTTTGGCAAAGCAGTGGAGGTAGCAGAGTACTTCCCAGATATTAAGAAGTTCATCCAGACAGTCAGTACCCTCCAGAAAGAGGTAGGGACGGATGTCCTGGATGAGAAACGCAGATATAGGCTCAGGAAACATGTGACTGCAGCACGAAAAGGTCTTCCATGTAAGATACGGTCCAAGAGAAGGAAAAATTGTAAATAAAAGTGACCATGACGTTTCATCACTGGGTGTTTTCATTCTGCTGTGTTTACCTGTTTGTCCTTTTACGCTCTATTTTTTATCCTCTCATGGCATTAAAGGTAGCCTCATTAAATATAAACGGGGGTAGAAGTGCTAATAAAAGGTTTTTAGTATCAGAACTTTTTAAAGTAAAAAAGCTGGATGTCCTCTTTTTACAGGAGACTCACAGTGATTCACTGAATGAAACAGACTGGGGAGTATGGTGGGGGGGTCAGCACGTACTCAGCCATGGCTCTAACCTGAGCGCTGGAGTCGCTGTTTTATTTTCTCCCTCAGTAAACAGGACTTTTCTATCCAGCACAGAGATCGTGGCAGGCAGGGCTCTGAGTATAAGAGTGGAAATACACAGCATTATTTTTAATCTAATCAACGTGTATGCACCAAACCACGGTCCTGAACGTGTTACTCTTTTTGAATTATTAAAAAACAAGTTGGACAGTGTGGGTCAAGGGGAGTGTATAATAATGGGGGGGGATTGGAACTGCTGCACAGACGTCACTTTAGACCGGACAGGACAGGAGCTCCATCCTCAGTCCTCCTCGTGTCTGGGCCAGGCAGTCATGGAGGCAGATCTAGTGGACGTGTGGAGGAGGAAACATCCTTCCACCAGGCAGTATACCTGGATAAAAATAACAGCTGGCAGGGTCAGTGGGGCCCGGCTGGACAGATTTTACATATCCGCTCCTTTTATCCAACGTGTGACCAACTGTCAAATCCACCCGGTTGGTTTCACAGACCATCATTTGGTTTTAGTAGAGCTATTGTTATCTCCTGCTAGAAAGCCTGGATCAAACTGGGATTTTAATGTTAAGCTTTTAAATGATTAAAATTTCTGTGAGAATTTTAAACTGTTCTGGGCCAACTGGTGTTCCAGGAAAGACTCGTTTCCCTCGCTGGGTCAGTGGTGGGAGGTTGGCAAGGGTCAAATTAAGGTCTTCTCCCAGAAGTACACTGCATACTCTACGAGGAACATTAAAAGAGCGATGGAGCAGTTGGAGGAAGACATTAAGGAGCTGGAGAGCGTACCTACCAACACAGAGAAATTAAAAGGTAAAAGGCAACAACTGAACTCCTTTCTCCAAGAGAAGGCCAAAGGAGCTCTGGTCCAAGCTCGGTTCCAGGAATTAAAAGACATAGATGCACCTACCACGTTCTTTTTTAACCTGGAGAGATCCGTGGCCCAGATGGTGGGTCTCCGGCTGCCGGATGGGAATATTACATCTGAACCAGCAGAGATGAGGAGACATGCGGTGGACTTCTATACCGACCTGTTTGGGGCAGAGGAGTGTGATGGGGAAGCTGTGGCCGAGCTGCTGCAGGACCTCCCACAGCTGAGTCCAGGTGAGCGAGACACCCTGAGCGCTGACATCACGCTGGAGGAGCTGACCACTGCTGTATCTCAGATGGCTTCAGGCAAGTCACCAGGGTTTGATGGATTACCAGCAGATTTTTAAAAACATTTCTGGAACAGTATGGGACAGGATCTGCTGGATGTCTTGAAGGAGGCATTTGCTAAAGGGCTTCTTCCAGCCTCCTGCAGACGGGCAGTAATATCACTGCTACCGAATGTAACACTTACTGCTGGTTGCAGTTAAGTTGGAAACAGGACCAGAGTCTAGGTTTCGTGGGAGCAGTAAAATAGTTAAACAATAGAAATATAAATATAATGAACACACCAGACCATAGAATAAGTTGAAATGCCGGACTTTTATATAAGAATAGAAAAAGTAGTTTTAGATAGAATGATAAACAGGCAACATATAACACATTTGCAATACAACTAACACAAGGAAAAAATAATATTCATTCAATGCAATATAATCAATATCAAGTATAATATTTACAAAAAACACATTCTAATCATACAATCTTACGGCCACGTGCTGCAGTCCGTAAATTCCAGAAAAACACGTGCTGTCCTCCGATGAACAGGACTCTGTCCCGTGGGGTCACGCTCTGGACAGGGTGTGGTCACTCGCTCGGTTGGTTCGCCATCTATTCCTCTGCATGCATGAAGCTACGATGCTAGCATGGATGCTAAGCTCCTCGCGATCTTTCAGTCAGTCTAAATCACTTTTCAAATGTCCAAAAAAACCACAGTCCACCGACGAAGACAGAATAGAACTCAAACACTTTTAGAAAATAAAATAAAAGTTAACAACAGTCCAAATCCAGGTTTTCTAGTAGCTTTAGTTCACTCTTAGCAAACCAGTCTCTTTTTCTCCGTCTCCCTGTCTTCCACCTGCCGTTCTCCGGAGCAGGAGAACTAAAGGCCTCAGTATGCTTCTCCGAGTCCGTTGCGGACTGACGGACGGACAGAGCGGACAGACCCTTTTTGATTTATAGTTCTACGAGCCTTTTTGTTGTGAAAACAATTCACCGCCAGAACAGTAGATGGTGCAACTGAAGTCGAGCTTAGAGAAGCCTACCTCATGAGGTATATAGAAGAAGTCCACGCTGGTTTATTTACGTCCTCCCGGCTCCTCACACACAGTGAACGATGACAACTAACAGAAATAGGATGTTGATGACGCAACAGTTTTTGCTGAAATAAAGTGACACCCAGCGGGTCAAAATGCTTTTGTTATCGTGTCTTAACGCAGCGGTTCCCCGGTCTTGTTGCCAAACTGCGTTGCTAATTCAAAAGCTGCACGGCTTGAAGCTACACGGAGGCAGCTAGCTCCCCCCCAGCTTCCACACACAGTCAGCAGGGACACCCGATACTAACTACTACCAAGTGGTTGCTTCTAACCTGACGGTGTTTGAGAAACAGTGTCAAGACAGCCGTAGGATTAAGTCAGCGGGTTTTTGCGCTGTTCCCACCGCAGTTAGCATGGTGGTTAGCCCGCTAGCCCCGTTATGAAAGTTCGTTATAACCGTATGTGACCGTACACACATGCTGTAAGTGCTCTAACCAGCCACCGTCAGCCGGACAACGCCGCTGGCTTAACACACTTGTCACATTAATCATAGAGTCGTAGTTGTGATTTTGGTTTATTGTGATGTAGGGAATGGAACAGGAAGTTTCCATTCCAAAATGCTGGCGTTAGCGGACCAATCACAGCCAAGGGCTATCCGTGGGCTGTCCGTCATTTCGACGTGTAGTTAGAAAAATGAGAGCTGCACGAAAAGGGCGTTCCACGTTGGAGAGGGCGGTCCTATCTGTCCGTGTTCGTCAAAACGGAGAAGCATACATTGGCCTTAACTGGTTTCCCATTGGCTCTTGCAACTGTGTTTTCTTAAAGCAACAGTGCACTTGAAACTACTTTCACAACTAATAATATGGATCCTTATTGTATTAGTTTTGATATTTGTTTTAGTGTTTGGTTAAACCTTTTAATCAGATCAAATCATGGATTTTATAAATAATATCAACTTAACTCAGGTACATTTTAATAGTATTTATTCAATTATTTATTCACTAATTTATTTACTAAATCATGTTTCTTTTTAACCTGGGTTACACGAAGAAAGGAGATCTGACTAGCCTGGATGCCAGACGAACTTAGCCCCGCCCACAACATTTTAGGTCGGGCGGTTCGGTCTGGAGTCGCTCCGTTAGGAAAAAATTTCAAGATTGTCAGGGCGGGCTTTATACGATGATTGACAGATGATCAACGGTAACGTAATCAACCACGTCATCAAAGTGCCTGGGTTGAATTCGTTTTCAACAAACATGCCTGCCGCTGGTGAACTGAGATGTGTAGATGCTGCCATTGAGTCTGTTTTAGAAGACATCGACAGCGCATTCATTTTGAAAGAGGAACACAGAACGTGGAGGCGACGCCAAAGCACCGCGCTAATCCCTATCGCCCCGGCGCTTGGCTGTTCACAACGGACACTGAAGCGACGCTGAACCGCCGGGCAGCGCTAATAATATCACCCGTTGATCCAGTAGATCGCTGCACGGCTTTGTGCCGGTCACACCGGAGGCTGAAGCACCACGCTGCGTCAAGGCTGCCTCGCCGTGCTTCAGCCTCCGGTGTGACCGGCACAAAGTTTTAACATGGGAGTGGATGGGAGCCAGCTGTTATTTAAGGCTTGGCGCTGTGCTGAAGCGTCCGGTGTGAACCCGGCGTTAGTAAATAACTCACAATGCGTTGCTTAGCATACGTCACATACTACGTTGGTCTGATTGGTTGTAGGTCTATCCAATTGAGCGAAGAAGAATTTTACTTCCTGGTCAGTTGAAACACGCCCCATAATCACAGCCCAATGGAGCGGTCTCAGACTCGCATTCTGACTAGAATTGTGAGTCTGACAACGTCAGGCTAAGATCTGACCCTACTGAAGAACTGGAGACCCGTCTCTCTTTTATGCAGTGACTATAAGGTTTTATCTAAGGTTTTTGCAAATAGACTCAAGGTTTTTATGGAAGTATTTATTAATGCTGACCAATCTTATTGTGTACCAGGAAGGTCAATCCAGGACAATTTGTTTTTAATGAGAGACATTTTTGATTTGTGTACAACATACAATATTAATATTGGCATTATTTCCATCGACCAAGAAAAAGCCTTTGATCGTGTCGATCGGTCATTCCTGTTTGCCACACTGCAGGCTTTTGGTATCGGGGAGCAATTTCTGTCCTGGGTGAAGTTATTATATAATGATACATGTTGTGTGGTGAAGGTGGTGGGAGGGCTGAGCAGACAGGTACCAGTCCAAAGAGGGATCAGGAAGGGATGTCCAATATCAGACCAGCTCTACAGCGTGGCCATCGAACCTCTCCTGTGTCGCCTCAGAACACGGCTGAAAGGCCTGCGTCTGCCAGAGCTGCCTCAAAGTCCCCCTATAATAATATCAGCTTATGCTGATGATGTAAACATTCTTGTCCGGGATCAGGGGGACATACAGGAATTAGAGGGCAGTCTGGCATTGTATGCAAAGGCTACGACAGCCAAGGTGAACTGGGAAAAGAGCGAGGCATGTGTGATTGGTCAGTGGGACGCAGGGAGAGTACCCCGTCTCCCTGGGAACCTGACATGGGGAGTAAAAGGGTTAAAAGTCCTCGGTTTGTTTTTAGGCAGTGAAGAGATAGAGAGGCAGAACTGGGAGGGAGTGCTGGGGAAGGTGCAGCTCAAGTTGTCTAAATGGAAATGGTTGCTACCCCAGCTGTCCTACAGGGGAAGAACTCTGATCGTCAATAACCTGGTTGCAGCGTCCCTGTGGCACAGACTCCAGGTGCTGACTCCTCCACCGGGACTCCTGCAACAACTACAGAGGCTGCTGGTGGACTTCTTCTGGTCGGGTCATCACTGGGTGCGGGCGTCCGTGCTTTACCTCCCTGTGGCCGAGGGGGGCCATGGACTGACAGACATCATATCCAGGACTGCTGCTTTCAGACTGCAGGCCGCCCAGAGGCTGCTGTACGGATCCACACTGTGCTGGTCGGCTGTGGCCCGCCTGCTGCTCTGGAGAGCCGGGGGCCTCGGGTACGACAAACAGCTGTTCCTGTTAAACTCTCCTCTACACAGACTGACTGGGATCAGTAATTTTTATACCTCTGTGATAGATGCCTGGAGGACTCTCACCATCACGAGGCCTCCTGACCCCACGCCTGGGATGTGGCTCTTGAGGAGCCACTGTTCAACAATGGTTTCCTGGTCCTAACATCCACATCCTCATCAACGACAATACAAAACAAGTTCAGGGAGGCAGGAATAGGGAAGCTGGGCCACCTGACACGGACATCACTGGAGAGGCTGGCGGCGGTGACGGGGATAAGATCTACCAGGATGCTGCGGAGCCTCGTGGACGAGGTGTGGCAGTCACTGCCCCAGCCTCTTCGGACCTTCGCCCAGAGCCAAAGCCAGGCTGACCAGTGGACAAAAACAGAAGAATACCAGTTTCCTGTCCTGAATGTGAGTCCTGCAGTGGATGAGTGGAGAGAAGAGAGCGGCCGACTGCTAACCCTCAGGACTCCAGCACTGGGCCCTTTCAACACCTCTGCAGGGAAACAGCTCTACTGCAGCTGTGTGAAGGTCCTGAACTGTCGCTCTCTTGAAGGAGTCAGGGAGTCGAAATGGACGGAGGTTTTTGGCTCAGATTATTCCCCTAGTGGCAGCTGGCGGGTCCTGTATAAACCTCCTGTGGAGAAACGGATGGCAGACATCCAGTGGAGAATTATACACGGAGCTCTAGCTACAAACAGATACAGAGCTCACCTGGACCCAAGCACTGAGGGGGGGTGTCCTTTCTGCTCGCTGCCAGAGACCCTGGAGCACTTAGTAGTGTCGTGTCCCAGGTTAGCTGACACTTTTAAACAGCTACAGGAATGGGTGGGGGGTTTAGGAGAGGCCTTCTCGCTACCACTCTTTGTTTTTGGACCAAAGTACGTTGCCAGAAAAAAACATACTATGGTTTTAATGAATTTTATTTTTGCTAATGCCAAGATAGCAATCTGGGTTAGTAGAAAAAACAAAATGGCGGGGGGAGGCTGGACAGATCCACTGCTCTGCCTGAGGGGTTTGGTGGCAGCTCGGCTGAGAGTTGAACATGCGTATTTTACACTTACGGACAATCTGGAGGGTTTCAGGGCTGTGTGGGGGATGGGACAGGTCCTTTGCTCACTGGGGGACAACCAGTCTCTGGTTTTAAAAATTTTAACAGAACATCTGGAAATTTTATCGTTGGTGTATGATGTATGTGTGCCTGGAATGTTTTTTAACATTTTCTGTGACACATAATGTTGAATAATTAAAGATTTCTTTTGACAATGTGACTTAAATAAAGTTATTCAAAAGTCAAAAAAGTCTTCTTCTTCTTCTTCTTCTTCTTCTTCTTCTTCTTCTTCTTCTTCTTCTTCTTCTTCTTCTCTCTTTGCAGTTTGCTGTTGTCCAGTTCTCTTATGATGTCACTGTTGAATCGAGCTTTCGTGACATTTTCTCATCTGGACGATGGGAGTCGAAAGTCGATGGAATAAGTCAAAAATGTGGAGGAACTAATACAGCTGGTGCCATCCGATATGTCGTGTAAGTGCTGATGTGATCCTGATGTGATAATGTATATGATGGTGGTCTAATTTTTGACACAGTAGCAGTTAACACACTTTTGAGGAGTAAGTTTGTGGTGTTGTGTGTGTAGTTTGTCTCCCATACAGTGGACGAGACAAACCCCAAAGTGAGCTAGACGTAAAAATAGGGCTGGACAATATGACCAAAAGTTAAACCAAACTTTCCACGTCAATATCGATAATTATCACATTAAATGTCATATCATAATTTCTGTTGAGAGTAAAAGCAGTTTTTTGCTCCTTAGAGAGGGTTGTGGTTTTAAACAAACTTGATAAGCAACAAAACATTTTACAACGTATGTGTTAAACCTCCTCACTGTGCACAATGTATAAGCAATAAAGTGACTGAACATTAGTTATATTACTGTTGTTTATATTCTTTGATAACTGTTAAAGCCAAAATTATGCGAAAACAAAGTCAGTTGCATAATGAGCATATTTTCAAACATAAATAAAATGCAGATCTCCAGAGATGAAATTGATATTTTATGTTATTGACCAAAGAACTGGACAAACGTGTATTAAAATGATGTTGTTTTTGTTTTGGCAGCCATAATGTTTTCACATCAGCAGGAGGTTCCAGACCAAACGTGAAGAAGATCCTGATCGTCATTACTGATGGAGAATCTTCTGACAGCCCAAACTTGCCGGGTGCAATACGCTTAGCTGAGAATGCAAAGATTGTCCGATTTGCTATTGGGGTAAGTTCAGTTAACATCAATGACCAAAATGTGTTTAACAGAAAAAACCTTGTTTTTGTTTTGACCATACATCCAGACACACAGTTACATGATACTACCCTGTGAATTGTAAGTTAAATTTCAGAAATGAGAAGTTTACAATCCTTCACCACATCTCATTAACACCAATTTTTTTAATCAATTTTATTAATATCAATTAATTTATCTTATTAATCTCCCTCTTAATTTATACATTGTCTCTTTTACAGATATATCTTTTCATTCTTTGTTATTTATGTTTCAATGAATCACTCTCTTATTTACCTTCTCTGAATTTGTTTACATAAACACCTTACTTACTCTTTAACTCTGGTTTTGATGAATGCGGGTGGATAAACTATCTATGAACAAGTAAAAAAAATCAACTTGAACAGCATTAAAACTATTTTCTCAACATGCCTCTAGGTGGGGCAAGCGTTCTCTTCCAAAAGGGCGAAACAGGAACTGGACCTCATTGCATCTTCGCTCTCGACAGATCACGTGTTTCAAGTAGAGAGCTTTGACGCACTTGCAGCAATAACGAAGAATTTGCAGGACAAAATCTTTTCTATTGAGGGTACGGATGTAAACTTACAGCTTAAAATCGAATTTGCATTCTCAGTTGACAAATATTAGCGTTGATGTTGTTTATTGGGCTCCTATCGTGATGCACATCAAGTTCTTATGTTATGTTTTCCAAAACTGAATTAATAATTATATTAAAATAAGTTGAACTTGTTTTAACGAGCTTGCAACTGTAAATCCATTCAACAACAGCGGGTATGTAACTGTGGGATTCAGCTCAGTGCTCATTTCTTTTGCTGTTTCAGGATCTCAGTCCACTGGAGAGACACTGAAAATGGAAATGGCTCAGGAGGGATTCAGTGTGGCTTATGTGCCAGGGGTAATAATAATCAAAGACACCGACACCTGCCTTTGTGATACAAAAAGCTACACACAGGCGACATATTTTGACTCTATTATGAATTTAACTTTCGCTTTTGTAGGCTGATTGTGGTTTTCTGAATTACAGGGAATTCAAATGGGCACTGTTGGCGCCAACCAGTGGAGAGGAGGCTACATGGAATACACATTATCAGGCCAGGAGCTGAGTTCATATGAGCCTTTGTTCATGGAACAAGACAGTTATCTGGGTAAGAATTTTACAGTAATAACAGAGTAATACACACGTTATTAGTACTTTTCTACTGTAACCCTCCCTCCCACGCTAACGACACGAATTGAGCAAAGGAAGGTAAAAAGGCAAGTCAGAAAGTACTGTACATGCAAGTGTCATGTCAGTAAAACATGTTCACATGTCATACATGAAGCTCCACAAATCACCAAAGTTACATTTAAAGGTAAATTAGAAACCATTCAAAGAAAAGAAAAACACTGCACCCGCTACTAAAGTTAGTTAGTTTTTATAAATCCCTCTTTTGCCAATTGTAAATAAACCTTTGGATGTTTTAATTTATTTGCTTTGACTTTTAAATTTCAGGTTACTCCATGACTATCGCAAGAACCAGACAAGGCCAATTGACGATTGTTGGCGCTCCGAGATATAAACACAGAGGACTTGTGATGGCAGTTAATGCAAAGACGTATCAGATGATTAATCCCTTCGACTGGAATGTGCGTGGTTTGTGATCAGATATATAGACGATCAACGTGTACATAGATCTGTATTGAGTAGTCTTGTTTTCTTCTTGCTTCTTAAACAGTTTCAGACTGGAGAATATTTTGGGGCAGAGGTTCGTGCAATGGATGTGAACGCTGATGGATACACTGACCTAATCCTCATATCTGCCCCGATGTACAAGGAAGCTGATAGAGAGGGAAGAGTGTACGTTTGCGGTTTAGCTCGTTCGGTAAGTGACTATTTCTTCTAGTATCATTAAATAAATTTGTTTTTCTTAACATCCAGGAAAACGTTGACTCTACTCCATATATTTTGAACAGAGGGTCGAATGTCACTTTGAATCTCCGCTAGTGCTGAGAGGGGTTGAGTCCGACCAGGCGAGGTTTGGCTCTTCTCTCGCTGTGCTGCCTGATCTCAACGCAGATGACCTCAGGGAGGTGGCAGTCGGTGCACCTCTGGAGAATGGTGGTGAAGGCAGCATCTACATATTCCACGGTAAAGAAGGAAGCAGAGTCCGTTCGACTTACTCCCAGGTGAGTAGACTCAAAAAAATTCAATGTCCCCCTCGGGTGAAAATCATAAAAACATATTCATATTTCAGGGTTGGACATGATCAAAGACAGGAGTTTTTTCCACCATAAAGCTGCAGTAAACAAATGCCAGTTGGAAAATTATGGATTACAGCCGGGGTTTGTGATGTCACAAGCCTAAGAAAGTCAACTTGTAGGTGGGGCCAAGCAGCTGAATAAAGCTCTTCACCTGCAGGTGGTGCTGTGAGAGTTGGGATATTGGGGGCAGGGCCTGGGCCATAAATTGTAGAGTTAAGTTGTTTCAAGGCCGTGAGGGAAATTTTTTCATGTCAAATCTTTTGAATATGTTATTATGAAGAACACAGAAGAGTTTAAGGGGAATTAAGTGGGACTGTTACAAATTCAGTCTGTGAGGCCTAATTATTTCAGAGGGATTATAATTTTTCATCTAAAATACTTAAATTCCACAGAGAATTGCTGCCTCTGAAGTCCGGCAACAACTTAGATTCTTCGGTATGTCAATCAGTGACTCGTCCTTTGACCGCAGTGGCGACAGTCTGCCTGACTTAGCAGTGGGGTCAAAGGGCACAGTTGTCTTACTCAGGTTTGTACAATATTCTGCTGTCTGTCAACATCAATGTCCTTTGTTAACCTACTGCTTTTGTTCAATTGTAATCTTATTTTTTATAAGCTTACAATTATATCAAAATATAATTTATAGCATAGACTGTATAGATGGAAGATTTGTAAGCTCCCAAAAGTGAAGCCCAAGCTTTTTGATTACCACCTGGTGGCTGGATGCAGTATATGTCACAAACCTTTTTTTGTTGTCTCAACATTGTCACAGCTCTTGTCAATCCGATTTATTTTTGTCTAGAAGTTAGTTCACCTCCTCCTCCATGTTCGTTGATAGGACATGGACCAAATTAGACAGTCAAAGTGCACGTCAAATAACGTTTTCTCACATTATTCGGTAGATTTTATCGCACCAATGTTTTTCCAAGTGTTACTTTTTTCTTGATTTGATGCTATGAAAACGTGGTGGTCCTCATTTTTTCCTGCCCTATCCATTTCCAGGTCAATGCCTGTGGTAATGGTAGAGGCTACGATGTCGTTCAACCCAAACCAGGTCCCTACAAAAAAAACAATCTGCGAGAACCCACTGGAGAACACAGCTCAAATCTGCTTTACCATGACCAAACTTTCTACAGTTTCCACAGGTTGCTCATTCCTCTCACTTTTCTTGAACCACAGAGCCACTGTCTGTCTGTTCAAATACATGTCCGTGTACATGAGTAACATGTTAATTTAACCGTCATTCATTCCAGCTGGAGCAAAGATCAATTATACTTTAACACTGGATGCCACCCGCAAGGTCCCAAACAACAGAGCTTACATCAACGACAAACAACGAGAGACGACCGGGTCAATTGAAGTTGACTTACGAAGGCCAAAATGCTTCCCAGTGAAATTCTTTATTCAGGTGAGTTGTTGACATCAGATTATATCACAACCCAAAGAGGTTTCCGTCTGAAAAACAAAAACAAATAAACTCACTGAGTTCAAACTAACAGTATTTCCCAACTGTGCCTTCCTCTTGCAGGCTTGTCCTCAGGATGCTCTCAATGTACTTAGAAATGAGCTCAGATTCACCTTTGACGGTATTCCCTCTGTTACAAACCTTAAACCAGTTCTTGCCCAGCAGGCTCAAACCACCACCTATCATTCTGTAAGTGACCTTTAAACAAACTTGCAATAAATGTCGATTTAACTGAACAGAGTAAGTAAGTGAACAGCTTTAATTTTAAACTTTTATGAATTCTTGTCATTGTTATTGTTTTTCTTCATGCTCTCTTCCACAGTTGAAATTCGAGATCAACTGTGGCACTGACAACAAGTGTGTAGATAACCTGAAAGTGGATTTCAACTTCAACAGGTGAGAAACAAAAGTGAAGCCCAACCTAAGGGTGTGGGCAAGGTTACATTTCTCCTCTCTGCAAGAACATGTCTGGCATAGTAGACTGTGAGCATCTAGCTGAGGGGGTCGCTAGCTGCTAGCACAAAAGGAGAAAATTAGATTTATTGTTTTCTATGCCTTCACCTTCTCTTTTCTCTGTCAGCTCCTCAGAGTTGAAGGTGGGCATTGATGAACTGTTGGACGTCACCGTATCAGTGGAGAACCGAGAAAAAGACTCCTACAACAGCTACGTGACACTTACGTACCCAGCTGGGCTCTCCTACAGGAAGTTCACAGGTTTGCAGGTAAGGGCTCATTCGTTTAACTGTAACTCCGACATACTTCCAATGCGTTGTTTACATTGGTATGGTTGTTAAACTGTACATCCACTAGAGGGCAGTAACGAGTCAAGAGTTTCAAGTCTCTATTCATAAAGTTCCGCCATTGCTGAATTGTCTTCCTCATGTTCTGTCTCGCTTAAACGATTGGCTACATTGCCCCCTTTGATAACCGGCTCCATTTTGTCTGTTTTATCAATATCCATAAACCTTCAGAAGATGTGCACAAAAACAAAATAAAGATTACATGAATGCAGAATACGGACAAGGCTCAAATTTACGGCGACATATCTAGTATTCAGCAAAAATTTGCCATCATTAGCGTCTGGTCTGTTATAATGGAATTCTTGACCATGAGTATCGGTCTTGATTAACAACAAAACATCTTTACTGCGCAGACTGTCTATTCTCAAAATTATGTAAAAATATCAAGATGGCAGCACCCGTACTTTTAGGCTCAGGATATTTAAGGCTCATTCACGGGAGGAAGTGGAGACACATTGCTGATTTTGAGATACAGTCTACCGCTCACACAGCAATAATGTTGTTTCATTGATTGCCTTTTAATGAAGGGAAGAATCGAGTGCACCTCCATGGACAGTGAAGATGGCTTATCGCGAGGATTGACAACCTGCACTATTAACAACCCCATTTTCAAGAGCAACACTAAGGTTTGTGTTATTTGTAAACAGGCATCTCTTCCCATTGCTGCAGCAAAACGCTGAGACAATCTCACGCCTCTTTCATTACAGGCTTTGTTCACTGTCTCCTATTGGATTGAAGGCAACAGACGATTTGACAGGAAGATTTTTATCTCTGCAAATGCTTCCAGGTACTGTGCCCGTCAATAATGTTTATAAGTCATATTACATTACTAATACATATTTCGCAGAGTTAATTTCATTTTTGTCTTTTAGTGAGAATCAGGCACATTCCACTTCAAGTGAACTTTACCAAATGAAATGGTTGGACGTGAAGTACAGCATTTTGGTCACATTTGAAAGGTTTGGTGTTTTAACCCTGCGTTAGACAAAGAAATCACATTAAAATATTAACAATTTTAAAGTGTACAGTCTATTGCCTGATATTAAAACATCTGTTTCAGCTCCCTCAGCTACAACAGCTTCACATCTGGAAAGAACGATTTGCTGAAACCTCAGAAGCAGTCAATTGTGGTAATGTATCTCATCATCAAATCTATCATCAAATTTAAATTGACTAGATGCCGAACCAAATTATACACTCTCATCAGTATCAGCCCCCTAAACATGTCTGGTAAAGTTTCAAGATCCATGAAAATAAGGAAAATGTAGAAATATTGCAATTTTAACGATTAAAAAAAGTATACACATCAAAAAGTTTCTTTCTCTTTTCTTGCATAATCCTTCCAAACATCAAACCCTGATGAAAACAGAATCATCTTGGCTGAGTTTAATAACTAGTTCATCATCTTGATCCTGATGCTTGCTCAGCCTCTTCAGATAGATCCTTTCCCTTTCTCCTCTTCTGACAGGTCACAAACAACATCAGGGCGCTGAACTTCACGGTGGTGATCAAGGTGCCAGTCAAGCTCGGCGATAAAGACATCTGGGTGGATTCGAGCAGTTTGCAGGTGACGTTACTGATCCATGAAAAGTCTCTCATGTCGCTGTTGCAGCCTCAAGAGCTGGAGGGACATGAGAACCACATCTGGTCGTCTGTTAAACTGAAGCAAACCTGTTCTGTTCCAGATTCCAGACTGCCTAAGAGACGCAGACGAAGACCATACTGTCACAGACTTTGTTGCTAAGATAAAGAAGAATAATGTAGTGGTGAGTTAACTATCTTCAATGGGGGATTCAAGTACTTACCCTGTACTACAACTTCTGTCGTCTTTTCCTCACCCACAGGACTGCTCTGTGGCCAGGTGCGGAGTTTTCAGGTGCAGTAAGTTCATGGGAAGACTGGAGAGTAAAAATTACAAAATCTCTGCCAACATCAGTTCAGGATGGATAGAGCAGGTAACTGATGTGCATGTGTCATATTGTAGCATACATTTTGAGGTATTTAACATCTGGTGCTCATTCTAAAGTGGTAAAATTACAGTAATTTACTAGAGAAATTGAACGTCACCAAAGGCAGTGCTCATCGCAAAGTCTTTCATTTTCTAAACAGATTGGACTCGACTCGGCAAAATTCATCTTGACCAGCACGGCTACTCTGGAGTACGACACAAACCAGTACATCTTCTTTTCTACAGGGTCTAATAACAAGCCTCCGATTCACAAGGTGATTCCACATTCTATTTATTTTACTTGTCTTTCAAATAACCTTGATTTTGATCCACCTTCATGTCATTTCATGTCTCAGATTGAAGCCGAGGTTGAAGTCTATCCACAACCAGATTTCACCAAAGAAATCCTCGGGGGACGGCTGGGAGGGTTAGCTCTGCTGGCTTTACTCACTGCTGGCCTGTATAAGGTGAGGCTCACGAAATATATACGTTATTTTAGTTTATTATACAGGCTTAGGGAGTCAATGAACGGTGTTCCACCCCCAATAAAAGTAGATGAACACTATCCTTTCATTTTTGAACTATTCAGCATTTATTCTCTTCTTTCCCTTCATGTATGAAGCAGCTTTAATGCAGGATCGGAGTGTTTTAATGTCACCTTCTTTCTTTTTTTTATCTCAGGCTGGATTTTTCAAGAGTAAATACAAAGAAATAATGAATGAGGCAAAAGCAGCAGCAGCAGCAGAACCAGGGGCTGATGAACCTTTGGCCATCCCAGAACAATAAACATAATTGGCACATATACCGCTTCCAAGCCCCAACAGTCCTCTTACATGCAATCAAGCCGCACCAATTTGTTGGTGCTGTATTATTCCTGCAAACTATCTGTGTTTCTTTGTGTTCTTTAGGTGGAAGTGAGAAAAACACAATGCACTTGGATCTGCTGGCTTCTGCTTATCATGAAAACTGCTGCAATAAAATATGCTTAGGAGCAGCTTCTCTTGCTAAACTGGAATGAACGTGAAAAAACATTTGTTTTATGCTTCATTCATATTTATTTCAAGACTTGATATGACTTTTAAAATGTGAACAAGAAATCATGTAGACACTGCAGAAGATGGCAAATCACCTACTGTCTCCTTTAAGAATGACCCGAATCTGGAGGTTTTGGCAAATGACTGAATATCTGCCCGCACCGATTTATTCCCACTCATTGTGACAACGACCGCCTGGAACCAAGAGGAGTCTGATTTACAGAGCAGAGGGCTGCCCTGATCCCCCTGCAAAAAGAAAAATAGAATTCAACATCAGTCAGGTCCTGATCTGAAACCTTCTTCCCTGATGAGGAAAGCAATTCGATTTCAGAAAATCAGGTGGATGGGAAACTTTAAGTTTTTACCTCTTGAAGGTCTACGGCATAAGTGCAAATGCTGTCCGAATCAGAAACGCTCCCACAGTTTACCACTTGAGTTTCAAGGTCTCTCAGACTTGAGCCAGCTTTGTCAGCACCTTAAAAACACAAGAATACAGTTTTTGTGAATTATCAGTCTATGTTTTACACATCATGAAACCTGACTTATGTCAGTTACAACTTAAAATCCAATTAAAACCAGGCCCTATTCAGACCTGGTGTTAACATCCGTTCTGAGAGGACTGATCACAAGTGCTTTAGTATTCGTGCTGTGGCTTTTGTACTCATCGATTTTTTGTTATAAATAAAACTCCTTCATATCTGCGTCTGCATCTACTTCCCCTTTTCCAGCAAAAAGTTAAGTTAAGGTTGTATTCTTCTGGTGTCTTTTTAAAACATGTTCTTATTGTATTGAATCGTACGGTGGCCCTGAGGGCAAAGAAAACACATGCAAGTTGACCAAAAAAAAGCTAATTAAGAAAACATCTTCATCAATTTCACAACACAGCACAGCACATTACAGAAACGCGCAGTAAATAGAGAAAACGACGTGTTTACATAGGACTTGTTAACAGGTAGGCTTATTCCTTCTGCCTACCTGCACAGCGGAATAATAATTCTAAGGGATGAACAAACGTTTGTTTCTTCAGCCATCGGTCTCTTGGCGTTGTTTATTGAAGACCTGTGCACAACAGGTGCCTTTCCGTGAGAGGCAGGTACATAGAGAGAGAGTTCGGTAACATCTCCCTTATAAGGAAGTGGCGTCATCAGTCACACGTGACTCGATGCCATATGAGACGCAACAGCGCCTCCTCCTGAACAAATATAGTTACATGCATTCATATACTTATCCACTCTCAACAGGACTCCTCAAAGTGATGGATAGTGTGGCCACAGGAGACACAAACACGTCCAATACATCAAACAGATTCGGTTCCACACAGGGGTCTGCAACCCGTGGCTCCGCCCACTCGCTCGGAGACACAGTGAGATCATCGGAGCTCGGGAGATGGGGACAAAATGTCTCTCTGATAGTAAAGGTTTCCTACCCCTGCACAATATGGACAACACACTGCCTCACGAACAGGGGCTTGCTTGTTAGCGCTGTTTATTCCGTTTAACAGGAGAAGACGGCATGTCTCCAGCACAGACCAGAGCAGTCAAGGCGCTCTAAAGTCAACATGATATTTGAGATCGCATCAAGCCCAGTGTCTCTCAGAGGGTTGACAGGATACATCTGCAGGAATAAAGTTTGATATTTGTTGACAACTCCAAACTGCGACAGCAACAACAAGCGGATTTGTCCATCTCCTTTAGGAGTCCCCTGGAAACACATCCGATGTCGTTTCCCCTGTTTGCTGCGCATTTCTGTATTTACTGCGCGTTTCTGTAATGTGTTGTGAAATTGATGAAGATGTTTTCTTACTTCGCTTCTGTTTTGGCCACTTGCACGTTTTTTTATTAAGTGGATGTGCGTTGAGCTCTCAGGGCCGCCGTGGTATCATAATAACAATCGTCCTGTTCTTCCTGGGAGTGGTGACATATTGTCTGAATATGTGAATATCTTGCCAACTTTACTGAACTTCCTTATATAGCCCACATTAAACCGAGGGGATAAGGATTGTGACCCCACCTACTTCAGGTTCCTCTAATCTCAACTTTTAACGAGTTCTTTCAAGATTTCTGCACAAGCAGTAGTAGAAATAGTCAGCTCTCTCACTTCCACATACATTCATGTGAGCAAACCATCGCACTTTATGCATGTTCCCGACAGGATATCACACAATGGCCGGGATATTTGCTGCTGCAGTATTCATTTTAGGTAAGAAAACTTGCAGGTTTTTTTCTTAAACTGTCTTTTAAAAAAAAGAAGATAATATACACCATCCTTACATATGGAGAAAACGTTTTTCTATATATTTGTGAGGCAGTAAAAATGTAATCTATTTTGTTTTCTGACATTTAGAGTGTTCCTGCAGAAATGAGTTTATTTGCCTTGTTTAACCAGAGCTACAGGATGAACGAACAATTATAACAACATTTTGAAAATATAGAGCACACCCCAGACAGAACCCAGTCTCCGTATTGATCCCATTTCAACTGCTCATACTGGTAGATACTTCGTTTTGACCATTTAGATTCATTTTGATTGTTTAACAGCATGTATCATTTAAATGACCTGTGTGCATATGCTGCATGAATAGATTAGGTCGGCAAGAATCTGGAAAATAATCACAGAAACACATGAGAAGAGGCTAAACTATCAACAACCCTCCCATTTATTATCAATACCTGCTCGTCCTGTGCAGAGAGGAGACTGGAGACATTGTTCACCCCTGACTCCTCAGTCTTTAGAGGCAGACATCCTGAATAAAAATTTGCATTACACCTCTGTTATTCCCAATATGAAAAGATGGGATAAAATATAAAGATTTAAGAGCATTTTCTCATCTCCAGGTCTGTCTGGCACTGCACATAGTGAGTCCAGAGTTGGAAAGGCTCTGCTTTGGTGCCCCCTAGTGGTGTTATCCAAACAGACAATGTGGTAACCCCCAGTTCACACCACTGTAAAGCAAAAACAAACTGAATGGCGCACATGGAGTCTATAGATAGAGACAAAAATTCTGATGAGTTTTACAGTTGTTATAACACTTCAGCAAGTATGATTCTGATCTTATCATTTCTCGTTTCTCAGTGTTGAATATGGCTCAATGTTTCAATATCGACCCCGTTGCTTGGAAGACCTGGACAAACGGTGCCGCAGGGTTTGGCTACCAGGTTGTGCAAAGACAGTCAGAGTAAGTCAGTCTCACGTCTAACAGCTGCAATAACATATGGCATTTCTTGATAGAAGAAAACAGCTGCACGGCGCAGACGATACTGCTTCTGTTCCATATTTCTCTGGGTTTTATTTCCTCAGCGTGCTCATCAGCGCTCCCCTTGAACAGTATTCACCATCGGGAAGGGGGAAAATATACAAGTGCAATGATACCTGCACAAGTCTGCCATTTGCAGGTAGGCGGCTGTTAACGTCTCCAGAGAAAGACCAGAAAAACTGATATTGTGACAACAAGCATTCGTATCATATGAGCTTCGTAACACAAGTGTTCAATGTTTTCTATGCAGCGCCAGAATTTGCAGTCAACATGTCCCTTGGTTTGACAATGACGAATGACCCCATCACACAAAACACTATGGTGAGTTGTTAAACTTCACAGATTTCCAGAACATAGTTAAAATCAATATAGAGATCGATCAAAAGTCCAATTAAACATTTGATATGTTCACTTCTTATCACTTTCTTATTGCCTTGCAGCTTGAAAAACGGTTGTTTTAAGGAGCGACTACAGAATCAAATAGTCCGCTAATTCAATCAGGTTGATTTGATCTCGTCTCTTTTCAGGCGTGTGGCCCAACCATCCCAAAGGATTGCAAAAGTATCACCATGTACAGCGGCGCATGCTTCCAGATCGACCAGTTTAATCGGTTTGGATCCGCGGTGCCGCCGTCCTCTCCAGGTGAGTTTGTGAACATTTACCATGATACACTTTTGGTAAACTTTTCCTCCTGAACATTTATTATTGGTCACAAATGTTTTCTTGCTTTTTATTAGATTCTTTTTTATCTTATTTGAAATGAGAGCAGTTTAAGTCAATTAGTCTCAGTTTGCTTAGATGTTAGAACTGATGTTCAGAGGAGTGGACTAGATGTCTGCAGTGTAGCTCATAAACCCTGCCTCCTCCATGTTAACAGACAGGACAAAGGACACATCAAATAGATTTTTGTCAAAGATGTGCTATGTGGATTTTAACGAATGATTCAGATTCTGGCCCGTGTCTTTGACAGAGTGCAGAACCGAAGCAGATATTGCTTTTCTCTTGGATGGTTCAGGCAGCGTCAACCCTGGAGATTTTAAAACAATGAAGACATTTGTGAAAACGCTGGTACGCCCGTTTGTGGGAGAAGATACACAGGTATGTTCCCAGGACGATGTTCCCACTGCCACTTAAACTATTGCAGACACTCAGAGAATTCACTGAAAGATCAAATTCTACAGTTTGTCACTGCCTCCATGACTGTAAGTTAAAATGTGTATTCTTCTTCTTCTTCTTCTGCTTCTTCTTCTTCTTCTTCTTCTTCTTCGTTGGTGGAGGTGTAGTTGTGAAGACAGAGGAGGTGAAGGAAAGTGCGTTTAAACTTATTCAGATTTCTGTATGTTTATTGTATGTTCATTGTTGTGTAGTGTTTGTGTACGTTTAGTGTAGTTTGTCTGTGTGTTTGCCGTGTCTGTGGGGGGGATGGCGTCCGCAGGGACGCCGCCGATGTCCCTGAGACATGGCGTCAGGCTGGTGCCTCAGCTCAGCTCCACGGTGGAGCAGGTGCTGTTGGCTGTGGGGGAGCAGGTGGGACATGAGAACATCTCTTACGCTTCCAGGATGAACAAGGCGCTGGTGATCTTTTTTAAAGATCCAGACTCGGTCACTAAGCTAATTGAGAGCGGTTTAACTTTAGAGGAGGAGTTCATTCAAGTGTCCCCGCTAGCGGTAGCTTCCACCCGGATCACCGTGTCCGGTGTCCCCCCGTTCATCCCCAATGAAGCTCTGGAGAGAGAGCTGAGGAGGTTCGGGAAGTTCGCGAGTGGGTTCCGCGCGGTGGCTCTGGGGTGCAGAGACACGAAGCTGAAGCACGTCCAGTCTCTGAGGAGACAAGCCTTCATGTTTCTGGAGAATGAGTCTCAGACACTAGACGTGTCTTTCCGGGTTCGCTACGAGGAACAGTTCTACATGGTTTATGCGAGCTCGGGGAGCATGAAGTGTTTTCAGTGTGGAGAAGCGGGACACAAGAAGGTGACGTGCCCGAACGGGAGACGGGCGGGGGGGGCCGCTGGAGCGGAAGGAGGGGAGGGCAGCGCTGGGGTGACTCGGCCTGCGTGGGGCCGGTCGGTCGGTGCTGCTGCGTCCTCTGCGGCTACTGGTTCTGCTGCTGCGGCTCCCGGTGCCGCGGTTGCGGTTCCGGGGGCGGCGGCTCCCGGTGCCGCGGATGCGGTTCCGGTGGCTGCGGCTCCCGGTGCCGCGGATGCGGTTCCGGTGGCTGCGGCTCCCGGTGCCGCGGATGCGGTTGCGGGGGCTGGGGCTCCCGGTGCCGCGGATGCGGTTCCGGTGGCTCCCGGTGCCGCGGATGCGGTTCCGGGGGCGGCGGCTCCCGGTGCCGCGGATGCGGTTCCGGTGGCTGCGGCTCCCGGGTCGGCTCCGGTGGTACCGGTAGTGCCGGTGGCTGCGGCTCCCGGGTCGGCTCCGGTGGTACCGGTAGTGCCGGTGGCTGCGGTGAGGTCGAAGAAGAGATGTGAGAAACAGGTTGAAATAGAAAAGGTGGTTGTTGCCGAGCAACAACAGGAGATGCAGTGTGGTCCTGCACAGCAGGTAGAACCACAGGCTGAAGTAAACAACAGTCAGGTTAGTGAGATGGATGTGGAGGAAGATTATGAATCTGATAATGTGTCTCTAGCTGACAGCATCTCACTAAGCGCAGAGTTATATTCATTAAAAGAGGTCAATGAGTTTCTGGATGAATCATTTGGCAAAGCAGTGGAAGTAGGGGAGTACTTCCCAGACGTAGGAAAGTTCATTCAGACAGTCAGTACACTGCAGAAGGTGGTGGGGACGGATGTCCTGGATGAGAAAAGAAGGTATAGGCTCAGGAAGCATGTCACTGCGGCTAAAAAAGGTCTACCATGTAATATACGGTCAAAGAGAAGAAAAAGTTGTAAATAAAATTGACCATGACCATTCATCACTGGGTGTTTTCTTTCTGCTGTGTGTACCTGTTTGTCTTTTTAAGCTGCATTTTTTATCCTCTCATGGCATTACGGGTAGCCTCATTAAACATTAACGGGGGTAGAAGTGCTCAGAAAAGGTTTTTAGTATCAGAACTTTTTAAAGTAAAAAAGCTGGATGTCCTTTTTTTACAGGAGACACACAGTGATTGCCTGAATGAGACAGACTGGGGAGTATGGTGGGGGGGGCAGCACATACTCAGCCATGGCTCTAACCTGAGCGCAGGAGTCGCTGTGTTATTTTCTCCCTCTTTAAACATGACAATTCTATCCAGCACAGAGAGCGTGGCAGGCAGGTTTCTGACTATAAGAGTAGAAATACACAGTATTATTTTTAATTTAATCAACGTGTATGCACACAACCAAGGTCCTGAACGGGTTACTCTTTTTAAATTATTAAAAAACATGTTGGGCAGTGTGGGTCAAGGGGAATGTATTGTAATGGGGGGGGATTGGAACTGCTGCACGGATGTCAATCTGGACCGAACAGGACAGGAGCTCCATCCTCAGTCCTCCTCTTTCCTGGGCCAGACAGTCAAGGAGGCAGATCTAGTGGACCCGTGGAGGAGGCAACATCCTTCGGCCAGGCAGTACACCTGGATAAAGATAACAGACGGCAGGATCCATGGTGCCCGGCTGGACAGATTTTACATATCCGCTCCTTTTATTACCCGTGTGACAAACTGTCAAATTCACCCGGTTGGCTTCACAGACCATCATTTAGTTCTAGTAGATCTACTTTTATCTCCTGTTAGAAAGCCTGGATCCTTCTGGCATTTTAATGTTAAGCTTTTAAAGGATTTAAATTTCTGTGGGAATTTTAAGCTGTTCTGGGCCAACTGGGAATCAAAGAAAGAGTTGTTTCCCTCCCTGTGTCAGTGGTGGGAGGTTGGCAAGGGTCAAATTAAGGTGTTCTGCCAGCAATACACTGCGTACTCTTCAGGGAACATTAAAAGAGCAATGGAGCAGCTAGAGGCCGACATAAAGGAGCTGGAAAGTGTACCTACCAACACGGAGACATTAAAAACTAAAAAACAACAACTAAACTCCTTTCTCCAGGAGAAGGCCAAAGGAGCTCTGGTTCGAGCTCGGTTCCAGAAATTAAAAGACATAGACGCACCCACTTCTTTCTTTTTTAATCTGGAGAGATCCGTGGCCCAGGGGAAGCAGATGGTGGGTCTCCGGCTGCCGGATGGGAATATAACAGCAGAACCAGCCGAGATGAGGAGACACGCAGTGGAGTTTTATTCCGACCTGTTTGGGGCAGAGGAGTGTGACGCTGAAGCTGTGGCCGAGTTGCTGCAGGACCTCCCACAGCTGAGTCCAGGTGAGAGGGACATCCTGAGCTCGGACATCACTCTGGAGGAGCTGACCACTGCAGTTTCGCAGATGGCTGCAGGCAAGTCACCAGGTTTGGATGGTTTACCGGCAGATTTTTTAAAACATTTCTGGAACATTATGGGACAGGATCTGCTGGATGTCTTGAAGGAGTCGTTTGGGAAGGGGCTTCTTCCAGCCTCCTGCAGACGAGCTGTAATATCACTCCTGCCGAAGAAAGGGGATCTGACCCTGCTGAAAAACTGGAGACCCGTCTCTCTTTTATGTAGTGACTATAAAGTTTTATCTAAGGTTTTAGCAAATAGATTCAAGGTTTTTATGGAAGTGTTTATTGGTGCTGACCAATCCTATTGTGTACCAGGTAGGTCAATACAAGACAATTTGTTTTTAATGAGAGACATTTTTGATCTGTGTACAACGTGTAATATTAATATTGGCATTATTTCCATTGACCAGGAAAAAGCATTTGATCGTGTCGATCGTTCATTCCTGTTTTCCACACTGCAGGCTTTCGGTGTTGGGGAGCATTTTCTGTCCTGGGTGAAACTATTATATAATGATACATGTTGTGTTTTGAAGGTGGGGGGAGGCCTGAGCAGACCTGTACCAGTTGAAAGAGGGATAAGGCAGGGATGCCCCATCTCAGGCCAACTTTACAGTGTGGCAATCGAACCGCTCCTGTGTCGGCTCAGGACTCGGCTGAAAGGCCTGCGTCTGCCTGAGCTGGCTCACAGCCCCCCAATAGTAATATCAGCTTATGCGGATGATGTGAACATCTTTGTCAAGGATCAGGCAGACATACAAGAATTAGAGGGCAGTCTGTCATTGTATGCAAAGGCTTCATCGGCAAAAGTTAACTGGGGTAAGAGTGAAGCCTGTGTGATTGGTCAGTGGGACGCAGGGAGAGTACCCCGTCTCCCTGGGAACCTGACATGGGGTATTAAAGGGTTAAAAGTCCTCGGCTTGCATATCGGCAGTGAAGAGATAGAGAGGCAGAACTGGGAGGGAGTGCTGGGAAAGGTGCAGGTCAAGTTGTCTAAATGGAAATGGTTGCTACCCCAGTTGTCCTACAGGGGAAGAAGTCTGATAGTCAATAACCTGGTTGCAGCGTCCCTGTGGCACAGACTCTATGTGCTCACTCCTCCACCGGGACTCATGGAGCAACTACAGAGGCTCCTGGTCGACTTCTTCTGGTCGGGTCACCACTGGGTGCGGGCGTCCGTGCTGTACCTCCCTGTGGCAGAGGGGGGCCATGGACTAACCGACATCATCGCCAGGACTGCTGCCTTCAGACTGCAGGCAGCCCAGAGGCTCCTGTACGGCCCCACACGGTGCTGGTCGGCTGTGGCACGCCTGCTGCTCTGGAGAGCCGGGGGCCTTGGTTATGACAAACAGCTGTTCCTGTTGAACTCTCCGCAGCACAAACTAACTGGACTCACGCAGTTTTACACCTCTGTGATAGATGCCTGGAGGACACTCAACTTCACGAGACCTCCTGACCCCGCGCCTGGGATGTGGCTATTTGAGGAGCCACTGTTTGATAATGGTTTCCTGGTCACTTCAGTCCTGACATCCACACCCACTTCAACAACGGTAAAAAACAAGTTCAGGGAGGCAGGAATAGTGAAGCTGGGCCACCTGACCCGGACGTCACTTGAGAGGCTGGCAGAGGTGACGGGAATTCGATCCACCAGAATGCTGCGGAGCCTCGTGGATGAGGTGTGGCAGGCACTGCCCCAGGCTCTGCGGACCTTCGCCCAGAACAAAAGTCAGGCGGACCAGTGGACCAAAACACAGGAATACGTGTTCCCTATCCTGAAGGTGAGTCCTGCAGTGGGGGAGTGGACAGAAGAGAGCGGCCAACTGCTAGCCCTCAGGACTCCAGCACTGGGCACCTTCAACAACTCTGGAGGGAAACAGCTCTACCATAGCTGCGTGAAGGTCCTGAACTGTCGCTCTCTTGAAGGAGTCAGGGAGTCAAAATGGATTGAGGTTTTTGGCTCAGACTATTCCCCTAGTGGCAGCTGGCGGGTCCTGTATAAACCTCCGGTGGAGAGACGGATGGCAGACATCCAGTGGAGAATTATACATGGAGCTCTAGCTACAAACAGATACAGAGCTCACCTGGACCCAAGCACTGAGGGGGGGTGTCCATTCTGTTCACTGCCTGAGACCCTGGAGCACTTAGTGGTGTCCTGTCCCAGGTTAGCTGAAATGTTTAAACAGCTGCAGCAGTGGGTGGGGGGGTTAGGAGAGGTTTTCTCGTTGCCACTTTTTGTGTTTGGACCCAAGTACACAGCAAGGAAAAAACATACTATGGTTTTAATGAATTTTCTTTTTTCTAATGCAAAGATGGCAACCTGGATTAGTAGAAAAAACAAAATGGCTGGGGGAGGATGGACAGATCCACTGCGCTGTTTGAGGGGGTTTGTGGCAGCTCGGCTGAGCATTGAACATGCGTATTTTACACTTACTAGCAATTTGGAGGGTTTCAGGGCTGTGTGGGGGGTGGGACAGGTCCTATGCTCACTGGGGGAGAACCAGTCTCTGGTTTTAACTTTTTAGGGTTGGTTTATGATGTGTGCGTGTATATAATGTTTTCATCCCTTGTCTTTTCCCAAAAAAAAAAAAAAATTTTGAGTAATTAAGAGCTTTTTTGATAATGTCTCTTAAATAAAGTTATGTAAAAGTCAAAAGTCTTCTTCTTCTTCTTCTTCTTCTTCTTCTCTCTTTGCAGTTTGCTGTTGTCCAGTTCTCTTATGATGTCACTGTTGAATCGAACTTTCGTGACTTTTTCTCATCTGGACGATGGGAGTCGAAAATCGATGGAATAACACAAAAAGGCAGCACAACTAACACAGCTGGTGCCATCCGATATGTGGTGTAAGTGCTGATGTGATCCTGATGTGATAATGTATATGATGGTGGTCTAATTTTTGACACAGGAGCAGTTAACACACTCTTGAGGGTGTAGTTTGTGGTGTTGTGTGTGTAGTTTGTCTCCCGTGCAGTGGACGAGACAAACCCCAAAGTGAGCTAGACGTAAAAATAGGTCTGGACAATACGACCCAAAGTGAAACCAAACTTTCCACGTCAATATCGATAATTATCACAATAAATGTCACATTGAGAGTAAAAGCAGTTTTTCGCTCCTTAGAGAGGGTTGTGGTAGAGAGGGTTGTGGTTTTAAACAAACTTGATAACAAAACATTTTACAACGTATGTGTTAAACCTCCTCACTGTGCACAATGTATAAGCAATAAAGTGACTGAACATTAGTTATATTGCTATTGGTTATATTATTGGATAACTGGTAAAGCCAAAATAAGGGAAACTAAGTCAGTTGCATAATGAGCATATTTTCAAACATAAATAAAATGCAGATCTCGAGAGATGAAATTGTTAGGTTATGTTATTGATCAAAGATTTGGACAAAAGTGTATTTAGATGATATTGTTTTTGTCTTGGCAGCCAAAATGTTTTCACATCAGCAGGAGGTTCCAGACCAAACGTGAAGAAGATCCTGATCGTCATTACTGATGGAGAATCTTCTGACAGCCAAAACTTGCCATATGCAATACGCTTAGCTGAGAATGCAAAGATTGTTCGATTTGCTATTGGGGTAAGTTCAGTTAACATCAATGAGCAAAATGTGTTTAACAGAAAAAACCTTGTTTTAGTTTTTTACCATACATCCAGACATACAGTTACATGATACTACCCTGTGAATTGTAAGTGAAATTTCATAAATAAGAAGTTTACAATCCTTCACCACATCCCATCAACACCATCTCTTCTCATGCTGCTTTCAGAATTGATTCTGAAAAAAGTTTATTGGTTTAAAAATCCCTTAAACCTATTTATGTGAATATCAATTTTTTTTTACATAAATACATTACTTTTTAACTCTGGTTTCGTGATGAGTGCAGGTGGATAAACTATCCACGAAAGCGTAAAAAAATTCAGCTAAACTTGAACAGCATTAAAACTATTTTCTCAACATGCCTCTAGGTGGGGAATGCGTTCTCTTCCAAAAGGGCGAAACAGGAACTGGACCTCATTGCATCTTCGCTCTCGACAGATCACGTGTTTCGAGTAGAGAGCTTTGACGCACTTGCTGCAATAACGAAGAATTTGCAGGACAAAATCTTCTCTATTGAGGGTACGGATGTAAACTAACAGCTTAACATTGAATTAACATTCTCAGTTGACAAATATTAGCGTTGATGTTGTCTATTGGGCTCCTTTCATGATGCACATCCAGTTCTTATGTTATGTTTTCCAACACCGAAATAATAATTATATTATAATATAGCGGGCATGTAACTGTGGGATTCAGCTCAGTACTAATTTCTTTTGCTGTTTCAGGATCTCAGTCCAGTGGAGAGACACTGAAAATGGAAATGGCTCAGGAGGGATTCAGTGTGGCTTATGTGCCAAAGGTAATAATAATCAAAGACACGTAGAGATCAGCAACAGGGGGGTCCATGGAAATACTGCAGGGGAGACGTAAAATTTGAGACAATTTTTTTAATTTTTTTATTGATTTTCCAACCAATTTCCCCCCAAAAAATGTAAATGTCCTTAAATACACATTAACATGCATCCAACATATTGTGAGGCTGATATGACCCTCTGCCTGACAACTTCCATTCATCCAGGGTTAGATAAGTTGTGTGCTACCCATCAGGGTCCGACATCTCACTTATGTGAGAGTATGTGTGCCATGCACAGATGGCTTGAGGATTCACTGTCTCTTCTACATGTATGTTAAAAATAAAAGGCAGTGACATGACCACCCTGTACCTTGCACATGTTTAAATTAAAAACATGAATATATGAAACTGTGTAATATTTTAATAGTTTAGTATTGAATGCACAATAACAGGGTAGCTATGTTTATACATGGCACTTGGTACTTTATTCAATATAAAACACACTTTTTTACAATATATATGGTATGGGGTCCTTGCTCCGTCTCTCCACCAGCTTGGGGGTCCTTGGCTTGAAAAATGTTGAAGACCCCTGCTATAATGCAGTTAACTTTCGCTTTTATGTGCTGATTGTGGTTTTCTGAATTACAGGGAATTCAAATGGGAACTGTTGGCGCTAACCAGTGGAAAGGAGGCTACATGGAATACACATTATCAGGCCAGAAGCTGAGTTCATATGAACCTTTGTTCATGGAACAAGACAGTTACCTGGGTAAGAATTTTACAGTAATAACAAACTAATACACACGTGATTAGTACTTTTCTACTGTAACCCTCCCTCCCACGCTAACGACTCGAATTGAGCACAGGGAGGTAAAAAGGCAAATGAAGAACAAGGAGTCAGAAAGTACTGTACATGCAAGAGTCATGTGAGTAAAACATGTTCACATGTCAAACATGAAGCTCAAAAAAATCACCAAAGTTACATTTAAAGGTAAATTAGAAACCCTTCATAGAAAAGAAAAACACTACACTCACTACTAAAGTTAATCAGTTGTTATAAATGACTCTTTTGTCAAGTGTAGCTAAAGCTTTGGATGTTTTGATTTGATTTGCTTTGACTTTTAAATTTCAGGTTACTCCATGACTATCGCAAGAACCAGAGAAGGCCAATTGACAATTGTTGGCGCTCCGAGATATAAACACAGAGGACTTGTGATGGCAGTTCGTGGACAGATCAATCAAAAGATTGATCCCTTTCCATGGCAGGTGCGTGGTTTCTGATCAGATATATAGACGATCAACGTGTACATAGATCTGGATTAAATAGTATTGTTTTCTTCTTGCTTCTTAAACAGTTTCAGACTGGTGAATATTTTGGGGCAGAGGTTCGAGCCATGGATGTGAACGCTGACGGATACACTGACCTAATCCTCATATCTGCCCCGATGTACAAGGAAGCTGATAGAGAGGGAAGAGTGTACGTTTGCGGTTTAGCTCGTTCGGTAAGTGACTATTTCTTCTAGTGCCATTAAATAAAAAAAAAAATCTTAACATCCAGGAAAACGTTGACTCTACTCCATATATTTTGAACAGAGGGTCGAATGTCACTTCGAATCTCCGCTAGTGCTGAGAGGGGTTGAGTCCGACCAGGCGAGGTTTGGCTCTTCTCTCGCTGTGCTGCCTGATCTCAACGCAGATAACCTCAGGGAGGTGGCAGTCGGTGCACCTCTGGAGAATGGTGGTCAAGGCAGCATCTACATATTCCACGGCGAAGGAGGAAGAAGAGTCAGTTCGACTTACTCACAGGTGAGTAGACAAAAAAAAAAAAATCAATGTCCCGCTAGGGTGAAAATCATAAAAACATATTCATATGTCAGGGTTTGACATGATCCAATACAAGAGTTTTTTCCACCATAAAGCTGCAGAATATGGATACAGCCAGGGTTTGTGATGTCACAAACCTAAGAAAGTCAACTTGTGAGTGGGACCAAGCAGCTGAAAAAAGCTCTTCACCTGCAGGTGGTGCTGTGAGGGTTGGGATATACAGGACCGGGCCATAAGGTGCAGAGTTAAGTTGTTTCAAGGCTGTGAGGGGAATTCTTTCATGTCAAACCTTTTGAATATGTTATTATGAAGAACTAAGAAGAGTTTAAGGGGAATTTAGTGGGACTGTAACAAATTCAGTATGTCAGGCCTTATTCTTTCAGATAGATTAACATGTTTTATCTCAAATACTTAAATTCCACAGAGAATTGCTGCCTCTGAAGTCCGGCAACAACTTAGATTCTTCGGTATGTCAATCAGTGACTCGTCTTTTGACCGCAGTGGCGACAGTCTGCCTGACTTAGCAGTGGGGTCAAAGGGCACAGTTGTCTTACTCAGGTTTGTACAAGATTCTACAGTCTGCTATTATTACAGTTCTTGTTAACATACTACTTTTGCTTTGGATTTGATGCTATGAAAACGTGGTGGTCCTCATTTTTTCCTGCTCTATCCATTTCCAGGTCACAGCCGGTCGTAATGGTAGAGGCTACGATGTCGTTCAACCCAAACCAGATCCCTACAAAAAACCCAGTCTGCAAGAACCCACTGGAGAACACAGCTCAAATCTGCTTTACCATGACCAAACTTTCTACAGTTTCCACAGGTTACTCATTCCTCTCACTTTTCTTGAACCACAGAGCCACTGTCTATCAGTTCAAATACATTTCCCTGTACATGAGTAACATGTTGATTTAACCGTCATTCATTCCAGCTGGAGCAAAGATCAATTATACTTTAACACTGGATGCCACCTGCAAGGTCCCAAACAACAGAGCTTACATCAACGACAAACAACGAGAGACGACCGGGTCAATTGAAGTTGACTTACAAAGGCCAAACTGCTTCCAAGTGGAATTCTTTATTAAGGTGAGTTGTTGGCATCAGATTATATCACAACCCAAAGAGGTTTCCGTCTGAAAAACAAAAACAAACAAACTCACTGAGTTCAAACTAACAGTATTTCCCAACTGTGCCCTCCTCTCGCAGGCTTGTCCTCAGGATGCTCTCAATGTACTTAGAAATGAGCTCAGATTCACCTTTGACGGTATTCCCTCTAAAACAAACCTTAAACCAAGTCTTGCCCAGCAGGCTCAAACCACCACCTACCATTCTGTAAGTGACCTTTAAACAAACTTGCAATAAATGTTGATTTAACTGAACAGAGTGAGTAAGTGAACAGCTTTAATTTGAACTTTTATGAATTTTTGTCATTGTTATTGTTTTTCTTCATGCTCTCTTCCACAGTTGAAATTCGAGATCAACTGTGGCACTGACAACAAGTGTGTAGATAACCTGAAAGTGGATTTCAACTTCAACAGGTGAGAACCAAAAGTGAAGCCCAACCTAAGGGTGTGGGCAAGGTTACATTTCTCTTCTCTGCAAGAACACGTCTGGCATAGTAGACTGTGAGCATCTAGCTGAGGGGGTCGCTAGCTGCTAGCACAAAAGGAGACAATTATATTTATTGTTTTCCATGCCTTCACCTTCTCTTTTCTCTGTCAGCTCCTCAGAGTTGAAGGTGGGCATTGATGAACTGTTGGACATCACCGTATCAGTGGAGAACCGAGAAGAAGACTCCTACAACAGCTACGTGAAACTTACGTACCCAGCTGGGCTCTCCTACAGGAAGTTCACAGGTTTGCAGGTAAGGGCTCATTGGTTTAACTGTAACTCCGACATACTTCCAATGCGTTGTTTACGTTGGTGTGGTTGTTAAGCTGTACATCCACTAGATGGCAGCACCGAGTCAAGAGTTTCAAATCTCTCCTCACAATGCCCCCTATGATTACCGGTGGTACTGCTCCATTTTGTCTGTTTTACCAATATCCATAAACCTTCAGAAGATGTGCACAAAAATGAAATAAAGATTAAATGAATGCATAATATGGACAAGGCTCAAATTTACGTATACATATCTAGCATTGAGCTAAAATTCGCCGTAAATCATTAGCGTCTGGTCTGTTATAATGGAACTCTTGACCATGAGTATCGGTCTTGATTAACAACAAAAACATCTTTACTGCGCAGACTGACTATTCTCAAAATTATGCCAAGATATCAAGATGGCAGCACCCTTACTTTTAGGCTCAGGATATTTAAGGCTCATTCACGGGAGGAAGTGGAGACACATTGCTGATTTACAGATACAGTCTACCGCTCCCCCCACAATAATGTTGTTTCATTGATTGCCTTTTAATGAAGGGAAGAATCGAGTGCAACTCCTTGGACAGTGAAGATGGCTTATCGCGAGGATTGACAACCTGCACTATTAACAACCCCATTTTCAAGAGCAACACTAAGGTTTGTGTTATTTGTAAACAGGCATCTCTTCCCATTGCTGCAGTAAAACGCAGAGACAATCTCACCCCTCTTTCATTAAAGGCTTTGTTCACCGTCTCCTATTGGATTGAAGGCAACAGACGATTTGACAGGAAGATTTTTATCTCTGCAAATGCTTCCAGGTACTGTGCCTGTCATTAATCTTTATAAGTCATATTACATTACTAATACATATTTCGCAGAGTTAATTTCATTTCTATCTTTTAGTGAGAATCAGGAACATTCCACTTCAAGTGAACTTTACCAAATGAAATGGTTGGACTTGAATTACAGGATTTTTGTCACGATTGAAAGGTTTGGTGTTTTTTCCCCTGCGTTAGACAAAGAAATCACATTCAAATATTAATATTTTCAAAGCATACAGTCTATAACCTGATATTAAAACATCTGTTTCAGCTCCCTCAGCTACAACAACTTCACATCTGGAAAGAACGATTTGCTGAAACCTCACAAGCAGTCAATTGTGGTAAAGTTTCTCCTCACATGATCATATCCTTCGCCGAGAACCAGCTTTCCCCTTATCAAACCAAATTTAAATTCAATGTTTTAACTAGATCTGCACCAAATTACACACGCTCATCAATGTCACCCCCCTAAACATGCCTGGTATAGTTTCAAGATCCATGAAAATAAGGAAAATGTAGAAAATATTGCAACAGAATCATCTTGGCTGAGTTTAATAACTTGTTCATCATCTTGATCGTGATGCTTGCTCAGCCTCCTCAGATAGATCCTTTCCCTTTCTCCTCTTCTGACAGGTCACAAACAACATCAGGGCGCTGAACTTCACGGTGGTGATCAAGGTGCCAGTCAAGCTCGGTGATAAAGACATCTGGTTGGATTCGAGCAGTTTGCAGGTGACGTTACTGATCCATGAAAAGTCTCTCATGTCGCTGTTGCAGCCTGAAGAGCCGGAGGGACATGAGAACCACATCTGGTCGTCTGTTAAACTGAAGCAAACCTGTTCTGTTCCAGATTCCAGACTGCCAAAGAGACGCAGACGAAGACCATACTGTCACAGACTTTGTTGCTAAGATAAAGAAGAATAATGTAGTGGTGAGTTAACTATCTTCAATGGGGGATTCAAGTACTTACACTGTACTACAACTTCTGTCGTCTATTCCTCACCCACAGGACTGCTCTGTGGCCAGGTGCGGAGTGTTCAGGTGCAGTAGGTTCATGGGACGACTGGAGAGTAAAAAGTACAAAATCTCTGCCAACATCAGTTCAGGATGGATAGAGCAGGTAACTGATGTGCATGTGTCATATTGTAACAGGCATTTTGAAGTATTTTACAACTGGTGCTCATTCTAAAGTGGTAAAATTACAGTAATTTACCAAAGAAATTGAAAGTCACCAAAGGCAGTGCTCATCACGAAGTCTTTCATTTTCTAAACAGATTGGACTCGACTCGGCAAAATTCCTCTTGACCAGCACGGCTACTCTGGAGTACGACACAAACCAGTACATCTTCTTTTCTACAGGGTCTAATAACAAGCCTCCGATTCACAAGGTGATTCCACATTCTATTTATTTTACTTGTCTTTCAAATAACCTTGATTTTGATCCACCTTCATGTCATTTCATGTCTCAGATTGAAGCCGAGGTTGAAGTCTATCCACAACCAGATTTCATCAAAGAAATCGTCGGGGGATTGTTGGGAGGGTTAGCTCTGCTGGCTTTACTCACTGCTGGCCTGTATAAGGTGAGGCTCACGAAATATATACATTATTTTAGTTTATTATACAGCCTTATGGAGTCAATGAACGGTGTTCCACCCCCAATAAAAGTAAATGAACACTATCCTTTCATTTTTTAACTATTCAGCAGTTATTCTCTTCTTTCCTTTCATGTATGAAGCACCTTTAATGCAGGATCGGAGTGTTTTAATGTCACTTTCTTTCTTTTCTTCTCTCAGGCTGGATTTTTCAAGAGTAAATACAAAGAAATGATGAATGAGGCAGAAGCAGCAGCAGAACCAGGGGCGGATGAAGCTTCAGCCATACCAGAACAGCAAACATAATTGGCACATATACCACTGCTAAGCCCCAACAGTCCTCTTACATGCTATCAAGCCGCCCCAATTGGTTTATTATTCCTGCCTTGTGTTCTTTAGGTGGAAGTGAGAAAAACACAATACACTTGGATCTGCTGGCTTCTGCTTATCATGAAAACTGTTACAATAAAATATGCTTAGGAGCAGCTTCTCTTGCTAAACTGGAATGAATGTGAAAAAACTTTTGTTTCATGCTTCATTAATATTTATTTCAAGCTTCGATTTGACTTTTATTATGTGAATCAAAGAAAATAGACAAGGTTTGATGGAACAGAGAATAAACACTCTACTTCATTCAGATGGATTAACACATTTCAAAAGATTTGCCTTTTGCAGTACAATTTGTCTACAGATTTCTTACAGTAAAATACCTTTTGTTAGATATATAAACTGTTGATTGGAAGTGCCTCATGGTGTATTCTCTTTTGTTCGACCTGAGTTTTGTAAGTGCATTTACAGTATTGGACTATTTCACGCAGCTTCAACAAATACCACATCATTACAACAGGAACATGGAGGTAATAACAACAGCAAAACTAAAGAACAAGGAAAAGGCTTTTTCTGCTGCATTTGCTATTGGGGACGTTTCAGGAGATGGCAAATCACCAACTGTCTCCTTTAAGAATGACCCGAATCTTGAGGTTTTGGCAAATGACTGAATATCTGCCCGCACAGATTTATTCCCACTCATTGTGACAACGGCCGCCTGGAACCAAGAGGAGTCTGATTTACAAAGCAAAGGGCTGCCCTGATCCCCCTGCAAAGAGAAAAAGAGAATTCGACATCAGTCAGGTCCTGATCTGAAACCTTCTTCCCTGATGAGAAAAGCAATTCGATTTCAGAAACTCAGGTGAAAGGGAAACTTTGAGTTTTTACCTCTTGAAGGTTTACGGCATAAGTGCAAATGTTGTCCGAATCAGAAACACTCCCACAGTTTACCACTTGAGTTTCAAGGTCTCTCAGACTTGAGCCAGCTTTGTCAGCACCTTAAAAACACAAGAATACAGTTTTTGTGAATTATCAGTCTATGTCTTACACATCATGAAGCCTGACTCATGTTTAGTTAAAACTTAAAATCCCATTAAAACCAGGCCCTATTCAGACCTGGTGTTATAATCCATTCTGAGAAGACTGATCACAAGTGCTTTAGCATTCGTTCTGAGGCTTTTATACTCATGCTTTTACATTCATGCTTTCTGTCAATGCACTTGTGTGACGCGTCTCGACAAAACGCGCATTTGTCCTCACACAGCAAAAATAATGAGGCCCCATGCATCCAAGACCACCTCATGACCTGGTCTGCCTGATCAGACCTCAGGATGCATTTGGGTGCGTGCTGACCACTTGTGATTGGATAACGCAGGATGGATTTTAATATCAAGTCTGAGCAGGGTCACATAGCTTGAAGGATCCTCACCTCCATTCTTACTGCCCATCCCCCAGCCTGGCAGCCAGCATTGACTACCAACGGGGAAGGATCTGTCATTGTTGCTATCCAGACACACAGGCTGGATATAATCTGTGTAGCTGACTGGTTTCTCCAGCTGTAGTACAGCAATGTTAAATCCTGTAAATTTACTCAGGATAATCTTCACAACACCAACAGACATCTCAAACTCTTCAGAACTGCCCACAAGTCGCTGGCCAAGAAACACTCTCCACTCAAGAACATTTGGACTGGAGCTGTAAGGAGTATAAAAACACATCTTCAGAAAGTCATGTCCAATGGAAAATCTTTGTAAATAATCAAAATAAGTTAATTTTATTCTTACGTGGAGAAGCACTGGCCGGAGGTGAGGACAAACATATCAGCGATGAGGGTTCCTCCACATGTAAAGACCCCGTTTTTGTGGAGGCTCACCATCCAGGGCCACATTCCTCCAAGAACAACACTGCTGTCGCCTACAGCACGACTGTTTAAGGTAGCTTTGCCACACACTGGTCCTTCATGGTAGAAATTGATGAATTAAGAGAATCAGAATTAACTTGTAGATAGGTTAAACAAGAAGTGTGAGGTTATAATTCATAAGACATTAAGCAGGACACTCACTTGTAGGAGTCACTAAGGTACTTGGCTTTGTTGTAGATGCAGATGTTGTGGAAGCACTTGACATGGTCAAATCGGGACTTGTGGTTTGAGACACTGCTTGGGTGGTTGTAGCTTCTGGTCCTTCAGTAGCAGGACCAGTAGCAGCAGTGGTTGTAATAAGAGGAGATGGGAGACCAGGACAGGTGTAGCTGCTGTCAGCATCCAGTCCACTGGAGGTGAACTTGACGAATCCGGGCCTATCAGAGCGGATGATGGAGTTGATCCAGGACTGGTAACGGGACACTCTGGAGTAAACTCCTGGCAGATTGGGCCGAGCACAACCAAAACCAAAACTAACCACTCCAGACTGGACCCAGACGGAGCCCTGTTTGTTCACCATTGGACCTCCTGAGTCTCCCTGAGGACAAAATGAGGACACGACTGAGGATTTCACAAAGTCCTCAACACACTGACCGACAAGTTACAAATCAATAAAAGAGGCTCACCTGACATGAGTCTTTGCCTCCTGCCAGAACACCAGCACAAATCATGTCGTCTGTGATTGTACCGACTCCATTGAGACAGTTACACTGTCTGTTGCCCAAAACTGGAACCTCCACTTCTTGTAGAGTTTCAGGGAACGATAATGACACTGAGAGGCCAACAAGAAAGAGACACAATTCATACATCCACCTACAGTTAATATAACACTTAGACAACACTCTTTGTCAGCAACAAACAGACTCACCTCCCTCCTTGACGTTGCCCCAGCCAGTGACCCAGCTATCTGTACCGCTGTTGAACACACTGTCACTGGCTGACAGACACACAGGTCTGATGTAGTCACTGAATTTCACTGGTGACGAGAGTCTGAGTAGAGCAATGTCGTTGTTGCTGCTGTCGCTGTCATAGTTTGGATGCAAAATGATTGTGGCAACACTTCTAGACTCTTCGTTTGGGTTTGTGCCCTGCAGGTTCTGACGGCCGAGAGAAACTTTCAAGCCCGACGTACTTGTGCTAAAATAATAGAAATAAGGGTCAGTATTAAGAAGAAAATCACAGCGGAACCACAGACTGGAACACACACAAATGCATCCTCTATTATAGACTAGTTACCCACCTGGAGAAGCAGTGAGCAGCAGTCATCACCCACTCTCTGTTAATGAGGGAGCCACCACAAAAATGGCCGCCAAACATCTGCAGACTAATCTGCCAAGGCCAACTTCCAGGTGGAGCATCTTCTCCTCCAACTATCTTGGTGCTCAGGGGAGTCATGCCACACACTGCAAACAACAGAGCAAAGAATGTGGAGCTCAAACTAACGTGACTGACCCATAGAATAAATTCAGAGAGTTTCATGAAAGTACATGCTACTGAAAGAAGTACCAACAAGATAAACAGAGTATTTGTTTAGATGATAACCTAATTACTGCACTGTAGATGTATGCCTCCACTGACCAGTGCAGTTTCACCACCTGTTGCCGGAGCAGAGACATAATAGAATGACCAACTTAGGAAAAGGTGGCAGTGAGAATACTTACATTTAGCAGTTGACATGGTCAGGTCGGGACTCGTGGTTTGAGACACTGCTTTGGTGGTTGTAGCTTCTGGTCCTTCAGTAGCAAGACCAGTAGCAGCGGTGGTTGTAATAAGAGGAGGTGGGAGACCAGGACAGGTGTAGCTGCTGTCAGCATCCAGTCCACTGGAGGTGAACTTGACGAATCCGGGCCTATCAGAGCGGATGATGGAGTTGATCCAGGACTGGTAACGGGACACTCTGGAGTAAACTCCTGGCAGATTGGGCCGAGCACAACCAAGACCAAAACTAACCACTCCAGACTGGACCCAGACGGAGCCCTGTTTGTTCACCATTGGACCTCCTGAGTCTCCCTGAGGACAAAATGAGGACACGACTGAGGATTTCACAAAGTCCTCAACACACTGACCGACAAGTTACAAATCAATAAAAGAGGCTCACCTGACATGAGTCTTTGCCTCCTGCCAGAAAACCAGCACAAATCATGTCGTCTGTGATTGTACCGACTCCATTGAGACAGTTACACTGTCTGTTGCCCAAAACTGGAACCTCCACTTCTTGTAGAGTTTCAGGGAACGATAATGACACTGAGAGGCCAACAAGAAAGAGACACAATTCATACATCCACCTACAGTTAATATAACACTTAGACAACACTCTTTGTCAGCAACAAGCAGACTCACCTCCCTCCTTGACGTTGCCCCAGCCAGTGACCCAGCTATCTGTACCGCTGTTGAACACACTGTCACTGGCTGACAGACACACAGGTCTGATGTAGTCACTGAATTTCACTGGTGACGAGAGTCTGAGTAGAGCAATGTCGTTGTTGCTGCTGTCGCTGTCATAGTTTGGATGCAAAATGATTGTGGCAACACTTCTAGACTCTTCGTTTGGGTTTGTGCCCTGCAGGTTGTGACGGCCGAGAGAAACTTTCAAGCCCGACGTACTTGTGCTAAAATAATAGAAATAAGGGTCAGTATTAAGAAGCAAATCACAGCGGAACCACGGACTGGAACACACACAAATGCATCCTCTATTATAGACTAGTTACCCACCTGGAGAAGCAGTGAGCAGCAGTCATCACCCACTCTCTGTTAATGAGGGAGCCACCACAAAAATGGCCGCCAAACATCTGCAGACTAATCTGCCAAGGCCAACTTCCAGGTGGAGCATCTTCTCCTCCAACTATCTTGGTGCTCAGGGGAGTCATGCCACACACTGCAAACAACAGAGCAAAGAATGTGGAGCTCAAACTAACGTGACTGACCCATAGAATAAATTCAGAGAGTTTCATGAAAGTACATGCTACTGAAAGAAGTACCAACAAGATAAACAGAGTATTTGTTTAGATGATAACCTAATTACTGCACTGTAGATGTATGCCTCCACTGACCAGTGCAGTTTCACCACCTGTTGCCGGAGCAGAGACATAATAGAATGACCAACTTAGGAAAAGTTGGCAGTGAGAATACTTACATTTAGCACTTGACATGGTCAGGTCGGGACTCGTGGTTTGAGACACTGCTTTGGTGGTTGTAGCTTCTGGTCCTTCAGTAGCAAGACCAGTAGCAGCGGTGGTTGTAATAAGAGGAGGTGGGAGACCAGGACAGGTGTAGCTGCTGTCAGCATCCAGTCCACTGGAGGTGAACTTGACAAATCCGGGCCTATCAGAGCGGATGATGGAGTTGATCCAGGACTGGTAACGGGACACTCTGGAGTAAACTCCTGGCAGATTGGGCCGAGCACAACCAAGACCAAAACTAACCACTCCAGACTGGACCCAGACGGAGCCCTGTTTGTTCACCATTGGACCTCCTGAGTCTCCCTGAGGACAAAATGAGGACACGACTGAGGATTTCACAAAGTCCTCAACACACTGACCGACAAGTTACAAATCAATAAAAGAGGCTCACCTGACATGAGTCTTTGCCTCCTGCCAGAACACCAGCACAAATCATGTCGTCTGTGATTGTACCGACTCCATTGAGACAGTTACACTGTCTGTTGCCCAAAACTGGAACCTCCACTTCTTGTAGAGTTTCAGGGAACGATAATGACACTGAGAGGCCAACAAGAAAGAGACACAATTCATACATCCACCTACAGTTAATATAACACTTAGACAACACTCTTTGTCAGCAACAAGCAGACTCACCTCCCTCCTTGACGTTGCCCCAGCCAGTGACCCAGCTATCTGTACCGCTGTTGAACACACTGTCACTGGCTGACAGACACACAGGTCTGATGTAGTCACTGAATTTCACTGGTGACGAGAGTCTGAGTAGAGCAATGTCGTTGTTGCTGCTGTCGCTGTCATAGTTTGGATGCAAAATGATTGTGGCAACACTTCTAGACTCTTCGTTTGGGTTTGTGCCCTGCAGGTTCTGACGGCCGAGAGAAACTTTCAAGCCCGACGTACTTGTGCTAAAATAATAGAAATAAGGGTCAGTATTAAGAAGAAAATCACAGCGGAACCACGGACTGGAACACACACAAATGCATCCTCTATTATAGACTAGTTACCCACCTGGAGAAGCAGTGAGCAGCAGTCATCACCCACTCTCTGTTAATGAGGGAGCCACCACAAAAATGGCCGCCAAACATCTGCAGACTAATCTGCCAAGGCCAACTTCCAGGTGGAGCATCTTCTCCTCCAACTATCTTGGTGCTCAGGGGAGTCATGCCACACACTGCAAACAACAGAGCAAAGAATGTGGAGCTCAAACTAACGTGACTGACCCATAGAATAAATTCAGAGAGTTTCATGAAAGTACATGCTACTGAAAGAAGTACCAACAAGATAAACAGAGTATTTGTTTAGATGATAACCTAATTACTGCACTGTAGATGTATGCCTCCACTGACCAGTGCAGTTTCACCACCTGTTGCCGGAGCAGAGACATAATAGAATGACCAACTTAGGAAAAGGTGGCAGTGAGAATACTTACATTTAGCACTTGAATTGGTCAGGTCGGGACTCGTGGTTTGAGACACTGCTTTGGTGGTTGTAGCTTCTGGTCCTTCAGTAGCAAGACCAGTAGCAGCGGTGGTTGTAATAAGAGGAGGTGGGAGACCAGGACAGGTGTAGCTGCTGTCAGCATCCAGTCCACTGGAGGTGAACTTGACAAATCCGGGCCTATCAGAGCGGATGATGGAGTTGATCCAGGACTGGTAACGGGACACTCTGGAGTAAACTCCTGGCAGATTGGGCCGAGCACAACCAAGACCAAAACTAACCACTCCAGACTGGACCCAGACGGAGCCCTGTTTGTTCACCATTGGACCTCCTGAGTCTCCCTGAGGACAAAATGAGGACACGACTGAGGATTTCACAAAGTCCTCAACACACTGACCGACAAGTTACAAATCAATAAAAGAGGCTCACCTGACATGAGTCTTTGCCTCCTGCCAGAAAACCAGCACAAATCATGTCGTCTGTGATTGTACCGACTCCATTGAGACAGTTACACTGTCTGTTGCCCAAAACTGGAACCTCCACTTCTTGTAGAGTTTCAGGGAACGATAATGACACTGAGAGGCCAACAAGAAAGAGACACAATTCATACATCCACCTACAGTTAATATAACACTTAGACAACACTCTTTGTCAGCAACAAGCAGACTCACCTCCCTCCTTGACGTTGCCCCAGCCAGTGACCCAGCTATCTGTACCGCTGTTGAACACACTGTCACTGGCTGACAGACACACAGGTCTGATGTAGTCACTGAATTTCACTGGTGACGAGAGTCTGAGTAGAGCAATGTCGTTGTTGCTGCTGTCGCTGTCATAGTTTGGATGCAAAATGATTGTGGCAACACTTCTAGACTCTTCGTTTGGGTTTGTGCCCTGCAGGTTGTGACGGCCGAGAGAAACTTTCAAGCCCGACGTACTTGTGCTAAAATAATAGAAATAAGGGTCAGTATTAAGAAGCAAATCACAGCGGAACCACGGACTGGAACACACACAAATGCATCCTCTATTATAGACTAGTTACCCACCTGGAGAAGCAGTGAGCAGCAGTCATCACCCACTCTCTGTTAATGAGGGAGCCACCACAAAAATGGCCGCCAAACATCTGCAGACTAATCTGCCAAGGCCAACTTCCAGGTGGAGCATCTTCTCCTCCAACTATCTTGGTGCTCAGGGGAGTCATGCCACATACTGCAAACAACAGAGCAAAGAATGTGGAGCTCAAACTAACGTGACTGACCCATAGAATAAATTCAGAGAGTTTCATGAAAGTACATGCTACTGAAAGAAGTACCAACAAGATAAACAGAGTATTTGTTTAGATGATAACCTAATTACTGCACTGTAGATGTATGCCTCCACTGACCAGTGCAGTTTCACCACCTGTTGCCGGAGCAGAGACATAATAGAATGACCAACTTAGGAAAAGTTGGCAGTGAGAATACTTACATTTAGCACTTGACATGGTCAGGTCGGGACTCGTGGTTTGAGACACTGCTTTGGTGGTTGTAGCTTCTGGTCCTTCAGTAGCAAGACCAGTAGCAGCGGTGGTTGTAATAAGAGGAGGTGGGAGACCAGGACAGGTGTAGCTGCTGTCAGCATCCAGTCCACTGGAGGTGAACTTGACGAATCCGGGCCTATCAGAGCGGATGATGGAGTTGATCCAGGACTGGTAACGGGACACTCTGGAGTAAACTCCTGGCAGATTGGGCCGAGCACAACCAAGACCAAAACTAACCACTCCAGACTGGACCCAGACGGAGCCCTGTTTGTTCACCATTGGACCTCCTGAGTCTCCCTGAGGACAAAATGAGGACACGACTGAGGATTTCACAAAGTCCTCAACACACTGACCGACAAGTTACAAATCAATAAAAGAGGCTCACCTGACATGAGTCTTTGCCTCCTGCCAGAACACCAGCACAAATCATGTCGTCTGTGATTGTACCGACTCCATTGAGACAGTTACACTGTCTGTTGCCCAAAACTGGAACCTCCACTTCTTGTAGAGTTTCAGGGAACGATAATGACACTGAGAGGCCAACAAGAAAGAGACACAATTCATACATCCACCTACAGTTAATATAACACTTAGACAACACTCTTTGTCAGCAACAAGCAGACTCACCTCCCTCCTTGACGTTGCCCCAGCCAGTGACCCAGCTATCTGTACCGCTGTTGAACACACTGTCACTGGCTGACAGACACACAGGTCGGATGTAGTCAGTGAGATTCACTGGTGACGAGAGTCTGAGTAGAGCAATGTCGTTGTTGCTGCTGTCGCTGTCATAGTTTGGATGCAAAATGATTGTGGCAACACTTCTAGACTCTTCGTTTGGGTTCGTGCCCTGCAGGTTCTGACGGCCGAGAGAAACTTTCAAGCCCGACGTACTTGTGCTGAAAAATAGAAATAAGGGTCAGTATTAAGAAGAAAATCACAGCGGAACCACAGACTGGAACACACACAAATGCATCCTCTATTATAGACTAGTTACCCACCTGGAGAAGCAGTGAGCAGCAGTCATCACCCACTCTCTGTTAATGAGGGAGCCACCACAAAAATGGCCGCCAAACATCTGCAGACTAATCTGCCAAGGCCAACTTCCAGGTGGAGCATCTTCTCCTCCAACTATCCTGGTGTTCAGGGGAGTGATGCCACATACTGGAAAGAAGAAAATTCCAAAATTATTCCTGTTATCTTTTTAATTTCCAGGATGATTGGAATCATGTTAAGATTAAAAAAAATTCTGATCTTACCATCCAGCTGAGCATGTAACTCTAGAGACGACAAAACAAATTGGTTAATCACAGATATATGTGATGTTTCGTAAAATATAAGCTCAACTATAGATACAATTCCCTATTGTTAAAAAGACAGTTCTCCTCTGGAATTTATTTTAACCATTATACACCTTTTTGGTTTGCACATTTAATTTATTAATTACTTACTGTATTGGCTTTATTACTGGTATTTATGTTTCATCAAGCACTTATTCTAATAAGAGTAACTCATTGACGATAAATCAACAAATTAAAAAAATCTAAAGGTTGTCCTTTTCTTTAGGCCAATACAGCCAAAAGTATTTTAATTTGAATGTATTCAGTCATCTCAATTTATGGATCAAATAAAACGTTAACAAAGAATATAACAATTTACATTTGCACTTTACTGAAGATTCTTGAAATAGACTAAAATTATAGACTTTGTTTCATACTTTCATAATTTAGGATGTAAGTAATATACAGCCCCTACCCCAGTGTTTTACATCATGCTAGTTTGAGTTAATAAAATTACTTGGGTGAATTTGATTTAATTAAAAAATGTAACGCAAACACTTTTTAAAGTAATGAGGACTTTTACCATCTCAAGATTCCATTTCGGCTTCAAGTTGAGTTTGAGACTCTGCTTTTGTGCAATATCTTATCTATCAAATATTTATTTATATCATATGATGTTTAACATTTTATTGCTTTAGTGTTTTTCATTCTGTATTTTCAAATTATTTTATTTTTATATTTTTTAAGCCTTTGACTTGACTTGATCATGTGTTAATTCAAGTACAGTGTCAAATTAGTTATTTCAGCATTAATAGATAAATTGGCACGGAAAGAATATTTCTAAATAATTTACAGATTAAAACAATTATTTGGAAACTATTACATTTTGTTTCCTTGCTGACATCTGACAATATCTGGTTAATTTGTTATAAAAAGGGCACATCATTTCTCAATTGTTAACTTTACCTAAGCTTAATAATTAATTTAAAGTTGTACTTGGTCCTCATCTAACATCACTGTGCTGAAAATACACAGCGGTTATTCCCATATGAGACAATTTTTCCAAACTAAATCAGAACAGATTCATGTGACTTTAAAGTGACTTCAGGTCCCCTTGGGTAGTTTAATGTGTGCTATTGTTTATTTCTACATATGTCTACTATACTTGATAACATTTTCCCAGCAGCTACCCATTAACAAAGAAGTTTTTCTCAATTCAGTGTGACTCACCTGTGGAGAAAAGGCTGGTCAGAGTGACCGCGCAGATCCATCTCACCAAAGCCATCGTTTGAGTGCACGGCTCTTGCTCGTTTCTCTATTTAAGCTTGGTTTTATCAGTCAGCGACGGGGAGGTGTGCCCCTCCCACATGACACCTTTCTTCACTGTCAATAAGAAACAGTTTCCTCCTTCCTTCTCATTCATTCTTGTAGAAAAACTTCTAAAACAATCCAGCTATGTAAGTTCATACGTATACAGTTTAGAGGCCACTGCCCCTGTTAGAAAGAAGAATTAAAGGAGATGTGCAGCATGGACACAATTAGACACAATTAAATGTAATAAACATATAGAAATAATATTAAGATTTTTTTTGTGATCAAACATATGATTAGTGGATTAATTGCTACATTTTGTCCCTATCTCAATCTTTACACAGCTCGGATTTACTGCATGAATATTGAAACTTAAGATGAGGACAAACCACCACCTACAGTATCACATGTTTTGCAAACCCAGTGTGAGATCGGGGTAAAAACCCAGACATGTCAAATGCTTAACCAGACGACAAAAATAATATTTGCCATTCCACAAGATGAGACAGAAGTGTCTGCTGTCACAGTTTGTATCAGACAATGGTGCATTTCAGCACCTCGTGGAGATAAAGTGATGTTACCTGGTTATGTCACTGGTAGCACGCACATTACCTGTTGCAATCCTATCGTGTAACCTATGGGATAGATACCTACATTTCTAATTACTGATCAGACATTTCAGCTGAAAACAAGGTGTAAATGACGCAGTTTCAAGTTTAATTAGAATGTCAGGGCGTACGGACACTTGGATACCACAGGAGCAGGAAGAAGGGATATTTTTTCTGTTTTTTTTTCTCCGTTTGAAGAACCAGTCACTTGTTACTAACAGTTGCATTGGAATTTTGGTTGCTAAGTTGTTTACCCCTGAAACTCTGAAAGTTTTTTTTTTAACTCAAACACTTCCCGCACCCCTCCATCGCCTTTTCATGTTCGGCTGAACTTTCCCTTTAACCCCAGTCTGCATCATTTTGGACTGTGGGAGGAAGCAGGAGTAACTGGAAAAACAACATGCAAAAGGAAAGCCTGCAAAGTCCACCTGGAAAGGCCAGGCACCTCCTTGCAATGACAGTGCTGACCACCACACCACATCCACAGTATGAGTTGAATGAATTAATAATACTTTCCCGAATCCATCTATCCGTCCATTATTGTACAGCTTGTCAGGGTCGAGGGTGGAGCTGGAGCTAATCCCAGCTGACATTGGGCGAGAGGCTCAGTACACCCCTGACAGATCGCCTGTCTATCACAGGGAGAACAACTATTTACACTCACACATAAGTAGAGTCTCAAATGAACCTAAACCCAATCTGCATGTTTTTGGACTGTGCAGGGAGCCAGAGTACCTGGAGAAAACTCACACACACACGGGAAGAACGTGCAAACTCCACACAGAACCAGGATTTAAACCAAAAATCTGCTGAGGCCCACTTATTAATGCTTCAATTTTAATCAAAAATCGTAGCTATCATACAGTGGCTGTGAGGTTTATTTGGCAGGAAGCTATGGATCAAGCGTAGGGGTCTGACTCTTCAGCACACGTACGTAGCCATTCAAACAAGTCATTCACACAAATACCTTTCCACGACACAACTCATCACTGATAAAGACAATACTCGTCTTTCAGTGCCATGTGGGGAAAAACAATAACACAGAGGTAAGAATTCCCTGCTGACAAGTTGGTGACGTTGCAGTGGGAGACATTACTACACTTACGTCTTATGACATTTAAAGATTCGGCTTGAACCTTTACTCCTCATCCATCATTCTCTCTATTCTTTGAGTGCAAATATGTATTTTGACAGTGCATAGAAAGACCTTTACAAATGTAAAGGTCGGAACGTTATGTAACATTTCACAACACATGCTGCTGTTTTCTTACCTCACATTTTCTCTTCTTTGTTCTCAGCGAGGAAATAGTTAACTTTGTCCCTATACAATGTTCACGTGTGGCAACTTTTATTGAACATTATGTGTGGAAATATCATGAAAACTCTAAATCCCACCCATAAACTGTTCGGGCTGCTGTCATCTGGCCGACGGTACCGCAGCATCCGGGCCCGCACCACCAGGCTCAGAGACAGTTTCATCCCCCAGGCCATACGACTTTTAAACTCCTCCAATCTGTCATAATTCCACTAACTCTTTACTTAGCATATTTGCACTATTGCACATATTTGCACTATTTATTTTGTCTTTAGGTATATCTATATTTAAGATATATCTATATTTCATTTTGTATACAATGCATTGTTACAAGAGAGCCTGTGACCCAAGCATTTCATTGCCAGCGACTGCTTAATGTAATTATTGTGTATATGACAATAAACTCTTGAATCTTGAATCTAGAAGATTCTTGAACAACAGAAACAACTAAATAACAAACAAACAAATGCAGATTAATACATAACTATACTTCTGCTCTCATGGGAGTTAATAGAGTAAGTAGATGTCAGCTTCATGATCATGGAATAAAATGGCGGCCAGATAAGATTGTGACTTTAGAAGTGACTTTATGGAGGATTGCTAAATGTAACATTTATTTATTTACTTAACTCTTGAGCTGACTCCTTATCATTTGTCACATATACCATAAACAAATCTGAAGCCTTAAGAGGCTTAAGTAAACTTTACTGTGTAAGCATACACACATTTCGTGAGGAGAGAATCTCAATGAGGTGGGTTGGTGAAAGAGTAAATAAGTGAGGGTTTGAGATCATGATGTACGATCAGAGAAGGAAGTTAAAATTAGACACAAATGTCATTTTGGTTTTGTTAAGATGATGAATTTGTTGGTTTTTCCTTACGTCCCGTGCTGACACTTGAATCCAAGTGGAATGGGGAACGCCTAACCCGTTCTGTTGTAGCTGATGTGAAACAATCGAGTTCCTCAGTTGATCAATTATTTGTTTAGTATTTAAAACACTGGGGAATTGTGAAGCATTGATTTCATCGGGGTCCAAGGGAGCGTCGTGAAATTAAATTTTTTCCTTGGTTGTCTGATTCAGATGGACTTTTACAGCGACAAGAAAAAAAAAGCAACAGGCGTCAGAAAATCCAAACCCTGCTAATTGCTGCAGTTATTTTTATCTGTTGTTTCTCTGTCGCTAAATTCACAGTAATGTGGGTTGTTGTGGCTTTACATTTTCTCTTGAAAGCTTCCAAGTATGGGTTTCTTATCTTGAGCAAATTGTCTGTTGTATACTCGTTAGAGGACAGATTTTATACTACCGAGGGCGTCACTGTGCTGCAGGACTGTGAATCTAGAAAGCAGTGGTGGGATGTAACAAAGTTCATTTATTCATGTATCTTTACTTAAGTATATTTGTTTTCAGGCACTTTTTCCCACTTAAATCAGCAAATACCTGTACTTTCTTACAATGTACCGTTACATGAACGTATTTAAAGAAAATATGTTTTTAACATAATCAATAGTGAGGGGGGACTTGTTCCACTGATCCAATAAGAGCAGACAGGTCACATTAGACCGAGCAGCATCACTGCAAGTTACTCTCACTTTCAATACTTATAGTACATTTAAGTACCTACTAAATTAAATGTTTGAGTACTTCCTCCACCACTGCTAGAAAGAGTGTGTGAAGCTGCATTCAACAGCACCACCACAGGAAAAGGCTGCACCTCTGAAGAAGAGCCTTGAGTGACATGTATCAAACTGAACTAACACCTCCCCTTTGTGGAGAATCTGCAACTTCCCAAGTGTAAATGAGAGGTTGATCAAAAGGTTTTAAACTTAGGAGAAATAAAGTGGCGTTTTTGAGTGAGTCCATCAAGATTTCCTTCACAGCATCAAAGGAAAAAGAAGACAAACAGACCCTCAGTTATTTTAAATGAACAGAAATTGACATGTAGCCCCATCTACTGGTACGACTCTGTATTGCTTCACCAACATTTGATTTACTGTACATTAAAGCTTTTTTTAAAGCTTCTGTGGACTAAAATCACATTTGACAAACAGCACTATTCAAATATACATAAGGGTGTGTGTGTGTGCGCATCAGCAACACAAAAAATCAAATGAAGCAGAAAAGTGACTCTTGCTTTATCCAGTATCAAGCTGAGATGAGACACACAACCAGTCCCGTTTCTCAGAGAAACACAAATACTCTGGGGGTGAATATTCGGTTCCAGTGTGGCTTCACCTCAGCAGAGGCCTTGAATTTCACGAGTAACACACTCTATCCGGCCTTTTCCTTCATGCCCCCGATTGCTCTCCTTCGCCTGACGTTGGTGAAGAGCAGTGCAAAGTTGACGATGTACGTGGACACGCAGACCATGCAGAAGTCCCCGAGGACGAAGGCGAGAATGGACGCCAGGTAGAGAGAGCCGGCCACCGACACCCAGGAGAAGAAGACCAGCAACTTTGCAGCTTTCCTGGACAGTGACAGACCTGTAATGAAGACAGACACCCAGGACTTTAGACAATCAATAAAAAGACACAGTGGCAATTTAAGGAAACACAGCAGAATCTATCACTGATAAGCTTAACTGATAAGCAATCAAATACTATGTTGTGCTTATACCTTACGTTTACTTTGACCAAATCTGCAGTCATCTGGACCTTTGTGTCACAAGCGGAGCTACAGACGATCATTCACATCTTTATTCTCATCCTCAATGAATCATCTCTGGAGCCTCTTGATCGTCCAGACCTGTCATACACTGGTTGCTTGTACCACATATATTTCTAAGTTTTGGCCCCGTTATTATGGAATACTCTTCCCATAGATTTACATTCGGCAGTAACTGGAAACCCAATTATTTACACTGATTAGTATGTCTCACCGTGTATGTTTTTTTGAATCCTTGTGTTTTTGTTGTCTTTCTGAAAAGCACTATGTGAGGTTGGTCGGAGAAAAGTGCTTTATTTAACTAATTAACTAACTTACGTTCTTTGCTTTCCAACTTTACATACTCAAACTTTACTTTACTTACTCTCTTACTTACTTTCTTTACTTTTCTGAAAAACCTGAAGAGCAGGGCCAGTCATGGTTCATAGAAATGCTGGAATGTAAACAGTATTTTCCCTAAATGCACTGGGCTATAATCAGCTGAAGATGATGACAGACTAACCGAGGCCCATCTGCAGAGTGTAGAATATGATGCCGAGCAAACTGTTGGGCTGGTTCAGAGGACTGTCCTGGGCCACGAAGAACTGGACCAAACCAAAACCACGTCCCCATCTGCCAAAAACAAAACAAAAGGACACACATTACTGACAAGATGATGAAAGGATAGCCCGGCTGCATTCCACTATATAATTCAGAGATTATAATTATTGTCTTCAGGAAAAGTCCAGGGATAATCACTCGGTTGTCTCACAGTGTGGAACAGTAGCTGAGGAATGTAGCACGTGGCACCAAAATGAATGGGACTGGAAGAATGCACATTTCACAGTTTACAGGCAAACGTGAGAAGCATGAATTAACCAATGCAGGAGAGAGACGAGGTCGAGGTTTGCTGCTGCTGCTGCAGCACCACAGGTTCGCACCAGTAGAACCAAAGAGAACCAGCACATGAGTGAACAGCCTACCTGGAGGTGAAGACTTTGGAGCAGCTCACCGACTCCCCCAGGTCACACATCGCTCTGTAGGCTGGGTTCGACTCTTTGGACACCTCGACGTGGAGCGCGTAAACTGACAGAGCCAAACCGAAGACGCACAGGAAGACGCGCACTTTCCTCTCCCACCGCGGCATCTCACCGGCCATGTTTAAAACCACACGAGTCTGCAGAAGAGTTAGATCAATCTCACTTGAGTTTTTGCTGCTGCAGATATTTTCTTTCCAGCTCTTCTGCAGGGGACGTGTTGGAGGCCAGATTCTCTCTTCTGATTGGTTGGGGGGATTTTTGCAGCTGCTTCTCATTGGACAGCTGGGTGCAGCTGTTGGACAGCCAGGATGAGGGGGTGTGTACTGTGTGTTTACTGTGGACTTCAGTCTCTGGGGCCTGTAAGGACATGGAACAGGTTTAAGCATCTGAAGTCTTTAATTAAAAATACTGTAAAACCATAGGACCCAGTACTGCCATGTATATGACCAGTGGTAGATGAAGTAACTCACATTAATCAGTAAGTTTTCAGGTATAAGTATTTTTGGTATTTGATACATGTCACACAACAAGAAAAATAGGGGTTATGTCGTTCAAGGAGAAAGATAAAGATACATCAAATATAAACTTTGTAGAAAAAAATACAATATATGAATGAATATGAAATATGTGCAATATATTAAGTACTCGTTGGACATGGTATTGCAGTATTGTTTTAGCAGGATTTTAACAATTGAAGAAGAAGTTTAACTACTTTATACTACTGACCTATGTTGGAGATTATACCACCCAGCTGCACCAAAGTTTTGATGCATTTCATCTGGTTGTATTTACTGTACTTAATTACTCGAGTATATTCTTAGATACTATGAATATTTACACTTTCACCCCCCCTTCTGATGTCCATCCACAAATCTATCTATCTATCTATAACTCAGTCTTATTGATATAGAAATTAGAGTAGTTATTTGTCTATTAGTAGTAGTAGTAGCGGTGGTTATAGTCCTACATTACTTAAATAAAATATAAGTAAGCAAAGTATCTGAATTGTACTTATTCACTTATATGTATATCTATCCGTCTATCTTGTAGTAGTAGTAGTATTGGTGGTTATGTCCTACCAATGTAAGTATTGGCAAAAATAAAACAATTTAATAATCTCAATGAAACAGTTTTTCTTTGTATTTTTCTTCCCATTCTTCTTTCTCTATATACAGATATTAGTAGTTATTTGTGTATTATTGACAGTAAAAGTGGTTAATGTTATACACTGTCATTATATTAGTGTAGATCCGTTATACAAATATCTGTAAGTGTTAACGTTTTTGTCGGATAAACTGTGGCTCCTCCTCAACTAGATAACTTCTGGAAAATTACGTCATCACGTCCAATAAAAAAAAAAACACCAAAAAACAGAGAGCCTACTATACAGAGCGACGCCCCGCCCTCCACCACGTCCTCTGCTCCCATTGGACGGGCTCTTGTCGGTGCTCTCACCTCGTTGGTCCGCCAACCGTCACTCAAACGCGACGCGGAAGTGCAGCGCGGAGGAGGCGGCAGACAATAACAAGAGAAACCAGCTCTACCACGGGATCGCGAACACATCTACACGTGTTGTGGTTACTTCACATGGTGGACCGGTGCTCGGTTACTCACAGGATCGTCTCCGGGATGTCACGGTCCGGTTCATGACCGAGAAGGACCCGGTTCAACGCTCCTGGGCTGAGCTGCAGGTAAGCAGCCTACGCCCCTGCGTCAAAGAGCGGGTGAGGTATCATGGAGTCAGTGGGTGTCCCTCTGTTTAATGGAAAAGGGTAGGAGCGGCTCAAAGACAGCTCGTCCCGGGTTGGTTCTCTGTTCACCGCCGCTGTGTCGTAGAATGGTGTCCGGACCGGGAGCCACAGGTTTCGGTCCCTTGTCATCCAGGCCTAACGGGTCGGGTCCAGGCTCGTCCCTGTCCCACCACCTTCTGCTAATACATAGAAACCCGTTAAATAGCTGCACATTCACCTGCTGCGAAGTTTGGTTTTCCATGAGGGTTTTAAATCTACTGTACACCTGTGTAAGTCAGGTATTAGGGGCTCCTGGGGGCCTCACTGTGGAGTTAAAGTCAGGTATCAGGGGCTCCTGGGGGCCTCACTGTGGAGTTAAAGTCAGGTATCAGGGGATCCTGGGGGCCTCACTGTGGAGTTAAAGTCAGGTATCAGGGGCTCCTGGGGGCCTCACTGTGGAGTTAAAGTCAGGTATCAGGGGCTCCTGGGGGCCTCACTGTGGAGTTAAACTCGGGTATCAGGGGCTCCTGGGGGCCTCACTGTGGTGTTAAAGTCAGGTATCAGGGGCTCCTGGGGGCCTCACTGTGGAGTTAAACTCAGGTATCAGGGGCTCCTGGGGGCCTCACTGTGGAGTTAAACTCAGGTATCAGAGGCTCCTGGGGGCCTCACTGTGGAGTTAAACTCAGGTATCAGGGGCTCCTGGGGGCCTCACTGTGGAGTTAAACTCAGGTATCAGGGGCTCCTGGGGGCCTCACTGTGGAGTTAAAGTCAGGTATCAGGGGCTCCTGGGGGCCTCACTGTGGAGTTAAACTCGGGTATCAGGGGCTCCTGGGGGCCTCACTGTGGTGTTAAAGTCAGGTATCAGGGGCTCCTGGGGGCCTCACTGTGGAGTTAAACTCAGGTATCAGGGGCTCCTGGGGGCCTCACTGTGGAGTTAAACTCAGGTATCAGGGGCTCCTGGGGGCCTCACTGTGGTGTTAAACTCAGGTATCAGGGGCTCCTGGGGGCCTCACTGTGGAGTTAAACTCAAGTATCAGGGGCTCCTTAGGGCCTCAATGTGATGTTAAACTCAGGTATCAGTAGATCTGAAGTGGCTCCTGAGGGCCTCACTGTGGAGCTTGACTCAGGTATCAGCAGATCTAAACTCAGGTACCAGTAATCCTGAAGAGAATACTGGGGGCCTCACTGTGGAGTTTGACGCAGGTACCAGTAATCCTGAAGTGGCTCCTGGGGGCCTCACTGTGAAGTCTTGTAAACTGACACCAATGAAAAACTCAAATTTTGTTGTTTTTTATTCTTTACAGAAAAATGTCGACCAAGGAGGACAGCGAAGGTAAGAACGGTCAACCTGTGGCCATGTCGCCCGAAAGAATGTCCACCGACAAAAGCAGAGGAAACCAGAACGAGTGCAGAGTCGAGGCGACGGGAGAAACCACAGAGACCAGCACATCAGCAAAAAACCTGGCCCTGCTCAAAGCTCACTCCCTGGATGTGAAGTTTGACGTCGGAGAGGAGTATGACGTCATAGAAACCATCGGCACAGGGGCCTATGGAGTCGTGTCATCTGCCAGGAGACGGGACACTGGTAGGTCTGATTTACTGAAGAAGAAAAAAAAATCTAGTTTTGATTTTACCACAATGCTCAGTGATGAATGAGGAAGTCCTTTTGATTATTTCTTGAATCATGTTTGCATTACACAGGCCAGCAGGTGGCGATAAAGAAGATCTCCAATGCTTTTGAAGTGGTGACGAATGCCAAGCGCACTTTGCGAGAGCTCAAGATTCTGAAGCACTTCAAACATGACAACATTATCGCCATCAAAGACATCCTGCAGCCGAACCTCCCTCACTCTGCCTTCAAGTCTGTGTACGTGTACACACACAAAAACACACAAAAACAAACACAAAACACACACGCATCGAACAGAAAAGTCTGCAATGTCATTCATATTTAAAATAATTAATGTACCCATCAAGCTGAGGATTCAGTAATACGGATTTATAACCAAAATACACAAATATATTTCAAAAATGTGGATTTGAAATAATTAGCAGAGAACAAAACCCATCCCTATAAATATATAGTTTATATTTGACATTATTGTATTGGTGGAGTTGTACTAAGAATGTTATGTAAGTGGGAGACATATTTCTGATTAAGACGGTCATATTTATTTAAACTTTTATTAATGGAGTATTTATAGGTTTTAAGATAGTTATATTCTTAGAAATCATTTTATGGAGCATTAGCATCACAGGATAATAATTCCACATAAAACCGATATGTTTATGTGTCCAAAGTTCACCTCAGTACATCAAAAGGACCTCGCTTCCTGAGTATTGAGTGACCCCCTTTCTAAAGCTCATCTCTTTTCCATTTCCCATGTCCACAGGTACGTTGTGCTGGACCTCATGGAGAGCGACTTGCACCAGATCATACACTCTGCCCAATCGCTCACCCCGGAGCACACACGCTACTTTCTGTACCAGTTACTGCGTGGCCTTAAGTATGTGCACTCAGCCAACGTCATCCACCGTGACCTCAAACCCTCCAACCTGTTGGTGAACGAGAACTGTGAGCTGAAAATCGGAGACTTCGGCATGGCGAGGGGTCTCAGTTCGCACCCTGAGGAGTGTCATTCCTTCATGACTGAATACGTGGCGACGCGATGGTATCGTGCTCCTGAACTCCTGCTGTCTCTGAATCACTATACTTTGGCCATTGACTTGTGGTCGGTGGGCTGCATCTTTGCAGAAATGCTAGGGCGTAAGCAGATTTTTCCTGGGAAGCACTACGTCCATCAGCTGCAGCTCATTCTGTCTGTGTTAGGCACTCCTCCGGAGGGTTTAATCGGTGCTATCAGAGCCGACAGAGTACGCTCCTACGTTCAGAGTCTTCCAACGAGGTTGGCCGTGCCTTTGGCCAAGCTCTATCCACAGGCTGAACCGGAGGCCTTGGACCTGCTGGTGGCCATGTTGCGCTTTGACCCTCGTGAACGAATATGTGTGACACAAGCGCTGGAGCATCCTTACCTGGCCAAGTACCACGACCCAGATGACGAGCCGATCTGTGTGCCGGCTTTCGACTTTGAATTCGACAACCTCCAAATGAACAAGGAGCAGATCAAAGAGGCGATTCTGATGGAGATCCAGGACTTTCATAAAAACAAAAAAATCACCCGTCAGAGACTGCAGTTCAGGCCTCTGGTCAGGGTGAATGGCGGAGCTGTAGCGCAGAGCAGCAACCAGTCTAACGCTCAGGCCTCCACTGTCACCAAATCAGCTTTGGTTCCCATGGCACAACACTCACAAGCAGCACAGATACAACAGCAGCAAATGAGAGAAGTGGAAACTCATCAGCAACAAGACCACACACCAGCAAAAGGGAACTATGCATTTACAAATGACATGCAGACCTTTAATAAGCCCACATCACTCCTAGAGGTTAGTCCACCTCGTGTGACCCATAATTTGCCCCTACTCTCTAAAAATGAGAGTGGCCCAGTTGATGTGGACATGCCCAGTGCCAACTCAGACTGCAGTCAGCTAGAGACCATAGATTTAACAACACCAGTGTCTAGTCAGGAGGCCCCCTCAGAAACAATGAGAGACAGTGAGGTACAGGAGCAGCTCACCAGCAGTCAAGCTCCCCTGACTCAACCCACCCAGAGCCAGTCCATGAGCCAGGTTCCCACCAGTGTTCCTGCAACGCCAGCACAGACCATGACACCCCTACCCACCACTGTGCCTTCCCTTTCCCTGTCTGTGGCACAAGCCCAGTCACTGTCTCAGTCCCTCTCACAGTCACTGTCCAAGAACGCCAGGCCTCCTCCTGGTGCAGGAGAGGGAACCAGAAAAGAAGGAGCCATTTCGGAGGATACTAAAGCTGCCCTTAAAGCAGCTTTATTGAAATCCGCTCTCAGAAATAAATGCAGGGGTGGTAAGTGTATCGTCCTCGGTGTGTTTAAATTTTAAATGTACACCGTTAAAATGTTTTGCTTACAATTAATTTGTTGTCTTCATCACAGATGGAGGTATGTCTTTGCTGGATGCTGGTGGCGGAGGTATATTGTCCTCCCTGTCATCTGTTCAGGACTCGCGTCGGCCTGTCACAGCCCAAGAGCGTCAACGAGAACGAGAGGAGAAGAGAAGGAAGAGGCAGGAACGAGCCAGAGAGAGGGAGAGGAAAGTGAAGGAAAAGGAGAGAAGAGAGGGAAAACAGGGGGACTCTCTGGGCGGGGTTCTGCTGAGTGACAACGACAAAAGCCTTTTGCAGCGTTGGACGATGATGATGGACAGTCGCAACGAGAGGGTTGTTGAAAATGACTGTAACTCACACCGGGGCGTGGGGATCGCTGATAGCACTCAAGGAGCTCTGAGCAGTAAAACAGACAAGGAGCTGAGGAGGATTTATCTTCACAAACAGTTAATCTCTCGAGTTAAACCTAACCAGCCGAGTTTGTTCCAGCCACCCAGCAGCCAGCAAGCATCATTACTTTTACCCGTGAGCCAGAGGAAACCTCCTGCAGATCTAGTTGTGAGTGGAGGGATAGATATAGCGAGTGTCACTAGCAGCTTCGTTAAAAACAACACGCTCAAACCCCACAACGAGGGCAACGGACAGAGTGGTTTCAACTCTTTGGGGAATTGGAGCGGGCAGCAAGTAGAGACAAGGCCACCTCAACAACCACAACAAAACAGGAAACAGCAGACGCTACCGTCCGGCTTTCCTCAGCCGCAGCTCCAACCACAAAGCCAAACCCAACCCGACCCTCAACCTCAGCTGCTCCCGCTGGAGAGTTTTTTGACTAAGGCTCCAACTCTGACCAGCAGAGAGACAAATGGGAACGTGGACATCAGAGGCCAAAATAACCTCAACTCCCACCAGACTACAAGGGCTGGGCCGATGGAGAAGCTGTGTCCCACCGTGGGAGAGAAATCTGGGCCACAGCCGACAAACCCTCTCTGTGGGGCTTTAGGGGTCCCGTCACAGCCTCATCCCAGCTTAGGATTCACTGATACAGGACAACATGGACCCTCCATTGCCCCCGACATCCACACAGTAACACTGCAACTGTCAAAGTCCCAGGTTTGTGATATATTCTTGTGTTTTCCAAAGAGACGATCAGTGTAGTATGTACAGTGCCTTGCATAAGTATTCACCCCCCTTGGACTTTTTCCCATTATGTACTGTTACTAACTGGAATTCAAATAGAATTAAATAAACTTTTTCCCGTTTGATCAACAAAACATGCATAGTACTTTGGAGGTGCAAAATACATTTTATTGTGACACAAACAATAATGAGAACAAAAAAGTTGACATCTGTTGGGTGCATAAGTATTCACCCCCCTGTGTCAATACTTGGTAGAACCCCCTTTCGCTGCAATTAGCTGCAAGTCTTTTGGGGTATGTCTCTACCAGCTTTGCACATCTAGAGATGGAAAGGTTTGTCCATTCTTCTTGGCAAAAAAGATGAAGCTCAGTCAGATTGGATGGAGACCGTCTGTGAACCGCAATCTTCAAGTCTTGCCATAGATTCTCTATTGGATTGAGGTCTGGGCTTTGACTGGGCCATTTTAAGACATTAACATTCTTTAATCCAAACCATTCCTTTGTAGCTCTGGCTGTATGTTTAGGGTCATTGTCCTGCTGGAAGATGAACCTCCGCCCCAGTCTCAAGTCTTTTGCAGACTGCATCAGATTTTCTTCAAGGATTTCCCTGTATTTGGCTCCATCCATCTTTCCCTCTATTCTGACCAGTTTCCCTGTACCTGCTGAAGAGAAGCATCCCCACAGCATGATGCTACCACCACCATGTTTCACTGTTGGGATGGTGTGCTCAGGGTGATGGGCAGTGTTGGGTTTTCGCCACACATAGCGTTTTGCATTGAGGCCAAAAAGTTCAATTTTGGTCTCATCTGACCAGAGCACCTTCTTCCACATGTTTGCTGTGTCTCCCACATGGCTTCTGGCAAACTCCAAACGGGATTTTTTATGGATCCCTTTCAACAATGGCTTTCTTCTTGCCACTCTTCCATAAAGGCCAGATTTGTGGAGTAGACGACTAATAGTTGTCCTGTGGACAGATTCTCCCACCTCAGCTGTGGATCTCTGCAACTCCTCTAGAGTAACCATGGGCCTCCTGGTTGCTTCTCTGATTAATTTTCTCCTTTTCCGACTCTTCAGTTTGGGTGGACGGCCTCCTCTTGGTAGGTTTGCGGTTGTGCCATATTCTTTCCATTTTCTTATGATGGAGTTTATGGTGCTCAGAGAGATGTTCAAAGCTCTGGATATTTTTGTATAACCTAACCCTGCTTCATATTTCTCCACAACTTTATCCCCGACCTGTTTGGTGAGCTCCTTGGTCTTCATGATGCTGTTTGTTCAGTAATGATCTCCAACAAACTCTGAGTCCGTCACAGAACAGGTGTATTTATACTGAGATTAAATTGCAGACAGGTGGACCCTATTTACTAATTATGTGACTTGCAAATGTGACTTGTGAATGCAATTGGTCGCACCAGATCTTTGTTAGGGGTTTCACAGTAAAGGGGGTGAATACATATGCACTCAACACTTTTCAGATTTTTATTTGTAAATAATTGTGAAATCCATGTAATATTTCCCCCCACTTCCAAATGATGCACTATTTTGTGTTGGTCCATTACATAAACTCACGATGAAATAAATTTTAATCTGTGGTTATACCATGACAAAATGTAGAAAAGTCCAAAGGGGGTGAATACTTATGCAAGGCACTGTATAAACAGAACTGAAAAAGACGCCTTAAATGTCACAATCTTCTTTTGCCTTGAACTGATATGAGGGATACAAAGTTCTTCTGTACTAATATTGTCCCTGTTGTCCTGTCAGGTGGAGGACATTCTACCCCCGGTGTTCTCAGTCACCCCTAAAGGTAGCGGCGCTGGGTACGGCGTGGGCTTCGACCTGGACGACCTTCTCAACCAGTCTCTCACAGACCTGCAACACTGTGACCGGGACAGGTGAGGTCTTACTTGTTTCCTAATGTGAAGAACACCAGTGTCAAGCTGCACCGTGAATAACTGCTACAAGTCTCAAACCAGCGATTGAAAAGTGCATTTCTGAGCTTTGACCAAGCACTGAAAAACACTAAGTTCTACAATGAATATACTCTTGAATGGTCAGAAGAAGGGCCACGTTTAATGCTTTCTACATTCTCCTCCATCAGCTACGACTCGGCTCCCCTCTCGGCCTCCCTCTTATCTGATTGGAGTGAGGTGCACCGCATGACTCCGGCTGATCTGGAATCACTGCAGCAGGAGTTGCAGCTCGGCTCTCCCATGATCCTCTCTGATACCATTCCCCCTGACACCTGACTCTCCTTTTCCTTAAATCTGGAAAGATGAATCTGTGATTTGTGTAGAAGTTATTTACTTTTTTAGCATGAAAACCTTAAATGAAGACTTATCAAATTAATTTATACGCGTCTTTTGTAATTTTTCTCATCGTTACTACCAAGCTGTTTTTTTTTACCATTTTGACATGCTGCCTGTTCTTTATAATAAAGAAAACTTTAATTGTTTCTGAATATTTTATGAACTTCAGACCATTTTAAAACTACCTTCATTTCAATCAAGAAAACATTCAAAAGGGCTGTGCACAGAAATTGTTTTATTATTTTCATAATACATAATCGAAGGGAAACATTTACAGGTGAGAGCAGAAGATGATTCGTACAGTAACGGCTTAGAGGTTAAAAGAGCACCGAGATGAACAATTTATTTCAGAAATAGAAGACATAATTTATTTTGCTATTTTTCCTAATTTAAAATACAAACCTATCAAAGCTATTTTGACTCAAAGATAAATCAGTTTCATTACAAAAAATGTTTAGGACACAATATTAAATATGGCTCCATGTGCACATCACATTAGGTGAACTATTCAGGATCACTTTAGACATAAGTCATACATTTACGATGGACCTGGATTACATTCTTCCTCCCTGGGTTTATTTCTGAAGCAGGATCAGCAGAGAGGACAGGCAGCTGACCACGATGGCAGCCCTCCCACACCAGTTCTGATCCGCTCGGCCGTACAGCCTGATCTCTGGTATCGTGTTGCTGATGAAGCTCGTGTAGCTGGTCATTCTGGTGTACACACCTGGCTTATTTCGATGAGCACAGCCCAGTCCAAAGCTCACCACCCCGGCCTGCACCCATGTTCCATTTATCATTCGGCACACAAGAGGCCCTCCTGAGTCACCCTGAAAAAAAAAAACATACACATTCAACTTTCGCCACTGGGAGGTATCAAAGTTCTCAAAAGGAATGTCCTTCCACACTAAACGGTGAATGGCTGCAGAAAGGCAACAATCCAGGTTATTGTCAAAGCACGTTCTTGTTTTTGCTCATCTAAACATGCCTTGTGAACGTCAACACGGCAGCAGGAACAGTTGATCAAACAGTACCTGGCAGGAGTCCTTGCCGCCCTCCTGGTATCCAGCGCAGATCATGTCATACAGGATGTCCACCTGCTCCGATGGGTCCGTCTGGTACATGCTCTGACATGAACCTTGAGAGATGATTGGCACCTGCACGTCCTGCAGAGTCCCGACTCCTGGCAGAGGGACTGAGGGGGACACGAGGCCAGGTGGAGAATGAACAACAAAAGGGAGTACGAGCCTCTTAAATGTCTGCAGCAGGAACAGGTGGCAGGTAAGCTTTGTTCTACTACTAGCAAGGCTCAATGGCCATGTTGAAGGTTTAAATCTTTTATGATAAAGGGTTGGAATGGGTCTTTGTCTAGAAATAACCAGGGTATCAATGCAAAGGACACACTTACATACATTTTACTGTGATCAAATGCATCAAATCTAATCTTCAGTCATTCTGCAGGAAAACTGTCGAACAAAGCAAAGAGATTTTCAGGGCTAGGAGCTGGAATGTCCTCGACTGGCTGAGACACCTGATCTCAGTCCTACTGAGCAGCATTCCACCTGGTGAAGACCACACTGACGGCAGAGAGACCCCACAACAAGACACAAAGACTGCTGGTGGGTGTGGGTCAGAAACTTTTAAAAGGATTTTACACATAATGTTAAATTGAATGAGCATATGATGATAAGTACTATGAGCCCAGAAGTGGGTGCAGAGCTGATGCAAGCAGGTCAACGAATTATACTATGAAAAAGGAGATCAAGAAAAATAATGAATGCTCAAACCAAATTTAGGCCCTTGACACCAGTTATCCAGATAAACAAAACAGATATTTGTGAACTGTTGAAACGTTGGACTGCTTGATAAAATAATGTACAGAATCCAGGATGTCCTACCGTCGTCCCTGGTGTGCCCCCAGCCGGTGACGGAGCACACCATGCCACTCGGGAACAGCGTGTTTGATCCCGGTAAACAGACGGGAAGAATGTGATCCGACCAGGTCAGCGGGCTGCTCAGCTGCACCAGCGCCACGTCCTTCCCGTTGTTAGGGTCGCTGTAACCGGATGGGATCACCACCCGTCTCACGCGACGCGATAACTCGTGCTGGTTATAGCCATTCAGCTGGTACCGGCCAGCGTAGATGATGTAAGAGCTCACGTCCGAGGGACTGAAAGGAGAAGAAGAGGAACATTGAACAGAACCTGCTAGATTGGACATAAAGGGGACTTTGAATGTTGTTTGTCATATGCACTTCTTACTGACGCCATTGCTGTGTCTGTTTATCAGCAGGATTATGCAATAAAACAATTGAACCATTTTTTCCTGATTTTTTTTCTCCTGAGATTTGGGGATTTTTGTGAATTTTTCAAGAAATAATCCATGGATCAGGAACAGGCATATTTAGGAGACCAATATCTATGAGTGTGTACAATTTGGTGGGACTTTATTGAATTTAATGTAATGGTTGAGAAGGGCGGAGGCATGCGCTCTACTGAGTGACATATTAGTTTAGCTCCTCAGATACTCATCTGGTACAAATGAGATGAATCACCTGTAAATGATTAACAGAAAGTTTTGATTCCTCACAGTCAGTTTGTGTGTGCAGACACTTGATAAATATTATACGTGGAGAAAACGAATTATGAAAACGGGATCGATTTGGAGTTTAACGTGATGAAGTCAGTTTCCCGATTATGCACATTTCAAACATTCTCCTCGAATAAGTAGACTTTCCTTGAGGGGCTTTCTGCAGTGGCCCCTGCCAGGATTCAGACGGCTCGATAAAGAAGAAGACAGCCTGTGTGTAACTTCTCTTACTTGGGGAAACAATGCGCGGCTGATAGGACCCAGTTCTCCGTGATGATGGAGCCTCCGCAGATATGACCGTCACCGACTGTCTGGAAGCCGAGGGGAGAGAGGGAGTGAGTCACCGCAGCATCACAGGCAAAAGCCTCTCTCAGCAAGTTCGTATTCATCAACAAAACCCTGACTAACCCACTCAGAGAGCTAGCCACAGGCAGAAGTGATACTAGAGCTGGGCAATAAGGAAATATCAATAATCATAATGACAAAATGGAACACATCAACGCACTACCAAACACAAAACCCCTGGATTTGATCTACCTCAGATTTATATAGAATGTTTTTGCTGTTTAACTTGAGCAAAAACAAGTCAAAATATTAAATTTACATCAAGAAGAAGCAGCAAATGATCAGATATGAGAAGCTGGAGCTACTGAACATTTCAGCTTGGAAAAATGACTGATGGTTGATTATTTGTCTGTCAATCATCTCAGTGATTTTACAATTAATGGATTCAGCTCAGCTTCTTAAATCAGATGTTTGCGACGGCGCACATGACTGAACCCTAGAAGACCAAACCGTATTTGGTCCGTGGAGCTGTTTTTTACACTTATTACAGTTATTTATCTTTTAATCTGTATTTAAATTTGGATTCAATACTCTGCCTCGGTTGCTTGTGTCTTTCAATAACCTTATACTTAAAAATATTTGTATTGTCAATATCTCCAAGAGCACATACTTCATTACAGTGACAGCTTGGTATTAGTTCTGGTGGCTGGACTTTCATCTCACTGCAGTGAACTTACTTTGACCTTTTATTGTTCTTATGCTCTTGTGTTTTGAATGTTCCGTGTGATACTGGCTGCATGAATTTCCCTCGGGATCCATAAAGTATCCATCTATCAATCTAGTGTTCTGTCAATCGTCTTATTTATTACCAAGCACTTATTTTGGTCTCTTAACATAAAATAAATGATATTATTACTTGTAAATTGTTACGTTGATGTATTTTTGGGCCACAAGCTCCAACTGTATAGCACCAAATCATAAAATGCATTATCGCAAGACCTTAAAATGAAAGAGAAACCCTGGATGGAGTGAGCAGAGGTAAAATGGGGAGATAAGAGAGAGATAAGAGAGAAAGAGAGAGAGATAAGAGAGAGAACACAGGAACAGTTGTGCACCATCACGTTTCAGCTCTGACAGACCAGTTGTTAGAATGAAAACAAACAGGAGTGGTGATTGTGGAATGACAAGCTGTTTAACTTCAGACTGTTGTTGATATTAATGACAGTGGATCTGAAACAAGAAGGTCAGAAATGGCATCAACACATTCAGGGAAGTGCACATCTCCACAGACCAGAACAGGAAACGAAAGACCCACCTGCACATCCACCTGCCAGGGCCAAGCCCCATCCTCGGCGTCCATGCCCCCCACGATCCGGTTCTCCGTTAGCGGTGGTCGGCCACATTCCTGGGCGTAGGAGGCCAGAACCCCTGCGTGGAAAACGTAGAGAACATTTCTGAGTCGCTCACGGGGAGGAATTGGGCGGGGGGAGAGACGACATCATGTTTCAGGTATACGGAGTTAGCTGGGGGAAAGCAGGGGGACAAAGGCACGGCAGACAAAGAAGGAGCAGGTGGGTGGAGGGGGATGGAGGCGACACTCACCTGTTGTGAACCAGAAAATGGCGAAAAAACGGGAATTCGGCGACATTTTGGGACGTCTCGCGGGCACCGAACGCGTCTCGCCTTGTTTTTTTTAAGCGAAGAAGAAGAAAACAAATCTGAGGGAAGTTCTTTCTGAAACGTTTCTTCTTCTTCAATCTTCTTCTTCTTCTTCCTGTGTCCAGCTACAGGAACTCAAACCAGCCTCCAGGTGAGTTTCATGTATTCTTAACAGATCTCTGTGGTGGGAGTCTTCAGATCCATGGCCGCGGACTCGCTCCCGTAACGGATCCGAGTTTCATCCTGAAACGGTTTCAGGCGAATTCCTCCCAAATCAGTCAGCTGACTACCTGTGTGCTCACCGTCGCCCAATCAGAGCTCATGTCCCGCCTTCGCAACACACCTGAACCAATGGCGTTGAAGAAATGCTGCTGCAGACCAATCAGATCGTACCCAGGTGAACTGAGGGCTTCAGTCCTCAAACCTCCGGGGGAGTTTATTTATCAGATTTAACAGATCTTAAATAAACAAAACAAATTGTTTATTTGTAAATGAAGCAACAATTTAGATTAAATCTAATCAACAGTAAAGTAATGTAGTTACATTTAACTGAATTCAACAAGATATAAATATAAATACTGCTTGTTTGTCCATGATATGACATACATCATTAATAGTAATATAATATAATATATTGAAATCACATCTGCATAATGGACACTGATTTTGATACTTAGGTTGCCTACATTTACTGATTATACTCTACACATTATAATTTCCTTTGGAATAGTATGGTTATGGTAGTTTACTGTATTATACACATGACTCTACACAGGTTATTTTATTTGAGTTATACTTCACCAGGAGTTATAGTTATTAACAGTTTAGTTACATTTCACACGTGTCATATTATTAAAGTCCTATATGGAAATAGAAATGTTATAATGTTTTAAGCCCAATAAGATAAATCTTTACCTAAAAGTATCTGCTTCTATGGTGAAATTGTTGGATGCATTGCTTTCTGTAATTGCATATACTCAAATTTGCAGATACATTTGGACATTTCAAAGCTTTATAAAATCAAAAAAAGGTAAAGACCAGCATATTTTAGGTCTTTTGGATTAAAAAAAAGGAGCCTCTTCACATGTGAATATTTAGTTTAGTTTAATAATATAATTTATCTCTATACTTTACACATCAGATTTACACTTAACATTTAGATGCAATTTATAGCAATTTACTACCACAAGTGTGACCTGGGTTAAATCATCAAAAGATGCAGTAAGCTTGTATTACGTTATTCTTGGAAATTATTACTCTGCTGATTTTGTGTCACTTGTCATATCTCAATAACTATAATAGGCCTTGCATGAATTACATTCCCCTCTTTGGGACATGATTGTTGAGGCGTCATTGTAACTTTAACTCAGGGCTTATAGGGAGAAAGGAACACTCACGTCTTCCTTGCTCCTTTTGAAAAATACAAACCAGTCTAACAGGTCCAAACTGGCGGAGAGATGACTGGATCATAGAACACAGACGGTTAATAACATCCTGTTAATAGGACAAAACTTCTAGGTCAAAACACTCCTTTAAATTGGGTAGGTGTGTATGTATACAGTCATTATGTGTTTTTAATGTTTCCAGTGATACATTATTTAAGTGTTGTATATTTTTGACTTGATTGTGATGTGACGTTAACATAACTTGTTGGTTTTTTCAGAGTGTGCCACACATCTGGGCCGTGGTTGTCCTGTTTTTAATGACACCAAAAATGTATCCCTCATGTCTGTCTTTAAAGCTGTTTGTCTGTCTCCCGTTTTCCTCTCTCTTCCTCTTTTCCCTCCCTCCCTCCCTCCCTCCATCTCTTCCTCCCACCCTGCCTCCCCGCCCCAGGCAGTGTGTCTAGTTTCACAGAGCAATTGAAGGTGACAGGGACAGAGAGAGAGGGAGAGGGAGGGCGGGACAGAGGGAGGACACATCACAGTATCGCCTGGGGCTACACAACAGCAGAGGAAGAGTAAGAGATGGAGGGACAAAGAGAGAGGAAAGGAGAGACTCACGAAAGTACTCACAGGGAATTCCATAAACAGGTAATGTAGAGATAAAGTTGCACAAAAGCAGTTGAAGAAGTGTGTGCAAGTAAGCAAGTGTGCGTGTGTGTCTGCGTGTGTGTGTGCCACATGCATTTGCCTCCAGGTCAGCTGATATTCACTTTTTATCACTGGCGGCATATTTTCGTGTGTGAGGCCTTTCCACTCGGCTCCTCTCACTCATAATATATGAACGCATTATAGGATCCAGTCAGTAAGAGCAATTATAATGCACTCCCGTTTGTTTTTATTTTAACGACTTGATGAATATTTGTAATGGCATTGTAACCATGGCGACTGCCTCCACCGCCGCCGCCTCCCCCGCCCTCCCCTCCCAGCCCCGTCCACCGCCCCTTCCCCATCCCCCCTCCAGCGCTGAAAAAGCGAGGGATGGCGAGGGAGGGAAAGAGAGGGAGAGAGAGAGAGGTGACAGGAATGAACTAACAAGATGCACTAAAAAAAAAATGCATGTCCCGGAGCTACATGAATCCTTGCAGTGAAGCACGCGCCGTCACACACACACAGCTCAACACACACACACACACACACACACACACACACAGTATTGCATTCAGCACATCGGGATCACATAGGTTAGGCCACATTCCAACAACTGGAACACAATAAGATGTAATCATGATTTCTGAGTAAAGGAAAAAACAAAAGAGTAGCCGGCTAGAAAACAGGCAGTAGGAACAGAGGTGTATGTTGTTTAGCTCAGATTTAAATTAACCAAGCGGTTGTGCTACTCAACTTCCCCTTGTGTACTTCCTTTTCTTTCCTCCCGTTTCTGTGCTCTTACTGAAAAATGTATTCAAGTGGTACAAATAGGAGATACTTACTTCCAGTTTCCAGCTTCTTTATGCTTCATTTTTTAACGAGAGAAACACTGCAAGTTTGACTCTACCTCATTTATTTGACATTTACTTGTACTTATGACGTTGTAGATTTTATTGTGAATAAAATATATCATGAATTTATAAAATGTGTCATTTTAAAATAAAGACAAGATAAGAAAATCCTTTGTTGATCCCTATGGAGGAAATTCTGGTAGTACAGCATCCCAAATACAGAATAATTACATATAAAAACAATAGAATAATAATAGAATAGAATAAAATAGAATATAGATACGTTAAACACAAAAACACACATAGTGATGATGAAAATACTTAATACATTTAGTAGTTTTATTAATTTCCACTTAACAAGCTACAGACATTAAAATGACACATACATTTTTATGCATCAGAAATAAAAAAAATGTATACAACATACTGTATTTAATGATACCTGAATAATAAGGACACGTTTTTCTACTTGAAGTAGATTTGCTGATACATATATACTTTTACATTCTTAAAATGTTGATTAGTGGCTCCGTACTTGTATTTGAGTATTTCACTAGTGTGATTCCTGTGCTTTACTGTACTTTTACTTCTTCCCTTGCTTTTACTCCTTTTTTTTACCTTTGAACTTGTCAAGTCCTTTCCTTTCTCCAAGGCACGTCTCGGAGGAAAGTAACAGAGGAAGGGGGGGGGGGGGGGGTTAGAGAGACAGAGCAACGGGGGCAGCGGAGAAAGAATAGCAGAGTATGAAAGAGAGAGGGAGCGACAGAGAGAAAGGGAGCGCAAAGTCTTGTCAACCGGAAATAAAACAAGCTGGCACCCTCCCCATCCCCAAGCCCCTACACCCACCCCAAAGTCACATACTTCCTCTTCACTCTCTCTGTCTCTCTCTCCTCTGCCTCCCTGCTTCCATCTTCTATCTCTCTCTTCTTCTCTCCCTTCCGCTGCAGAGATATATTTAAACCCCGGTTCTACTCTGCTCTCGCTCTTTGACTCCACCATACATACCGTCATACCTGCGTCATTACCTCACATCAAACCTTGTGTCTTTATTGCCCTGGGTTTCGGTGTGGTGCTCCTTCACTCGGGGGCCAAACAGTGCCATTGTTTATTGTCCCCCTAGCTCAAAGCTCAGTGTTTTATAGCAGGAGAACAATACCTCTGTTGTCAGAGGACAATGCTCAGGTGTTCTGAGGAAAGCTGCGTCTCCAACTCTGTGCAACAGCCCAACAGGCCACATGTACTGGTGCTGGGGTTTTGTTACATGCATCATTATGAACAGAAGCTGAGCTGTAGCTATTAATCAAATTATCAATTAGATGATCAGAAAACAGATCAACCACCAATAATTTGTCAAGCTAAAACATTTTCCACTTCCAGCTTCTTGTATCTGATAAGTTGCTGTATTTTCTTGACGTAAACTGAATATTTTTGGGTTGTAGACTGATCACCAATAATGGCAAAATGACAAAAACTGTTATTGCTATTTTACAATATCTTAGTTGCTGCTTAAAGACATAGATACAGAGCATTATTTTGTAAAACAATTGATACAAAAGGGTTAGGGTTAGGTTAGGGTTAGAGCTTTTATTTAAAAATTAACATCAAGATATAAATGTTTTCTTTTCATTTTGAGTGTGTAGGTTGAGCGAAGGTCGTGGTTTTAAACTCTTATTTATCTTAATTATGAGAAAAATATGACAAGCACTTAATAAACAACAAAACATTATATAAATCTGAGGTAGATCAATTATGTGTTAGACCATCGCTGTGCTTTCATAATGCAAAATCAATAAATTATATTGTTATATTGTTATTTAAGAAAATTATATTGCCGTAACTATTGATATTGTTTTGTCTCCCAGCCTTAAGATACTATCCATACCATGATTTTTAATTATATATCATCATATAATATGTATTGTAATCAAATGCTTTTATTTTAGTCATTGAACTTAAATTTTTCACTGCAATGCCTTTGCTAAATTAACATTTTATATATTGTTATTACAAAATAACCTTTAAATAGCAAATGTCTGGTATCAAATAAATCCAATCGGTTTCAAAAGCTAATGATACAGACTGTGATTCTTTTGCGACATCATTTCTCATGTCATCTTTAATAAATAAACTTTAATGTAATTTTAAGCCTCATATTACTGCGTATTACTATCTTGAAATATCTCTTTCTGTCCTCTCGTTTTGTAACGTCTCAGATCTCACTCAAGTAAATAACCAAATAATGTTTTAATACTACCAATTATTTTAACAGAGAAGTAACTCTTAATAAGATAAGTTTGTTTTATCATGATTTATTTAAACAATAAGAAAAATCCATATGACCATGTGATAGGCCTGATGTTAATGTTTACGTGCGGCTGCAGAATTGGCAGTATTTCACTATCGCGGCACAATGAATGCAGTTCGACAGCAGATGCATGTGATCTTATAAAAGCTTTATCAAAGTTTTAATTGATCTCTCCTGAGCTTGTAAATGAGGATCAACGGACACAAGTCCTTAGTGTGAACATAACATTTAATCCGATAATCTCAGTTGTCTGGTTGCACATGTTTCAGTGTAAAAAAAAGAAAGAAAAGACAAACACTTGACTGACAATTGTCCTCAATACCGATGAGCAATTTATGGCTAAAATTGAATTCCATCATCTATTTATCATCCACTATCTCTCCATTATCTGGGCTTTTTGCTCGACTCTCTCGGCCTCCCCTCCTCCTCTTGCTGGCATTAAGTTCAAACTTGACACTGATGTTGACTCACTTTGTCACCCCTCGGTGGCTCTCCCTCTCTCTACCTCTCCCTCTCCCTCTCTCTCTCTCTCTCTCTCTCTCTCTCTCTCTCTCTCTCTCTCTCTCTCTCTCTCCAGCCTCCATCGCTTGGAGGACAAGAGTGCCCGCAGACGCATTTCTCTCCAGAGCACCCCCCCTCCTCCTCTCTCTCCCTCTTTCACTCTCTCTCACCCTGTCTAACTCTCTCCATCTCTCTGCTTTACACACACACAGTATTGTCAACAAAGCTGGAGAACAAGGGAGCAGGGGAATAAAGGTCCACGGAAGAGGAGAGTAACACACAGGACCCCCTGCATCATTTCACCTGGACACTTGGTAAGTTTGCAGAAATTGTGTGTTTAGAGGGGTTTTGTGTGTTTTCGCTCTGAGCTGTAACTTCTTTAATCCTGACTTCCCTGGAGGCTTTGGAATCCAACACGCCACCAACAGTATCTATATGTATATTTCTGTAATTTAGTGAAAAGCAGATGAGTAAATTGTTGTTCAGGGGCTGCATCATCCAAACGAAGGAAGTTTGACCTTTGACATTTTGTGCATGCAGTAGCTGAGATTCGACTCAGTATCGACACATCGTCGTTTTCATTTCTGATTCTGCCTTAAGCTAATTTCAATAAAAAATGTGAATGTTAGATAAGCCGTTTTAACGTCAGAATTATAGACACGTTATTAATGTTCATGGATGTACTGATGCTCTTAGACAGGAAGTTAAACATGGGCTTGGTTGAAAGCTTTTATTAGATTTTTGTGCAAAAAAAACAACGACTGTGTGCGTTTGGATGCGTGCAAGTGTGTGTTCGTGATGCCAGTTTGTCACTACATATAAATGCACTGTCTTTTCATGCATACGTGTGTATGTGCGAGTGCAGGCTCCGGCTTCCCAGCAAAAATAGGGCTAAAAGCAAGTAGCATGATCAGAGTGGGTTCTAATGTACCTTCGCTCCCCACGGTATACCAGCCTAACAATGTATAACACACACACGGTACGACAGCGCACACATAACTAACTCCATTTCTGTCTGTCATCATGAGGCTAATTCACCACAATGCCGACCATGTGTGAACTCATGCGATATGAACCCCTCCTTCTCCATCTTCTTTTCCCTCCGTCACTCACCACCCCCCCCTCTCCACCCTCTTTTCACAGAGAAGGAGCGTGAGGACTGAAGGAGGGAGCGAGGAGCCAAAGGTGACAGTAAACAGGGGCGGACACGCACAGGACAGCACAGGACGTCTCGGCTTCTTTTCATGGTGTTTTGGACACTCGCAGCATGTATGAGAAGTTAACCATGCTGAACCTGCAGAGCGGCTCCAACTGGAGCGGGCCCAACAACTGGTACCATGACCCCACTGGAGTTCAGACACAACACAGCACAGGTGAGGGGAAATTTTCACATATGAGTGCTAACACATCCTCACTTAGAGCACAGAGAAATCAGAAATAGCCTCTGCACTGTCTCACCAACTTGTTGTCAGCTCACAGTGTCTGTGACGCGCCATCGGAGGGATTTTTTCCCGGCAATCACACGTCTCTTTTGTCACCTTCCTCTCTGCCAGTGTCTGAGGGCTGTCTGCTGGACACCGAGGGGAGCATGGGGGGAGAGGCCGGGGGTGGAGGAGCGGGCCGAGGGGGAGGAGTACCCGTGGAGCGGGATGAGGGCGAGGAGTCTCAGCTGAGGCTGCAGCTCAAGAGGAAGCTGCAGAGGAACAGGACCAGCTTCACACAGGAGCAGATCGAGGCTCTGGAGAAAGGTCAGGCCAATGCACGCACGCACAGCACTCTCTTCCGCTCTCCAGCCAATGACCCTCCAGAGAGCGGCATGACGCAGCTCGTCCTGCCAACACTGTTGCCATTGGACTGTAGCCTTTACACCTTGTTTAGAGGTTTCTGGTGAATGACAGGAGGCATAAATATGAGAAATCCCAAAGAATCCAAATCTTAATCGAGTTTTGTAACTGCTTGGAAAATTAAGGCACTTTTGTTTAATCAAACCCTGCGAGGGATCTGGGCTCACTTCCAGATTTTTCAGAATCTAAACTCTCGTGGCCTCTGGCAGCGAGTGCAGCAGAGAGTTGTGATAATGCATCTACGTGGTTACATTATGCAGCGAGATCTGAACCCTCGCACGCTGACATCCACTGAGAGGGATCAGGAAGCCACCCTTGACTGGATATGGCTGCAGCGGGCCCCTGAGCTAAATAAGGACGCAATGTCCGCTGTGCAGCCGAGTGGAAACGTATCAGTGTGGTCACTCCGTGCAAAAGACATTAATGAGGTACCCTGACCTCAGTGCATGGCCAAGGCACAATAACAATCATGTGTTGACACAGACGCCAATTATAACCAAGCCAATTAGAACAATTTGTTAGACAGACTTAATTCATCGGGCTGTTGTCTTTGTGCAATATGGATTTATTAAGCCTGTGTTACCAGTGTCACTCGCAACAGAGGTTCTGCGTTCGTATTATATTCTCAGCAATATAAAAAAACATAATTACATTTGCAGCTGCCGTTTTTCATGCAACCACATCGGTTTTAAACAAACCATTAATTGATATATAGTTTCTCTGTTGACATGTCATTGACACGTTAAACAAATGCTAAGCATCACGAGTGCCGACAGTTCAATCTGTAAAAGACGTCGCTGTGACTGGACGAGTTCATCCGAGTGACTCAGACTGTCAGTTAGAAGGAGAGGCCAGCTCTTGTTTCGACTTGTCAACAACAAAAATGTCAGCAGTTTGTCAACTATAAATTAGCTGCCACAATGAGAAATGATACCCTGCTACAGAAAGTCTCTTATATATGAATGTTAGAGGGAACTATCACACGAGGAATTGACTCTCAGTAAGACTCTGTCTGTTATATACTGTGCAATTAGTCGACTACAGATCTGTACCACTCACAAAATGCAATTCAAGATACTTTTTAATTCAAAATGACAAATGATGACAAGATTAGAAACCTCTCAGGATTTTTCTTCAGTTTAGCTTTGGTCCCTCTCCTTGGAAATGAAGTGCTTAGGCAGCTTCTCAACTTGAATCCTTTCATTTGAACTTTCCGCATGTTCCATAATGGTAAATAATTTATACAAAGTGCAACAGATAAATATTTCAAATATGGTTGTAAGGATACATCTCAGCTTCCTGGGTTTGTATACTCCACTGAAAGATAATTAGTCATGCTGATATTAAGCAGTAATTCCCCAGTAGGTCGGGAAATATCTGCACAGATGATGAGATTAAAGTTATAAACTTATTTAAATATTCAATATTTCATATTAATAGAAAAAGGCTCAGATGAATCCAAAACATAATAACACCAGGCAGGATGTGTGATGTGGCGAGCCGCTCTCCAGTCGTCCTGTCATCCCCGATTAAGACTCACACTGTGTGTTTGACATTAGTTCATATCTTCCACAGAGTTTGAGAGGACACATTACCCAGATGTCTTTGCGAGGGAGAGATTGGCGAACAAGATCGATTTGCCAGAGGCCAGGATACAGGTGGGGAGCATCTCATTCAACCTGTGACAACACGCCATCAATCAGCTGCTTTCAAAAAGATCTATTCCTGCATGAGAAAAAAAAAACTGGCCTGACGGGAGTCTTTGATTGACAGGTGTGGTTCTCCAATCGAAGAGCCAAGTGGAGGAGGGAGGAGAAGCTGCGCAACCAAAGGAGGTCAGGGGGCGTGACTTCCTGTTCGCAGAGTCAAGCTCCACTGACCACTTCCTTCAACACATCTGTCTATCATCATCAGCAGCATGGCAGCAGTTCAGGTAAACAGCTGCTCCCTGCACCTTTAACCCTTAATCTTAATTACACTGACACTACATGTGATGTCTTCAGATTGAAATATCTGCTGACGGACGTGTGTTTACTTATTTTATAGTTTATCAGTAAGAACCTCAGATCTCTCCTGCTTGTTATTTGCAGCCAGGCACACTCTCAGAGGTTCTTCATTAGAGAACATCTATATTACAGCATCTCCACAGCGAGATGTTCCCACCACATCTGTTTAAAGGCACAAATATGTGCTTGTGTAAGTGTATGAGTGTGTGTAAGTGTGTGTGCGCGTTCACCATCTCACTCTGTGTGTGTGTTCCTCCCCAGGGTCCATGTTGAGTCAGGCTGAGTCGTCCCTGCCCAGCTACAGCTCCCTGTCAGTTTTCTCATCTGGAGTCCAGGTTAGACTTTCATCCTTCATCAGCACCTTCCAAACTTTTAACAACACACGATGTCACCACTCAGAAGGAGCGAGTCACAAGATGCTTTACATCACGGGTCCAGAATGTACAATAAAGAAAATGAATAATAGATATACTGCAGACATTAATGCTACTATTTGAAATATAAACTAATATTGATAATAGCAATCTTGACAAAATATATAATTTATTGTTCTTCTTTTCTTAATCGTATCTTTGCTGTTGTCAGATTTCTAATAATATTAATATAGTCACAAGAACTCAAAATAATTAAAACTGCAAAATCACAAAGATGCAATAACTTATCTTACTTATACAAGAAACTATCATTTGATGAATAGACATTTTGTAAAAAGGTTCTTCTAAACTCCAGAATGTCACACCTTGTTAAGGCCCATGCAGCAAATAGTGATTTGTGAATATGTGCTATATAGATAAAATATGATTTGATTAATGATGAAAAACTGCAGTTAAAATGACTTGGTATCAACGGAGGAAGAAAAGCCAGAATAAGATTCACAATAAAGATCAATGAAACACTGTTTCCACATGTGAGACAATGAATGTGGACGCTGCTGTTGTGCGTTACTCCGATCACTAACAGTACTCTAGCACCCCCGTGTGGTGTAAGTGAGACCATATTGTCACTGGCTTTTACAGCACATTGTGTAACAATATTTCAAGATTCCTACTTGATTTAATGATTTTTTTGTGAATGTAAATCTAATCCAAATCTTTCCTCCGCTCCTGTGTTCACTTTCAGTCTATTTCTCCCCAGTCGGCCTCGTCCTACTCCTGCATGTTGCCTCCATCCCCCTCCACCCCGCGCAGCTTTGACTCATCGGCGTACTCCTCCCCTCATCTGCAGACTCCGTCCTCAGCCAACTCCAACACTGGTGAGTGTTTCTGAGGCAGATGTGGGGTTTGTCTGATGGGCCAGACACACTTCATTGTATGTCTCCGTCTATCAGTGCTTACATGGTAAATATGAAACTGGATGACTAACTGTGTTTCTTCCCCTCTGTCTCTCAGGGCTCATATCGCCTGGTGTCTCAGTGCCGGTCCAGGTACCAGGAAGTGAGCAGCAGAGCATGAGTCAGAACCTGGGTCAGTACTGGGCCAGATTACAATGAGCAACAGACACTCACTTCCAACAGGCGTAAGAGAAGAAGAAGAAGAAGATGAAGGAGAAAAAGGGCATGTTAAAAAAAATAACGGGAATAAAAAATGATGGGGGACACACGAGGGAGCATGTGAGGGGTCTGGATGAGTCGCAGACCCCAAATGCATTAAATGTTTACAAATTCAGCCGAGAGCAGCTTTGGTTGCACTTGACAGGACTCTGGTATTTGCTTAGTATTATCAGGTGGCACTTTTTGGGTGGATTAGTGTGTTAATCATGGTGGAAGTGTATATTTTTAGGATTAGCTCTATTTGAGAAATAGATCTGGACCCTTCAGAAGTCAAAATAATTTGGCTTTTACGAACTATAACAACAAAAACAAGAAGGGCGGATACCGGCTTGAACCACGAGGAATGGATAACCACCAAGAGGAGTCAGTGTTCTTACCATAGAGGGGGCAGGAGACTGCTTCACGGTTTGAATTCTGGTATGTTTCAACCTGGGTCCTATGTTTTTAAATGTGGGTGTGTAAATTAATGGTACTTATATAAACTTTTGAAATGAGCACAGTAGATCATCTCAATCAGCAGCTAGGACACCGCATCTTTGCTTAGAGTCTGTTAACATTACACACGTCTCACCCTGTTGATCAAAGGGGGGGGGGGGGGGGGGGGGGGGATCTTCTGTCACAATGCTTCAACTTCATCAGAATAAGATTCAGCCATCATAGTTTCTCTCCAACTCTCACCTCCACCTCCGTCTTCCTGCAACAACCCACATCTCAGCAGACCTGACAGAATAAAAAGGACCTTTAGTTAGAATGTGCTGGACTGTGGCAGTTGACCAATAGGATCACATGGTTGCTACTGCCTCCGTGTCAGGGCTGCTAGTGGAGACCATCCAGGTTGAAAAATACCAGAAGTCGCCGGCAAGAGATACTTCCCCAAAGTTAATTTTATGAAAGTAAATTTAAAAACAAACTGTGAGTAGAACTGTAGCCTTGAACGTTGAGATGATCAACATGTGACCAATAAGTATGGACCTATAATAGATAAGGAAGGGATGAGTGGTACTAAGTAAATGCCAGCAGATGTATGTATCGTGAGGCGTAACCACAGTTTCTTGTTACTTGAGCAGCTCGATGATATTGTGATAACTTGCTTGTTCCCCCCCCGAGCATAAGCTGGTGTGAAGTTGCTGGGAAGATTTTAGACTTGCATAAGGCAATCACTTTTACTAAAACGTGTTAAAAAAAAAATTACCATAAAAAAACAAACTTCCTGCCTATCCTGCCAGCAAAGTTACACTGAGACTCAAACTGCATATTTTTGTACAGACGTCTGTGTATGAAGAAGATTTACCGGACCATCGTCAGATGTTATCAGAGGGAAGAATGTAGCATGTTGTGGACTCGAATCATCCTCAAAGCACAAGTTTCATCTGTCGTGATAAAATAATAGGGACGCACCATATCACTGTTGGATTCAGATGTCATCTGAAACATAGAAATACTACAGATCATGTACAGGTTGAACAGATTATTACCAAAAACTACTCTAGTGTTTTTTCTTCTGTCATAAATATGAGGATGTTATTTTTTTTTTTTTTTTTATTAGAGACGGTTTTTGGGGCGTTGTACTTATCATGAAGCGTCCCCAGTATTAGCACTAATGAAACATATCCATGAGCCAGTGACAATCAAGCATCGTGACCTGAGAGACTGACAATCAAAGCTGGAGGTAGAGGAGATCCAAATGTAAAAAGTAATAACGACAAACTGTGAAATCATTGCCTCACTGTCCATTGAATAGCAATGACTCTATCAACTGTGCATGACCAAAAACAAGCCGCTGTAGACAATCAGCTACTCGCAGAAAGGAATCAAGTATTGTACAAAAAACTGTGACCGTCGTTTGCAGGGTTTTCTGCTCACTTTCCTCTGACTACTGGTTTCGTTGATGCATCTCGGTTTTGATCTCGTAACGTCTTTCGACTCTTATTTATTTGTGTTCTCACTCGTTCACATAAGTCCTTCCGTGTTGTTTCTGTTGTTGTCGCGTGTCGTGTTAGCACTGTATAGCTACCAAGAGTCAACCCTTTTGTGAAGGCCTTGGATCCCTTTAACGAAAAATAAAGCTGTGCGTAATGAAAATAAACCCGTAAAGGTCTTTGTTTGTGTGGTCATGTCATGCTTTACTCACCGTCCATGTGGTTCAAGGGAAAGAAAGTTCAATTCAAATCAAATTTTAAGTTTGGTCTAATTAAAGCTGCTTCAATCAATAATTCGACATCAACAATTGATTGTTTTGGGTGGATACTTCATTTAAAGAGAAACACAGGCAGAAGGTTTTTTGCTGACCTCAAGAGGTTGAAGTTGTGCTTTAAGCCAGAGGTGTGGAAAGATCTTCGAAGGATCAAAGAGCTGCAGACTCACAGTTTCAACTCAAAGATTTTCTGACTGCTGTTACGCTTCTAGACAGAGTGACTCCAAGGAGAAATATCAAATATGTCTGATCATTTCCATCTAGATGAATAAACAATTTCCTTACAAACATAATTTCTTCCTTGGAAATAAACATTTCAAATATCTCCATACGCTTTAGACCTCTTTTTAGTTCCATAGATTAGTTTTAACCTCCTATATTCAGACTCAGAATATGTAGATTCTAATTCTATACTTGTTTTAACTATACACAGTTTTGTGGATGTAGCCTCAAAGTCCTGAAAGGTCCTTGTGTAATTTGAGTTCATGCACAATCACTGCAGAAAGACCAGTAACATCCTGATGACACAATAATTACTATAGATCATACAAACAGGTTTTATGTGATATCTACAGGTTCATGGAAATAATAGGAGACGTGCCTTTAGTGTCTTATTGTATTTTCTGTCAGGTACCATTAAGAATGCCTCTGTGTGTGTGTGTCTGTGTGTGTGAGGCAACCTGCAGTGTGAAGCTTACTGTAATAACACCTGGGAGACAGTGTGTTAAAGCAGTCCCAGTTTGAGTCATTGTGATTAGGGCGCTGAGAAAAGACACTTTGCAGAAATGGTCCTGGATGACTTCAGCCTGTTGTTGAAGGATGGATGACTGCACGCTGCTCTTTCGCTGACTTTCAATGGACTCTCACCTGGTGCCTCGGACTGTAAGTCAACACAAACACACACACACGCACACACATACACACACACACAGAGGATTAAGGATTTATCCGAGACACTGATTACGTGAGGTAGCTTTTTATGTGAATGGCTGTTCCACTGATTTACACAGTAGATTTACTGTGATTTACACAGCTCCTTGGGCTGTACACTATTCAGCCTGTGAAATGAGTTGTGTATAGGGCCTCAGCGAGCAGTGGACACTTAACGCTACTTTAAAAGCAAGGAATTATGGGTATGGTCGCGTCCAGCCTCTTTGGAGTTTCATCCACATGAGGGACCTAAAGTCATGAAGATTCTGAAGGCTCTGTTTACCTTACAGAGGTTGGGGTCACCTTAACTGCTTTCTCCTGGTCAGTGCCTTGATGTCACGTTTCAAACCCTTCCTCCTTCGCCCTCTTGCCCCGTCACTGGCCTCATATGTATGGGAAGCACACGAGATGTCAACCTTACTCAATAATAATACAGGTGGATTAGGAGATAAAAGATGACTTTAACCAAATTTTAACTCTGTGCCCTGGTGGTGTTGAAGGTGAGCAGGCGGGCCCGGCGCTGTAATCCAAGCTTTTGTTGTCGTCCAAACACAGACATTAAATGTGATAAGATGCTGGTTGGATAGTGACACAGTGCGACTGGTTCTCTGCACATACCAAGTCGCTGTATCTACTATCAATATTATGGGTGAGACCTGAATGCATCAACCTGTCGGAAGTATGTGTGTGTGTGTTCGTGAGAGAATTCGAGTGTGCATGTGCATTTCTGTGTGTGTGCAATACATGCAATAGTCCCACCCATCATCAGGCAGCATACATCCACACACGTGCAGCTGTAAAGAGGTGGTGTGTATAAAGTCACACTTTTCGGCCATTCTGGGGTCACTTGTCGTCGGTGTCGGCTTTGGCAATTACCTGCAGGAGGTAAGTGTCATTTTTATTTTGCTTATGTAAAAAAATTTAAATAGCATAAATATATGAAAATAATAAAATTAGGAATCTGCTCTATTATTAATATTGTCTAATGGTCAGTTCTGCAGTAGGATGGCGAAGACCTGATATAGTCTTCAATCTTAGTCTTTTTTATTAACAATATGTATCAAAGTAAGACCAAAGATTGCAGTTTAATAATAATTAATAATGGGGGACAACTTAGGAGGAAATTTAAACTTTATTTCAGTGTATAGTAATACGTCTATTGAGGCTCTCAGCCATCTACATCAGGAGGTAACGCACAAGTCATAAGAAGCGAATGAGCCTGAGGTGCAAAACAAGTCTTCTCTGCAGGTCCAGGTCCAACGTGTAGGTGTGTTTTATTTAATAATGAATATAATGTATTCTTTTATATTATTTAATTGTAATGATGCAACTTCAAGGGACTTAAAAGCAGGTCTGACTTGTGTGTGTGTGATTGCAGCAGACAGAAAAACACACAGAAATTTTGCAAGATGTAAGAAGCAGATTTTAGAAGGAATTTTGTGTTTTGTGCAAAAATAAATAATTATGTTCCCTCATGCATATTAATCAAAACAAGACAATACTCTCAGTTACATACACACTTAAAACATCTATTAATACTTAGTTTTATTCAGCGTGTGTGTTAGATGCATAAATAGTTACAAAACAACAGACATGCACTTTACAGAAAGACAGATTTGCAACGCACTTACTCATACATAATATAATATACCTTTAAAAACATGCACATTTGTATAGGATCCATATTTGCACACACACAAACACACATGTATGGAGTGTAGACAGTGTCTATCAGTCTGATCTGAATCTCCCAACCCTTCGCTCAGCTGTGTTTTGGAAATAAATCTCCCTGTTATGACTGACGGTGTCAGCGTGTCGGTCCAATCTGAGATAAAATGGACACTCTGAGGATAACTTACATAAGACTGCACACATGCACCAACCACAACCTGAACCCTTATAAAAAACAATATTCACTCATTCATTCGGTCTCTCTACAACACACAGGAAAGATATTATCACTGTTACTGGTAAAACTGAGTAATTTGTAACTGGGTCCATTGTGTTTGTTCTCCAGCTGCGTGGAACATTGACACCAACCCCGGTGCAGAGTTTCAGGTGAGGGGAAGACACACACACACACACACACACACACACACACACACACACACACACACACACACACACACACACACACACACACACACACACACACACACACAAGCACGTATTCCCCACTCCAGGCACACGAGTTGTGTTGACACTCCAAACATGCCCGGGACAAACCATCATCCATGTCCTCACCGGATATCGCAGTGGCCCAGATCCTTGAGCCCGCTGGCTGTTGAGCCAGGACAACCACCATGTTTACCTCATAGACATTCAGTGTCACCTGGACCTCACCTCTACACGTTCGCCTCATCCACATCCACTTTGATGCTGCCAAAAGATGGCAGGAGGGATAGTGGCTCCTGTTGTGGAAAACAACACCCAAAATATCATCTTTGTTTGTGTATCGTAGTGAAGCACGAACGTGTTGTTTTATCCGATCGCCCCTGCACAGAGGATTCCTCTGTAGAACGAGTCTCTTTGTAGAAGTTTGACCCTCAGCTGAAAGTTCCCGACGTGGTTCAGTGAAGTCTGTTTAAAATCCAGTCGCTTTTCAAAACTTACATTTACCAGAAACCTTTTTTCTATTTAAACAGGCTCATTATTATTATTGAGTGTTATAAGTGAATCATACAATTAATAGATTATACCAGTAGATGATCAGCTCAGCATTACATCTGAATATTGATAATAGTGGGAAAGATGTAATATTTATTTTATATGACCTAAAAACTATGTTTGTAGTTTTTCAAGACTGTTGGAAAATAAGACTTTATTTCAATTTCAGTTAAATTTACTAAATTAATGTAAAAAACGTTTTGGATTTCCACGTTGCCTCAGACTTAAAGTAAAAATGAAAAAAAAAAAATTCAAATAACTGTTCCCACATTTCACTCACGGTGACAAACAATCGCACCACCGCAAGTTTAGAGAGTTCATTATATGCGTTCCCTTATTTTCAGTGCTGTATTTAATGTTACAACGTTCATTGTCCATAATTGCATAACTGTTTACTAAACAGAGGTGCTAATCTTTGCTGCTGCACACTTTTGTGATGTCCACTCTCATGTTTCCGATCCACTTCAAGTGCAAACATGTACAGATGGAATCAGAGAACTATAGTGAAAAAGTTAAATCTATCACTGTTCTAGTTAGTTAGTTTAACAGTTTGCTTTTTGAACCTCCACACCAGTAAGAAAGAGAGGCGGTGCTCACGAGCTCTTCGCCCATCCCAGAACACAATTTGAGAGTTGGAAATGGGTGAATTCTCTGACCTTTAAGCTGTTCTGATGTGAGGTGAAACTTGTATTCATCCTCTTCGACCTCTCTGTCTCTCTGTGCCCCCCCGTGAAGCCAAAGGAGCCAATGACGGACCAGAAGCAGGAGACCTACTGGCAGGAGACGGGCCGATGGGCGGGCTACGAGGAGACCTTCGACCCTCAGTCCGGGGCGTGGGCGTCCCCGCACATCTCCTACCTTACCTTCAAGAGCCTCATCCAGCTGAGACGCACCATGAACACGGGTCAGTGAAGGAACTCGGTCAACACTCGTGGTTCTTTTTCATTAATAATGAATCGTTATCATTACCAGTTGAATCACTGGTGCATCAATAATCAAATACGATGTTACTTGGTAATTGTGTTTTAATGTCATGTGCTGATTCTAACACTAATAGCAACACTAAATGTGAAGGTTAAATATTGACGACTTAGATATAGATTAAAAGTTGTAATTTTCAGTGTATAGTGTTTGTAGGTCTTTATGAATTTGTTTAGAAAAAATAGCATCAGATTTTCATGTCAGTGCTCTCTTGCCTGCGTCCTCCTTCTCTGACTGTATGACAACATGGGAATCGGACCCTTAAAATGCCATCCCTAGCCTCTCACCCCTCTCCAACTCTTTCCTTCGTCAAGGCGTGACAATCTTCGACTGCGAAGAGCGGACCCTGGCCACCATCGCCGAGAAGATGCTGAACGAAATGGTTAACAAGAAGGAGATCAGGCCTGGCGACCGGGAGGGCGTGCTGAAGGCTCTGCTCCAAAACCGCAGGTATCCTCCAGGAGACATCACCCGACAGTGACTCAAAACACAAATGACCCACATTTAGGCTTTTAGCTGATGTTGTTTTCCGAAGCTGAGAGGGGGGGGACGTGTCAGTAACTCGCCCGGAGAAAGTAGAACAGAGCATGTAGCTATTTTGGAGGTCCAACTTGTAATTATGGTCTGTAGCCACCAAACCAGCCTGACTGTCAGTGCTGCACTGAGCTCCCACTTAGCACCAGCTCACTGTGTCCAACAAGAATACATGTCGTCACTGAATATCATAAAGGCATTTAGTAAAATGTTGACAACACAATATGGGAAAGGCAAACTCACAAAGGTGACACTATAAATCATGACTTTTCATTCGCTCCCCTCTTAAACTGCAGGTTACTTTGTCAAATAGGTGAAACAGATTTGAAGAACAAGTCTCATGTCAGTCATCGAAAGATGTAGATTCACCAGCTGCTGTTACATCATCACCTTCAGTGTTGTCAGCCATTCAGTCTCCAGCCTGACATAAAACTCAGCCAATGACTCATGTGGATTTCTCCCCTCAGCCAATCAGACGACCCAGAAAGCCAGGCGCTGACTGATAGGTTGGATCTGCAGAGGTTCTCAGTCAAGGACAGAGTGAGTTCCCTCATGTGATCAAGTTGCTGATATCTCCATCTAGAATCATGACAATGATGAGATGATGGTAAAAAAGTGGCTCCTGCCATTTTAGGTGTTAGGATCATTTTCAGGAAAGAGCTCTACTTTAAAAATGTAGGAATTGGAAAGTCTGGTGGTGGCTCATTATAATCTGTCCACACTGTGTTTCTGTAGAAGGATGAATCTGACCGGGATGAGGTCTCTTTGGTGCTAGTAGGTGAGCCACTCTTTCCATTATTCATTAAAGATAAATAGCGTGTGTGTGTTTCTATTTGTGTTTTTATAAGCAGATTTGAATGTATGTGTAATTGTTTGTCAAATGTACTGACTCTCTTCGAACCAGGAGCCTTGGACTTTCTGGAGAAGCCCACAGTCACGTTTGTGCGTCTGAAGGAGGCGCTGGTGCTCGACTCGGCCTTGGAGGCCCGGGGGCCAGTACGCTTCATCTTTGTTCTGGTCGGCCCAAACAAGACGGACATGGACTACCACGAGACGGGCCGTGCTATGGCCGCACTGATGGCCGACAAGGTGAGTGAGCGGATCTTTTTGTGTTAACGTTAACTAAACACACACAGTAAAATAAATGTTGACTTTTAAACTCTTCTCTCCACCTCAGGTGTTCAATCAAGCGGCATTGAAGGCAAAGAGCGCCCGGGAGCTGACGGACACCGTGGCCGACTTCATGGACTGCAGCATCGTCATCCCACCCACCGAGATCCAGAACGAAGCCATGCTCAGCTCCATCATCAGCTTTCAGAAGAAGCTGCTTCAGGGCCGGCTCCAGGCCCCCAAGTCCATTCTCCCTCTGGACTCCAAAGCTCGCAGGGGTGCTTCCCACCAGAACACAACCCTACCAGAACACAAACCTACCATATCCAACCTGGACGACACATAAACAATTATTTGCTGGAATAGTTTTAATATAAATGTCCATTATTGCCATTAGATTGTAATTGTTTCCCCACAGTTTCCATCGCTAGCGGGTCTTCTCGCTCAGAAGACCCCCTGTCCCGTACGGGTCGCCCATTTGGAGGGATGATTCGAGACATAAAGAGACGCTACCGGTACTACAAGAGTGACATCACAGATGCTCTCAACTCCCAGGTCCTTGCTGCCATCATTTTCATCTATTTTGCCGCCCTGTCTCCAGCCATCACCTTTGGAGGGCTACTGGGTGTGTGTGTGTGTGTGTGTGTGTGTGTGTGTGTGTGTTTATATTTGTATTCAACATGTATTGTCGTTGTGGACCCATGTAATTACTCTTTGCCGTCATCTCTTCCACTTCAGCTGATAAGGTGGACAATATGATGGGCGTTCCGGAGCTCCTCATCTCCACCAGCATCCAGGGGATCATCTTCTGCTTTGTTGCTGCTCAGCCCGTCCTGGTCATCGGCTTCTCTGGTCCTTTATTAGTGTTTGAGGAGGCCTTCTACGCTGTACGTTACAACACTGTGACTAACTCATTAAAATGTGCAAACTTTGGAAATTGTCATAGTGATCAATCATCAACGCATCCCCACTTTGCTTCATTCAGTTCTGCAAGTCCCAGGACATCGAGTACATCGTGGGGCGAGTGTGGGTCGGAGTTTGGCTGGTCATCATCGTGGTGATCATTGTGGCCTTTGAGGGCAGCTTCCTGGTGCGATACATCTCACGCTTCACCCAGGAAATCTTCTCCATCCTCATCTCCCTCATCTTCATCTATGAAACTTTTGCCAAGCTGGCGAGGGTAAACCATCCGCGTCCATTTCACACGTTTCATCTGTCCAAACGAAATCACACACGATTCAGCTTCTAATCCTTCTTCATCTTTTCTCTCCCGACTTCTCTCCAGATCTATAAGGCACATCCGCTCATTCTGAATTACGATCATTTGAATTCGACTGTGGAAAACCCCTGGCACCCAAAGGTGGAAGAGACCGTCATCTTTGACAATGCTACCGGCAATACGACTGTCCTCATCCAAACCATTAAGCCGTCTTACCCCAACACAGCTCTGCTCTCCATGTGCCTCATGTTAGGATGTTTCTTTATTGCTTTTTTCCTGCGGCAGTTTAAAAACGGGACATTTCTTCCCGGGAAAGTGAGTTTGCTATGATTGTGAATTTAAATTGAATTTTACTCTAATCTAATGTTGTTGTTGTTGTTGTTGTTTTTCTGCCACTTATGACCAGATGTCTTTCTCTATTATAACGTTCCTCATCTCTGCATTCCAGGTGAGGCGTCTGATTGGTGACTTTGGAGTCCCTATCGCCATTTTCCTCATGATTGTCGTGGACTACAACATCGACGATACCTACACTCAGGTTGGGCCAAGCTTTTCCACTTCATGGTCTGAATTTGTGCACAATATTAACCAGTGGCTTTTTCTGCACAGAAACTAGTGGTTCCAAAAGGTCTGATGGTGTCTAATCCGGCCAAAAGAGGCTGGCTCATTAACCCCTTCGGAGAGCACCAGCCCTTCCCTGTGTGGGTGATGTTTGCGTGCTGCGTCCCGGCCTTGCTCGTCTTCATCCTCATCTTTCTTGAGACTCAGATCACCACGTGAGTGATTCAAATATCAATCGCACCGAATACATGCTCAGAAAATGTGACTTTTCCTGCCTCTCACCACAAGCTTGACTTAAATGTGACATCTGTTAACAGTTTGATTGTGAGTAAACCTGAGAGGAAGATGGTCAAGGGCTCCGGGTTCCACTTTGACTTGTTGCTTCTAGTTGGCATGGGAGGGCTCTGTGCGATATTCGGCGTGCCGTGGCTCAGCGCCGCCACGGTGCGGTCCGTCACGCACGCCAATGCCCTCACCGTCATGAGCAAAGGACCAAAGCCTGTGATAGAGAAAGCGATGGAGCAGAGGATCAGTGGCATTGTGGTGGCTTTGCTGATCGGTAGGTGCATTTTAATCCTTCAAAATAAACGTTTGTCCTACAGATGCTTGTTTAGATTTGACAATGAGAATATAAGAATGTCATTAAAAGTTAGTAGATTATCCTTTATCTACAAGTCTCTTTGTATTAAGGTTTGTCTATTCTGATGGAGCCGATCCTGAAGATGATCCCCATGTCGGCCTTGTTTGGGATCTTCCTCTACATGGGAGTCACGTCGCTGAATGGCATCCAGCTGTGGGATCGTATCCTGCTTCTGCTCATCCCGAAGAAATACCACCCGGATGAGCCCTACGCCACCAGAGTAAGAGTCCTGTAACAACATGATGATTATGGTCCCAACAGTAAAAAGGATAACCCGGTTTGATGCTCACAATGGCATTAGAACATCAAATAGAGTTATTAGAATTCATCCTCAGGAGACAACGAATGTTCTCATTAACTGTGCCAATCCGTGCGACAGCTGTTAAGATATTTCACTGTGAAACTCACAAACAACATGGTGGCAACAGAGGAAACAAATTATCTCACCCAAGCCGTTAGAATTTATCCTCTGGGGAACATGAATGCTCTAAAACAGTCTTGTGCATCTCCATGTCTGCTGCCTTGTTCATGTATCTAATGTTTTTTTTTATCTTGGACACAGGTGAGCACGGGGCGAATGCACTTGTTCACAGCCATCCAGCTAGTGTGCCTTGCACTGCTCTGGATCGTGAAGTCCAGTCCAGTTTCCCTCGCACTTCCCTTCATACTCATCCTCACCATCCCTCTACGCATGTTTATGACTGGGCGTCTCTTCACCGAAGTGGAAATGAAATGTGTAAGTTGTGTCTCTGCATTCTAAAAACTTAACTGATGAGCCTGAATGTTTATGTGGAATATGTGTGTGTAGTAAAGTATCTTCTGCCTGTATCCCAACGCCCTGATTCGTCTGTACTTGTTGTGTTTCAGTTGGACGCTGATGACGCCAAGGTGATGTTCGAGGAGGAGCCGGGACAGGACGTATACTGTGAATCTCAAATGCCACTGTAGACGTCTTCCATGTCTGCTACCAGAAATCTTTTATTTTAACAAAAATATATTTATTTTATTTACAGTTCAGATTATATAGTATCCACAATCTATGAGCAAAAACATGTTTTTTTAATTGAAAAATGCAGCTATAGTTACCCAGGTAGTGTCAGTATGGAAGACAATGGTATATTTCTGAGAAACTGTCAAATGTTCCTTTAGAGTTTTCATTAGTCTCTCAAGTGAAATATTTGCATCGCATGTGGTTTGGTTTTTAAGTGCCTTATACACCACTGAAGCTGGAAATATTTGTATGATATTGAAATCTTTGATATATTGAAAATTGATACATTTCACATGAAGGTTTAGGGCAAGGCAGTCATACTTGAAATTAAATAAATGTAAGTCATGTCAGCACAAAGATTGGTGAGACATCTTGCAATATTAATGCCAAAATCGTGTGTTTTCTCAGGCAATTGCACATTGAATGTCCAAACTCTGAATGCATTACAAGCTAAAACATGGAAGTATTTATATTTCATTAACACTAAATGACAACACCACTGTATGGAAACACAAAGAAAGAGAAAATGTCGAATTTTGTGTGTGTTGATGAAAATGTACATGTTGCTATTTTCTTGCAATCTCTCTATAAATGAAAAAATTAAAATTAAAAACTACCTCCAAAAAGACCCATCTTTGTGTATTATAGATTAATTTATTCATTTTCATTTGTTCGCAAAACACTTTAAATCATTTATGTTTCCTATATTTGTAATTTTTCAGTATCAAGATGATGCCATGCCATTATTCTACACACTCCGGCTCAGTAGGTGGCGCCTCTCACCGAAATGTTCCGTTTGCCAACAATAACCGGGACGAAGAAAAATAAGCGTGAGCTCATTGGCTGTTAGCTGCCTTTTTCCTGGTGACGCACCCCCTTTCCTCGTCTCTGATTGGTAGCTCTCACAGCAGGGACCCTCCTACCAGAAATATAACCAACTTTTTAAATAAAACAAAAACACGCTCGAAGCACCTTCACGGTGGTTTTATGCAAAATACATGAATGATTCCACGTGGGTTTTCCTGCCAGAGAGCGTAACGGTAACAGGGGAGTTTAGTGAACGTCTTGATTCCCTTCAGGTCGTAGTTTACTCGTCGGTGACTGAACTTAGCTAGCTAGGCTGGCTAACTCTGAACCTCTGCACCAGAAACACGTGTTATTGGGAAAATGAACGCAGAAACATCTGGTTGGTATAATTAAATAAACCTGTAAACATCTTCACAGCATCACACAGACCACGCAACTGAGTCAACAGTGGCTCTGGACTTGGATTCATTCATGTTCGTCTCCATTCTTGTGTCTCTGCTGACTTCAGGTTGGACCATGGAGAACATCCAGAGGCTGTTTGTAGAAATGAAAAGCGGGATCCCCAGGACCTACGCTACGTGCTCTTACGCGAAGGGACTGAAGCACGTAGACTGGAACAAGGTGGCGTTCGCTCCTTTCTCTGCGGAAGACTGCGAGCGAAAGTGGAGACTTCTTATGAAGAAGGTGACTCGGGTTTATATCAACATGTCAGTCAAGAGCTGCTCTGGAGCTTTCTATCATGTTACATAATAAACTCAAACTCATTTCCTAGTGTACAATAGCTTTTCTTTGAGGATTGGATTAATTTGTTGTCACTCAACATGAACATTATCGTGAACTTTATATTAGAGTCTGCCTGGGCTCTGGGATCAGCCTCATTTCTTTGTGATTAAAATTATTACATCACATTGTTTCTCCTAATATTCTACTTTACCAGATCCCAACTGGGCTCAATCTCATGTTCATGGAACCAGTTTGAGACGACCTTTTATATGTGACATTACAATTAGAGATGTTCTATATCCTTTTTCACCTTCTGATTCCGATACCTGGCCTTTGCTGAACCCAGGCAACAATCATGGGGATGTTTTACTTGTTGGACTTTCCAGCATGAAATTTTGCCAAATTGCTATCATTTCAGCTAGCTCTGGCTAAAGCTACACTACCAGAAACCCTAAAACATAATTGGTCAGTGATAGAGAGGCAACACGCGTTATACGTTATAACTTCAATAGAGTGTAATAATCTTGCTGTTGTCTCTCAGATGCGCAAACAGCGGTCCCTCGCAGAGCTCATTGTTGAAGCTGAAGATGTCCTGTCAGACCCTGTCCTGAACAGTAAGGTGAGAGCAGCACGATGGAGCTCTTTAAAAGGAAATAAAATGGCTCTGTGCAAGGTTATATTTTCATTTATTAGACAATGACACTGATAGATGTGTAGGAGTAAGATGTTGTTATTGCAGTCAGAAAGGCTGCCAGCCATGAAAAAGAAAAGAAAAATTAACAGTGACTGTTTTTGCTGCAGATCCATCCAGACTACCCAACTAGACCCCCCACTTCATGTGTCTTGTTTTATGAGGAGAACTGGGTCAGAATTAAAGAACAGCACCCAGAGCTGAGTCACGCTGAGGTAGTGGCGGCAACGGGCAAGGCGTACAGAGAGCTCCCAGATAGCAAAAAGGTACTTTCAGTGGGGGGCTACTGCGGAAACATTCACATTCAGTGTTGCTTTAACCGTTTAACATTAAGTACTGACCTTAATGCAAATCACAGGCTCTATATTTGAAGAAATACCAGCTTGCTCACCACAAATACAGGGAAAAGACAAAGGAGTTCAGGTAGGAAATGAACACACTTACAATACAGTGTTACAATACACTATGTGATTTGAACTGGAAGGCTCCCACTGTAAACTCACTGTTTTGCTAATTCTTTGTCTTTCAGGGAAACGCATCTCAAGCTTTCAGATATTGTGGACACGAGTAAGCAGGTGACTGTAGATGTAAGTGATCCAAGTCACATGAGGCAGTTCTCTTTGTGAACTGCGGTGAGCTGTTTGTATTGTTTCTGCTTCAACTTCTTACAAGGTTCTAAATCTCACTTGTGTTAAACTTATGTGTGACTTGTCAACAGGGTGAAGATGCAGAAGGTCTGCCGCCCAGGCCTCCTATGTAAGCCACACACAAGTTAATTAAATTTTTTTTTTTTTTAATTCACTAATTCACATTTAACGCACCAAATCGCGCACACTCCTAATTATCATTCCCACTAAACATGCCTGATTTTTTTCTTCATCAAAATCCACAAATTATTCTCTGGTAAATCACCCATGACGAGCCATGGGTGAAACATGTTTGTTGTGTGTGTCATCACAGCACTGTCGATACATGTGTTGTACCCAAATGCCTCAATTGAACAGAATACAGGCCACTCCCATTCAGTTTAAATAGGCCGGTCATGTTTGAAGCGCACCCTCTTCATACCCCACCTGACAAAGAGAGAGAGAGGATGCATCACAATTTGTGCCTGGTCGAGGACAAACACAATGGATTTAATTTAGTCTTGCTTCCTTTGGACTTTATTATTCTTCTTAATCACCTTTTTGTTACTTTTCTATTTTCCTGTGAATGTGTATCTTTAGAAATGGCTATAAGATATTCTGCAAAGAGCAACTGGGGTCCATGGCTGGGGTCCCTAGTAGAGACTATATGAAGGTGTGGTCCCAACGTTGGCGGGACTTGACTAAGAGTCAGAAGAAAGAGTTCTCTGAACACTGCTCCGAGGTATGAACACACACACATGCAGAGGTTCATATAGGTGGAAAACAAACTGCTGTGCCACAATTTTCTGATATCAAGATCAGCATTGTTGATTTGAGTATTCTGTTCAATCTTAATGCAGTACTTGGTTGATTTCTTTCAGATGAAGAAAACCTATACAATCAAGCTGCATAAATATATAAAGGTGAGTAATTTATAAATTTTAAGATGCAGCTTCCAACTTACTCTGATGGACTTTTTGTAACGTTGCTGTTTACCCCTCTCAGAACATGGATGAGGAGGAACAGGAGAGGATCCTAACCGACAATGCCAGGTACATATCTAAAGAGGTGAGAGGTTATTTTGTTGTAATGACGATTAAGCCTTTTTCTCTTTGCCTCATTATAACATCGGTTTAGACTCAGTGTTGATGGTTTTTGTGCTCTTCACTTGTGGAAACTACATTGGATCAATCTTCTCTTCTAAGGTTGATATGAAAAGTGTCGAGTCCAAGGTGACATCTCGGTGAGCAACTTCAGACAACGGTTACGTCACTGGATTCATTACAACCTGCAACAAAATTAATTCTTCAGTTGTCTGTTATCAGCGGGCTTCACAAGAAGAAACGCCAAAAAGAGAAAGCACTAGGAGACAGTAGAGGATATTCAAAGGACCTGCAGAAGTGGTTTAAGGTATACAGAATACATTTTCCATATTATATATCCAAATCAAATATTTTTTCATCTCAGCACGTTTGTTGTTTATTTTTCTTTAAATTGTGTCACATTTTACATTCTGCAGACATTGACGGCAGCAGACCAAGAGGAATATCAGGCATCGAACCCAAAGGTATGTATTTTAGTAGCTATTTCTTTTTCTGTAATAATTTTTCTGTGACCGTTTCTCTCAAATTCACAATAAACTGTACATGTACCTGTCTTTGCAGAAATGTCGATACGTCAATGTCAAAAGATCGTCAGTAAGTTGCATTGTTAATACATCTTTCTTGAAGTTGCTCTTCTAAACTGAAGTAAATATATTTTACTTAGTGAAGTCATAAATTACCATGTGAGTTATATAATATATAATTCATAGAATAAATATATATTGTATATGCTGCACTCAGGATTGAAAAGCTCTCTTCTCAGTCTACATGTATTCTCTCACAGGATTCAGAAGATGAAGACATTGAGGACAGCAGCAGTGATGAAGAAGAGGTCTATCTAGACTGCAATGAGGTTTGAAAACTAAATCATAGTTGTATGTTTTGTATTCAGTTTTGCAGCTGTGCATCCAGATGTTATAAAATATCAACTCTTGATCCACAGGATATGGGGGAAGCAGAGGAGGGTGACATCACGTTTGATATGTATTAGATGGTGAGATGGACAGCAGAGATCTCACCAACAATCACATTAAGTCCAGAGCCGGATTCTGGATTTGATCATATTGACAGGGACCTCAGTGACAGACTTGGACCTGCATAACTAAATGATGTAACTGTGGTTTACGTGGTGTGTATTCCCAAATTAATTTGTACATATTATGAGAGAGCAAATCAGTTTTTTTATAATCTGCCATAGCAATCATGTCAGTGTGTGGGGTTTCCTCCAGGTCATGTGAGTGTGAATGGTTAATCGGCCCCTTTGATGGATGTGCAGCCTCTCCAGGCTGTACACCCCCCCCTCCTCGCCCAGTGTCAGTCAGGATCGGCTCCAGCAACCCTACGACCTTTCAAGGACACACAGCATAGATAATGTATGGATGCCATAGAAATGCTGTTTACGAGTGGAAAACATGTGGACTCTAGAGGAGCCTGTAGTCCATTTCCTCAGGGATCCCAGGATAATGGATCTAGCCCCTTTAAAGGAACATAATGTATCTGTGAACAAATGAATTCCACTTGATTGTATCATTAGTCAGCTTATTTTCTATATCTGCTGTTAAAATCAGATATAGAAAATATTCACCTGTCTGAATAATGGGATTATTGAAACGAAATATATAATGTATGTATAAAAATGAAAAATATTTCATCATCAAACATTAGTTATTTATGTGAAAAAGCCTTGCTCATTGTGGTATCTGTCAACAAATGCAAAAAAAAAACCATTTCCAATAAACTTTTTTATATACTGGGTGTCTATTTTTTACTGTGGCCTTTGTTAAAGTGGGAATATTATCATCATTGGTATAAACACCATCATATCTGTTAGTATCACATTATTCCTTCTAGTATACCAACAAGATGGAGATGCTCACTTTTAAATCTCTGGATGGAACCGCTCCCAAATACATAAACACACAAAACTGTTATTCACAAGTGCCTAAGTTATTTTATAAGGTCATACCATTACATACATTTTTATCGTATATAGAGTATTAGTAGTATTTTTCCCCTTTTAAAGTTATTTTTAGACGTTGATATTCTATTCTACTTTTTTGTTGTCTTCTTTGACTTAAATTTTGTATTTCAAATTGTTTACTTTACATGTTGTTCAACTAACTGGTCACAAACCAGTGGCTTGCAGCGGCTCATCGCAGCACTGAGCCGGCACACAGAGCCAGGAGACCCCGGACCCGAGGAGGAGGAGGAGGAGGAGGAGGAGGAGGAGGAAACCCTCGCTGGAGGAAAAGTCGTCGTGTTGCAATCGATTACTACTGCCTGCTCTCTCTGACGTCAAGATGGACGCCTGCCGAAACAGGTAAATAAACACAATTAGGGGTTTTGCGGGGCCGTGATTGAAGGTTTCCCCAGCGTCGAGGCCTTTTATGTAGGGACTCGACTGTCGTTTGTGCGTCTCCTCTCCGCCGCTTCGCTGACGGTTTGTCCGGGGGAGCTGAGAGACGGACAGCCGCAGTGCAGCAGCAGCAGCTCCCGGTTCGTGGAACAAACCCTTTAATGATTTCCTCCAAACAACAATAACTTCCAGCTACAACGCAACACACCGCTTTGTTCCGCCTGTCCTCAGCCCCGGTGCGGTGCGGTACACCGGGGGTTAGCTTGTAGCTGTAGCCGCGGAGCACCCGGTGGTTTGGGAGCAGGAGAACCCGCCGCTCCTCCCCGCTAACCTCTGCTCGTTCTCGGTTCCTCGGGGCTATTCGCAGCCCCGCTCTTTGTTTTCGAGCTCCGGGCTGCAGCTGCCTCCATTGAACCCACAAGGAGCCGCCAGCACCGGGGTTGTTTACTGTGTGTGAAGGTGTTAAACAACCACACACAGTTATGTTATGTTCTTTTGTGTTATTCGCAGGTTATAACGAGGGAAGCGGCTCCTCTGCAGTATTCAACGTGCATTTGTGAGTAGCCGCATCGCATTACATGTTGCACCACACACCCAGACGAACCAGGGATTCTAACTCCTGCGCCGTGTGTTTGCCCCCTGCTGCAGCCCCTGTCCTGCGCTACAGCATGACCACAGCAGCGGTGGCTCATCTCACACTTCTGGCAAATGAAAATGGAGGAGGTTTCAATGTCCAGCCTGGACAACAGCAAGCTGGAGGTACGGTGGAGTCAACAAGGCTGCAGCCTGCTGGCATCTGCAGAGACACAACAGGATGCTGCAGGATGCACACCCAGGGGAGAGGGACACTCAAAACAAGATGCTTTCTTCTCCCGGAGTCATAACTGTTTAACCGGCCCGATTAAACAAGATAAGCTGTATGGATAATGGATGGATGAAATTAAGACTCTGTTTTCATACTTCTTACATTTAGCTCCTGAGAATTAGCCGTCCTCTTGTCATCCTTATTTAAGATCCTAGGTTATATTTGGTAGTTTTTCCTCACTCTTGTTGAGGGCTAAGGACACAAGGATGTCACATTTTCTTAAGCCCCATGAGACAAATTGGGATGTGTATGGGCTGTACCCAAAATAATGGACAGGTTAAAGAGAAACAGATCGGATTTTAATCCTCTTCGAATAAGAGGCTGATTTATTTCTCACCAAACAAAGAAAAGACAGTTGTCCTTCTCCTCTGGGCAGACAGGATAAAACACAAACACAGATGATCCCTTTATGTGTCCTGGCTTTACTTTATTCGTGTCTCCTTCCTGATTCCTCCCCTGACAGGGCCTAGCTCAGGAAATCCTGTCTGACCTGGTGGAGGATGCATGCCTGGGTCTTTGCTTCGACGTCCACCGGGCCGTCAAGCAGGGTTACTTTTTCCTGGATGACACGGACCAAGAAAGCATGAGGGACTTTGGTGAGCATGAAATCATTCTCTCTCCCTTTCCCGGAGGAGTAAAGCCCTTTAGTTTTTATTTCTCAGACACCTACACGGAACGTTGTCTCAGCATTATGCCTTCAATTTCCAGAAATTGTGGACCAGCCGGGACTTGACGTGTTTGGCCAGGTGTACAACCAGTGGAAAAACAAAGAGTGTGTGTGTCCCAACTGCAGCCGAAGCATCGCCGCGTCCCGCTTCGCCCCGCACCTGGAGAAATGTCTGGGCATGGGACGCAACAGCAGCCGTATAGCCAACCGCAGGTAATGTGAAAGTACATCCATCCCAACAGATATTGCTGTGGATTCACATAAAGAAACAAAAGGAAAAATACCGGCTCATAGCGGCTTTGCTTCACTAAGCTGGATTCTGGCTGTTTGAAGCTGCTTCTTTTGTCCTGTAAGATCAATATAAAATCCCCCTCCTGCTGTGAGCATGAAAATGAAGATGTGCCAGCTATTAAATAATGCACATAGAAGGTATTCATGTGGAGGAGGTGTAATCACTCTCTCTCTCTCTATGTGAATTTGTGCTCCTTTTCTTTACACATTACAAAATAGAAAAACACTCTCAGAGATTAATGCAAATGTAGCTGAGATAAAAAAGTAGCTTGTATTAATAATAAAACTGTGAGTAAGCCAGTTGTGTGTGTGTGTGTGTGTGTCGCGTCCTGTTCTTTCCTCTTCTATAGAATAGTCACTGGTAATAACACAAACAACAAATCAGAGAGTGACCAAGAGGACAATGACGACGTCAATGATAATGACTGGTCTTATGGGGCAGAGAAGAAAGGTAATGCACAAACGCAATGGCTGTTAATTGCTGAATTTATGTAACATATATGAAATTACTTTGAAATATCTCAAAATGAATCTTCTCTATCTTTTACAGCTAAGAAAAGGAAATCTGATAAGGTAAGTTGTATTTTTTACTATAAAAACCATTAAAATTGACACAACAAATGTTATATTAAAACATTGAGAATATTACTCGTTGATCCTGATTTTTCGAGACAAACTCCTATTTTTTTTAACCCTTTTTTCACCTCAGAACCCAAACTCACCCAGAAGATCCAAATCATTCAAGCATAAGAGCAGTAGGTGGACACTGCTAAACTTGTTCTTGTCAACAGTTTATGTACTTCAGTGCTTGTCTCTGTGTAGTTTGAATCACACTGTACTTAAGACAGTAGTTAAACCAGGAAATCGAGGTGTGAAAAGACTAAACGCACAATTATGCCTCCATTCTCCTTTTGGAAACATGGAACATGATCTGCAAGTTCAAACTACATTACTACCAACAGGCTATGATATAATACTTTTGACATTGATCTTTTCAAACTGCTGATCTCTTCCTGCTCTTTCTCTCCCACAGGCATGATGGGTCCCAGACGTCGGATGGACAACCAGGAGAGTCCGCGCATGCTAATGAAAGATGAGGCCTTCCCTCAATAACACACTCAGCCACAAATACACGTTATCTTGCCATCGTGTGTGTGTGTGGTGTGTCTGCACGTACCCACACACACTCAAGCACGGAGAGACCAACAACACGTCACCTTTGGTTCTTAATCATGTGATATCAATGGACATTTATGGTGTTCGCTGCTCTGCAGAAGCAGTCCAGACCTCCTACTGTATACTTGACAGATTTTATTTTTCTTCCACAAAGTCATTGTACCAACACTCATTTTATTTTTGTTTAGTTAGTTAGTTTTTTTTAAATTTAATTTTTTTGCTGCAGTCCCAAATAATAAATATCAGCGCACACGATTTGACTGCACAGAAGTAGATTGTGTTGTAAATGCATCCAATGGCCCGAACACAGGGTATGCACAGGGAACACACAATATGTTGTTTCTCAAAACACACATATGATTAGGTGTAGTTAACGTTTCCTCACCTCTTTAAAAAAAATACGTCAAAGACAATCTTTGCTAATTGTTTGTCTTTTTAGTTTCACATTCATTGTCAGGTTCGGAGCTCTCCAGTTGAATTGTAACCCAGTATGTGTGGGAGTGTGTTGTGTGTGTGTGTGTGAGAGAGAGAGAGAAATAATGGCTTGTTATTCACCTGTGGAAACTTGTTGAAAGTGTTCAGTAAATGAACCCCTAATTATACAAGCAGGAATTAACTTCAGAAAGCAGCAGGTTTCTTTTGATTTTTGTTTTCTTTGCTGGATAGACCGGCTGGTTTTCTAGCATTGAAATGATGTGTTCGTATCATGTGTTTACATTGTAAAGGGTGACATGTATCCTTTTTTGTGTGACGTGTTAGTGTAAATATTCCAATAGTTGAATTGCTGCTATCATGGCTCAGTTTGTTTCATCTGTCTAGCATAATAAATGATTTGTTACCTCTCCCATGGTCTTGTGCTGAATTGAACCCTTGCTCTGCTCTGACTGGAGTTCGATGGACGTGACACAATAACCTCAGTGGCTCTGCCCGTGTACTTTGACTGACTAACCAACAGGAGGTGCTCTAGATCAAGTGATTGGGTGTGAGTTAACTCGAGTTGTGTGGGTTGCATGAGACAGTAAACACTTAACAGATGGAAAACACAACACGCGGTTAAAACAATTTGAGCTTTGTCATCTGAGTTTTTAGTTCATAACTGTGAACAGCCAGGGGGCGTCTTCCTACAGTTTTATTTCTGGGTTCTGTTTAAGTTGTGTGTGTGTGTGTGGACGGAGACGTTGGGCAAAAGGGCTTGAAAACAAAACCGTCATGGCCTGGTTGATTGCAGGATGTATCGCAATAGCGTCGAACCACATGCTCTGCAAATGGGACATATTACAAAATTCCTTCATCTGATATGAATCATGTGATTCTGCTCCTCTGACCAAAAGAATGAGAGACATGCTTATACATTTATGAATGATCCTTTTGTCAAAACACCTGCGTCTGTCTTTCACTATCTTGTATGATTTGAGTTAACCCTCCTTAAACCTAAATTAATTTATAGCTGCAACCCTTAAAAAAACACAACACCATGGCAGGAAACATTATTAACAGTTGCTTGTGTGAAGGACAGACTCTGGGTAAACTCAGTAGACAATTCTCCGGGTTTTAGCTGGAGGTCATGTCTGAAAATGCCCTATGAGGCCAAAGGTCAACCCTAGTCCCTGTATAGACCTCTGCTGTGAGGCAGTTACCAAAAAGCCCCAGGGCCCCTGGAAATCTGCAAATTACAACCTAAAAGTACAATATGATCTAAAGTAGGTCCTGTGTTGTTGTTGAATCATGCCTTTTTTAGTTTTTAAAACCTACAGGTACGTTTACAGTTTAATTTGACCCACACACTGGATATTCCTGCTTAAAGCTGGAAGTAAACCTTCAGTGTGACATCATTATTCCTGCACAGGAGTAACTGGTGTGTATCAGGGCACGATGACGTTTCCATACATGTTCTGTTGCGGACACAGTTCGTATGGAGGGAACGTGGAGGTTACATGGTGTGTGTGTGTGTGCAAACCCTGTAGCAGAGTTGTGGTGTAAACATGAACCCAGCAGTATTTTTCATTTCGCCCGAGGACACACAAACAGGTCGATCCAGTCGGTTATGGCCGTTTTGTTAATGAGGCTCCATGTTCCGTGTAGAGTTTGTGAGCGGGCAACACAAAACAGATCACCGTCACCTGGTAGGAACACATGGGAATATGTTGACTGAGCTCATTTTCATTAGATAAACACACAAGTTCAGTACACAGTAAGTCGGGCTGACCTCTTTGTTTTAGTTTGTTCCCACCCAGAGGAGAAACAACCAAGAGAGAGCGAGTAGAACCCAAACTTCCGACACATGTGAATGCAGCACCCAGTGTTGTGCGTGTGTTTGTCTCTGTGTGTGTGTGTGTGTGTGAGGGGGGGCAATTTGACGCTTTAACTTGGGGTTTTAGTCGCTGTGCTAGTTTGTGCTTATCATGTTTCTTCCGTCATTCACCGGGAACTAGCCGGTAATCTCCCGCCATGTTCTAGTTCAGCGACATCGGGAGGAGGTGACGAGAACCGGCCGCCTTCCAGGTGCCCACGAGCCAGGCAGCAGCAGCACAGGCAGCAGACCCCGGAACTCGCAGCGGCAGCAGCTAACGTTAGCTAGCTTTTTGTGTGACAGGCTTTCCTGCTGTCAAACCAGAAACTCGCCCCGCTGACAGAGTTTGTTTCCCCGCTTTTCTCACCACGACGTCTCGCCCCCCGCCCTCTGGAGCTTTAAACCACTTCACACCGCAGTTGCCGTCACTTTTCACCCACTTGTGGAGCCGGGAGATGGCATCGAGGGGAGGCTTCCCTGGTCCCCAGATGAATCCGGGTGTGAACCCCATGAGCGTCGGGCACCCAGCGGGCATGAGGATGACAGGAATGCAGCAGGCTCCGGCGGGATTCCCCCGGAGCATGAGCGGCTCTGCCCACTACCTCCAGGTCGGTCCCCGGACTCGTTCTATCCGTGTTAAACATGTTTATGTGACTTTTTTATGACTGCGGTAAGTTGTTAAAACAGGCTTTAATGTTTTAAGAGTTAAAAAAAACTAATAAATCCAGTTAATATTAGTCAAACTAATTAAAACAAACATCAGCCTCATCAATCATTAAATATCAAAGTGACTACTTCCGCATTTGATTCTTCCTGTAATCACTCACTGCTTCTAATATTACTACGTTTATTACTTGTTATTGTTATTATTATTGTTATTATTATTAGTGGTAGTAGTAATATATACATTAATATCGATTCCTCACTATCTGCCTGAAACATTTGAATTTGATTCAAATTACTGTCGAACATCTTTGTGTGTGTGTGTGTGTGTGTGTGCATGTGTCTAAAAAGTGAGAATCACGTGGCCTCCTGTCAGTTAATGTTCGAAAACAAAAGTAAGTTTTATTATCCCCGCCATCTGTCAGCGCCTCCGCCTGCACGTGCTCCCCCCGGCTTCACCTCCTCCATCTGCGGCTCCGCGTGCTCCGGAGATCACATGCATTATTGTTGTTGTGGTGATTTTCAGTTGGAGCCATATGGGGTCAGACATATGCTTTTGAATGTGTGTGTGGGGGGGGGGGGGGGGGGGGGGCACAGTGTGAAGAAAGTGTGCAGCAGAGGAAATTAGCTCAAATGTTTAAAAAGGATCTTAAACATCACATTCAAACTTAGATAAAATATGTATTATAACCACTTTAGGTCTGTAAAAAGCATGTAAATGTTTTATTATTATAATCCTGATATTCTTGATATATTATGAGTTTGCATGACCCAGCAATCGAATTATTGTGGGCCTCCTTTTAATTATCTATTAAATGGAGTACTAGATTAGTAAAGGGTTCAGGAAAGAGAAATTTGATTTTTTCACAGCGATGTGTATTTTTTACAGCGATTCTTCTTATTCTTGTGATTGTGAAATTATAACATCAACCTCCATCCTTTTGTCTCTAGCGCCAAGGGATGCCCCCCGGCAGGATCGGGGGCCCCATGGGGTCAATGGGGAGCCAGCTGCCTGGTCCCTCTTATGGGAACATGCCCATGCGGCCGGGCATGGGGCCTCCGAGCATGGACGCCTCGAGGAAGCGGTTCCTTCATCAGCATCAACAACACCAGCAAGAGGCACTGGGCGGAGGCCACAGACGAGGGTAAAATGGGGAGAAGTGAGAGTGTCTGTTTGAGGGAAGGAGAAGTAAGGGAGAGGAACATTCACCAAGACAGCTTGACGCCAAACCAATCAATAGATATATGGATGTTTTCCTATCTTATTTATATTTCTTTCATTTAAACAAGGTGCAACATGTAGGTCTTTCTTTAATTATATTTAAAGGGCTCGTTTCTTAGTACAAGCCCTTTAAATCTACTTGTGGAATTTTCAACCAAATGTTTGTCCTTTTCCATAACTTAGACACAGAAAACCTAATAGTCTGATTTTGAAGGGCTACAACAGACAACTGGTGTGAATCCACTTCTTTATAATATTGTTATTTTGCTATTAGTGGTTCCAGAGGATCATGGACAGTTATACAGGCTGCTGTGTAAAGAGGGAAGTGCCATTATGAAACTGGTTGTTTCATATGACCATGTTTGCAACACAATGTGTAATAAACAGGATTATTCTGACCCAACGGTTAATAACCTTACCAAGCACAACACCTACAGGAAGGCTTTAACATTTAAAATTTTCCTTTTTTGTTGTAGTTTGTGTGCTTGGAAGATTTATTAAATAAATATGATCATTTGTAGGGTAAAATTTATTCAAATTATAGCTCATAGTAAACATTGTCCCAGTTATAAATAGAAGAACTGCTATATTTTCCCGCTGTAGTTAATTGACATTAAAACAATGCTGCTCTTTATAGATGTTTTCTGTACTGAACTGTACTGCTGTACTCAGATCAGATCAGACGTGGATCGGAGCATCTCATGACTGACATTTGCCTTCAAAGCAGCAGACACACAAGCAGATATTTCTGACTTCAGTGACGCCACGCTCGTGGCGAGTCATGATGAGAGGCAGCATTTACAGTTTTTCATCCACAATGATCCTCTTGTTTTAAAGGCTTATTTCATAACAACAGATCTCAGTATAGAAGGATTCACGAGCCACAAGGCTTGAAGCAACATCCTAAATTCTCATTAGAAAGGGGCGAAATTCAATTTAGTCATAATGAGGGGGAACTGTGTGATTTAATTTCAGAAACAAAAGTGCTCTTATTTAGTCGGTAGCGATGATAACTGGGAGCCTGAGGTGCTTGTTCGGGGGAGTTAATGAAGAGACAGCAGCGGCCAAGATTTTGTTATCACACTTTGAAGTTTTCACAAATTATAATCGAATGAAGTGAATTGTGTCTTTCGGTTAGCCCTGTGTTAGTCCGGTATCTGCCAGTGCGTCAGTAATTGGACAATGAAGGTCATATTTTAAAGAGGGCTAATGCTAAATGACGCGACAACATTGACAACAGAGTACAGAACATCCTTCTCTAATTAAATCCAATTATCCTTGGATTTTTTGAAAAAGCTTGTTTTTACTTTGGAAATCCTCAAATTTCATGTTTTCTGTGTGATTCAGAGCAAAAAGACGTAAAATGGCAGATAAGGTTCTCCCGCAAAGGGTAAGAAGCTTTTCATTTCCTGATTCATGTGTTGGATGGAACCAGTTTACCTTGAGTTGTCTGTAATTACTTGTAACTTAACATCCTATCACGTTCTCTTTAGATCAGAGACCTGGTCCCTGAATCCCAGGCCTACATGGACCTCTTGGCCTTTGAGAGGAAACTGGATCAGACCATTGCCCGGAAGCGCATGGAGATTCAGGAAGCCATCAAGAAGCCTATAATGGTATATCCTTGTGATAGTGCATTATCAATAAGGAGATTTAATAAAACATGTTTGAGTTAATCTGGTGACACGTGGTTACAGGAGAGGAGCAGTGGGTGTGGATTCATTCCACAGCTAAATACATTCTAAAGCAGCTCCTTTGTCAGAAATACAACAGAAGAGCAACTGATGTATCCGTTTACAGTGCAGCTAAACACGTATTTTAATAAAGACGTCAGTCAACAATAATGTGGTCGGCCCACAATAAAAGCCTCTCTGTTTTCCAGCAGCTGAGTTTTTGTAATGTGAAGCAGCAGCAGTAGGAACTTTGCATTAGCGGTAACTTGATATCGCTTCATGAAAGAGAAAGAGCGAGGCAGGTTTTGGATTATAACAGTGATGCTGGATCATATGCAAGCATCATTTTCAGTGAATCTGTTATGGGTAGAAATTCAGCATACAGTGTTTTCTATAACTTATAATAATTTTAAAAGACCCATTTCTGAGTGCAATTAAACAAAATCCCTACTTGCTAAATGAATCTGATTCCAATTTCTCATAGATCGTTTAAACTTGAGAACCACCGTTTTTTACTGGAACTCATGATGTATCTGTTTGTTCATCTCACAGCAAAAACGCAAACTCAGGATCTACATTTCCAACACATACACACCCAGCAAGCCCGAGGGCGAGGAGGCGGAGAAGGTGTCGTCCTGGGAGCTGCGAGTGGAGGGAAAGCTTCTGGAGGAAGTATGTGAACAACACGGCCGTTACATATGAATGTTTCTCGCCCTGTTTCACAATTGTCTTCCCGTGGTCTGACTCCCAAGTATTTTGGTCTCTGGTTCTGTGTTTCTGAAAACTTCACAGTCACTCAGCTCTGGTTGGCCCGAGTCCTTGGCTCAACCACTCAACCAGATGTGTGTTTGCAGCTCTGCTCGCTCCACCTCACAACTCCTGACATACACACACATGCGCTCACACACACAGACTCATGTTCTTTTTGAGACAAGGAATTGAAACCATTGGCCTCTACATACCAAGAGCTGACATGCCTCCCCTCCCTCCATCAGTTCCAGCACAACTCATTGTGTCGTCTGGGACCACATGAAGGATCCTTTTTTTTCTTTCTCCCTGTTAATGTTTCTCCTCTGGCTCTTTGGGCTAGGCATGCGTAGGAGGGGTTTTTGCATGGAGAAGCTGAAAAAGAGCCAATGTGAGGGAAGGAGTAAAAGGGGTCGTGTTGTGCAAACAGTTTCCCTGGGCAGGGGAGAGGGTGGGGGTGCAACAGCTTTTTCTTGTTGTCTCCAGTTGACAGAGTACAATAATCACATATATGCTTATATATGCTCTCTTTTCACACTCTTTTTATGCACTTTGTAATTCTAGACCGGCAAGCAAAAGAGGAAGTTCTCCTCTTTCTTCAAGAGCCTGGTGATTGAGCTCGAGAAGGAGCTCTATGGACCCGACAACCACTTAGTAGAGGTATTACAAAATGACACAAGTATTTGATGGCACATAGACACACAAGCTCTGGAGCTCAGATGGAATCAATCAAAAGTTGGAGCACTTCCTTTTTGAGCCAGTGTGGGAGAGAGAGAGCAAGAATTCTTGAATGCCTATTATTTTAATTATTTCCACAGAAACTATTAAACCAGAACCTTTTGAGAAAACATTTTGATTGTATTTATGCCTCAAAGTTGTTTTGATATTGTTGAGATAAATAGTGGGCTGTTTTTTATTTGATAAATTTGATCACAGTGGAAAAAACAAAAAAGAAGTCAGTCGATATTTTACTTATTTTATTTTGTGTTATATCTAACAGTGGCATAGAATGCCCACCACTCAGGAGACGGATGGTTTCCAGGTTAAAAGACCTGGTGATGTGAATGTTAAATGCACCCTTCTGCTCATGCTCGACCACCAGGTATGTGCACATGCACCCACACAGTAACACTAACACACAAACCAGTTATCAGTTACCAGTTGTATCCCTGGCTTGTAGGAGCTGGTCAAACTATTTCCCACTAACTTTGTCTCTGGGCGAATCCCTTCTTTTTTTCTCAGCCCCCCCAGTACAAACTGGATCCACGGCTGGCTCGTCTGCTGGGTGTGCACACGCAGACCCGGGCCAGCATCATGCAAGCCCTCTGGCTCTATATCAAGAACAACAAGCTGCAGGATGGCCATGAGAAGGAGTACATCAACTGCAACCGCTATTTCAGACAGGTACTGCAATATTTTCTTATGTCTTTAATAGATGGCACAGTGATGGAGAGACAGGAAACAGGGTTAGAGAGGAGGGGAGTGACGTGGGCCAGCCGGCTTTTTAATGTTTGAGGAGATTAAGGAATAGCAAAACTTTACCTTTAACATGTCAGACATTATCTGTTCTCTAACCACATGTTTTTCAGATCTTCAGTTGTCCTCGCATGAGGTTCGCTGAGATTCCCATGAAGCTGGCGGGCCTGCTGCAGCATCCTGACCCCATCATCATCAATCATGTCATTAGGTAAGGGAGTGTGGATCATTATCTCTCTACCTCTGGGTTTGTTCATGTGTTAGAATCAGGCTGTTAAAAGTTGCAGTCAACCTCACTCATGTGTTACTGCAGTCCGGCTCAATGTCTGTCTTGCTGTCTTTGTTTCATCTGCGAGCAGTGTGGACCCCACAGATCAGAAGAAGACAGCTTGCTATGACATAGATGTGGAGGTGGACGATCCACTCAAAGGCCAAATGAACAGTTTCTTGTCCTCAACAACCAACCAACAGGAAATCGCTTCTCTGGAGATGAAGGTAAGGGCCACCAGTCAATCTCTGATACCTGCATTGTAGAAGAATTGTTAAAGGAGCATTTATCAAGTACTGTACTATGTCTTTGTTCACTACAGATCCATGAGACCATTGAGTACATTAACCAGCTGAAGACAGAGAGAGACTTTATGCTGAGCTTCAGCAATAATCCACAGGACTTCATCAAGGACTGGCTCAAGTCTCAGAGCAGAGATCTGAAGGTAAATGTGCCCCCCATCCGCTTATGGTAACACAAACAGAATAAATAAATACTTATTTAAAAAAGAGGTTTAGTTATCAGTTGGAAGCCAAAACAATATTTAACCAACGAAGCAGTATAATTACATTAAATTAGTTTAATGTCTAGGTTCTTGTAATTTCTGCTTTTGCTAAATTAATCTGTAAATCGTCAACTCTTTGCCAGTAATGTTAAAGTGCATGGAATGATTATTAGGATGGCATGTTTGAATTATACATAATATTTGTAGTCATATATTAGATAATACATTTGTTTTTCCACCAGGTGATGACGGATGTGACAGGAAACCCAGAGGAAGAGAGGAAGACGGAGTTCTACGAGGCGCCCTGGGTACCAGAGGCAGTGGGCAGATACGTTTACTCCAAAGTAAGGAATAACAGAGCCTGATGCACCGCTGCATGTTTGATGAATAATTTATCATGAGGGTTCAGCAGATTGTTATTGGTTGTAACTGTGCACTGGTCTGAACTGATATCACTTCTTTGTTTTCAGGTGCAACAGAGGCGACAAGAGCTGGAGCAGGTGCTGGGGATCCGACTCACCTAAATATTCCATATTCCAGAGGAGCCACAGCCAACTTGAGTTCACACCTTAAATGTTAATCTTTTTCTTGCATTTACATTGGAATTAGCTTCGGAAAGACACAAGCTAATGTTGCAGCTTAAGTGTTCACTACGCATTCCTCACCGACATGATATGAGAAGTGTGAATTTATACATGTTTCTTTTGTTTTTGCCATAGATACTCGTTTAAAAAGAGAGTTTAAGGGACTAAAGAGGTTATTTCCATGTCCTTAATAACACGTTTGCCTTGCATCGTCTGTGAGATTGAGCCTTTCAAATACTCTTAGCCTTGTTTTGCAGTATATGTTCTTCATGGTACATTATGCTTAGCACATTGTAAGCATCGCTGCTGTTGACGTGGTTTTCACCGTCACTTTGTCGCTATTCGGAACGGGGTTCTGTTTACCTTCATATTTTAAAGCCATAACCTTTAGATAGGAAGAAAAAAAACTGATGTCTGGTAACATCTCAGTGAAGAAGAATTTGCAGACATGTTTGAATTACTTCATTATAATGTATTCAAAAGTATATTTTGAATGTTTTGATTTTATCCTTAAAATAATCCAGCAGTTCACAAGATTGTCTATGTCCTTAGATAAGAAGCTTTTAAAGCCAATAGTAGTTTTGCAGGTGTTGGTGCTGTTTTATATCAGTGGATGTGTCATTTGAAATGCTTTGTAAGAAACAGGGATTTCCTGGAAAGCTCGACTCTGGGAAAAGATTGAGCTTCTAATTTGTACAAAGACATGATTCTTACTCTGTTGAGCTGTAATTCAGCAGTTGTTTTTACTTTTTGAATGTTTACATGCTGTTTTCATTTGTTTTTTTGGGGTGGGGGGGGGTTGCATTGTTTTAATGCCAGAAAGAGGAATGGTGGATGGGTGTTTGTGTTTGAGGGTTCCTCCTTTGACATCCACCTCCCAGCAAGCTTAACTGGTGATTGTAGCTTGTCAACTAAACAATGCAACACATTATTTTGTACACTTCATTTTTTCATGTCTTCACTTTTCATTGAAAGGCTATTTTCTTAAGGTTTTATATGAAAATATTTCCAGCGCTTCTCTTGAAACATTCCATGTCAGCAGATACCACTGTGCCTGTTTTGTGACTAAGGCACTTTTGAGAAATTTGTGTACAATGTGCTTTTTTGTACAACCTCTCTGTTTAATGTTTGCATGTTGTGTACCAATCAAATGCCCTTATCTTTTATACATTTGGAGTGTTTTATACAATAAATATACTTGCAAATGATTGTTATATTGTCCTTCTTTACGAGTCTATACTCCTATAGTTAAAGACACGTGTTTCTTTGAAATTATACCCATTTTACTGTTAAACAAAATTCAGTTTTCAGGTTCATCTAATGTTATAGTTGACATTTTACTTACCGTTTAATATCCATATCATATATATATATATATATATATATATATATATATATATATATAAATACCTTTAACAGTTTATAAATGCATATACAGTATATGTATGCATTTATTTCAGTATCTCCTACATTGTGTACAAATAGTATATATCCTTGTGGAATCATCCTGGACCACTGCACTTAACTCAAGAACATTTCTCTGCAGATAATATTCCTGTGTGTAGTGATTATGAAAGGTGTATATTATTTACAACCTCTTTGGGACTTTCTGCTACAGTAACAAGTGAAGTTCGCCAGCATGGGATCAATACACCACACTCATGTATTTTCTATAATTAAAGACGAAGGCCTCTCCTCAGGCTGCACAGCCACAGAGCTGTGAGCATGTCGGTGCAGGTTCAGGAGCTCAAGCGTCTCAGAGAGCAGCAGTTTCAACCGGTACGGCTGCTTCTCACCTGCAGAGGAGCTGAGACACGTCTGCCACACCTCAGACAACCACCAGCCTCCAACGCTCTGCAGTCTCAGCTTGTGCAGTAACACTGGAGGGAGTTTACTGATAACCTGCACAATGATTATTTGAGTAAACTCAGCTTTGAAACTCAACAAACTCTCATTAAACTGAGTGAAACGTGGTCTTTAGAGCCAAAAGTTCAGCTGGGACGAAAGGTGTAATGATAAGCCAGGACAACAGGGGGCGTCGTGTGAATTCAGTTCCTCTTCATAGTGACACTCAGCCGGATGCTCCTTTTGTCAAGCGGATGCAGAAAATTCAAGATGGAGGTGGACGGGATCGACCATGTAGGTGCTTTTTCTTTGCCGTTTGCCTAATTTTACTGGTTCATCGTCAGGGAAACGTCGCGACGAAGCGCCGAGAGAAGGATCTAGTTAGAATCGGATGTTAGTGGCGATGCTGTGAACTTTAAACTCTCAGTTTGCTCAACCACAGTGAACGAGCTGCGTTCAGCCGGTTTGCTGTCTCATTGTAGCTAACCCGGCTAGTTAGCCCGTGCTAGCTCCGCTGAATGACTGGCAGTTGTGTGTCCGTGGCAGCCGCCACTGTTTGTTTAAGTTTATAATACACAACGGATACACCACATACAAGTACAATTTGTTATCACCTCGTTAATAGCGTTACTTCGTTAATGACAGTGGCAGTTAGCTTAGGCGAGCTAACGTCAACTAGCGTTAGTTAGCAAATAACCTAGCCTGTGATATTAGTGTTGTGCTAATCTAGCACAGAACTACAGGACTTTGCTGCCTGTTAAAATCTTAGTTGTGTCAATACTTGAGCTCTGGTATGTTTGTGTGGTTAATGACGTCTGACAGTGTTTCAATAATGTAATTACATCTGAGTAGAGAATTTTCAATACGATCGATATTGACAATTATCACGATAAATGTCACTTTAAAGGTTCTTGCTCCTAAATAGATGCTGTGGTTTCAAACTTATAGCTCCTTACTGTGTTTACACAATGTAAAAGGATTATATTGATTTGTGTATAACTTGAATGCTAATGATGAAAATTACACCGCGGTAATTATCCCTAAATGTGTGTATTAAGTCTTGATGCCTGTGTTTTGAGTTTGATGATTCATCTCTTTTACAGATGGAGATGGGCGACAGTAAAGGCGGCTCAGGTCTCCGGCAATACTACTTGTCAAAGATAGAAGAGTTACAGGTGAGATGAACTATATGTGCAAATTTTAAACCGGTAAAATGGCTCCGATTGCTCAACTTCTGGTTTCCTGCAAATCCTGAACCTTTGTTTTCTCACCAGCTGACGGTCAATGATAAAAGCCAGAATCTCAGACGTCTGCAGGCACAGAGGAATGAGCTCAATGCCAAAGGTATCCTGGATTCTATTGCTGTAACGTCAATGTATTTGAAAATATATATTCTGTTTAATGAAGCTCTACTGAAATGTGTTATTATGGGTAGAAAGCACTCAAGTTTTTCTCCTTTCTTCATAGTACGTCTCCTTCGGGAGGAGCTGCAGTTGCTGCAGGAGCAGGGATCCTACGTAGGTGAAGTTGTTCGGGTCATGGACAAAAAGAAAGTGCTTGTCAAGGTATGTTGTATTTGTATTCGGAGCCCAATCTATATTGAATGACAGCTGACAGTTAACATTAAAATTTATCTTCATGATTTTCAGGTGCATCCAGAAGGAAAATTTGTTGTGGATGTGGACAAAAACATTGACATCAATGATGTAAGTATTATAGTTGTTGTAACTGTGATAACTGCAAGATTAATTTCATGTTTGGTATTTACGAGTTCAAGTATTCCATCGTATTCCTTTTTCACTTCCTCAACAGGTGACTCCCAATTGCCGTGTGGCTCTGCGTAACGACAGCTACACCCTGCACAAGATCCTGCCCAACAAGGTGGATCCTCTGGTGTCCCTCATGATGGTGGAGAAGGTGCCGGACTCCACCTACGAAATGATTGGTGGCCTGGATAAGCAGATCAAGGAGATCAAGGAAGTTATTGAGCTGCCTGTCAAGCACCCGGAGCTGTTTGAGGCTTTAGGCATTGCTCAGCCCAAGGTGGGTGACTGACCAGAGAGCTGATCGCACATAAAGCACATTTTTATTTTTAATGTACTGATTCTTAAAGAAAAGAGGGATGTTTTGAATTTAACAAAGCTCTGGTCTTATGTTGTCTGCATCTGTCAGAGTAAAGTAGATTCTGATTTCTGTCTTTATGTTTGCAGGGTGTGCTGTTGTACGGCCCCCCAGGTACTGGAAAGACCCTGCTGGCCAGAGCCGTGGCCCACCACACTGACTGTACCTTCATCAGGGTGTCCGGCTCTGAGCTGGTCCAGAAGTTCATCGGCGAAGGTGCTCCCCTCTGTCTTACACTAATCAATTTCACATCCATTATTTTGATTAGATCTTATCAAAAGCCTCTGGCCGTCTGTCCTTATTATCTCCCTCTCTTGCCCCAGGTGCCCGTATGGTGCGCGAGCTGTTCGTCATGGCCAGAGAGCACGCCCCCTCCATCATCTTCATGGACGAGATCGACTCCATCGGCTCGTCTCGCCTGGAGGGCGGATCAGGAGGTGACAGCGAGGTGCAGAGGACAATGTTGGAGCTTCTTAATCAGCTGGACGGCTTTGAGGCAACTAAGAACATTAAGGTATCAAAACACTGTTTCCGGAGCATTCACATATCTGATTATTGTCACAGTACACTTGTTTCTTAAATCAAACATATTTACCTAAATGTAGTTTCAGAGTGTGCAGCCTCAGTACATTATTTCGTTTGGTTACACTTTTTTATTTAGTCCGCACTCATTTCTGCTTGGTTATAAAACGTATTAAATATTTATGTACAGCTTATAAATGCTAAAAGGAGGTAGAAAAAAACAGATTAGTTCTCAATCGACTGTTTGTTTATACATCTTGACTATTCAAGTACTCCAATAACCTTATCGGTTTGTTTTTGTCTTAATTTGACTAAAATGCACCCCCTCTATTCCTGCAGGTCATTATGGCCACCAACCGTATTGACATCCTGGACTCGGCTCTGCTCAGACCAGGCAGAATCGACAGGAAGATCGAGTTCCCCCCTCCCAATGAAGAGGTAGACACTTGCACAGGATTTTCACACAGGTATACGTGCAGTGGGAGGTTTAGTGTCTGAGTAATTTAAAATGTTGCACCATTTTAGGCCCGTCTGGACATCCTGAAGATCCACTCGAGGAAGATGAACCTGACCCGTGGCATTAACCTGAGGAAGATCGCAGAACTGATGCCTGGAGCCTCTGGTGCTGAGGTTAAGGTGAGTTGCTGCAGTGAATGGTGGCAGACTGGTGTGAAATGAGGTCGTACACAATTAAAATTTCCTTCTTGCCTGTTCATCAGGGTGTTTGCACAGAGGCGGGTATGTACGCTCTGAGAGAGAGGAGAGTTCACGTCACCCAGGAGGACTTTGAGATGGCTGTGGCAAAGGTTAGTGGAATAACCTTTCCTTTCCTGAATAGAAAAAAGACTCTAAGCCTGCACCTACTTTTTAATTATTTTACTCACACAATAAACCTTTCTACCTCTACCTGCCTATTGACCCTGCTCTCCACTCTCGTCCCCAGGTGATGCAGAAAGACAGTGAGAAGAACATGTCGATCAAGAAGCTGTGGAAGTAAAGGGCCTCCTGTATTTCTTGCACACGACGCAACAACACATGTATATTTTTCTTCTTTTTCGTTTATGGTTTGTAATTGTTGAGTCATTCTACAGTAAATGGTTTCCCCAAATAATCCTGGATGGATCGTGAGTTTTTTCTCCCTCAGTTTCCTCCAAGTAGAGTTGCCAACAGAAAACATGTTCACCACACTTCTTGTTTAATTCAGTTACATCAGGTAACAGCACAGTTCAACGTGTTCAATATGGCACTTCACATTATAGCTGCTACAATAGACATTTTGGGTCTTGAACACACAACAGCAGATTCTTGCTTTAGGAACTTTGTCCTGCATGCATGTGCTTCCTGCCTGTCGGAGCTGTTCTACTGCCACTGTACAACATAGATATACAGTATGTTCACCTGCACTGTACCTGCAGTGATCAATCTAATCAAAACCACAAGATGTTCATACTGATGAAAAAAAACAGCTTTCAGTGATCGCTGATGTTCGGTTATGACTCAGCTCATTAACCTGTATCTGTGGAATGGTTATGGCAGCAGACGCTGGATCGCTGCAGCACTCGGATCCTCAGGCAGTTTTCCGAACTCGCAGTGTTTCACGGTCTGAATATGAAGCAGCCGGCCGTAGCTGAGCAGACTAGCTCCTGACCCAGGACACAGGCACCCACTGAGGCTCCATCTGCACCCTCTCCAGTACGACCTGGAGCTCTGCTAAGGCACTGACTGGGTCCTCTTTCACCAAAACATAGTCCATCCAATGGCCGTAGCTCTCTTCCATCTCCTCCGCCGACTGCTTTATTTCCTGTTTATCGTCCTACTCAGCAAGAGGAGAGAGAGACGTAGATTCAGAGCAGCTTTTACAATGATACCGCACTCTTCAGAGCATATTCTTTCATGTAAGGCTGCAGTCAAGGTTACCAAGTGTTCTGTGAGCGGTTTTATGTGACTCACCGTTAAGCCCAAGCTGAGGGAGGAACAGGAGCCGAGTGGTTTCCTTTGACTGTCGTGGACACGAGGTCGCACAAAGATGACGTACGGTTTGAAGTCGGCAGCACGGAGAGTCTTTAGGGCCTGAAAGTGAGGGAGGAAAAAAACACCCAATGATTTTAGCAGAATATGAGATACTACATCTACTGTACAGTTTGAAAGTTTTGTTTTCGGTTTACTCAGCTTGTAGAAACCATAGTTAACAAAATCTTTAAACATTGACTGTGCATTCAAACCATAGACAATATAAACATGGACAAGACGTCTCCACTTCCTCCCACTATCTAGAAATGAAGCCATAATATCCTAGATTTGCATTTGGAGGAGGAGTCTGCGCTGTAGCCATCATAGGAAGCAGCTGTGGTATCAAGGTCTCGCTTGATCAATCGAAAGTCAGTTTTAGCTGTCAATCGTGATGTTTCACCCCCCCACAGCACTGGTATTTACTTTTACTTTCTAGTTTGATCTGGTTTATGCTTTAGCTTCACCTCAGAGAAGCTGTCATGTCCGTCCATCTTTATTTCAGTCTGATTCAAACCAGAGGTGCGGAAGAAAAGCCAATAACATTTCACAATTTTTTTAATAGAGATACAATGAGCTCCTGTAAACTCAGGGTATGAGACAAGCTATGATCCTGATGAATGAGGGGATGAGACACTTAAAATAATATTCCACATTATATACACGTATTTTCTCTCCAGTACAAGTCACAGAAACAATTCTTAAAAACTGCAGCTGTTTGAGTGTAGAGTGTTAGGACTGACCTCTGGTTGCACGTCCACCAGACAGACTTTGTTTTGATCCAAAACTCTATGGATGGATTCCAAACTGGTGCCATACAAATTATCTTTGTACTCTCCGTATTCAATAAACCTGCAGAAACAATAAAGAGCAATTTGGTAACAACGAGTAATACATATCCTGGAGGGCTTCAGTTAATCAGTTTCTGCTTGAGCAGCTTAATTGTTAAATATAAAAACAAACCATTTGGTTTATTTGCTTTTTTTTAAATTCAGTTTCTGACACTTACTTGCCGTTCTGGATGTCGGCCTCGAACGCTGCTTTCGAATTGAAGTGGTACTCCACTCCTTCTCTCTCGTGACCCTTCCTGGCTCGAGTGGTGTCTTGTGTTGGAACACAGGCAGGAGGACAGCGTGTGGGGGGAGAGGATTACTCAACACGTGTGTGATTGAGTGCACATGCTTAATGAACGTGTGAATCGCGATGATTTCAGATCCGTGCAGTCATACTCACGAGGCACAGCCAGACCGTAGCGTCGAGGGTTCTCAGCTATCACCTTCTGTTTGAGTTCGGAGAGCCGAGCTCCCAGGGAACCTGTGAGCAGACAAGTCACAGGAGAGATAGGAATATACCTACAAGCACTTTAACAATATATCACTGAACTCCCCATCAGCAGACCCACCTATCAGTACTATGAGGCGCGGCCTGTCACCGGGGCGGGGCAGGTATTGTGTCACTTCTTCATAAATCAGGAAATCGGTGGGACTGGCATCTGGAGTTTGAGCTTCACTGGCGGATCCATGACGCTCTTTCCGGTGGCGGAGGCTCCTGCGCAGGCTGGCTGTGGTCACACAGGCACAGAGGTAAAGATGGACAAACATCTGGACACACGCTCGTCTTACACACAATTCAAGAAACATGTCACACTATCCTGAGCCATAGATAACACAGCACATCAACTGAACACCACCAGAAGAAATCAGTAAGTGTACCTGAGTAAAAATCCCATGAGAAAGCCTGGCCACAGAGGGCAGGGGCGGCCTTACTCTTGGGAGAGACTACAGCTTTTATCATTAGACCATTTATTCAACCAGCCTCTGTAAAGACGACGTGAAGCCATGCATGCTGCCTCTGACTCTTCACCAAACACAAGCCAAGCAGCTTGAGCACGAAGCGTGAGGGAGAGCGTGTGGAGCACAATGAGATCAATGAGATGACACTGTGAGCAGCTCGGTGGTTTTTAGCGTCGTGCACAAAAAGTCGCTGCCACAAGTGTCTGTTTAACTTCGTGGTGACAATAGTACGGTGGCCCAGAGAGCTCAATGCACTGCAATTTAAGAAAACATCTTTGTAAAGTTTTCAGTCTGAATGAACTTAATAAAGCATTGAACTACAGACAGGTTCATCACCTTTTTGGGTCCCCTGGAAACATTTATGTTGTTGTTTTCACAATTTGCAGTTTCTTCCTGTTTTTGCAGGTGTGTTTAAAGTTGTTTTAAATACAGCTGATAAATGATTTACTGTTTGGTGGATGTATACAACCACAGCTTTGCTTAAAGCTGTAGCACCAACATTAAACAAGGAATGACTTAAATGTTAACTGAATTAATAACTGTGCATGGATGTTGGACATGTAACTGTCCCCTCTGTAGCCTGTTATGGCCCCTGACCCTGGACCTGCCCGTGAACGCAGCCATTTGCAGTACAGACAAACTGAACTGAGCAATATTCTGAAAGACGGATCAGATTGCATCAGATTAAATCTGCACGATTGAAAAATGATGCAAAGATGAGGTAAAGGTCAAACCGGCTGTGGCAGCGGTTTCCAGTCACTTTAAGCCCGATGATTAACAAACTGCTGAGAGGACGACAGTGGCACAGATCAGCTGTGGTGAACAAACTCTCTTTTCATGATGGATGTTTCTTTTGAACCCTGACTCTCAAAAACCCAAACCAAACCCAAAGCGAAGGACAACAACAACAACAACAACACTCCAGGAATGGTTTGCAGCTTCTAAAAGAAGGGATGGGTTAGCACACACACAGATGCGATGCGGCAGTGATCAGTAGAAACTCGCTGATTGTGCCTCCTCACCTATTTCCTTTCCATTCAGAGAACCCTCACTGCCACAGTCTTCTGTGGGACGGCAAGCGGGAAGAGAAGACAGGGTAAGAGCGGGGGGGGACAGGTCCACGTGGAGGGAACTCTCATGTCAGGACACAGCAGGTTAGGACTCAGATTGACAAGGTGTGGGGGGGGGGAATTGTTGAAGGCAACAAAACCGGCAAAGTACAGCGACAAAATAAAGTTCACAAGAATCGTTGAGTTTGGGAAACTGCATTCACAAAAACATGAGCTACTTTCAGACATGAACTGAACTACGGACATTTTCCTGAATTTCCTTAAAAATGTAATGTGTGACGGTTCCAGTTTCTCTAATGTGACAATTTGCAGATTTTCTTTGTATCATGCGGTTATAAGGTTTTTAACCGTCAGGGGGAAGATGTGTCTTCAGCTGCTTTCACACATGCACTGAGCTCCAGAACATTTTCCTGATATTTTCCGGAGCGGCCTTACACAAGAAGGCTATTTCCTTCAGATATTTTCAGGGAACCTTTCCCAGCAGCCACCTCGTCAAACGTCCTGAAAATGTCCAGGTGAGCCCATGTGAGAAAACAGCAGAGAAATGTCCCTTTCATGTCTGAGAACAGCAAAGTGGTCCGACCGGAGACGTCTCGTTCACGTACCTCTGTCTGTACGATCATCTGAGGGCAGCGATGCAAGGAACAACACACACAAGAGTCAAAGTCTCAAATTTGATTATAAAATGTTCCAAATGTCACATCTGATTTTCATCTGTACATTAAAATCTCTTACAAAGTTATCGAATGTTACTTTTATATGTTAGTTAAAGAGTCTATACAAAATAAAGGCCATTGCACTACAGAAATGTTTTGCATTCACTTGAGATGAGAGCTTTAGTTTGTGAAAGAAAAAGAGAAGAACTTTTCAGACCACTTTGTTTCATTTTACTTTTTAAAAATTGGATTAAGGATTGAAACTATGGATTAGGGTTGTTTTATTTTAGATTAACCTCAGATCCCCTGTTCTCCTACATAATCTCTCTTTCTGTGTCTCCTTCCTGAGAGTAGATGTGACCTGCATCACGAGCTGTATCTGTGGATCTAAGCTGCTCGTACATATAAGGTCAGAGGAGGTCATCGTGATTAAAGGGCTGAAGCAAGTCTCACATGTCGAAGGTTTCAGGGACACAGGAGACGGAAAGGAACCCATTTTCATTCTGTATCTGAGACGCCTGAGAAGAAGAAAATAAAGAGATTCATTATTGACCTGATGAAAGGTGAGAAGTTAGTTATTTGAAGGATGATTCGATGAAGGTTACCTCTCCTGGAACTGTGAGGAGGGGATGAGGGCGGCACGCAGGTTACAGTCGCCCACTCTCTTGGCCTGCCACCAGGTGGCGTCCTCGTGGCTCACCACCTGAAGAATGTCTCCCCTCTGAAAAGGAAGTCCTGCCTCTTGACACGGTGTGGCCCTGTCCTCGAAGGGAGTGTAGTCAAACAGAGCCCGGAGGTAGACCTGCAGGAGTAGTGGGACATTTAAAAAAAAACTTTTTAAAGCCATGACAGCTCCTCTAAAGTGAAGCCAAATCAGGTTAATTGCCCCCTGGTGGCTGGCTGTAGTATATGTCACTAACCCAGCCAAATTACTTCTTTTATAGGATTTTTAGCATTATCTATCGTTAAATAAAAGCTATTGAGTTCCCAGAGAAAGATATTACGTATGAGTGAGTTTCACAGATGATGCTTTGTTTGACAGTGACAGGCTAGCTGTTGATGCTAAGCTAACTAACTGCTGGCTGCTTTCTTCTACTGAACGCAAACGAGAGGTGCACATCTTCTGATTTAGATCATGCAGGTAGTCATTGATGGGTAAACACACCACCATGCAGTCGTATGCCTCCACCAACAGGAGCTGTTTCAGCTTAAAGGTTTTTGGAGAATCATATGAGGTCACTGTGACCTTTGACCTCTGAAATTGAGTCAGAGTCTAAGTGACAGTTGAACTGAATTTGAACTAATACCCTCAAGTCGTTCTTGAGATATCGTGTTCACAACGATTGAGTGGTCACAGAACTTTGACATTTTCCATTAGTATATTGAATCACAAAGTCCTCACCCTGCTTTCCCTCAGTTCGTCTTCCTCTGCAACAGCTGGGATGATTTTGAGCGTGATGGAGCCTTGGGACTGCGACTGGTGAGAAACATCACAGCAGCTCCATCATCCACAGGAATCATCAGAGTCTGAACTAGAGCGACGCTACGTTGAAAAGTGTATTTTGATCTTTTACCAGAATCTGACTTATTTCATCCGGCCTCTTGTGGGTGATCAGGTTCCCGTTGACCTCGCGGAGCTCGTCCCCGACGTGCACCAGACCTGGAAACACACACACCACACACATCCACCAAACAAAAGGAGAATCCCAATGTGTTTATTTTATAAATTGAGGCTAAGATCTCAACAAAAAAGGACAAATATTCAGCTGGTATAAAATGAATAGTATCTCGATGGCAACGAGCAGGAGAAACTCTTGTTTTTAATCTCAAAATATGAAATCTTGCGGTTCTAATCTCAGGGATTTGATCTCTTTTGACAGTTCATGTGGTTACACAACGTAATCCCCCCCACTTCTCTGTCAGTGGTGACAAAGAGTTTCACACGTACAGCAGGAGTCAGATTATTTTCTCACGGCACTTTGCTGCTGCAGTCAGGCTCTAATCCACATTCTTATTCCGAGACAGCAAAGGAAGAACACGTCTGACACTTGAGTCGTGATGTTTGACGGTGTTCATCGTCTCACCGCTGCGGTCGGCTGCTCCTCCCCTCAGGATTCTGGCCACGATCACGGCGCCCGTCGCATCGTCTCTCCGAATCGTCGCTCCCTGGTAGAAAAGAGGACGGATCAGATTTCCAAACACAGATCTAATCTTCAGTCCACTGAGCCGACACAATCCTCGGACAGGCCAGAGAAAGGTGGCTGGAAAAGACAATATCCTGCTAAGAGTAAATACACAATCTCATGCTGTCACGTCTTCAGATCTGAGGAGACTCTCACCAGAGGCTCCTTGTTCTTCACCAGCCGGACGATCTTCACCGACTCCTCATCCAGGTCGTCATCCAGATCCTCCGGCAGCGGCGGCAGCACCGGGTCAAAGTTCTTCTGGGCCACTGTGTCGTGAGCTGACAGCATGGCCTGCATGAACAATCCAGTCACAATGCAAAGATTTAAAAAAAAAAAATAGCCTGAATGACGATGCTTATAAAGACAGAGAAAAAACGACAAAACAAAGAAAAGCCACAAACAATTAAAAAAAGGAGGAATAACATCTTCACTGGCTACTCTTAGCAATGAGTGTTCAGATTCCAGAGCCGTCACTTCTTCTCAGAAACCCAATAACTTGAACATTATCATGACAGGGGCTCAGACAGACCCGATGCTGCTGTTATGTAATAGATGATCAACTTAGAGCAAAATCAGGGGCCACTCAAGGCTGACGGGTTTGAGAGGGGATGGCATTAAAGATATCGAGCCCCAGAGGGAAAGAGAGTCGGGGCTGAAATAGAAACCGTCTGTACCTTGAGGTGAGGCGTGCTCAGCAGGAGAAGCAGCTCCCTCTCGTCCTCCTCCAGGGGGCCGTTGTGGAGCTCCTCGGCCACCTGATGATGAGGAGAATCACTGACATTTTAAAAGAAAGTCCCACATCTCCTAATGAGTTACTTGTAGAAATGTGTATAAGTATTTAATCACAATAGTAGTTAATATTCAGATATGGTTCAGATTGCACCTACGTCCTCTGCCAGACAGGAGGCGCTGTGCAGGACTGGAGTGGGGTTCTGTTTCTCGTACAGCTTCAGTTTTTCATGGATCTGTGACGGAGCAACAAACATGATCAACGTCCTGTATTTTCCTTATTAAGTTACATTTATGTTTATTATTGTTCATTTACTCTATGAAAATCTACTCTTTTTAAGTTTGGGTAGAATGTTCTGTTAATGTTGCTGCTCTAGTTTCTTTGTTGCACAATAAATCACAAACACCACAGATGTCAAAAGGCCCATTTCCTCAGATAGAGTATATCAGCTTTACCGTCATGAGGTAACCGAGGCTCTTCTCACTGAAGACGTCTTTGAGGAAGTGGAGGTCATCTTTGTGTTTGGCGCCCGGGTGGAGCTGAGAGGTGAGCAGGGCCAGGGTCTCATGCAGCCCTGCAGTCAATCACAGAAACCAGGAGTCGTGTGTTGTGTTCGAGGACTAAAAAAAAAGCGGGCTGCACTCGATACTGACAAGAAGCTTTTTTTATGCAAGAAAATAAAATAAATTTAGCTCAGGTTTTGGTTGTGACACAATTTAGGAACAGGAATTGAAATATTATCTAAACTCCAGTGATGTTTGTCTGATATTTAGATAGATAGATAGATAGATAGATAGATTACTTTATTCATCCCCGAGGGTAAAATACAATACAATAGAATAAAATATAAAATATAAAATATTGCGGTAGAAAGAATAAAAACAGAAACACAAGATAAAATAGGTAGATAAGATGCAGTGGCAGATGATGGTAATAGTACTGATGATATGATGGTAATGTTATTGTTAGACAGTATATCACAAATAGTACAGTATATATAGTATATAATATATATTTATATATGATAGTAATTATACCAATATAATAGCAGTATATAGTAATAATAATAATATTTAAGCATGTGCATGATTTATAAGTGAGCATAAAGCATCAGAGAGAATGAAGAAGTAGTTTGAGCGTATGTTCGGCTGTACCTGTGCTTGTAGACACGATGGGCATGGCTTCAATCATTCAGAGGAAGGTGCAGAGGGGGGAGAACAGGGGGGCGGGGGTGGGGGGGGGGCGAGGAAAAACAAAGCAGACGAGGCCTCTTTAACTCTCTTCTCTTCTCGTTGGCATCCGAGGAAAATCACAACTGGGGATAGAAAAAAAAAACACCCACACTTAGATATTACCCTCAGGAATACGTTTTGTTTTGCAAAGAACAAGAGTTTTATTTGCAATCTACTGTGTGATTAAATCTGAGACACATGTTTCTTCAGATATAAAAATGATACAAAGTGGAAAGACCATAGAAGCAAATATCTGAACTCTAGTTGATGATAACAAAGAGAAAAAAACCTCTATGACAAACTAGAGGTGAGAAAAAAACCTTCATCCATCTCCTTTAATAATTCCTCCTTCCAAATTAATATAAAATCTAAATACAAATACATTTTCAAAAAGAGCATCCGACCAGCCACAAACTGACAGTGATGAATCAACCCATTACTGCGCCGATAGAATAATTAATAGCTGCTCTCATTACTGAGTCTCGTGGTGTTAATTTCACTTCCTACCGAGCGGCTGTCAGACGAGAGGAGACGGAGACGGAGACGGAGACCGACCACTTTCCTCCTGTAGCATCCTTCAGATCAGTTGTCACCCTGGCACCGTCATAGCGGTAGTAATTCCTTCCTTTTGTGTAAAACTCAAGAGTCTCGCTGATGATGCATTTCATTATCGCCCTGTTGTTGTGTCACATTGAAGCATGTGGCCTCACATCATTTGCATTAACTCACAGCATTACATCAATATGAGTCTCTGAATAAGAATTTAAAAGCAAACGCAGAATCTGAAATCATAACTGTCCAACTACTGTGGGATTTCCTGCCCGTCTGCCAGTATAAAGTCACTGGGTGCACTGGTTAGATCATCGTCCACATTCTTAATTAACAGCTGCACATGGCCGCTTGCTGAATACCTGCTCTAACCCTGAACCAGCGACTGGAACGAGTGGCTGTGTAGGTGGCTCGAGGGGCCGAGACCCCAGCACCAGCACACGTCTGTGGGAGGGTCCCAGCGATAAGATGCCAGTTGAACCCACAGCAGCACGTACATGTGTGTGTGTGTGTGTGTGTGTGTGTGTGTGTGTGTGTGTGTGTGTGTGTGTGCATGTGTGGGCTTGATCGTGCACACTCATGCGCAGGCTGAGCGGCATTCATGAGAGCAGTTATTCATCACATCCAATTTCCCCAGCAAAACAGCATTAACTCTATCGAGGTACACGGAGCAGAGCCGGATTAAGGTTGTTTGAAATCCACGATTAAATCCAGTCAAAGGTCCAGAACACGCCAGCATTAGTTAAACAGAACAGTCGGGGGGGGCTGTGTTTTTTACTTCGGTGATGCGTTGGTCTGTATCTAGACCGTCACTGCAAAGCTTCACAGAGGAAAGCTCCTCATCAACTCTGCCCAACAATAAAATGATATCTATATAATCCAATTAAAAAAAACGATCAAGGGCCGATCGTCTCCATGGTTGTAGTCAGAAAGAGCTCAGGCTGCCTGTTAAATAGACAAAACATCCATCAAGTCATTATCATGTCGTCCATCTTTACCTACAATCTATAGCTGTGTCTAAAATCAGAGGTGTGATTAGGTCCAACTTAAAACCAACGAGAAACAGCTAGTTCCAAAAATTGAGGTTTTGTGTGTTTTTCTGCTGCACCTCAGTAAATACACACAGCACCAGCACCATCAGTGGTTTGTAATCACACATCTTGTCACTGCTGGAGCGTGATATGACCTTTGACCTCTCCCTGTGAGCGACCCTCAATCGGGCATTGATCATAAATCCCCCAGATTGATTCCGTCTAATGCTGCTCCGTCATCAGGATGTAAAACAAAATCCATTCTGCACATTATCAGACACACACACACTCTGCCGAGCTGGTTTATAACTGAACGAACCAGCGGCTAATATCTACACATGTTTGTTTCTCTGTCAGTGGAGCGACCATGAACCTTAGTGGACAAACAGATTAACAGCAAAGGAAAGCTACTTTAAAATGACTTTAAAAAAGAAGTTTGAATTGTAAAAACAAATGCCGGGTCGGGAATCAGCGAGAACGCAAATCTACCGACAAATCCCATATCATGTCTTTAGAGTAGATTAGTTTGATCCAGATGAAACTGCACAGTTATTTTCCCGGAAATCACTTCTTCTCCGCCGCTGGTTCCAAAACAGCAGCTGCACTTTATCGTCCCCGTTTTTAGAGCAGCAAAGAAGAAGTAATTTACATTTTGTAGTGTTACAATTTGGAAATAATTCATGCAGTCAAGCGGCGGCGTGTGACGTATGCAAATCTTCAGTTTCGAGGGGCATTTAATCATTTGTGTTCTTTTCCTGTTATGACTGTCAAACTAGATGATAAAAGAATTTCTATGTTTTTTATCACTGTGTGTATTTGTGTTTCAATTCTGAGTGAGTAACATGCAAACATACACAAAATCTGGATATCGGAACCATTCTACTATACAAATTAATTGATATGTAGTCTCTATTTATGTTGGGGAGGTGATAAACTTCATTTTCCTGGTGTTCAAAGGAAAATCTGTTTTAGTTTTGCAGCCTCACAAACCATCCCCCCGGTGTGTGTCTCTCCCTGCCGTCATTCAACCGCGCTCTCCTCTGCACACTTTCCAAGTTGCTGACCTTTCCCTCCATCTCCTCTTGCCCTCCATCAGACTCTCTCTCTCTCTAATCACAAGAGGCTGAGCGCAGATTAAACATCCTTCTGGGCCCCCCCTCCTCCCCCGCTTCCCTCTCTCACTCAGCGACTCTTCGGTCTAAATACTTGAGGTTCCCAGCGGCCATATGGTGGTATTATGCGGCTCCCTTGATTTGAGACGGCATTTGTCGCGGCTGTGTGCATCACAGAGGATTTCTGTGAACACAATGGAGCCGATAAGAAAGAGCTGGTGGATTAGAAGAGAGACTGAAGAGCAGCGAGGACGGAGCGGAGCTGAGGACCGAGCTCAGGTCTTTTCAGCGTCACCTCTTTTTAAATGAACAGACTGATATTTTTTTAGCAAGAAGAAGAACTCCATGAATCCCCCGAAGCAATTAAATGATTAGATGGTTTGTAAAAAAATCAATTAGGAGCAATTTTAATAAGTGATTTATCGTGTTGAGTAATCCATAAAGAAATTTAAATATGTGAAGGTTCCAGTTTCTCCTAACGTGATGATTAGCAGATTATTCTCTAGATCATTAAATTAATTAAGGTAGTTAAACTTTCCAAATTGTCCATGACGTCTCTCTGCCTCTTCGTCGTTTATCCTCCCAACACCTGAGGATCTTGACCAGAATATTCATCCTAAACCAGGCACTGACACAAGCTACAGACAAGCACAGGACCTTATACATGAACCTTATGTCGCTTTCCACGCTACACATGCTACACACGCTACACACACACACATACACACACACACCCTGCACCTGTTTACCAGACTCATTTGCTGTTGGACGGGTCCCGAGGGGGAGACTGAGAGGGTTGAGGTCGCCATCACGCTGCTGACGCCATCTGCCCACCACTCTGCGGGTATATGTGCGTGTGTGTGTCTGTTCATGTGTGTGTGTGTGTGTATGTGTGTGTGTGTGATGCCACCCACATGGCTGATCTGACATGTTTGGATATGACAGATTTCATTCCAATATCCGCATGAAAAAAAAAGAGAAGTTGCCTGCTGTACATTTTGCCGCAGAATTACAGTCTAATCCTGCAGCAGCTCCACGAAAGATTTATGTCCCTCAATCCAAATATCAACTGCTCTCCCTTGACTGTGATAATTATAAACTACAGCACGTTTGCATTTCAAATAGGATGATTTGGTTTTTAAAAGCCTTGTTTTGCTCAACAAAAAGTCAGATTAGAAGTAGAATGGCAGTCAGGGAGTCCCCTTATGAAACCACATTTAAACTCACTACATCCAGGTTTTGACTCCAGATAAAAACGTTGAGATGTTGATGAAACTTGGATCGAGCCCCTGATCCAGATTCGCATTAAAATCCCTGATCCAAGTTTCATGCTAATCTGTAATCCAGCAGTTTCTGTTTGATCAAACTATCAGACACAATTTAGCAGAAACCCGACGTCTCTCTACAAGTCTTTCAGCCAAATAGGTTTGAGGGTCAGAGGAGGACGTTGACATGATGGCTGATAAAGAGCCATTGTGTCTGGTCCACAGCCAAACTTTGACTGATGTGAACTCCCACTGAGCCCACAGGGGTCGGAGTAAGTGCACCGAGCCACAGGGAGGACGAGGGCACATGGCCGGTGGATGGATTACGAGACAACGGGATGCTGAGGGGGAAACAAACAAACACACGCCCACTCGACAAGAGGAAGACACCAGGACTGAAAGAGACGAGTCTTCATGTCGTTTCTTTACAGCTTTTTTGCCTGAAGACATCTGGTTCCACATTCATGTAGTTTTGTCTCTTTGACTTTGTGTTTCATCTCTTTATAGACATTTAACGTCTCCGTGTTGTCATGTTTCATCCATGTAGTTGTATTCTACCTTCTTGTAGGTCATCTGTCAAGGAAGGGTGCTGCCTCTCTGCTGACTTTTTCGCATCTCACTGCAAGTTTTTTCTACATCTCTCTGTGGTCTCTTTGCATCTCTCTGTGGTCTCTTTGCATCTCTCTGTGGTCTCTTTGCATCTATCTGTGGTCTCTTTGCATCTCTCTGTGGTCTCTTTGCATCTCTCTGTGGTCTCTTTGCATCTCTCGCTGGTCTCTTTGCATCTCTCGCTGGTCTCTTTGCATCTCTCTGTGGTCTCTTTGCATCTCTCTGTGGTCTCTTTGCATCTTTCTGTGGTCTCTTTGCATCTGTCTGTGGTCTCTTTGCATCTCTCTGTGGTCTCTTTGCATCTCTCTGTGGTCTCTTTGCATCTCTCTGTGGTCTCTTTGCATCTCTCTGTGGTCTCTTTGCATCTCTCTCTGGTCTCTTTGCATCTCTCTGTGGTCTCTTTGCATCTCTCTGTGGTCTCTTTGCATCTCTCTGCTGACTTTTTTTGCATCTCTCTGTGGTCTCTTTGCATCTCTCTGCAGTTGTTTGTGTCTCTTTGAGTCCTTTTTGAATCTCTCTCTGGTCCCTTTGCATCTCACTGTGGTCTCTTTGCATCTCTCTGTGGTCTCTTCTCATCTCTCTGCTGTAATTTTGCATCTCTCTGTGGTCTCTTTGAATCTCTCTCTGGTCTCTTTGCATCTCTCTGTGGTCTCTTCTCATCTCTCTGCTGTAATTTTGCATCTCTCTGTGGTCTCTTTGAATCTCTCTGTGGTCTCTTTGCATCTATCTGTGGTCTCTTTGCATCTCTCTGTGGTCTCTTTGCATCTCTCTGTGGTCTCTTTGCATCTCTCTGTGGTCTCTTTGCATCTCTCTGTGGTCTCTTTGCATCTCTCTGTGGTCTCTTTGCATCTCTCTGTGGTCTTTTTGCGTCTGGCATCAAACCAACAGCATCAAGAACCAAGAACAAACCACCTGCCCACAGACAACGTCTCTTCCTATCAGTGCATCTGTTTCACTCACAGAAGTCAATCTTTAAAGCAACCTGTTACTAAAAACGAGTCTGGAGTGTCCCTCTGTCTTCTGGCTGGGTTTAAACACACGTTATCCCTCAAGTCTGTGTTCACTATAACTACAGTGCGTGACCCTGACCTTCACTGAATCTGTTTGGCTCGGCTGCTCCTCCTCGGAGCCTCAGGGCCATGAAACAGAGCCTGTGCTGTCCTGCAGCGAAGCGTGACCGAGCTGCAGACCTGTCCTGTCAACCCACCGCTCACTGAGGTCACCAGACATTGAGCTGTATTCATACCGATCAGCCTCCCCCTTTTATTTACTACATTAATTCAGCATTTAATGAGCCCATACGGTGTAGAAGACGGTGCACGGCCACATGCGTCCTCCTCCTCTATCTGTCATTAATATGCAGCACAGTCACATGGAAACAAAAAGCCTGAGAAACACAAAGCAGAACAAGTCTGGTTCTTGCTCGACTCATCCTGCAGTTTATATGTAATCCAGCGAACAACAGACAGATGAACAATCAAAGGCAAAACACATTTAATCTAGTTTAACTTGCAGGAATGATTCAATTGAGAAAATAGTTTCCCATAATTGTCCTGTTGATCCACGAATCGTTGCTGTTCTAATCCAGAATTGAGGGTTTTCTGTTTAATCTCAATATCCAGAATTCTGTCCACCAAACATAAGAAGTTCGTCTGTATGACCATGAGATTTATTTTAATAAAACCGAATGTGGCTTCACTTCAGACTCACACATCTCCCTTTTCCAATGATGATTTGAACCCACACACTGTGTAAGATGCTGCACAACAACACACACCCTCTGTCCCAGTGGGATGTTGTGTTATTGTTGGTCACATGCAAACCTTCATTCACATGTCAGTGATCCACATGGGTTAAACACACGTGGAAACAAAAAGATAGTTAGATAGATAGAATCCTTTAATAGTCCCACAGTGGGGAAATTTGAGGGAAAAGCCTGAGATACACGTGGATTCCTGCACAAGGCTGATGGAGAGTAAACACACACACACAGACACAAACACACACACACACACACACACACACACACACACACACACACACACACACACACACACACACACACACACACACACACACACACACACACACACACACACAGAAGGACCATCAAAACCCTCACCTTGTGGAGGCTCCTCTTGTGTTTCCCTCTGTTGTCTCCAGACCAGACACTCAACCCTCCTCTCTCTCTGTCTCTCTCCTCTTTTCTCTCCCTCTTTTCTTTTCTCTGTCTTCAGCTTTTATTCCTCCGCTCAGTCCAGTCTCTTTATCTATTCCATCTATTTATCTATCTATTTATTTATCCATCTATCGCTCAGTGAACCTCCCCTTCCCCCTCTGTCAGTCAGCTCTCTCCCTCTTTCTCTCTTTCTCTCCCTCCGTGCTGCCTTCAAGTGCTACTGCTAAAACAGGACTTCATCCATTTACACAAGTACCTTTAACAAAGCGATTTTTCAAGTCATACCATCGTTGTAGTTTTATTATATTTTAAAAGTTATTGTTTTATACACATTTCTATCTATTTTTTTGTATTCTTTTTCTGCTTCAACCCATTTTGACTTTTTCATACAGATTTATCCCTTTTGCCTCTTTTTATCTTTTCACCTCCTTAGTTCTGCTTATTTTTTTTCTTTTGCTTGAAATGGTTTCAAACTGTGCTTTCTGATTTGATTTGTTGTTTTCAATTTAGTCTTTGTCTTTTTGTTGTTGTTTTAATGTGTGTGTGTTCATCTTACCTGGTGTATCTGCAGTGAAGCTTTTCTAGTCTGTTTTTCATAAATTACACTGAATTTACCTTATAACTGTTCATGAGTGTGTGGAAGCAAACAGTCAGGTTTGAATATGGTCTTCTCATTTCACAACAAATCAAAAGTCAAGATACATTTTCTGTCTTGAATGAAGGATTCCCAATGAACAAGTGGTTTTCTGCTCATTGAAGAATCGTGTAAAATCCATTGTTGAATGACACCTGTGATTTCAGACAGTCCCTGAACGCTGCACTGTGAGCACACATGCTGCAGGCTGCACGCCCCCTGGACCCGCCCCTCTCGAATCCATCCATCCCTCTTCTCCTCCTCCCTCTGCATGTGGTGTGTGTGTGTTTGTGTGTGTGTGTGTGTGTGTGGGTGTGTGTGTGTGTGTGTGTGTGTGTGTGTGTGTGTGTGTGTGTGTGTGTGTGTGTGTGTGTGTGTGTGTGTGTGTGTGTGTCAGAGCATGGTGAAGTGCATGTTCTGGCTGATTGTCATGAAAGGCCTTGTTGAAACACCCTGGTCACAGCTCTCTATCTGTTGTTTCCATGTCTTTCTGCCACTTGTTTGCTTTCCTCGTCTCCTCGTCTCCTTTCTGTCGTCTCCTTGCTGGCTGGCCTAGTTGTTCCCTCCTCAAGGGGACGGCTGAAGTGTTCAGACGCAGCGTCGTCACTGTTTCAAGTGTGTCTCTGTGTGATTAGATGGACGATGAGGCAGCCTTTGCTAAGTGGCTCAGATCCAGTAGCTGCGGATCAGGGTCCCCTCAGTGGATTACACCGGTGGGATCGCGTGATGTCAGATCAATTCCCCGGGATACGTGTGCACCTGCCCGACATCCCATCAGGACAGAGAGCTCGGATGTTTGTTTAATCAAATGAAGTGTTCAAGCCTCAGGATGTTAATCTGATCCAAAGGGCACCAACTCTGGAACTTTAGAGTCAAATCTCATTACATTTACAGTCCGGTCATTATACTGTCACTAAACAGAAACACACACACAAACACACAGTGATGATAGTGGCAGTTTTAATATTCAAATTAACGACAATCAAAATTTAGAAAAAGAATCAAAAACAAACGTAATCATAGAAACAGCATTTACAGGTTTTTAGTCACTTTATCACCTTCGCCAAGGAGGTTGTGTTTTCATCTGTGTTTGTTTGTTTGTTTGTTTGTTTGTTTGTCAGCAGGATTACACAAAAAAACACACAACCGATTCCCATGAAATTAAGTTTTCGGTGTGGAACATTACTCAAAGAAGAAGCTGCGAGATAAAAGTTCAAACATGTTTTTGTTTCCTTTCTCAAAGAATAATTCAAAAACCTGGATGAAAAAGAAGCAGGCATATTTAGGGGACTGATATAAATGTTTTTGTGGAGTAGAAAATAAAAATCTGGATCCAGGGATTTCATGAGGGGTCTGTTTGGACTTGGCGGAGGAATAAAGGAGCCTCATAATAGTCACATTAAGATCACGGCTGAGATTGGTATTTTTTACACAAATAACTTCACTGAAATCAAAGTTAAGTTTGAATTTGATACAAAATAAGATTTACTTTCACAAACAATCTTGAGTTGTTCCAGGTCTGTCAGAGTTTGAAATGTGTGGCTTGTCGAACCGAGTTATTTCAACAATGAGGTTCTGGTCTTGAAACGTGGTCCAGTCTCTGGTGTGGGGGGGTCAAACGTCGTAGTCAGGAGCAAACACTTGTTCCTGTTGGAAAGATCACAGTGATTAACACAAACAGCAGCGATGACGTGTATGGACCTGGTCTGTGGGTGGAGGACGAGGGAGTGGACAGAAAACTACAGACAATTATGAACAAGGCCTCACAGGCGTCCTGCACAAAACACTGGAGAAACTAAAGAGCACCTTCAGACTCAGGAAATCACTCAACTGGACTGAAATCATCATGTAGAAAGGTTTTTAAATATACTGTGTTTATATTCTGCACTTTATTTAACTGTGTCAGGGGTGTATAACTCTGTGTGTTGTATTTGTGTACTTTCCTTACTGTGCGGCTGCGATTTAGAAATGAAAGTCGCAAGAAACGAGCATGATCGACACATAAATAAAATGAGGATATAATACATTCATAATGTAATAAACAGTAAATAAAACTCTTTGCTTATCGTGGCTCTGCACTCACCGTGAACATAGGATTTCTGAAAGACACTGAACTGTCTTCTCCAGTGGATTCAAACTGCGGAGAAAAGATTAAATGAAATATCAAATTTCAGACCTTGAATTGAATATTTGTAATATTCTAGGTATGTAATAACGTTTTGTAACGTGTCCATGGTTACCTGTACACTTGAAGCTGCAGGGTTAGGGTTAGGGTCAATGTCCTCTGTCTCTGAGCCGTATGCTGGGTTCTCAAACGTCTCCTGAAGTGGACACAAAAAAAAACGATTCACAAACTAATATCAGACTAAACAAGGATCATCATAGAAAAAACTTTCAGGGATTTTGTCTGATAAGATTTTATATCCTCTGCAATTTCTTCATTGTGGTTTGATATCTTAGAATCAAAAGCCGAGAGTTGTGAGATGTGAAGACATTTCTTTATATATTATTTATTTGACAAGGTCGGGTTATCAATCAATTAATCAAATTTTATTTGTATAGCCCATATTCACAAATTACAATTCGTCTCATAGGGAGAGAGAGAGTGGGGAAGACACGCAGCAAAGGGCTGGGTCGGAATCGAACCTGTGGCCGCTGTAGTGGGAAATGGAGCCTCTGCACATGGGCCTCTGAAAACATTGAATGTGTGTGAAACAACTCACCTTGCCGTCAACAGCAGGTTCCCTTTCAGTCCTCGTGGGCTCATTCACAACATGAACTTCTTCCATGAACAACGGATTTTCAATGTTCTCCTGAGGAAGGAAACACACGACTCAACAAACCTGAATATGTCATATAATAAACTACTTCTTTAGTAATGTGATAGAAGCGAAGCAGCAAGATGAGTAACTTCTATTCATTGACCTTGTTTGTCCCTCCCGGAGAGGAGGAGACCCTCGCTGCGCTGCTGGAGGCGACTTCCTGTCCAGCTTCGTACGCCGGGTTCTCAAAATTATTCCTCTCTGTGTCCAGCATGGACATAGAAGGAACCTGTCGTCAGAGAACAACAAGTAAATACTTCAAAAAGTCGTTAAAATAAATAAGAGTGTATCGCTGTCAGTCGATGAAAGGGGTTTGACCTGAATGGCTGTTGAATCCATCATGGTGTCACTGTCCTCCGTTGGCGCTGCATTTCGAGTTGCACCGTTCCTGGAAATCATCAACGCACAAACAGAACGTCATTGAGCTTTATTGTAACATATCATATATGTTTACATGTGTAAAATATACAGCTAGTTACACGGAACTAGAGCAATTCAGTTCAGGTAAATTAGCTTTTAGTATCACTTTGTTCTTGTGAAAACTGTGGAGTCACTTAGGTAATAAAAGGTAATAAAGAATGATCAGATATTTAGTTCCTGGCTGGAAATAAACATCTATTGTGTCTTTTCTCTTCCAGCTCCACCTCACCTGAAGTTCGCCAGAGTGGGAATAGATGGCATACTGGGCATGGAGGGCATACTGGGCATACTGGGCATACTGGGCATGGAGGGCAGGTTGCTTCTCAGGCTCTCCAGCAGGTTGGATTTCTTCCTGGCAGCGTAGACCAGAGCAACGAGCACAAGCACAATCACGACTGTCACCCCAAGGGCGATTCCAACTGAGACAGAGGAACAAGGGCAGGCTCAGTAAAAACAAGATCAAGTTTACAAGTTGTAAAATGTGATATTTATTGTATTTGTGGCAAAAAAAAATCAAACCTACGTGTGGATGTGACCACGTTGTATATGTTTGTCTGACAGTATTCTCCACTCCAGTCTGGAGGACATCTGTCAATCAAAACATACTTACAGTAACTGTGAAGTCTTAATTTTAAACCTCTGGTAGAAGAGATCGGAAAAAAACAAACCACTCTTACTTGCAGAGAGCCTTGTTGTCATCAAAGTAGCAGGTGCCTCCGTTTCGACACTGACATGGCGGCGGCATGGTGGGTGGGGGGTCAAATCCTGAAAGTTTTAATAATAACCAATAATATTTAATATTTCTACTGTGGCAGAAAAGTATCAGGTACAGGCTGCATGATTTAAAGGGGATATATTGTCCCCTTCTGACATCTTTCTACAGCTGAAGGCCACGGCAGGTTGTTTTATATGGTTGGAAAGGGAGGGGGTGAGGATTCAGATGGCTGCAATACGCCACCTCACCACTAGAAGCCCCTAAATCCTCCACACTGAACCTCTGACCAATTTCAGAAAAGAATGACTTTGTTTGTTTGTTTGTTTGTTTGTTTGTTTACCAGCATCACACTCGGTGTTACTGCCGGTGATGAGGCTGGTTCCCTCGGGGCAGGCACACGTGTAGCCTCCCGGTCGCAGCAAACACAGGTGGCTGCAGGTTCCCTTACACGGATTCTTCACTGCAGAGCAAAGAAAACACAGATGGACAAATTAATAATCCGGATAAAAAGACCAAATGCAAAGAGGATTTAATCAGTGTGACATATGAACGAAAAGCACCATATGCACATTATTCTAATTCAGTGCAGTTTGTGTAAATACTGTGCTGTGTGCGAGTGTGCGGCTTACTGCCTATGGAGTTGTATCTCTGCTGCTGGTACACAGAGACCTGGGTCAGCCAGGGTCCGGCAGTGAGCAGCTTGGTCTTCGCTCCGCGGCCAAACTTGTCCTGTCGGAAGACCTCGCCTTTCTCCTGCGTGCTCCAGTAGACATGGTCCTCGAACACACTCACACTGAACGGGTTCCTCACATCTACACAGGGGTCAACAGAGAAAAAGCTCGGTGAACAGAATCCCCCACGGAAAAAGAAGCCTAGCTACCATTTCACGTATTTCTCCTCCTATCAGAATATGCATCACTTCCAGTCTCACTTTCATCATCTCATCTCAGGCTTCTTTGATGTCCTTCCTAACCCTCACCTATGTAGACAGACGTTCTGCGTTCCTCTCCGGACGGCAGTACCGACTCGATGCGGCTTTCCTTAGAGTCGGACCAGTAGATTCTGTCTCCGTTCGTGTAGTCGATGGACAGGCCGGTGGGCCAACCCAGGCCGTCCGCCACGAGGACCTTCCTCTCCTGGCCGTCCAGCCAAGAACACTCAATCTTGGCTGATTCCCCGCGGTCTGCCCAGTACAACATCCTGCAGAAAACACAGCAGCGATAACAGTCGGGTCTTAGATTGTCGAAAAGTAGAGGATCGTTGCAGCTAGATGCTCAGTTACATCTGATGTGATGTAGAAGTTACACGGGAGGCAAAAGGGATTTCAAGGGATTTCCAAGAGATTAATTTAGATATGTATTATGTCAATCTGCACATTTTGAGTAAACAAATGTAATCTATGAATTACAGCAATCTGTAAAACTGTTCCTTAAAGTCAGGAGTGGAAGCTCGCTGGTCTTACCCCAGTCGTGGGTTGACCGCCACAGCCGATGGGTGACCTAGCTCAGTTTTCACAAGGTGCTTCCTGTAGCGTCCATCCAACATGGCCACCTCCAACCTCTTCAACCTGGAGTCTGCCCAGTACAGGTTTCTAGAACGAGAAAAAATACACACGTCTCTCTTAAGAAGCTTTATTTTTACAGATGTATAAACACGATGTGCACTGTACTGCAAAACGAACCTGCCCACCCAGTCCACGGCGATCCCATCTGGTCTGGTGATGTATTTGATGCCGAGGTCGACAGCAGCGGCCATGTTGTTACTGCCGTCATCCACTGAAGGGATGTACGCTCTCCTGATGGCTCCGGCCACAGAGTCCTTACTGGCCACCGTGAAGTAAACCACACCTGAGGAAGCACCACGACAATGTCACCACACGAGATTCATGATTCATTACAGGTGTGTTTCAGAGCAAGGGCCTGTGTGTGTGTGTCTCACTGAGTCCAGTGTTGTTGTGGTCCCAGTCGTAGTCCAGAGCCATGATGCGCTCTTCTTCTCGGAGGAAGTCATGGTAGGCCTCCGTCTGCAGGTTGAACCTCCGGATACGAATGTTCTCCGGTAGAAGCAGCAGGGGAGTCGCTCCTGAATGGAACAGACGTTTATATATATAGTACATATAAGGCACAACCCACTGGTTTGTGAGTTGCTGTTTCAAAGCTTTGAGTTTGATATTTTGTCCTTGGTTATTTGAAATCGGAAGTAACCAATCTCCATGTATATCAGGCTTTAATTTCTATTTGACACTAACTGGGACCATAATTTACCTAATGACCATCAAGACACGCTGTAGTGACTTGAAACCAAAGATTTAAGACATTAACGACTTTGAAAATGTTTACTGACCTTATAGATCAAGTGAGATCTAAAGCCATTATCTCACAGATTACAAACACAGCCATCAACTTCGGCTCAGTTAGCATTTTTCTCACCTTCAGCCTCGCACATGTTGCCGTCGCCCACTCTCCTGTATCCAGACGCACACTCACAGTCGAAGCCACCTTTAGTGTTCTTACAGACCTGAGGGCACGTGCCAAACACCTCACACTCATCGATGTCTGTAAGAGGAGAGGGAACTTCTGGTTATGTTTGTCCTCCTCTGTAGATCTGACTGAGGTGGTTGCCCAGTTTTGCCCAATGGATCTTTAACTGGAATAACTGGTGTTGAGAGAAGTTTTGACAATGTGGTGCAGTCGCGTGTGTGTGTGTGTGTGTGTGTTTGTACCCAGGCAGGTGTAGGTGCTGTCCGGGTCCACCCTGTATCCAGGTCGGCAGGAGCAGATGAAGCCGGTGCCGTTCAGGTTGGTGCACTCATGCTGGCACAGCTTCTCCTCACAGTTTCGATCAAGGCCAAAATCTGAAGCCAGGCGACACAAATTTTAAAACCACTTCTGTCTGGAGCCAGATTTAAGATGTGCTTACTGCGTTTACATGGACAGAATAATTCACCCGCTGAGCATCATCTTATAATCTGTTCCAAATGATTTGCTTCAGTGTGTCTTCATAAAACTAAATGTAAAACTTCTAACAAATATATTTCTGTCTACATACAAAGTGGCATTAAGAGCAAAATGCTACAGAAATAAACAGGATCTTGTAAATCTGAGCTTTGGATGAAAGGTTCTCACAATCACATCCATTCAAATGAATCAAAATACAAAGAGCATAATAATTATGATAATTAAAAGATCCTGACTCATAATTATGAGATGCTGAGTCATAATCAGGCCACAATCCAGACACAGATGAACTGAGGAAAATACATTTTTCTTTTGAGTGCAACACGTTTCCATACAAGAAACAAATGGGGAAATCTTTTTCTTGCCATTAAACAAACACATTACTTTGTTTATGCAACGTGCTGTTGAGATTTTGCAATTAGATCCCATCACATTTTTCTATTGTTAAATGAAGTAATCGATCTTTTTGAATGATAAGGGAATATCTGTATCTGATTTATGGTCTTTCAACAATATTTAGGGTTGGAGCTTAAATACACAATATTGAATGTTGAATTTGTTTTTGTTGTTATGCTACTTACTGCAGCCCAGCTCATCAGTGCGGTCCCCACAGTTGTCGTTGTGGTCACATACATACTGCAGAGCCACACAGTTTCCATTGGTGCATTTGAACTCTTCCAGCGTGCAGGGGGCGAGCGTGGGCTCACGGCCTGAGAGGGACACAATTACAAAGAGTCATCAACACAAATACGCAGCAAGGGCTGAGTGGGTGTAATGTGGAAACACTAAACTAAGATCGAGTTAAGAGCTTTGTCTATAGTTTCACTCTTCGACCCCCATCTGTCAAATAAACAGTAAAAGAGAAAGTGTGAATGACAGCGACCTGAAGGCGTCTCCACTCTGTCTTCACTGTCTCCTGCTTAGAAAACAAATGGATTTGACCGTCCACCTCTGCTCTGAATTTACCTGTATAATCTCCTCTCTAAATAATTTGCTGATTGATGTTTAAGCTGATTGTGTAACAATTCCATACAACAGGCTATTTGCTCATCCCTCCTATGCGTCAGGATTTGTGCCCTGTGCTGACACTGATGCCATTTGGGAATTTCCCGTGTCACTGTCCCTCAGTGAGGCTTTAGCGTTGTTCTGACTAATCCCCCGCTGAGCCCACGTGTCTCAACTTAATACAAATCTGATTATGTTCTGTTTGAAAAGGTAGAAAAGATAAACACGAAACCTGATGTAATGTAAATAGTGGCACATTGTACAACACACTACATATATTGTAGCTTGCTAGTGTCTTTGTTTCTGCTTCTTTCCTTTATTTGTAGTTTGTCTTCAACTTCTTTTCCTGTACACAAGAACTACTTCATGTTTTGGTTTGTTTGCTTTGTTAAGCCGTGCACTAGCATCCGCTCACCTCTTCAAGTTTACTGAGAGCTGCTGAAAGAAATTCCTTATATGTTATGTTTGTCTAGTAAAGTTGATTATGATAAGTTTCAGGACTTGAAAAGTGAACATTATTGTTAAGCTGTTTAATTTGGAAACAGCTAATGTGCTTTTTGACATGACGACCTTGAAAGTCTTTGAAACAGCACAACAGTGTATTGAAAAACCTTTTCATGAGTTCTGCTCCGTAGTAAGAAAAGTAATTTGATTAATGAAGATTTACTGGCACAGGAGCAACATCACTAGTAGAACAGTCCTGACTACAGGTTGTGATGTGTGAGTGTGTGAGGGAGTCGTACAGATTTCTTCATTCTCGTCGCTGCCGTCTCCACAGTCGTCCTTCTGGTTGCACAGCCGGCCAGAGTAGATACAATAGCCGTTGGCACAGCGGAACTTGGACGGCATCTCACAGGTGATGTTCACTGGTCAGACAAACACAATTCTGAGTTGAGACTAATCCCTGAGGGGATAGAATATAACATGCTGTTAATTGTCTTTCTCCCAACATCTTAGTTAAGTTAATTATAAAGAGGATTTATCGGGGGAAGCAGTTACAAAACTGAAGAAAGAAAAAACAACCTGTTTTAATTCACTTGTCTTAACATTTTCTCTATCCTCATATTTAATTTCGTTAGTTTGAATTATGGTTGGAACTGTATCGTGGTTGAATGGATCAATGATGATGAAATACAAACTTTCCACAGGACTTTGACGTATAAAGTTAAACAAATTGAATCTTACAGCACAAACTCAGCTGCTCGTCAGAGCGGTCCCCGCAGTCGTCGAGGCCGTCACACACCCAGCCCTGGTTCACACACAGACTGTTGGCACACTGGAACTGGCTCAGGGGACACCAACGGCCCCCTGGGTAACGAGTAGCTGTCGGGGGGAGAGGGGGAATGTGGTTAATTACTTAAGTCAACTTTTCTTCAGTGACTTTTTCAACAAACTGTGAATTTGGTTTCAGGTTGACATCTAGATCAGATGATCAGATAATACTGTTTGCTTTCTAGTTGCTTGTGCTCTTCTTCAGCACAAATAAGACATCCAGAGTTTCCCCCTTAAACAAGTCAAGACTCTGGACTGTGGACATACACAGAAGCTCATTAGAAGAGCACTATAACGCTGCGGCCATTAGTTTCCATGTTGTTTACTCACGACAGCTGGTCTCATCCGACAGGTCCTGACAGTCAGCCCGGCCATCGCACTGCAGCACAGCGGGGACACAGTGACCCGAGTCACACTGGAATAAACCCGGTCGACAGGTCTGCAGGTCTGGAAGAGAGCCAGGACGTTAACATAGGTTTGTGTGTGTGTGTGTGTTTTGTATGACAACACGCTGTTTACTTGAGGGCTGCTTCACGCTCACCACAGTCCCGTTCGTCCGAGTTGTCCCCGCAGTCATTGTCATGGTCACACACCCAGTTCCCAGGGATGCACTGTGCGTCGTCACATCGGAACTCGCTCTCAGAGCAGGGCCTTGGCTCTGTGGACAGTCACAGAGACACATGTGTCTTCAGAGTCACACACTCAAACTCACAAAGACATGACAGTGGGGTAACTTTTCAGAATACAGTGCTAAGTAAAAGTACGTCTTCCTAAAGGGTCAGATTGACATTAACAAACATTAACAAACATGACCTATTTGTTCTTTTTAAACTCAAAATCACAAAGAAAACCTGATGAAATTAGTTTTGTGACTCAGCTGGACGTCTGTGTTTGTCAGGATCGAGGTGTTAGGATGAAAATGTTCCACTCACGGCAGTTCCTCTCGTCCGAGCCGTCACCACAGTCATTGCTGCCGTCGCACTGCCAGCGGACGGGAACACAGCGGTGGTTGTCACACCGGAAATCTCCCAGAGGATCACAGGTCACCTCCTCTGTTAGAGAGACAAGGTCAGAAAGAGACTGATAAAAAGATTCGTCCATTTGTTTCAGGAGCTTCAGGAGAAGGAGAGGACTTTGGGCTTTTCAACTCTATAACACACAAGAGCAAAGTAAAACTGAAACAGCCTCATATGTCTCCTGTAGTGGAGTCTTTGTCCCAACATAAACGATCTGCCACCACCACTGACCGCAGCCCTGCTCATCGCTGTTGTCGATGCAGTCGTTGGTGCCGTCGCAGCGGGCCCACTGAGGAATGCAGCGGTAGTTTGTCTTGCAGGAGAACTCGGTGTCTGGGTCACACTTGTAGTCGGGACCCCCTGAGTGGAGGGACAGACGCAGAGACGTGAGGACAGAGGTGCGAGCGGTGAGCCAGACACAGAAGATGACAGAGTAAAAACAAAATGCTACAAAAAACATAGGAGCTGGGGATTTATGAGGGAGAGCAAGAGAAGACAATGAGCCGAAGGAAGACGGATGAGGGTGGATATGATAAATAGCTTCTGCCACTACAGTTTAGAAAAGACTAAAATCAAGTTTCCTAGAGTTTACACAGATGATTTATCATAGAAAAACAGATGAATCTAAACTGGCTCTGTTCACTGGCATCATCAGTTTAGGCGCCTTTTCTTATTTTTGTCGAAAACTTCACTCCTCTCTCCAAGCTCAAGGGGAATCATCGGGTTAAATTGGCATTAATGGCCGACCCCTAGCGTCCCACTTACTGCAGGTCTCGTACGGTTCATCAGATCCGTCTCCGCAGTCGTCCTGGGCGTCGCACACGTAGCTCGACGGCAGGCAGCGCCCGTTGGCACACTGGAACTCTCCCGGTCCACAGGTTTTCTGGGCACACGTCTCTGCATCCTCGTCGCTGCCGTCCGAACAGTCATCCACTCCATCACAATGCCAGGACACAGGGATGCACTTCTTGTTTTTACACTGGAACTGGTTTTCCTGGCACCGGTGGTCACCTACAGAGAAAGACTGAAGCTTCACCAGTGTTGATGGCTTCTCCTCACGAGGCCAACGCATTTGGAACTTAGAATTCTGAGGTCTGCGTGAATCATCATCTTACTGCAGAGAGCAGCGTCCTCGTCTGAGCTGTCGGGGCAGTCCGAGTGGCCGTCGCAGATGAACCCGGGGTAGGTGCAGTTACCATCTTGACACTGGAATTGGCCGATAGGGCAGAGGCGGGGGGTGCAGGTCTGAGGTTCATCTGAACCATCACCACAATCAGACTGGCCGTCGCACTTCCACCATATGGGCACACACCTAAAAAGAACAAAAGAAGGTAAGTTTATACAAAATAAGCAACAATGAACAACTTTTTTAATGTCCCTTCTACCACTGCGACCGATATTTGCATCTTAAAATTAAACCTTTTGTGTTTGTGTATTTATATTAAAATCTGTATCATGGTTCACCTCTCATTGTCTCCGCAGCGGAACTGGGTGCTGCTGCAGTCAGCGACGCACTGGATCTTGAATCCCACCATGATGCTGGTGAAGTGATCAGGACACTCACAGGAAGCTTGTTGCCCACCGGGTGCGATCAGACACAGATGACTGCAGGTCAGGTGATGGGAGGAGCAGGGGTTTTCACCTTGGAAGTGAAATAAGTAATAATAAAGTGACCACCAATAAAAACTTTAGGAATATAAACATGCACAGTTGTCATACTTCGGGGCTGCCTGTAGGGGTGGTAGACATGAATGTCGTAGGGTCGATGTGTGTTGTTCCCCATGACTGTGCGCTGCTCGCCGGTGTACTTGTGCGCCTTCTCCACTGTGTGTGTGTTCCGGTCAGTCCAGTACACCCAGTCCTCAAACAGGGAAACGGCAAAGACATGAGGAAGAGTACCGCCAAAGGCCCGGTGTCGGTTCTGGCCGTCCATATCTGCAAAGCTGAAGGTGGACACAGTGAGCGGTTGGTGCACGGTGGAGAAATTCAAGTTCAAGAAGTTCAGAGCTACATTCAACATGGACTCACTCCAGGAAGTTAAGGTGTGAATCAGCAAAGAAGATCTTGTTGGTGGTGTAGTCGATGGTCAGCGCGTTGGGCCACTCCAGCTTGGTAGTGATGATGGCGCTGATGTTGCTTCCGTCCATGCCGACTCTGCCGATATAAGCTTCATCCGCCCAATCGGTCCAATACAGCCATCTGAGAAACAAAATCCATGATATTTACTGTGCCTCCCTGGAACAGCATGGACAATGTGGGATTACGTAGTATGACGACAAAAAGTTAACGCGATATTGTGTGCGTTTGTGTCTGTGTGTGTGTGTGTGTGCTCGTACCCATGTTTAGGGTTAACGGCTACAGCCCGAGGTCGGCTGATCTTGTAAGTGGAATTTCCATCCGTGAACTGCCCTTCAAGCAGCCTCTTTCGGTAACGCCCATCCAGCTCCATGACATGAAGTGAGCCGTAATAACCATCCACCCAGTACAACTTCCTGCAGGAGACAGAGAATGTTTCCATCAACATCCCTGTAGCGTTGTTTCAGTCGTTGTAAACAACATTAACAATCTTTAACATTTAAGTTTCTCCCACTTCACACACCTGCCCACCCAGTCCAGCGCGAGGCCTTCGGCTCCTCTAACGTCGTCTTCCGTCACCGTCTCCCTGTCGGTCCCGTCAAAGCGCATCCTCTCAATCTTTCCTGTCCCTGCGTCCAGCCAGTAAAGCCTCTTCTCATAGTGATCGAAATCTAATGCCACCGCATTCGACAGCCCCTGCAGGACTATGCTCAGTTGTGACCCATCCGTGGTCATATTGCGGATGTAGTAGCGATTACTGTACAACAGGTAGGGGGCAACGCCGCTGTTCTGGCGACAGGTGCGACCATCTGCCTCTCGGATGTACCCTGGGGCACATTTGCAGTGGTACGAGCCAAAAGAGTTCTCACAGATCTGGCTGCAGACGGCCGGTGTACTAAGACACTCGTTGAGGTCCTCGCAAGCTTTGCCGTCTGGCATGAGTTGGTAGCCGGGGTTGCAGGAGCAGAAGTAACCGGTGACGGTGTCGGTGCAGACCTGGGCACACTGGTGGACTGAAGGGTTTCTGCACTCGTTGACTCCTGATTAGAACAAGGAGGTGCAGAAAACCACAGGAGGTAAATTTATATAGATACACAACTAATGATGTATGAGTGTACAATAATCTTTCAGATTAAAACTAACCTATACAAGTCAAACGTTAATAATAACTCTCTATCTCTCTCACCACAGCCTTTTTCGTCGCTGTTGTCCTGGCAGTCCTTCTCTCCGTTGCACACCTTGTGGTTGTCGATACACTCGCCCGACTTGCAGAGGTAGTTTTGGGGAGCACAGGTGGGCTGTGGAGTGATGCACAAGCTGTCCTCTTCATCAGAGCCGTCCGTACAGTCGCTCTCTCCATCGCAGGTGAAGGAGGCGGGGATGCAGGCTCCGTTGCCACAGGTGAACTGACTGGTCTTGCATGTGTCGTAAGTACAGCCCAACTCATCGCTACCGTCCCCGCAGTCGTTGACACGGTCACAGCTGGAGAGGAGGAGAAAAAATCCACTCAGTGACAAGAGAACAAGTTCCCAGACCGGTAAAGAAATCTTTTGTTTAGGATTTCATCAATTCACACACAATTCCTACTTACTGGAAGGGGAGAAAGATGCAAATTCCATTGGAGCAGGCAAACTCGTCCATGTGGCATGTCCGATTGGGGCAGTTCTGGAGCTCATCCGCCGCATTGGCACAATCCTTCTCCCCATCACACAGAAAGCTTAAGGGCACACAGCGTGGGTGGCCGGGGTGCCAGGTTGGGCAGGTGAACTGGTCAGAACTGCAGGTACGTTGTCCTGCAGGGGACAGAGAGAGAGAATGAGAAGGGTCTTTGGGATATAGTGTATGTGCGTTAAACCCACATTTAAAAAATTAAAATTTCTAAGCTAGCTTCTTATAAATCAAACAAAATACACAGATCACCAACCCTACCCTCACAAATAATTGTCTAAATTCGATCTCACCACATTGTAGTTCAAAAGCCTCATCACTGTTGTCCCAACAGTCACTGTTGCCATCACAGACCAATGACTGGGGGATGCAGTTTCCATCGGTACAAGTGAACTGGCCGGGATTGCATGTCCTGATCTGGTCCTCTGCAAAGGAGCAGACAAACAGGCAATTCTCAAGAGGCAGTAAGTGATCGACTCTAATCATAGAATATTCTCATTGCAACAAAAAGCTGGAAAATATAACGTAACATTGGTTTGATTCCTGCATTTAAAATTCAGTAAAACACAGTTAAATACTTGCTTGATATGTTTAATGTATGTTCCTGACATGTTGAGCACTAATCCTCAGATTAAATATGGATACATAGCGGCTATTAAATACCGTGTACAACTTACTTCTTACATATACAAAAAACATAATAGAAATAAGAAAATAAAACTAATAGTGACAAGAGAGACAAAACAAATGAGTCCTGCCAAACTACCAAGACGAAGAATATGTTCTTTGAATGAATTTTGAACTCACCACAACCTGGAGGTTCATCTGTCCCATCAACGCAGTCTCTGGTAAAGTCACACACCCAAGTCTGAGGGATACACTTTCCCTCATCGCAGCGGAACTGGAAAGGAGAGCATGTGCGACCCGCTGTAGTGCAGTAATACACACGTGCAGTTTAGTAGATTTAGACTCAGTTTGGTAAAGCATGAGCTTCTCATGGCAGCAAAACAAATCCTGGGTGTTCAACTTACCACAGAACAGAGGATTCTCATCGCTGTTGTCTCCACAGTCGTTGTAGCCGTCACACAGGCTTCCAGGGTAAAGGCAGATGTTGGTTGAGTCACACTTCACCAGACCAGCAGGACACGTTCTGTCAGCTGAGGAGGGCCGGGGAGGACAACAGGGTCCGGGTCAGATATATAGATACAGTTCATATGCTTTTTATTTAGTAACATAGAGTCACGGTTGGAAGGTGCCAAGTGCAGCAATAATATTCAACTATCTGCTTTTGAGAAACGCTTTGCTTCAACTCAAGTTACTGAGGAAAGGAAGATGGTTATTCATGCATGAGGTGGCTTCAGAGCAGAATGACTTAAAAACCTGTATTACAATCATGCTGTTGTAACAGAAAATATCTGAAATTCGACTATAAATGATCCCTCAGTGAATAAATCAATCCCTTGATCGGCCTAGTCGTCACTCACGGCAGTTGATTTCGTCCGAGGTGGCATTGTCCCTGCAGTCGTTGCTACCGTCACAGACAAATGCTGCGCTGATGCAGCGTCCGTTGCCACAAGTGAACTCGGTGGTGGGGTTACATGTGGGGAAAGGGCAGCCCCTCTCATCACTGTTGTCCCCACAGTCATCTGTGTAGTCACAGGCGTAGCTGATCGGCAGACAGCGGCCATTGTCGCAGGTGAAGTCCGTTGCTGAGCAGGTGTGGAAAGCTGCACAGAAGGAAGCGACAGACAGGCTACATCGATCCGTCCAATCAACGCTGCCATGCTGTTCAAGGTTAGATTAAAGTTTCTTTCTTACCACACACTCTCTGCAGCTCGTCTGAGTGATCGTGGCAGTCGTTGAAGCCGTCGCACTTCAATCGAGATGAGATGCAGTCCCCGTTGAGGCAGGTGAACTGCTCTGGCTTACAGCGTGTCCCCGTGTCTTTGATACAGTCTTTGCCGTTGTTGGCGAGGTACCAGTTTCCCTGATGAGGACACTGGCACTCTGGACCCAGTGGACCTGCAGGAGAGGTGAGGGAATTTAATACTTCAGGAGAAATTCATGGAACATAGATAGATTTATATTTTGCAGATCTTTATGTCTTTTCATTGTTTAGGATGGTCAGAGTTCAGTATGGCCAGAAGACTTTACGTATCTTAAATTGAACATAAATTAGCCTCAAGTGCGCGATATCTTCCTGGTTTCATACCACCCAGGTTGTCTCTTACCGGGAACGCAGACATGACTGCAGCCTCCGTTGAACTGCTGACAGGAGCTGGAGCAGATCTCCTGCTTGGATGCAGCATAAACATGGATGTCGTTTGGCCGGTACTGCAGGTCCTGGGCCAGCACTGTAAAGCCAGAGCCATCTTCCTTTCCAGCCCTGAAGACGCCTCTCTCAGTCCAGTCAGTCCAGAAAATGTCCTGCTGGAAGACAGTCAAGGCGTACGGGTATTGGACGCCCTGCAAGATCACTTGTCGGTTCTCACCAGTTAGAGTAGATCGCTCTATCTTGTCTCTGTGGGAAGCACAAAGGGCGGAGAGAAGTTGACAAAGATAAATCTGAGCTGTATGGATTCTGCTGCAGCACAGTATTTATAAAAGACAGGACATACAATGAAGAGTCAGCCCAGTAGAGCATCCTTTCTTTGTAATCCAGAGAGAGGCCACTCGGTGTAGTCAGGCTGCTGTTGATGATATCGGTACGGAAGTTTCCACCCAGTGTGGCCCTCTCGATCTTCGCTGGGACGCCCCAGTCAGTCCAGTAGAGGTAACTAGGCAGAAAGAGAGCCCATACTTTAATGATACAAACTAACCAGTCTGTGGATATTTGCTTGTGATATAATGATCAGTTGCTTTTACCCATAGCATGGGTCAACAACGATGCCTCTGGGACGATTTGAATGGGCGACGATGGAGCGGTTCATCCCGTCCACTCCAATGGACTGGACATTACGTGTATAGTAGTCAGTAAAGTAGAGGCGCTTATTGACCCAGTCATAGGCCACTCCCTCGGGATCATCCAAATCTGTGCAATATAACACAGAGGTGAGGATACAGTTATAATTAAAGACAAAACGAGATGTGGATCTAAAACAGACTGGGTGAGAGAGAACAATGTAAATACAGTGACAATTAATGCTGTACTCACTTGTAGCTATATAGACAGGAGGGCTGGTGATGGATGTTGTAGTGATGTAGCCAATCCTGCTTCGCCCGATCCCCAAATACTGGGTGAAGAAAATCCGCTTCTCCTTGAAGTCATAATCCAGCGCCATCGTGTTGTAGCCTGAGTTCACCGCTGGATAGGGAGTGCTGTGGTCCGCAGGGTCTAATCTCAGGCTACTCAGTGTGTAGTCTGTGGTGAAAATGAGAAACTCATCCAGGCCATAACCACATGTTACCCCGTTAGTAAGGAGCGACCCATGTGCGCAGTCACATTTGGGTTTCTCCTGGCCTGCGATGGCGAAGCAGAGCTGCTGGCAGCGTCCGTTATCTTCTCGACATGGGTTGAAGTCGACCTGGTTGGCAGATGTGGGCTGGACATGAGCATCAAATATGGCGACGTCCATCAGCCCATCAAGACTGTCTCGTATGACCTGGTTACAATGCAAATAATAATGTTAATTATTCAGTAACACAGGAATAGAACATTAACAACAATACTGTTAATTTGTCCTGAATTGACTCTTAATGCTCAGTGCGTCGCTCTTGTTATATCCTACTTCACAACTTTTTAGATATGGACACAACTGTTACAGTACTTTCTTTTAGGCTAATTTGAATCTTACCTCCGGCTGGTCAGTATTGGCTGGGTCCTTACTGGCCTGGAACAGCTTCCCCAGCTTCTTATCCACCCACAGCATGTGGTCTCCAAATAAAGCCAAGCCTGTGGGAGATGGATAACGACTCCCGTACCTGACAATCTGCCTCTGTGTCCCGTCTGTGTCCATACGGGAGATCATATCAAGAACATCATCTGTCCAATAGAGAAAGTTGCTTGTGTAATCAACGGTGAGGCCGCGAGGTGAAGCCAGGCTCTCTGATGCCAGCACCGTGCGGTTGGTGCCATCCAACAGAGCTCTCTCAATTTTAGGTGTTTGGCCGCCATCTGCCCAGAAGAGGTAGCGGAGCTTGGGGCTGACGGCCAGGTCACGGGGTTGATCCTGGGAGGACTTGAGGAGAATCTTTCTATAGGTGGTGTTGATGGCAAGTACTTCTAGGAAGGTCTCGCTGTCAAAGGCGTTGGTGAAGTATAGGTTACCTGAGGAAGTGAAAGGCCAAGAGGGATGAAGAGAATGTTAATATCAGCAGCTATAGTGACTGAAAATATGTTTATTTCTCAGCTAAATGAAGACACGTTACTCATGTTTTTGCTCCTAATGCCCCATTGTAAAGATAATGGATGAATAAAGGGATGGTTGGATGGATGAGTGGCTTCATACCTGCAATCCAATCTATTGCGAGGCCCTGAATGCCTCTTTTTCCAACGCCTGAGGTGATGACACTGCTGAATGCGCCTCCATCAGTTTTTGCTTTAAAGATCCCTCTGTACGAGGTGGAGGTGGAGTTGTCAGTCCAGAAAATAGAGCCAGATTCAATATGGAGGTCCAGTTTGTCCTTAGTAGAGTAGGAAGCTGCAAAAGAGGAAAATAGTAGTTGTAGTAACTGATCACTTTGTATTAACAGACTGTACAATATTCAGGAAGCAGTATTATAACATGAAGTAAACACACATCCACCGACAGGAACCATTGCCTCCGAGTGGTCCGAGCTGTTTATGTGGAAGCCACGGATGAAGTTGGGGCTGGAAACGATGGCGAAGGATTCATACTGTTCGCAGCGGGAGCCATCTTGTGAGGGGATAAAGCCTGTGGTGCAGGCACAGGTCTTCTGATTGTCTGGTTTGGGCAGACAGAGGTGAGGACAGCCCCCGTTGTTGGAGCTGCAGGCATTGGTGGTCCCTGCTGAGTCTGAGTGGAGGATAAAAGACAAAGTTGGACGGGCAAACAGCGCTCAAACACATCATATCTGACTTTATCCTAATCCTGTTCTTATCATTGTTTTGGTACGTGGGGAGAAAATCCTCTATTATCTATTATTACCTATTATTATCTAAACTCTGCAAAATTGGATTTATTTTCTGCAACATTTGATGAAACAATAGTTTTGTCTCTCTCCCTAAAATTTAGAGTTTATTGTTCTTATCATTTCTATTTTAGTGAATATGTGTTGTCAATTTATTTTGCATCAGCATGTGTGAAGGGGATTTAAAAGTATGAGTATGAAAACTATGAGTTTCTTTAATTACCAGTGTCTTATCAATGAATTTAGAAGACAGGGAAATCTCCCAAACTTCAAGAACGGAAGCTTGTTTCTAATTTTGATTAAAGTAAAGTAATCTTCCATTTTTTAAAAAGATCTATGAGGACTGTAAATGCCTTATAAACATAAGTGGCCCTGTTGTGTGGTGTCCTTGAAGAGGATACTAAGCTCCTGCTCACTCCCTCACAGGCAGTCTGGCAGTAATAACCTGTTGCATAATAAATAAGCATGAAGGATGAAAATCACAAGGACAGACGACAACGACTGAATCAAATATCTGTAAATCCAGGTACCGTCTCTGGCGTGCACTTTGAGAGCACGCAGACCGGACATGCCACTCCTCATCACCACCATGTTGGCACCGTTTTCCTTGTCCACCCTCTCAATGACCTCGAAGTCCAGGTCTGTGTAGTAGAGGTGGTTCTGGTAGACCGTCAGCCCCCAGGGATGGGACAGACCACTGACCACCGTCACCCGGGTCACTCCGTCCATGGTGCCACTTTCGATCTGGGCATAAAGAAAGGAGGTTGCTGAATGTATTTGAATCAAGTCCAAGGTAAATATAGACATCGACATCATCAATAAAACACAGCTAACACTAAAACGTCCAGTATGTGTACACACCACCCCAGAGCCTGCTACACCCCAGTACAGTTTTCTGACAGAGACGTCCGCAGCGATGAATCCTATGTTCGCCAAGTTGCCCGTGTAGAGGTTCCTGACATTTCCTCCGTCCATGTCCGAGCTGCCAACCTTAGGGGGAACGCCACTGTCCGACCCCTTGTCTGTCCAAAACAATTTCCTGCAGGGACAAGATTGGAGAGTGTAAACACGAGAAACAACTGAACATCATCATTTACACAGTTGTAAAAAAGAGAAGTGTTTGCGCCCATGCTAGTTAATTGAAATAAGACAACATGTCGGTTGTTATAGTTTCTTATCTCAGTGGACAGATGCTTTACCCCCGGGCTGGATCCAAGGCTATTCCAATGGGTTCTCCCACTCCCTCAGGTTTGCCATTGGAGGTGATGAGGGTCTTTCTATAGTGTTGGTTACCATCGACACGGATTACCTAAGTGAATTTTTAAGCTTTGTTTATTTACTTGCACAATGAAAAAATCTAAACAGAAATCAAGAGACAGAAATTTAATAAAATATAACATGCACATTTAAATAAACATAATAGATAAATACAAATATTTTTATTTAGTCCAACCTTGACGTTATGAGGATTGTTTCTGCAACAAAGGCCTCTGGTCTTGTCTCAGAAAGTGCTTACCTCAATGGTTTTAACAGTGGGATTGGTGTAATACATTATTCGGCTTATCCAATCAAAAGCCAGACCAGAGGGTGAGCCCATGAAAGCAGCTGGAGCAAACTCCGACCTGTTGATACCACTGGTTTGCACTCGCCATATAGAACCCTGATATCAGAGCAAAATCAGACACAGTTAATCAAAGCCATCCTGAAAGCTCCAGAATCCAGTGTTTTAATTTAAGCCCTCTACTTACAGTGCCCTGCACCCAGTAGACAAACTCCTCCTGGTCGTCAAAGTCGATGTCCCGCCCCTGGCTGATGCCTGAAACCGGGGCCATTGCATTGTTTGAGGGGTCAGCGGGGTCCAGAGGGACGCCAAAAATCACTGAGTCTCTCACCACCATCAAGAAGGGAGTGCCATCTAGAGCAGAGAAGGACAACACGAGATGAGAGGAAGACAATTCTCACACAAAGGGATCTCAAGCTGTTTAGAGTCTATAGACTCATCATCATTCATTCAGACGTCTCCATTCAGACGTCTGCATAATATACAGCATAGGCACTCACCTTTGATACATGTGCGTCGATCAGCGTCCAGCTTCCAGCCCGACTGACAGTGGCAGGTGTAGTACCTGGGTCTCAGGGCCGACAGCAGGCACAGCTGAGTGCACATGTGTTCTCTGCATGGGTTGAGGGCTGAATACAAAATCACAATGTCACCTTCAATTCCTACTTTTAGATTTGTATCTGTGTATGATTAGGTGCAGATAACAATTAAGACTTAGTTTACTTGTGATTTACACAACATTTAAATACAATGAAGAAAACTACAAGAAAGTAAATAAGATTTGCTGCTTTAATGAAAATTACCATTGGGTTGTTTGTTGGGATGGTCCATCACGATGCCCATGGGTTGGTAGACATCATTCATCAGAGTGGTGATGTTGCCACCGTGGAACTTGTTGGTTCTCATCACTTTGCTGGTGTAGCGCTCAGACCAGTAGACACTGTCCTCGAAGATGGTCATGCCATGCGGGTGCTGGAGAACCTGGAGCGAGGGGGGGGATGCAAAGTATAAATGTAAAGTATAAAGCTTTACATTTTTTCATGACTTTGATTTATCATTTAATTTTGATTAATGATTTGTCACCGACTTTTAATCTTCCTAAAAAACGTAATAGAACTAAACCCACCAGGTCACTCGCCAAGACCTGTTGGCGGTTGTTGCCATCATAGTCACAGTAGTCAATATATTTGAGGTAGGCGTCTGCAAAGTAGACCCTGCGTGTGGTGTAGTCCAGGGCCAGGCCGTTGGGCCAGTAGATCTTCGTGCTAACGATGACTCGTCTCATGGATCCGTCCATGTCGGCCCGCTCGATCCTGGGATTCTGACCCCAGTCTGACCAGAACATCAGGTTGGTGCTGGGAGGAATGAGAGTTTATTACTCAAGAGGGTTGAAAAACACGATTTCATGGATTAATCTGAAGGTTCAAAGTCGTGTTTTACTAGTTGCGAGGGTCCAGAACTAGTCCCCGGGGGCTGGTGACGTTCTTAGTGAGGAGGACTTTGCGGAAGCGACCATCCAGAGTGGACACCTCAATGTTCTCCATGACAGAGTCGGTCCAATAAAGGTTCCGACCCACCCAGTCCACAGCTATACTCTCTGGCACCATTAAACCAGTGGAGAATACCTGGAAAAACAGACATATTTAATCCCGTTCATGATACTAGTCTCACAGTTTTAAATGAATTCATCTGTGTGATCATTTCTCTTACTTCCTGTCTGTCGGTGCCATTCTGGTTGGAACGCCATATCTTCTTCTGGGAAGCATCTGCCCAGTAGATTTTGGAGGTCACACGATCAAAGTCTACGGTCACTATGCTTGAACCGCTGACCACTGGATGCAGCAGGGGTGGTCTCATATAGATGCGGTTGGCGATTATCTGGCTACGCTTAGCAACCAGGAGTATAGCTGCTAGCTGGTCTAAAGGCAGAAAAATATAATGTGTCACACCAGAATCATATCTCACTGCTGTGTTTGCATTTAGCATATAACTGTATTAGTGTATTACTATGTTATCACTTATTTTAACTTCCTGTTTATGCTGCATTTATTGAATTGTGACGCTTGCTGTTTACCGGCAGCTTTGCAGGTGCGTCCATCGGGCTCAAGGAGGTAACCATCCGAGCAGTAGCACCGGAAGCTCCCTCTCTCGTTGTAGCACTGCTGGCTGCAGAAACCAGGGATCAGACATTCGTTGATGTCCTCACAGGTCTTGGAGTCGTTGAGTTGAAGTCCTGAAGGACACGTGCACTGAGCCCCAAAAGGTCCTTGGACACAGTCATGACTGCAGCCCCCGTTGTTCAGCACACAATCATCTTGGTCTTCATGAACGGACATAACATTGAGTTAGTGAGAAACAAGCTGCATTTATTGTTAGCGACTTTTGCTTTTATTTGATTTCTGTCAATTAAGTGTTAAGGCCATTATGTTTTGTATTAATTGCATATTTTTCACACTTTGCGGTTTCTGCACAGTTTGGTGTTTTTGTCTCTTTGAGGCCACATTCTGCCACCTTCATGAAGTTCTTATTTTTTGTTTTGAAAGATGTACTTTGTGATTATGTTGAAGTGACTGAAAGACATATCGCACGATAATGCAAGACAGAAAACTCACTGCAGATTGGTGACTCGTCTGCTCCGTTGGGACAGTCCCTCTGTCCGTTGCACACCTTGTCCAAGTCTATGCATGCCAGGTCAGTGGGGCACTGCCACTGGCCGGATGGACAACTGAAAGGAGGAGTGGGGCAGTTCTGTTCATCGCTCATGTCCCGACAGTCATTGTCACCATCGCACAGCCAAATTGTCGGGATGCACATTTTGTTGGTGCACTGGAAGTTGCTGGATCCGCAAGTGGTAGGTGGGCAGGAGTTGTGTTCGTCTGATCCGTCCTCACAGTCTGGATGTCCGTCACACTCCCACTCGCCTGGTACACAGAACCCATCGGCCTGGCACTGGAACTCATCGTTGTGGCAGAGGCCTGGTCCTCGAGTGGCTGTCGGGTCCAAAGACATTTTAAATGATTGAAACTGCAGTGAAACATTTCAGTGATTTACAGAAACAGAAATCTGAAAAACAAGAGAGAGGTGTAATATGTATTCGATTGCATTGATTCACATGAATCACATTACAAACCAATAAAATTAGGATAAAAGGTAATTGTTAGTAATAGTGGACATAAATCAGAATGTAAAGAGGTGCAATCAATCATTAATACATCACTAATAACACAATTTTCATGATCGTTTTTTTAAATATATAGTCAAAGTCTGTGTTGTCAGCTTACGACAGTCTCGCTCATCAGAATGGTCCCTGCAGTCAAACACCCCATCACACTGATATATCGTATTGACACACTGGTCCCCGCTGGCACAGGCAAACTCAAAGGAGGCACAGGAAAACTCTTAAAATGAAGAAGAAGGAAAGAAGAGGGAAAAGATAAGTAAAGACAAAGATATCTCTGTTAGACATAAACAATCGACATAAACTGTGACGTCATAGTGATTCCCATACCACAGTTTTTCTCATCAGATCCATCAAGGCAGTCCTGGTCCCCATCGCAGACGTAGGAGTTGTAGATACAGCGGTGGTCGGGGCACAGGAAGTAAGTGGGGGGGCATGTAGTGATGGTTGAATCTGCCAATCACAGATATAACAGCGATTTTTCAGTATCTTTAAAAACGTGTAGAATAACATGAAGTGCAATCTCATAAAGTCTGAAATGATAATGGGCTGACGGCCGCAGACTTACTGCAGCCTCGTTCATCAGAGCCGTCGCCACAGTCATTGTCGCCGTCACACAGCCACAGTTTAGAAATACACCTGCTGTTATCGCAGGTGAAGAAGTCGGCTGTGCAGGTGGTGGGAAGATGAGTGGGACAGTTATTCTCATCAGAACCATCGCCGCAGTCATCCATGCCATCACAACGCCAACCGGTGAGGATGCAGTGCTTATTGTCGCAGGTGAATGCTTGTGGAGAGCAGGTCGCTCCTGGTAAAGACATAAGAGGCAGGTACTTGGATTAACACATTTGTCTTTACTCAATAATTCTAATCCTCACACGTTTTTTGAGAGATCCACCTGTATCTGTGCAGTTGGCCTCATCACTCTTATCTATGCAGTCGAAGACCCCATCACAGCGGTAGGAGTTGGGCCGGCAACGTCCTTCGTCACACTCGAAGGAGTTGTCCCCACAGATGTTGTCGGGTGGGATGACGGAATCGTCCTTGATGCAGTCCCTCTGGTTGGCCTGGAGCTTCATGCCGTATGGACAGCCGCACACTCGATTGAAGGAGGGGGTTGGGAAACAGAAGTGGCTGCACCGCCCGTTGGCCACCACATTGCACCGGCTGGTTAACGCTGTCGGGAGGATGATGGAGAGGGTCAGTGGGTTTTTATAGATTATGATATCTACCTGCTCATCTAAGGCCCTGGACCTGCAGTCATTGTTTGACACATGCAATATGGATATGATCTTTTTTGTTAATTCTCTCCCCGCTTAACAGCAGTCATATCCTCTTGATCCAGTTCGTGTTCTCAGTTATCTAACCTGTCACAGTTCTGGCCTTTACCTAACCTCAGTTACTGTAGGGAGGGAGTGTTGGACTCCAGTGTGTGAACTTACTGCTGTGAAGGTCGGCTGTGTAGGCCTTAACATTCATGATCCCAGTGACTCCTTGTCTGATCATGATGTTTCCGCCTCCATCCCTCTTCCTCATCTCGAATATTCCTCTGGTCCGTGTGTCAGACACGTACAGGTAATCTATGTTGAAAATAGATGGAGAAGACAGTGGTATAAAGGAACTGAGAAAATGATACACTTTCACAAAATATAATAAATGTTTGTGAGCTGTATTAAAGTCATTTCAGAAAGTGCACAGTAAGTGGAATATGCATTTCATTAGTTTCCCGCTGTGTTGAACATGTGTTGTTTGTTAAAACAAATGACTTTTGTTAAAAAGTTTAGGTTTTACTTTGACAAAAGCAGCAGCATATGAGGAGAGAGTGAGGAACCCACCTGAGTAAATAGTCAGAGAGAAGGGTTGAGTGATCTGGCCGATATTGGTAAACACCTGTCTGTCATAGCCTTGGATGCTAATGTGACCAATCTGGTCCAAGAGGGAATCCACCCAGTACACCCTGTCCATCCTGTCGAAGACCAGTCACAAGCAATTCATCAGTTCATTTAAAGGGAGGGTCCATTCAAAGTTCATTATAATATTTCTTGCTCTAAATCGTTTGCAGGAATCGATCAGTGTTGCACTCTGAATCTTACACATAGTCCACAGAGAGCCCGTATGGCCATCCCAGTGTCGTGTTGACCAGAGGAACAGCATTGCTGCCGTCAGTGAAGCCCCTCATGATGACCGCTGGACGGTACCAGTCAGACCAGAACAAGAAGCTGTCAACATGTGAGGGGACACGTTGGACGACAGATTTGTTTATCTCAATGTACTTATGTGCAACCATTAAAAGACTGAAATGTATATACGCCTGATAACTTTGAGCACTCACCCAGCACTAGGATGCACTGCGATTCCCTTTGGGTTCCTCAGGCCCGTCACAATGTCTCGTCTGGACTTGTCTTTGACATTGAGGGCCACCACCGTCTTGTAAGAGCTTGTGGTCCAAAACAAAACATTGGAGGTCCAGTCATAAGCCATGGCATCAACTATTCCCACTCTGTAGCCTGTCAAAATCTGTTGGACTGACAATGCACAAAGAAAATCACCACAGTGAGATGGGTCCTAAAGGATGATGATAACAATGTGTAGCTTTTAGCATTGTGTGGTTTAAGCATTGGTGTTTCATTACAGATATGCCACAAAAACTCACCTGTCCCATTGAGGTTTGACTTATAGATAAGTCCCTTGGACCTGTCATTGTAGAAAATTGCCTCCTCTTTGCCGTCGAACTCGACAGCAGAACCAGAGAAGGAACTCCCAAGCCCATGGAGGGGCAGGGTGACGTCCTCCTGGAGGGAAATGTTCAGTGGGATTCCCCGCACCGCAAGAGAGGTGGCCACCAGCAAGTAGTCCTTCACCTCTGTTTAAAGGAGGGACAGTGGTGACTGGCAGGGAATCAGACTCTCTGAATGTGATCATATGTACGACCCCTGCATGTTTTACTGTTTCTTGTAAATAAATTGTTGATTTGAGATAATATTTGAGAAGGAAAGATATTATATAACACTGTACATTATTGTTTAAACCAAAAGAAACCTTACTAAAGCAGGTGTGACGGTCTGGCTGAAGGTCATAACCGTGGCGACATTTGCAGCGGAAGCCAAGTCCCTCATTGTCGGAGCGGTGACTCAAGACACAAATGTGCTGACAGCCGCCGTTGTGTTTGCCACATGGGTTCATCACTGCAAGACACGGCAGGTGTGGTCATTTCAGTGAACAGTGAAGAAGAAAGACCTTTCAGGTGAGAGGTGCACTTCCTCACCAACAGGTTGCAGGACAGGGTGTGAGACAACAACATGACCCGGCTTCTGCGCGGTCCGATAGAGAAGTGAAGTGTTGCTGCCGTTGAACCGGTTGGCTCTCACCACACCCATCTTGGTCCAGTCAGTGAAGAAAACGTGGTCTTCAAACACAGCAATTCCAAAAGGATGCGGAGCCTGGGTTCCACCATTAAGGACCATTTTCCTGGAAACAGCAACACCAGAGAATGGCCATCAAGGAGAAGACAACATGGACGCAATGTTTCTGAAAGTTACTTCCTCAAATCTTCAACCTTTACCTGTCCAGCCCACTGTAGGTGACAGTCTCCACGGTGTCAAAGTGGCTGTCAGACCAGTAGACCCTCCGATTGACGATATCCAGAGTAATTCCTGTCGGAGTGCCGAGTCTAATCTTCACCAGCTCCAAGCGATTACTGCCATCCATGAAGGCACGTTCCAGCTTCACCTGCTCAGTGCTGGTGCCCATGTCTGTGAAGAACATGTAGCTGCAGACAAAGAACAGACATGAAATGATGCTACACAATGCCAGTAAAAATCTCTGACGATAATAAGTAATACATTAATCAGATTCATTTGACATCTGAATTTCTAAGCTGATTCTAAGCTGATATCAAGACTAAAAGCTTTTAAACCCACCCCACTGTGGGGTCCAGGGCCAGTCCATGTGGCGTATGCAGGTTTTCAGCCACCAGTGTGACCCGATTGTCTCCATCGTAGTCACACATGTCGATACGCTCCACCATGGCCTCTAGGACATAGAGTTTGAAGTTGATCCAGTCCACAGCGAGGTTCTGGACATTATTGACCGAGACCGCCAGAACCTCCTTGATGTTTCCCCCATTATAGTTGGTAGAATACACCTAAAAGAAAGAAAGAGTTTGGAATGAGTCTCAGAGGGTCTCGGTCTTGCTTCAACAGGGCGTTTTTTGTCGAGATCACAACTTATAACTGCTACATTTCACTGGTGAATGATTGCAACCGTACAAAGAAGCTACGACAAAAGGTAAAGAAGAAATGATCAGACAATGATCCAGACTGACCTTTTCGGTATAAGTGTCACTCCAGAAAATGATGTCACTGCGCGAATGGTAGGCCACGCCCACAGCATAACCTTTGCCCTGAGACGGCACCAGAGTTCTGACGAGGCGTCCGTGGATATCTGCCATCATCACTTCTCCCCCGTTTGTGAAAATGAGCTGTGGTAGTCCAGCTGGAAAACACACACACTAGACTTCAGCGGTGAATTTGTTTTTTGAGAAAAGGTACATAAACACACAGAAAACCCACTTGTGTTATTGTTAAACATGAGAAAAATGTAACTTTTAGTAAATGCTTTTGTGCGCTTGTACAACACATCAGGGATTACATGGTAGCGTCTTCTTAAATATGTCACGTACTATCTTTACTCCATCGATAGCAGCACAAAGATATTGTATAAAGTCTGTACCTGATATATTGGCTTTGCAGATATGACCCTGCTCCAGGAAGTATCCACCGGCGCAGCTACAGTGATGTGTCCCAGGACGATCCTCACAAAGCTGGTCACAGATCCCCCAGATCTGACAGTCGTTATAGTCTGGGCAATAAAACAGACATAGGGGTAAGGATACCAAATTGTTATTTGGACAGGAAATAAAGATTTAGTTTCTTTAGCGAGGGAACATATTCAATGTTTAAGGAGCTTTTCTAAAACAGTGTGAGCTCTAGGTACCTGAGAATCGACTGCGACCGACGACACAGCAACTGTAGATAAATATGAAAAAGAAACGTACCGACACAGGAACGACTGTCATTGGCTACAACGAAACCATCGGGGCAGTAGCAAGCGCCTCCCTCAGGAGATGGGTGGCAGAAGAACTCACAGCTCAGGGTGGAGCAGCGATCAAGGCCTGTGTGTGAAAAGTGAACATCCTAGTTAAATTGAGGTCAGATCCCTTCAGGTTTCTACTGTGATCCTTATCATGGCAGAACATTATCAGAACCACCTGACAGCCACCAGTAAATGATCGTGTTAAGTCAGGTGTGAGGGCGGCGATAAGGAAGGGAAAGGCTATAATTACTGTCATGACAAACATGGGAATTATACGGCCATAATGTCTAAACCCGTGCTCCTGCATTTATAGTCCTATCAAAGTGAGGCACATGTGCAGCAGCCTACGTTCGACTACATCTCTTTTTACAGCAACAGTCGATTCAGCTCATTTGTATTCAGTCCTGCTGGTTTTCCTCTGATCAGGCCTTTTTTACAGTCAGTGTAAAGACTAAAGAGAAATGAAAGCTGTCACATGTAGCAGCAGTATTATGTGAAGAAGTACTGTGTGACTTACTGCAGGTTTTCTGTGCGGTGGAGTTGTTCTCGTCTGTTCCTCCGGGACAGTCGGGTTTGCCGTCGCACACTTTGCCCACTGGTACACAAGCTGTAGAGCCCGGGCATCCCCACTCACCAGGGTAACAGTCCCGAGAGTTGCTGTCTGAAAACACCAGTAACACTTGTGATTATGATTTCTTAAAAATTTCCATGGGCTACTTTTTTAATTTATGCTAAAAAAAAGTTTCTAGCCTTTGAGGAACGGATTAGAAACAATTGTACAAACTGCTCCGAGTATTTTGTTTTTGTGTTTTTGTTTCTATTTTCAATAAATTTTTCATTTGTGCAATGTTGTAAATAAATCTTCATGTTGTACCAAATTTTCCTGTGTAAGGTAATAGTCCACCCTCAGTGACAAGTTCTCTCACCACATCCTTTCTCATCACTGTAGTCCCCACAGTCGTTGAACTTGTCGCACACCCACTTCTGAGGAATACAGCGACCGCTGGAACACGTGAACTCGTTGCCGCTGCAGCTCGGATACGCTGATGAACGAAGTCACATTTACTCACGCTTAATTCTTAACCATCTACTTCAATCCGTCAATCTAACGTTAAAGGTCCAGTGTGAACGATTTTGGTGATTTAGCAGAAATTAAATATAAAACAGTCCTGGTGATGTTTTCACTGGTGTGTTTCATCTAACTTGTACAAATTAATGTTTATATTTACATACTTCACGTTTACATCAGGAGCTGGTCCTCTCTACGGAGACATGCAACATGCAACTTCACCACTAGATGTCACTACATTCTACAAACTGAACCTTTAAAGTAACAACGATTACTTATTCATTTGAAAGCCACTTTTGAAGAGGAAAATGAAAATTTCCACAAAGTTTATCAGTGAATCTCAAATCAAACTGTTTAGCAAATTATACATATATGAAGAGAATAGTGAATTCCGGTTTAGCATTATCAATACTAACTATAATATTTGGATCACAGTTTGGACTTTTCACGAGGAAACTTCATCAGTTCAGCACTGACACGTCTTCTGGGTTGTAGCACATTTATTTTAATTGATTGTTAACTGTAGAAATCACACAGGCCTGTACATTGTCTGTCGGGTCGTTGTCATCCTTACCACAGTCTTGTTCATCACTGTTGTCCCCACAGTCGTCCCAGTGGTCACATACAAAGGACATTGGAATACAGTAGCCATTTGAACACTGATACTGGTGAATGGGGCAGTGCTGAGTCGCTGAAAACCAACAGAGTCAAGACATTTAGGATCAATCTGTCAGTCACTGAAACCCACTGGAAATCAAACTGAATCTCACAAGCTAAACTAAAGCAACCTCAATTTGTACAAATCGCTTAGATAACCCTGAACAGAACATGGCCCACAACTTGATCAAATTTAAAATCAAATTACGCTGCATTAATTTGACTAATAAACTTCCAAATGAGTCTATAATAAATTATCTTTATGTAATGTCTACAGTTCAAACTTGCAGCAATGTATGGGGGGAATCTGGAGATGTATAAACCTGGGTTAAGTAATTTTTTGCACATGAGTCTCAGTGCATCTCAACCGTAATTTCATAAACTATAAAACTTTCGTTTGGGATAGGAAATGATGCAGAATAGATAATTTTTTCATCAGCTCCAATTCCATCACGCTCGACTCACTGCAGTTGAATTCATCAGAGCCGTCTCGACAGTCCTGCGGTCCGTTGCAGTGCTGAGAGTTTTTATAACAGGCCCCGTTAGCACAAGTCTTCTCAGTGCAAGGAGGGTAGTCTGCACAAAAACAAACATATTTTAATACCAACATGATGGTTCTTGTTGAACAAAAGAAGGAAACATGTCCAGTATGTAAGGTACAGTGTGTTCAGTTCCCAGTAGATGTCTTACTGCAGCTGTTCTCGTCAGAGTTGTCCACACAGTCCTTCACGTGGTCACATCTGTAGCTAACTGGGATACACTGGCCCTCCTGGCATGTGAACTGGTCCGAGCTGCAGGTCCTTCCCCCTGAACCAAGAGGAAATGGGTGGGGTTAGTTTAGAAAAATGCTATGATGCAGTTAAATTATACTTTCAGTTAACAGAATGTGTACAGGCCAGATTCTCGATTCTTTAATATAGGTTCATTTGTTTGTCTTTCTGAAATGGAAAACCTTGACCCACATGGTTAGTTTTTTTTTTGTAAACCACGAAAAGGACGTATCTCATTAAGTTTGGCCCCATTTTTTCTTCTGTTTCGTTTAACATTTGATTACAGGTCTGTAAATATAGTTTAAATTGAACTCAATGAATATCATAGAGCTTCAGTTTCAAACTGGGATGATGTGGCCACCTAGTGGTTGAACTCTTGTTCACTATGGTTGCCTGTAAGCTTGTGCTCATATATGCACAGAGCTTATCATCAGGATTTTTATATCACAGGTATGTTAACAGTCAGCATCAATCAATCAGCGTACCACAGCTTCTTTGTTCGTCCGAGCCATCGGTGCAGTCCTCCTCTCCATCGCAGACAAATCCCAATGAGATGCATTCACCACTTGTCACACATTTGAATTGCTGTGAGGTGCACGAGGGACTCGCTGCCAACAGAACAATTGAAAAGTTTCCCCTTTATCAGTCACATAATCTGGTGGATATCCCAAATCCCAGAAACCCTGGATTCTCATAAAGGATTTGCTTGGTGGCCACTGTGCTTGTTTTCAGCGACTGGTAGTAATACTCACGACAGTTTAGCTCATCCGAGTCGTCTGTGCAGTCTTTGGTTCCATCACACCTCCAGGCTACGTTTATACACTGTCCACTGCTGCACTGAAACTCAGCGCTTCCACAGCTTCCTGCAGAAATCACACACAGTTGCAAAAAGTCACCATTTATGTTTTAATTGGTGCGATGTGCTCTTGTCCTGGTTCAACATCGTCCAAAAGGCTTTCAAATGTGTGATGTCCCTTGGGTGAAAAGAAAGAATATTTTACTGTTTCCTTGACAAATGAGTTACTATCTTTATGACAGATGCAGCTTTTTAAACCTCAAATCATGTGATTTGGCCTTTAAAGGGTAGTTAATTCTTCACCTTGAAAGAAGAGTCCACCCTTTGACCTGAGAGAATTCAGGAAATCATATGAGATAGATTATTGTGGACAGTTAGGACCCAATAAAAAAATGTAATTCTTACCACCACATGAAAACTTTGAGATGACTACAAAGTAATGTTAAACACAAATGGTATTATTTCAGGATATTCATCACTATGCCAAGATAGTTTAGGAGGCAGAGGGTTACCTTGTACACAATATCTTTACATCACGTAAATAAAATTAGTCAATAATTATAAGATTTTGTTTTATCAGACTTGTTGAAACTCTGCAGTCCAAAATAATCAAAGCAAAGATCAAAGTTTAAATCCATTTAAACTTATTTTGGTAAAATTGGTAAAAGTCCCACAAATTATAATCTTCTACCTGCAATGTTTTTCATTTGCATCCCAACAGATTGGACATTAGAAAATGTCTTGTTTCGAGATCCACACGTACCTTGAGAAAGGTGGATTCCTTGGGACAGCAGTAGAAAAGACAGAAGATGAAGACCTTCAAAGGCCATCGTTCAATAATCAACCGTCCTCCTCACTTCTGTTGTGTTCAGGAGTTTGTTTAATATAAAGTGTGTCCACTCAATCTAAATCTGCATCCTTAATCCAGAGGAGCAGGAGGAGGACTGTGCCTGTGGGATTGAGACGTCGTATGACCTGGAGGAAACAGCAGACCAACAATGTGACATGGGAGTAATTTGGCTTTTTATGGCTTTCTGCTTTTACATAAACTTCATCTAAGATTAACTTTTTGTTGTTGGTATGTTGTCTACATCAGCAAGAAAAAGTAACTACTCATTTTTGTGTAACAGTGAGGCAATTAGTTAACAATGTCTTCAGTTGAAACCCGGGGATAAAACAGACTTTAGTGCTTTTTACTTTATTTATGCATCCACATACAAAGTAAAGGTTCATTTTAACACAAAGGACATGATGTATTTATTTCTTTACCTGAATTCCTCATCAAATGTGATCATGAGGGATTTTCACCAGCCCTTCTTTGGATTTTCACAAGAACAAAAATTATAACTGATGATTTTATAGTTATATATAGCGTATAGTATAGAGGGATATACAAATATATACATATGAAGTGCAATCTGGCCACAAATATGGTACAAGGGTGTTTTTGGCACATATTTAATGAATTGTAACCATATAAACCTGTGATAGATAGATATCCTTTGTAGCTGTACACAGAGAAGGCTGTAGTGGACAATATTAGTCAGCCACATAGGTATCTTTATAAAAGCATCAGGTCTTGACTGCATTGAAAGCATTTGCATTATGGGAAGTGTGAGTAAGACTTTATTATCAAATCAGTGCCACATTACAATGTCATATTGACACTTATTAAATGACTTGCAGCCTCTGCTGGCTTCTTTATTGTGCGTTTACAATGTGTGACCTTAAACCGCAAACGTTGCTTAATCGGTTTATTGTGCAGAAGAAACGAGAGCTAGTACTTTGCAAGAAATGGTCACGGTTGTTACTGAAAGAATTAAGCGAAAACTTTATCACAAACTGCTTTTGGCAATTTGCTGGACTAATGAAGGCCTGCTGAAAAGTCTTGTTCTCCTCACAAAACTAAAATGAAGCTATGACAGTTAATATGTGGATCTGCTCTGTCGGGGGCCACAGCAACGGCTCATCAGATCAAATGTTAAATTCCTGCAGCACAGTTCATTTGTTCCTGAAACTCATGTTCTTTGCTGGTTGAGATATTAGAGAGTCCTCAGTTTTGTAAAATAAGAGAATCTATAGAGATTCTATGTAAATAATGATCCTACTTTTTAATACATACTGTTTCTTCTAATGTCTTGTATACAAATGCTTTATACATTGGTGAGACCCAAATGTTATATAGTTTGTGTCAGTAAAACAACTCAAATAACCAGACACCCTGTTTCTGTTTTTGCGTGTTAATGAGGGAATGACGTTTGTAAAATTGCAGATCAACGATTATTAGTATAATTTACTCCGAGAGAACAGAATTTTATTTGACCTTTTTTTTTTTATCAAATGCCATTAAAAGACTTAAGTTTCAACCCAACACATTTGTCCACCGTGAGGTTCCTAAATCCTGTGGACACACAAACCCTTATGTAGTCTATTATTGTATTGTGTATTATTTGTCAGCCTTGTATTCATTTGCAAAAAGTGTTAGACTTTGGCTCCCTCTAGCGGTGAAACCAAAAAAGACACCGTCTTGGGAACAGCAGAACTTTTGAATATTGAATTTACCTTCATGCTTTAACTACCATTTGTTTAAATCAAATATATCCTGGGTAATCAGGAATCATTTGTTTATTTTAATATTACTGTCAACCTTTAAGGCGTAAAATTAAACCGGCAAAAGGACTCATTAGTGTTTCTTCAGGTAAAGAATGTGTGAGACAACAAAAGAAGTGGGAATCCCTTTATTTCAAAGTAGTGTTAAATCCATGTACAAATGTTGTGGTTAAGATACTTTTAAAAATCATTTTATGGTTAAATGAAATAAAATATCATAAAGATATAATGATTTACAAAGGAAAAAGTTATATATTACTTAACAAAACATACTCACATTTATATATAAAATAGAACATAAATCTATTTCAATGTCGTAAACATCTTACACAAATTATGTTGAAATATGTGAAGGTTGGATTTAAAGGAAGAACTCAAAGGTTTTATTGGAACGAAAGAAAACTTGTCTCAAAAAATAATATTTGCACATAAACTAGACTCATTACAAACCCACAAAAATACAAAGCAATTATTTGTAAACTCATTGGCAGCAGGATATATTAGCTGCTCATAAACAGCTCCTAATTTAAAAGTAATCCATTTCTGGACCAATGCCATTTCAGTTAGATGATGGTGAATAAGAAATAGTTTAATCGGCTCATGGTAAATAATATTGAGAAACCTTTAAAAAGATCGTTGATGTTTCTCACACACCAAATTTTCTTAGAAGATTAGTCGAGGACAGAGAGGAATGATTCATGACAGCTTATGATTGGGCAGAAGAAGGTCTCGATCTCGGTAAATGTCATGAACCTTTTGGGTTCGTCATCCCTTCTATCTTTGCTGGTAGTAAGGATTGTTCTGGCCCTGGTTCGCAGCGTACGGGTTGCTCTGAGGTCGACTCTGGGCGTATGGGTTGCTCTGTGGACGAGCAGGGGCAGGTGCATAGAGGTTGCTCTGGGGTCGAGTGTATGAGTCATCTTCGTCGTCGTAGAGCCGCTAATGAAAAGAACAATATTCTTATGAGTGAATTGTAAAATCAAGCGTGTACAGTATATCCTTGGTCCTCTTTTATTGCAATTTGGTGCAGATCCAAATAAAAATCTGGATCTAGTGGATCTAAATGTGGTTTCAGTTGGTTCTCTCTCTCTCCATCCTTCAAGAAAAATGCTACAAACCTTTCATACTTTACCCAAACTACCCTCCCACATCGCCATGCTCACCGATTTACTGCCCATAGGGACCAGGTTTTGCCGGCTGTTGCTAGGAGTCATCTCCAGGTTGGTCCTGCGGTCCCAGTTGCTTTTGGTTGTTGCTCGTGGGATCTTGGGCACCCCAGCACCTTCATAGCCTGACCCATGATATGAGGGCTTCTGGCTGTTAGCGTAGCTGCCGTTACCGTTAGCCATCGGTGACTTGGCAGGAAAGTGACTGACATAAGGTGTCCCGATGTCTTCATGTTTGCTCTCCTTAGTGCTCTTCTTGGAGGATCTACCAAGATTTAAAAAAGGGCATATCTCACTGTCTACTATCATTGTTAACACATGAATGTCTTTTAGTCCGTATTGACCATTTAGTTAACTGGGTTTTTCCTCAAGTCAAATTATTCACACAATGTGTTAATGTATAAAATAAAGTGACACACATTGAAAATGCCTTGCTACCATGTCAGCATTAAAAAAAGGTTCATAATTAACCCAGTTAAATAAAGGTTAATGTGTAACGCGAGTGAGACGAGGGCATGACGGAGGCATAAATGAATGAAGGGGGGTGAGAGAGTGCACAGATAAGAGCTTCACCTCAGTGCCAGGATGGGCAGAAGGATGAGTGTGATGAGCAGCAGGCCCCCGAGCACGGAGCCAACGATAACCAGTGCCAGCTTCCAGTCTAAAAAAACACAGTGACATAGACAGTTATGAAATCGAAATCGAGGAAAGGTACCATGAAGGGTCGTGCAAATGTTCGCAGGTATCACAAAAAAGAATGTGACTCCAGATGAAGAGTCTTGAGTGAATTGGACCTGAAGGCAGACGCTTGTCAGGAGAAACAAAAACTGGTGATGGGGAGATGGAGAGAAGTGAGGTTAAAGGAGACATATGATATTTCACAGTTTTTCTCTCCACTCGTGTGTTCTATAGGTTTTTGTTCATGTTAAAGGTCTGAAAAGCTAAAAAAGTGCAGAGTCTGTTGTTCACAGAAAAACGATGATACTTGTGTTCAGACGTGTAACAAGCATGACAAGCAGGTTCTGTTGTTTTGCATATTTGTAACCAAGATTACTGAAACATCTGATTTTTGTAAGTGTGTTCAACTTCATTGAATTTAAGGGGATTATTGTGCCTTGTCATTGTTATGTAATTGTTGTTGTTTTTGCCCTCATTGTCTAATACATACTGTATACTCACGTTCTTTGCAGTCGAAACCAGAGTAACCAAATTTGCAGCTGAAAGATAAGAAGAATGGTTTATTTAATCCATCTATGCAAACATGGATATGGGTAGGTAGGTAGGTAGGTAGGTAGGTAGGTAGGAAGGAAGGTAGGAAGGAAGGTAGGTAGGAATAGAGAGTTGGAGAAAAAATATGCTGGTAGATGGAAAGTGTAATATTTTCAGAATGTGTTTTGTCATTTTTAGAACTTACTATTCACAAGAGCTAGAATCCACTGCATACTGCCCTTCGGGACAAGCTGCAAATATAGAAATGAGTAGATTAGATTCTCTCTCTCTCTCTCTCTCTCTCTCTCTCTCTCTCTCTCTCTCTCTCTCTCTCTCTCTCTTTCTCTCTCTCTATGTCCTTACCAATGCAGATTGTGTCACTGAAGTTCGTCTGGATGTAGGTCTCCTTACAGGTACAATCAAAGCCTCCATCCACCAGAGAGCAATTGGTAGTCATCTCATCACAGGGTTTCGCAGCGCAAAAATCGATCTCTTTATTGAGAGGAAACACAAAAGGATTCTTCCTCAGCACACCTTACTCAAGTGAGTACAAAAATACTCAAAAATAAGAAATAACTGAGCACCGAACAGCATTATCCAACAGGCCACTAAATAAACAGAGTGTAGTTGTTGAACATTAAAACAACAGAGAGTTTTGAGTTTCACAGGGCAACCGTCAAATCTGTGAATAAACACGGTTTCCCTGTAGGACAGAATGAATCCAAACTGTTCAAACCTTTCCGGGTGTGCACTACTTGCAGACACATCAAACTTGATAACGATCAGATGAACATACTAGATTCATGTCATTAACTTACTTTCGAAAGTTCCACCTGCCAGTAGGCAAGATGTACAATTAGCAGCCTTTTCCATCACACTTGTAACATCATCTGTTGTGATGGTAGAATTCGCGCTGAAGATGATCTCTATTGATGCAGTGACCCCGTCCCTTCTCACTGATCCAACTCTGCTCTTTGGAAGTTTCCTGCATGGACACAAATCCCACTTACTGACGATTGTATTCTGCAATTATTAGGTGCAACATACTGTTAAATGTACTGTAAGAAGTATGTTTCCAGATATATGGACAAAACCATCGGTGAATAGCATTGTCATTGTGAGACTTACTGGAGTGAGAGCACTGTAGCATTAGAGAACCCCTTATTTCCTGTAGTGAATTCCTTTGACAGCTGTGTGGAAGAAAGGAAATACATGTTTAAGGTCTTACTGGGAATGCACAGCCACTTAAATAAATCCAATGTACTCTTTATGTATTTTTTTCACCATACAGCTGGCATTCTGTACTGGCTCTAACGACTACTGCACCACATGATCCCAATAAGCCACAAAATAAATAAAAAGCATCAGCGGGTAGCTGCATACTGTGCGTGTGCTGTAAAAACATGTATCTCAGTCAATGACAAATGTGTGTATTTACAACATAACTCAGCAATGCATGGTGAGCAAGGTGATAAAGGGAATTAAAACATACAAGCGACAGGCACACATTGTGTTCCCAGCCGTAGCTCTTAAAAAATATCAGCAGAGCAACATCAAGATAGGAGATAACCGATTGATTACCTCATCAGTAATATTTTGTGCAGCTTCTTTAAATTCGGGTGATTGAGTGTTTTCAAAGTTTTCATTATAGATTAATTCCGGCAGGGAAAGTTGTCCAGGGAAAACTTTGGCTGAAACAGAAAAAAAACATGTATGAAACATATGCATGTTTTTCATGTCATAACCATATATTTAAAACAACAGTTCCACATTCCATTGTGGAGAAATGCAGCTTCGGTCCAAGATGACCTGAACAGCTCCACTCCCAGGAAAAAAACTAAACTAATTACCGTATATGTTTTTATTCAGTCTCTTTCGCATTGATTGACAACTTCATGGTTGTGGTTTGCGACCACTTACTTACCTTTCTCACAAACTTTGCGGACATAATCGTAGCTATCACCCGGCAAGCACAAGCAGACAAAGGTTTGATTGGCACGCACTGCACAGGTGATTCCCCGGCCGCATGGGTTCGGTTGACAAGGATCTTAAAAGTCAAAGGAAAACACAAACAGCATTGTGAGAACTCTTAAACCAACGAATGCTGGGTTCCAGAGAAAAGGGTCAGATAGGATACTGGTGTATTTAACTGTAGGCTCTTTAGCTGAGGCAACTAGTGTTTGTGTTGAAGTCTGAACCATCGTAAGATAAACCAACCAAACCTGGTGCTGTTGTTGAAGTTACTGGTGTTGAACCTGGGGCTGCTGTTGGTGGTACTGGTGTTGAACCTGGGGCTGCTGTTGGAGGTACTGGCGTTGAACCTGGGGCTGCTGTTGGAGGTACTGGCGTTGAACCTGGGGCTGCTGTTGGAGGTACTGGCGTTGAACCTGGGGCTGCTGTTGGAGGTACTGGCGTTGAACCTGGGGCTGCTGTTGGAGGTACTGGCGTTGAACCTGGGGCTGCTGTTGGAGGTACTGGCGTTGAACCTGGGGCGGCTGTTGGAGGTACTGGCGTTGAACCTGGGGCTGCTGTTGGAGGTACTGGCGTTGAACCTGGGACGGCTGTTGGAGGTACTGGCGTTGAACCTGGGGCTGCTGTTGGAGGTACTGGCGTTGAACCTGGGGCGGCTGTTGGAGGTACTGGCGTTGAACCTGGGGCTGCTGTTGGAGGTACTGGCGTTGAACCTGGGGCTGCTGTTGGAGGTACTGGCGTTGAACCTGGGGCTGCTGTTGGAGGTACTGGCGTTGAACCTGGGGCTGCTGTTGGAGGTACTGGCGTTGAACCTGGGGCTGCTGTTGGAGGTACTGGCGTTGAACCTGGGGCTGCTGTTGGAGGTACTGGCGTTGAACCTGGGGCTGCTGTTGGAGGTACTGGCGTTGAACCTGGGGCTGCTGTTGGAGGTACTGGCGTTGAACCTGGGGCTGCTGTTGGAGGTACTGGCGTTGAACCTGGGGCGGCTGTTGGAGGTACTGGCGTTGAACCTGGGGCTGCTGTTGGAGGTACTGGCGTTGAACCTGGGGCTGCTGTTGGAGGTACTGGCGTTGAACCTGGGGCTGCTGTTGGAGGTACTGGCGTTGAACCTGGGGCTGCTGTTGGAGGTACTGGCGTTGAACCTGGGGCTGCTGTTGGAGGTACTGGCGTTGAACCTGGGGCTGCTGTTGGAGGTACTGGCGTTGAACCTGGGGCGGCTGTTGGAGGTACTGGCGTTGAACCTGGGGCTGCTGTTGGAGGTACTGGCGTTGAACCTGGGACGGCTGTTGGAGGTACTGGCGTTGAACCTGGGGCTGCTGTTGGAGGTACTGGCGTTGAACCTGGGGCTGCTGTTGGAGGTACTGGCGTTGAACCTGGGGCGGCTGTTGGAGGTACTGGCGTTGAACCTGGGGCTGCTGTTGGAGGTACTGGCGTTGAACCTGGGGCTGCTGTTGGAGGTACTGGCGTTGAACCTGGGGCTGCTGTTGGAGGTACTGGCGTTGAACCTGGGGCTGCTGTTGGAGGTACTGGCGTTGAACCTGGGGCTGCTGTTGGAGGTACTGGCGTTGAACCTGGGGCGGCTGTTGGAGGTACTGGCGTTGAACCTGGGGCTGCTGTTGGAGGTACTGGCGTTGAACCTGGGGCTGCTGTTGGAGGTACTGGCGTTGAACCTGGGGCTGCTGTTGGAGGTACTGGCGTTGAACCTGGGGCTGCTGTTGGAGGTACTGGCGTTGAACCTGGGGCTGCTGTTGGAGGTACTGGCGTTGAACCTGGGGCTGCTGTTGGAGGTACTGGCGTTGAACCTGGGGCTGCTGTTGGAGGTACTGGCGTTGAACCTGGGGCTGCTGTTGGAGGTACTGGCGTTGAACCTGGGGCGGCTGTTGGAGGTACTGGCGTTGAACCTGGGGCTGCTGTTGGAGGTACTGGCGTTGAACCTGGGACGGCTGTTGGAGGTACTGGCGTTGAACCTGGGGCTGCTGTTGGAGGTACTGGCGTTGAACCTGGGGCTGCTGTTGGAGGTACTGGCGTTGAACCTGGGGCTGCTGTTGGAGGTACTGGCGTTGAACCTGGGGCTGCTGTTGGAGGTACTGGCGTTGAACCTGGGGCGGCTGTTGGAGGTACTGGCGTTGAACCTGGGGCTGCTGTTGGAGGTACTGGCGTTGAACCTGGGGCTGCTGTTGGAGGTACTGGCGTTGAACCTGGGGCTGCTGTTGGAGGTACTGGCGTTGAACCTGGGGCTGCTGTTGGAGGTACTGGCGTTGAACCTGGGGCTGCTGTTGGAGGTACTGGCGTTGAACCTGGGGCTGCTGTTGGAGGTACTGGCGTTGAACCTGGGGCTGCTGTTGGAGGTACTGGCGTTGAACCTGGGGCGGCTGTTGGAGGTACTGGCGTTGAACCTGGGGCTGCTGTTGGAGGTACTGGCGTTGAACCTGGGGCGGCTGTTGGAGGTACTGGCGTTGAACCTGGGGCTGCTGTTGGAGGTACTGGCGTTGAACCTGGGGCTGCTGTTGGAGGTACTGGCGTTGAACCTGGGGCTGCTGTTGGAGGTACTGGCGATGAACCTGGGGCTGCTGTTGGAGGTACTGGCGTTGAACCTGGGGCTGCTGTTGGAGGTACTGGCGTTGAACCTGGGGCGGCTGTTGGAGGTACTGGCGTTGAACCTGGGGCGGCTGTTGGAGGTACTGGCGTTGAACCTGGGGCTGCTGTTGGAGGTACTGGCGTTGAACCTGGGGCTGCTGTTGGAGGTACTGGCGTTGAACCTGGGGCTGCTGTTGGAGGTACTGGCGTTGAACCTGGGGCTGCTGTTGGAGGTACTGGCGTTGAACCTGGGGCTGCTGTTGGAGGTACTGGCGTTGAACCTGGGGCTGCTGTTGGAGGTACTGGCGTTGAACCTGGGGCTGCTGTTGGAGGTACTGGCGTTGAACCTGGGGCGGCTGTTGGAGGTACTGGCGTTGAACCTGGGGCTGCTGTTGGAGGTACTGGCGTTGAACCTGGGACGGCTGTTGGAGGTACTGGCGTTGAACCTGGGGCTGCTGTTGGAGGTACTGGCGTTGAACCTGGGGCTGCTGTTGGAGGTACTGGCGTTGAACCTGGGGCTGCTGTTGGAGGTACTGGCGTTGAACCTGGGGCTGCTGTTGGAGGTACTGGCGTTGAACCTGGGGCTGCTGTTGGAGGTACTGGCGTTGAACCTGGGGCTGCTGTTGGAGGTACTGGCGTTGAACCTGGGGCTGCTGTTGGAGGTACTGGCGTTGAACCTGGGGCTGCTGTTGGAGGTACTGGCGTTGAACCTGGGGCTGCTGTTGGAGGTACTGGCGTTGAACCTGGGGCTGCTGTTGGAGGTACTGGCGTTGAACCTGGGACGGCTGTTGGAGGTACTGGCGTTGAACCTGGGACGGCTGTTGGAGGTACTGGCGTTGAACCTGGGGCTGCTGTTGGAGGTACTGGCGTTGAACCTGGGGCGGCTGTTGGAGGTACTGGCGTTGAACCTGGGGCTGCTGTTGGAGGTACTGGCGTTGAACCTGGGGCTGCTGTTGGAGGTACTGGCGTTGAACCTGGGGCTGCTGTTGGAGGTACTGGCGTTGAACCTGGGGCTGCTGTTGGAGGTACTGGCGTTGAACCTGGGGCTGCTGTTGGAGGTACTGGCGTTGAACCTGGGGCTGCTGCTGGAGCTACTGACGTTGAACCTGGTGCATCCGTTGCGTCAGCGGCTGAAGTTACAGCACCTGGATATGGTGTTTTCAAAATAGGCAAAATCAAAAATAAACAACAAGGAAAATCAACTCTACTACAACATCCATCTTGTCTGTTTAACTGGTCTCCACATCTGGCAACCACGGATCACAATCACAAGTCTTTTACTTAAAGGAAACACAAAATACATATACCTATACATACATAAATAGAATATGCATTGTAACATGTATGTTCATTTTATTTTCTCAAATTTAATGAAGCTACAAAACAAGGGGAATAAGGCATTTAATTCAAATTAGGTCAATTCATATGTACCCCACAAAAAAAAAAAAAAAACTTTATTCAAAGCAAATTTTGAACTTGCCAATTTCAGTTGCATTAACCAGTATAGAATATTTCTTCTAGATCTGGGGACTAACTTGGTTGGAATATCTTTCACTAGGAAGGCAGGATAAGAGGGTCATCAGGTAAGGTCAGATCGTCTGCATTTACACACTAGTTAAATATTTACATTTGTTAGTGTGTGCACCAACAATCGCTGTGAGGACAAACGCGTTTATTGTGACTGTTGAATAAGTGAATATCTGGATTTTGAACAAGTTTGGAAATTGAAAAAAGAAGGGCGGTAAAAAGAAGAGACCGAACTTGTTAGAAAAACTTCTAACAGGCAAAATAGCATTGGACACCATAGCATGGGTTTAGTCTTGATCAACAGCAAATTTATTTCTGTCAGACAACTCACGTTTGATCATGTAATATATTTATTACAACAGATGTAGTGTTTGGCGTCTAGGCTCCAACTTAATCACTCCCCCATATGATTACACAGGAATGATGGGAGTGATGAGCAAATACTTGTAACCCCCCGTTGGAGCCTACAGGTGGATGCTGGGCCTACAGGTGGATGCTGGGGTGGTGGAGGGACTGTAGCAACAGGTAGCCATACTGCAGCAGCAGTGCGAGCAAGAGGGGTTGATGGGATATGTCTCTCTGGTTAAATAGACCACCTGATAAGGTGGGTGTGTATTATAGATGGTTGTGGAGATTGAGGTATATCACATGATGTATGTCACATGATGTATGTCACGTGATTGGCGCGGCGCAGCTCGAGTTGCCTGCCAGAACTAGCTCGCAGGCGTCGCCATATTTCTGTCAGACAACTCACGTTTGATCATGTAATATATTTATTACAACAGATTTAGTGTTTGGCGTCTAGGCTCCAACTTAATCACTCCCCCATATGATTACACAGGAATGATGGGAGTGATGAGCAAATACTTGTAACCCCCCAAAACTGCACATAGTCGGAGCCTGACGTACGGATCGGTATCTGCTATGTGTGCGCCATTCACCGCTGCGGTGTGGCCATTCTCCGTACGGGCATTAGCCTGCAGGAGAATATGCTAACTAGTGAACCTGTTATGTGAGCCATTCACCGCCGCGGTGTAGTCATTCGCTGTAGCCAAATTGTCTGCGGGGGAATATACTACCTGGTGAGGTTCCCTATACGGGAATATAGTGAACTTGGCACATGGCAACATATGCACCGGAATTTCCCCCTTAAGCCCAGCAAACCACCTGAAATGTAATAAAATAATCAGTCTGCAAAGCACATACACATTATTCACTCACATGTTTTGTTTGTATCGCCAATATTCAAAACATGATTCGTTTCATCGGGCTTAACAAATGCGACATCCTGTCCTTAACCCTCGACAAGAGTAAGGAAAAACTACCAAAAAACCCCCATAAACAGGGGAAAATGTAGAAACCTCAGAGAGAGCCACATGTGAGGGATCCCTCTCCCAGGATGGACAGGAACAGATGTATGCCACGGCAAGGGTGCAATGAATCCCTTGGCATCGTTCGCATTGTATCGTCACCATTTGAGGGGATGAAGGCGCGCCGAAACATGCCTGTGACTACCCCGGACGCAGAGACGTGATGGATCCCGAGATCTGACATGCAACAAAGGATTTATGCAGCGGAGAATACATATTAAAACATCAAGGCTGCAGATGATGTTTGAGAGTCAATATTCCTTCTTGTGGTGTCCAACATAGCATGAGTAGCATTGATGATGGAGTGTTGCAGTCCTAGCGGTGCCACATCTTAGTAAGTGCGGGGACAGCATCCAGGTGTTAGGCCTCAGCTCTGGCAGGGATGGCGAAGCTTTGAGGAGATCTCGTCATGCATTTTCGACCATTGATTGGTTGAAGAGGGATGCAAGCGTTTGATCATAGAGGAGAAAGAACAGAAAGCAGTATTATTCTTAACAATGATAATTCAGAAGTCTCGACAAGATCTATCAGACTTGTTGTGAACATGTGTTCTTCTAAGACTAGAGAGGATAAGGTCATGTAGAGGATTAAATAAGCGTCCTTGTCAGATTTCCTATTAGACTGCTTCCGTTATCGTATACTCTGACTCACCTTGACAACAATTCAGTAATAAGGAAATATAAAGCCAAGGTAAATGTTAGGTAAGACTGTCATCATTGAGGATTCATAGCTTTTCTATTGTAGCAGCATTGACACATGACTAGGTTATTGGTTCTTGATCTATTCACTGTTCTGTAGGAATTGGATGAATACCATGGGGTCAAGACGCTCGGGTATGGTTGGACAGATGGGATTTCCCTCTGCTTAAACAGACCGCCTAATGCGGTGGATGAGTGCTGTGGCTTATTGTGGCAAGTGAAGTATGTCACCTGATATATGTCACATGATTTATGTCACCTGATGTATGGCACATGACTGAAGCAGCGCAGCTCGAGTTGCCTGCCAGAGCTAGCTCGCTGGCTTCGCTCAATTTCAGTCCGACAACTCACGTTTGATTATTTATCTTATTTATTACGATATTTATTATTCACAGTAGAACATGTTTGTGTTTGGCGTCTAGGCTCCAACTTAATCACTCCCCATATGCTAACACAGGAATGATGGGAGTGATGCGCTAATACTGTAACCCCCCAACACTGCACAGATTTGGAGCCTGACGGATGAATCGGTATCTGTTATGTGTGCGCCATTCAACGCCGCGGTGTGGCCATTCTCCATAGGCGCATGCCTGCTGGAAAATATGCTACCCAGTGAGCCTGTTATGTGTTCCACGCCACTGCGGTGTGGCTATTCTCCATAGGCGCATGCCTGCTGGAGAATATGCTACCCAGTGAGCCTGTTATGTGTTCCACGCCACTGCGGTGTGGCTATTCTCCATAGCCGCATGCCTGCTGGAGAATATGCTACCTAGTGAGCCTGTTATGTGTTCCACGCCACTGCGGTGTGGCTATTCTCCATAGGCGCATGCCTGCTGGAGAATATGCTACCCAGTGAGCCTGTTATGTGTTCCACGCCACTGCGGTGTGGCTATTCTCCATAGGCGCATGCCTGCTGGAGAATATGCTACCTAGTGAGCCTGTTATGTGTTCCACGCCACTGCGGTGTGGCTATTCTCCATAGGCGCATGCCTGCTGGAGAATATGCTACCTAGTGAGCCTGTTATGTGTTCCACGCCACTGCGGTGTGGCTATTCTCCATAGGCGCATGCCTGCTGGAGAATATGCTACCTAGTGAGCCTGTTATGTGTTCCACGCCACTGCGGTGTGGCTATTCTCCATAGGTGCATGCCTGCTGGAGAATATGCTACCTAGTGAGCCTGGTATGTGTGCCATGCCACTGCGGTGTAGCTAATCGCCATAGGCGCATGCCTGCAGGAGAATATGCTACCTTGTGAAACTGATTATGTGCGCCATTCACCGCCGCGGTGGGGCCATTCTCCATGGCGCATGCCTGCAGGAGAATATGCTACCTGTGAAACTGTGATGCGCACCATGCACCCCCGTGGTGTGGTCATTCGCTGTAGGCACATTGTCGCGGGAGACTATATACTGCCTGGTGAGGTTCCCCCCAACTGCCCTGGCTGTAGGAGAATATATTGTGAACTTGGCACATGGCAACCTACACCCCATAATTTAACACTCTAAGTCCAGCAAACCACCTGAAATGCTGGCAATCATGGACAATCCGTCTCACCCCTCCACAAAACACTGGACAAGCTAAGGAGCAGCTTCAGCCAAAGACTCATTCAACCCCGCTGCTCTAAGGAACGATACAGGAAGTCGTTCCTCCCAACCGCAATAAGACTGTACAACGCATCTACCTCTGTCAGAGCCACCATCACTGAACTAAACTAAATATACCTGTCTCAATTCATCATTTTATACAATAATATTGTCTTTTGCACACTCTGTCTACATATTCTTACACTCATAGTACATTATATTATCTATTGCATCGCCAAATACTTATATCCGTACTATATATTATATCATACTCTTTGTATATTCTTTGTATATATAAGTCTATATACACATATTTATACATGTGTACATGTTATTATTATTATTATTATTATATTTGACTATTATTATATATACTGTTACTGCTATTATTACTATATACTGCTATTATATTGGTATAATTACTATCATATATAAATATATATTATATATACTATACAATTTTATATATACTATCTAACAATAACATTACCATCATATCATCAGTACTATTACCATCATCTGCCACTGCACCTTATCTACCTATTTATCTTGTGTTTCTGTTTTTATTCTTTCTACCTCAATATTTTATTCTATTGTATTGTATTTTATTGTAATCAAATGTACCGGCTGCTATGACGACTTAATTTCCCTTCGGGGATGAATAAAGTAATCTATCTATCTATCTATCTATCTATCTATCTATTTACAGACCTCAGAGTGACAAAGGGAGCCACAACAACTAGGGCTGCACAATTAATCGAATTGCATGATCGTCAGCGATATTGACATTTAAAATGCGTGCTTTGCTACATATCAAATCAAGCGCTTTCTCGACTAACATTCGCTAACCACCAGAGGGAGAACAAAATGGGAGTTGTCATGCACGCACCCTGCAGCGGTAGCCAGAACAACGTTTTGTCTGCAGCCAGTTCCGGTATTTCTTAGAGAGTAGAGACAGAGAGTAGCCAATCACGGTGTCGTGTGAAAGGTAAATCAATTATCAGGAGCAGAAGGCGAGGAGCTAGTCCTTCGAAAAGGATCATCAACCGTTGTATGGTAGTTTTGGAATTTAGGGCAAGTGATGATAACCAAGAACAAATCATGCCAGAGTGCGTTTAGAGTTGTGTTTGCGCCGCATAGCAATACAACTACCTTGTTTAACCACCTGAAAAAACGACCCACAAACCATAGTACAACAAGTGCATCAAGGCCAAAACTAACATTACCTCCCTGAATCTCCGTCCAATTCCAACGTCAACAGAGAAAACCATAAACGACCATGCATGGTGCGACAGCGTATCCATCCCCTTCCCGAAGACACACTGGAATAACTGATGCGATCGCATTTCATTTGGCCAAAGACATGTGTCCAATAAATACTGTGAGCAATGATCAAGAACAACAATGGAGCCGTACATGTCCCTGACAATTCACTGCATTGATTGTAATTTGCAATGAAGAGTCGATGCTTACAGACGTCATTTTTTCCCATAAGAACCGACAGGAGAGTCGATTGCCCAGGACCTAATGAAAGATGTGTACATTAGCTGGAATGTAGCACAACATGGAAGTGAAGCAGTGTTCTTGTGCCTTTAAACATGAAAATGCTATAAAAATATATTGTTCCTAAAATGTATGAATAATCCTGATATTAATATTGATCTAAATAATCGTAATTATGATTTTGGCCATAAACATGCAGGCCTTACGACAATGCTGCGCACAGAAGTGTTGTGGTGTCTTGACACAACAGTAAACCACCACTCTCTCACATCCAATGAAGGATGTCCAGAATTTTCTGGTGCACTTCCTCAAAGTGCACCAGATTGTAGTTGACAATCCGAAGACAAAATAGTTGCCCGCGAATTTAATATTCGATCATTCGTTAGTTACCTCATGCGCGTGTTATTCGCGCAGCTGTAATAAACTTTGTTTTACCGGAGGTGCTGATGGAAGTAGCTGAGGAGTGAGCCATCTCGCTCCCTTCCTATCCCTGAAACTCGGGCATGTGCAATGCGATAAATATAGCACATGGCACGTCCGTTGCGAAATCATCGCATGCCAGAAGTCATAAGAGTCATATATACAAGTTATTTACAATTATTGCATTCAACATCTATGAGGGCCCACCTGAGGGCCCAGCACCCTGCACAAGATTGAACCCCAACCCTTGGTTGGAGGAAGACCACTCCACCCACATATATATTATATTATATAATTGAAAGTTTCCGGAATAACAAAACATATTACCTGCTAGCGGCTGGGATGAGGATCAGCACCGCTAAATCTGAGGCCATGACTCTTAGCAGGAAACCGATGGATTGCTTACTCCGGGTAGGAAATGAGTCCTTAGCCCAAGTGAAGGAGTTCAAGTACCTCGGGGTCTTGTTCGCGAGTGAGGGTACTATGGAGCGTGAGATTGGCCGGAGAATCGGAGCAGCGGGGGCGGTATTGCGTTCGCTTTACCGCACCGTTGTAACGAAAAGAGAGCTGAGCCGCAAGGCAAAGCTCTCGATCTACCGGTCGATCTTCGTTCCTATCCTCACCTATGGTCATGAGTGCTGGGTGATGACCGAAAGGACGAGATCGCGGGTACAAGCGGCCGAGATGAGTTTTCTCAGAAGGGTGGCTGGCGTCTCCCTTAGAGATAGGGTGAGAAGCTCAGTCATCCGTGAGGGACTCGGATTAGAGCCGCTGCTCCTTTACTTAGAAAGGAGTCAGCTGAGGTGGTTCGGGCATCTGGTAAGGATGCCCACTGGGCGCCTCCCTTGGGAGGTGTTTCAGGCACGTCCAGTGGGGAGGAGACCTCGGGGAAGACCCAGGACTAGGTGGAGAGATTATATCTCAACACTGGCCTGGGAACGCCTCGGGATCCCCCCGTCAGAGCTGGTCAATGTGGCCCGGGAAAGGGAAGTCTGGGGCCCCCTGCTTGAGCTGCTCCCCCCGCGACCCGACCCCGGATAAGCGGATGATGATGAGATGAGATGAGATTACCTGCTAGCATTTGATTCCTTTGGGAAAGGTACTGTTGTCAGGAGACAGAAGCTTCAGACCCATGGCTGGAGATTGGGCTACAACTCCCATAATCCTGCTGGAGTGACGTACCAGGAAGTACTATAACACGAGCCGGTCCCGTAATTTTGTTTACATCACGTGCAGGGAAGATGGCGTGTGATTCCAGCCTGAATTGTTTCATTCATAACGTTCAGTGCAGACTTCATTCAGCAGAGGAGACAGGATGAAAGCCCCAGCGGATCCAGGCGCGCTTCCTCTGCCTCCGAGGGACAACATCCCGCGGTGAGGGAGAAGTTGGTAGAGCAGAGATGTCCCGGGAAGAATCCGTCAGCGAAGCTGCCGTCAGTGACGCTGCCACCAGCGTTTGTTCGGCCTCGCGGAGCCGCCTTCAGTCAAGAAGTAGTTGAAACTAACTCGTGGCTCAGACCCAATGAATTAAACGCTTCGGGTGCGCAGCTCCTCCAGGATGTGGTGCGCGCTGAGAGGCCCGCGGGAGTCGTGGCGCAGACGCTTGACGTCCGATTCACACGTAGTGAATCTTGAAGGACCGAGCCGAAATTTCGGAAATAAAGCGAACTTCTTCAGAGGAGGAATTACTCGGATTGAGAGAGACAACGACCCACGGAGGAACAACGGTCACTTGGTCAACGGCTGAGATACTGTAGCAACAGGTAGCCATACTGCAGCAGCAGTGCGAGCAAGAGGGGTTGATGGGAAATGTCTCTCTGGTTAAATAGACCACCTGATAAGGTGGGTGTGTATTATAGATGGTTGTGGAGATTGAGGTATATCACATGATGTATGTCACATGATGTATGTCACGTGATTGGCGCGGCGCAGCTCGAGTTGCCTGCCAGAACTAGCTCGCAGGCGTCGCCATATATAATAATATATGATAATATAATATAACATTATTATAAGGGAGACAGATGAAAGGCTTGTACAAGCGGTTATTCATCACTGGTATCTTTAAATTTCATTTAAATCTTTAAAAAGATTGGATTTGTTCAATAATTCTCCCTCAATTATAGGCACTACTTTATGACTGATACACATATCCATGATAATCTGAGCTTCACCCCATCTATCAGAAATATATAAACGTAGTAAGATTTTAAGGAGGATTAAAAGTTTTAAAATACTGGGTAACTTACCAAAACAGCCCACGACGAACCACAGAACCAAAAACAAGTGGTATTTTCCAGCCATTGGAAAAAGTAAAATTCACCTCAAATTAAGAAAGCCAGAGAGGGTTGTGCGTGCAAGAGCCTTGGGTGTCCAACAACCTGAAACGATGAGGGCTCACATGTCCTCCACCAGCAGTTTTAATCATTTGCCACTCCTCTGAGGGTGGGACTCTGTGCCAAGGTGCATTTCCTTACCAGAACAGAAGAGTCCGGTGCCCAGTTTCCTTGATTCTATGATATTTATCTATTGATCACTTGTTAAAAACACGTATCTGTCTACGTTGGTATGTTATTCACAATGACCAGAATATTTGTCATGGATATAAAAGTGAAAGAAGGGTAAAAAATTTAATCGGCTAAACAATGCATTTGTTTCATCACGTTGAGAACTTCTAGTAACTTCTACAAAAGTATAAACCATGGGCGGATCGAGGGATTACTAATTAATATTTCTGACAACAAATATTTGACAATTTGTTAAGAATGTCTTTTGAAGGACACAATGAGCTTGAACAAGGAACAATGACGTGTGGACTTAAATATTCCTCCTCAGGTGTTGTGCATGTAATTGGCTCCTCTATGTAAACTGAACACGAACAAAGTATGTGGTTGAATAACACTTTTCTTTGTGACTGGTCATCTCAGCACAAAAATTATGTTTCGTGATAGCCTCCAATAACTGAACTGACAGTTATTCTGGACTATGATCCAGTCCTGAAATTGTTTTATTGTTGATTTCTTCATATAAATGTAGAGTGAGAGAGACTCTTTGTATCATTTGAGTAGGAAGCCATTGTTCCTGAAAGCACACAAAAGAAGAAGAAGAAGAAGAAGAAGAAGAAGAAGAAGAAGAAGAAGAAGAGGAGGAGGAGGAGGAGCTATGGCGTCTGCTAAGATAAGAATATATAAATACGTAGGCAATGTTCTGGACTTGTAATGTGCCCGGGTCAAACCATATCAAGAGCAAAGGTCACCTCAAGTCCAAACTGTGTTCTTTCCACCACCTGACAGCTGGAGAGATACCAGTGCAGTGCAAAGAGTTTCCTGACAGATGTTATTTCCTTTGTACAATATAAAACCCATCACACTGGCTTTCTACATATCGGAAAATGTAATTTATGTGTGCATAAAATCCTGCCTCACTGTTTGTCTTTAACAACACTGTTCAGGCTCCTTGTTGGATAAACAGCACCGTGTCTCACGAACGTCTCAGCCTCAGACCTTATAGGTGACGGATGGAGGCAGGCATGAAGACGAGGAGCATAGACGACATTCCCTGACAATCTTTTAATGAATTTATGGCAGCTCCAGCATTCGTCACAAAACGACGGTGTTAACACGACACTAAAGACCTGTGGACAAGAAGTCTGGAAACGGTGCTTCAGAAAGTTGCTCAGCCCGCTGACAACAGTGTTATCGTGAGAAAGGCTGCCAATAAAACAGGGTGGGATGAAGGAAAAGGTGACCTTTGATTTGAAGACGTCTTAAGAGGTGACCCGATGCAATCTGCGTGTAAACAGTAAAACAGCTTAAGAGAAGGAAAGAAACGAAAGGGTGGATTTTTGGAAATTGTGGAATAACAAGGTGTCACTTTTAAAACAGAACTCTGAACTCATTTCGAAAAAGAATTTTCTACTTTGAATGACAACTAATCTGATCCTCCCCACCACCACATGAAAATCCTACGGCTCAACTCTTGCGACACAGTATCAGCGTCATCGTGGGTGCAGATGGAAAAATTACTCGAACAATAAAAGCTGGTATATTTTAACTGAAGGTGAAGTAACACAACAATCACAGGTTTGGAAATGAGGGAAAAATGTGTTCAAACAAACGCTGGATTGGAGCCTTTTGCCATTTTTCTAATATTGGACCAAATGATTTATCTTAAATGTTTAGTTAACATCAGTAAAAGGCCTTAAAGGGTAGAAACACATACATTTCATTTTTTTTGTGATCCATCTTCGACAGACTTTGGAAAAATATATTTGAATTTACAGAATTTACTAATTTAAATATTTAAAGACACAAGTAGAAAAGTCAGAAATCTTCCTTTATGGAAGATTAGATGATATTGTAATGTGATGATCATTATCAGCTGGTGCTTTGCCCATTGTAAACCTGCCTGTTTGGAATGGGCTGTTTGTATTGTCTGGGCTAAGGCTCCAGAATGAACCCTTGTCATTAATGAGTCCTACGCAATATGCTGTCACTCTTTATTGTTTGTGTGCAGGAGGTTTTGGGCAGAGATTTTTATTAACCGTCCTCCATAGACGAGTTTGAATTCTCTGTGTTCCTCCAGGTTTGTCTGTGATGAAGATTTAATAGTCTATGTTTTTCATCAAATTTCATCGTTTGTGTGAGGCCTGTGTGAATGTTGCTAAAAACATCCATAAATACACATATTCACCTGCGCTTGTTCAGCAACCAAACTATAATAAAGAAAATTATAATTTAAATCACATTTTAGAACTGGATTATAGTTTTATTACATTTGCTACTAAGGTCAATCAATGTTCTCTTCCTGCAAACAGAGTAGGCTCAGCTACATTTCTAACTGGCAGGTTTTATGGACATGTTGCTATGAGGAGTGTCAACAGAGGTGTGATCTGAAAAAACATTTACTGCCTCTGCGTCGTTTCACCAACTCTTTAAGTCCAACAGTCACTTCCCATTTATTGCCATCCTCAGCCCCACCCAGCCGGCAGTTCCCTGCAGTGACAGGTTGCGGTTAGACTCAGGACGTTAGGTTCGTGAAGTGGGTGGAGGGGCACTGACACATGTCACTCCAGATCTATGACTGCATGATTTCCATTCTGGCCCCTCGTTCCATGACTGCTTCACTTCTCTGTCTCCGTTCATTTGTATGTTTAACACTTTGTCGTTGATTGACATACAGCAGAATGTCTCTATGGTTGAGGGAGTTACGTAAGAGCCACTCAAATAAGACAGGAAACCAAATTATATGATCCATTTTCAGTGTTGTCTTTGATAAACTGCGTCATTATTGGACAGTCCTGCAAAAGCCCAGATTTTCACTGTTGTGTTTCACGTCCAATGTCAAAGTTTCGACATTCTGCCTCTCTACAATATCTGGTATTGACATACACCAAACACCAAACACATAACACATACACATATTGACATACACCAAACACATAATACATACTCACATTGATACACCACATATATTCCTTAAACCATACTCATAGTCAACACTTTATATCACACATCCCAGCTCCCTGATTCAGTTCACACAGAGACAGTGAGTAGACCTTGGCCCACAATCTCTCTCCCAGACAACACACTAACGCAGCTGCACTGATACAGCAACATTATCACCTCTGGTAACCACGACAACGGAGTGCACGTACGACATCGTCATCACGCGATATTCCAAGAGGATATAATCTATGTGCGCACTCTGTTTAAGCGTCTTTCTTCCTGTGCAGCCTCCTGCGTAGAACTAGAGACCCATGCATGTTCAATTGCTGGACACCGCGTTTTCCTGACCTGTGACCTCTGAATAAACCTGCTTAACTTCAACTTGAGAACGACGACTCCTCTCCTTTGATTTCCACCCGCAACAAATGGTAGCAGAGGATGGTTTCAGACGATTGAAAAGAGCTGAGTGGAAAAACAACCAGTCGGGGAGGAGGTCGTCTCTCGGACGGGAAAGAACCGCCCTGCGTGGCTTGTCTCTCCTCGGGAACCTGATCAAAACAGCGCTGTACTATTAAACGGTAAGCAGAGCCTATTTAATTGAAATCTGCATATTGTCGTGATAGGAAATAAAACTAAATTTTTGATCAGTAGTACTGAGGGTGAGTACAAGTTGCCTATGCTAAATTTAGAATAGTAATTGCAAGGGTCTGAAAACGCTGTGTATTTAGCAATTGTGGTTTTATATTTAATAAAGAGATACCGGCAGCTTACACTGTAAAATATGACTAAATGAGTTGGTGTAAGAGTAGCCGAGAGAAAGAGATACCGGCAGCTTACACTGTAAAATATGACTAAATGAGTTGGTGTAAGAGTAGCTGAGAGAAAGAGATACCGGCAGCTTACACTGTAAAATATGTCTAAATGAGTTGGTGTAAGAGTAGCTGAGAAAAAAAAAAAAAGGAGTTAAAATTCAGCCAGACCCATGTTGTAAAATAGCTCCACGACGGTGGTTGATGTGGGGGTTGGCGTGACGACACACACTGTAAAACAAAGCACCTTAACGGGTTTGTGTGTGGGACTATCGCTACGGATTTAACTCACAGGCCCTCCAAATCTCGCAAAAAAGGGAATGGAAGGGCCTAACAATTGGACTATCAAATATTATAATTAGAAAAAGTGACTGTGGGGGAGACTTCTGAGGAGCAGCCCTTTTGCGGTCTCTGCCCATGTGTTAGCATTCCTACACACTGATAGCAAAGCGCACACACATCCCCTCTCACTGACGGAGCAACACACACACAATTTCATAGACTGACTGAGAAAAAAAAAAAAAAAAAAAATAAATGGAGGATTTTGGGGAATATGTGACCGCACAAGTGAGAAATATGACCGCTCCTAAGGAGTGGAAGAGTAGGGAGAAAGTGTGGAGCAAGAGTTTGATCGGGTGGCGGAATAAAGGGTGGATATTGCCAGGGAACATAGCCCCAACCCGGAAGGTGATTGGAAGTATGAGAACCGCACTGCTCTTAGCAGTGGACGAGGCGGAATCAGCAGAGAAAGCAGCTAAATGCACTCTGTTCACCAACCACCATGTTAAAACTAAAATAGCTAAATTGGAATTGGAGATAGGCTCACAGGCTCTGGATGTTTGCTTGCGGGTTGTGTTCGGTATGCCGAAATTCGGAGAAGGGACTGATGGCTTGGGAGTGAATGTCAAAACTCCCAGTGGGGACAAGGAGCAACTGCAGGAAACAGCCAACGCCCTTGCAGTGCCAACCCCGGCCGCTGTGCCATCCCTATATCCCCAAATGCCCCCTCCTTACGGTGTCAACACAGGTGTAATACCTCTGTCTCCCCAGAAGAGGGAGACAAAGAGGGCTCCAACTGAACTTCCACCAAGTGCCTACACGATGGCGCCAGTGCGCGTAGTAGAGGGAGGAGTGCTTCATGGAGTCATGCAATTGACAGGAGGACAACTTACGGTGAAAGATGATTCACTTTCGGAGGCAACACAGATCCTTACAGGAACAGTAGAAACAGTCCAAAGTGAAATCAGACTGCTGAGAGAGGAAATGGCTGCAATGACTGCAGCGGGAACAACTGAAGGAGACCAAGATGGAGGGCAAGAGGGTCACAGAAGCAGAAGAGAGACACCATCGCGCTCCGCCAGTGGATCGGTGAAATCGCATCGCTCACCATCACCAGATGGGGCTAGAGGAGGGCCGGCCTCTGCCCACGCATTTGAAGTGAGGATCAGAGAAAGGAGGTCCAGCCTTGGAGACCACACCCCATGGGGAAAGGGGTACACCTGGAAAAGGTCAAAACAACATCCCACCATGACACGCACTCTGTTACCCTCAGAACGATGGAACCTGTCTAGTCCACCTAGAAAGAGGGCGCTGGCTTTCCATCGGTCGGATGACGGCTGGGAGGAAGAAGCACATGATTGTGACAAGCACCAGTATAGGTCGGGCCACTCAGAAGAGGAAGGCGAAAAGGGGGAGGAAAAAGAGGGAGTCCACGTAATTAACGGCATCTTACATGGCAGTGCCACACCTATGAGGACGAGAGGGCATCATGAAAGGATGAAGGAGGCCTAGAAGGCCGGAAGAAGCAAGACAGGAGGAGAGGCCTGCGTTCTCGCTCCCCTTGAGACAGGCACCTGGACAGGCACCCGGCATGTGTGATTTCCCATGGGGATTTGCTGATATGACTGGCCTAATTGAAGGATTGCCCCCTCTCACGTCAGGAGCCACTCCCTGGATAGAGGCGTTTGAAACCCTCACCATGGGGAACAACCTGGCCGCTGGGGACCTCCGCCCGGTGTTAGCTCGCTGCACAGATCCACATCGTGCGGCCACGCTGCTACAGGAAGGAGGAATCACTGCATCAGTCCCCAACCATGCATCCTTCAACCCCTACCAGAACCCCCTGTGGACCGCCCTGAGGCGCAAGTACCCAACCCCACTAAACAAAGGTGCTCTGAAGGCCTGTAAATGGGATGGGAAGGTGTCTCCTGCAGAGTTCGCCAAAGACACAGCAGGCCTGGAGGAAGGCCTACCTTGGACCCCACGACTCCTCAGACCTTACCCTATCCATGTGGAGAACAGCTACCGTTCAAGGACTTCCACAATCAGTACAGGCCAAGTTGGAAGATTGCGTGGGATTGGAAGACATGGTGGGAGCTGAATGGCAGGCTCAAGTCACTCACCACATGAACAAGCACACTGAAGCCCAAGACAAATATGATGATGAGATGAAGGTGCTGCAGAGAAGGCTCATGGTGGCTCAAGTCTCCGAACATGAAGGCACCAAGGCTGAGAGGAAAGCAGCAGCGGCTGCCAAGGCAGTGAAACCGCCCACGGCTGCAGAAGTAGCGGACCTGGTGGTTAAGCAGATGACAGCAATACAGCCTCCTCCTGCGCCTCAGCCCCAGATGCAGACTCCTCCCCTCTACTATGGCCCACAACAACAGCAGCAGTATGGTCAGCAGCAGCAGCCACAAGGCCCGTATCAGCACCAACCCCAAAGAGGAAGAGGAGGTTGGGCACCAAGAGGCAGAGGACGTGGCACAGGAAACACCTCGTTTCTCTGCTATAACTGTGGACAACCAGGGCATTTTGCCAGATACTGCAGGCTGGGACCCCAGCAAATGGGGCCCCCACATGGTCGAGGCTATGACCAACCCAGAGGACCACCTTACCAACCACCCCCTCAGAGACAAGCCAACATCCCTTACCCAGTCCCATATGATGTGGACGCAGCCACCCAGGCCCCCCTGAGGGAGTGGAGGAACCAATGAGGATGCCCGCCACCAAAATGGGGACTGATGCGCATGCTGGCAGACACTGGAGCAACATACTCCTGTCGGCGGACCACACAGCCACTTTCAGAAAACTCCACTATGGTGGTGGGAGTTACGGGGTCCCCAATTAGAGAGTCCTTCACCCAACCCCTCCGTGTGACGCTGGGAAGCCACACAGTTTCTCATGCATTCCTCTCTGCCCCAACATGCCCGGCCAACTTATTAGGACGTGACTTGATGTGCAAACTCAAGTTGAAGATTTATCTCGATGAAAAGGGGGTCCAAATCTCCTCTGAAGTCCCAGAAACCACAAGACAGCATCCAATTCGTATCCTATCACTGGAGAAACACATACATTGCACTCTTAATGTCACCTCGAACCCTGATGAGCAATATGAGGAAGACTGGGACGAGAACATGGCTCATCTACAACCCAAGATCACATGTTCAAGTATAGTGTGTGGCAAAGAAGGAGTGGCTGCAGTTAAACTGGATGACTTTGCTGAAGAATGGTACCAGCTCACAGAATCTGCTCCACATGTAACACTAACTGTGGGATTTGGCCATGAAGCTTGCAGTCTAGGCCCCATGATGAAGAGAGCACAAGGTTTGACCTGGATTGCCACCACAGACCCAGAAGTTCTCAAGGCCGCCAATGAAGACATGTGGAAGTTCAACATCCCTGCCACCACGGAAACCACACTCCCAGAACACTTGCCCATACCAAGACATCACGGTTTGTCCTGCACTGGACACACCAGACTACACCAAGCCATTTCATCTTGATGTTGCAGAGATGGGTGGTGTTGTGAATGCAGTACTATTCCAAAGGCGTTCAACAGACCGATGTGTCCTCATTTACCATTCCTCCAAACTCGACACGGTCGAGACAGGACAAAGTTCGTGTGCCCGATACGTTGTAGCGAAAGCCATTGTCAAAACCAACCATGTCGTCATGGGACATCCAACTCAGATTCACACCCAGCATGGAGTTGCCGCTTTCCTCCAGAGCAAAGAGTTCACCTTCAGTGCAGCCCGGAAGACCAAACTTCAGGTCCAGTGCACTCAGTCACACATAACCTTTGTTCCAAGCATCAACAACATGGCGACCAACATTACAAGTGGAACACCCCATGTGTGTGGAGAACTTGCGATCAAGGAAAACAAGCTCAGACCAGACCTGAGTGCAGATCCCATTCTGAATGCTGATGCCTAGCTGTACACGGACAGTTGCTGCTACAAAGGAGAAGATGGCAATGTGGCCGCCTATGCTGTAGTGCAGCAACACCCAGATGGAAGTCACACCACCTTGGAAGCTGCAATCATTCCTCAGCCAGCTTCAGCTCAGTTAGCTGAAGTCACAGCCCTCACAAGAGCCCTAGAGCTGGGGCAAGGACAAATTGTAAATGTCTACACTGACTCTGCATACGCACATGGTGCCGTTCAGCTTGATGGCCCGTCCTGGATGAGACGAGGCTTCCTGACCACCGGTGATCAACCGATCAGACATCAAGTTCCAATGAGACGCCTCCTGAATGCAGTTCTGTTGCCCAGACGCCTGGCTGTCATGAAGTGCAAAGGACACGACACCAACCAAACCAGAATCAGTGCTGGAAATAATGCAGCTGACCAAGCTGCCAAGGAGGCAGGAGGTTACACGCCGCCTCAGATGGTCATGGCATCCCCCAGCCCAGCTCAGTTCACGGAACTCACTGAAGACACGCTCATCCAAATTCAGGAAAAAGCTGGACCGTAAGAATGGTCCACATGGAGACAAAAGGGCGCCTTGAAGTCTAAAGAAGGCCTCTGGAGGTCCCATGATGGACGAATCGTTGCCTCGGCAGAACTTTGTGCCATGTTGCTCAAGGAAGCACATGGCCTCACCCATGAAGGAAAACTCAGAACCTTCCAGAGAATTTCAGCCCTATGGTGGCATCCAAATCTCGAGAGCATCTCCAATTTATTTTGTGACGAATGTTCCATTTGTGGGAACCCCAATCCTAGAAGACCTTTCCAAACGACCATAGGTTCATATCCCCTGTTCCTGCCGCCTGTTTCCAAGACATCAGTATAGACTATACAGACATGGGTGCAGACGGGAGAGTGCAGGGAATGAGATACATGTTGGTAATGGTATGTAGGTTTTCTAGATGGGTTGAAGCCATCCCCCCCAGACGGGAGGATGCAAAGTCAGTGATCAAGTGGCTGCAGAAGGACTTGATTCCCCGTTACGGGGTTCCACGGTTCATTCGCTCAGACAATGGCGCACACTTTAAAAACACACACCTAAGAGAGGTAGAGGCTGCCTTGGGCATTCACCACAAGTTTGGCTCAGTGTATCATCCACAGTCACAAGGCCTTGTAGAAAGAGCCAATCAAACGTTGAAAACCAAAATTGCGAAGGTTTGTGCAGACACTTAAATGACATGGGTTGAAGCCCTGCCATTTGTGTTGATGACAATGAGGTCATCCCCAGGCGGTAAGACACAACTATCGCCACATGAACTGTTGACAGGCAGAGTTATGCCTGGTCCACCCAGGGATGGAGGTCACGTGCCACCCCTGGATGTACATTGAAATGTCAAGTAATATGAAGGTTTTAACTGCTGTTACTGTAGCTCTCTCCAATCAGGTCTCCAGGGCCCTGGCGACTGATCCGGAGGAAGCTGCAGGACCAAAGGTAAAAGTTGGTGACTGGGTAAGAGTTAAGGTTCACAAAAGAAAGTGGCCAGAACCCAGGTGGACTGGACCGTACGAGGTGAAGGAAATTACTTCACACTCGGCCCAGGTCAAAGGTAAATCAGGCGCTCCTTGGCACCACCTGACACATTGTACCCCAGCACCTTCAACTTCCCGCCCATTGGCTGAAATAAGAACTAATTTGAAAAATGGAGAGGGTATAAGATGTGCCTGTGTTACTCCTGGACTGCCATGGAGTCCTGTGCGTCTTCTGGTCGTAAAATTACTCCCAATATTAAGACGTGCACAGCACAGGATGAAAAGGGGGAGGGCCAGAAGCCTTACAGCTTACCACTGGCGTTAATCACAAAGAGACGTGGTTGTATGATTGTATGTCTGTTTGTTTTTATTTGCTTCATTCAGAAGTAAAGAATTCCCAAAGAAATTGTTAAAATTACACTGTTTGGTAGCAATTTGTTGTTTCAGATTTTTCAAATATGTTCACATAGCATAAATGCGACAGGTCTGGAGAAGTGAGGGTGCAATCACACAGAAACCATTACTCGATAAAAGGCAAAGAAAGTATTTATTTAACAAAGCAACACAGGGATCAACAAGGACTCTCAGTGGCACCAAAGAAAAGAACACAAAAAAAACCCACCCCCCCTTTACAGGTGCTTAGCACCCAAAAGTACAGCGGGTGGTACTCACTCTAACCTGGGGTATTAAGAAGTAAACCTACGTGTGTGTTATATGTAGACCCCGGAGTATCTTACCTGTCCTTGTTGTCCCAGTGCGCACAACAAACAAACATTCACAAAGACAAAGACAAAACCAAACGTAGGCGGCAGCTAACAACTCAATTAATAAAGACAAAATTATATCAAGGCACCAGCAAATATCTACGCTAAACCAACCAAAAACCAACAGCGCTCTGACACAGCTTCCTCCAAAAAGCCTCCTTCCTCTCGCTAACAAAAAACAAAGCACTATTTAAAGGGGAAGGGTTGATTGTTGATCTGGACCAGGTGTGGTGATTGTATTGCTGGCACCAGCTGAGATGAGCGGCCATGATGCTTCTTCCTCAGGCCACTTCCGACGCGTCCTGCCCGAGAGCTCCCCCTTCCGGTCCTTGCAGGCATCTCCAGGCACCCAGGAGGAGAAGACAAAAAAACACAAACAGAACACAATACATGTACACATATAGGACATACAGAACATGGTTCGTAACAGTGTTAAATAAACGAATAAACTAAACTAAGGTCGGGACACTGAAGCTCTTGAAAAAGGTTCAGGTTTATAGGCCGATTGCATCTTGTCTGACAGTGACGTTCGGGTCAAGTGCAAGTGAAAGCACTTAGCTTCTTTTAATTTGAGGCTGCTGAGACATGGTTATTGACTCCGTATAAGAGACAATTGCCATGAAAACCATGCGCCACTTTAGCCCCTCTTTAAGTGTCATGGAAACAGGTGTTTTTTTTTTTTTTACGGCCATCAGCCGTCAACCTTCAGGAAGTGGCTGTGAAAACAGAGGACTCTCACTGACACTGAAGTACTGTGTCCCAGTGGAAATCAACTGGGCCACTTGTGAGTATCTATCAGGAGATCCCGAGTTACTGGGAGGAAAACAGCTCCCTCCTCTGGCAGCGGTCACTTTTTAAATCCCAGGTCGATGGAACCTCATTGGGATATAAACCATCTTCCCAGTGGACAGGTCACATGACAGACTGTAAAGTGGATTGACTCACAGTGGGAACAAAGTGCAGCCACTCTAAGATTTAATGCATTCAAGACTCTGTAGTAAACTGTATTTTCTACTGTGCTGCCCCGACCTCGTCTGGATCTGGTGCTGCCGGATTCTGGCAGAATCTGGTGCTGCTTTAACATCAGGGTGAATATGTATTCATATAGTGACACAATGCAACAGTATTAAGGGTTACACCGTCAAGGAAATGCAAAAGTAGGCGGCTCTATTCCGTGTCCTGTACAAGTCATGTACATAGATACAATTTATAGGGAGAAATTATTTGAGGCAAATTACTAATTCAGATGTTATATAATTGGGAGGGGGGGGGGGTATCTCTAGATGATTAGGTCCAGGTCAACACAAATATAACCTTGAGGAAAAAAAGAAGCAAATAAGAGTTTGAGATTCAATCGAAGCCTCATATTGATCAGAAATTATAAATTAAAATGAATTCTGTCATAAACAAGTGACATCATGAGGAAGCCACACAAGATTCAGAAAATGACATCATGAATGTGGGTAACTCTGCATCCTATTGGACGATAGACACAAGTAAACAGCTTATACAGATCGAGAAAATAATTGATCATGCATCTATTTTGTAACCAATCAAATTACAGTTTACGTACATCAACAAATCATTTATCATAAGGTATAAACAACTTTGACGACAGCTTTATGAAATTACACGATCACAATATAAAAAGGCCTGATTTATATATATATACACACACAAAGACACACACACAACTTGTAAGATTTGACTATATCTATTCACGCCTGCAACCATTCCTTTCAGATCAAGGTCATGATACCCGAACACAGATTTCTACCTGGGCATCTTTCAGCCATTCCTGAAAAGGCAAACTTACAGGGACATAAATAAAGAACCACTCATTTTTTGTAACAAAAAGTTTTATTGGCTTCTCTAATCCGTTCATCATCTCAATAACAGGTACAGCCTGGGAAATCATATCACAAGGGGCCTAGAACAAATAAGACAAAGGAATGGGGAGGCTTCTGCTACAAAATTTGGTATTGAGGTGACAAAAAAAGCCATACAAAAATGTCTTTATCATGCATACTGGAGAAAAACTCAATAAAAATAAAAAAAATAAACAAAAAGATTTGAGAACACACATTTTTAGTGTTTTTGTACATTTTTGTAAACAATATCCTTCTAGAGATCATATCAAAACACATTATGGCAAGTAACAAAAATAAGGGATATAACAAGAGAAAAATGAATGTTCTATGAGGCATCTAGAATGCAACACTGCTTGGCGTGGATGTTTGTACAGAAAAAGAAAAAAAATACATTTGCATTTTTGAGTCATTCTACTCAATAATTGTAAACACAGGCAGTGTTAAATGATTATACAATATGTCGAACCTATACTACAAATATTTCCACTACATACATGAAACGCGTGTCCCTGCTTTCTTACGCTTTAGTGATATGAGGTATATTTAGGTCAATCTTATTGTCTTTTTTTTCTTTTCTCTCTCCATTAAAAAGCATAGTGTGTTCGGAGTGACGTGGCTGGTCAGTCTTTGTTCCCTGTGATCTGAGCAGCTTCAAAGTCTCTTGGCTGTGGAGCTCACAGACATAGGAAAAGGGAAAAGGTGGGGTGGGTGGGGTAAGGGGGGCTCACAGGAAATCAACTAAATTAAATATCAACCCTGGCTGCCAGGATAGAATGGCTCGAGCCACGGAAGACAAAGAAGGCCATTGTTTATTCTTGTGAGTGCAGGGCTGCATTTTGGGGAGGGGAGGTTGGTATAACTTAACTTTTCAGGTTCTGAGCTGTTTTATTGAAGCAGTTTCTTGCAATTACTAGAACTGAGGGGTGGGGGAAAAAAAGAAAAAAAAAACGGGAATGTGGGGTAAGGGTGTAGGTCCGGTGATTACATGCAGAAAATAAAATACCTGCTACTGAGTTCTGTTGTGGCTAGTGGAGAATAAATAAAAGGGTTTGGGATAAAGATATTAGGGTTCCAGCATGTCAGCCTGTCTCTCAAAACACTTAAATACAAAGAGGTACTCTCGAAATATTGTATAACAAAATTATGGCAAAAAAATTCATCTTTTTACAATATCACCCGACAAACCGTAAGAAGAAAAATAAGCCCTCCCCGAGCCCTCCCTCTCTTCAACCCTTGAAAAAAGCAACAAAATACACTTAAATGCCCGTCGTCATGCCTAGTCAACCCCTATCAAAACCCATTAGACAATAATCCAGCCCCCCCCCCCCTCCCTCCCAACCCCAATTCACAGTTTTCTCCTCTTAAAATAATATTAAATCATTAGCATAATAGTCGCGTAACACATATGCCAATTGAATGGGTCGTCGTTGTTTCCAATGGTGTTTTGTTTTGTTTTTAAAAGTGCTTGTTTGATTTCATTGACACAAAAAAAAGGAACAGCAAGGACTGGAGCAGAAAAATGGTGACTATTTTTTTTTTAAAGACAAATAAAAATAAAAAAGTCACTTCAGCAACAGCATGATAAAAGATCACGGATCGCCGTTCATTGCATTCTGAGGCAGCCCTGACGGCGATGAGTGTTTTTGTGTCTCTGCTGTCTTTTCTAGTGGTCGCTGGTGAGCACGACTAGAGGAGTGCATGGTCAGACAGACTTCGTCACCCGACAGCGGCGCGTGCCAAGGAAACCACAGTCGGTTATGTGCATCAACATCAATTTGTATTACCTCGGATGTCTTCACATTGACACAACAGTACCATAATCTCCACAAAGCTGCGCGCAGTAGAAACCAAACATGATCGGGTCTTGTAATTTGTTGTTCTGATGAGTTTAAAAAAATAAAAAACGCGAAAACAAAATCAAAGCTTTGTAGTCTCAAAGTACACCTGTAAAAACTGTGCTAATTTGCATCTCATAATACAAAGTATTATTACACAATTTTGCCTATTTTCCTGAGTTAAAAGGTTCCTTGTAACAGACAATATATACTTTTTTGCCATTTGAATTCTGGGCCTTTCCCTGCCACAATTATTATTATTGAACGTATCAACATTATTCATTATTACTTTACAATGAATGGTTTGATGATTGGTAAAACACAAGGGTTCAGGAAAGAAGAAGAAAGTAAAAGAACAAATCAAGCAATGTCATAGCTACCCTCTAAATGTTTTTAAATTACATTTAAATCTACGGTACGTTCATGTCAAAAAACACTACTCAGAAATTAAGCGACTAAATACATAATAAAAATGAGCATATTTAAAAAAATTGCATTTGAGGCCATGGTCATTTTGTATTAACATTTAATGGCAGTGTTTAAAAAACAAAACTTTGCTACAAGAACAAAATTAGGAAGGGTATAGGGGCCGTATGGACAGTAACAGAACGGCCCCCAACTGGATTCACCTTGTTTGACCCTTATCTGAAACTTTGGCTTGTCTGGGTTTTTGATCCTGTACTCACTGGCTCACTGACGTCAGCTAACAAACTGGTATACCCTGAGAATTCTGACACTGGAGTCCGTATTTGATGATTGACATCTGCCCCAGGATCACTGCCATAGCCCAGAGGGGTCCGCCGCCCTGACTTGAACTGGGAACCAAAGGCCTGGGCAAAGTTCTCAATCTGGTACATGGTTTCTTTAGGGGGGTTCAGAGAGGACAGGTCTGGGTAGCTGGAGCCGTTGGTTGGTGCAACGTTTCCTCCAGCCTTGGATTGCTGCCCCTTGGAACCGTCTGTGGCAGTCAGGTCCTGGGGAGGTAGGTTGAAGTTGCCGGGCGAGTGCTGCTTCTCCAACTGCTCGGTCAGCTCCTGAGATGGGGTCAGCTGCTGGTGGCTGGTAGGTTCCAAACCGAGGTGGTAACCTGCCTGGGAGGGCGAGTTGACGAGCATGCCATAGTGGGACTTGGAGGAGGACGAGGAAGAGAAGGATGACGGGGCAACGACTGGGACTGGGGAAGAGACAGAAGGCGGGTAGACACAATCCAGTGGGGATGTGGAGTAGACGTGTTTGTCAGAGAACAGGGGCCCTGTGGGACTGGAGCTATTGGACAAGAGAGGGAAAGGCCCCGTTGGACCAAGACTAGGGAAGGGCCCACTATGGCTGGTGCGCTCCAGGGCTTGCAGGAGAAATTTCGAGTACTCGCTCATCACTGCCGTTTTATCACCCCCATTAGGCGAGTCATCGTCCAGCTCGGGGGTAACAGGGGCTGCTGGTTGGAGGTCAACATGGTGTGGATGGTCTGACAAGTCGAAAGTCACGTCATGGTGGTGTCCCCCCTCTGGCTTATGGCTATAATGGTCTAGCAGGCTTTGCAGTACCTCATCTGGAATGCCCGACTTATCGTGCTTGAGGTCCAAAGGCGACGAGTCCAGCATGGCCAGCGTGGGCTCATGCCCCAGGGAACCCTGGACTACACTATTGCCTTGGTTTGCCATGTGAAGAGAGCTGGCTCCATAGTCAATGTTAACTGCATGGAGGTAGCGCCGCTTTTTCACAAACTGCATTGCATCATCGTAGTTGCTGCTGGTGGTGGGCCCCTGCTTGTTGCCCTGCAGTAGACCCATATTGTCAAGGCCAGAATCCTCCAAATGATCCATGGAGTCATGTTTCTGTTTTTGTCCATCAGTACTGTCATCCAGAGAGAGGAGGCCCTTGTCAAGGCCTTTACGGCCAGCTTTTTTAAAGACCAGTTTGGGAGTGCGGCCCTGCATGGCGGGGCCAGAACCTGAGGGGTGCTCCATGCCGAAGTCCTGAAGGCCCATGTCTCGGGCCATCCCCCCCGAGGATGAGGCTGCTGCTGCTGAAGCATTCTTCTTCCTCTTGCGCTCACCGCCCTCTCCATTTTTGGACTTGGCCCTCTTGCGTCCGGAGGTGGTAGAGTTTCCCTGAGTGAGTGAATAGCTGCCGTGGCCTAGCTCCGCTTCGCTGAGCTCCAGCATGCTTGGGTCCAGGCCCTTCTTTATGGCTTCTCCACAAGTCCGTTTGTGCTTCAGTAACCGGTCTGTTCTAGAGAAAAACTAAGTGGGCAGAAGGAAAACAGACAAAGAAAAGTATAAGCTTAGTTTTGCAGTTTTTCCTTCTATCTTCAACAACAGGAACAGTTCTGCAGAGATTAAGCAGCTCTTTTATATCACCACTGCAATTAATGAGAACGTTATATTCCCTGACCTTTTCTGACACAATCATTCTTCTGAGACAGGACTTTATGGATTTCAATAAAATCATATCCAAAGTCAACAGGGAAATATCTTAATGGTTAAACAGTTATAAGCTACTTGATAAACAAACTAGACGTTGCCTACTTGTTGGCAGGTTTCGCAGCGATATGGCTTCTCGCCACTGTGCGTCCTTTTGTGCCGCTCCATATGGTACTTCTGGATAAAGCGCATGTTACACTGGTCACAGCTGAAAGGCTTCTCTCCTGCAAAAGAGGGCAAAGACAGTAGTTAGTACACAACCCCAGATAGGTTTCTATGAACTGACAAACTGCAAACAAAAGACTGCATTGATGGCTTCCAATACCACTTAGTAAAGGATGTTTCCACAAACAGAAACTTACCACTGTGGATCTTCCCATGCCGCTGGAGGAGGTACTTCTGAATGAAGCTCATGTTACACTGGCTGCACCGGAAAGGCCTCTCACCTGTGCGATCAAGAGTACAACCATCCGCTCACCAAATTAGTATATGCACAGCTCGTCATGGTGTAGACGCCATGACGAGAAGGTAGAATTTCAAATGCCAGATCAAACACATTGTGCATAAGAACACATCGAAATGTAAACAAAGACGCTCTCATACTTATCAGTCTGCAAACTAAAAGAATAAAATAACCAATATTGTAAATACTTTGACTGCATTGTGGATTTAGAGTAGCACTGGGCCTTATACAATTAAAATATTCCTACGTCTAAATGATCATATACGGCAAAATAAGGTTGTTCTTAATTCAAAAAAGGAAAAACAAGTGAACTACACAAAAATAAACTGAAGCAGTAAAAAGTGGAATTTTCCCTTTAAACAATTTATGAGTTCGAATTCAAAGAACCATGTGAGTAACTTCCAGAAAAGAGCATGACTAAGACGTCCAGAAATACATGAGTAATCACCGAGTCATACCTGACTGCAGTGACTGTCTGGTTTTTAACAGTCCCAGGCAGTTCAATCGCTGCCTGATACTGTTCTAAGGGTGTTGTTTTAAATTGTTAAAGCTTATTTTGTATTTCCTCTGTCAAAAATGTGTCAGCTGCATTAGTTTGACTGAACATTTTATCATAAAGAGGAAAGAAGGACAAACTGTTTCCTATAACTGCATCTGCTCTGCTTCTGATTTAACATGTGTGCGCATCTTACATAAATAAAAAGCTCTGATAAGCAAAGCGAGCATTATATTTCCACCGATGAAAACCTGAAGAGAAGAGTATAGCTTTCAAAAGCAGCGAAAGTCTCTCACCTGTATGTATGAGCACATGTCTGCGCAAGTGGTAGGAGCTGCGGAAGGCAGCATTACAGTGCTCGCAGATATGTGGTTTTGAATTGGGGGACAGGCAGGCTCCATCTGGATCCAACATCATGGCCTACAAGGTGAACAGAAACCATGAGTCCAAGAGGTACATGTACATTCTGTTGGTTTCCCTCAGCATAGTTCAAACAAATTTAAAGTCTGAAAGCAATGAAAGTATCAGACCAATTTTGTGGTGTGCAGATGTTTTTAAGCAAAACAAAATGTTTTTCTGGCGTAGTTAAACAGAAGACAAAAAGAGAATAGAAAGGAGATTAACCTTCGAAGCATCGTTACGTTTCCTTCGGGCTTTGCCTCCCTGCCCGTCCCCATTGTTCCTCCGCCCTCTTCTACCTGAGGACTCTTTTGGCTCTTTACCCGGTCTTCCAGGAATCTAAGGACATATAATAGAGTATGTATACCACAGTCTGTAGATGGCAGATAGGGGCTTCTGGTACACAGCAGTCTATACAACCCAAGTCTGGACATTATTATTAAACTTTATTACAGGCTCAAGGCCCACAGTATCAAAAGACAAAACATACAATCAATACATTACACAGAAATATACAAGGAAAGAAGGGCTAAAAAAGGCACTCATGCCAGTGTTCCCAGATCTTAGATGTGTACTTAACTGAGCTGCGGACAGGGTCTGTCATCAGATCAATTATAGAATTTGTTGAGCGGTCCAGCCGACTCATAAACTTAAAAATAAGGTTCCTCAGCAAGGCCATGAAGGTGGTTAGACCCATATTAACGAACAGCTCACTGGCTCTAGTACTCCTGGGTTTATGCAGGAGTAATCTAAGACAGTCATTATAGGCTACTTTAAGCTTACGCAAGCTCTCCTTCTTGTAATTCACCCAGAGTGGAGCTGTATAGAGAGGGGTGCAGTAGGCTCTAAACAAATGAATCTTTACATCAACTGAACAGTGGTGGAATTTTCTAACCAACATGTTAGCTTGGACATAGAGCAATCTCCTCTGTCTGAACATGTCGGCATCATCCTCTAACGTGTCTGTAATAATGTGCCCTAAGTATTTGGTACTATTGGACACCCCCAGAGTTTGCCCAGAGAGATGAAAGGCAGGAAACTTAATATCCATGTCATCCTTAGTCCTACAGACCATTACCAGGCTCTTTTTGGCATTATATTTCACATCAAAATCAACCCCATAATTAGTGCAGATGTTAAGCAGCTGTTGAAACCCACTGCTACTAGGGGATATTAAAGCTAGGTTGTCTGCATACATAAAGTGATTGACCAGAGAATCACCTAACATACAACCTGTTCTGCATCCCCCCAGCTGCCTGGAAAGGTCGTCCATATAGAAATTGAAAAGGGCTGGTGATAATATACCCCCCTGCCGGACCCCGTTACCAACTTTAAAAGGGGTAGATAAAATGCTCCCCCATCTTACAATCATAGTCTGGTTCGCATACCAGTAAGCTAGGATGCGTACTAAGCTACTGGGCACACCCCTAAGCTTGAGTTTATTAAACAGCTTAAAGTGGTTGACGCGGTCAAATGCTTTGGATGCATCAATAAACCCTATAAGCATAGTAGAGCCCTGCCTTCTATATGTGTCTATAGCCTCTTTCAAAGTGTAAATACATAGGTCGGTACTATGCTTGGGCTTAAAGCCAAACTGATTGTCAGTGGTGGTTATGTATTCACTTATCCTGTCAAGAATTAATCTTTCTAGCACTTTGGAGAGAATACTAGCAACTGCAATGGGTCTATAGTTATCAATACTTCCGATCTTACCAGCCTTGTCTTTGATAACAGGGACAAGAACAACTGACAACATGGAGTCTGGCAATATGCCATGCATCACCATCCCGGTAATGCAGATAGATAATAGCACTGCCAAGCTGGGGCCAGCTAACTTAAGGTGCTCTGCTGTGATGTTGTCCAGGCCACTAGCTTTCTTGTCTGCAAGTTGCCCTATAGCACTGAGAACATCATTGGGGTGAAAACAAATACTTTCCTCATCAATTTTGCCAACATGAAAAGGATTATATTTAATACTATTGAACAGCTCTGCATAATGCTGCCTCCAAAGGTCAGCTATTGCCACTACATCCGTTACCCCTTCTATACTGCAAGGAAGAGCTGCTTTCGCCCTATTAAGGGTTTTTACCTCTTTCCAGAAGCTAGTGATGTCATTTTCAAGCAATTTATTAGCCATAGATTGAGCACTCAGCACCTGCTCTTGTTTGTTTATGTAGCGCAGGGCATATTTATACTTTGCATTCATTTTCTTTTTATTATCAAGGTCAGATCCCTGCCTGGGCCTTCCAGCTATTACCCAAGCCCTATGGGCTGCATTGGACTCAGCATGATGGCTAGCTACAAATGTATTCCACCCTGGTTTGATGTTCTTGGCCTTCCTGGAATGAGTGAATAAACACCTGCTAGCCTCAAGAAGAGCTCCAACTATATTTTTATATCACACACACTTGCACCATGAGAGGGGTCATCACAGTTTACATTAGTGCAACATATGGCATTCATGGGCAGATGTACTTTACTCAAAAATTCATCAGACCTGAAGCAATATTTGAGGACATCATCATTAGATAGTTTTTCCCAATCTATCTTTTCTACGCTGTTGCCCTCATACTTAGCCAGCTTGGGAACGTTGTCCACATTTAATATCATGGCAATGGGGATATGGTCAGAGGTGGCTAACCCATAACAAATCTCAATATTTTCCAATGAAGCATGAGCATCAACAGTGGACACAATGTGATCTAGCCACGAGGTCGTATTCCACGCTTCACTAACATAAGTGTAACTTGAGTGAGGCAAGAACACTTTACTTGATATTACTAGTTTTGTGTCGCTAGTGAATCTTAACAGGTGTTTAGCAAACAGAGACTTATTATCTGATAGGTCAGCATTATAATCACCCAAAACATAAATGCAAGAGGAGTCATTATCTTCGATAAAGGATTGTACAAATGCAAGCCTGCTCAAAAATTCATCAACATGATCATAAGATTCATATGGAGTATACATATTAAGAATAATAAAATGATTTCCATTAAAATTAAACTCTAGCCCAATGGCCCAGTCCACATTTAAATGTAAAACTTTAACCATGGAATCATATTTTGTATTCCATAGAATAGCCACCCCTCCAGCAATCCTACCTCGGACGATTCTTGTGCTGAGGTCCGTAGTGGATTCACCCGCACCATGGAAGTCAGGGTGGAGAGAGTTTAATTTTTCCAAATCCTGTTTGGCCATCCAGGTCTCCTGAATGCACAGTACGTCACTATTGACTAACAGTGTATCCACAACCAGCCTCCTTGCCTTGTCAGCAGCAGTGTGACCCACTCTGAGGCCACGAGAATTGTAGGACACAATGCGCATTACGATTCTGTGTCATTCCCGTTGGGGCTGTCAGTTTCCTCGGACACCCCCACGAAACCAGCACCAGGGCACGACAGACCCCCATCCTCCTCACGGCAAGAAATCCCTCCCGCCGCTCTCCCAGGCAGAATCACCCCACTTGTTGCTCCTCTTTAACGGCGAGGCTCGAAGTATTGTCTGATGACTGACCCAGCTGGCCAGAACTGGGAATCGTACATCTCCTTCCACTCGTTCCATTCAGCAGTAACACAGAAGGAGCTGAATCTGCTATGTGGCGTCTCAATTTTCCTGCACTTCACCTCGCGGTTCATCTTTCCTTGCAGGAAGAGACGGAGAGTGTCGGCATCAAGGTTCAACTTGAATTTCGTGGCGAACACACTGACCATCTTCGTTTTTACAGTGGACAGTTCCTCGTTATTAATCACCGCAGTTCCAGTAATCCCTGTCTTTTTCCGTGCATGTCTGGCCTGGGGTTTCTCAGCACGAGACTTTGCAGTAAACAGGTGAGCTGAGTTCTCTGACACTGCCTTCCGTTTGCGGCCGTCCCTCACCATAGTACTCCAGCTAGGATGCTCCGTCTTCTCCGGGGCTCTTTCACTTCGCTGAGCAGGGGGCAAATTATAATTCCTGCTATGGCAGTTAGAGGGAAACTAAGCAGAAAGAATGCAGTATGACTCGAAACATGATGTCTTCTTACCGGTTCAGCCAGGCTACGGACGTTGCTGAGATTGAGGTCATGCAGGAGCATGTTCTGGTGATTTTGGTGGTGGTTACCGAAAGACATGTCCTGCATGTCGTTGCCACTCTTCCCCGCGCCCCCTCCAACACAGTTCATCGCCACTCCTCCACCCCCACCATAGAGGGGCATGCGGTAATCCAGCTCATTTAACCGCTCCTGCTTAATGCCCATGCTGTGGAGGAAGCCCCCGGTGTTAACAGCATTGGCGCCCTGGTGTTCCGGCGGCGAGTCCCGTTCTTTTTTCATGATCATCTCCTGGGAAAGCTCTCCCATGACCGACTGGGAGGCCAGCCGTGTAAAGCTGGTGACAGGTGGCAGGTGGCTGAACATAAGCATACCTGGTGAAAAATTTGGGTCCATGCCACCGTTCCGCAAAAACTCATTGGCTAATTTGTCTTGGATAATACTCATGATCGTGCTTTTGCTTTGTGCAGGGGAGAAGGAGGGCAATGTGTCTAAAGAGGAATGCAGGAGGAGAATGTCCTGAAAGAGAGGGAATAAAAAGAGTCACATTAGGTATTGATGATTACACAGATGCATACAATCCAAAGTAACTTTCAAATGTTGTGTTAATTATATTACATCTCATCTATTAAGTAAATTAAGTCACTGCAACATAGCCCTCAGTGCTCCGTGTGCACCACAACGTTCTCTAGGTATCCATTTAGTCAACCATTAATTACTTTATTGGATTTATTAGGCTTTACCTAATGCAAACACTAGTTAGGTAACTGGGAACCTTGGTAAGTGTTTTGCACAAAATATATACTATTACAGTGTCAGGAGAAAAGTTAAACTGAAATAAAGTGCTGAAGTATAAGAAAGCATATTTAAAAAAAAAATGAGGGCATTTTGTAAAAAATCAATGTGATTAATATTCTTTCCAAGTCTTTACCTCATCAAAGACCAAAACCAAGAAACCAAAAAAGACACCGTCTTGGGAACAGCAGAACTTTTGAATATTGAATTTACCTTCATGCTTTAACTACCATTTGTTTAAATCAAATATATCCTGGGTAATCAGGAATCATTTGTTTATTTTAATATTACTGTCAACCTTTAACGCGTAAAATTAAACCGGCAAAAGGACTCATTAGTGTTTCTTCAGGTAAAGAATGTGTGAGACAACAAAAGAAGTGGGAATCCCTTTATTTCAAAGTAGTGTTAAATCCATGTACAAATGTTGTGGTTAAGATACTTTTAAAAATCATTTTATGGTTAAATGAAATAAAATATCATAAAGATATAATGATTTACAAAGGAAAAAGTTATATATTACTTAACAAAACATACTCACATTTATATATAAAATAGAACATAAATCTATTTCAATGTCGTAAACATCTTACACAAATTATGTTGAAATATGTGAAGGTTGGATTTAAAGGAAGAACTCAAAGGTTTTATTGGAACGAAAGAAAACTTGTCTCAAAAAATAATATTTGCACATAAACTAGACTCATTACAAACCCACAAAAATACAAAGCAATTATTTGTAAACTCATTGGCAGCAGGATATATTAGCTGCTCATAAACAGCTCCTAATTTAAAAGTAATCCATTTCTGGACCAATGCCATTTCAGTTAGATGATGTTGAATAAGAAATAGTTTAATCGGCTCATTGTAAATAATATTGAGAAACCTTTAAAAAGATCGTTGATGTTTCTCACACACCAAATTTTCTTAGAAGATTAGTCGAGGACAGAGAGGAATGATTCATGACAGCTTATGATTGGGCAGAAGAAGGTCTCGATCTCGGTAAATGTCATGAACCTTTTGGGTTCGTCATCCCTTCTATCTTTGCTGGTAGTAAGGATTGTTCTGGCCCTGGTTCGCAGCGTACGGGTTGCTCTGAGGTCGACTCTGGGCGTATGGGTTGCTCTGTGGACGTGCAGGTGCAGGTGCATAGAGGTTGCTCTGGGGTCGAGTGTAGGAGTCATCTTCGTCGTCGTAGAGCCGCTAATGAAAAGAACAATATTCTTATGAGTGAATTGTAAAATCAAGCGTGTACAGTATATCCTTGGTCTTCTTTTATTGCAATTTGGTGCAGATCCAAATACAAATCTGGATCTAGTGGATCTGAATGTGGTTTCAGTTGGTTCTCTCTCTCTCCATCCTTCAAGAAAAATGCTACACACCTTTCATACTTTACCCAAACTACCCTCCCACATCGCCATGCTCACCGAGTTACTGCCCATAGGGACCAGGTTTTGCCGGCTGTTGCTAGGAGTCATCTCCAGGTTGGTCCTGCGGTCCCAGTTGCTGTTGGTTGTTGCTCGTGGGATCTTGGGCACCCCAGCACCTTCATAGCCTGACCCATGATATGATGGCTTCTGGCTGTTAGCGTAGCTGCCGTTACCGTTAGCCATCGGTGACTTGGCAGGAAAGTGACTGACATAAGGTGTCCCGATGTCTTCATGTTTGCTCTCCTTAGTGCTCTTCTTGGAGGATCTACCAAGATTTAAAAAAGGGCATATCTCACTGTCTACTATCATTGTTAACACATGAATGTCTTTTAGTCCGTATTGACCATTTAGTTAACTGGGTTTTTCCTCAAGTCAAATTATTCACACAATGTGTTAATGTATAAAATAAAGTGACACACATTGAAAATGCCTTGCTACCATGTCAGCGTTAAAAAAAGGTTCATAATTAACCCAGTTAAATAAAAGGTTAATGTGTAACGCGAGTGAGACGAGGGCATGACGGAGGCATAAATGAATGAAGGGGGGTGAGAGAGTGCACAGATAAGAGCCTCACCTCAGTGCCAGGATGGGCAGAAGGATGAGTGTGATGAGCAGCAGGCCCCCGAGCACGGAGCCAACGATAACCAGTGCCAGCTTCCAGTCTAATAAAACACAGTGACATAGACAGTTATGAAATCGAAATCGAGGAAAGGTACCATGAAGGGTCGTGCAAATGTTCGCAGGTATCACAAAAAAGAATGTGACTCCAGATGAAGAGTCTTGAGTGAATTGGACCTGAAGGCAGACGCTTGTCAGGAGAAACAAAAACTGGTGATGGGGAGTTAGAGAGAAGTGAGGTTAAAGGAGACATATGATATTTCACAGTTTTTCTCTCCACTCGTGTGTTCTATAGGTTTTTGTTCATGTTAAAGGTCTGAAAAGCTAAAAAAGTGCAGAGTCTGTTGTTCACAGAAAAACGATGATACTTGTGTTCAGACGTGTAACAAGCATGACAAGCAGGTTCTGTTGTTTTGCATAATTGTAACCAAGATTACTGAAACATCTGATTTTTGTAAGTGTGTTCAACTTCATTGAATTTAAGGGGATTATTGTGCCTTGTCATTGTTATGTAATTGTTGTTGTTTTTGCCCTCATTGTCTAATACATACTGTATACTCACGTTCTTTGCAGTTGAAACCAGAGTAACCAAATTTGCAGCTGAAAGATAAGAAGAATGGTTTATTTAATGCATCTATGCAAACATGGATATGGGTAGGTAGGTAGGTAGGTAGGAAGGTAGGTAGGAAGGAAGGTAGGAAGGAAGGAAGGTAGGCAGGAAGGAAGGTAGGTAGGAAGGAAGGAAGGAAGGAAGGTAGGTAGGTAGGTGGGTAGGAATAGAGAGTTGGAGAAAAAATATGCTGGTAGATGGAAAGTGTAATATTTTCAGAATGTCATTTTTAGAACTTACTCATCACAAGAACTAGAATCCACTGCATACTGCCCTTCGGGACAAGCTGCAAACATAGAAATGAGTAGATTAGATATTCTCTCTCTCTCTCTCTCTCTCTCTCTCTCTCTCTCTCTCTCTCTCTCTCTCTCTCTCTCTCTCTCTCTCTCTCTCAATGTCCTTACCAATGCACATTATTTCACTGAAGTTCGTCTTGATGTAGGTCTCCTTGCATTTACAATCAAAGTCTCCATCCACCACAGAGCAATTGGTAGTCCTCTCATCACAGGGTTTCGCAGCGCACAAATCGATCTCTTTATTGAGAGGAACACAAAAAGATTCTTCCTCAGCACACCTTACTAGAGTGAGTACAAAAATACTCAAAAATAAGAAATAACTGAGCACCGAACAGCATTATCCAACAGGCCACTAAATAAACAGAGTGTAGTTGTTGAACATTAAAGCAACAGAGAGTTTTGAGTTTCACAGGGCAACCGTCAAATCTGTGAATAAACACGGTTTCCCTGTAGGACAGAATGAATCCAAACTGTTCAAACCTTTCCGGGTGTGCACTACTTGCAGATACATCAAACTTGATAACGATCAGACGAACATACTAGATTCATGTCATTAACTTACCTTTGAAAGCTCCACCTTTCAGTAGGCAAGTTTCACATTTAGTAGCATTTTCCATCACACTTGTAACATCATTTGTTGTGATGGTAGAAGTCGCACTGAAGAAGATCTCTATTGATGCAGTGACCCCGTCCCTTCTCACTGATCCAACTCTGCTCTTTGGAAGTTTCCTGCATGGACACAAATCCCACTTACTGACGATTGTATTCTGCAATTATTAGGCGCAACATACTGTTAAATGTACTGTAAGAAGTATGTTTCCAGATATATGGACAAAACCATCGGTGAATAGCATTGTCATTGTGAGACTTACTGGAGTGAGAGCACTGTAGCATTAGTGAACCCCTTATTTCCTTCATCGAATTGTTTTGACAGCTGTGTGGAAGAAAGGAAATACATGTTTAAGGTCTTACTAGGAATGCACAGCCACTTAAATAAATCCAATGTACTCTTTATGTATTTTTTTCACCATACAGCTGGCATTCTGTACTGGCTCTAATGACTACTGCACCACATGATCCCAATAAGCCACAAAATAAATAAAAAGTATCAGCGGGTAGCTGCATACTGTGCGTGTGCTGTAAAAACATGTATCTCAGTCAATGACGAATGTGTGTATTTACAACATAACTCAACAATGCATGGTGAGCAAGGTGATAAAGGGAATTAAAACATACAAGCGACAGGCACACATTGTGTTCCCAGCCCTAGCTCTTACAGATATCAGCAGAGCCACATCAAGATAGGAGATAACCGATTGATTACCTCATCAGTAATATTTTGTGCAGCTTCTTTAAATTCGGGTGATTGAGTGTTTTCAAAGTTTTCATTATAGATTAATTCCGGCAGGGAAAGTTGTCCAGGGAAAACTTTGGCTGAAACAGAAAAAAAACATGTATGAAACATATGCATGTTTTTCATGTCATAACCATATATTTAAAACAACAGTTCCACATTCCATTGTGGAGAAATGCAGCTTCGGTCCAAGATGACCTGAACAGCTCCTCTCCCAGGAAAAAAACTAAACTAATTACCGTATATGTTTTTATTCAGTCTCTTTTGCATAGATTGACAACTTCATGGTTGTGGTTTGCGACCACTTACTTACCTTTCACACAAACTTGGCTGACATAATCGTAGCTATCACCCGGCAAGCACAAGCAGACAAAGGTTTGATTGGCACGCACTGCACAGGTGATTCCCTGGCCGCATGGGTTCGGTTGACAAGGATCTTAAAAGTCAAAGGAAAACACAAACAGCATTGTGAGAACTCCTAAACCAACGAATGCTGGGGTCCAGAGAAAAGGGTCAGATAGGATACTGGTGTATTTAACTGTAGGCTCTTTAGCTGAGGCAACTAGTGTTTGTGTTGAAGTCTGAACCATCGTAAGATAAACCAACCAAACCTGGTGCTGTTGTTGAAGTTACTGGTGTTGAACCTGGGGCTGTTATTGGAGCTCCTGACGTTGAACCTGAGGCTGCTGTTGGAGCTCCTGACGTTGAACCTGAGGCTGCTGTTGGAGCTACTGACGTTGAACCTGGGGCTGCTGTTGGAGCTACTGACGTTGAACCTGGGGCTGCTGTTGGAGCTACTGACGTTGAACCTGGGGCTGCTGTTGGAGCTCCTGACGTTGAACCTGAGGCTGCTGTTGGAGCTACTGACGTTGAACCTGGGGCTGCTGTTGGAGCTACTGACGTTGAACCTGGGGCTGCTGTTGGAGCTCCTGACGTTGAACCTGAGGCTGCTGTTGGAGCTCCTGACGTTGAACCTGGGGCTGCTGTTGGAGGTACTGACGTTGAACCTGGTACTGTTGTTGGAGCTACTGACGTTGAACCTGGTGCATCCGTTACTTCAGTGGCTGAAGTTACAGCAACTGGATCTGGTGTTTTCAAAATAGGCAAAATCAAAATAAATAACAAGGAAAATCAACTCCACTACAACATCCATCTTGTCTGTTTAACTGGTCTCCACATCTGGCAACCACGAAACACAAGTCTTTTACTTAAAGGAAACACAAAATACATATACCTATACATACATAAATAGAATATGCATTGTAACATGTATGTTCATTTTATTTTCTCAAATTTAATGAAGATACAACACAAGGGGAATAAGGCATTTAATTCAAATTAGGTCAATTCATATGTACCCCACAAAAAAAAAAAACTTTATTCAAAGCAAATTTTGAACTTGCCAATTTCAGTTGCATTAACCAGTATAGAATATTTCTTCTAGATCTGGAGACTAACTTGGTTGGAATATCTTTCACTAGGAAGGCAGGATAAGAGGGTCATCAGGTAAGGTCAGATCGTCTGCATTAACACACTAGTTAAATATTTACATTTGTTAGTGTGCGCACCAACAATCGCTGTGAGGACAAACGCGTTTATTGTGACTGTTGAATAAGTGAATATCTGGATTTTGAACAAGTTTGGAAATTGAAAAAAGAAGGGCGGTAAAAAGAAGAGACCGAACTTGTTAGAAAAACTTCTAACAGGCAAAAAAGCATAGGACACCATAGCATGGGTTTAGTCTTGATCAACAGCAAATTTATATAATAATATATGATAATATAATATAACATTATTATAAGGGAGACAGATGAAAGGCTTGTACAAGCGGTTATTCATCACTGGTATCTTTAAATTTCATTTAAATCTTTAAAAAGATTGGATTTGTTCAATAATTCTCCCTCAATTATAGGCACTACTTTATGACTGATACACATATCCATGATAATCTGAGCTTCACCCCATCTATCAGAAATATATAAATGTAGTAAGACTTTAAGGAGGATTAAAAGTTTTAAAATACTGGGTAACTTACCAAAACAGCCCACGACGAACCACAGAACCAAAAACAAGTGGTATTTTCCAGCCATTGGAAAAAGTAAAATTCACCTCAAATTAAGAAAGCCAGAGAGGGTTGTGCGTGCAAGAGCCTTGGGTGTCCAACAACCTGAAACGATGAGGGCTCACATGTCCTCCACCAGCAGTTTTAATCATTTGCCACTCCTCTGAGGGTGGGACTCTGTGCCAAGGTGCATTTCCTTACCAGAACAGAAGAGTCCGGCGCCCAGTTTACTTGATTCTATGATATGTATCTATTGATCACTTGTTAAAAACACGTATCTGTCTACGTTGGTATGTTATTCACAATGACCAGAATATTTGTCACGGATATAAAAGTGAAAGAATGGTAAAAAATATAATCAGCTAAACAATGCATTTGTTTCATCACGTTGAGAACTTCTAGTAACTTCTACAAAAGTATAAACCATGGGCGGATCGAGGGATTACTAATTAATATTTCTGACAACAAATATTTGACAATTTGTTAAGAATGTCTTTTGAAGGACACAATGAGCTTGAACAAGGAGAAATGACGTGTGGACTTAAATATTCCTCCTCAGGTGTTGTGCATGTAATTGGCTCCTCTGTGTAAACTGAACACGAACAAAGTATGTGGTTGAATAACACTTTTCTTTGTGACTGGTCATCTCAGCACAAAAATTATGTTTCGTGATAGCCTCCAATAACTGAACTGACAGTTATTCTGGACTATGATCCAGTCCTGAAATTGTTTTATTGTTGATTTCCTCATATAAATGTAGAGTGAGAGAGACTCTTTGTATCATTTGAGTAGGAAGCCATTGTTCCTGAAAGCACACAAAAGAAGAAGAAGAAGAAGAAGAAGAAGAAGAAGAAGAAGAAGAAGAAGAAGAAGAAGAAGAAGAAGAAGAGGAGGAGGAGCTATGGCGTCTGCTAAGATAAGAATATATAAATACGTAGGCAATGTTCTGGACTTGCAATGTGCCCGGGTCAAACCATATCAAGAGCAAAGGTCACCTCAACTCCAAACTGTGTTCTTTCCACCATCTGACAGCTGGAGAGATACCAGTGCAGTGCAAAGAGTTTCCTGACAGATGTTATTTCCTTTGTACAATATAAAACCCATCACACTGGCTTTCTGCATATCGGAAAATGTAATTTATGTGTGCATAAAATCCTGCCTCACTGTTTGTCTTTAACAACACTGTTCAGGCTCCTTGTTGGATAAACAGCACCGTGTCTCACGAACGTCTCAGCCTCAGACCTTATAGGTGACTGATGGAGGCAGGCATGAAGATGAGGAGCATAGACGACATTCCCTGACAATCTTTTAATGAATTTATGGCAGCTCCAGCATTCGTCACAAAACGACGGTGTCAACACGACACTAAAGACCCGTGGACAAGAAGTCTGGAAATGGTGCTTCAGAAAGTTACTCAGCCCGCTGACAACAGTGTTATCGTGAGAAAGGCTGCCAATAAAACAGGGTGGGATGAAGGAAAAGGTGACCTTTGATTTGAAGACGTCTTAAGAGGTGACCCGATGCAATCTGCGTGTAAACAGTAAAACAGCTTAAGAGAAGGAAAGAAACGAAAGGGTGGATTTTTGGAAATTGTGGAATAACAAGGTGTCACTTTTAAAACAGAACTCTGAACTCATTTCGAAAAAGAATTTTCAACTTTGAATGACAACTAATCTGATCCTCCCCACCACCACATGAAAATCCTACGGCTCAACTCTTGCGACACAGTATCAGCGTCATCGTGGGTGCAGATGGAAAAATTACTCGAACAATAAAAGCAGGTATATTTTAACTGAAGGTGAAGTAACACAACAATCCCAGGTTTGGTAATGAGGGAAAAATGTGTTCAAACAAACGCTGGATTGGAGCCTTTTGCCATTTTTCTAATATTGGACCAAATGATTTATCTTAAATGTTTAGTTAACATCAGTAAAAGGCCTTAAAGGGTAGAAACACATACATTTCATTTTTTTTGTGTGTTGATGTTTTCCATCTTCGACAGACTTTGGAAAAATATATTTGAATTTACAGAATTTACTAATTTAAATATTTAAAGACACAAGTAGAAAAGTCAGAAATCTTCCTTTATGGAAGATTAGATGATATTGTAATGTGATGATCATTATCAGCTGGTGCTTTGCCCATTGTAAACCTGCCTGTTTGGAATGGGCTGTTTGTATTGTCTGGGCTAAGGCTCCCGAATGAACCCTTGTCATTAATGAGTCCTACGCAATATGCTGTCACTCTTTATTGTTTGTGTGCAGGAGGTTTTGGGCAGAGATTTTTATTAACCGTCCTCCATAGACGAGTTTGAATTCTCTGTGTTCCTCCAGGTTTGTCTGTGATGAAGATTTAATAGTCTATGTTTTTCATCAAATTTCATCGTTAGTGTGAGGCCTGTGTGAATGTTGCTAAAAACATCCATAAATACACGTATTCACCTGCGCTTGTTCAGCAACCAAACTATAATAAAGAAAATTATAATTTAAATCACATTTTAGAGCTGGATTATAGTTTTATTACATTTGTTACTAAGGTCAATCAATGTTCTCTTCCTGCAAACAGAGTAGGCTCAGCTACATTTCTAACTGGCAGGTTTTATGGACATGTTGCTATGAGGAGTGTCAACAGAGGTGTGATCTGAAAAAACATTTACTGCCTCTGTGTCGTTTCACCAACTCTTTAAGTCCAACAGTCACTTCCCATTTATTGCCATCCTCAGCCCCACCCAGCCGGCAGTTCCCAGTGGTGACAGGTTGCGATTAGACTCAGGACGTTAGGTTCGTGAAGTGGGTGGAGGGGCACTGACACATGTCACTCCAGATCTATGACTGCATGATTTCCATACTGGCCCCTCGTTCCATGACTGCTTCACTTCTCTGTCTCCGTTCATTTGTATGTTTAACACTTTGTCGTTGATTGACATACAGCAGAATGTCTCTATGGTGGAGGGAGTTACGTAAGAGCCACTCAAATAAGACAGGAAACCAAATTATATGATCCATATTTAGTGTTGTCTTTGATAAACTGCGACATTATTGGACAGTCCTGCAAAAGCCCAGATTTTCACTGTTGTGTTTTACGTCCAATGTCAAAGTTTCGACATTCTGCCTCTCTACAATATCTGATAACGGCTGAGATCAGGGAGAGATTGTGGTTATTATAAATAAACTATAGTTCATACTTATCTGGGTATAATCATTGAATCTATGTTGAATTTGAAGAGGGTCTGAGTAGCGTAAAAGCGAGCTTGGTGAAATTTAGACATATTAGATACAAATTAAGGATACTGGAAGTCGGGGGTGCTGAAACAGAGACTATATACAGTAGCTTCACTCTAGTCAATGCGGTGCAGCAGCATCGTGATTTTAGCATCAGTTTCAATAGTTAGTTATTATTTTTTTTTAAAGATTTGACATGTCAACAGCAAACTTGGCTTTAGGGCCATTTTTCCACCACTGGAATCCTTCAGGGAGTGAATCTCTTTCCTTAACATTGCTAAACAGGCTGTTTGTAAACTGTTTTCTCGATTTCTCATTGAATTATTCGTGTACCTATATGGGAAAATATGACATGTTTAGGCGGCTGATGCTGTTTGCTGTAGATTCAAATTAAAATCTGGATCTACAGCCATTCCAGTGTCTAGTTTCACGTTTATTGACCTTTGACAGTTAAATGTATGATCTTGCGCCACCACCACTTTACACAGTGCGTGTCACTGGACAAAAAGACACTGTCAGTGACTGCTGGGCGTCAGCCAGATGTGATCGCTTGATTACAACCTCCCACCTCCTTTACAGAGAGTTTACAACAACACTTAAAAACAGGGCTCAAGACAAATCATTGACCTTTGATTTTCCAACAAGGAGACTATTCTCTACGATGTTTTTAATAGGAGGTACAGTTTGTGTATTCGGTTCAGTTGTTTGCTGTAAAATAGTTTTACCATACTGGATTTGATATTGTCATGACCCGATTTAAATAAGTCATAGAACATTTTTATTGTGTTAAATAAACGAATAAACTAAACTAAGGTCGGGACACTGAAGCTCTTGGTAAAAGGTTCAGGTTTATAGGCCGATTGCATCTTATCTGACAGTGACGTTCGGGTCAAGTGCAAGTGAAAGCACTTAGCTCCTTTTAATTTGAGGCTGCTGAGACATGGTTATTGACTCCGTATAAGAGACAATTGCCATGAAAACCATGCGCCACTTTAGCCCCTCTTTAAGTGTCATGGAAACAGGTGTTTTTTTTTACGGCCATCAGCCGTCAAACCTTCAGGAAGTGGCTGTGAAAACAGAGGACTCTCACTGACACTGAAGTACTGCGTCCCAGTGGAAATCAACTGGGCCACTTGTGAGTATCTATCAGGAGATCCCGAGCTACTGGGAGGAAAACAGCTCCCTCCTCTGGCAGCGGTCACTTTTTAAATCACAGGTCGATGGAACCTCATTGGGATATAAACCATCTTCCCAGTGGACAGGTCACATGACAGACTGTAAAGTGGATTGACTCACAGTGGGAACAAAGTGCAGCCACTCTAAGATTTAATGCATTCAAGACTCTGTAGTAAACTGTATTTTCTACTGTGCTGCCCCGACCTCGTCTGGATCTGGTGCTGCCGGATTCTGGCAGAATCTGGTGCTGCTTTAACATCAGGGTGAATATGTATTCATATAGTGACACAATGCAACAGTATTAAGGGTTACACCGTCAAGGAAATGCAAAAGTAAGCGGCTCTATTCCGTGTCCTGTACAAGTCATGTACATAGATACAATTTATAGGGAGAAATTATTTGAGGCAAATTACTAATTCAGATGTTATATAATTGGGAGGGGGGGTGTCTCTAGATGATTAGGTCCAGGTCAACACAAATATAGCCTTGAGGAAAAAAAGAAGCAAATAAGAGTTTGAGATTCAATCGAAGCCTCATATTGATCAGAAATTATAAATTAAAATGAATTCTGTCATAAACAAGTGACATCATGAGGAAGCCACACAAGATTCAGAAAATGACATGAATGTGGGTAACTCTGCATCCTATTGGACGATAGACACAAGTAAACAGCTTATACAGATCGAGAAAATAATTGATGATCATGCATCTATTTTGTAACCAATCAAATTGCAGTTTACTTACATCAACAAATCATTTATCATAAGGTATAAACAACTTTGACGACAACTTTATGAAATTACACGATCACAATATAAAAAGGCCTGATTTATATATATATATATATATATATATATACACACACACACACACAAGATTTGACTATATCTAGTCACGCCTGCAACCATTCCTTTCAGATCAAGGTCATGATACCCGAACACAGATTTCTACCTGGGCATCTTTCAGCCATTACTGAAAAGGCAAACTTACAGGGACATAAATAAAGAACCACTCATTTTTTGTAACAAAAAGTTTTATTGGCTTCTCTAATCCGTTCATCATCTCAATAACAGGTACAGCCTGGGAAATCATATCACAAGGGGCCTAGAACAAATAAGACAAAGGAATGGGGAGGCTTCTGCTACAAAATTTGGTATTGAGGTGACAAAAAAAGCCATACAAAAATGTCTTTATCATGCATACTGGAGAAAAACTCAATAAAAATAAAAAAAATAAACAAAAAGATTTGAGAACACACATTTTTAGTGTTTTTGTACATTTTTGTAAACAATATCCTTCTAGAGATCATATCAAAACACATTATGGCAAGTAACAAAAATAAGGGATATAACAAGAGAAAAATGAATGTTCTATGAGGCATCTAGAATGCAACACTGCTTGGCGTGGATGTTTGTACAGAAAAAGAAAAAAAATACATTTGCATTTTTGAGTCATTCTACTCAATAATTGTAAACACAGGCAGTGTTAAATGATTATACAATATGTCGAACCTATACTACAAATATTTCCACTACATACATGAAACGCGTGTCCCTGCTTTCTTACGCTTTAGTGATATGAGGTATATTTAGGTCAATCTTATTGTCTTTTTTTTCTTTTCTCTCTCCATTAAAAAGCATAGTGTGTTCGGAGTGACGTGGCTGGTCAGTCTTTGTTCCCTGTGATCTGAGCAGCTTCAAAGTCTCTTGGCTGTGGAGCTCACAGACATAGGAAAAGGGAAAAGGTGGGGTGGGTGGGGTAAGGGGGGCTCACAGGAAATCAACTAAATTAAATATCAACCCTGGCTGCCAGGATAGAATGGCTCGAGCCACGGAAGACAAAGAAGGCCATTGTTTATTCTTGTGAGTGCAGGGCTGCATTTTGGGGAGGGGAGGTTGGTATAACTTAACTTTTCAGGTTCTGAGCTGTTTTATTGAAGCAGTTTCTTGCAATTACTAGAACTGAGGGGTGGGGGAAAAAAAGAAAAAAAAAACGGGAATGTGGGGTAAGGGTGTAGGTCCGGTGATTACATGCAGAAAATAAAATACCTGCTACTGAGTTCTGTTGTGGCTAGTGGAGAATAAATAAAAGGGTTTGGGATAAAGATATTAGGGTTCCAGCATGTCAGCCTGTCTCTCAAAACACTTAAATACAAAGAGGTACTCTCAAAATATTGTATAACAAAATTATGGCAAAAAAATTCATCTTTTTACAATATCACCCGACAAACCGTAAGAAGAAAAATAAGCCCTCCCCGAGCCCTCCCTCTCTTCAACCCTTGAAAAAAGCAACAAAATACACTTAAATGCCCGTCGTCATGCCTAGTCAACCCCTATCAAAACCCATTAGACAATAATCCAGCCCCCCCCCTCCCAACCCCAATTCACAGTTTTCTCCTCTTAAAATAATATTAAATCATTAGCATAATAGTCGCGTAACACATATGCCAATTGAATGGGTCGTCGTTGTTTCCAATGGTGTTTTGTTTTGTTTTTAAAAGTGCTTGTTTGATTTCATTGACACAAAAAAAAGGAACAGCAAGGACTGGAGCAGAAAAATGGTGACTATTTTTTTTTTTAAAGACAAATAAAAATAAAAAAGTCACTTCAGCAACAGCATGATAAAAGATCACGGATCGCCGTTCATTGCATTCTGAGGCAGCCCTGACGGCGATGAGTGTTTTTGTGTCTCTGCTGTCTTTTCTAGTGGTCGCTGGTGAGCACGACTAGAGGAGTGCATGGTCAGACAGACTTCGTCACCCGACAGCGGCGCGTGCCAAGGAAACCACAGTCGGTTATGTGCATCAACATCAATTTGTATTACCTCGGATGTCTTCACATTGACACAACAGTACCATAATCTCCACAAAGCTGCGCGCAGTAGAAACCAAACATGATCGGGTCTTGTAATTTGTTGTTCTGATGAGTTAAAAAAAATAAAAAACGCGAAAACAAAATCAAAGCTTTGTAGTCTCAAAGTACACCTGTAAAAACTGTGCTAATTTGCATCTCATAATACAAAGTCTTATTACACAATTTTGCCTATTTTCCTGAGTTAAAAGGTTCCTTGTAACAGACAATATATACTTTTTTGCCATTTGAATTCTGGGCCTTTCCCTGCCACAATTATTATTATTGAACGTATCAACATTATTCATTATTACTTTACAATGAATGGTTTGATGATTGGTAAAACACAAGGGTTCAGGAAAGAAGAAGAAAGTAAAAGAACAAATCAAGCAATGTCATAGCTACCCTCTAAATGTTTTTAAATTACATTTAAATCTACGGTACGTTCATGTCAAAAAACACTACTCAGAAATTAAGCGACTAAATACATAATAAAAATGAGCATATTTAAAAAAATTGCATTTGAGGCCATGGAAGACCCTCCCTGGTCATTTTGTATTAACATTTAATGGCAGTGTTTAAAAAACAAAACTTTGCTACAAGAACAAAATTAGGAAGGGTATAGGGGCCGTATGGACAGTAACAGAACGGCCCCCAACTGGATTCACCTTGTTTGACCCTTATCTGAAACTTTGGCTTGTCTGGGTTTTTGATCCTGTACTCACTGGCTCACTGACGTCAGCTAACAAACTGGTATACCCTGAGAATTCTGACACTGGAGTCCGTATTTGATGATCGACCTCTGCCCCAGGATCACTGCCATAGCCCAGAGGGGTCCGCCGCCCTGACTTGAACTGGGAACCAAAGGCCTGGGCAAAGTTCTCAATCTGGTACATGGTTTCTTTAGGGGGGTTCAGAGAGGACAGGTCTGGGTAGCTGGAGCCGTTGGTTGGTGCAACGTTTCCTCCAGCCTTGGATTGCTGCCCCTTGGAACCGTCTGTGGCAGTCAGGTCCTGGGGAGGTAGGTTGAAGTTGCCGGGAGAGTGCTGCTTCTCCAACTGCTCGGTCAGCTCCTGAGATGGGGTCAGCTGCTGGTGGCTGGTAGGTTCCAAACCGAGGTGGTAACCTGCCTGGGAGGGCGAGTTGACGAGCATGCCATAGTGGGACTTGGAGGAGGACGAGGAAGAGACGGATGACGGGGCAACGACGGGGACTGGGGAAGAGACAGAAGGCGGGTAGACACAATCCAGTGGGGATGTGGAGTAGACGTGTTTGTCAGAGAACAGGGGCCCTGTGGGACTGGAGCTATTGGACAAGAGAGGGAAAGGCCCCGTTGGACCAAGACTGGGGAAGGGCCCACTATGGCTGGTGCGCTCCAGGGCTTGCAGGAGAAATTTCGAGTATTCGCTCATCACTGCCGTTTTATCACCCCCATTAGGCGAGTCATCGTCCAGCTCGGGGGTAACAGGGGCTGCTGGTTGGAGGTCAACATGGTGTGGATGGTCTGACAAGTCGAAAGTCACGTCATGGTGGTGTCCCCCCTCTGGCTTATGGCTATAATGGTCTAGCAGGCTTTGCAGTACCTCATCTGGAATGCCCGACTTATCGTGCTTGAGGTCCAAAGGCGACGAGTCCAGCATGGCCAGCGTGGGCTCATGCCCCAGGGAACCCTGGACTACACTATTGCCTTGGTTTGCCATGTGAAGAGAGCTGGCTCCATAGTCAATGTTAACTGCATGGAGGTAGCGCCGCTTTTTCACAAACTGCATTGCATCATCGTAGTTGCTGCTGGTGGTGGGCCCCTGCTTGTTGCCCTGCAGTAGACCCATATTGTCAAGGCCAGAATCCTCCAAATGATCCATGGAGTCATGTTTCTGTTTTTGTCCATCAGTACTGTCATCCAGAGAGAGGAGGCCCTTGTCAAGGCCTTTACGGCCAGCTTTTTTAAAGACCAGTTTGGGAGTGCGGCCCTGCATGGCGGGGCCCGAACCTGAGGGGTGCTCCATGCCGAAGTCCTGAAGGCCCATGTCTCGGGCCATCCCCCCCGAGGATGAGGCTGCTGCTGCTGAAGCATTCTTCTTCCTCTTGCGCTCACCGCCCTCTCCATTTTTGGACTTGGCCCTCTTGCGTCCGGAGGTGGTAGAGTTTCCCTGAGTGAGTGAATAGCTGCCGTGGCCTAGCTCCGCTTCGCTGAGCTCCAGCATGCTTGGGTCCAGGCCCTTCTTTATGGCTTCTCCACAAGTCCGTTTGTGCTTCAGTAACCGGTCTGTTCTAGAGAAAAACTAAGTGGGCAGAAGGAAAACAGACAAAGAAAAGTATAAGCTTAGTTTTGCAGTTTTTCCTTCTATCTTCAACAACAGGAACAGTTCTGCAGAGATTAAGAAGCTTTTTTATATGACCACTGCAATTAATGAGAACGTTATATTCCCTGACCTTTTCTGACACAATCATTCTTCTGAGACAGGACTTTATGGATTTCGATAAAATCATATACAAAGTCAACAGGGAACTATCTTAATGGTTAAACAGTTATAAGCTACTTGATAAACAAACTAGACGTTGCCTACTTGTTGGCAGGTTTCGCAGCGATATGGCTTCTCGCCACTGTGCGTCCTTTTGTGCCGCTCCATATGGTACTTCTGGATAAAGCGCATGTTACACTGGTCACAGCTGAAAGGCTTCTCTCCTGCAAAAGAGGGCAAAGACAGTAGTTAGTACACAACCCCAGATAGGTTTCTATGAACTGACAAACTGCAAACAAAAGACTGCATTGATGGCTTCCAACACCACTTAGTAAAGGATGTTTCCACAAACAGAAACTCACCACTGTGGATCTTCTCATGCCGCTGGAGGAGGTACTTCTGAATGAAGCTCATGTTACACTGGCTGCACCGGAAAGGCCTCTCACCTGTGCGATCAAGAGTACAACCATCCGCTCACCAAATTAGTATATGCACAGCTCGTCATGGTGTAGACGCCATGACGAGAAGGTAGAATTTCAAATGCCAGATCAAACACATTGTGATCAAACACATTGTGCATAAGAACACATCAAAATGTAAACAAATGTAAGTTTGCAGACTTAACAGTCTGCAAACTAAAAGAAAAAAATAACAAATATTGTATATACTTTGACTGCATTGTGGATTTAGAATAGCACTGGGCCTTATACAATTAAAATGTTCCTACGTCTAAATGATCATATACTGCAAAATAAGGTTGTTCTTAATTCAAAAAAGGAAAAACAAGTGAACTACACAAAAATAAACTGAAGCAGTAAAAAGTGGAATTTTCCCTTTAAACAATTTATGAGTTCGAATTCAAAGAACCATGTGAGTAACTTCCAGAAAAGAGCATGACTAAGACGTCCAGAAATACATGAGTAATCACCGAGTCATAACTGACTGCAGTGACTGTCTGGTTTTTAACAGTCCCAGGCAGTTCAATCGCTGCCTGATACTGTTCTAAGGGTGCTGTTTTAAATTGTTAAAGCTTATTTTGTATTTCCTCTGTCAAAAATGTGTCAGCTGCATTAGTTTGACTGAACATTTTATCATAAAGAGGAAAGAAGGACAAACTGTTTCCTATAACTGCATCTGCTCTGCTTCTGATTTAACATGTGTGCGCATCTTACATAAATAAAAAGCTCTGATAAGCAAAGCGAGCATTATATTTCCACCGATGAAAACCTGAAGAGAAGAGTATAGCTTTCAAAAGCAGCGAAAGTCTCTCACCTGTATGTATGAGCACATGTCTGCGCAAGTGGTAGGAGCTGCGGAAGGCAGCATTACAGTGCTCGCAGATATGTGGTTTTGAATTGGGGGACAGGCAGGCTCCATCTGGATCCAACATCATGGCCTACAAGGTGAAAAGAAACCATGAGTCCAAGAGGTACATGTACATTCTGTTGGTTTCCCTCAGCATAGTTCAAACACATTTAAAGTCTGAAAGCAATGAAGGTATCAGACCAATTTTGTGGTGTGCAGATGTTTTTAAGCAAAACAAAATGTTTTTCTGGCGTAGTTAAACAGAAGACAAAAAGAGAATAGAAAGGAGATTAACCTTCGAAGCATCGTTACGTTTCCTTCGGGCTTTGCCTCCCTGCCCGTCCCCATTGTTCCTCCGCCCTCTTCTACCTGAGGACTCTTTTGGCTCTTTACCCGGTCTTCCAGGAATCTAAGGACATATAATAGAGTATGTATACCACAGTCTGTAGATGGCAGATAGGGGCTTCTGGTCATACAGCAGTCTATACAACCCAAGTCTGGACATTATAATTCCTGCTATGGCAGTTAGAGGGAAACTAAGCAGAAAGAATGCAGTATGACTCGAAACATGATGTCTTCTTACCGGTTCAGCCAGGCTACGGACGTTGCTGAGATTGAGGTCATGCAGGAGCATGTTCTGGTGATTTTGGTGGTGGTTACCGAAAGACATGTCCTGCATGTCGTTGCCACTCTTCCCCGCGCCCCCTCCAACACAGTTCATCGCCACTCCTCCACCCCCACCATAGAGGGGCATGCGGTAATCCAGCTCATTTAACCGCTCCTGCTTAATGCCCATGCTGTGGAGGAAGCCCCCGGTGTTAACAGCATTGGCGCCCTGGTGTTCCGGCGGCGAGTCCCGTTCTTTTTTCATGATCATCTCCTGGGAAAGCTCTCCCATGACCGACTGGGAGGCCAGCCGTGTAAAGCTGGTGACAGGAGGCAGGTGGCTGAACATAAGCATACCTGGTGAAAAATTTGGGTCCATGCCACCGTTCCGCAAAAACTCATTGGCTAATTTGTCTTGGATAATACTCATGATCGTGCTTTTGCTTTGTGCAGGGGAGAAGGAGGGCAATGTGTCTAAAGAGGAATGCAGGAGGAGAATGTCCTGAAAGAGAGGGAATAAAAAGAGTCACATTAAGTATTGATGATTACACAGATGCATACAATCCAAAGTAACTTTCAAATGTTGTGTTAATTATATTACATCTCATCTATTAAGTAAATGAAGTCACTGCTACATAGCCCTCAGTGCTCCGTGTGCACCACAACGTTCTCTAGGTATCCATTTAGTCAACCATTAATTACTTTATTGGATTTATTAGGCTTTACCTAATGCAAACACTAGTTAGGTAACTGGGAACCTTGGTAAGTGTTTTGCACAAAATATATACTATTACAGTGTCAGGAGAAAAGTTAAACTGAAATAAAGTGCTGAAGTATAAGAGCATATTTTTTAAAAATGAGGGCATTTTGTAAAAAATCAAGGTGATTAATATACTTTCCAAGTCTTTACCTCATCAAAGACCTTTAGCAGATTTTACTTAATTTCGATTTCTCTCACATATTCATGTTATTCTATTCTGAGATCAGTCACCAGTGCTTCAATGTGAAAATAGTAATATTTGTATCTGCAACATCCCAAGAATATCAGATAAGGAAAGTCCCAATACATCTAAATGTGGGTTTAAAGCTCTAAAGAAACACACATTACAGATGTCATGTTGTACGGTTTGACTGAGTGACTACACAATAAAAAAAATGTGGATCTCTGAACTTAAATCACCCACAACAAAGCAGATCTGTTCTTAGCGGCGTCTGTGATATTTAATCCACACATCACATTGTTCTACTTTTCCACATGTGACACAAATTATCTGTGATTAAGCTTAATTTTTTCGAGATCTTTTTTGTTCTAGCACTTTTGATTCAAGCCGAGCCACAACAACAATACTCGGCTAATAAGCCCCAGCGTGGAGGCAAAAGCTGGGGAGACATTAGCTCCGATATTGGACAAATTAATCGGTTCACTACACGTCGCCTAAAACAAACGATATTTGGGTCAAATCCAGCAAGAGGTTGCGGGAGTTTGGACCGTGTATGAGGCTGAATGAGCCGGACGAGCATGGAAGGACAAGCGAGGGGGGGATTTATTGTTTAGTCTAGAGCCGCCGACCGTTTGGCTGCGAGACCCCGAATCCAGCAGAAGGCGGACGGAGCTTTTGTGATGCATAACAGTTAGCATGGCTAAGCTAGCCGCCTAGCCACAATGAGACACAATCAACCAGACCCTCGCGTCCTCAATCAAAACAAGCTGTTAAATAGTCCTGGAAACCACAAACTCTCGTTTTGGACAAAGACAGAGCGACACTTTAAGTCACGGGACGTGATACAAGTCACGTTTTTGTTAACAGAAAGTAGAATTTCATCCATTGGGGGTCAATGTAACGCAGCGTTTAGCCAGCTAGCTAACGCACATCCACGATTTGATACCGTTTTCGTGGCTCTTTAAACGCCGCTGCTGCGGAGTGGAGTCGCCGTAAAAGCAGATAAAAACAGCGATAGGAGAGAATAATGGAAGCGGGGGAGCTGGAGGGGAAACCGGCGGGCTACTGGGGCTCGGGTCGGCGGCGTGAAGCGCTCATTCTTCGGCTCCCGAGCTTTGATGACGCTCGTGAAATCAAATCTGTCTGCGAGCGACGCTGGCGCTCTATTTATTGATAGCTAACTTTAGATGCGATAACACCCGGGTAATGCTCACCAGCGGGCCGGGGACTAGCCACACACTCCCCGGCGATCAGCACCCATGTCGACCCGGTGGCCGGGATCCGAGCTGTGAATTAAAGTGTGCGCGTCGAAGGTTGTTTATAACAATCAAGCTGCCACGAGCTAGCTAGCTAGTTAGCACGCTAGCTTGCTAGCTGCCCCGACCGAAAACCCGCATTACGGCCCATGCAATAGAAACAATGATGCTGCCTCTCGCCGCGTCTCCTCCGAGCCAGGCGCCTCCGTCGCGTAAAATCTCGACAAAGACCCCGCGCGCTTCCCGAGTAAAAGGTGGCCCCGGGTCCCCACTCACCTACACATGACCGCAGTGGGCTTCAAACGTGGCCGCGTCGTCTCCGTGGTCGCCGCTTCAAGGTTTTATTGCCAAAACATTGTTCTCCGGCGGCCGCTGCTTTCTTCCATCTTGTCCCGGCGCGGGGAATTGTGGGTGCAGCGGACGGGTCGTGAGAGGAGACAGGCGAAGGCTGCAGAGATTTGAGAGAGAGAGGGAGGGAGGGAGTGAGGGTCACTGGACGGTGAAAACACACACGCACACACACAGACACACACACAGGAGGAAGATGATTGAACACAAACATTCATAGGCATACAACGCAACACACCGTCGCATTTCCCCTTATAAGATTGCATGCATAGTGTATTTCTCGTCCATGTTTCCCTTTATTACCCACCATCTGCAATCATTCAGTTTATTGCTCTCCACATAATCAATTTCCACAATAAAGCATTAAGGTCACAGATGAGACCATGGGTTTTTGGGCTGTAAGTAAAAGGAAATGCCAATTATCATCAAGGCTGTAAACAAGGCAAGGCCAACCAAAATATTTATATTTAATTGTTAATTTTTAATGAACTTTGCAGGGCAAGAATTTTGTGTATTTATTGTAAAAGAGTAATCTTTACTTATCATCGGTAGGCCACTATATTCCATTATTTGTAATTAATTATAAATTTGTTGTGAATATGCACAAGACAAAAGTGCAATACCAACAAATGAAGGTCCTATATTCTAAATAATGAATATTGTATAAATAGTAAAATTGCAGTAGTAGTGATAGTCAGTACTTTTCCTCAGGTTTAATGAGAAGTACTTCCTTTACTAACGGATGTACATTGATCCTCAGTAGAGGAAACTCACCATCGACACTGCAGCACAAGGGGAAATTTAGTTAGTATAAAAATAGGATTAAAAATATAAATTCTATATACTATTAAAGTAGAAATTGAGTCATGGCATGGCTAAAAGAAAAATCTGTGTGTAACCAATGTGGTAATATAATACTAATGGTGTATCAGATGAAACCATCCGTGCCCTGCAGCTCCCGACCATGAGGCCTCCACAAGCTTCACCGGGAACTGATTTGAGATAATTTGATAATTTACACATTCCATCAGATAATTTGCACGACAACAATATCAACTCTCATATCAATGACCCCATTCTGTTGAGGCTATAATTCTTAATATGTAAATACAGCAGACATGAAGTACCGACCTTCTGACTGGTATTATTGCAGAGATAATCGCTGTTATTATTTACACCGAGTAGAAAAGGTTCTGTCCGTGTGTGATGAAATACGAGTGCCCTCTTCTTATATAATGTCGAGGCACCACATTTGTAGTTGAGTATATTTTGTTCTCATGATGACTTGTGAAGCATTTTCTTCTGCCACTGATGCATTGTCCATTTCATATTTGATATAAACACTTATCAGAAGAAGATAAAAACAGGGTCTGGGTTTTTACTTTTTTACTGCAGTTCAGTTTAACATTGTTTCCTGCGCACGGAGTCAATCAAAACAGTCGTGGTGCAAAACAACACATCTCAAATCATGAAGTGGATAAATAAACATGGTTTTCAGCTCCAGCTTGATTGCCAGGTATATCTGTTTAATCACTGAGACGGAATATTGAGATGACATGGCTGAAAATCTTGATTTAGGGGACTTTTAAGAAACAGACTGCTCCTTTAAGAGTTCAATGGGACAAATTAGCTGATATGTTTGCATTAGCTTATATTTTTGGTGCATTTCATTTGTATCTGTTTAACATCACAGGCTGTTTGTGTGTGTGTGTGCGTCTGTGGATTCACAGTATTTCTCATTCAATTAAAAAACAGTTTGATCTGATAGTACAAAACATGTCTTTGTGCCTATTAATGTTACTACAGAGTGCAATTAGCACAGACAACCCGACAGGTATAACTCACCAGATACACGGGGCCTCTGAGCCTGGTCACAGCACAAGAGGTGCAGCCTCTGGTCGTATAATGCAACCAGCTGCAGGAGCCAACTTCTGCAAACTCCCTGTCGTATACGGGTCAAGTGTACTCTCTGCCTAATGACCTCATCTATCACTTTTGTAACTTTTAATAAGCTGACTAACACAATACAATACAACAGCTGTAACTGTTGTTCTCTATTACATACTCTTTTATTTTTCTCATCTCTTGTGCATGGACTTAGTCTGCTTGATTGTGCCTTTGTTTCATTTTCTGTTCCAACCAGGTTGACTATCTCATCCAGCCTGTTTAGGTTGCATTATTAAATTAATATTGTAGGAAGTCTGCACTTTCTATAATTATTTACTCTTTACAGGCATTTGTTTCTAATAGGGATCCTTAAATATACTAAACTAAAATAAACTGAACATCTTGTCACCAGTCATGTTTAGTTCCACTGCAGTACCACCAGGGGGAACTAAAAAGCCACCAATGAATACAAGTAGTTTTCTTAGAAGATTTGTAGTAATTTTTATGGTACACAGTTTTTCTCAAGATGGAAATAATAGAGTCACAGGAAACACATATCAAAGAAATATGAAAAATTATGAAATAAAAGATGGTTTTCTGTTGATATCACCGTCACACTGTTTTCTCGGATTGATGCTATCACCTGATTGGGTACATACAATAAAACTGTAGCCACACATCCGCCCCTGTGTAAAAGAGATGTCCCCCCCCCCCCCCCCCCCCCGTGCTGCAGTTCCACCACAGTCTTTAATTTGCAGTCACTCCCACCAGAGCATGTTTCCTTTGGCACAAGTGCGCACTGTAGCCTGGTGTCCACATCCAGCGGCTCATTGAGCAGCAGCACCTCAGTGGATCCACCAAGGACGCAGCCTTTTCCATGTGAATACAGCTTTTGTTTCACGCGTGCTTTCCACTGGGTTTTCTCTCTTTTGTTCCAGGCTGAGCGCAAAAGTTGGCGCCTGCGAGGAGCCGAGTGTGACTGAATCATGCCCATTGCGCAGAATCTGTGCTCACTCGCGGTGAATCTACGGGAGAGGAGCGCGTCTCCACCTCACGGGACGCAGGACGCGCGCTGAATGTTGCCGCATGGTGTCTGTGCAGGAGGGAACCAAAGTTGCGTAAAGAGCCCGATCCTGCACAAGTAGCGACCGCCTGTCACCAACAAGGGGATTGGAACCATGTCGGCCATACGGAGGAAATTTGGGGAGGACTACCAGGTGGTGAACACCAACCAGGGCATGACTTTCGCCTGCCAGGTGAAGAAGAAGAGGCAGCGGTTCGTGGAGAAGAACGGCCGCTGCAACGTCCAGCACGGTAACCTTGGCGGGGAGACCAGCCGGTACATCTCCGACCTCTTCACCACGCTGGTGGACCTCAAGTGGCGCTGGAACCTGCTCATCTTCATCCTCACCTACACGGTGGCGTGGCTCGTCATGGCTTCCATGTGGTGGGTGATCGCCTACATCCGCGGCGACCTGACCCACAGCGGCCACGAGGACTCCTACACGCCGTGCGTCGCCAACGTGTACAACTTTCCCTCCGCGTTCCTCTTCTTCATCGAGACGGAGGCGACCATCGGCTACGGCTACCGCTACATCACGGAGAAGTGTCCGGAGGGGATCATCCTCTTCCTCTTCCAGTCGCTGCTGGGCTCCATCGTGGACGCCTTCCTCATCGGCTGCATGTTCATCAAGATGTCGCAGCCGAAGAAGCGCGCGGAGACGCTGATGTTCAGCCAGAGGGCGGTGATCTCGCAGCGGGACGGGAAGTTGTGCCTCATGTTCCGAGTGGGGAACCTGCGGAACAGCCACATGGTGTCCGCGCAGATCAGGTGCAAACTCATCAAGGTAGGACACAGGTCATGTAGTCAGTGATTAGCGGAGGAGCGCAATGTCTCCAAAAGACGCACAGGACAAGTGGACGCACTTTGGCGCAGTGAGCATCCGACTCTGGCTCCAACTCCTGAAACGCCAGCGTCCCTGTCATCGTCTAATTAACAGTCATTTACTATGTCCTGAAAGTTCTCATTATGTTTTATGAGTGCTTTCCAGGTCGTGCATTGAATTTCCATTCATCTCCGGAATTGATTGCATTCCCTCAGGGTCCTATATGATTTGCACATGAGGTTATGGGTTTTAACGAGTGACCATCTACATTTACCCCCCTGCAGCAGATTAGTCTTTATTATTGTTGGATTTTTAAATGAACAGTGTCTCCGCTCCTCACCTCTTCATCTCTGAGGGTCATCTCAAACTGTCACTGGGCTGTGTATTTAAGTTCAGCCTCGACTGTAGATGAGATGAATGTGCTCCTTTGGGCCAGCAAAGACAAAAAATACCACAAAATCTGTGGCCCTGTAGAGCTCTATTAGACTAAAGCCTCTACACACGTTAATCCATCTCTTTTATTTCTGCACCAAACGTCTCTTATTCATGGAATCCAGCTCTCTCCAGTCCAAACACCGGTAAATGCATGAAGGACAGTGGTGCTGTGTTGTGACAGGGAGAGTTAGTCGTGCTTTTGTCCTCTCCGATGAAGTGGAGTGATGATCTCAAGCGACAGTTCCCTCCTTGAAGCTCAAGGGAGAGTCACCAGAAAGCTCCCAGTAAGTGAGTATACCACCGTTAGTGCAGCTCACACTGAACGCTCCATTTGCTGAATTTATCCACACAGCATCTTTCAAAGAATCCCCTTCTGTCCAGACTCTTACTTTTCTTTTGATTCGGGTAGAAACCTTAGAGAGAGCAGAATAAAAGACCCTCAACTGAGCGAATTAAAAGCGACTAAATACGTTTTTATTGTTAGTGTTCCATCTCGCTCTGGGATGATTTTCATTTCATTTCATCACCTTTTTATTTGCTTTTCAATTAATAGCCCCGAGAGGCAAAAAGGGAAAATGTGTTGAGCTAATTGCAAGGCACCGATGCAATATCATCCACTTCACACAGGATAATAGTTTCAATCAGGCATTGTAACACCCTCCTAGTTGTTTGGAACTTCTGCTGCGGTAATCCCATTAATTCAAGATGAATGAAAGCAGCTGGACGTCCACACATGGGCCTCGCTGTCACGTCTGACTGTCCGATTTCACGGATATTACCGTTTTCTATGACACATTCAGATCTACTATTTAAGAAGATTTTTCTATGATCATTTTATTTGTGCTCTGGGTTATACATCCCGGCTACTGTGAGCTGAAATTAGCCCCTGATGGGTTTCGATTGCCAAGATTCAAACAGACCGTGCTGCAACAAGTGCTGCTGCACCTTCATGGCTACACTGCATTATTCAGTCTTTAAATTAAAAACCATCGCGAGTGTAACACAATTAGAGCTCGACATACATTAGTTGTGTGAAGTGCTCCCACCCATCTGTTTTTCTTATTTTTCCGTGCGACAGTCCCCTGGCTCTCCTCCAGAGATCCGATGATTAGATTTAAGCGATGAACCTGATCTGGGGCTTCTGCCAGTAAATGATGATCCTTTAAATGATCGTTAAATTAGATTTTAAGCCACAGCTATCCACGTGTTGGTGGAAGGTCAGACATCCAGGACTCTCCTAATTGGCTGCTAAAGAGCATCGCGCTCAAATGCCATCAATCATCACACAGAGGACAGACGGTAAACAAGCAGAACTTTCATTTCACTTTTCTTTCACTCGGATCCAGCGCTGCTCCGGATGCTTGTGGCAGAACAGTATCTGGAAACCGAGGCGGAGACTTGTCATATTTGTCAGTCGCAGTGTCCAGGACGCCACTGCTGAGGAGGCACAGTGTCTTTGATGAATATTAGAGTGAGGTTGTAGAGCCCATAAACTATGCCACGGAGGCGTCACACTGCACTGTGTGGAAATGCAGCGTAAATTGACTATACAGCATCGCCCTGATACTGTACCTGCTCTCTGAAACAAAGCCGGGGCTTGTGTTCTGGTAACGCTCATTCCAAGGTCACTGTCACAAGGGTAGGCCCACAGCGCTGACTGAAGAAATGAAGCGTGCTGCAGTAAATCCTGTGTAAACGCTGCGTGGCTTGGTGTCTGCTATCAACTGTCAGGGATACCCGGGGGTGAGCATGGGTCGTAAATTCATATGGGGCCTGGATACTGTGGAGTTGCTCAGGTTCTTGATCAGAATTTAAAATAATTACATTCATAATGTGCATTTCTTATGAAGGAATGGCGCTGTAACTACATGGAATAGATGGTATGTTATGCTTTATGCAATTTGAATAATGATTTTATAGCAATTGTTTTTAGTTTGTTTTTTTCAATCATAGGAGACGGGGATAAAAGGCCATTGGCAGCTTGTTTCCATTGACTCGCATCATTAGGCAAATGGTAGATGTATTTATTTTTTATCAACCACTCAGACTATACAAGCCACGATCACCCATTCACATAGCGCTGCTACATTCAGCGGTTTTATGTTGCACAGCATTTCTCAGCCATCAGAGGCAATGTGGGGTTCAGTGTCTTGCCCAAGGACACTGAGGCAGGCAGAGTAGAGGAGCCTGGGATATAACCACTAAACTCCTTGTTAGTTGACGACCACCTGGCCTCCATGACCATTTTATGAAACCAACAAAACTCTTGCAATACAACTACCCTACTGTTAACCCCCCCCCCCCACACCCCCTATGTTGACACATGTATGTCTATTTACATCAATGTGTGCTGATTCAGCAAGGTCTCACATCTTATCCTCACGGTTACTTAATATGGAGACACTGCAACATTGTCATACACTGAATTGTATTTCTGAAGAAGCTGGGCTGCATTAATCCAAAATTGACCCAGAAGTGAATTGATTAAAAATGAGGTTTTGTTGTCAGCTCCCTCAAGTGTCCTCTTCAGCGTTCCTCCTCCACCGAGGGCAGCACACATCTCACACATAAGCAGAATTTTAATTTTCTTTTTTTTGTTGTACACAAAAAATGCACAATGGGAATGGCAGCTTTATTCTAAATGGAAACCTTTGTGCACCAGAGCTTGCACCTTCAGTTTTTCTTTTCAATAGATATTTTCAATCACGGCTTGTTCCTCTCAACTCCGAGGGCAAGTGATGGATAACGTTTTTTTTTAAATTTTAAATGTTATGATCCCACACACCCATAAGTACGGCTTCCTGGATCGCAAGAAAAGTCAATTATACTTGCTTGGAGGTATTTTGTTAAAACGAAAGTCATTTACTGTCAAACCTGATTGTGATGGACCCACTGGTCAAAGAACAGGGAGTACTTTCTTCAGATTTTACTTTAGTGCAGTCAGACTGCAGTTGTGTCAAAGGTCACTATACTGGAAGTGTTTTCTCCACCACGTTTGCATATTAACTTAAAAGATTAACCTTGGATTCCCATAAATATTAATGCACCTTTCATTAATAAACCAATAGAATGCAGTGGCACACTGACCCCTGCACCGCTGGCAGGATATGATTTTAGAATAGAGAGACATGTTTGCGTCTGGTTTGGCTGCAGCGTGCGGGGGGGAACCTTTGTGCTCACTAGAAAAGACGAGTTAAAGACTTGAGGGGGAGCAGCAGCAGCAATGTGGTTAAACTGATCTGAAACACAAAGACAGGGAGACGGAGTGACAGCTGGGCGGTTGCTCATCAGTGTCAACAGAAGCAGCAGGTTGGGCCACAGCGGGAGATAAGTGATACGGGCGAGTGGTAGTCGCCGACAGACAGGCAGGGATGCAGGCGTTTAGAAAGACTGGAAAGCAGACGTGTCATGGTGGCTCACCACATCTGCCGCCGTCTGATTCTGAAGGACGAACAGAGGAGAAGGAGAAGAGACAAAACGAGAGACGGAGGGATTGGCTGGAATGGTTTTCCGCCTCAGGATTGGGAATGGGAGCTGAAATGTGACATTTGTGATGCCATTATGTTTAATGTCCAGCTTGAAGTTCGAAGGCTCCAGCAGGACACACACACATGCACACACACACACACACACCATTGCATGTGTGTGACGTCCGCTGTCACTGTTTGTTTCTTTGCGTCTCCCTCACACGCACACACCTGCACACGCACGTGCACCCACACACACTGTGAACTGAGGAGGAAGTGGGTCACCAGGGACCGGGGCCCTGCTTTCACTCAACCTGAATCTCAGGTGGCTTGGTAAACTAAGCACTCTCCCCGACACCAGGTCCTCTTCCAAAAGCCATTAATCCCCCCCTCGTGGCCCTGAGTGTTTAGGGGCACAAGGAGAAGACACACAGGGCGTTCCACTCGTTAAAGCCGCTCAGTGTCAAGCAGCTTCCTTCCTTCTCTTTGCACAGGTTTCATTTTGTTGCAACACTATCAATGAAGCCGTGCATCTGGAAAACAAGCAGCTTTTACGTCTTCTTTATAACCTGAGAGGCTTAAAAGTGACTCTAGTTTCATTCCATTCTCATAGACTTGTAGGACAATGGCTGACAACAGGGACCAACTGCCCACATGCATCTTAATGACAATGTAAATTATTAAAACGATTGGGTGAGATAAATAAATTAATATATAGCCGTGAAAGGCTTTTAAAAAGGATTTGAGGTACTTATAGGAGCGGGGGGGTCAAGAAGCAGAGGTCACCTGTATCATGGAAAAATCCATTTTAAGAATATGTACTTATATATGTATTATATACTTAAAATATTAAAATAAGACAAAATACTGGATATCTGCTGTTTGTCGTAAGGAGAAATGCACTTGTTACAGCAGCGTATAGTCAAAACAATGTAGACAAGGGAACAAGCTAAAATAGAATAATAAAAGGCCATCACAATAAATTAAACTGGTATTATAATGTAAAAATACATTGCCTATATGCTTCTATTTGAAGGAGTACTATTCAGATAATCATAATACAGATCTTTCATCTGTACATTTTGAGTCATAACAATGAAAAACAAGTTATGCTAAGTTGTGGCTTTTTGCAGCCTTTGTCCTCTTCATTAAAATGTTATTTTTATTGGTGTTCTGTCCTTTTTAAAACGTTTATTTTTCTTTGCTTTTACAAAATTCCATCCTGCGACACAGGCTTTCTTGCCTTCAAATTCAAATGGGTCTCACCCGTCAGTGAAGCGGCGTCGTGAGTGACACTTCTCCCTCAAACTAGGCGCGCCGGGGATCTGTGGGCACAGACGTCTTCCCGTGAAATGTCACACCCGTCTGTCCTCGACGTCTCTGTGAATCCAAATGACAGCCTGTTTGCCATCTGTGTGGACCGAGCGGCTCCTCACTCACAGGGCCGGCGAGACTCGTCTGCACACAAGTTAACATGATGTGACGGGGAGAACTATTTGATTTGAATCATGGAGGGATATCAAAATGTTACCGGGACCAAAGGGATTTATAATTTATGCCTTCTGACTGTTTGGCTTTTCATTCACTTGTATTGGACTTTTTTTTATTGGTCTCTATCTTCTGGGTGAAACAAACACATGTTCCCTTGTAAATCATTCTTGACATATCGGCTGCAGTAAGAGGCTTTGGTGTGACAGGACAAGAGGTTTTATAAGCTCTAGATTTCCACTTTCCACTTCCTTGAGCTCAGGCGCTAATTCCATCTTTTAATTTAACAGCTACTTTATTTGATTAAGGTGGTTCTTTTCTCCGCTCGGCCTCTTTAGAGCGAGCGCCAGTCTCCTCCGTAATCTAATGATACTCGTTTCCGATGGGCAGGCTCCTACAGAGTTTTGTAAGTACTTTAATGTTCAGGAAGGTGTACTCAGTAAATGATTGCACAGAAGTGACGTAAATTATACATGTGGGGGGGGATGTCGGTCTCACAGTCTGTGCCACAGATTGTTTATAAAGATGGACGACACGTTTCTACCTACCACAATTCAGAATTTATGATTAAATATATATATAAATGTCGTTTCAGTCTTAATTTGTGAACCCTAAAAAAATAAAACTGTAAATTACAAAGATGTTGAATTATAAACAGCATTTCAGTGCTATAAACATTTCAGTGCTATAAATGAAATGGTATTTAGTTGCTAATAAGATTCTAATTATTTGCCTCTATAACCCCAGTGTGGAGGAAAGGATTTTGAGTAATATCCTGAGTTAATTGCTCATGACTCAATATGTAAATGTGTGTTGTGTTTGTGTTTCCAGTCCCGGCAGACCCCGGAGGGCGAGTTCCTGCCGTTGGACCAGTGTGAGCTGGACGTGGGCTTCGGGACGGGGGCGGACCAGCTCTTCCTGGTGTCGCCACTAACCATCTGCCACGAGATCAACACCAAGAGCCCGTTCTTCGATCTGTCGCAGCGCTCCCTCATGAACGAGCAGTTTGAGATTGTCGTCATCCTCGAAGGCATCGTGGAAACCACTGGTTAGCGCTAATTAAAATATCTCTCCATATATATCAGCCTGTGGCATCGATCATTTTTCAGTTATTTCAAATAAGTAACATAAAATATTTAATGTCATTGTGTTTAAATATTAAAGAGCACAAGCTCTTCTCCCTGTTTGCAATTTTCCCTTCACATTTCTGCCTCTCTTATCCCTGAGAGGCATTTAATACTTTAATATCTGCTCCCTGTCTGGCTGTCAGACCCTTTTCATTTAATAGCCCTCCCTCTACAGTTGTGTTCATAATCTCTCCTTTTTTGTCATTTTCTTGTCTGTATTTCAAACGTCCCTTAACTCTGATGTCTTTTCTCTTCATCATAGGAATGACATGCCAGGCGAGGACATCTTTCACGGAGGATGAGGTCTTGTGGGGTCATCGCTTCCTTCCTGTCATGTCGCTAGAGGAGGGCTTCTTCCGAGTCGACTACTCCCAGTTCCACAACACCTTCGAGGTTCCTACACCCCCCTATAGTGTCAAAGAGCAGGAGGAGAAGTCGTCCGTGACGTCCCCCAACTCTCTGTCCGTCGCGCCCAACCCCTCCTCTCCTCCGCCGGGTAACGGTGCCCGGGGGGGCCGCAGGGAAAGGCTCCTGTCAGCTGACTATGCGGACCACGCAGAGGACCAAGCCATGAGGCTGCCCAGCAAACTGCAGCGCATGAGCTCCACCAAGGAGGAGACCTTCTGGAGGGGCATGAAGACAGGGGCAGCCTTGCCAGGGGGGAAGGCCGCCAGCATGGGAGACCTGCCGCTTAGTATTCAGAGGCTGCGGTCCAGCTCCATCCCGGTCACAAGGCAAGCACAGCTGGAGGAGCAGGTTCAGCTGCTGTCCTTGGACGGGAACGCAGAGGAGGTCGAGCTGGAGAAGCACAGACTGCCAGCAGCCATTAGCACCATCAGTGCTCCAACACCAGTCCAGATCTCCATGCTCGGGGGTCGGCCGGAGGACAACCTGCCCGCCAAACTGCGCAGAATGAACGTTGACCGCTAACACCTGTGGACTTCCTTTAAGACTTCAAGGACATTTTGAAATCGAAATCAGGCTCGACGGGCATTGTATATATAAAGACTATTGTGATATGATTATTTAATTTTTTCCTGCAAACTTGGTCCGGTATTTTAGGTTTAAAGAAGTTGTCCATTTCCCCAAACAGGAGGACGACACCAATAAGCCATCAGTCCGTTCAGACTGTGAGTCATTTTTGATAGATCACCATCTGTGCCCCCTACTGACTCTCAACACTTCTGCTCATGCGCTTGTTTCTTTCATTTCTGTTCACCGGGGTTTGCATTGAATATTTTCTTATTATCTCAAACAACAACTTTTTAAATAATCAAGCACCAGAGTGGCAGTCGTGAATCACGGGGATTGTCCACTAGCTTAACCACAGGGCCTGTCAAGCTTTGGATTTCTCCCTAAGCAGAGCACATAGGACTGTAGCCTGAGTTCTTTTAACTTTTTGTAGAACCAAAACCCCACAAGCGCTAAAAGTGGAGACGTTGAGATAGATGGTGTTGAGTTTGCCAAATACTTCTCGCAAACTTAAAATTGAAAACATAATGTGTGAAAAAACAAACTTAGCACGTTAGCCAAGCAGCCACATGAGCTGAAAAGAGAACAAACATACAGAAGGATCCCTGATGTTTCATGAACCAACTCCACACTGCAACACTAGAACAAAGACATGTTACCCTTTTTACCCTTAATACCCTTATTTCCAGGGAACTCATGAGGAAGCTAAAGTTAGCCTCATTACAGTACTATTAGCTAACGTATGAAATCGAAGGTTACCGGCTATAAATTAGAAACGCTGTCGTCTACCTCCGTCTGAAGTCAACAAACCATTGTTTCTTAAAAATTACTGCGAATTTGAATTTTGTAAGCTGCGTTCAGTATGTGCCAATCAATCAACCTGGAAAAGGTACAAAAATCTAAGATCTCCGACACACAATTCAGGTTGATGCGCCATACTTATTTATCACTTGTACTGTATATTTGTTTATTTGGATGCACATTTGACTCGTGTGTTTATTACTGTACAATTTTAACTATTTTCAATCTTTGGACGACAGACTTTCTTTCATCATGAACTGAGTAATTAAAAAGGAAAACAAATACTTGGGAATGCAGGGACGCTGACATCAGGGGACACATGTCTTATTATTGCCAATATAAAGGTAGAGTTTAAACTTCATAATTGCAACTGATATTAAATTCTCTGAAAACACGTGTGTGTGGGTACAGATTTTTTTTTTTACATTATACACCACGTTTTCTGCTAATTGTGTAATTGCTGCCTGTGTTAAACATTTAACACCCAGAGGTATCGCAGCCAACGTTCTGCATCAGGAATCCCTGCGTCTCCTCCTGCGTCTCCTCCTGCGTCTCCTCCTGCGTCTCCTCCTGCGTCTCCTCCTGCGTCTCCTCCTGCGTCTCCTCCTGCTTCTCCTCCTGTGTCTCCTCCTGGGAGGGTTAAACCAACATTCATCTATTATTAAAACCTTTAATGTGATTGTGAATAGAGAAGCACATTTTAAGAAGGTATAGAGTAAAAGAACAGTACAAAATATATATGTATTAATTTATAAATGTATTTATTCCTTCCTCTGCTCACTTGAAATCCAACTTTCTCCTCCAAGCCAATAATTTGAGTTGCACTGAAGAGATGGATTGAGATGGAAAATATCTAGATATTACGAATCTGAGAATGAATATGAGAACAGCAGAAATTAGATTATATTACTAGTTGACAGTACATAATGATCTGGCTCTTGCTTCGGATAAAATTAACTCACAAATGACGGGAAGAAGAATAAATCACAGGCCACTTTTCATGCAGATGTTATCCTGTAAAATGATGGATTCAACTGCAAAGGTAAATCAGGTTTGTTTGTTCCGATCATCTGTCATTAGACGGTGCTTTGAAAATGGTTTAGTCTGATTATCACGTGATTGACGCTTCCTTGGTCAAATGGAGGTCACTAGATCAAAAATAAAAATGAGGAAAAACACCCAACGCTTGTGAGCCTGTAAAACCTTGATACGACAAATGACCAACCAAACCAAAAAGTGCTTTCAACTGAAACCTACATATTTAGATCAAAGATGGAGGAGTTATTTTGCCGATAATACTTAAACTTAAGTAGCATTTGGAAGGTTATTGCTGATAGAATTTTTTTAGTGCGTCATTGGTTCTTTTACTTTGTACTAAATACAATTTCCAATACAAATTGTAAGGAAAATGAACTTGAAGATTGAATGTCATTCGGTTGATATAACATTTTTGAATTGATGCAGCAGGTAGGAAGGTTTTTAGCTAGAATGTATTGTATTATATTTTCTAAGTTTTGTGAACAAAATCATAATCTGCAAAATAACTGACTACTGAAGACGCTGTCCAATCAGGTACGAAGGGCAAAATGTGAATTTAAGTACTAGCACCTCAAGTACTCAAGTAAATGTGTGTAATTTCTTTCCACTACTGCACAGAGAACAAATCCAAGGCTTAATTTTTCTAGTTTATTCACCCTGTAGATGCAAATTATCATTTCATACTGAAAATGTTGCTTCCAAGCAAAGAACACAAGCAGCTGAATCCCATTAAATCCCGATATATCTAAATTATAACATGGAGATCAGATAGTCCAGCAGCCAGAGTGATATTGTTGAACTCTTATTTTTTATCCAGTTTAAACCGCCTCAATGAAAAGTTCTGACTGTTTGAAACTCTGAGTAAGCGGAGGCAGCTGTGGGTGCGGAGCGTGACTCCGTGTATCTGCGTGTTTATCCGTGTGCACAGGGAAACACAGCGAGACGCTCTCAGGAAGGAGCTGAGCGATCACATCACACATCCACATTAACCAGATGCTCATCCATAGTCAATGAGAAGAACAATTGTTGCTGCTCTGAAGCACGGTGCCATTAACTCTGTGAGATGGACCAGCCCGTGTGATGAGAAACCATCGAGGACGTGGAGATTGAGCGCTGCTGAATGCTGACCTGTTGACTCCAATGCAGTCATTTACAGAAACGGCCAGCTGTGAATAAATCTGTATCTATGAGACAATATCAGTGAAAAGAGTTTCTTTCACAGATGAAGAGACCATCAAGCTGCTGAACAAGTTGGAGTGGGAGTTTTCCTCCCTCGCTGCACAATGGGCATTTTCTCTTCTTCGAAAAGTCAAGCATGAGCAAAATCAGGCACATAAATACCAGATGTAGGACTGGTACCACAAATCTGTTATGGGTTAAAACGTCGAAGAGAAGATCTTCCACCACCAGGTGATATTTTATTAAACAGAGAGTGTTCAAATGTTCCTGAGAGAACAAACCAGACTTGTAAATTTCCTTTTGAGAGCATCATTCTCCAGGACGTCAGCCCTCTGGCTCCCACAGGCTCGCTCTGGGCAGCCGAGGTAAATAGTGTTTCCTCTACAGAATCTCAATTGCCTCGCTTTCCTTTTTCTTTTACATGACTCACCATTCATCAGTTCAAAAGCTCTCTCTGCAAGAATCCATTTTGGTGACTAAATTTAATAATAAACATTCTCCCTTTGAAATCTGTTTGAATTGTTTGAGGTAAACCTAAATAATACAAGTATGTTGTGTCTCTATCAGAAGAATTAATTTAGACAAAGTTCAAATGATTTCAGCTGCTGTGTAAATCTACTCCAGAATCCTAACAGTTGGAGTTAGATGCTATGATTGTATTTTGTAAACTAAACGGTAAAAAATTATATTTTAGTTTTAATTTATTCTCTTTATGTAAACTGTGAATATTCTGCAAAAAACTCCTGCTCGTTATAAAAACATATTAAAAATGAATCACTATGAGCAAAGTGATTCTAGCAGCTGCCCTCAGCTCTTTGGATAATTCAGAGTCTTTCGGTTTCATTATTGTGGTTTTCAGGGAAAACTTGAATGTGTTGATTAACTCTCAACTCTTGAGAGCAGAGACATTTTCAAATGTACGTCCACTGAACACTTTACCTGCTCATCACCAAATGGTACCAGTGATAGTCAGGAGAGGGTAAACATGATGCGTCATTTAATTGGTGGAGACCAAAAACAGAGCTATAACAAGAGTTATGTATTACATTCTTATTATTTCAGTTATTCCATTATCTTTTCATCTACTTATGTCCTATATCTATATATTTTCCTCGAAGGGTCTCGGGGGGGCTGGAGATGATTATATTTGTGAGAGTAAATTCTGGACGGGCATCCGGAAAGTATTCAGCAACGTGCTGGTTTTAATAGCTGGTTGTGTCAATGGGAAATAAGTTAACCAAACCAATGAGATAAAGATAAGGAATAAATTAAAAAGAATAAAGATAAAGGCGTGACTCTTGTGATGGTGCATGACTGCTGATGCTGGTTTGATAATCAGGACTAAATAAGCAACAACCAAATCACGCAGTTTGTTTGAAAGTTACAATCGAAGAATATTTGAATTATCAGTCACCGATCATATCAGCCGATCATCTGAGAGAATATTTGAGCTCTGCACTGTAGAGACCTGGCAGTGAATCGTATGGTCCCTTCTCTCACAACCATTAAACCGCTGCTGTATCTCACTTCTGGAGGAGATCCTGTTTACGGGGATGTCCCTGATCAGAGTCTGCTGAGAGTGAGGTGCTGCCATGCCTGTCACTCCATTACAGGGTGAGAGAATATGATTACATGCCCCTTCCTGGCTTCCTAATTGGGTCTCCACACTTAGACTTTTTTCAATCCTGCCACTGTGAATATGAAATAATTCAGGGCCCATTAGCCGACGATGCACCTCGGGAGCAGGCGGCGCTGCTTTGAATGCCTGATTGTCTTCACGGGACTTTCTCTGCAGCTAACGGAGGGGAACCTGAATCCTCTAAGACTCCAGCGAAGAGTCAGGGAAGCAGACGGAATCATTTATGGTCGGATTCAAACGGCTGCACGACTGAAAAAAAGCGTGAGCGTGTTTCTCTCTCTCTCTCTCTCGTGAAAAGCCGTGCTCGTCCAATACATATTTGATGGATCTTTTAATAAGTGAAAAGCACAACTCTGGGAGGACGTTCCTGCTGGAATGTGTGACTTCATCCGTATGTGATAAAACATTGGAATAAAACGACAAGCTTAATATTTCAGGTGAAACGTTTGGCCATCGGAGCCGTGTTGTTACAATCTAGTGGTGCAAAGATTGAAGGAATCGTTTTTCATCACACTTTCGGTGAGAAATTTATGAATGTGGTGATTGAAGAGAGGCATCTTTGGTCTGCTGTTGATTCTTTGCACAGCTGAGGGGCATGTTGCTCATCTGTCCACCGGCTAAATCCTCGTTCTCTCTTTTGGATTCAGGTGAGACCTTCGGTGAGCGACAGAGACATCATCTCCCCGTCTTTGATCCGTTGAAAAAGAAAGAAAAATGTACCTGTGCCACTTTGAAAACCTTTTCCAAAGACCTGTGATCTTCCTAAAGGCCTCAGGTTGCTCACTTACTTCTCCATCACTTTAATTCATCCTTCCTCTCTGGATTACCTGAGTAACTCATTCCCTAAATAACACGTGGGGACATTAAGTAATCTTCAAAGAGAGGCGAGAGGATTCACGTCCCAGAAAATTTCCATATTTTCAAAAACATTTCCATATTTTCTGGGACAAACAGACGTCTCAGCTCCTCTTCTTGATATCCACTGTTCACACTTCTCGGTGGGAAGGATGTGACTGAACTAATGACAAACATTTGCATATGAAGCAGTCGAATACAACATTTTTTGTATCACAGCTCTCACTTGGAGATTTATCAACCCACAACATGCTGCCACCAAAGTCAACTGTTTCAGTTTAGTTTTAGGTTTGTGCTTCCAACTCAAATAAATCTGTGACAGCTGTGACAGCTGATTACGTGTTGGATGTTTCCTGTGCGCTTACTTCAATAAATGATTCAAACTTTTATTACACCCAGATGCTGGGAAGCAATTCCACAAAAAAACCCTGAGATGAGACAGCAGCGGCGGCTGTAATAAGTGTTTCTTTAAAGGAAGTGAAGCGCAAAAACACAACATGTCCTTGAGAGCGGAAATATTTCATTCAAAATTCATGTGAACTAAATAAAGCTTTTTCTTTTACAACAGCAGCGGTAAGGTTTGAATGTCATTTGGTTGATTATAAGGTTTGTGATTTTTAAGTGGATTCTCTGTGTTTTTCAGCCTTCATATTATTGGATGTTTAAACCTTTTGCAAACTGCTTCAACTTATCTGTTACATTAAGATCAATTTATAAACTATTTTTTCTGTAGCTATTTCGATTTAAAATTCATCACTATTAGATAATTTCATTTAGATATTTACTCATATTTTAAGCTATTTCAGTCATTTGTCCACTACTCTCTACAAATCTTTCTTAATATTAATTCATATCTTTGAGCAGGTTAGTTTGCATGTTTTTATCTCACTCGCCATTGCATCATTGTTCAAGTCTTACACTGTAGTTGACTCTATATGGAGATATTTTTTAAATCTACCCCTACTCTATTTTCTTTTTAAATCAAATATTTATTATTTAGTAAAAATATCAACCACTTCCTGAATATATCTCTTGGAAGCTGCAGAAGTATCTGATTTATTTTGTGGTTTGTATCTAAGAGCAAAGCAAAGAAAATAAAGTGTCCAACAAAGCAGTATTTAGGTCAAACTCTTTTGGACCCAACATTTGTGCTGCCTATAAGTGTTTAGCTGCCAAACTGTGGACTCTGAGCACATTTGCTATCGGTGCAGCTGAGCGACCAATAAAACGATGTGTCGAACGTTTGCCAGTTTCAGGAAGAAAACAGCAGCTGAGCAAACAGGCTCTTCATTCTGGCAAACACACAGATGTCCAGCGCACACGTCCCAGACTGACCACGATGCCAGTCTGTCTCCTGGATATAGAACCGTGTACTGCTGAACAGGATGGAGGTCGTGCAGCAGCTAGATATGTTCCCTGAAACTCGCTTCCTATCCGGCTGCTGCCAGGCTGATTTACTCCCTCTGGGTGAGGGTAATGGCTGCACGGCGAGGGGACAAATTGGCGAGGAAAGAGAGTCAGTCAGTTGTACCCTGGACACTGACCTCTCCTTCCTAGTCCTACCTGACCAAGCAGATTATTCTCTCACGGAGCATTTGTCCGTTGTGCATCAGTGACACCTGAAAGTCACACTGTGTTTTTTTTGCAGCCACTGAGTCTGTAAAAAGAAAAGAATAAAAAATACACTACAATAAGAAAGGAGAACATGTGTGTGGGTCTTCAATCAACGTCTCTATCTATCTCACACACGTCAATGGCTGTTCCTTCTCCGGTTTATTACACTGACTCCAGTAGCCCAATCAATTGGGAGTAGCTCCAATCAATTAGCTCTGCATTATTCACCCAGGAAGTCCCCATGGGATTCACCAAGACAACACCAATTACTGCCTAGCTCATCCGCTGCCTGCGGACTAATGCTGTGACATGGTTCCAGAACACACACAGAATAATCTCTCAGTCACACACATCCATCTTTACTCTTTATACAAGAGCAAAGCTGGGGCCCCAGGCAATGAGGGAGGGCAGCAGATTGGAACTGGTGGTTAGGTTGCTCCATAGCAATGACAATTTTTTTTGGAAACCCTCTTAAAGTCAATGGTCGTCTATGGACAGGGGCCCCATGCCTCTCGCTCTCTGCCAAAAGCTTCGTCATTTCAGAGGTTTTGTTTGCACTTTAACTTTAATACTTGCACAGTGTGAATTTTGAGCTTTGGAAGTATGTGTTCCCTGGAGGGATATGGTGGTGGTGGTAGTGGTGGTGGGGGTGGGGGGTCCCTTTGGCCTGGGGCCCCTTGAGGCCCTTGACATACTCCTGTCTTCATCCAGTAAATTAAAACGTGAATAATAGCGGAACCACTTTATGAAAAATAAAATATAAATCAAACTAAATATAGTCGTTAGTCTTAACGAGACTAATAAAGTGTTGAGGGGAATAAATCTAAAGCAAATAACAGCTTTAAAGCTTTGAACACCGGCTGAAGCTGTAAAGTGTGACCCTGCTCCCCCCCCCCCCCCCCCCCCCAACCCCATAACCGCTGAAGAGGTCAAGCCAAGGCTATTATGAGGGACTTAATAAAACTTAAGAGAACTAAAAGTATGTCCTCCGGGAGCTTTGCTGACCTTCTGTAAAGTCCGACATCGTTTTGGCAGTAAAGTCGGTCAAGTGATTTGCTCCCACCAGGATTTGATGGAAGCCTTTTTTATTCTCTAGTGTTAATGTTACAGCAGCACGGCCTGTCATGGTAGTTATCAGCCGAGGAGGAGAACGGCTTACACGGTTAAAATGCCCTTGAGGGAAAAAGAAGCTGCACGCACATTATGCCTCTCATGTCAGGGTAACAAGACAGTATGGCAGCTGAGATGCTGTTAGGATAAAGAAGATCCCTTTTGTCATGCAGCTCTCTGCCATCTGTCTCCACTGAGCTGCCAGGTCATTGTTTCCATGAGGCAGGTTTGTGTGATATGGACGAGCAGGAAAAGGTTTGTATGACTTCACCTGCACAACAATGACCCAAAGCCCAAAGTCAAGGTGCAACTGTACTTTCTCCCTATATTTGAAAAAATGCATTTATATCTGATTATATGTTCAAAATTGAATGAATATAGAAATGATATTATAATGCTGGCTAATATGATACATACAGAAATATCTATTTGGGCAATAACAGACCAGATGGAGCCAAGCGCTGACATTTCGTAAGCAATGATTTTCCACATTGAGCGGATTTGTCCCTTAACTGACTCAGCTCCAGTTTTGGGGCGGAGACGTCATCTCTCTCTCTCTCTCTCTCTCTCTCTCTCTCTCTCTCTCTCTCTCTCTCTCTCTCTCTCTCTCTCTCTCTCTCGTCCCCTCTCTCATCAGTATTCACAGTGAGTCTTGTGTCCTGAAATGCACTTGATAAGACTTGCCACGCTCTAATCTACCATAGAGGGGAAACAGGCAAATGAAATTGGTCCTCGGAATATCATTCCCATGGCGAATCAATATTCCAGTAAGAAACTCAGCCGTTTGGTTTTGTCCCCTCCAAGAGGCGACCTTTTGAACTCCTGCGGGCGGAAAACGAGGCTGTGATGTTAGAGCTCATTTGTTAAAGCTATCACAGACACAACAGGAGAGGCGGCTGCTCACAACGTTGTGTAGAGGAAACCGCTGCACAATTACATCGGCTACAGACACATAGATTTCAGTTTACATGATCTTCAGAAAGGAGTTTAAACACAACACTAGAGACAGAGCGTGGGCCTCTTGTAGTTTATGTGCTGTTACACTGCTTCCTATGGTGGACCCTGACGTGCAACATCACAATGACAAATGGGGAAACGCAACAACAGACCAAAGAAAACACACAACGGCAAATCAGAAAAGACAACGGGAAATAAATCCAAACCACTACGGTCAAACAAGAAAACAGCAAATGTGAACAAATCAATGCAACAGGAAAATCAGATGTTCAAAAGCAGGCACCTCGGTTTTCGCTTGATGTAAATGTAATATTGGTCTATATTTAGATTTGTTGCATTTTGTGTTTGTCCCATTTGTCGATTTGATTTGAACTTCATGACAACCTCAGCTTCCACTCTGGCGGCCGAGAGAGAGCTCAACGCACTGCAAGGAAAAGACACGACAACACGGACAAATTGAGAAAACAACTTCATCAATTTTACGACACAAGTGCTGCAAAAAGCCACAATACATGCAATTACAGAAAACATCTTTCACTGTGTTTTTCCACGAGCGTGTGCAGCAGGTATACTCACGGTTCAAGCTCTATAAAAAGCTACAAAAACCCTTTGTTCTCCTCTGACTGTGAATATAAAGTGAGTATTATGTCTCTTTTGGGGCCTCTTGCTCTCACTGCTTGTTTGCAGCTGGGATGTGATTCCTCACATCGAGGGCCTGGAGCTCAGCGGGGCGTCGGTGATATCTGTGACCAGGATGTTCGCTCACCGGTTTCCTCCTGTGGTGTCACTACCTGTGAGTGGCAAGTGTGTTGGCAACATTGTGCACCAAATGTGACTCTCTCTCCCCCCGCCCCCCCCCCCCCCCCCCCCCCCCCCGTCCACCTTTTAGGAGGCATCTCTTTTACAGTGGCTGACACGGTGTTGCCTTCACTGACATATCCCTTTACTGGTTTGTCTGTCAAAGAATAAAAATGTTGCCTTTTTATATCCCGACAACAAACTCAACAACAAGAGCCTCAAGTGTCGAACAGGGACTTGGAAATAAGGCGTTGTTGACACTTTAAGTGCGTTGACAGCGTTGATGTGTGTTTGCTTTGAGGTAAACGTGATTGGACCGACGCTGCTCGGCGACCTGCACTAACCTGGCCCGTGTGTGTGGAGGCAGGTTTCATTCATTTTCATTAACAGTGGACAAATTGTGTTTGGGAGCAACTTAATCAGATTGCATGTTCTGCAGAGGTCTGTGATTTCTCATACAACCTTCTATCAGTTGGGGGAATTTTTTTTCTCAATCTCATTACTTGATTGATTTGACTACTCGCTGATTTAATCAAGGGAGTAACTACTAAGGAACTGGAGCACTTGACGAGACCTTCCTTGATTTGGGCGCCTAATAGATATAAATGCATGTAGATCTGATAGAAAGAACGGTTTTGCTCCTCAGTCTGTGCAAAAAGATACAACATTTACACCTTTATATGCTTTCATATTTTATTCATCTGCTGCAGTTTAATAATTCATGCTGATTCTTGAATGCACATTTACGATTGTAATTTCAGGAGAAGTTTAATAAAGGGCTCTGACAGTGAAATGTGTGTGAACGCAGACTTTGACGATGGTTTCATGAGCGTGGGATAATTGGGTTGTCGTTGATTTTCTAGTTTTGTCCTCAGGAGACATTATCTCTCGTTTCTTCTTGCTGTGAAAGTGTGTATCCCACGCCCCCATATCCATGGACTCATGAGGACTCGCTGTGTTTTCTTCTGCCTGTGACGGCACTATAACTCAATTATTTAATGCTGACCTAATTACATGTTTGTATGTTTGCCTTCCTGTTCTTGTTTTCTTCTCTGGACTTTTACCTGGAGGAGGGTTTAGTCCTACTTCTGCTACGTGAGAACAAAGGAGATGATTAAAAACGCAGAATGGGATTTCTATATTTGGCTTCAAGCGTTTCTATGTAAATGGTAAAACAATATAAAGTATGTAGTAGTAGAGAATGTTAAAAGATGGACGACGCATCTCCTCTTCTTCACACTATCCAGACATGAAGCTATAATATCCAAGGATTTGAACGCCACCCTCTCGTGCATGGAGCCGGAGTCTGTGCAGTAATGATCGAGGAAGGAGCAGCAGTTGAAAGATCCCATCAAAAAACATGCTCGACCAATCGTGAGCCAATCAGAGCTGTCAATCAAGATGCTTCACCTTGTTTTTATAACGAATTTAAATCAAACTTTGTAATGTCATCCATCTTGATATAGAGTCTATTGTTCAGAGTGAGGACCAAGCTACACTTAAACCTTCAGTCCCACTGAAGCACAAACAGCTTCTCTCTCCAAACTTCTCCGAACTTAAAGGTTTGAAGTCTCCCAGTGGGACGAGCTGTTATTGTGCGATTACACTGAACTGAACATAAACTCACTGCTGAGCTGAAGAACCGTCACAGGTGTAGCTGAACGTCTCTCTGTAGTGTTGCGATCGCTCACTGATACACAAAGATGTAATTTCCTCTGGGAAATCTTCCCCTGCGTCCTTTCTCCTACTGATTTCAACCAAACCCTGGCGACTGCTGATATGCGCATCACGTGCCTTGATATTTATATATATTCTTATTTTCAAGCAAAATGCAAGACCGAAGGCGAGTGAGTTAAAGAGAATCAACTTCCACCTCAACTTAGATAAACTTATATCTAGAGTATAAACACTCACAACTCACCTGGTCCAGCAGGACCATGCAAATTAGAACGGGTCACAACCTGAGAGATGAGAGTGGAACCACAATATCCAGCAGTGAATAAAAACAATGAGGTCAGACTCAGAGGTCAGGTAGTTTTTCAGGGGGGAATGGAATGAATGTCCCAGCCACACACAAACACACAAAAACACACACACACGAGCCTTCACAAAGTTCGATACTAAATGATTTTGTACTTTTTGTTCCGGGAGAATTTGTTCCCTGTCTTGTGGACAGGATTCAGCGCAGCCATGCAAAACGATCGTCTGCTTTTCCTTTAATCAGCATCAAATAGAAATGGGACTTACGCGGCCTCATATATTAAGCAACATAACATTCATTAGCTGAAGTAGTGTCCCCTTGTATTTCCATCATGTACAAACACTGACTCAATTCATCAGTATCTTCGTGTGCAGTTTCCGTGTTTCCCCCGGTGTCCTTCTGTCTCATTACAAAAACACTTTTTTCTAAATTTTAAAAACCTGTCTCCCGATTATCGGGGGAAATTTAAAAAAAGAAATTTGTCAGCCGACCTTCTAAAAAGTTGCTCACACAGCACATCTCCATTACGGCTGCAGAGTTAAATCCCCTGGTTCTACTAAACGAGTAGAAGAAAAAAGGTCATGATTCCTTCCCCGAGGCTTGAAGACAGTTGGTGATTTCTGTCCACTACTCATTTCCCGAGCTCGATCCCGATATGCTGCAGCATGCTAATGTCCCAATCCCCTCACCGGCGAGGACACAGACCCTCTGGCATCCATGGGAAAATCTGCAGGGACAGACAGGGGGGAAGGACGAGGATCTGTAATTTTAAAATGAAAAAGTACTTGATTTAATTTAGATGAGCTTCAGTGGTCATGATACCTGACACGTGACTAATGCATTTGAGCCAAATGTAGACTCTGGTATTCCGTGCCATGCTCTGCAATAGGTCGGCTCTTTGTAAAGATTAAGGGTTCGTATTTGAAAGTCTTACTGCGGTGCCATAATTTGGCTTGTTTCCTGGAGGGAGGGAGGAAGTGGAGGTGCGTCATCCATCTCTTAATACACTCTATGATCTGTACCAAATGTCAGCGTGACCCATGTGACATTTGTCCAGATATTTCACTCAAAACCACCAAACCTCATTAACCTGCATGGGGAAAAGTCAGGGAACCACTAAAGTCAGGAATATTCATCATCTGGAAACAAAGACTCTGCAAAGATCGACTGAAAATCCATCAAATGGTTGATGAGATATTTCCGTGGGGACGCCAGATGGAGGGACAATGCCGTCCCTGGAGACCTGCTGCTGCTGTGTGGTGAGAAATTGGGGTTATTACAGGTTTGTATTGTCTTTGGTTAGTTTGCATCAAGATGTTGCACTAATTGACTTTTTTTTATTAGGCCTGTGCCGTGATTTACAGATGATCCTGAACCTTCAAGCAGACGCCAAGAGGAAGAAGAAAGATAAGACCGAGCTGATGAACTAAGACAACACATTCATTTTGCATGTAAATATATAATTGCTTTGAAGACACACACACACACTCACACACAAACAGACACACTCTCACCCAGAACACATTGGACAAAAGGGGCCGCGGGTCTGAAATCACTGGACCTGACAAAAGGACGCAGATGAGACTGGAGATAGGAAAGAGACAGAAAACATTCGGAGACTCCTGCGCTCGGTACAAGAGACGCTCTTTAAAAATGCATGAGCCATTAAAGTAAAACACGTTCTTTTGTGCCTCCGGCCCGAAGAAAGCAAGGTTACAGCCAGCCGAGCAGCTCCCGGCCCTGCGAGAGATAACGGAAGATTGCTCAAGCGAATCAACGGCAGCAGCAGAATTTACGCTGACACCAGTTTCGTCTAGTTCCGTAAAAATAAAAATCAATTTGTGGCTTCTTTTTTTTTGTGTGCAAGTGTGAAAGTGAGACACGGCGTAGACACGTCAGCGCCTCGGCCGACGAGAGGGGACGGAGCTTCTGATTGATAGAGCAAACAAGCCAAAGTGAAAAGGTTCCCGGGGATTGATCGACTCGACACTGGAACCAGAGCCGCCGAGATGCCCCCGAAGATATGAGAGCACAAATATACAAGTTGATAAGTATTCAGGTTTATAAGTCATTTAGAAAAAAAAGATGTGGCGACACTTCCCGCTCAGGATCAGCTGAAGTGGAAGGTTGTTTTTAGTTTTCTAGATTTCTGCATTCACCATCAAACACATAAAAAATGACAAGAACCATTTGTACTAACACGAATAATCCTCAGTTTTTGTGGACTTCACCCAGAATGCAGAATTCACCACTTTTCTTGTATTATTAATCTTCTTTCACTGGCAGCGATCAAACCACAGCAACATGAGGGAAGGAGGGAAAGAAGATGGAGGGATGAGGACGAAGGGTGAATAGATGAAGAGAAGGGAGAAGGGGGAGGTGGTTTGAAATGGAGACAAACAGAGCATCACGGATGTGTGGTTGTGTTTTTCACTGATGGATTGTGTATTTCATCACTTTAAATAAACAAATGGATATAAATTACATTTAATAATTATGTTGACATTCTGCTTTACTCTGGAATTCAAATAACGGTTTAACTATGAGTTTAATTATGCACCGAACTGGAGCAATTTTCATTAATGAACTCTTTTGACATAGGAGGTGCAGCCGTATATATTATGTATTAATGGGATGCTGTAATTATGCAAATGAGCCTTATAGTGCACGTTGACCTGCTGAATGTGATGCGTCGTGTTCATATAAACTAAACGTACAAAAAAATGCAAGAGAAATATAGGATAAGAATGTTCTAGTAACCTGCCGACGGTTTTCAAAGGATCTTTAACGGTAGAAAAGTTCCGAGGTTCCATCACAGCCACAGTGAGTCCTGAGGATTATCCAAAGCAAGTGAGACACTGAGAAGGCGCATGGCTGTCGAGATTAAGAGAGATTCAAATTTGCAGGGTGTCTCTGGAGAGCCGTTTTAAATTGTATACCATAGGTTTGCAACATCCAGTTCGGTTGCAGCTGCAGATTTGTGTTGCATTTCTTCCCCTGACCTTCTTTACAGGGTTGTGACAGGACTATTTAAGGACCTTGGGTTCAATTGTATGATGAAAATCCCATATTTTGACATTAATATGCTTTCCTGACACTTTTTCTTTTTTTTAAATGTTTCCTAACATCTCTAGTTCTCAGTTTTCCGGTTTGTTGACCCCAGAAAAGAAGAGCCTTCAAATGAAATGCCATTTAACGTCATGGTCACAGAAATCTCAACATCAGATGAGTCAAAACCTTGATAAAAGAAACTGACTACTGCAGTGGTAGATACCGCTTTAGAAAACATGTTTATGATTTGGCTGAACCGATCCTTTAAGCCAATTACTTTTCTAAATATGAAAGAGAATCATCAAAGAGAAGAGGAGACTATTAACCAGCTGATCATGAACTGCAGCGTCAGTGGGTTCAGCCTCAGCTCAGGGGCCGGCAGTCACAGTCCTTTAATTCAGTTTTTAATTTCAGTGGCTGAAATGAAAATGACACCACAGACCGATGCAAATATCCAGCCACTCCCTCATCTGATGTTAACTGGTGTGAACGCCCAATGGGGTGGATTCTATAAGAGCTTGGTCCAGTGTAATGAGTTGAAGTGGAAACGTGATTTGTTTTGATACCAGCCGCTTCAGAAGACTTCACTTCAGGGGGAACATATACTAGCCAATGGATTTTGAGTATTTGAGGCGCAGGGAGGAGGATCACTTCAGGTTCGATGATGACTTTGTGCTCAGAGGATGTTTCTGTTGGAGGTGAGTCTGCCTGTGAACATGTTTTATGTCTTTTAAATGCCCCACTACAGACAGGCATCAGAGATAAGCTGTAAATGCTGCGATGCATTGTATTGAGGACGCAGTGTCCTTATATAAACTGCTTCTGTCCATTACAAATAAACATTCAGAGAAAGGATTTGTTCCGAGATGCATCGTTCAGCGGTTAATTAGAAAGAAAGGAAATCAAGGCCTGTGTCTTAAATAAAAGGTGAATGAGGTGAGAGCTTTGTGCAACTCACACATTCACCATGAGCCTTAAAGGGATAGTTCACCCAAAATTGGAAAAAAATTTGAGTCCAAAAAACACTTTTGGAGTTTTAGGGTGTAATACTATGTGTTTCTGGTCGAATTTGAATGTTGGGGCTTTTGGAGACTTGGATGCATTTAATGTCTTTCCTCCTATAGTTTTTTTCAGCGGTCACCAGTTACATTAATTCTGTTGTGTTTGGCTGCAACACTGTTTTCCCCTGAGACTCCAAAAAGGATTTTGTGGACTCCAACACTTCATTTTTGGGTGACCTATCCCTTTAAGATAACCGGCATGTACAGTAAAGGTAACACACGTCGCAGATGCCATATGAATGCACAAGTGTGATTCTACACACGATTGTGCACTCATGCAAAACACACATACATGCACACGAGCACTCTCCTCAGGGACGTTCGCTCCTGTCAACCGTGGCTCATTCATGCACATATAAAACACGGTTTCCTCCGAGGCACATGCATTAACTTCAACTCCAAACAGACACACACATACACACACACACACCTGATCTCATGCCGTTGCTATTCGCCCTGTGGTGGTATTCATAAATGAAACATGAAATCTACGAGGTCCCAGCTCATGGTTAATTTCTCTGACTGAGACATCCGCTGCTCTCGGTTTTGTCCTCACACAGGCTCCTGAGCTTAAATCCACGGCTCAGAGGTGAAGCAGTAGGACTCAAACTGACCTTCTCGGTCGAATGTCTCATTACTGGTGTTTGGGTAAAAGAGGAGGAGGAGGTGGGGGGGTTGGGGGTGTCACTGGAAGGGGCGGATGTGTCTGAATCTCCATTTACACGATCTCATGCATGTGCGCCCACGTACACATCTGCTTGTTAATAATGCAGGAGGTGCACAGTGCTCCATACATACTCATCACAGCAGTGGGCTTATAACATACACAGCATCTTTAATGCTGTTTAGATGAACCCCCAACACACACGCGTTTTCATTTCTGTACTCGGGAGGACCGTAATGGACACAATCTATTTTCCAAGAGCCTGAAGCACTAAACCTTCCCCTCGTCTAAAACCCACTAACAAGTCTGGACTCCTGAACAGCCTCGGAGGGAGCGCCCACCCGGCCGTCATCCCACACCCGGTGCAACACGGCAGTAAACTCTCATTCCAGATCGACACAGTTGTCATTTTCCAATCTAGCACCAAAGGAAGTTGATTAACTGGAATGTGCACTTGCGGCCATGTGAACGCCCAGGAGTGTGTTGGTCTTAAATTGAAGTGTGGTCGGGGCAGCGGGAAGCGAGTGAGCTTGTGACCAATTAAAAAACACTGGACTGAAGCCAGTGGAGCAGTATGTCACTGGTATTTGAAGGGTGCATTATTATGATATCACTACAGCAATATACATCTACTTAGGGAGGGCGCACAATCGTTGCTTGTCACACACACACAGACGGTCGATGCACAAGCCCAAGCTACACGCCTGGGTTTTAGAGGGAAGGGAATGATAGATGGTTTCCTCTGATTGGTTTATTGCATGTTACGCTCAAAGGTCACTCACGACCAATTAAGACACTTAACACAAACCAGTTGAACCATGCACATGACACACCGACCTTTAGCTCCACCATAAACCAGCAAAGAGGATTTGGACACAACCTAAAAGAAACTGCTGTTTTAAACCAGTGGCTCCCGATACAGGGGGTCGGTTCCAATGCCTGAGATTTAAAATGGGTCTCTACAAAGACAGTGACTCAGGAGCAAATGCACACACACACATGTTGTGTTCCTCGAGCTGTGAGTCAGTGGCTCCTACATCTGCCTGTCACAGCTGCTTAGCAATATCTTCACAGGTGTTAGAGCCCTGATCCATCCAGCATATTCTCGTTCTTGAGGACTTGGTGGACACTTTTGTACGAGCCCTGCGGAATGCAGCTCCCAGACAGGAGAGGAAATATAAAAGACATTCGAATGAGATGTAAATTATTAATATTCCAAAGTTGTATGGTGTATGTTTTCGGGTGTTTTCGGGAAAAAAGCTGTTTAGAACCTCTCAGGGTCAAAGAAGTGTCTGACTCAAATAAGAAAGACCTCCCTTTTCCATTTGCTACCAACAGTCAATGTTGTTTTCTTTTATTTGTGGGGTGTCCATACAAACACACACACACACACACACACACACACACACACACACACGCACGCACGCACGCACACACACACACACACACACACACACACACACACACACACTCACACACACACACACACACACACACTAACACAAAGTAAGAGGTAAAATGAAAAGCTCAAACATTTCCATCTTTTTACTTGTATACAGCCTTATAATCTTTAATAACAATAATTCTCGGATATTGTAAAACTCAGCTAAATCCCTTTTACCCTTCACTTGATGATAATATGTAAAGCAGTGTTATGTAATTTATTTTTGACCCACAACAGCAACTTCACTGCTCTCGGCTGTCTGTTCTTGCTCGGTGTAACTCTGGTGAGTGGGTATGAGCTCCTGTGAAAAGTGTGGAAGTAGCAGCTTCAATTGTCAGAGCAAGGCGTGGAGGTTATTAAAAACCAGTGTTTATCTCCAGTATTCAGCCAAGATACTTCTAAAATATGAAGAGTTCTAAACAGACTCTGATGGATTTGTTACAGAGGCAGCTCTACTGGTTCAGGAAGCCGGGGCACGTGGGTAATATCCACTGCTCTCAGTTGTATTTCAGATCAGTCAGTGGGAATATCACTCAACACCTCGCATTGCATCACATGGTGATGCTTTAAAATGAAATATTTAGTAGTAGTTGTCACAATAATCACATGAAATGCAGCTTCAATCCCAGCAGACATCTGTGCTACCGCCAACATCAAAGGCCTTGTACACACTACATGACTGTCAAACTGTAACTGGTAACTCTGCAGAACATGTTGTCTTGTAGCTGTGGTTTGTTATCCACATCCCAGATTAACCAGTGGGAAGGAATTCGGTTATCGGTTCTTGAAGAAAGAAAAAAAAAGCCGAGCTCACGTGCAGATGAGATGACTGGAGGACGACAAGGGCAGGATCACACGAAAATAACTCCGAGCAGGTAGCAGCTACAAAGAAAGAACCGCAAGAACAAGACAGGAACCAGGGGAACGCAGAGGGAAACAGAACGAGAGAACTGACAGAGAGGACCGGGAGCACAAAGACCAAACCCACAAGGGAGGCAGCGATTATTGTACACCGGTGAAACACATCCTGGCTGAGCAGACAACCAGAAAAGAGGGAAACTAGACAAAGACAAGAATCTGACACTCAACGGGATTAATATCAAACAGAGGGAAAACCAGGAATCACTTAAATAAGCTCATCGCACCAGAAATATGTTATAAAACATGCAAGTGTTTGGATGATCATTAAATCTTAAGATAAATATCATTCATCATCGTAAAATAATTTAAGCTTTCAGTGAAATCTGCTTCTACTTCTCAGTAAATTCTCTTTATGAGCATCTTTTGTGACCCAGGATGCTCACGACCGCCCCCTGGTTTGTCCCCGGTCCTGTGCTCTCATTGGCTGGAAAGCAACAGTCTCAACACTTTTCACGCTACTGGATTTGGACACAGCGACAGGTCGAGATAATTAGCTCTCTAGATAACTGTCAGGCGTCTGCTGACCTGAGGGTCACATCTTTGAACAGTTAACAAAGAGAGAGAGAGAGAGAGAGAGAGAGAGAGAGAGAGAGAGAGAGAGAGAGAGAGAGAGAGAGAGACAATCAAATCAGAAAAAGAAATGGCTTATTGATCCCGGGGGAAATTTACTTTCGATAAATTTGTTCCAATACAGACTTACAGTAGAATGCAGAGAGAATTATATTGAATGAAAACGTAAAATATATCAGTTTATCTATGAGTCCAATTTACTTTTAGAGCCAATCTTTAAAATGTCCCCTCCAAGAGGCCATAATAGGGTTTTGTGAGGTGAACCGTGAACACGACATTTGACCTTTGACCTCATAATTCGACTCAGGCCCTCCTCCAGACCTCGCACACGAAGGAATGGGGTGGGCGAGGAAGTGCGTCCATATGAACGTGCACTGTGTACGGGATCGAACACACACTAATGATGCTATAACTACACAAACAAATAACCTCATTACATCGACAAAGCAAGTGACCATGCAATGCACATGAGCTGGAATCCACAGAACACACACAGGCATTAATGTGGATTTCATGTGCTGGAATTTACAACAGGCAGGGGATGGATATACACACACAATCACACACACACACACACACACAAACACACACCCAGCTAATTTTCTCTTACCACCCCCCCCCCTCCCTCTCCACTTGTCGACATGCAATTAAATAAGCCTGTGTTGGACGAGGCCCTTGTCTCCCACACGCTTCCATTTCACAGCCGCTCTCATAACCGTGGATCCAAACTCCATCGGCCCACTTTGTCCGAACTCCATCAAACGCAGCCCCTCTCCAGCACGGGGGGGGCACATCCCGCCCACTCCATATCCACTCCTCTCGCTCCCCCTCTCTGCTGTCACCACACTGTCTAACTGTAATGGAAGCCTCGTCCTCCGTCCCGTCAACCCCCCCCCACCCCCCCATCCACCACCTCCACGGTGCCATTAAATATGATTCGCTCACACTCAGCAGATGAAAATTGCTCTGGTAGAGAAAAAAACAAAGTAATATCCAATTTATCTTTTTTGGTCTGTAATGGGTGAAAAAAAGTCAATATCAGAGAGTTTGAGCAGTTTGATGACTTGGATTCGATTCTCGTTCCCTGAGGCAATCGGAGCAAATGTTGTGCAATAATGTTTTGAAAATGAAAGTGATCCGTTTGGCTCAACACTGCGGAGGAGAGAAAAAAGAAAACTAACGAACCATCCAGCGACTGAAAACAAGAACTTGTCTCTCAAATGTCAGAGGTTCTGCTGAGAGAACAGATCAAGTGACTGCAGCTTAAATTTCACAATTTATTTAAATGTTTTGGGTCTAATTGCCCATTTCTAACATTTGCAGTAAAACAACAAAGGAAACACGTCCTCCTCAGCAAGTCTCTGGAAGGACAAAGTGCAAGTTCAATATATAAAGTCTTAAACACATCTAGAATGGCCCTAGAGTCTCCTCATGTAATCGAAATTCACCACATCCAGATTTGTTATTTTGGATCTGCACCAAATTACTGAATTATTCTCTGAAAACACTAAGAAAGATGTTATATTTTCATCCTGTCTTTCTTCATGATTACATCTGTCATTTTTCATACACCTGGAGAGGAAAACAAACAATACATGCTCATCTTCGAGGAGAGGCTGCTGGAGAGTGTTTGTGTGAATCACCTCGTTTGACTTCTCACCATCGCAGCAGCCTCTTTACCTCCGAGGTGCGAGTGCATCGGAGCGGCTGTGAACACGTTTGGCCTTCAGACACAACATATCCACAATCTGACTCCAGGCTGAACTCAGTCACCTTGTCAGAGCGCAGAGTTTCTTTGGACGTCATGTAGCTGTTTCTTTTATGCTCGTAACATAGACTCAGACAATGGAGCTGCAGAATCAAGGTAACACTGATTCACTCTTTCAATTGCCAGTCAGTTCCTCCCTGATTTTATAGCATTGAATCTATCTATCTATCTATGTATCCATCTATCCATCTATCTATCTATCTATCCATTTATCTATCTATCTATCTATCTAGATAGATAGATTACTTTATTATAAGTCGTCATAGCAGCAGGTATATTTGAATACAATAAAATACAATACAATAGAATAAAATAAAAAATATTGAGGTAGAAAGAATAAAAAAACAGGAACACAAGATAAATAGGTAGATAAGGTGCAGTGGCAAGATGATGGTAATAGTACTGATGATATGATGGTAATGTTATTGTTAGACAGTATATACAAATAGTACAGTATATATAGTATATACTATAACATACAGTAATAACAGTACTGTATGTTATACTTACAACAGTATGTATAATAATAGTAAATATAATAATAATAACATGTACACATGTATAATATGATATGATATATAGTAGAGGTATAAATATAAGTATTCGACTATACAATAGATAATATAATATACTATGAGTGTAAGAATATGTAGACAGTGTGCAAAAGACAATATTATTGTATAAAATGATATATAGTATCAATATGGTTTATATTAATACATAGCGGAGTGTTGTACAGGGTACACAGTGCAAGGAGACAGGTACATTTAGTGCAGTATCTATCTATCTATCTATCTATCTATCTATCTATCTATCTATCTATCTATCTATCTATCTATCTATCATCTACCTATCTATAAAAAATGTTATCGGTCATTCTATTAAAATTACAGCCTCAGGCTTCTGTCATTTAAAAGAATGATTACGTCTCTATGAAAAAACAATATTGCACGTCACAGGTTTGATCCCTGCAACAGTGTACATCTCAGTGCTGTGTCTTTATGAAGAGAGAGAGGTGTGTGATTCTTTCTGCAGCCGACCCTGCTCGAGGTGTGTGGGCTCTGCGCTCAGGGACACAATAAAATGTGTTAACCGTGTTTCCCAGGGGCCTCAGCTGCATATTTGTTCATTAAGTTGGTTGCAGTTGTGGTTCGTCTCAGTAGAACGTGTGGAAGGGCACCTTGAGGGTCGACTGAGGGCCGCTGCCCTTCCACAGCCTGACAGACTCATTCGTCAAATGGGGAAGGCCATGAAAGTCTTCTCATCTGCATGTTTAACCCCTTGCACTCCTAACACACACACACACACACACACACACACACACACACAAACACACACACAAACACCTGCCCGTGCATCACACAAAAAGGGATCGGATTGGATGGAATTAGCGTGAGACAGAGTGAGAGAGATAGAGGGAGACAGGGTGAGAGAGTTGATTCAATTAGGGGGAGACAGGAAGAGGACAAAAGTGACATAATTTCAATGTCGTTACACACACACACACACACACACACACACACACATCCTGTCATTCACTACCACGCAGACACGTATGCTCCATGCTCTCGCACTGAGTCAGGAGTTCAGATATAAAAAAAGAAAAAGGAACACTCCTCCGTTTCACACATCCGTGTCATTAATCAGCTCCTGCGTCGCCACCATATGGCTCTGACACTCTGCCCATGTCACTGTTCATGCTGGGGTTCATCAAACCAGCAGCGCCTGACCCGTCCCACGTCACACACGCGTGAACAGGCACCGGACCATGTGAACCCACTGGATCAATATAAAGGATTTTTTTTTTTTTTTATATACATGAATCGGAAAGATGCATGTTAAAGATTCACATTTCCCTGGATCGTCACATCAGAGCTTCTCACATGACAGTGAACCAGCCTGCAGATCTAAAGGAGCCGCGATGGAGACGCTGGCTTATCAGCCATCAGTGCACATCTGAGAGATCAAATCAAAGAGAAACACAGCACAGATAAGAAAAAATACATATGTATCACGTGAATAACCTTCAAAACAGACCTTCAAAACATGGTATCTACAAATGTCCTCAGATCCGGTTGTAGCTGGTGAAAAGCTTTTTTCTCCATCTCCACTTCAACTTGCAGCATCTAGACACACCTGCCACCTACTTTTATATAATACAAGAACAGATTAAAGAACTTAAATCTTTATAGAAACTGGAATGATACTCAGAGAGCTCACAACTCCATCAAGGCCCATCTGTCCCCTCGTGACAACACATTTAAACTCTCTACATCTGTGCACACATTTACAGTCTCCTAAACAAATTTGATTTCTTTTTCATTCTCTGAGAACTAAACCAAAATGTGGAAAAAGTTCCATAGCTCGGTTCATTTGGATGCACACCAAAATGAAATGGTTTCTATCCTGACAGTAAAAACTTCCTTTTTCGCTGTAATCCATGAGTTGGTTCACACAGACAACCACAAAACATAAAGCCTCCATTTCCATTCAGCAGCTCTGCCAAGCTCTCACACATTTGTTCATTTCTTCCAAAAGGCATGATTTTGTTTCTGTGTCCTCTCTCTCGTTCAGCGGCGGGGAAACGAGCCAATCCTCGGTGGGCTTCTTTAAAACGACTCGCTGAGTTGACGGAGCTGCTGTAGTGTTCCCGCACTGAGTCCCGGGGGAGATGGGTAAACGTGCAGCAAGTTTTAAACAGTACATGTGTTGTGAGAGTGCTGGAGCCTTTTGAGTACAGTGAGTGTATGAGAGTGTACGTGCAACTGTGTCTGATGTGTGTGTCTGATGTGTGTGTTTGTGTGTGTGTGCATCTCAGCATGGACATGGAGCCTATCCATCTTTCCATCTATCTATCTATCCATCTATCCATCTATCCACGCAACTGTGTCTGATGTGTGTATCTGATGTGTGTGTCTGATGTGTGAGTGTGTGTGTGTATGTGTGTGTGTGTGAGTTTGTGTGAGTGTGTGCATCTCAGCATGGACATGGAGCCTCAGCGGAGGACCACACAGAAGGTGAAATGTTCAGTCGGGTGTACTGCGTGTGTTTCCGTGTGTGTGTGTGTGTCTGTGTGTGTGTGTGTGTGTGTGTGTGTGTGTGTGTGTGTGTGTGTGTGTGTGTGTGTGTGTGTGTGTGTAGACTGTGGGAGGACTCAACCTCCACTGGCTGGATCAGTGGCTAACCACAGGGGATGAGGTGTCCATGAGAGCTGTCAGTGAAATCCAGCATCACTGCGTCTTACGCATGAGCGGGTGACATTTAATGCATCGACTTTGTTTGCACAGGTGGAAAAAAACAACATGTGGGTCACAAAAAGACAAACTTTCAATCCTATGATCATTTAAAAAAACAAATCCCTCTCATAACCGTCCTTTAAATACCAAAGTAGAAAAACCACAATGAGCCTCTTCTTACTGGATCATGTGTGAAACTCTTCCCTGACATTTGGCCGTCTTGCTGAACGGTGTCATGGATCCCGGCGAAGAACTGAACCCACACGAGACCCCTGTGAGAGATTAATTATCGTTTGACATTTGGCTGCAAATTGATGAAGTGCAGCGTCAGAGGAGTTGAACTGATCCTTTGAATGAACAGTCGGCTTATTATCGAGCTGAATGAAACCTTTGTTCGATCACAGCAAGGTCTCTTCTCGCTCATTTGCAAGGGCTCGCTCCTAATTTAATATCGAAGGACTTGAATGGATTCAGGACTAGATTACATTCACTTATTATTATTATTATTATAATTCATACTTCTTTACAGCAACTGGAACAGGAAGGAGTCTCTGAGTTCTTCTGCAATTATTGTTGTTTCGCAAATTAAGGTTTTATAGAAAATTAGATTTTTCAAGGCTCAGCTCGAGAGGCGGACCTTTACCATCCTGAGTGGAAACTGTAGACGAGAGAGAGAGAGAGAGAGAGATTTTAAATGTTTATCACAAGGGCAACTGAAGAAAAGGGCTGAAGGAAACTATATCAGAAGGAATTTTCAAATTAGGAACAAAAATTCACCTCATTAATGTTTCCAAAAAATCTCTTTCTTCCAGGTTGAGAGAAGGTTTTTACGCTCGTGCAGCACAAGAAGGTGAATGTGCGTTTGAATGCATGTGAGCACACGCATGTGACCAGTGGCGATAATGACGAAGATTTTCCATCCAAGGATCCATAACAGACGACAACAAACACACAGATTACTCCTCTTTTCAGTGTGGGAACAATACGCCGGGGGGGCATCACAGGACGACCTCGGGGGGGGGGGGGGTCACCCTGAGGCAGATCCCGGGCTCGCAGCAGATGCACCCTGGGCCGGCGGGGGCAGCATTCACCGGGGAGCCTGTAAAACTGCAGGAAATGGTTTTTGCTCATAACCCCTTGTCAGGAGGGGTCAGGGTACAGATTGTTTTACAAGGATGTCAAAGCGTGTGGTTGTTATTGTAGGAAACACACGCCAGGTGGTGGAAATACAGGGATCACAGGGATTTTGTCTTTGCCTATAATAAACTCCCTTGATAAAAGCAGCCTGGTTGTAATGGACTCAGACGTGTGTAAAACAACAACACAGCGGCAGCAGCTAATTCAGCTGCGGCTGGAATTGAGTTCCTCGTAGAAAATTGCTGATGTTTGTGTCGCTTATATTTTCTCGCTCTGGTGAATAAAACAACAGAGGATCCTGCCAAAACAAATCCCCCCTCAGCATTAGCAGTTACGAAGAAAAAGAGAAAATCAATAATCAAACAAAAGTCTAAACCATCTTCTGGACTTTTCACCTTCACAGCTTCTAATTGGCCGAGGACATGAAAGTCCAGGCATCGTGCTGCTCACAGAGAATCACGCTTCTGTGTCAGGTTCTGTTTTTTTTAGCAGATGAAATAAAACAGAAGGTTTGGGACCGAGAGGGGGGGGGGGGGGGGGGGGGGGGGGCGTCTCTTTGAAGTCGTGGAATGAAAAGTTCATGTTGTCGGTGGCTGAGGAAACACTTGACTCGTTCTCCCTCTTCGCTCTGCGGTGAAGACGAGGGGCAGTAAGGAAACAGTGCATGTGTGCATACTTGAAGGTTGTTGCGTCATCGTGTGTGTAACGTGTGATGCAGTGGCCCTTTGCGACAGTGCTCGCTACGTGTGCACGATGACACACGTCAGGGGACCTGAGTCCGTTCATTACTCCCTCGGGGTCCAACGGGGAGGGTTAGCCAGTTAGTCAGCGCAGCGGCTAACGTTTCCATCAGTGCTTCCCACTGACACGCCACATTCATCACGATTACACAGTCGCCATCGTTTTTTAATGGCGCTGGAGCGTCGTCAGGACTCCAACAGAAGTCTGCAATTAAACTGAGGTATTTCTCAGCTGGTTATAGCCAGTGAGGCTGCAAATGGGAAAAGCATAGACTGGAGATGAAGATGGAAAACATGGCTGCTCCCCAAAAGTGAAGCCAAGGCATCTGGAATCGCCCCCCGGTGGCTGACTGAAGTCAAAGTGGGAGTGATGTGTGGTTTGTAATAAGTTTCTCTTAAAGATGTTTTCTGTCATTTCATGAACTTCTTATCGTGTTGAATTTTTGTGTAATTTGCACAATTTTTCATTTGATGCTATGAAAACATGATGAAACAACATCACTGAGAGCTGAGAATGTCTCACGTCTGTTTTTTAGATATGAGAGGAAGCCTGTTAGTCAGTGGGGAAACCATCCAGACCTTATTACCCACAATTCCTCTGTCCCGCCGGTGTGTTGAGGTGTATAATACGAAACCTTTGACCCGTAGCTGTAGATGCTGGTGTTAATGCACGGCTGGACAAATGGCCCTTTCACTGCTGCCACTGCTGATTGTTGAAAATTTAAGAGGGATGGAGAGGGGGAGCAGGATGGAGGGGAGGAGGGAGAGGATGAACAGAGGTTGACAGATTGAAAGAGAGACAGAGAGACAGAGAGAGAGAGAGATAGGCGAGAGAGGATGAAAGAAAAGGGAGAGACATGGGGGGGATAAATGGATGGGAGGACGAGGGATTGGAGAGAAAATGAGAGCGAGGAGGAAAAAGCAAAACAGGAGCACAAAGAAACGCACAACTGAGCCGCTGCCATGAGAAACACCTGCAGTGATACTGAAACCCAGCGGAGACACACTGATTGATATAAATCTTGAATATTCGAAGGAACGTGTGTGTGTGTACTCGTGCAGCATGTATGTGCATGCATGTGTGTACTTGTACGTGCATGAATGTGTGTACTTGTGTGTGAGTGTGTGTGTGTGCAGGTAAGCATTACAGGCAAAGGTAAACACCAGTATAAAAGCAATTTCACAGCATCTGCGTAGGAGAATGAGTTTGTATGAAACCACAGGAGACACATACAGTAGGAATAAATGATTTTCAAGATGGTTGTAACACTCATAAAAAAAAAAGAAAAGAAACAGGACCTCGTCAGAAAGGTTTGATTACAGTTTTTCTCCATTGCTTTGGATCATTTCACGAAACAGAAATGACATTCTCAGAGCTCTAAGTGCAAATGGCAAAATAGCCCATATGGTTCAGCACAACTACATAGATCACCTTCAAAAGGTCATATCTCACCCAAAACAGTTAACTCAAGTTTCAAAACCAAATAATTTTCTCATATAAATAGTCAATGCCCCCAGAATGAAAATTTCCTTCTCGATTGCTGTGGCTCATCTCTCAAAATAACATAGATGGTTCAGCAAAACTCCTTAGCACACCTGCAAAAGGTCATATCTCTCCCAAAACAGCAAACTCATCAGTCAAAACTAAATCCTTTTCTCATTCAAATAGTCAGTGCCCCCAAAATGAAAAGTCCCTTTGGCATTGTTTAAACACTACAGGTCAAAATGTTTAGATGTTTTGTCAGTATGGCAGTGGACCATAGAAATATCCCTCATGTGCACATTTCAATCTTGGCTCAGTCCTTGAATGGTCACTGAATGGTTACAGTAGATGTTTTCCTTCCAGAATATTATGTGTATCAAACAGAAAAAAGATTAATTCAAGGTTTCACATAAAATATGTTTATCGAACTCATACTGCCATGGAAATTGTTACAGTAATTGCCATACATCGTGCTTACAGTAACAGAAAATGTGTACAGCACAATATACTGTCAAACAATAAGCACATCAAAACTAAAATTTGGCATAGTGAGATATGACCTTTTGAAGGTGATCTATGTAGTTGTGCTGAACCATATGGGCTATTTTGCCAATTGCACTGAGAGCTCTGAGAATGTCATTTCTGTTTCGTGAAATGAGCCAAAGCAATTGAGAAAAACTGTAAACTTACTGTGTGATTGGTGATCAGATGTGTGAAGCTCAACCTTCATTACTAAAGTTCTAGTTGCACCTGAAAATTAAGCCAATGATCAAAGATATCCTTATTACAGTATATACCATGATGTTTTTCATGGTATTATGTGCCTGTACGATTTTGACAGTAGAGTGAACTATTGTGCAGGTGATGATGTAAACAATGAAATTATGCCAACATGTTCTGCAGAGAACAACCACTTGACTGAGAAGCAGTCAGTTTTGACCAGCAATATATATTCAATTGGTAATTGGGATAACTGAAGGCAATTGTACCTAACCGTTTGCAAAGGTGTGCTGAATCATTTGAAATTTGTGCAAGCTGTTGGAAATTGTACTTGTCATTGCAAGGATGTGCTAATACAATTGCAATTTGATTAAAGGAATGAGATATTCCAATCAGTTGTGAACCAGTGCCCAGTGGTTTGGAGGTTTGCACGTGTTGTTTTGAGAATGTCATTTCTGTTTCGTGAAATGACCCAAAGCAATGGAGAAAAACTGTAACAGGAAAAATATCAAAGCTCCTGAGCACGAAGCAGACGAGTGGAGCCCCCCCCCCCCCCCCCCCCCGCCTCACTCTAACAAACACACACGGTGACGGCTTTATTACACACTCCTCTCAACAGCCTTCCTGCACGTGAGGAAGGACTCGGGTTGGGAATGGACGGACTTCACAAAGCTCCAGATGAAATCCAGGCTCAGTATCAACCGTGCAGCAGAACCCTGAGCTGCCGTCCAATCACACGTCCAAGGGGGTGAGTGGAGGCCCAATCAGCAGCTTGCACTCGCCACTGGAGACTGTCGGAGAGAGCGACTGCAACGGACCTGTGAAGAGCTGAGGGGGGGGGAGGAATTATATTTGAACTTCCAGGTCAAATGAGACGCACAATGAGATTTACAACAATAATAAAAAAGTCAAATCGATAGATCAGTGTCACTGTCATTATTGTCAATTGACAGCCCTCTCACATTATTCAACATTAATTGTAATGGGTGTGATAAAAAAAAGTATATATATATATATATAAGATTTAGAGAGCTGCAGAAAAAGGGATATAATCTTTCACTGCAGCTTTAACTGTTGTAGAAGTGGATTATAAATTTACAGATAAGGGTGGAGTGAGAAGACGAGGCAGAGAGAGGATACACTGAATGTTAAAAAGAGATAAAAGAGGAAGGAGCAGGGGGAGGAAGTGAAGAATCACTAAAACACAGAGATTATATATAAAAGTGACCATTTTGTCGTCTCTGGACATTTAACAATCTGTTTCAAGAGAATGAGCGACACTTGTTTTACAGTGGTTAAAATGTTATTTTATTTAATAAACTTTAATAAACCTGGCAGAAGGGATTCAGTTTCCTGTGCCACATAGAAGGTCACTGCCTATCAGCCAGATTCAGCCGAGCCAAACACCCTGACGGGCTCGGAGCAGGGATTAGATGCTAATCACAAAACAAGTCCACTGGCTGTAATAAGTGCCGACTGTACTGGTTTACAGCCGAGTCCCAGCGTCATAAAGACATGATGGTTCAATTGTTAAGCTATCTCCTCCTGCTGGATTCCATCCGACACATGTTGGACGATGAAAGACCTTTTTCATTCCGTCTGATGTCAGAGATTAGAAAATCACAATGGCAGCAACTACTATGACCAATTTATCCCTTGAGGGTCACGGCTGGAGCGGGAGCTAATCCCAGCTGACATGAGGCGAGAGGCGGGGGGACATCCTGGTCGGTACGGACAGTGAAGAGTCTTAAATTAACTTAACCCCCAATCTTCATGTCTTTGGACGGTTGGAGGAAGCTGGAAAAACACAGAACCTTGCTGGGATGTGACAGTGTGAACCCAATTTAGCACCGTACCACCTGATTTAGGTTTTAAGATTAGAGCAATAAGGCAAAACCACAAAATTCAACCCAATAACATAATCAGGGGATCAAAGTTTGGTGCCAACATCAACATCTTTAATGACTATTTCCCAGTCATGCATTCAGAGGTTTCCTCCACCAAGGAGGTGATGTTTGCACCTTTGTGTTCTTTTGCTTGATTTGTTCGTTTGTGAACAAGATTACACAAAAACCAGCAGAAGGATTTCCACAGAAGTTGGTGGAAGGATGTGGTCGGACTCAGGGAAGAACCCATAACATGTTTGTGTGGATCAGGGGGCAGATCCATGACTTTCTTTAGCACTGTGAGTTGGGTGTTTTTTTTTTAACCTTTTCCTCGATTTCTCAGGTAAGAATTCATGGATGTTGAGGAATGAAATCAGGTCTGTTCGGGGGACTGTTATTTATGAGTGTGTGCAATTTGGTTCAGCTCAATTTAATTTAATGGAACTGTTTGGACTTGGAGGACTCATGTGCTCTCCTGAGGGCCATAGCAGGATTCTTCTTGACTGGACCTTGGATTTTGGTCGTAGATTTCATGTCTCTCCATCAAGACATTTCACTCTCAGTCATCGAGTTCTTTTTTGTTGTGTTTGTTGTGTTGGAAATTTCTGTATTTCTGTATTTAACATTCCCCCAGTGGTTTTCTCTTCAGGCAAAGCTCCCACACAGATTTCTTACTGGCCAGTGTACTGTCATGTATAAAAACCTTTCTGCTGTGTTTTAATTTATTTGTGCTCTGACTGAGCTCCTTCATCGTGGATACAGGAGTGTGTGTCTGCATCCTTGACATCGACCTTGCTTTCCCACGGCTGTCTCTGTCAGCGAACTAGAAGTCTGGGTTTATTGTGTTGCCTGTTCACTCTCCCAACACAACATCTCAAACTGAATCATCACCGATTTCCACTTTAAAACCTTTTTCTGTCTGAGTCAGTCTGTGTTTGTTTGTCGAGAAGAACTCTGTGTGGGTGTTTTAATTTCCATCCATCTCGAAAGGCCCATCTGCGCGTTGATCTGAACGATTGTTTATTGCGCTGTTTGGTTCACAATGCAACAGATTCACAGACACAATAAAGGAGACGGATAAGATGATATGATATTCATGTGAAATAAGGGAGCATGGTTTAGTTTCTCATGCACAATATATCAAGATGAATAGATTCACTCGACATCAGCCGACACTTTGAGGAGCTCAGACAAATCCCTTCATGGCTTCAGATAAAACTTTAGAGTTAAGTTTAGTCAAGAAAGTTTTGGGCATGAGAACATCCAAGCAGCTTAAACACCACAGGGGTTTTAAGATTCAGGCCTCGGCTACACTTCTGCAGATATTTCACATCTGTGTTTAAAAAAGAAATCTTTTATAAAATATCTCCGTCCAGACGAGAACACAAAAAGGACTACAAACGCATTCTGGGCCAGTAGGTGGCGATGAAGCCTACATCAATGATTCATCAAATATCGGAGAAGAACGCCGGGTCCAAATAATAATGAGACACTGGTATATATCTGCCATTGTTCGTTTCTGGTGTTCGAAGAAAAACGATAAATTCATTAAATCTACACAGAAATCTCTGTTTTAGCGACCTTTAACCTTTGCATGTGGACGAGAGGCTCGAGCACAGATGTAATGTTTTGTTGTTGGCAGGCTGTCAGTCTGAAAAAAAACAATTCTCAGCAAGCGCTCAAACAAATGGCGCTTTATATTAATTCAGGCCAAACTGGACTAATTGTACCAATTCAGGTTCTCTGGCGACAGTCGAGCCCCAGGTGTGTGTTGTTCAAAATAAACTAAAAAGGTCTGTGGGTGACTGGATGGTCAGGGCTGGCCTAAATGGTTTTCTCGCTCTTTGTGGCCGATTGATCGAACAGCAAGCGGATGATAAAGAGGCTGAAATGATGGATGAGCGAGGGGGAGGAGATCTTTCAATCAATCTGACTTCCACAGTTCTCCTCTCATCCGCAGGAAACTGATGTCATGGTCGATACAGGCAGGCTTTTGTCACTCGGAGACATGTGCGTGTGTTAGTGTGTGTGTCTGTGTGTGTGATGGGTGTTTATGCATGCAAGTGGTGTAGAGTACATGCTTGTGTCGGGGAGGCGGCAGCCTGGGGTTTGAATTTGTTTGTTTTCTTTGTTTGGTGGAAGTTTGTACAACTGAAGTGTGTGTCTTTGTGTGTGTGTTTGTGTGTGTGATGCCGAAGTTAAGTAGGCAAATTGTCACCATCTGCTGCCTGGAAAATACCCGCTGACACAACACACCAGACAATATAAACGCTCTCCTCAGCAGTTAGATCAGTGGCAGCAGTTCTCCTGATCCACCAACATGTATGTGCATGTTTGATCTTAGTTTCCTTCCATGTTTAAATTCACTTACGAGAAGATTAGCTCTCGAAAGATTATTAAGAACAGTGTGTGTTGGTGTGGGTGTTTGTGTGTGTGTGTGGGGGGGGTAATGGCATGTAATGTATTGTCACGGTTTGACATTTTGACACGTCACCGCAGGTGTAAATAAATCAGTGATGGCTTAATACCGTCAGGGGGCTGCCATTGTGCGCGCTGGCTTACCCGGGACGCGTGAATAGAACGGGGCTATTGTCAGCATTGTGAGTAACACCGGTGCTTCACTGTGATAGAGCTGTTGTGACAAAGGCCTGAATATGAATCTGTGTGTGTTCAGGATAAAGAACAGAGGGCGAGGAGGGAACTAAAGGTTCAATAAATGAAAAGAGCTCCCATCGTTTCCTGTGACTGATACTGGGGGGAGAGCTGGAGAAAGTCAAAACAACCAGTGTCTCAGTCCGGATTCAAACTTTTCCCCTATTGTTCCAGAGTGTACTCTTTCAGTTTAAGAGCAGGACTCAACGCTTTCACTCAAACCTCTGCTCTCACTCCCAAAGCCTTGTGCTTCAGCTCTTCTCCGCAGATAAGAAACACCTGTACTTGGATTTGTTTTTTCCTCTGCATCACGTCATGTCACAATCACCCAAGCAATAGAATGTGGGGTGTTGACGAGTTACATAGTCCGACCCTCATCAGGGCTGCATTAGCACAACTCTAAAAGCTGGTGTTAGAGTAAAGCGTGGGGGGGGGGTGGGAGTGGGTGTTACAGTGAATTAACCGGCCGTTCGAGAGCCTCAAATCAAACTATCTAAGTGTAAGTGCACAGTTTAATCACAAACAGAGCACAAACGAGAGCTATTTGAGTGTGAGCGCGGGGTTTGAAGTGAAAAGCATTAGAGAGTCGGATCATGAAATCAAAAAGTCCTGTTTCAAAACAGGAAGTCCATGCTCTTAAATAAAGAACGGAAGAAACAAATCAAAAATCCTGCACTCTCTCTATGTTGTACTCAATTTATTTTGTGAGATAGATATTGACGATTTCATTTGAATTTTTCTTCCTACCAGCTGGGAATGAAGCTAAAATATCCTCAATAACAAATTGCAATCTTTGACCTACGTTGCAGCCAGCCACCAGGGGGCGATCGGGACGCGTTGGCTTCACTAATTGGGAGTCGACCATCTTTAAATAAAGTCAATATCATAAACTGAGAGTTAATCCCAGCGTAGCTCCGAGCCTGCTGGGTGAGAAGCCAGAGAGCAACATTGATTAGCAACATTATCACACACGCACACACACGCACAAACGCACACACGCACACACACACACACACGCACACACGGTAATAAGGTTTTTTTCAGTGTAACATCGACTCCTTCAATCAGTGAACAATGAGCAGTTCAAGGTCTTAAGTTTCCCACGTAAAAACAAGAGATTTGTGAGTGAGTTCTGAGAATCTGAAGGACTCACACGTCTCCTCCAGCTCTGAGCTCATCTCTGCTGCATCTTATCTCTTTGTGAGAGCTCCATTGAACATGATCATGTTTGTTGATGTTTTCTACTCAGCAAATTACAACCTCATCACATTTCGACGCACGGTGTTTGAATTGTTGTGGTTTGAAAACAGCACAAGGAGAGAGAGATCTGAATCAATGCTGCAAGGACCGTTTTGATAAAGCTGAAGAAATACAAACGTCGGTTTGAAATGCAAGAAACTGTTTAATGTTGAATGTCAGTCAATCGCGTCTATTCAGTAGGTAAACAACCTATCTGCTGCAGTCTGGAGCCAAACATTCCCAGAGGATTTTGGAATTTATATTTTTGAAGAGTAACTATCTTACTCTTATTGAGCAAAAGCACCTTCTACAGAAACATGTGGTGATTAAACCAGACCAGAAGATCGGACGCTGTAGCAAATCCACCAAACTCTGTTTAGAATTCTTCATACGTTTCCCCGGCAGAATATTGGAAAAAACGCAGATTATTAACGAATAATCTGAGTCTAACTAATCTACAGTTCAGCTTTGCTCTTCAACTTGTTGGACCTGATTCTGACACTTGAAGCTGTGACTCAGTTCCCGATCGTACCCACTCACCAGATGGAGCAAGATCAGACGTGCAGGGTGAGAATGAGTCAGTGGTGCTTTGATGATCAAAGGAGAAGATGAATACCATCAGTATGGTGAATATGACGCTACAGCAAGCATGTTATTGAATAAAAAAGACAATGAAGTGCATTTAATTTGTTAAATAAAATGATTTAAAATGACGAGTTGTGGTTTTATTGTCGGGTCTGTGCAGAACCGTTTCTTGGCTCGGAGCAGCGACTTTATGAGCGTCTCCAGGAAGTTACTGCCCCCGGCCTGAAAATTGTAGGTCACATAAACTCCACAAAACTGCAGCGTTTCATTTCTGCCCTTTGGTCAAAACTTGTGAATCTCTTTTTACCTTCAGTCAAGGCCACACATGCTTTACCTGTGTCGTAGTGAGATACTTTATCGATCCCGAGGAAATGGAAGCATCTAATAGATTAACAAATACAGACAGGGCAAGAACAGCACGTCAGAATTACAGAGGAAGAGTAAAATGTGCTAATAGTCAACAAATGATCAGTAATATGGAAGAAATTAATAAACTTACGTGAGGAAAACGTAACCTGAAAACAAAACCAAACATGTTGGTGCATAAGTAAAAGTGTGTTTCTGTGGAGGCTGTGCAAACAGTCATGTTTAAGCCACGGAGCTGCTGCATATTTAATGTGAATTAAATCGATCTGCTCGTCTAACAAACTGCAACTTTTCCAAAATGTCCCCAAATGAACCCTTTTCACTTTGGTCCATCTTGACAAAACCTGTACAACAATGTACAGTGAGTTTTAATTGGAAAATTCTTTATTAACTAGTATTTCAGGGAAACACCAGCAGGATGCCGGGGAATGTTTCTTGTGTAGGAACTCTTCAGAGGCCGCTCGTCACCCGGCCTGTTCTTACCCGGGCTAATCTGCCGTGTGTCAGCCGCCTCACTGTGGGCTGAGGTGGCACCAGAGCCAGGAGGCAGAACCGTGAGGGTGATTAATGCTCCCAGGACAGAGCCGGGGATAAACAAACAAACCAGAGGCCCGGCTACTGTTGGAGGAGGCAACAGTAGCTGGGCCCCCCCAACCCCCCCGCCATATGCTGTTGGAAAGAACTATTACTGTTTTCTGGCAGCAGCTTGATATGTGGCTCCTGCAGAGGTGCAGAGCTGTAATAACACACACACCTCTATGTGTGTGTGTGTAAGTGTAGGTGTGTTGGACATATTGTCTGAGTGACCCCTGGTGCCAGCCAAGCAGGTGTTGTTTGAAACACCTCAGCCGATGCACGAGTCAGAACATTGTTGATATTCATGTTTCTGACTCAATGTTCCAGATACTTTCAAGAGAAAAGAAGAAAAAATCCTTCCGCTTCAAAAGTTTTGTCTTAAATGTTTAATTCTCTTTTCATCACTTTCTGAGTATATAAGTATTTTGCAATGAAGGTCAACGTTGGACTGACCACACCCCCTGGTGGTTAGATAGGAACATGACTGTAAATGTTGTCTTTCTGTGACTGTAATGCAGAAGTTTGCAAAGGTGCAAATGTGAGCAGGCATCAGGAAGTCAGTTATATTCACTCTAGTGGGGATTTGTTTTGGGGTTGCAGCAAACTGTGCAGGAGGAGCCACTCTGATGAAAGCACCACTCCTCAGCCTCCTAAACCAACAGTCCCATCAAGTTCCAGTTGCACAACATTTCACACACTCATAGATACCAGTCCTGTAAATATGGAAAAGATGCAAAAAGGTTTCAGAATATCTTATCGCGCAATATTTGAGAAAGATAAAGAAATTCGTATGCAGCCTACGCACCAAAATGAAATGTCTTCTACCCTGAATCATATCACATCCTTCCACCAAGTTTGAAAAACACACTTTTAAATGAATATTGTGTCTATTTATCACTGTAATAAGGAAAAAGGACTTGAATCTACAATCTTAATATTCAGAAATCCTGGCCACCACCAGCCTGTGTTTAAAAAATGTACAATGAAGAATGAGATACTGAATACCTGGATGTTATCCAGGTCCTCCTCTATTAAACACAGCAGACCTGAACAAAGCAAAACTCACGTCCTCATCTGACTCCTCGAGCTTTGTTTTAATGAAACTGATATTTGAGGTCTGACGGCTCCATCGATTTTAAAGCCTGTGATCAAACAAAGCCAGCGAGACCTTTCTCTCCCACTGTGGACATTCGGCTTCGTCAAACACAGGTGTTATTAGAATAAAAAGCTGTGTTCAGTTTGCAGGGAGCTCTGGTGTGGCCGCCTGCTGCTTCACTGGCAGAGAGGGAATGAGATTGAGTCATTGGAAATGGGATGTTTCCAAACGGCTGCAGGGAAATAAGGCAAATGAAATGTTTTGGGAAAATGGTCTGTAATTCGTTTGCAGCTGTTATAGACGTTAAAGCATTTTGTCACAGAGCAAAGAATTAAACTTTTTTAATAGAACCGACTGATTTATCTGTTGGCTGATAGCAATAAGCTGATTTGACCTTCTCACAGACATCGATATCTACATTTATATTTACCTATATAAAAATGTCATGTATTATGTTTGATATATATTGGTTGTATGGTGTTTTCTTTTAATTTATCGTTTCATTTCTATGTCATAAGTCTTTGATAACGACATCCTGGGAATTATTGCCAATTTTGATTTAAATGTAAAATATATCTGTTTAAAAAATGATTCATTCAGCTTCGGCTCCCAAAATCCCATCATCAGTTCAGCTCTGCCTTTTAAAACCACAGTAAAAACACTCAGCAGTGGAATAAATGAGTGTGATGAGCTTTTTCCAAACAAGCACAGTGTTGTGTTGTGTTGTGTTTGTTCTGCAGCAACTGTGGAAATATTGATCCCAGCAGCTCTTTTCACAACAGACACTTTGTAGGTGAAAGCACAAATAACATTGACGACTCCTCTGTTCTACTCAAGTGTCGCCTCAGTAAACCACTGATCAGTTTTATCACCTCTCCTCCTGTGAAGCGATAAAAATGTCTCACGTGAAAATAAATAAAGATCACGACAACGTCCACCCTCCAAAAAAAGAAAATCAGGACCAGACACTTTTTTAATACTTTATTTTAAAAGGGAATTCGAGCGTTCACGTCTCTTTTTCCCCCGACCACCAATGTTTCAGGAATAAAAGCTGACCTGGTCGCTGTCTCCACATATAATGCAGATCCTATATATCACAGAAAAAATAATAATGCACATTGTAACAAATGAATATGAGATTGTTTAGAAAAAACAAGTTTTCTACTTTGCACATCACGGGGCAGACACGTATTGACAGCATGTTGTGTATATAAACATTTTAAAGGAGCACAGATAACACACTCACAGTCTCTCTTACATACACACACTTAATACTTTTAGTTATACATTTACACACACACATACACATAGAGTTCATGCACACACTTACAAAAACCCTTTATAACAAGACAAAAGATTCCATTTGGTCCCAAGCAACCAGTTTATAGGCAGTTATTTACGAGAAGCAGGAAATGTCTTGTACCAAACCTGGTAAAAAAAGTGTCAGTTTTTTATGTCAAAGTCAAAATTTAAACTTTCATCATTTCAGTTTCAACAAATTTTTGTTTAAACTGATATGAAACCATCTTTGGGACTTACTTTACTTTACTGTTATGACAGACAAAAGTAAAAACAAATTATTTCTATCTTCTTTCAGCCGACCTCAAATTACAGGGATTGTTCTCTGAGCTGTGATTTGTTTTGACTTATTGTCGTTTCTTTGTCAACGATTTACTCCCACCACACAGAGCTGACTTCTTTCTCCCATGAAATGTAAAAATCGTTGAATAACTCCCCCAGTTTCACACCACAGGCAAATTTCTTTATACAAATACATTGTCACCAGAAAATCAACACGTCTGGAAAAACATAAAAACACATTCATTTATAGTATTTTACATATTTATAATATGAGGGTAACTATTTCTTTTTTTTTTTTTAACCAGAGAAGGAAATCATTTCATTAAAAGATTAACAATTGCACATAATTGTTGGGTAAAATATTTCAAGGACACAAGGAAACAATAACAATGGAGCTGCTATTAAAAATAGATCAACATTTGAACAAAATTGTACATTCGCTTTTCTTCATCCTCGACAAAACAAGGACAATGTCTTTTTTTCTTGGAATAAAAACAAAAAATGTAAGAAAAGCTGCAGAGAACATGAAAAAGAGGCAAGTTTGTGTAGATGGAAGGTTTTAAAACAGACCCTTGCTTTTCTTCAGATTCTTTTGCTTCCAGTTCGGCAGCGCGTTGAACTCCACCCGGCTCATCTCCAGAAGAGTCTGAAACACACGTACAGGAAACAGCCACAGTTTACAAATCACAAACATTAGACTTTCTGGTCTTGAGCTGCATTATTACCTTCAATGGAATATTCAGCACATTATACGTTTGTATGATTATTCTGTTTATCTGCTCTGACACATACAAACTTCAATTTGCATTTCTAACAAAAGCTTTATCAGTTTTCTAAATGCTCCTGGTGGTCTAACTGTGAGCGTCCCACCTTGAAGTCCTCGTCGGACAGGTACACCTCCAGGCGCAGGGGGTCCACTCCCTCCGGCAGAGGTTTGCCGGTCAGCTCCTCGATGGAGTACTGCTCCTTGCTGAGCCGAGACAGCGCCTCCTTCACCAACACCACCTTGTTCTTGGAGTTCTCCACCTGCTTACACACGTTAATCACAATCAGTAAACAGATGTAAAAGTTGCTGGAATTTCACACATTGCAGAGAAAAGTCTCCCACCTCCGGAGTGAAGCTGGAATCTTTCTGCCAGTACGGGAAGATGTTAGTGAAGGTCAGGGGTTCACAGCCTGCGTAGACCAGATAAGCCAGAGGGGGGCGCCGTTGGTTCTTCTCTGTAAATGACAGAAATGTAAAAAAGGTGGTGATGCTTTAGAATTCAGACATTTGCTGAATGGAAAACAGAGAGAAAAGTGTAAATAATGTGAACAGCTCAGCCCTAGTACACTTCTAGCAAAGCTTCCTCCCGTGTGCGACCTCTGACCTTTGCAGTACTGCAGCACCGTCTCCATGGCGCACTTCCTCTCGCTGTCCCAGCGCATCTTGGCGGAGCCGGTGCGCTGCGTGTCCTCCGGCTGCCAGCCCTGCCACAGGTACACCTCCATACGGTTATCCAGCAGGAACAGGGCTGGAGAAGGAGTGACACCAGGATGAGACAGAGTGTCAGACTCAGAGGTGATATAGAGTTTACTGGTGTTACTGTGGCGGTTTGAAAGTCGCACATTAAGCCCTGAATATATAACAAATCCATCGACAGGGAAGTGAAGGAAAGTGTCTTTTAAACTAAAGCATCTTGAGAAGTTTTCATCAGTACAAGGTTAAAACAGGAAACTAAGTGGAACTGAATGTTTGTGTTATTTCCATGAGAAACCTGCTTTTCACTCATGCACTGATCTACGGACATTTGGAAAGACGATGAGTTTTTGACGAGGGGACAGATACTAGTGTTGATCTGCTGAAAACAAACTCGTGGGATTTCCTGCTTCCTCTACCCAGGTGCCGCCCCTCGCCTGAATGTTCCAGACGTTTCCCTTCTGTTGTATATTTTCTATTTCAGGGGACATAGATTTGTGCTCCTGAATGAAATGGGGATGTTTAGTCAAGTGAAAAGCATCACTGGTACCTGGCTGCTGAGCGTCGTAGAGGTTCTCTTGCAGGAACGGCATGGCCATGACTCCCTCCGTCACCCGGGCAGGATACAGCTGCTCCTCCCCTTCGAAAACCCCCGAGCTGGCACTCAGCTTGAACAGCCGGGCCGTGTAGTTGTACTTCCCAGGATCTGGGGGCAACGTGCACGTCTCGTTAATGAGATGACTCGGGATGTTGCCTGGTGGTTTGAAGTATCGTGTGTCAGTGTGAGGACGAACCTTGCAGCATGCAGTCGTACGCCTTCTTGTCCTTCAGGCCCAGAGCCTTCACGAACTCCGAGGGCTCAGCTCCTTCCTCCACCTCCTCAACTGTCACAGTGCTGCTGCTGCTCAGACCCAACTCCGAGGGACATCTGAACACAGCACACAGAAAACACTGCAGTTAACTCCACCACAGCAGGTACAAGAGGTTCATCCATTACACACACACGTCTCTTACCTCTGGGTTAGTTTGTCTGCAGCTCTCTTTGCGACCTGCCTGGCCCTGGCTTGTGACTTACAGCCGTGCCACAGGTACAGCTGAGCTTTCTGGGCGTTAAGAAGCACCAGGCTGGCACGTGAGCGCAGATTGGCACTCTGGCAGTTCACCTCCACCAGCGAGGCCTCCACCTCCGCCTCGCCACGGACACAGAACAGCCTCCAGCCACCTGGACACACACACACAGTCGTTGAGATCGGACTAAGTGGAAACCCACTGGGACGTCATGCACTGGTTTGTGAGCTGCTGGTTTTGATGTTAAGCATCTTGTCCGGCACCATCTTGGTTTTTTAACCTTCAATAGACTCTCTATAGAAACTGACTTCATTAAAAACCAGTGGAGACATGGACTATACGACTGTTTTTACACACATCTATGGTCCAGACTAGTAACCTATATTTTTCAGAGCATCACTGAATACAACAAACATTTTCTTCCATTACCTGTGTTGTTGGCAGCATCTTCTCTGCTGCCCTTGTGGATGATCAAACCTCCCAGGAAGAGCTGGAGGAAGCAGGGCGGCTCTTTCCCCTGACTCACCAACACCTGGAGCCACACAGTGAGGAACGTCACACTTTCACCATAACTTAGTAAAAAGATAAGTGAAGCCTGGGATAAAGACACCGTTCTATCGATGGTGTGATGAGCTGAGACCCACTTGTGACCCCCGGTGGCTGCCCAGCTCCACGGTCATCAGAGCCGAGGTTCCCTTCTCGCTGATGCTGGACTGTCGGCCCTGCCAGAAGAAACACGCCGTCCTCTCTCGACCGGGAGCTCCGGCGCTCAGCTCCCCGGGCTTCTGCCTCTTCCCCACTGAGGGAACAGAGGCACAGTGAGCTTCAGAGCACTTTGACCTCCTCAGTGTGGACCTCCCTTATAGATGCATGAATCAATTGTTTTTTTAAACCTGACTGACCCAGTGTGGTGACGGAGTATTTCCAGCGGATGATGTAGGCGTCGCCCTCGTGCAGCTGGCCCAGACTCTCTTTGGGCAGCTCCTCCTCGATGTGCTCTTTAATGTGCCAGCTGTCTACAGTGATGGTAGCCAGCTCCGCCTGCCTCCCGTCCTCCGTCCTCACCAGGCCGTGGCCCCGCTGGACATTCACTCCCTCCAGGACGGTCTTCACCGGCTCGGGCTCGTTGTCCAGCAGCGCTCTGGCATCACACGGCTGCAGCTCCAGGTCGAATGAGGAGCGGCCAGTGGAATGGACCGGACTCTGAGCAGACACAACGATTTCACCTGGTTTTGAATTTGTTATTTAACCAAGAATATATATATATAACAGGATGAATATATCAGTTATTCCACTGCCTGTTTTTTTTTCTGTGCATTTTATTGTTCTAATTTAACATTTGACTCTCTACCATGATTTCCTCAGCTTGAGCAGCTTCCTCTTTCTTCCTCTCAGCCCAGTCCAGGAACTTCTCTCTGAACAGTGCCGTCTCATTGTGCTCCGACAGCCGACCAAACAGAGTCCAGCTCGGACGACCCTCCCCCTGCCTGGACATCACACACACACACAAAGACACACACTATCGTTAAAAGTGTTCTGTAGGTGTACTGGCCAAAAAAACCCACTAGGGGCTACAACAACACAACCAATAACCTCAATAACTCTTGTTACACTCACTGTGGCACGTCCTCATTCGTGCAGGAGGCGTCCAGAGGGTTGACTCTGCAGCTGCTGTAGTCGTAGCTGCCGCTGAAGAGCTGTTTGCCCAGTTTAACGGCCACTTTCCTGTCCCCCAAGGGCACGTCTTTCCCGTGCCACACGTACACCTCACCGCCAAAGTCAAACACCAGCACCTGGTGTCAGGTGTCGGCAGCAGCAAGGAGACAGAGCAGAGAGCCGTTATCTCACCATGCAAGACAACATGAGGCCTAAAGACGGGAATTGAAATGTCCTCTGGGACTACGTTTATCTCTTTTCAGACTTTGTTTGCAGGTCCCAAACTTTGATGGGGCCCATTACCCCCTTAGTGGTTTTTACCTCACTGGAGTTGAGCATGGAGACACTCGGGATGGAGGCCCATGCGTCATCATGAGGCACCAGCTTGTCTCCCTGGAGTCTGTACACCCCATTAGAGTCGAGGATCCCCGTCTCGTACAGTTCATCTTCCTCCGGCTCCCCTACACCTATAACACACAAACACACACACAGACACACACACATTTCAGAGAGAGGCAGGTAAGCATATGTGCAGGACAGCAGGGGAGGCAGCACGGTTAGACGGAAGATCCTTCAGATGTTAAACCAAGCTTCAAGCCCGAGTCAGGAAACATCAACACGGCTGAAGTGTTCTTAAGAAAAACAACAGATACCTACAAGTTCTATTGGACAATATTATATTATAAATCAAACCGTATAAAAGTGCTGTTCTTGTTTACTTTCACTAAAATACCCTAATAAATGTTTACAGTTATAGACAAAGATTGTGATCTGAGCTGAGACGACCTCTTCAGCTGCTGTTCCTCCTTCAGTAAACATAATAAACGTGTCTGCCTGCACCTCTGTATTTGGTCTTTCCTCCCAACAGGCTCCAGAACTCTTTGGCCCATCTGGTCTCGGTGTTGATTCCTTCCTCCAGCGTGGTGACCTGCGGCGCCTTGCAGCCCAGGTCCCTCTTGGCCTGGATGAACGAAGCCATCTCCGACGCCTGCTCACACGGAGCATAATGCACAACGTGTTACGACTGGACATGGGCGGAAGATTTGTCTCTTTATTAAATCAGTGCATCCCAAAAGAGCATGAAATACCTGGGGGCAAGTCATTTTAAATGTTTTCCTTCTGCAGCATGTTTTAGTTTGAGCTTCAGGAAGCTGTAGCAGCACCTGCCTGAACATGAGGCAGCTTCTGAAACACATTCTTGGTATAATCAGGTTTGTGTGAGGTTCGCTACCTTGGCTTTCTCAATGACGTTGGCGAACTCTCCGCTCCACATGTAGCAGTGCTTGGGCGTGATGAGCAGGAAGCAGTCACCGCTGTTCAGAGAGCGAGCTGTGGGCTCCACCAGGCGAACCTGGACGTGCCTCCGACCTACACACACATATTGTTTTTATCTCACAGTTAAACTTCATATTCCTAAGAAACACATCTGAGAGGAGCTTTATTTAGTTTCCTCTTCATAAGAACACAATCGTAGAAAACAAACACACAGCCCATTCCCTCTCTGACCTTTGATGCGAATAAGCATGAGCTTGTTGAAAGGCAGCGCACTGTTGTTGGTCACCACGTCTGTGGACTTGACGCTGCGCAGGTTGATCTTGCGGAAGTTCTCCTTGCTGGCGAGACCCGCCAAGGCCACGTCGGCCAGGTTCTGTTTGGAGTGTTTCGCCACTGAGGGAGGGGGGGGGGGGGGGGGGGGGGGGGGGGGGGGGGGCAAACAAGAAAGGTTATCAACTGGTACAAGTTCCAGGTTGAACAGTGCCTTGAATCATAACTGTGTAGTGATGTAATCTGACATCCAACAAATAAAAACCACTAAGTTGTTGTACAGTAAATATGAAAGACAAATATTTTCTTATTCCTTCCTGCACTAGATGTCACATATTTCATGTAGCCGTCTCATTTCCTCTTTAACTGTGAACAGGTCCCTAAGTTCAGCCAAGTCTGAGCAGAGTTTCAATAGAGGAACTGAATATGGAGAGCACAACAGCCGCAGACAAACAGGTCGGGTGGAAACCGATCAGAGCTGCTCACACCTTCAGATCATCTTCAACTTCTCCTTGTGTGCGTTGTGTTTACAGTGCGTACGCTTAAATAACAGGGCAGCTGTTGTGTGTCTGCAGTGATCTGGTTTCTCAGAATACCAAGTTAACGAGAAGCCTGTAATGGCTTCTCGTGTCTGTAATGAGGTGGGCGATGAGAAATCAAATTTGCCCAAATATATGTCCGCAGCAGAAAGCTAATTTGTCCGGCCACATAAACATCAGGATGGAATTATGCATTTGTTTATTCACGATAATTCAATTTGAGTACAACAGAAACTAAAACTGACTCTGAAAAAAGCAACGTCCACATTCCTGCATGAGCTGATGGAAAAGTGATTATTGTGAGATTCTATCAAACTTGGTTATGGTTATATTCAGTGTTTTCTGGTGGAGCCGTCTAAGAGTCTTACTCCGCTCCACTTGGATCCTCTTGGTTTCCACTGAGGCCACATTGAGCCGCTGCTCGGTGTAAACCTGCCGGAGGTCGTTGCGAGCAGCCAGAGCTCGCAACGGGTTCCTGGAGCCCTGGTTCCTCCGGGCGGGCCGCACCGCACGCTTGTGTTCTGTTACGGTCGAGATGAGTCTGAAAACACAGTGAATACAAGTGTTTTTAGGATGTGATTGATGGATATGATCGATGTAGAGGAAAAAGCCAGAGATGAATTCACTGACTTTGGTGTATCGGCCTGAATCAGGCTGAAGTCCTCCTCGGTGACGACCACGCTGGAGTCGTGGAGCGAGGAGGGGGACACGGATTTGTAGAAGTTGCCGAATGTCTCGTCGTCATCCAGGGTCATCACCTCCTTCTCCGTCTCGGCCGTCACCTCAATGGTGGACGTCTTGTTTTTGCTGACGCCTGACCCGCCCGCCACAGCACGAGGAAACAGGAAGGAAGGAAACAGGAAGAAAGGAAAGAGGAAGTGATGCACAGGCCGTCAGATAATTGTGCTTTTTGGTGAAAGGTGTGAGGACAAGATGTGTAACGCCTACGCTACAATAAGTCCTTAATAACACAATGTAGAGTTAAACATAATCTTGGATTGTACCTTTGCTGTGGAGCTTGTCGAGGAAGGACTCCAGTTTGTCGAGTCGTTTGTCTCCTTCCACCTTGACGTCAGTTCTACTGGAGATTTCTGTCCAGTAGAAACAAACAGTTCTGTTAAATTGGGGTTTTGTTGAGGTCATGTTGAATTAGTGACACATGTGACACATATGGTCACAAGAGCCTGGTTCTTTTATCAATACAGTGATTCACTCAATGATCGTACCTTCATGCGGCTTCACAGGTGTGCTGCTCGATTTCTTAATAGAGATAAGAGGCGTCTCCTCTGAGACAACACCTGAGGGAACACAGGGGGGGAATTAGAGCTCCAAGTAATATGAATGAATTCAAATCAATTACTACTTTTATCTAAAGATGTCAGAAAATAATGAAAAATAAACATCAATATTTTAAGAATAAAAACGTTACATGTTATAGTGTCTTGTTTTGTCCGACCAACTGATCAGACTACAAAGATATCTAGTTAACTTTGAAGTAAGTGAATAAAAAGCAGCAAATTGTCAAATTAAATAATGAATAAATGGCCTTTTCAGTCAAAAAATGTAATAACTGCCTCGCAAAAGTAAATAGACTCACCCCTCTTGGCCATGCGTCCGGCCACAGTGAACTGGACGGAGTCATTGGCTGCTCCTTTGCCTTTGTTCTTCCACTGCTCCTCCTTCTCCTTGAGGATCTTCATCCTGTCCATCAGCGACATCTTGGGCTCCACTTCTGGGCCGGACTTCTGTCAGGAATAAAGTCCAGTTTCAGTTATCGCTTCTTTGTAAGCAGTTAAGATGTTTTAAGATGAGGCAGCTGAGAGGACACACAAAACCATGAGTCAGCAAGAAAGGTTGGAGGAGGACAGGAGAGGGAGATTACTGATGAGGACGATAATGTAGTGAAGCAAACACACGAGCAGAAATGATTGTGTCTATGCCAGCAATGAAAACCCTCATTTTTTATATTAATAATTCCGGGAGGAGAAAGCAAATACTTCCACAGAAGTTCTCACTGTGTTAGTCAAACTTTATTTTTACAACAAAAAGTCATGAAGGATGTCGAGGCCTGATGATAAAACACAGAATCTCTGTTCGTGCAGCGAGGCCGTCCATCACCCGGTACACAGCAGAGCTTTTATACATGATTTACTCCTGCTGTCATTTCTGCACCTGAACCACCAGTAAAAATGAATCAGCAGAGGTTTACTGCCCCCTGGTCCCCGCGGACCCCCGCTGATGTGGAACAGTAATTAATGATATTCCACTCGTGAAAATTTGAAGCATTTCATTGCTTCTTTTTTTTTTACAAGCTGCCACCCTTTACACTTTCGCTGATAATGAGTTTTTTAGTGGGTGTAACATAGCATGAGCGGCAACTTCCTTTCTGCAGTGGGTTACATTCGAAGAAAATCTATTTCTGCATTGGAGAGCAGACGAGGAACATGATGTTGAAGACAACTGTTGAGCGACTGATGATTGAACAGGCAGAAGACAAAAACAAGAGAAAGTCAAACAAAAACTCTACCCACTTGTTTTTGTCTGCATGTTTTCACTGTAAATTACTGAAACATACAACATTTATTCACATGAGGGCCACAGGGCGGTTTGTGCTGCATGAAATTAAAGTAAACGACAAACAAATGGTTAGGATTCACCAAAACCACACAGCTAGTTACAGTCATAGAGGAATTTCTCCTAGCGGATGAAAGATGGTCGGTGTGATCTGCTGACTGTCAAGTCTGCAACTTAAAACTTCAGCTCTACTGTTGGTTCTGCAGAATCAACTTAAACAGCCGCAGATGTCAAGAGCTCTAAGAAGAAAAAGATGTTGAGCCGCGGCCAGGTCGATGTCAGGGAGGCTTAGAGCAGGAAAAAGTGCATGAGCAGTATTAATAGTCTATTCCCTAAATGTAAGTCAATGTAAGAAATTGATGGGATGGGAGGCTGGATGATTTGCAATGGAAATTTTCCAGTTACAATTTCTCAGAGACGAAATTGACGCTTTAAATCTATTTGTTTTATTTAGTCGACCGGCCGAAACCCAGAGATATTTAAGTTTGTCATGTTTTTATCATGTTTGACAAAGAAAAGCTCCAACCCCAGGTAGGACAATCGTGATATTTAAAATATGTCCTTGCTTTCCATTTAAAGGTAAATTAATCTTTAACAATCAAACTGTCTAATTCTGAGCAAACTTGAGTTTCTTTCAAACAATCCTCCACTCATTCCCCCCCCCCCCCCCCCCCCTCTCTTCGCACACAATGGCAAAGGTACAAGTGGTAACAGATTTTTTCTTTGTTTCTCCTCTAACGTCAAACACGTTGCACGTTGTGGTCAAATATTAGCGTGACACAAGACAAAGTTCAAAGCAACACATTGACTCACACAGACGTGCAGGGAGACGACACACCGCGGCTGAACATCACAGTGGACGCTCGCTGATTTCATAACAACTGATAATTTGACACAAAAGCACACACACACCCACACACACAAACACACACACAGATGTTTCTGCACATACAGGTCCTGAATGCATTATGAGTGGGGATGTGAGTTTTAAGTTGATTAGGACCGAGCACACACATTGTTTGTGGTACAGGACTGAGAAATCCCTGCTTCTTGTACCTTTCAATTAATAAAGGCTCATTTATGCTCGATGCGTATTAGTGAATGGACAAAGCCTTGTGTACGTACTCTGCGTTAATTTCTGTATTTGTTCACGTCTTCCGAAAGCTTACGGACAGGAAACACAACAAATGTAACAAAGCAGTACTACAGGAAATCGTGGGGGGGCAGTGAAGCCAATAGTTTAAGCGAGACGACCATAAGACAGGAGGAATACATTTCAACGAAGGATTCATCTTCCTTATGTCGAGGCGTAGCTGTTCTTTATTCTTAAGAGGTGCAGTATCACAACCTTCTCCGCCGCTGCCATGTTTGTTGCTATCAGAAACTGTCGACTCGGCACTGCCCTCTAATGGATGTACTGCTCATCAACAATGCCAATGTAAAGAATGCATGGAGGTATGTAACATGTGTGTCTCTTTTTGTGTGTAACGGAAGCATAAGTCAGCCTAAAAACTCAAAAACACCACTTTAAATGCCTTGTAAAGCACAGTTTATCAGTACAGTGAAACTTGTGCAGTCATGCTACAGTGTGTTTCACGGCCCTGCAGCATTCTCCAACACTGACACGGCCCCTCCAGCCAGCAGCCCATCTCTGGAGTCAATCAGAGGAGGGAAATACCTTGGACTGACAGGACCCCAGAGACAGGGGGAGGAAGGGAAAGGGCCCGGGGCCTCGAAGCCTCACAGGAAACCATTTTTCTCAGCCCTGCCTGACTGTACGGAGCAGGCCGCACCTCGGCCAAACCACTGACACAGATATCAACCAACCGAGGGCCGGCAAACCGCATTCATGTAGCAACAGCGAGTGTGTCGACAGCTCTGATTCCTCAGAGCGGGTGAGAGATTGTCCAGGAAATAGGGAGAGAGAAAGGCAGCGTTGCCTCATACATGTGCACTCACCTGGAGGGACAGGGAAAGGCAGACAGGCAGGTGTCAGACAAAGGGTCCACAGTTTGGGGAACAGAGGAAACTGGAAAAAAGGGTGGAAAGAGGGGGAAGTGGTAGGAAGAGAAGAGGAAAGGAAAAGGATCAGAGGAGAATGCAGGAGGAAGAGCGCGGCAGGGCGACGTCGTGAGCTGGTTCCAGCGAAGAAGAGCAAAGAAACAGACACAGGTCATTTGAAACCTGCTGTAACGTTTGGGAGAGTGGGAGAGAAAGGAAAAGGGAAACAGACTGTTTATAACAACGCATGAGGAGAGAGCAAAACACCATAAAGTGTGAATCATCCTGACTTACAACAGCAGGAATCTGGCTTCGTGGTTTAGTGGGAAATCAAGACGCTCGTAATAAATTGGAATTAATAAACTCATCTTTAACCGATTGTCTCGGCTCCTATTTTTCCTGGGAATCACCGCGGCTCAGAGACGATATTTCCCACCGAGTGTTAACGGAGTGACACGTCTGTGGGGGGGCTGCGGTGTCGGTGTTTTGATTTGTGGAGAGACTCGTCTGCAGTGAGTCATCGCGGGGAAACTAAAACTAGACACTTAGCAGATCCTGCAGGATTTAAAACAAAACCTTTCAAATATTATTCTAACGTCTGCATGGATTTCTGTAAAAGACAGTAAACTTTTTAACTTATTCCCGAAGCTGAATTGATATTGACAGAGCAGCAGTTTATATATTTTTTTGAGGACAGCATTAATCATTAACTGGTGAAAGGCTGCAAACAGTCAAAGTAACGTATTATTAACGATCATTATCCAAAACACGACAGAGCTTTAAATTGAATTTACAACCGAGGCCTCACTTTACAACACGACCGTGGGGCACTGAGCAGCGCAGCCGGCTTTACAGGAAACATCTGGAGCTGGTTGGAGATGGCCACGGTGTGTACCATGCACGTTACATTCCCTGGTCTCCCACATATCAAACAAAGAGCAACAACATCTGTTTGGGCTTGGCAGGCCTCAAGATTGGACTGACAGGCCTGAACATGGAAACCAGAAGGGGCTTTTTCTGCGAGGTAGAAATGTAACAAGAGCGGTCACATACGATGGATGCCACACAGATGATGTGGAAACTCTGGAGAAAGTCTGCATGAGTCCAGGTGGGAACACAGCGGGAGATTATCACTATCAATATCTCGGTGTGACGAAGAGGAGCTGTAGATGTAGAAGAGACATTTGAGAGCTTTTGGAGATGAAGGTCGGCCGTGGTGTCGATTTTGCTCTAAACAAAAACACATGATCTCTGCGGCAGAGTTTTCACGGTACGTCCCGGGCTCTGCGTGTTCCACCCTGAAGCCGGCCCTCACCTGAACGCTCCAGAGACTTTACTGTTCTTGTGAAACGCGTCAGACTCAAGAATCTCCTGCTGTGTTCTGGCAAACTCCTGATAATGTCCGCACCCTGATTGTTGAGACAGAGGTTCTGTCTGAAAGCACCTTGAGTTTCCCGGAGATCTCCAGTAGCAGAACAAGTTCCAGACCACTCCATACTGAATCAAAAGAAGAAGCCTGCAGACTTCTTTGGGGGTTGCGGTTGCAGCCTTTGTGCCATTAATGGAATTACACTAAATTATATAGACTATGATGATTTATAATAATAAAGGCAGACCACATGGATGTAACATGACATCAGTATTTAGCTGAGTGAAGATTTTTGGCTGCCAGCACTTTCTTATAAAGTGGATTTATTCTAAGTTTAGTTCATCTTTGGATGAAGGACGAACCCGATCCATGAAAAACCCAGAGAGGTTCCCCCGACCCTCACAGGCATCGAACCGGGGGATGCTTCATACGTTTAAACATGTCATCACTTCAGTCTTTTTGGATTTTTCCTCCACTGAATCATCATTAGCTATTTACAAAGTGTCCTCGTGGTGGTTATTATATAGTCTAATGGATTTTTTCCACTTGTGAGGGGCTGGGGGGGCCTCCATGGACTTTCAACACTCCTTCCAAAATGTGTCCGTGTCCAATAAACACTGAACCATCTGCATGTTTATATACGTTTTTCAACGTGTATGAAGAACACAAAGCTTGCTTGTGGAGGATTGTTTTTCTAACTTTGAGGAGAGGAGAAGTGAGACGCTGTAAAACCCGGCAAAGGAAGCAGGCATTAGCGTGGAAGGTTCGCAGGTGTTTGGTCGCGGTGTAGGGTTTTATTTTTACAAGGGGGGGGGGGAAGAGGGTGTGTCGCTCTTCCTCTTTGTGAGGCTAACTAAGCCCTGGATCACTGGCTTTGTCAACACTACTTCCAAAATCTGCTGCAACCCGGAGCCCTCTGAGCCTCACGCCCTCTTGGCAGCGGCTCCGGGGGAAACGAGCTGATTCAGCAGAAGAAGAAATGTGTGCACGGCCAAACTGTGTCTTTCCCTGTGAACGATGCTGAGGGGAAACCTCCACATGTGGCAGGATCTGCTCATTAAAGCCAATACCACCGTAAAAGAATTGGCTTAAATTTTTAATAACTCTCACAGACATGTTATTCCTCCCACATGAGTAACAGCTTCACCCCCCCCCCCCCACGCTGAAGGAGAGGTTATGCAGTAACTCACCTTTTTCCTCCAGGCATTTTCGGCACCTTGGAGCTTATTGAAGCGATCGGCCAGTGACGTCTGGATCAGCTCGGTTGGTTTTGATTTCTTCAGTCTGTCCTTCTTCTCATCTTTACTGCTGAACTCTGACAGTCTGAAAAAGGATAAAGACAAATATGTTATTTTCCATTACTCTTTTACGGCAGCATTCAAATACAAGTAGTGTTTACCTGAGCTACACAAGTCTGAGTAACGTTTTACTCCCTAGCTCATATTTTTGCCTCAATTCACAAGTTCACAGTGCTGTTAATTTTAAATACTGTACAGTATATCTTTGAGAATATTTAGTTACTGGGAGCTTCAGTAATGTGGCTTAACCACAGACAGGTTTCCACAAATGAATCCAAAACATTCCAGACACAAACGCCACCATCTTGTGCCTTCAGAGCCGGATTCTGTGATGGAGGCATTGTGGTATGTCGCCGTGGAGCCGAGCTCCCGCTGATACACACGTCAGTCTCAGCTGTCAATCAGGACATGTCACTGAGTTTTAAAAGCATCAAATAACAAATAAACTCCTTGGAAACACGTTATTTACAATTTACTTGACGTATTCTATTTAGTTTGGTCCATGTCCCATCCATTAACATAGAGGAGGCATGGTTTATGACGTGCACTGCACCCAAACACTTTGATATCACTTTTGGGAGCTGTCAAGTCGTCCATCTATATATTGAGTCTATAGGCTCTAATGAAAAAATTATTCCAACTCCATTTGAAAATTATATAGTAAGTAATATTGAGATATCCTAATGTTTAAATATTGATCATAAGCTAGAATCCATACAAGTTCTCCTAACTAATTAATAAGTTATTAAACAAATCAGTCACTGACTTTAATACTTCTGCATTATTTGTATTTTAATCTTGTTTTGGTTCTATACAGTTCAATTTATCCAATTTAGTTTACTGTACTGAAACATGTTGCTGTGTTGGTGTTCATCCAATGACCTCTGTTTGAGGGAGGAGCCACCACTTCCATCCAAGCTGCTGTCCAGGTCCTCAGCGTCCTCCGACACCGTGGACATCTTCTCCAGACTCCCGTCAGGAGACGAACTTGGCATCTCCTCAAAACTTCCTCTGCTGCTGCCGCTGCTGCCCGCGCTGAGTTGTCTGTTGATGCTGTAGCACCCCCCATCTGGGACATCATCAGTCAGTGACTCATCCTCTCCCTCGATTTCCTCGAAGTCCTCATCTTCAATTTCTTCCTCTTCTTCTACCTCTTCCTCTAACTCTTCTTCTACCTCTTCCTCTACCTCTTCTTCTAGCACCTCCTCCTCCTCCTCTTTTTCTTTCTCCTTCTCTTCCTCTTCATCAGCCTTCTGCGTCTCTTCCTCACTCTCATGGTGGCTGAGGGTGACGCTGCTTTGCCGAGCTGGCAGGCCCTCCGGCGTGGAGCCCTCGCTGTGGTCCGACTCCACGCTGGTGGAGCGACATTTCTTTAAGATTCCCTTGATGCCGCGAGGCCCCGAGTCTTGGCGTTGCAGAGAGGGAGGCTGGCTGGGGGGGGAGGGAGGGGGAGAGGCATCTCTGTGCTTGCTGTCAGAAAGGAGACTGGAGGCCTGGTGTGGACAGGGAGAGAGACAGAGTTTACTTTTAATACTATATTTAAAATATCTGGAAAAAGACTTTTAAATGGCAGGAGCAGTATATTCTACTGAAGCTTGATTATAGCACATAACCGTCCCTGATGACATTTTCCAATAGCGACTGACTCCTCTGCAGTTTCCACATAAACAGTAAAAACCTTCTTCTATTACCCCAAAGTCTCAAAGACGGAAATATGCCTCATGTACAGAAACATGCAGTTTCAGCTTTCAGTGACCTACTGTTGTTAAGAGGAGGATGAAGGCTGTGGCGTCAGATGAACAGGATGAAGTGGTTAAAAGAGAATATTTACAACTGCAATTCATTATCCAGCAGTTGCCCGTCTACAGTAGTGAGAGAACACATCACTGAAGTCCTCACTGAACGACGCTGGCTCCCCATCCGCTGCAGATCCAGTTCAAGATTCTATTTGTAACTTTTAAATCACAACAAGGTCTGACTCTGCTTTATATTTCCGAACTTTTAACCCTTTCCTCTGCTCCGGGACCCCTGAGTTCAAAGATTCTAATGTTTGGAAAAGGCTTAAAACAAAAGGCGATCATGCTTTTACTCTTTTAGCTCCAACCCTTTGAAAGACCCCCAAAAAAAAAGAAACAGGAATAAGTGATTATCAAAGAGTGAAACCGTGTGGAGAGGAGAAAGACTGAAGGATTTGCCAAAAAATCACAAAGACTTGTTTTGGGACAACACATGTGTTTGTTGTGCTTTCCAGGAATAAATAAAAAAACACAGAAATGAAAAACGTATGTGAAGCAATACGACAAACTCTCTTGTAGTTCACCCAAAAAAAAATGAAGATTCCCTCATTATCTACTCACCACAATTTCTAATAGAGGGGTGGTTGAAGTGTACGAGTCCACAAAACACAGCGTTGCAGCCGAATCCAATACAATTCAACACTTTACTCACCCCTCCATCAGAAAGGTGGTGAACTATCCCTTCAAAATACATTAACTTTGCCAACACATGTTTCAAACCACAGTGAACAGCCGCTAAGAAACAAACAAATCCATTTGTGTTTGTTCAATCCATCACTGAGATGACACAACAGCAGACAAACTGCTGACAGGGCAAAGGCTGTGAGGGAGTGCTGAGTGAGGAGGAGCTGGGGAATACACTGAGGCCGACTGGATGCTGAAGGGCAATGCTAACCAGGTGGTGAGCCGCTTCAATGGAAAACACAATGTGCATAACACGTGGGGGCGCCTGTGTGTGTGTGCACGTAATCAGTTTAAGATGTGGTGACGTGTGCCAGTGTTGAAAACGACTTTGAATCTACATGTCCACTGCAAAAACAAAAAAACCTAATGTAAATATGACCTGGGTAGAAACAGAGCCGAGCTGGAGGTGAGTAAGAGCTCTGGAATTGGCTCGCATGCGGTGGTGAGATTTTTCAGACGTGAGAGAGCGCGCGAGTGTTGGGTCAAAAATATTATCTTTCCAAACACAATCCACAGAGATGACTTCTTCAGGGGGTTATGAAAACCAGGTGATAGTTTGAAGATACCTTTACGAGCAGAACTCACCTCTCTCTCCTCGGCAGCGGCACCATCTTCCTGCTGCTCGTTGCACGAAGGTTCATCCGAGGCCTCCTTCTCCCCCATCGTCTGGCCTGTGTCAGATTTATGAAGCCTGATATATCGGGGAGAAAAGGACAAAGATGTTGGAGACAAAAGGTTAAATCAAAAAACTGAAACACGATGAAACTGAATCCACCCTGTGAAGCACGAATAAAAGCTCAGAACCGCAGATGGCTTTGCACTGGAGGGAGTATTTTCACGATCACAAACAAATATGTAATTTTTTTTCAACGTGGACTTTTCGATTATAAAAATATTTTCTCCTTTATTAGAAACAGTGGAGCTTTGCTGAAAAAAGCTCAAATGCACTGAAGCGAAAGGAAAACTGAGCACAGTTCAAACTCCATGTGGGCAAAGAAAGGACTGAACTGTCTGGCTCCAACTGCTGCAGCCATTAACTTCAGCCTGGTTTGCATCACCATAGCTACCTAACTAAGTGTTTGTGTGTGTGTGTGCATGAGTGTGCGAGAGAGAGAGAGAGAGAGAGAGAGAGAGAGAGAGAGAGAGAGCGAGAGAGAGAAAGAGAGAAAGAGAGAAAGAGAGAAAGAGAGTGGTATTAAAGGCGAGGTCTGCAGGTCTATCTGGTTTATCTCTGCACAACCTTTCATTGCTCTGTAATTACCTCTGCACTCGGCCTGTGTGAGAGAGCGTCACTTGTTTTCAAAGTTCTTCTCTCTCGATCCGCTCCTGTTGTTTTACATGTAATTCATCACCATCCATAAAACTTTTTACTCGACCGGTGAGTAAGTCGACTTTAATGTTCAAACGTCGTCCCTCTGGTAGAAACACATGTGAACCTGCTCACCTGGTAAAGGCCTCATCCTCCTCGCTGCTCATTAGACGATTCACTCCGTCACCGGCCGGTCGACGGCTGCTCCCATCGTCTGCCCCCTCCGGGTCCTGCGGGCGGAGAGAAGAGCGGAGGATTAGGAGCTGGGTTTTTAGAAATCCTGCCGGAGGAGGACGACGTCAGCTGTAAACAAACCTTGATGAAGGAAGTGAGTGAATGAGTAAAGCTCCTCCCCTCCACTTGGGCAAAGCAGTTAAACATGCAAATGCTCCAGCTGAGTTGCTTAGAGGTCAAGGCTGTGGTGTGTGTGTGTGTGTTAGTGATTTTGAAGCAGAGTTTTACCGGGTGGGAGAAAAATACCAAAACCTTTGAGTGAATAGAGTGCAAACAAACAATATGAAGACAAGATGAATATTGCCTCTGCTGCATTTTCCACAATGAACTATCCTTAAGGGAGACATTTAGTTTTGTATCGACTATTTTTGATGTTTAATTTGAGATACAAGTACATGTTTGAAAGTTTGATGAAAGTCTGTTACCAGCTTCATTATTTTGTTCTATGAAGCCATTTTCACATGAACTCTGCAAAATGTCAGAGTGAGTGTGTCCGGACTTTCTCAGGAGTTTGCCTTTCACGTATGAAGAACACTGCAGGTCCAGGGGAGACACGTTCACATCAGCAGGAAACTCTCAAGAGTGATCAGGTGACTTCTGCTGCAGAAATCTCAGTGTTTTTGTTTCCAGCACATCGACAAATGGTCTTTGAAGGTAGACATCTTCTGAATCTTCTACGTGCACGTCGTCTCTTGAGAATGTCCTGCTGTATTCTCAAATGGGCTATAACTGGGGGGGGGGGGGGGTCTGGCAGGAAAAACCACTGGAAAATGTCCGAATCAACTAGCTCGGACATTTGCTCTCTCACAAACAGCCCCTCTGGATAATTTTAGGAGAATATCCATATTTCAGCGATGGTCTGAAAGCAGCGATAGTCACGGGACGTTAAACCTGCACAAAGTGTGACCCAGGCAGCTGTGAGAGCGTTGTCAGTAAACACTTCACCGCTGCCCCCGGGTGACATGGTGCCGATAAGTGGATTTCCAGCTGTGAGGAAAGCAACCAAGATCCAATGCTGTTTTTTTTTTTTTCCTTCTTCACAAAATTACACACCAAAGCTCAACAGAATTAAAGGCCTCTCGCATCAAAGCTGTGATACAGATTATAAAGAAAGAACTCTGTGAATATATCGCCCTTCTGCAAAACAAGTTATTTTTATACACACTGGGTATTCAAAATATAAATGAGCTGTGTCTTTCTCTAGAAGACTTAACGCTTTGGTCCGTGTTGGAAGGCGGACACACTATAACCTCACTCCTCCTGCTGCTGCTGCTGCTGGAGACACTGACTCACTGGCTTTCACCAGGGACTGTGGAGGAGAAAGGAGTGATAAGGGAAAAGTGACGACAGTGAGGGAGCATCTGTCGGTGCTGATGACTTTCAGGCGAGGGAGTCATTGAAAAGGAGGAACAGAGGGAGACACAAAAAAAAAAGAACTCAGTGTGATTATGAGATGTAGCGTCTTTGGAGGAGCCGGTTTTCCCAGCAGGGTTTTCAGCAGAGCAACTCGCTGCCATCTGGGTTCACTTGGCCAACCTTGGCACTGGTCCTGCTCTGCGAAGGCCAAGTTAGAACAACTATTTACATCCAATATCAGGAAACCTAACCACGTCCGAAACCCAAGCAGCCTGGGAAAGCCCCGATACTTTTAAGCACACATGTGTATATCTCCCCATAGGATTGGGGACATTATCTAGTTTTTTGTTTTCCAAAGTCCATCCTCTAGTTCCCTGGACTTGTCTTTTCCCACCGCTGCGTTTAAGACAACCGTGAACTGTTTGTGCTGAAGTCACGGCTTTGGCCAAGTGTGCATCCAGGTGCAGGACAGCTCACTTCCAGAGGGGAGGGCTGAAGCAATCACCATCTGCTCTGGAAAAGTAAATCAGTAAGAAATATCAAAAGGATGAAATCTCGATTGGTTATGAAATATAGATATAGCCTCTGTGACATACATTTTATGTTTTGGCGCTCGGTTAACTGTGTGTGTTTCGGGAGGAAGGAAATTTAAACTGAAAATAGAGAGGATTTAAAAAAGCAGGTGGTTGAGACACGTGAACGAGGAGCTGCTTTCAGACATACAACTATGGAAAATCTGCTATTATTATCCAGAGGGGCTTTATATGAGAACGCAAATGTCCAAGTTAGTTGCTGCGGACATTCTCCCGAGTTTCTTCGGCCAATCCCCTGGTGACAACTCTAGATAATATCCAAATGAGAAGGATCCAGAGGTCTCACAACAAGCAAGTGGGAGCATTGATGATGTTTGTGATCCCGGCAGCACAATTGATACCTTACGTCCTTCCTCCCTCCATCACCCCTCACTCGAATACCTCAGAGATATCTGCGAAGTCTCAAATGCGGCTAAGCGGAGAATCTCCTGCCGCATTGTTCATACGTGAAAGACAATCACTGGAGAAAGTCTGGAAGGTCTGTTCAGAGCAGACATTATCTGGAGTTCATGTCTGAAAATGGCAAAAGCTTCTATGACAATTTTAGGATATTCCCCAGTAAAGAAAAGCAAGTTAATGAAGGTTCGGCTTTATTCAAAACCATTGAAACCAGGACAAAGAGCAAATATTCAAGCAATATGTGATTTGTGTAACACAGACATGCAGGAGATGGAAGGAAAAGCTTTGATACTGGACCTTGAAAAGAGACTTTTTGGTTGTAGCAGACCTCTTGGAGGAGTTCACAGGTGTATCATCGACTAAAGGAGACACACACAAACACAAAGTTGGTTAAATAAACAACAGCGAGACTTGTTCAACTAAAAGTCACGTTAGAACGATTTATAATGAACATGTGTGTTTTTAAATCCACAAAAGAATTTTCTGATATTGGCTTTTTGTAAACAGATTACAATACTAGGACTGAGCACAGACACCTATGCACAGGTAGATGTAATAGTTGATTCGATGCATGTTCTCAAAAAGGTTCAAGGAGCTGCACACAGACACACACAGACACACATCAGTCTTTTCAGGTCAAGTGGACGTTTTCCTCACCGGGGGAAAACGGCTTGAAAAGTGCAGAGAGGAAACCTGACTGGATATAATCTCACCGGCTTCACTCATGAGGAGGAAACAGACTGAGATACGTGCACTGGCCTCAGGTCCGAGTCTTTGAGGTCATCAATGAGAGTGACACTGAGATGATTTATCCCTTTATAAGAAGACATTGACATGTGTTTGCACTTATATGTGAGTGAGAAAGAAAATAAATCCTCATGTGAGTTTATCTAATCAGAACCAGCCCCGGGAGTAGAATAAACTTCTAATCAGAACAAAAGGAAACGATTAAATTTAATGGTATTCCAACCACAACACAAAATCCTTAAATCAGCTCACTTAATCCCAGCCTCCCATTTCTTTAGGAGTGTTTTTTATTCTCCTAACAATGTGACTTTCCAAGCCAAAGAAAACAAAAGGAAGAAGCAGATCCAAAAGAATGGCAAGTTTCTGAAAAACTCCCCGTATCCACTGGAAGAAAAAGTTCAGTTGAGGTCTATTAATACTCAGGTTATGATTTATGATTCAACGCTCCCCTCTTGTCCAGAACGGAGCGTGATTTAGATCAGATGATGAAACTTTAAGTATCGTCGACTCTTGATTCCTCTCAGACTCGGTCTAGTTCTGACTGCGGGCCAAGTTTTCTTACATCATCAATCCAAGACTGAGAGAGATGGAAAAAATCTCCACTTAACTTCACTGATTCTTCCATAAGTGCCGTCATCCATCACACGAAGCAGCCAAGTCAGCTTTTGACCTTATTGAGGCCAATGGAGCCGGCACATGAGTGAATACATGATGAAACAGCACAGACCCTGATCTGATTTGAGTCCTGTGTGATCTGATCACACGTGGACTTCTGGTCTGAGTGATCAGATCTCATGAGGTGTTGAGGTGGGTTCACATATTCTCAGGCCTACTCAGCTAACGTCCTCTGTCCAGCTTCATTTAGACAATTTTGTCGAAATTAACGATTTGGATTAACAGATTAAATTCTACTCAAATGATTCCTAAATGTTTGACAACACACAGGCTGAAAAACACTCAACTCAATGAGGTTTAACAATTGTCAGTTTGATTTAAATACTCAACTGAGAAGGTCTGAGATAAGGGAAGTAGTATAATGACTTTTCAAGTTGTTATCTTACAACTTCTTTGTTTGGATTAAATATACACTTGAGGTTTATTGAGACAGGGTCACCCCGACTTCCTGTTCTATGTAGGAGGCTTCTTGTTCAAACACACACGCACAAACACTCTCACACTCAGTCAGACAGAGCCACTCACACTCAGGCTGTGGGCTCAGGTGGCTGACAGAGTCAGAAAAGCAGCCAGCGGCTCTTAGCTATTTTCTTGTCTCTTTATAGCGACAGGTTCCAAATTTAGTCCATAATGTTAACTGACTGAAACAAGCTTCCAGTGTAATTTCATTGGATCAAACATTTCAGCTGTAAGCACACACACACACACACACACTTTGAACAAAAACTCTGAAAACCACAGCCTGCAGCGAAACATTCAATTTAAAATACACAGCAAACAAAACCGAGCCAAGCATTTCAGTGTATCTGCTTTCCTTCACTTCCTCAGCCGTAGAATATCATGATGTGACGTCATTAATGAGCCTCGTACAGCGCTGAGTAACACAGATAACCTGAATGAGTCGAGGGCTGAAGCAGCCTGTGGAACAATGGGCTGTGACTCAGTGAAAGTGGAGGGCTCTTCTTACCTTGTGCCTCCTCGGTGTCATCGGCTTCCAGTCGCCTACGAGACAGAGGGAGAGAGAGATGGAGACGAGTGAGGTCACTCTCTCAAACACTGATGTGATGACACGGCTGCTACGACCGATGTTTGCAAACTATACAGAAATAAAGTCGTATTTATGCAGCCAACACCAATACAACCAGGTTTAAAAAGGATGCAATAAGAACAGGGCCACTGTAAGATGCCTTCTCTCCCTTGTATGATATTAAAGTACTTATGCTGCTCTTCCCTTCCCTTGATGATAACGACACAACAGCAATGTCTGTGTGGCGTCTGAAGATGACCACTCATCTCTGAGTAATGGACGTTAAATATGGATGGGGACAGCAGCTGCCTGTGGGGCTGCAGCGATGATGTAACAGGATAGGGGGTGAGTGAGGGGTGGGGAGGGTAGGGGGGCTGCTTTACACACAATAGAGAGTCATGGTGGACATCTGGGAGGGGTCAGAGGTCACTGAAAAAGGGGAGAGTCCCAAGCCCGCCTGCACGATCAAAATCTCTAGCAGTCCAGACGGTTTTGAGGTTACTGGCTCGATAAACCCCCCCGTCCGTGTTCCATTGTTTATGTCGAGCACATCCCAATAAAAGACTGTGCACAAAACACAAAGTATACAAACAGTTTTTTAGGGATCACATGAAACTGAGCGATAGCAGCTTGCACGGGAGCTTTGTGACGTTTTGAGGGAGAATCAAATGTCATATTATACAAATTCATGTATTTCAGGGCTTTAAATAAAAACCTATGATTTAGAATACGTTTCTTAATACAGTCCAAAATATCAAATAATTCCGTTGATTGAATAATATCAAGGTATGAATATTGTAGGCTTAGTGTGGACATGAGCCAGTCTGACATATCAGCTGACATGAGACATATTGATATCCACATTTATGTTGGCTGATATAAACCAAATTATGTTTATTTTCTTAATTAGAGTGATGGCTGCATGTGCATTTTAGTTATAGTTATGTGTAATGAAGTTCATGGTTATACTGTAAGCCATCAAACCTTCATTGTATTTCAATTATCAACGTATATATCGGTATCAGAAATATTCTACTCTCTAATATCTGTAACGAGAACCAAATCTCCATATCAGTCGGGCTCTGGAGGGAAAAACTCAAATCGACCTAAATATTAAATCTGACTCCGGATCCTCTGACCTTTACTTGTCTCACTGCCAAACAATCTTTTTTAGAGCAGGATATTATTATGAGTAATTTGGGGCTTGGGTTTAGCTTCTGCAGAAAGTTCACTCAGTATCTGGCCGACATGCCTCAGTGCAGCTTTGTGCTGGTGTCAGAAATGAGAATATGTGAGACAGAGGTATTTATGCTGTGTGAATATGCTGCAGTTAGAGATGGGGCAATTGTGGCGGAGGACACATTGATGTGTAGATCTAAGAATAATGTATTTAAATAAACACAAAGAATCTGTGGCTGTGGAATATTCACACAAACTTTTAAAGCGATGAGAGCGTCGCACATTTCAGCCACATGGTTAAAAAAAGCATCACAATATGCAGCCACTTAAAGTAACTGGAGAGTCTCAGCAAACACTCTGTGTGACCGATGCCTCAGGGTTCAGACGCTCGACTCTACAGCTGCAGGGCTCAGTGACACTTCGTCAGAACCCAGCCGCTCTGTGACAGCTCGCTGACGAGGAGGAGAGGCCGCACACGACGGCCGCCCTCTGCCATAAAAACCACCCAGATAAGAAGAGGTGCGGAGAGAGAGAGAGAGAGAGAGAGAGAGAGAGAGAGAGAGAGAGAGAGAGAGAGAGAGAGAGAGAGAGAGGAGACAGGTTGAGCACTTTCATCGAGAAGAAGTGTTAAGCGAGGCTCTGAACCGGGGGGGGGGAGAGCAGAGTATGAAATGAGTATAATCATATCTGTTGTCCTGATTAAAAGATTTAAATCTCGTCGTCTACAATTTGTTTCGCTAACTGGAGTCTGAAGTGGTTCAGGTCATGTAAACAGTAATTAGCCTCGATCCCATTCGATCTGTGTATAATCCAAAGTGCCAGTCACACGGTTACTGGTGTTTACCACTTAGTTACTGACACACAAACACACACAAACACACAAAATACAACCCTCAACTTAAAAAAATACACCGGTCACACATGTGGATGAAACTTCTCGAACGATTAATGAATCCCAGATGTTCTGATATCGAAACCTGCTCTCCACATATCAGCCGATAGTGATTACGGATCAGATTCGTGTGAATTTGAGAAAATACAAACTCATTTTAACAGCTGTGTGCGACTAACCCTGTATGGGAGTGATGATTGGTATCATAGTTGTATTTCCTGGCTCAGGTTAAACCCATAGAGGGATTTCCGGGAAAAATTTAATGTTGTAGTTGTGTCTGGGTGAGACTGAGGTACTTCGATCAGTTTATTAGATTTGCATTCTCTCCGATATCCGACACTGAATTTTCAGCAGCTTTTCTGATGCTGGGGTCGGAAAATCTTTACCCTGAATAATATCTACCCTTCAACCACAATCTGTTTCCTGTGAGTAACAAGGATAGATATACAAAGAGTTGCATATCATATCATACTTTCAATTTGACACTGCTTTGTGTTAAGAAGCCCGATAAGTCTGGAGGCCTCCTGCTGTGATGTCACATCACATCTTTGTACAAACTGTGCACTTGTGTTATCACTGTGCTTCCGAGGAACTTTGTGTCACTGGGTTCTCTTTAAAATGAGACAAAGGCAAAGAGAGAGGTGACATCACATGGACACGCAGAGATACGTTAGTGGGACATGTCAAAATGCAGCTTTCAGGAATGTCACTCTTCAGCTCTACCAGGGACGGATCCATGTTTGTGTCAGATAAACGTGTTGACAGACGGTTTTTCATTATCACTGCGACAGCTGAGACGCAGTTTCCTTCATACTACACACACACACACACACACACACACACACACACACACACACACACACACACACACACACACACACACACACACACACACACACACACACACACACACACACACACACACACACACACACACACACACACACACACACACACACACACACACACACACACGTTGCCTAAGAAGGTTCGGTGAACAATAAAGCTCATGCAACTCTATTTATCTTCCATGCAGAATGATATAAGGTCACTTTGAAAGAAAACAGACATTCAACAAACTGCAATCACTCTGAAGGAATAACAAACAAGATAATACACAAAGAAAACCTCTTGTAAAGAAATGTTGTGACTAATAACTTTGTAATACTCGCCTGCACACATGACTGCACAGCTGGACTTTGACACGCAGCGAATGTTGTAACAGAACTGACAAGATTAGTGGCTGACGTGACAGGCATGTCAGACAAACACATCAATGTGTCAACCTATCTCTGTAATTAAAGACGTAGTACTGTGTGTGTGTGTGTGTGTGTGTGTGTGTGTGTGTGTGTGTGTGTGTGTGTGTGTGTGTGTGTGCATCTTCACCCTGTATTTTGCCACATATTCTTTCTGCTCTGGTGACGCTATAAGAAAAACAGCCTCTTTCACACTGAACCATGTGCACAACAGAATTATATTTAAAGAAAACTCAGAGTCCACAAAACATTTTCAAACTAACAATGCTTATCCAGTTTCATTATCAACACTCGCTAGCTGAGATCTGATGGAACTTGTTTTGCTCTGTGTACTTTTCAAACCCTGTTGCAACACAAGGCTCCCGATCTTATGAGGTAAATGGTCCAAACCATCAATCACAGCTATCTCGACATCGTGCTTCATTACGCGCAGGGCATGAAAACTTGGCAGGACTCAATTCCCCCCTCCCCCTTCCCCTGCAAGCCCCATACTCTGAAACTATCCTAAAACCCCCGTCTATCGCTGTTCTGCAGTCTCTCTCTCTCTCCCTCCTCATTCCCTCAGGCGGGTTTTCAAGAGCTGACAAGTCTGGGCTCTGTGCACACATCAAAATCCCCGACTTGATTACAGCCAAACATGCCCAGCACCACGACTGGACAGGTTTTACTCCATTTATCTACAACTCTCAAAAGAGGCATTCGTGGCCACCGATGAGAAAAGGTTAACCTGACGAATCCCGAACATTTGAGGTTTCCTCCACATGACTGTAAAGTGGAGCACAACAAGCGGCCTGCCTGTCATCGCAGTATGAGTGTGGCACGTCTCTCTGCTTTGCACACATGGCCAATTTTGGAAATGTGAGCAGCCCTGTTTACCTCAAACAGAAGATTGCACTAAGTGGTCCCACAATGTGCAGACTCGTTGCCTCCCCTTCACTCGTTAGGAGCCAGTGAGCAATGGACGTATTTAAAGGCTCAATTGCAGATAATAAATAAATGAAAGAATAAACTTCTGCACCTGATTCAGATTCAATTCGTGGAGGATCCGAACATTATGCTCAGATATGCTTCTAAGCCACGTGTGTATAGACTGTCTAGGTATTCAGTATTCTGCACTCTATTCAGCCTGAACTGTTATCCGAGTTAAAACTGAAATACAAACAGGAAGATCTAAATAATAAATGAGGATTTAATTGGAGACTATTCCCTCTGAGTCTCTGGTGCAGCTTAGTGTTTAATGAGGACAACAGTGTTACTGCTCCTGAATGAATGAATGAATGAATGAATAAACTCACCTGGAAGGGGAGGACGTCTTATTGGAGGAGACGAGCTCTGATTTAGAGGATAAAGTTGCGTCTGTTCTGATGTGAGTTGCTGCCTCTTTATCCTGGGTGGGCTCGTCCTCAGTGAGCTCCACAGGGTCCACCACTTTACTCCTGAGGCCCCTCCTGCTGTACGTTGGCTCCGATCCATTATCCTTGGTCACTGAAGACACCGCTTCGGACGTCTCACCAATTTTCTTGTCCCTGCGGACATATTTGGAGGTGAATTCCTCCGTGTTGCCATAGCGCTCAGCCAGCTCCCTCCTCCTCTCTGCCTTGTAGCGGGCGATCCGCTCAGCCTTGGTCTCTGGAGCCGAGCTCTGCAAGGCGTCTACTCCGTCCATTGTGCCGTTCCAACTCAGTTTAAGTGATTAGGTTCAAATTTGCTTCTCTGCCTGGTTATGATCTCCCTCGACAGCAATGTCTCACTCCATCAACAGCATCCCAGAGCTGCAAGCGAGAGAAAGAAGACATCATTAGTGCGTTGTAATTACAGAGTACAATTTCAGATGACTGGCTCGCTAAAGCTGTGTAAAACCAGATGTACCCGGACTTATACTTCTCCTGCTTTCATTGGAAAACTGGCTTGGCTGGAGACTGAGCTACAAGCCAAGCCTTTCTCTGCCCCAACTAACACCCCCCCCCGCCCCCCCGAGAATGATGTCAGCCAGCTCTGCTCAAAACAGCCGACCACCGCAGTGAGACTCTCATATAACCTCTGTTCCACTGGCTCACATGGAGCGGTCTGGAGAGAGGGAGGAGGAAGTGAGGAGACGATGAGGAACACTCATCAAATATCATCTTCATCCCGTTTTAATTGCTCACTTAGTTGAGACTTAGTCAGGGTTAGTTAGAATTGGAACAATTATCCCAGTCTGTTATGATTCTGTGGCTACATCCTGACGAGTGTGTTTTCCTTTTAAAACCATCTCTGTCCATCAGTGATAATCCCTGAAAATGCATATCACATGACCCTTCACATGCACTGGGTATCTGCGTGTTGGTGTGGACAGGAAGCAGATTGTCTACCCTGCAGCCAGTTGCTTACTTGCAGAAAATACTACAAATGGGAAAAAACTAAAGTGAAAAGTAAGACAAGGGATGTATTTTCTTGGGCCGACAACACAGCACACAGGCCCAGCAGCATTTCATAATGTCTCCGTTTAAAGCAAAAACCCTATATTTGTGGAATTTTTTTCCCAATGCATGTGCAGACGCCTCCCGTGTCACTGAACAGTTGGATCTGTTTGACATCTCCTTTCCACATCTAGCACAATAACAACGTCTTGGTATTAAATAGCTTTTCACATTTCGATGCGTTAAATTTAGGAGGTAAAAATTAGCAGCTGAGTTGAGCTCATTTTGTTCCATCGAGCGTTCATAGAGAAGAAAACCACATGTGGCTCGGATGCAGAGGTCTGAAAACTCCACTCGTGTCAACGCATCGCCAGCCAGTGCGTGTGTGCAGTTTCTGATTGCTCCACAGAGAGTTTTTCACAGCACTAGTGCATGTGCTTTCGGTGCTTTGGGGCTTCTGTATGTAAAAAAAGCAGAAAAAGAAGTGAGGATGGTCATAAAAAGGAGGTATATTAATGTTAAAGAGAGGCAGGGGTTAAACGTATCCCCTCGTCATCCATTAAACTACAGGACAGGAGTTAATTTAGCACCGTGGTTCTCACATTTATAGTCAGGAGTGGAGGAAAAATTGAAAAAAACGAGGGTTCTGTGTCTGGACAGTGTTAGTAATGAGGGAGTGGAGAACAAAGAGGGAAAGTGAAGAATGGGTCAAGGCAGGAGGGAGAAGAGGTGAGCATGAGAGTCTTTGCTGTAATGATGACAAGCTTGAACAAATCTCAACTTCACCCCTCTGACCCCTGACCACCTGCCGGGCCGTGAAAAAAAACAACCACCGAATCAAGACTCACCGTCTACTCGAAAAATACGGCTTTGAAATATTACACAGGAAATCAGTGTGTATGTCAGGGGATGTGTGAATGTTTAAAGGAGTGTGTGTCTTTGTGTGTGTGTGTGTGTGTGTGTGTGTCTTCACCCTGACCTCCCCCACCTAACATAACAGTGCTTGGCCAAACAATAAAGGACCACAGTGCCTCCCTTGTGTACATTTAAGTGCAGTTTCACAGTAAACTGTAACTCTGCCAGACCATTACATGTTGTCTGGTCCTTGTTATGAGCACGGAGATGTCCATCACACCTACACAGAGGGGAATGTATGTTATAGCTCAGGTTGAGGGAAAACACACTCTATCCACTGTCTATTAAAACCGGGCCAGAACATTTGTTTTTCAGGAAAGAGAACAGAATCATTTGAGTGTAAAGTTGAGCTTGAGCAATAGAGATATAGTCAACAATGATTTATTAAGTCAATATATATAGTTATACCATAAATGTTGGCAATAGGCTGTTATCAAGCCCTAATGACAAAGAAATGCAACTGAGGTTTAATATTTTACAGTTTAACCATAAACTTTAGTATCAACAATTAAAAATCCAATTATTTTCACGAAAAATTAGGGATGGACAATATGACCAAAACTTTTAAATGTTCATATTGGTCCACTAAGATTAATATCATGATGATAACACTTTAGTATTTCTTTCTTAAAGTCTTTACTTTTTCTGAAAGTCTTTAGACTCCCGTTTGTTCCTGACTGAAGGTTGTGGATTTTAACACTTCTTTATGGGCAGTGAATGATTATGCAAATCTCACAGATTAATTATTTGATTTATGTTATGCAGAGAGGAAAACTGTGCTTAACATATTAAGCATTTTCAAAAGGAGCTACCTGCCATTGTAAAGCAGCCCCACTGCTTCAGGAGCTCCACGGCCTAATAAGAAGTTACAGAGTTTCGAACAATGTTTGTTTTGCTTGTAGAGTCAATTCAATATCATGGTGAAAAAAAAAGTACAAATCCAAAATTGAGTCAGTAGTATATTGTGATGCTTCTTGACCTGAATTTGGCAAACAGACGTTTTCCTCAATACAAACAGATGCAGATTTCCTTAACTTCAGAGTTTCTACTCGGTGTCGCTCTGATGCCCGTGAATTACCTTATGAAGGCAAAATGATCCAGATTCTGGATTTTGATTTCAGGACCAAAGCACAAGCTTACATAATTCACCCTTGTCATTACCTATATAAGGAGTGCTAAACAACAGTATGCCAAAGATGGTCCTTGGAGACCCAGAACATCGAGGCTGCTTTGTTTGGAAGCTCCCTCTGTTATTTTAAGCAACCAGGGGGGGGGGGACTGAAAAAACAGATGTGAGTCATACTTTAAAAATCATCACGCCTATCAGCGAACGTGAACTCACCCGAATAAAATGGTTTTAGTGGGCGATTTACACAGCCACGATGGATCAGGTGTCATTTCCTATTTATAGTGATTTCTTTAGAAAGTGGAATAAGAAGGAACAAAAACCACCTGAGCAGGATTCAGAATGAGCCCTAATGTAAAGTGCTGATGTCATTCACCACGTCAGAGGTGTGTGTCAATGCACAGGAGAAAAATATATATCTGAGCTCATGCATGTCTTTTGTTGCACTGACAACAGGACTCGTGTCTTTCCCAGTATGCAGTCAGACCAGTCCTACTCGCTAATTGATGCAGGCGATAGTATTTCTGCTCCTCTAGGGCATGTAAACAAACCAAATCCTCCATTTCCAGTCACTGTGGTGTTCTCTGACCTTCTGTCCCCCACTGGGAGTTGATACTGGCTCCGAGAGGAAGATCTGTCTCAACACAGGCCACATGTGTGTCACTTCCTGACCGTGCTCCATATCCTCGTTCATAAAAACTTGATTAATCAGGAAACGTTGATCATCAACTTGGACAATAACTCCTCTCGAGGGACGGGATGGGCACTGGCAGAGAGAGAGTATTGGACCATTTCCAGTGAGAACTCTGTGATGGTCTCAGTTTATCAATTTACTTTACTTTACTAGATTATAGGAGTTACTTGAGATCACATAATGCAACTGCAACATACCACAAATGCAGAAGTGTCAACACTCGAGGGAGTTAAAGGGCTAATGGTGTGTGAAATTCCGTGCAGCTTCTTTGAATTGAACTGTCGGGCCTTGGCGGAGGTGTCTGCTCTCTGCTGGGTGACTTGTCTAGTTTCATATGATTTTACAACGGACGTTGACCCCCTGCAACTGCAAATGCCCTGCTATAGTTTGGATTTAACCCAGAGTTTTCAAAATTCACTATTTGAAAAGACCTGTTGTGCAGCAGACAATTAGTTCTCTCAATATCCCCCTGTGCACAGAGCAGGGCTGCGTGACTCTGGATGAAGTGACAGTCACAAACGTCTTCTCTCTCTTGTTTTAGTGTATATATGCAATATAAATGTTTGTTGCATAATACATTATAGGACCTCTACATCCACACAGAAATGAAACGCTCCTGTTCAACCTCACATGCAGCAGCTTCATGATTTGAACACTGAACTCAAACAATGAACTTCAGTCTTGTCGTCTGTGTCTCTCACTCACTCTCACTGGGTTTATTTTCCCATTTCCTGCCAATTTCTGTGAGAAGGCTCCAGCAGGCTGCAGCCAGGCAGACTCAACACCACGCCCCCTTCCAACACGCCCATCATCATTGCAGCAGTCATTTGTTAACAGCATTTACAGCGTCCAAACCACACCCTCACCACAAACCATATTTGGAAATTCAACTTCCTTCATCTTCGCCCGTCGTGGGTGCGGCTGTTTGTTTGTTTTGTAGGGTTTTGAATTCTAATTGTAATCATTCAAATGTATTACTGCCTAACAAAGACTTTAATGTGAATATTTGTGCACCAGGCATAAAGGAATGCAAGGAAAAGAAAAGCTCAATATGAACTGTTAAAGAAGGAAAACTATGACAAACTGGGAGAAATGGTTCAAATTAAACTTTCTGAATGTTTGTTTTAACCTGATGAACGATAGAAAAACGATACTAGTTAAGTTTAACGATTTCATTATCCTATATGTCATTCACTACAGAGGTGAAGCAATGGGAAGCCGGCTGCTTATTGGAAACGAATATCTGTCACCCAGATCAATTGGGAGCACTAACACATTAACCCAGTGACTCATTCCAAGACAAGGACGAGACAGAAAGCTGCCTCAGAGGAAATGACAGACCTGAAGACCAGCAGTGTTTTTCCTGTAATCACATTTCCACACAAGAGGACAGAGCAGGAATGCAGGATACGCCCAAACTCATAAACAGTGGATTTGCATGGGAAAGGTAAGGGATCTTGATCAAGGGATTTCTCAAGAAGTGAGAAACACACACAAACTGAGGCTTGTGGAGGCAAAGCTATACTCTGCTCACTTCATTGGTGCACGACCATAAGCAATGTGCATGAAAGCTCTGTTTAGCAAACATTTCCGACAGGACAGACTGTCTGACTTTGAGTTTTACCACAAAACCAATAGCTCTTTACACGTCTTTAATGTAATGACAGGGTTCACGGCACTAATGGAACATATAGAGCTGGCAACCAACAAACCTGAGTACAACAAGTCTGATTATTCAGCATTATTTCAGTTCCACTCTCCTGAGAGTCTCCCATCAGTCGTCGTCTTTATCCCTAAGTATGTGTGATAAAAACGCATGGACAGACATTGAGCTAATACTTTGGAGGCGACTGGTCAAAGGTGAAAGATGACAATGTGATCTGGAAAACAAATTTCCCAAGAGAAAAGCTAAAGCTTATATTAATCAGACAGTTATTCTCCATCGTAAGAGGTCATATAGTTAAAAAACGAGGCACCTCTGCATCCTATTGGACAATAGACACGACCAATCCTCAGTCAATCATCAATCCGTCCATCGATTGATTTCTTGCACTTATCTAAGATCGTGTCACAGAGGCAGCTGACCAGGCCGGATCAACGTTTTTTAATTGGTTTAGAATATCCACCTCAGTAAAGTTGTACCCACACTTGAAGGGACACTACTCACTGTGTCTCTTCAGCTACAACAATTATGACAACGTTTTGCCACAGGAAACCATCAAGAATCCACATAAAGTAACCGCAAGCATCAGAGAGACTTCAACATCGACTTTCCCTTGCTGCCCAAAAAGAGGAGGAGGCAGTTAAAGATACAGCCAAACTCCTGACACACAACTTTTTCCTGAGGGAAGAAGGTGGAGAATGGAAACTTTGCTCCGGCGGAGAAAACCAGGTGCCAGGGTTAAAACAGACTGACGATTCTATTCACTGGTAAAGTTCTGAGAAACCTTCAGACTTGTTCAGGAACCATAAAGCAGCGAAACAAAAGATGGAAGTATCAAGTGCGGTCTTCAGTAAAGAGGCAAGCGAGAGTTTCCTCACACAGGATATCTGAGTGACTAGTGACTTCCTTGCTTTGAGGTTTGGTCACGTAATGTGGATCGGATAGGAAGGGAGTCACAATAAGAATCGTATTTATAGTTGTTCCGTTCTAAATGCATCCAGAAGAAGTGGCATACCAGTAAAATGTTGACTCATAGTTCAAATAGCCATGTCTCTGACAGTATACAGTGTGTTGCATGTTTGTATACATGGGTATGTGTGTGACTACAAGTAGGTCATGTGACCAACCATTGAAAACAGATAGCCCTCGGTATGGGTAACTGGTCCCTAATCCAATAACTCCCTCTTCCACGTATTGGACTCTGAAGCATCAGCTTCATGCCGATCTATTCAAGCAAACAGATGCACCTGAAAACAGCTGGGTCCAGGGTGTGTCTCACTTCTTTTTGTCAAGCCCCCCCCCCTGCACAACAATCGACCACATACTGAGTGACCGATGTGTTTCTCATTAAAAAGCAATCATTTACCGTTTAAGGCGTTTAAAGTACAGTGCCTGCAACCAGTGGGGCAACACAACCTTTTTAATTGCAGTTGTCGAAGCTGACAACACTTGAGCCTGTTAAACGGGCCTCCGCTAATAGAGAGCTTCAAATGGATGATCCTGACAGGAGGCGTGTATTTGTCCAACATTGCGAAAGCCCCTCGCCCTCACATGACTCAACCCTTCCCTGGCTGCGAGCTGCGAGAGGTGGAAATCCCAGAGGAAGGAAAAGCAGAGGCAAGAGGAAGGAGAGTATGGAGGGGTGGAAGAGGAGGATACAAAAGGTAAGGGGGGGATGAAAAGAAGCAAAGAAGGGTGGGCACCAGAGAGAGCTGCAGAGGTCGGCGCACCGGGAAAGAGTAAAAGGAGATGGAGAGGACGCAGGAGAGAATGGGCTCTGTGGGGGCGAAGGGTGGATGTGTTGGCTTTGTGGGGCATGTGTCTCCACCGTGCCAAGGGGCCCCAGTCTGGTGGTACAGGGGTCGGAGGGGCAGGGGGACAAGATCTGCTACCGCTGCAGAGACTGAGGAGGATAGAGCCAAAACAGGGCCGGAGACTAATCCATCTTCATCTCTCTCTCTCCCTCTCTCCAGCTCCCCCCTCTTTTTTCTCACACAGACACAAAGTCCCTCAAATCCCTTTTACCAGAAGTCCCGCTGACTGTAGCCAGTCACCCGAAAGGCAGTTGACACAACACCCCCCCGGGTACTCATGCCTGCACTCTGCTTCTCCTCAGTAACTGACACTGTAAAATCTGCTCGGACCTGCTTGAGGCCCACTACCACTGTCCCCGGGCCAAAGAAAGAATGCTGCTTCCCCTCCATGAAACCTTTGACGAGAATCTGAGGAAGTTTGGGTCGTTCAGTCCCAACAAAGCCATGAGGTTAAAGACAGAAGAGCATGGGTATATTTTCCCTCTTTCCTTTTACAGGCCAGCTCTTTGTCCCCGTACTTCCGGCGCTCTGTTTGCTGCATTCAAAGGAGTCATTAAATGTGACGTATGGGAAAGCAAACAAGCAAACTCTCGCAGAAACACAAAAAACTCAGGCTGAAGAATGGTGAAAACAGGCCGACACACTCAGGCTCTCCAACAAGGAGGGGAGTGGTGAACCGGAGGGGGTGGGTTATGGCTCGGGGGGGTAATACACACACATGCATGCACACACACAATGTGCTAAATTGGATGCGTTTCAAAGAGCTAACATGGGCCAGAAACTAACAACACCCACGTAGGGTTTTTAATGGGGCAGATATACTGTAGCAGTTAAACCTCGAACCAATCTCTGCTTTTTGTTGTACAGCAACATTATGGAAAGCACCGCCTCCCTGCCAGCAACACTTCATGTGCAGATCATTTGCAGACTTTTGACAAAAACACAGCAGAGAAATGTGCAAACTGACGAAAGCAGTTAGCAGGACCCTCAATCAGAGCTTTCCCACTAATTTTTAAAGCTGCACGAGGCCAGTCCCTAAGAAGAGAACCCATGTTTCGCTGAATTTGTGCGTAAATCCAGCTTTTATTTGACTTTTTCCTGCAGCCACTTTATATCAACTCTGCAATAACATACAGTCTTATATGATAAAGCTAAATTAAAAAGCAACCAGAGGAGCATATGTAACAGAGAAGACTTATGGCATGTTTAATTATACAGAAATATGTGAACTTGTAAGTATGTACATGTGCACGTCATAAACTCCAAAGTCCTTTCTACAAGAAATTGTGCGCTAAATACAAATGTGTTTTTTTTCTAACTACAGAGCCGTCTTGCCCTAGAAACACCCTAATGCGATCTTTCTCCTTGTCAACAACTTATAGACCTGGTCTTCATCCTCAGAACGACCATCAGTAGGACACAGACAAGCCTGAACAGAGAGGGGGGGACGTGAGGAGGGGTCGGGATCAGTGGAGTGGAATGTCTCATCCAGAGAATCCTGCTTGCGGGGCTTCGCCCTCTCCGCTCTCTGGTGTCCACTGTGCGGAGCAGACACCATCTGGCCAGCTGGAATGCTACCGAGCAGGGGGTGGAGGGGGCGGAGGGGGTTCAGGGGGTCTCCGAGCTTGAGGGGGATGGGTCATGGCTGAAAGATGGAGTATTAACAGTAAGGGTGCTCAACACTGAGCACAGACGGATGGAAAAGAAGAATGTTCTGCTGCTTCATATAACATTAAAGAACAGCAAAACAAAAAAGCATGGTCATAATGTTTGTATAAAGGAGCTTAAAGCAACTTCTGTGTCTTTATGCTAAGCTAAGCTGCAGGATGTAGCTTCATATTTAACATACAAATGATTAACATTAGTTAAAATGATCTTTGTGAGAAGTGTACAGAGAATGACTTGTGTTGTGAAAGATCAACTAATCTGAATTCAACCTTACAGTGCAACTGGTTCCTCAAATCCATTAAACACTAGAGCAGAATCATGTATGACGCAGGAACTATTGTTCACGAGATCGACCAGACATACAATTAAAATAAACATGTGACAAGGATATGGGGAAGCATCATTTAGATTTGCTCTGTAAACTTGTCCCATTAGGATCAGTTCAACACAATCCTCTCCTTAGATATGGTTTACCCCCTAAGATACGGTTGTTTGTAGGCCTTTTAAATAATGGATGCTTCATGGCAACATCTGTGACACACGTGGGCACAAAATCAATAAAACCCTGGTTAACTTCCACTGAAAGGACTTTGCATAAAACATCTTGCTTCATATTCAAAAACACCCTCGGATGTTTTATTCAGATTTGACGATGGTGTCAGATTGGGTTCAGCTCTGGCAACAGAGAGAGGCCGTGTGCTGCTGCCCCAGTGCATGGAAACTGTTACACGTGCACAAACCAAATGAACGTCAGAAGTGTAACCATATGTTTATATGCCACACAAATATAACGCTGGTTAAAGACGACACTGAAGCCTCGGCTCTGCAGTCGCTGTCCAAATACAGTTAGCATCCCGGTGTCAACGCTGGAAGCGGTCCACCCTAACTGCTAGCAGAGTTTATAAATATGTCTCTGTGGAGATTAGCCTGAGGGTAACCCCGAGTACTCCTCCCTGTGGATTTTCTATTGCTCACGTTGTCACATCCCTTCTGCTTTTTGTAAATATTTGCACTGCAGGGACGTCTTGGCCGAGAAGCCGACATGAAAGCCTCCGGAGAGGGGTTGGCTCCGACCTGGAGAGAGCGGACAGATGAGACGGGGCTGAGTGGGAGGGTCTAAGTGCTTCCACTTGTTTGCAGCCAAGTTTTTGCAGTTCAGCTGCTGCGTGTTACTCAACTGTTAAGTAATGCAGGCAGGTACTGTGCAAGACAGAGAACTGCACAGAAGACTGATGTCTCACCGACCACATGCAACGCCAATAAATAAATGTGGTTTTCCGTTTTAATGTGCTAAGCGTCTTCAGAGCTTCACTATGGAATTCTATTACAAATGAGACAGAAGGAAACACTTTCAAGTGGTTTCTTAGTCTTATTAATACACAGTATGGCCACTGAGCATTGAATACGAGGACAAGAGGAAAATAAGCTTTCGACGAAGTTTTACCATTTCACTTGTGCTGCTTTCAGACGTGCAGATTCTTCTGGACATTTTCCTGACTATTTATGAAACTTTTGCTGCCAGTCCTCAAGTAAAACGCCTGGAAAGTATCCAACTGAGTCCATGTAAGGATACAATAGTAAAATGTTAAATATCTCAGAGTACAAAGTAAAATATTTGTAGAAGACGCTGACAAAGATGTCAACTTGCAAAGAAAGCTGAATAATATTTGATAAGGGCCGTCGCTGGTGTTTGTTGTTTACACATAAAAACAGGTTTTGAGTATCAGATATCCCCCCCCCCCCCCCCCTCAGGTCCTGCCTCCTGCATTCTCTACCAACGCAGGCCATTATCTTGCTGATGTGAACATGTCTGACCTGGATAATCCCGTTCTTCATATTTTTCATATCTGACGACTGGTTTTAATGTCACCAGGTGTATAAATGCATAAAATAAGGTATTTTAGTAAAGACAAATCACGACTCAAGGTATGTTTAGGCGTCACTACAGCCATCCACAATAGATATTAAAGTAGTTAGCTGCTAATTTCAGGCTTAACTGAGTCAATACAGGTTCACAAGTTCACTTCTTTTTGGCCTCTCGCCTTCAGCGCCTTGTTAAAAGCCCAAATTACCCAAATAAATCCAAGTTACAATCCCAATTTAAAATAGATTGTTTTTTAACATCCCTTTAACTGCTTCTCAGCCGAGCAACACCCTGTGGGATCTGCATTTACTCCAGAAACACTGTTTTTTGAGAGCATGCTGGCAAAACAGCAGCAGAATGTGCAAAACAAAAAGGCCTAATGAGAGACGTTCAATTCCTCTGGTGCTGTAATACGAGGGGAAGTCCCCTGACGGCCTCTGCAAATTAGTCAGAAAACACACAGAGTGGGCCACTGAATCTGTACAGATACTCAATTCAGATTAAACTATTCATTTAAGATAAAAGTGGACGAGCTACAACTTCAATGAAATGCCTGATCATTAGAGAAAAGGCCCAGGAGGCATTTTAAAGTTGAGATTCAGATTGTTGCACTCCCCTGCTACTGATTTCTCGATGTCAGTGAGCAACCAAATGAAACCTGATCCATAGTCGCATTCATGAAAACGCGATTAACAAGTTGATGTTCCAGTGCAGACGAAGACAAGTCCCTGAAGCCGGAGCTCCTCCGCCCTCTCGTCGGTGTTGAGTAACAAGATCCCTGCAGGCGCAACACACAGCCCCCCCCCCCCCCAGTCTGACACGAGCCTGCATTCAGGTGAACACTCAAGACAACCGCATGACACCCTGCTCAACCCCAATGGAGCGTGTGTGTGTTTTTGTTTGGGGTCTTTACATGGTCCCACAGCAGAGGCAAGTAAAGAGCAGCCGGATCATGCAGGTGGAAGAGAGAAGGAGGCGTGACGGGAGCCACTCCCTGAGCCTGTTCCTTCAACTCACGGTTATTTCCCCCAAATCGCACAACAGCAGCATGTCCTGTTCTGCAACGAGCTACAGCGCAACACAAACGTGTACTGTCCTGACAGCCACACACACACTCACACAATAAGTGTGTATTATCAAGATTTGTATCTTGTTTTGTTCTTCTCGTCTCTTGCTCAACACCAGCTAACTGAGGAAGGTCTCGGGAAGGCCTGTTGTGACAAAGGCCACTGCAAGGGGGGGAATTACAGCCTGGCAAGCCTCTAATAGCATAGCCCTCGGATATAAAGCTTCACTGAAGTTTGATTCTATTCAGCACTTGAGAAGAGAGCTACTCTTAAAATGATTGATAGCACTGAGATGGAAAGAAAGAGGTAACTGAAATGAATGTGGGATAAATCTTCAGGATATTGTGTAAAATGACAATATTTGTCAGGTGGTGAGAGTCGTGTCCAGGAAAAAACATAAGGACAATGACTGCTTGGAGTAATAACAGTGTATAAAACACACAACCTGCACCTGAGTACAGACACAGCATTTAAAAAAGAAATCAAACATCCATCTTGGTGTACACAGTATCCACTGTGTGTGTGTGTGTGCAGTGTGTTTGCACAGCCACAGTATACTTTGACACAGATAAACATGACTTTGATTCTTAACTGTTCTCTGCCAACTTACATAATCTGTAGATTGTATGGTGACCCTGCTGCAGTCTTTATGGTGCAGAGAGGATGTGTTCTTCTCATGCTGTGTTTTCACAGGTGGTTTTGGAACAACACAGTCACCACACACCCACTGGGCTTGGGTGACTGTTTACAGAGGGACCGCTCTGCGTTTTGAGTGACTCAGCTATACTCAGCTATACTCAGCTATACTCAGCTATACTCAGTGGATGAGAGTAGGTCTGGGCAACTAGACAATATCAGTAATCATTTCAATATAACAAAAAAAGTTTTGCATGTGCATTGTGCAAGAGTAGTGAGGACGTACGACACATAACTCATCTACACCAGATTTATAAGAGGTTATGATATTTCATATTCTCCTCTCAAAGACTTTAAAACCTTCACTAAGGAGAAAGAAGCAGTATTCAAGCTTAAAAGAAAAAAGATAGATCTATATATTGCAATAATTATCGAAATCGACAATATGAAACTTCAATCTTACCGCCCATCCCTAAGTAAGACAATGCATCTTTGAGTTTCAATCGTATTGGATTTGGCTGCAACACCGTTTACCCCTGAACCCGCCCCCCCATCAGCATAGAGGTGAGAGGATGAGTGAATATTCACTTTTGGGGGGGAACTGTCCCTTTAAGAGAAATCGTAATGTGACATTTATCGCGATAATCATCTATACCGGTCAAAATACAATCTATCTGAGTAACGTTGACTAAGTTAAGTGATTGAGTTAAGTTAAGTTAAGTTATCATTCCCTCCAGTGTGTTTACTGTACACTGACGACACCGACGACTTCACTGACAGCAGACACGAGTTACGACACAAATCTACATCCTCGCGTGCAGCGTTTCCTCAAACGTCCCCTCACGTACCTGCCATGTTCACAGGAAGTTTACAGATTCAACCCGAGTCTGCAGGGAGAGAAAAAACAAGTCCACCAAAACACCGAGGGGCGAGGAGCGAGCAGGAACCAGCCGACATGCAGGAGGACTTCACCCGCACATGATGCACAGCTGCTCAAACAAAAACATCGTCCTTGGGGGGGGGGGGGAGAAGTTCGCCCCGAGAGCAGAACGTCAACCTGGAGCCCGACGTGTGAGCGCGAGGAGAGAATGGAAGCAGAGGAAGAGGAAAACAAACGCACCCTCGTGTTGTTCACTGGAATCCGTTCTGTGGACGCATGCGGAGACAGAGAGAGGAGAGGGGGGGAGACACGGCTCCGTCCAGGCCGGGTCAGGGTGCAGCAGCGGCGGGGAGAGTGACGAGAGGAGCTGCCCCTGCTCCGGAGAAGCTTCAAACTTTAAACCATCCCTCGATTCTTATTGGTCCGCGGGCGCCGTGCTGCGTTCACGTGCCTCCGGTAAACGCCCCCTTTGGCTGACTGGGCGTTTGTGTTTATGTTTTAAAAAAAGTCGAGACGTGGTGACATCCACACAAGGGAAAGTAGCTTACTGTGACACTCTCTATTTGTAATTTTAAATATGTATATGTGATATTTAATAAACTTAAAACTGAGTTAATGACAACATGGGGTATTCTTTGAAATAATGCAGAGAAGAGAAACTAGAAACAAGAGATGATACAACGCTTTGAGAAATACACAATCATCATCGTCATCGCCATTGTAACCATCGTCATCATTATCTTCATCATCATGGTCATCATCCCCATCATCGTCTTCATCGTCGTCATCATCCTCACCAGTGTTTTTTGCATTATGATAAAACATGGTGTGCACCCAGCAGTCACTTTATTAGGTACACGCAGCTGAAACCCCAGTCCTGCAGTAAACACCACATCAGAGTGTGTTACTGTGGTGTTAAGTTTGTGGTTAAAATGTTTTACACAGATGTTGACTCATTTTCATGACGCAGGCTGTGGTGCTGTTGAATTGTTTTGCATTACACACAAACAAACAGTGAGGGTTTGGTGAATAACAGTCAGACACAGCTCTCTGTATACAGTAATGAGTTCTAATGCACGAGGCAAGAATTCACAGATAGATAGATAGATAGATAGATAGATAGATAGATAGATAGATACTTTATTGATGGGAAATTTAATAAGACATGGCATATTATCTCCCCCTCTTTGTTCCTCTGTCTGTATTTTTTGTCACTGAACAATACAAGGAAACAAAAAGTAAATGAATGTTATTAATTTTCTTACACATTCAAATATGAATGCAAATTGAGATTCACTGATCCTCTGATCAATGCTCATAGTGAAACTCTCATGTTGGTGTCGCAGGGCCTCCTGGTGGACGTATTTAGACACTGCAGGCAACGTATGACCCTCATGGCTTCACAGTATTATGCTGTTTTCAAATAAGTTGCACACGTATGACAGATACTAATACTCAGTGGCTGTTGGTTTTCTGCAGATTGAAATATAGATTTAGTTTGGATTTGTGGAATTTAACAACGTTGTAAACATACATTTTATATCAATTACATGTCTAGGTGAGATTGCATTGAAAATGATGTATCTGCAGCATGAAAAACGGAAATTGGATTGAATTGACATTTATTAGATTGTGTGTGTGTGTGTCTGTGTGTGTGTGTGTGTCTGTGTGTGTGTGTGTGTGTGTGTGTGTGTGTGTGTGTGTGTGTGTGTGTGTGTGTGCCTGTGTGAGATAGAAGGATTAATGACTTTGTCCTCTAATCACATTTGTGTATTGCTCCCACTAATATTAAGTGTCATGTCACTACCAGTTGTACAAATTGTCTGGTGAAATAGCCAGTAACAAACTGAAGTGAGCGTTTTCTGAACCGCAGGAATTAGTTTCTCTCCATTTTCCATCTCGTCTGAAATGATATTTTTCCCTGTTGCAGAGGTGCCGAGCCCCGTGAGTAACTGACAGCCACATGATGAATGTATTTACCAATGGAATTTTATCTTTATTGCGTTTGCATGGATTTTTCCCAGTGTGTGTTTTTGCAGCTCAGCAGTTTATATATATTTGAGAGTTTTATTCACTGCCGTTGAAGCAGTTTGATTTCCACTCTCCTGCCGGTCGCTGTGGTCTGGTCATCTCTCCACCTCTCTTAGTTGGGCAGCACCAAACCCACCTGCAACCCATAGAACCCCGTCAGCATGAATCACTGACGACTGACAGCTATCACACACAATGAAAATGGGTTTTCCTCAAAGGGCCATGCATCAGTGCTGCACTTTGTATTTCAGCTCTTTACCTTTGCTCTTTGTGTTTGGAGGCTTGATGTGTTTCTGAGTGATTTCTCAGCTGCAGTGAGTTAATTCCCTTCAGCCTCAGTGCAGTATTATAAATCAAGATTAAAAATGTAGGCATTTCAGCAGCTCGTCTCATCTAAACCATTTTTTATTATTTTTTCTCAGTTTCATGTGTTTTCAGCAAAGCTTTTTCCACATATGTGTTTAATAAAAGCTGCTTAAGTAACCAAGGGTTCAATATGCAGGATGATAAACTTCAGACTTTCTTTAACTTTTAGGATTAAATTCACAGCTTTTTGGTCCAAATCTTTTGAAGTGATGGGTGCTGACGTAGCAGTAATCGTTACCTTGTCAGAACTGATAGTAGGACACATCCAGTTGTACAGGTAGTAGTGAAGGCTGCTGTCACTGACGCTGAACTTCAGCTTCTCCAGGAAATCCTTGTTCTCCATCACATCCAGAGCGGAGAAGATGTCAAAGCCTCTCTGTGGAAGGACACGCATGTTGTCGTCATACAGAAGAAAACATGTCAATAACCGGAACTGTGTTTTCCTATGTTTGTGTGTTTCAGAAATGTTTTTCACTTTCTTTAAAATTATGAGAAATGTCCTTTTTAATATTTTCGTGGATTTATCAGAGCATAATTCGTGGATCTTGATAAAAAAAAGCAAAGGATGTTTAAGAGACTTATATTTCTGAGTCTGAGCAATTTGGTTCAGAACCCTTCTCATTAACACAGGGGTCAATAAGCTTTAGAGTTATCAATGTCATTTGGAACTCATTGGTAATTAACTGCGTAATATATGTAAATTCGAGGGGAAAGAAATCCGAAATCAATCGCAGGTCTTCGGGTGAGGATACGTGAATATTGTAAGTTCTACAAATCACAGGGTTGAGGAAGTTAATCAGTAATATATAATCCATTAGTAGCCTTTCAGCGTCTGATCATGCGTCTGCTACATCGACCCTCAAATTGATGTGGTGTTTAACCGCACTCACAGATTTAGCGAGGACCAGTGCGTCCTCCATGAGGTCCGTCAGGTCTGTGGCGGAGGAGGCCACGTGCAGGAGGTGAGCTGCTCTCAGGTCAGTGTGCACCGGGTGATTCAGCACCCTGAAGGAGCTGCAGTAGAAACTCACCACATCTGTCAGGGTACCATCATCACCCTGAGTGTGAGGAGGAGGAGAATGGATTTTAATGCTGCTCCCCCTCAACATGGACATTTAAAGTGAAGATGCTGTAATTGTCAGACCTCCACCACGTAGGTGTCAATCACATTCTCCCGTGGCAGCAGCCAGTGCTCCACTTCCTGCAGAGACAGGATGGAGCTGAGCTGGAACCTGCTGCTGTTTGTCTTGAGAAGTGAATGTGTCCCTGCTACGTCTTTAAGGGTCATAGGGCGCAAACCTTTTGTCTTCGTCACCTTGGAGAAGAAGAGAGGAAGGACAGAAAACACAATCCTTCTCAGTAAGTGCAACAAGGACGCAACAATCCTTGGGTCCATCTTTGTCCTATCATTGTCAGGGTCAGTCTGATGAGGCACTGACATGTTTTCGTCTCTAGGTGGCAGCACTCACTCACCTCAGGTAGCCGTAGGAACTTGACTGCTCTGTGCAGGTTCATGTTCAGCCTCAGACCCGGGTAGTTGACGTCCATCAGCTTCCGGGGATTCAGAGGGCGATGCCAGTATCTGAAAGGATGAGCTTGTTTATTTGACAGGGACCGAGAAGGTTGCTTCATAAGACAAAATATCAAAGTTAGACATACATTTTTAGGCCCCATAATATCATATTTGTTTATGTCTAACAATGACTGTGTGTATGTGAATTAAGGAAGCAGAGAGTGATACAGATAACATAAGAGATAATAGCCTAGTTTCTCTTTATTCATTCCTCACAATACAGCCCCTGAAAACCTGGTTTCAAGAACCTTTACAGAATCAAATCATGATTCATCATAAGTAACAAATTAAATGTTAAATCCGACCTATCTGCTTTCAATCCACCTCTTCAGATTTAACCTTTGATTAATTAATGTGTATTTTATTCTAGTTTATTAGCCTTTATTTGCTCTTCTATATAATACATTCATTTATATACCTGCTGCTAGAAAAGAGCATCCAAGAAAAATCTGTTATATTGAAAGTCACTTGAAGTTAAAAGCTTTTTTTTTTTAAAGTGATGATTGTGGCTTCACTGCCCTGAACCCTGTGGTACCTGCAGGAGCTCAAAGGAGTGGGCAGCACCACGGCGGCCGTGTAGACGGCCTGGCGGAGGCCCTGCTGGTTGACCCGTCTGTTGAGCTCTCGGATCAGAACCGGAGTCATCCGCTTGAGGCGCAGCTTCTTATGAACGCACAGGAATTTGACCTGCACCATCCGCCTCCGCCTGCAGAACACATTTGGACCGATTGCTTTCAGACATTTGGTGGAAAATTGCTACATTTGTGTCTGCAAATGCTCTGAATACTAATGTTACCCATCAGGTTTCAAATAAACACACATATTTGCATATATTCATGAACATGTATATAATGCTCATAAATATATGCATATGTGTATTTGCATATATTTATTTACAAGCCACTCACGTCTCGTACACGCAGACGTCTGCAGGAACAGCAGCGATGAAGCCAACTAACTTCTTATTAGCGTCCACCCGCAGACCACAGTGCCACTGGGGAAGCCAGTCAGGAGGCTGCAAAGCCCTGAAGAGGAGAAGCATCAGAGGTTCTAGATGAATACATGTAAATGTAGATCAATAAACTGTGACTTATCATTTCCAATTAAAGAATTGAGCACGAGTCGACTGAGCTGAAAGGATGGAGCAGCTTCAGGGTCAAGGACTTTCAATTCCTGGGTTCTTGAGCATTAGTTTCAAGGGAGATGTCATTATGTTTTTGATGTAAGGGTTCCCTAAAGGTGGAGATACCACTCATGCAGATGATCACAGAGAGGAGAAATGTCAGTGGTAAAGAGATAAGAGTTGTACGGCTTCGATATGTTTGAGAGTCAGAGAAGAAAGTTAAATGGGGACATTATCTCCTCCTGTTCAGACACTCAGAGCTTTAATTTCCTCAGAGGCTAAAAAGGAAAACACAAAGACTGTCTGCATGAAGAGCGAGTGCACTCACTCACTCAGACGTTGGGAACGATTAATAAAAGGTAATAAAGGTGAGATACAAATATAAAAAAATCAAGAGATGAAGAGTGGACAGCTCACCACTGCAGATACTCCGGAGAGAAGTTCGATCTGACGATGTTGTCGTCTTCCTCCGTGTAGTTCTCATTCAGCAGAGTGCAAAGCTCCATCAGCTGGAATGATGGAGGCCAAAGGTTTGAATTTGCAGTAAATGTGAATCAGTTTAACCTGAATTCCACCGACAGGAAAATGTGCAACTCTCACTCCAGAGCACGGAGCAGCTCCTCTCCTCTGAGTGATGAGGGTTTGACAGCGTTGTGTGAACGTTCTGATGATGTATATCAGAATAAGTAACTTACCACTGTGGAGCTGCTCAGGTCCAGAGTGTCCCAGGAAAACCCTGGAGGAAGAGAGAAGGGCTCCTCACGCACACTGACTTCAGCCTCTGCTATCGGGCCGTGAGTTGTAATGTCGTCGCCTGAGGAGAGAATATTTAAGAAAACAGATTTTGTATCAAAATACAACAAAGATCGGCCATTACACACATTTTATTCATTTCAAATGATGAATGTATTCTGAATAATGACTGAATAATAGATTACAATGCTAAACAGATCGTTATGTAATGTGCCTCTCCTGCTGAGAAGATAAGTTATATTATATTTAAATTCACAAAATTACACACAAGATGGATTTGCTCCTCTAACGCTCACAGTTTGATTCATTCTGAAACAGCTCATTATTGTCTCACCCAGTCTGGGGACAGGCTGGGTGTCCCAGAAGCGGTAGGTATGTCCCCTGGCCTGCTGCAGGGTCCTGGGCAGAGTCGGGCCAGTGGAGAAGAGGTGGAGGGCTCTCTGGATCTCCTGCTGCTTCTTCTCCGACAGAGAGTCCAGCTGGGACGGGAAAAAGTGTCATTAAAGTGTCGTAAAGATAACTTTTAAATCATCAGAATCATTCATCTGTGTCGTGGGTGACTGGCAGAAAGAGGAACTAGTGTCTGAGTCACCACATCACTGCATATATGGCCTCACACAGAGACACGAACCATGACAAATGGGTCTCTGGGCCCCTCTGGTCTCCAGGCATCTTCCTTCTTCTGCTTCTTTTTGCTCCTTTTCAGGCTGCCACCCTCCGTCAGCGTCTTATCACTAAAAGACATATTCATGCACTGAGACTCCTGCATGTGCTTGGACATACACTCAGCTCTGTACACACACAGATATCCAGGCAGTTTCAGTTTAAACAGAGAAGAGAGGTGTACTTACGACGAGTTTGAATCAGTCATTGTAAACGAGTGCGAGTCCTTGAGGCAGAGGGTGAACTCTGGGGTTTTCTGACACATTTGTGTGTGTTTTTTATTCTTGCAGCTCTTATCTCTGCGAGCAGCGAAGGGAGGAGAGTCCCCGCCTCGTCAGCCCAACCCAGCTCCCACCCTGCACACAGATAACTGAGAACAATACCAACAATTAAATGTGACTTCTCACGGGCCTTCATACAGTCGGTCGAGTCGGAGCCCGGCTGCAGATTAAAGCTGCTCGATCCAGAGAGAACATTTAATTGGAGGAGGCGGTGGACTAGTGGCAGAAAAATTGGACTATGGGCAGAAAATCAGACTGGATGGTTTCTGGTCCGACTCCACGGAGTGACAACAAGAACATACCTGGATGGACAACACCTGGATCTGTTCAAAAGTCCAAGAGGACTCTCCCTACCCCACTGTCTAAGTGCCCCTGAGCAAGGCACCTTACTCCCCCAACACCTGCTCCCCAGGCGCCGTGCATGACTGCCCACTGCTCTGTGTGTCCTCCTGTGTACACCAGATGATTCAAAAGCAGATGACAAATTTCCCCCCATTTGCATGTCGTGTGTTTGTGCATGTGCATGTGTGTGGGACCAATAAATGTATCTTGTATCTTGTCTAATTCTAGAGTTTCCATATATTCTTCTGTTTGAGACCCAGCACTTCTTCCACAGCACTTTAACTCAGTGTAGTTTACAGTAAGTTAACACAGGTCAGCAACTTAACCGTTAACTCATCGCAAATTAATACAAATGGAACCTTTAATTTATATGGAACAATTATGACAAAGAACCACTAAACAAAAAATGTAAAAGAAAATATGCAGAGAGTCACATTTCTTTCAGATTAATGAAAATATTGAAACGTATCCTGACCGTTTGGTTCAAGATCATCATCTACCAACTCCCAACTTCCATTCAGACATGTAACGTCGTGAGTGGGACCAAATGAAGCTTCTCCCTCCTGCTCCTCCACATCCCTGCTGCTGATAATAACTCTGACATCTCTTTGAGCTCCTGTGTGAACCCCAGGGGACGTCTACCAGTGTCCCTGTGGAATCTTCTGTCGCTGCCTCATCAGGGAGCACTGGGCCTTTTGTCCCCCCCCCCCACATCCGTATAATAATTTGTGCTATAAACGGCCCAGTGTCCTTTGATTTGTGTGTGTTGGGCTGAAATATAAATGTAAAGTAGATGCAGCATGTTTTTTTTGTTTTTTCTTTTAAAGTTCAGCCTTGCGGCTATTTTTGTCTCTGCTCCTCATGCCTCTGCTGTGTAGTTATCCTGCCGCTCAGAGATAAATACCAGCTGCAAAAAGGATGCGTCTAACACCTGTCGCCATTCGGGATGTAAACCTGTAAACCTGCAAAAAGCCCACAGACTGTTTATTTATCCAAAAAAAGAAGCAGAGAGCAGAGCAGCACGTTCCTCTGGAGGCTCAGGTGGTTCAACGTAATTCACCACACGACATGTTCCACCAATTAGTCGTGGTCAGTGCACTTTGCTCTCCGGCACCAGGTCGTGGGATGCAGGGGGCGGAGGAGGGCAGGAGGACCGACCCGGTGAAACAGCTGCCTCGGCTGCAGACCCTGGAGGCGTCAGTGAGGGTGAAGACTGAATGAGATCACCCACTGATGGACATACAGCTTCCATCTCTGTGTACCACTCAGTTTGGCTTCGGTTGAAATGAGTCACTTAATTGTTGATGTAGATCCAAAAAGACAAATTATTCAATTGAAGGTTATTTAAACTCTTTGCTGTGATGGAGATTTTTTGAGTCACTGTGGTTTGTTGCCAAGTGGAAAGTATAAAAGAAATTGAGTGAATATAGTTTTGTGTTTTTGGGACTAAAATGTTGATCGCACATCAAATTTCCACTTTATTGCAGAAGTTCAATGGAATGGCTAATGAAAGGTTTTCTATCATATTCATGTGAATACATCAAATAACTTTAGAGTGATTTAGAGCATTTCTCCTCACACTTAAATCCCAGAAACATATTCCGAGTTTGGATTTAAGAAGGTCCGATGCATTGATTCCACTTCCCCAAGAGGAGGGGACGTTGTCAAACATCATTGTATGACCATGATACGGTGTCTTGTGTCCTCCTGCACCGAGCTTGAATTCTTTAATGAAATCATGTCAGTAAAACCCACAACATGTGTATCCTGTGAGAGACAGCCGAGCTTCCTGGGCACAGACCATTATAAATATCTCGTCTGCCTCCGTCTCTTCTCCAACAAGTGCTCCGAATTAAACCAGAAGAAAAACACATTCTTTACTGCGGCTTATCTGTAACTGTGCGCTTCAGGCCTTCTCAGTTCAAAATACTTGCAGTAAGGGGCATATTCGTGCATGTAATTTTGATGAGGCACACATTTTGGATTAGTGTATAAATAATCTGTATTACATATTCACACAGATATCACTTAATCCCTGAAATGGCCTGTGGAGGGTGCACAAACACCTACAATGATAAAATGCACTGCTATTACAGCCAATCACCAACAAACTGCAGTGTGGCTATTTGTTGCTCCCTGCTGAGGGGCGGATGTGTGTGTTTGTGTGTGTGTGTGTGCGTGTGTGTGCAAACAGTACACACACACACACACACACAGTGTCAGTCAGAACCATTACTAATCTGTAAATAGATCAGTATTGCTGTGATCTCTCTGCCGAACAAGATCCTCCTCTCTGTCTCTGCTCCTTCCCCGTCTCCCTCGTCTTCCTCGCTGTCTGTAACCCTGTTGTTTCGCCAGATTGGATGAATGAGCGACAATCTCTTCCTCCCTCTGCTGACTCTTGTCTTTCAGTCGCTCTGACTCACCGACTCTCAGATTTCTCCCTCAGCTTATTGTTCTGTCCTCGTCTCATTCTCTCTCACTTACACATTTCTTTATCTGGGCACAGCTGAATTCCTCCTGACAGGCGTGACTGCCGGATAAATCATCACGGCCTGTACATATCTCTAAAACAAGTGCAGAGGGATGATTAGGCCATTACATATTGATTGTCTCCAGCCTCAGTAATCAGTGGATTAGTCATTGGCAGAGAGTAAATTGTTTTCTTTGCTTTTTTATGGGACTGCTTCTGCATTTCTTTTGTTTTGGAGCTTTTCGCTGAAGAAATTGTTTTTTTTTTATACTTTCTCCAAAATAAACTTTCAGATCATAGACGTCATGGACCTTGGGGGTCAGATTCCTTGGTGGAGGGGAGTACTACCACAGAGGGGTTCGACAACTACTTTATAGCATGAATTAAATGTGTTAATTCATAGTCCAAAAGACTAAAAACAAGATACAAACTCAAGATATAGAAACAAGAATATAGATTAAGCAATAGGATGTGTAAATTTTGTATTTTTGCATATAATCCAAAGTAAGTAAACATTCACTACCATTAAGTAATAGAAATATTTGGTGAAAATGTGTAATTTCCTGTTATACTAATAAATAGATTACAACTTTTAATTTATGGTTAATAAATAAACATAATTTACTCTATTATTATGGCATTTAACCTTACTTTAGGAACAATAAACAAAAGGACTAAAACATCATTATACAATTCTGTGAAACATGGTGACCTGTCCAGCGGCACCTGGGCTCCAGCTTCCTCTGAGGACCTCAAAGAATCAGTGGTATAGATAACGGATGGATGGATCCTGTGGGCTGTGGGGCCGGCTGCGGAAACAGTGAAACCAAAGGAGCTAAACCACATTCCCCACTCACTTGTCACTCATGTTGACGGACTGTCTGCCTCGTAACGGCAGCCCGAGGCTGAGCTAACCGGGTCCCCACAAGGGTGTTGATGAAACACACAAACAAACAGGGCGATTTCCACAGGAACACACAGACTCAAATGGATGTATAAGATATCCAGTGTTCTGCTTGTGGCTTTGACGTCAGAACAAAAGTCATGCTGTGACATTGCAGGTAAACTGTGGGTTCCTTCCCCTGAATTTAGGAAATTAGTCTCGGAGCCAAATGGTGTGGTTGAATTAGAGGATGAGTCTGAGGACTGGCTGCCGGCCCGGCTTCCCTGCTCCTAATCACCGTCTTTTCATCAAAGACGCCAGGACGCCACCGTGATGTCCACAACAGCTCGGGAAAGGAAAAGGTTGGTTTTGTTCTGATTGGAGGGTCGTCCCTCATCATGCAATTGCAAGGCCTTGTTCTGCTAAATATCATCTGGCCGTGTTTTCAGCCTTGATGAGCAGACCCAACAATTGGATTTGCATTCACTTTGCAATCTGAGTTAAATACTGTCATCTCTGCCGCTCGGCCAGAATTTGCCATAGATGCCTAATAACCAATTCTGAAACTGGCTGTGGTAGATTTCTGTCATTTCTGTCCATCTTACATTTAAAGTTAAAGTATCAGGAATCAGCATCAGGTTCAAGGACAAGGAGGAAAACATTGACATTACAGTAACGACCATTACATCTAAGAACAACCTCCATCTCAGTTTTCCTGTCTGTCTGTGTTTCTGTCTCTATCTCTCTGTCTTTGTCTCTCTCTCTCTCTCTCCGTCTCCCTCATCTGCCCTCCCCCATTTCCTCCTCCTGCCAAAGAAAGAGGAGGTGACACCCTCCACAAGGCTGAGCGCGCAGCTTCCCGAAATTTCACTGAGCCCTGACCGGCAAGAAAAAAGACATCCAGACAACGTACGTCAAATACTTTATCAACCCTAAAGACTATTAAAAAGTTGGCAAGACATTGGAAAGCCAGTCACGGGGGTGGTTATTTATTTAACTCCAGTTTTGTTTGGATTTGAATTTTTTTTTGTCTCCAGCATCTCGTCCGAAGCCGTGTGTGTTTGTTCCTACACTCACAATACGGACACTCGCCTCCCATTTGATTCCTCATCAGGTAAACCATAAATTTCATGTTTGGTTTTAAGTCATAGTTAAGGCTTGAGGTGGGTCAGAATTGAAGTATATCAATCGATTAGCTTCATGGTTAAAGTAAAGTTCACTCTCCAGGACATAGAATCTAAGTCAGTGCACGGTCTTCCTAATAAGACAGCAGTTTTATCATTTTCAGCCTGACATCATATTCAATATAAGCAAACCCCTTCCAGATTATAGCACTTGGCATGAAACAGAATTAAATAGAAATAAAGATTATCCCGTTAGAGACCAAATGAACATACCCTGTGTGAAATAAGCCGATTAAGAGAAAGTCTCAAACCGGAAACACAGCAGAGCTTTAACGTCAGTTTAATCTGAGCCACTTTTCACCTGTAGAGTGATCAACTACTTCAGATGAAAGAAAACTGATGAGAGGACAAATCCAATGAATCCAAAATCCAAGGAAGAAAATAAATTATATATACAATAAAACAATTAGTGTTGCTGTGTTGTAACTTCAAGTAGGTAGTTTCTGTTTGAATGGAGTAAATGAACTCTGAATTAAACCATTCACTTTGTTGATTTGTAATATCGTCGTCATATTACAACCAGTGTCGCAGATTTCAACGTCCTCGTAGTTCCGATTATTTGTTGTCGGAAGTAAAGACTGTGAACAAGCCTTCTTCTTCTTCTCCTTCTTCCTCTTCTTCTTCTTCTTCTTCTTCTATGGTTCAATGCTGTCTCAACTTCGGTCCGAAAGTCTGAACCGTCACAAAGTGTTCTCACCCACAACAGGAACACTACAAGTTCTATACATGTATAAATGGTTTCAGTTTAGATGTGGACATGTAGAGTGATTTTTCATCAGGTGATTTTATTATTCCCTTTGTAATTTATGTGGTACAACTCTGAATCAAAGCTATGTTATTAAGTTAATAATCTCCTATGTGGATAGTACTCATATGGCTTTTTTACGGTCCAAAACCACAAATTGCTTTACGCTACAGGTCACATTCATCCATGCACCCAGGCATTCCCAGGCCAATCATCCATTCACACATCCATGGCATCCAGAGCAATTTGAGCATCAGTGTCTCTCGCCCAAGGACACTTTGACATGTGCAATGGAGGAGCCGGGGATCAACCTGGTGACCTTCCGATCAGTGAAACACCCACTGAGCCACGGACGCCCACAGGATCACAGGATACGTGACCCATCACTTCTAAGCTCGGCCTCTGTGACGGCTCCAAAACAACCAGCAGGTATCTTTTTTTATATGAACCTGAGGCCACAAGCAATTAAACTACAAAACGAAGTGTATGTGTATGATACATTCATTTTTTTTTTCAGGTTCAGACTTGTCCGACAGATAATATAATAAGGCTACAGCTCTACTAATGTATTTTAACTCTAAAACGGCATTTAAATTCAGATGTAGGTTCAATTTAAAGAACACTTTTCTCTCGGAACCTCTCCACAGTTTAAAATGTGTTCTCAGCTGTCACATCCTGATAATCCTCGTATCAGCCCAGCCAGTCAGTGTCAGGCCTAGAGAGTAATTTCAGTTCAGTAAATATAAAGCAAGCAGTGCACAATTCAAATCACTCATTATGGACTGGGCCTGGAAATTAAGCAGCTGAATGAGCTTTTCTTTTAGAATACATATATTTCCAAAAAACGTTTAAGTAGTCTTGTGACATCGCTCTCAAAAGTACACAGAATAAAAAAAAACAGATGTGAATATAAGTTACTTTTGTATTAGTTTACTTTTCTTTATTTTCACGTTAACAAACTCCATTTAAAGTTTTTCCTCAGGGGAACAACTTTCTTTCTCCGTGACATTTTTTCATTGTGAACACATTTTTCGCCTGTAACCGTGGAGACTCATCTACCGGCACGTACAGTGTGTGCCGTGTCTCTTCATGCAGCGATACTCCCTCTCCTATACACGATTATATTACAAGCAGAGAACACATCCTCTGTTGGATTGTGGCCCCGGTGGTTTGTGCATTGCAAAATTAATCAGTCACGGCCGTTATTAGAGCTGCCAAACACATTTCGGGGCTTTGAGTGAACCTGTGCTGGTTTGGAAACCTCCCAAAGTGCCAGGTAGCAGAAGACAAGGCTTAACAACCACAGACAAGATTTACTACAATCTACCGGCTTCTGGCTCATATCGGCGCATGTGTGCGATTTATCTTGTGTGGGAGGCAACTGGAAAGAAAACCCAAAACCAGGCGCTCACTTCATACAGCCATCTGTGTTTGTGTGTATTTTTGATCTATTTCTTGTCCTATCCATCTCCTCCTCTTTCCTGCATTCATAATCCTTTGTTCTCCGCGAAGAACTCTGTGACGAGCCTGTTTATGCAAAGGACTTTATAAATACATTTTTCTGACATCAGTAGATCTCCATGCAGAAGAATTTCGGGGCTCATTTAAATCAGCCAGTGACCTAACTTTAGATGCGGCATCAGTTTTGGAGCAGCGCCAAAGCAGAGAGGTTCAAGCTCAGAGGAAAAATAATTCTCGCTCTGACGGCAGCAGCAGAAGCCGAAGGGTCAGAGAGATACGTCTGCGTGAGTTCATGAAACATATTTGCTAATTTCAGTTTTTTATTTCCTCCCAATTACATCACAAACCATCAGGACAGAATATGCAACACTTATACACACCTCTTCTTTCTTGTTATTTCTAAGTATACTTTAATTTGAAAACAATCTGACCTTCCAACAGAACATCACAATCAATCATCGTCTTTCCTGCTTTCCCCCTAGTGGTTGTTTCTAAGTAATTGTCTTTTTCTTCACTTTTATTTACTGATTTTGTATTCATCTTCTTTCATTACATTAAATGTGCTTAAGAAATAAACTTGATTTGATTTTTTTAAAGGTTGAAACGATATCAATCTAGTACCTGACAAAGCCTGTTATATGATATGATACGACTTCAATTCATCTGTCTGCAGAAAAATAAAGCTATAATATCTTATTTTGTATTTTGGAGTCAAACTCTGTGCAGTAGTGATCGTGGTGTGGAGCCACGATATCAAGATCCAAACCATACACTCCACTAAGCGTGTGTCAGTCTCGCCTGTCAATCATGACGTTTCACCCCATTTTCAGAATCAAATAACTAAATAAATCAAAATCGACAACTGAACAAACCTCTAAACTACCGAAAACGTCAGCTAACATGGAAGAAGCAGGGATTAAGGTGCCTATACTGCAGCCAACCACCAGGGGGCGATCAAGATGATTTGGCTTCACTTTGGCGGAGCTTCTATGTCGTCCGACTTCATGTAATGTCTACGTTACATCAGTTTTTAATTTCAATTAAAACACTAAGCATGATCACGCTTTGCTGCACCGATCAACACTGTACTGAGTTTCTTCAGTCCACTCTCTTCACTGCTGTTGTGACCTAAAGTCAACTGTGCCTTTGTGTGTGTGTGTGCAAGTGTGTATGTGCACGCTCAAATGCTTTTGCTTCGAATTTAAAAGTCACGATTCCTCATGAAAGCCTTCCACAGTTTCCAATGTGAGTTTTTGTGGAAGAGGTAGTTACTGTAATCGGAGGGAAGACATTTGTCACTGAATGCAAGCATGTGGTCTCTGTACATTGTGTGTGTGTGTGTGTGTGTTTGCCATACAGATTAGCCTCTGATCTCTTTGTAAAGCAGAAATCAATAGGTCTCAGTCTGCATTCAGACGGTTAGACAGACAGTTCTGCTTCAAAACAGCCAAACATCACCTCCACTCCACATTCAGAGCACACCAGCATCTGAAATCCATGAGAGACAGATAGAGAGGAAGAGAGAGGAGAGGGGGCAAATAGGGAGGAAAAAAAATAAAAAGAGAAGGAGTGAACAGGTCTATTTTTGACGTTGGAAAAATAGCAACACATAGAGAGAGACACACGGACAGAGAGGAACGGCGCCACAGAGAACCAGCTTTCTTTATCCTTATTGGATCATACAGAACTAAAGGAGAGGAAGAGAAGAGGGTCCACAGTGAGTGTAGAGTGGCTTTAGACAGAGAGTCCTAGAAGGCTGTAAAGACAACTGAGCAAAAACACAATTTTTATGCACATCGTGTTACAATAATGATTATTAGTCTTGCCTTCACATACCAAAGTTGAACTTCAATTCTGTCATGTAACTTTTGAAAAGTATTTCTGTCGGACTCTGAGCTTTTAAGAAGTTTCTGCGCGACGGAGAAACAAAGCCCATCAATCACTCGACCGGACTTCCGACTTGTTACCTGACTTCCTGAACTGAAACACAGCCAAACTGTTTCAATCCCTCAAGATCCCCAGTTTCCTCCACCTGAAATCCCTTCGCTGCATTAAACACACAAAAATCCACATATGTAGGATTCTTGATATTTTAAAAGTTTCCTCATTGCTGTTTTGATGCTAATGACTACTAATGTTTTTAACTGATCTACGTTCAGCAATTACTATTGTCGGTACAGATTCTGGTAGTTTAAGCAAAAGACACATAGAGCAGGAACATGTAATAATCAAGCAAAATGGGAATGAGAGACGTACCACTCTCCCAATTACAAGTTTTCAATGGATAAAATCCTCTACCTTGATCTCAATCTTGACACTTTTTGAAAAGGTGAATTTAAACGGTTTTGCAGCAAAAGTCTACAGCTTTTAAAGTCGTTATTGTCAAACTGCTGCTTGAAAAGTACAATTAAGATCGATCCGTCATCTCTAACAATTCAATTTCAAACCTGCCATTTCCGAGTAAGGGTTTAGAAAGAAATGTTGAATTCCTGAAGATTTCCTCTTGGATATTTCTGTGTTTCAGGGCCCAGCACAGCACAGAAATGTCTGTTGACCTCGGAATGAACTCTGAGGAGAAAAAGGTCTTTGTGTCTGTCCTGTCAGATCTCAGTGCAGCATTTGATTTCGTAGATGATATGATTTTGTCATACTGACTTTAACCCTGAGTCGGTGTCTCTGGCAGAATTCTTCTGTGGATCAGCTCTTTTTAAAACGATCGACAAATGTGGCCAATAATGACCATTTCCTCTAAAAGACACCTGACACGTGGTGTCCCACAGGGTTCCATATTCGGCCCAATTTCAATCTGTTTATGTTATCACTCTGCAACATTATTAGAACTTGCATTATCAATTTAACCATATATCTCTTTACACCCAAATTATTAAAGTTCTACTAACAACTTTTTGCAGCTAAATCAATGAAAGACAGAGATTCTACTTACAGGGGGAAAAACTGAGCAAGACAAAATGCCTGAGCAAATATAGCTTCTGTCACTAAACACCAGGGAAAAGGTCAGAAACCTTGGCCTCTTATCACTGACCTAGATTATTATATAAAAATAGAAACATGACCATAATGTCCTCCTGTCATTTAAGGAATATTGCCAGAGTCAGACCATTTCTCTCCCAGGTGCTGACTGAAAAAGATAAAACATGATTTTATCTCCGGCAGGCTCTTCTGTCTGGTGTGTTGAATAAAGCTATTAGTCACTCAAAGCTTTTTTGTCGGGAAATCTGACAAAGAGCCCACAGTACCTCAGTCTCCTAAAATAAAATACTTTTAATTTTACAATTGTTGAATTGGTTTTATTAATCACTGAAGGGCTTTGTCTAATTTTACATTGTCCCTCGGATGATCTGACCACAACTTCTTCATTCTTCCTGGATTCAGAAAGAAAAAGCTTGGAGAAGAAGCCTGTGATTATTGTACCTCAAAACTCAGGAAGAGTTGCTTGAAGGTCTTTGTGGCTCTAAATCTGTTGACTCTTTAAAACTTTGCATCTTAACAAACATATTTTTATTATTTCTCTCTCTCTCTCTGAAGTGTCTTTTCTTTACCTGATTGTTGAACCTTATTCAATTCAAGTTTATTTTACTCTATTTCGCTCATTTTTCACTGCTTTATCATAATTGATATAATACTTATATGAAGCACTTGCATGAATTGAGATAATTGGGTTAATTATTATGATTATTATCTGTCTATTAATATTAAGATATCCATATCAGAGGATACCACTCTCCCTCTTAACAGATAAAATCAATATTGGTGACAGTGTCAGATACACTGTCGGATACCAGAGAAAGTGTCACAGGTACGAATCTAGTCATCTATCAATGAAGAGAGCATCACAACATAATGCTGTTTTGACTTTGTATCTCACCCAGCATCTTGGGTACAGGTTGTGTAAATGATGACATAGGTGCTAGTGGAAAGGTCAGGAGAGTTGTCAACATATTAAAATGCTCTTTTCTGTGGAAGACATAGATTTTCTCAGCAAATGAACATGTGCCCTTTTAGACTTTTACATGTAGTGTGTAACAAGCCCACCGTTTGCCCAGCAGTTTGTGCTATAGAGGAAAGGTCAGTGGGTCCTTATGGGTTTTTCCATTTTAAGAACCAAAGGCAGAGAATAAAGAGGTCAGTGTTAACTCAGCGTCTTCATGGGAGGATTAGTCGGCCGACCTAATAGTAATGTAGTTTTTAGTGTGTTCAGCGTCTTGTTGGGAACTCGAGTTTTGGTCAATAGGAAATCTTGACTTTCCAGACAAAGTGGAATGTCACTTGGATCATTGGGATTCAGACTTTGGCGCCAAATTTTATGACAATTCAGTTTTAATAGAATGAAGTGTTAGACCTGTAGACTCTATATAAACAATGATGACACACATCCACACAGCAACACACATGCTGCATCTACCAACATTCACACACATCTGTATTCATGAACATGCAAACAACCCAGGCTGTGCACATGCAGGGATTTGCTGAGCCAGCAGTGACTCACTGGGACTGGCAGGGCTTGGCTAACTGGTTGGCACATACAGAGGGATTGGCATGAGGTGATTGAATGAATCCATTGGAGTAACAATGTGAGTGTGGTTTCAGGAATTTTTAGAGAATCACATTATATCGGAATCCGGGTTTAACTCTTTCAACTCCAGCTGAACTAAACTCACCACCAGAGAGTCTGCAGCACAATGAACAGACCGCCCGTGTCCACATAGATTGAGACATGACAGCTCCCCAAAAGTGAAGCCAAAGCATGTCAATTGCCCCCTGGTGGCTTGCTGAGTAAGCACCTGTTTGTATTGTACTCATCAGTTCCCTAAACGTGCCTGATTTGTTTCCATCAAGGTCCATGAATAATTATTTAAGTTATTCCCTGGCAAATTCATAAATACTTTTTTTTTGGTCTCTTGAAGAGAATAATAGGAATAAACTAGAGATATTCTCAAAAACTCAAAAGTCTAAAGATGTTGGAGAAATTGAAAAGAAGATTCCTGGATCCGCCGCTTCAATCAGATCTGCTCTAACAGTGAATGGCTTGTTCCTTGGCCTGTAAGCCACCCTTCCACCAAGTTTCAGTAAAATGAATAAAGTGTATCCTGCTAAAAAACAGACCAACAAACAGCATTGAAAACAAAACCTCCTTGCTTGAGGGAATAAGGCACCAAAACAGTAAAGGTTTACAAGCACTAAAGGATGAATAGTTTTCTTAGTACCTAAGGACGGGGACTACATGGACCGTGAACTCAAGTGGCACCAACACAAACACTGCAGTCTCTGACGGTTTTGTGGCGACAGCTTGGATTTACTGATCGTCCAGTTTCCAGAAGATTTGCTCTTTCACTGGTCCCCAGCTGATTTATTCAGCACAAACATTATACGACGGAGAAAGACAACAGGATGAGACAGCGTGCACTTGGGTAAGCTGCATACACACACACACATACACACACACACACACACACACTCACATAGAAACACACACCAGCACCGAGAATACACAAAAAATACAATAGCCACCATAAACATACATGACAATAGGCGCACATACCCAGACACATGGGGGGAAAAATTTGAGAAAGTGTGGGAGAAAACTTTGAGAGTATATTTTCTTGAGTTCACAGATTTCAAGCCGAGAATTCTCTCTTCGAATATCCTCCTCGCCGTGAAATAGTCTCACCATTGTGAATCCAGGTCAGAGCTCTGATCCTCACTTGACTTTTTCTACTAAATCCACTCATGATGTGGAGATGCAGAAAAGACTCTGAAGAACTGTCAAGAAGAGATTTAAGGTCTTAAGGTATGTTTATATTGAATGCAAGGTACATTCTAGCGAAAAAGCATAAAGTCAAAGTAAGTCAAACGTATTCTGAGGTCACGGCGAGCCTTTTCTTTTTTGTAAAAGTGGCAACAGTTCAAGTTGTCATGATCCTTTTCTGTCACTCAGCAGCCGTGGGCGCCCTGAGGAATGGTCGCTGCCGGAGCTGAACACATTGCTAGAGTCAAAAAAATTCATGCTATTCCCCCGAACTGTGAGGCTGCCACACTCCAGTGTCCTGTGCACCAAATTGCAAGTGCTGTTGTGGCCAGAGCAAACTTCTGTACCCCACTGCTGCAATGGCCGATACAGTTCTTATTGAAAAGTTTTTAGAGCTGAGCAAGTTGCACACTCTCACAGTGAGCACACGTACACTAAGGAAGGAGCACACGAGAACTTGAAGCATATCAAGCGCACATGCACAGAGAAGTGACAGGTCAGAGAAGCATGGTGCTCACAGTTGGGAAATCTGCCCACTGGCAAAGATAATGGTGTTTTGATTTCTGGTACTTTTTCAAGAAAAAACATACCAAAACCATTCAAACTAAATAAAAAACTAGAAACCACTTTCCAGAGAGGTGAAGCATTTTAGCGAGAGCATTACTGCCTCTCCACTAATCTATAGGGTGATGAAATCTCCCTAACTGTCATAACAAAATAAATAAGAACACCAAAGGACTGGAGCGCTCCAGCACCTGTGTTGCCTCTTGTCTCTCGGTTCTCATGATATCAAAGATGTCAGCTTAGGGAGGCGGTCACTTGGCTAGTTCATCCATACATCCATTATTTATCTTTTAAAGGTCATGAAGGTTTGGCGACATAACCCCAGTCTTGCCCAATGTCAGCTGGGGTTGGCCCCACTCCCCCATAACCCTTAATTAAAGCATGGATGATAGATGGGTTGATCGGACCAATCCCAGTTGACGATTGGAGAAAGGTGTGACGCACCCTGCACAGGAAGAACATGCTAACTTTACCCAGGACTCAAACCATAACTTCTGTATGTGAGACAACAGTACCAAACATCAGATGTCACCATGGATCCCACTGTTCAGTACTCGTTTCCACTGAACAGCAAATACTGGTTTCTTTAACTATGCCCACAATAATTCCTTCATTCCCGCGGCCATTATTGTAAACACAATAAAAACACTTACCTGACCTATAATTTTTAAGCAGATCCTGATCTTCGCATAACAAGTAGTTTTTGTTATAATAATACAATAATAACTTTATTTGTATAGCACTTATCTAAACAAGAATATACGTGATTTACACAAAATATGTCACTAAACATTTACCATAGGGTTGTGTTGGTTCAAACTCTGCGTAGAAACAATGTGTTAGAATTTGATCTGAAGGAATTGTTTCTCTCGAGCAGGACACAGCACAGTCAATACATAACTCCAGACCTCTCAGTTTACACCCTTGACGTGCATGTTTACCCACTTAACATCTCTCTGGCACAATGCGTGTTGTATCCAAGGACGTCAAGAATCCGGACACTTCAGACAACAGCTGCACTCGCTGTGCCAGAGAGGGCTTTAAAAAATTCAGATAAAGGAATATGTTTGTTTGGCAGCACTATAATGTCGGCCATTGATGATGGATTGAGTTCATGCTGAAAGAGCCCCGGTGGAGATTGCTTGATTTGCAGGGAGGAGAATAGGTGATGACGGTGTGGTGAGGTGACTCTGGGACCTGCAGCAGATGGCTGAACACAAGCGATGAGCAGGGCAGCGGTTGTAGTGCTGGCAAAGGGCGAGTTTGACAATTGAATAGTTGTTGGATATGATTGGTTTCTCCACCACTGGGAAAATATGTTTGGTGAGCTGTGTGTTAAAGCGTGTCCCTGCTGTGGGGGAAGTATGAGTAGAATATGTGATTCACTGTTCCCAAACTTTTGGTCATGAATTTCAAATTGTGTGTGTGTTTGTGTGTATGTGTGTGTGCAGCTGTTGATGCACAAAAGGGGGTCAGGCTGAGCTCATTGTTTCTCTCTTTTCCCTCCAGAGCTTCATTCTCTTCCCTCCCCTCCTCCTCCTCATCCTCCTCTGTCCTCCTTCTCCTGAGATCTCACTCACAGATCCACCCGAACTCGACCACAAAACAAACAAAAGATTAGTTGATTTTCAATTTTCTGTCCCTCTTAATGCTATTGTGTTCACAGCATTCACACATTACATCCACTCTCCCACCTCATCCCTGTGAGATGATCCAAAAGGGACCAGGACTTAATTTATGCCAAACGCTGCTGGCAGACGACCAGAACTCATCACTGTTGCTCCACCTGTGCACCCGAGACGTTTTGCATGGATCTGGCAGTTTTGACAGTGTCTAGACGTCGCAGTCGAGGGAATGCTATTTGCAGGACAGAGATGCAATTGCAGCCTGGCAGATGATGGCTCCATATCACCATGTTTCATATTTACATGTAGTTTGTGGATCCTGAAAGGTTAAATTAAATGCTAGGAAATAAGCCAGAAATTAAATAAACCAGAGTTACCAGCTTTTAGCTGCACTGGAAAAGTCAAGAGAGGGGAGGATGTTGTTCTCTCTGCATCAATTGAAGATCTGATGAAAGAGAAATTACAAAAAATACAAAGAAAACATTGATTGAGTGATGTAGAAATAAGGACTCGTAAAACACATAAAAAATTCCTTTGTTCTCTACAATTGTTGAACAATTTCTCAAACATCAATCACAATTACACCCCTTATTCAAACCATTATTATGTTTCTCAATGAATCAAATGAAAAGTCTGTGTGTGGCTCTCAACCATAAAACCTAAGTCCTGTCATTGCAAGTGAAGATGATCATCTTTTGTCTTTGGTTATCATTTTCCTCAACAAACAAATTGAGACAATTAAAAAAGTCTTGTTGCACAAAAAACAGGATTTCAATGAATGGTTTTATTTTGAATAGATGATGTTTCATGTACAACAGACGAGTCATTTATGTTATTTATTACAAACACAAAGCAAGAGTCAATATTCGTATATATGTGCATTCATTTATGTAGGTATGCAGATGTGTATGCGTGTATATATACATATATCTGTATCTTTGTATAAAAGGGGCTGTATATACAGTATATATATCCCAATTATTTTAGATGTTACTACTAAGACTACTACTACTACTAATATTAGTTAATAAACTTTACTTGTATAATATCACTCTTCTAAATCAACGTTAGAAAGCACCTTTTGTAAAAGTGACAGCAGACTACATTGCCCATGATGCTTTGCGGCGGGTCACTTAGCTGTCACGAGCCGCAGGTGCGAGCTTCCTCCGGTGAAGTTCTTCATCGAGAGGAAACGTTTCACTAAACAAACGGTAAACAAACGTTTTTGTCAAACCACCGTGAGGCGGAGAGAGGAGACGCTCAGGTCCAGGCGCCATTTTGTGTTGTTTCATCCGGTAATTTAAGCCTGGACGTCACCAGTAGTCCTCACATGAGGAAGAGGAGGCTGTGATAGAAGAAGAGGAGGAGACTCTTCATCAGTGAGTGACAAACTGGACCTTCTGCGTCACTCACCTTTTATTTAATTTTAAAAGGACAAACTACTTTTAAATCACTTTTCAGTCGGGATTACAAATCAAGACGATCCCAGTCTCCATCATGAAGACGTCAGAGGTAAGAGGCATGCATTTTATGAGACATTTTTCATGCTAACATGTAGTTAAACATGTTTCTATGATTTTTTTAAGAAGGAAAGTACAATGGATGTTGCTGCTTCAGCCAGGTCCCCATGTTAAGCTACTCATTTGGTGCCTGTGTATGTGCCAATATGATTGACATGGACCGTTCCCTTGCTTAACTTTGAAAAGCACTAACTTGGATTGATACAGAACACAGGATGTTACGTGTGTAGACACTTCTAAAAGGAAACAAGGACATTCAAAGTTCAAAATTCAACTTTATTGTCATTTCACCATCTGCGCAGGGCAGAATGAGATGGTGCTTCTCACACTAAAGAGACTCTGTATTGAAGAAGGTTATGTATTTGTCAAATAAGCTTATTGATGACCTTGATCAGCTCATATCAATAGACATCAGTGACACAACACAATAATGACGCACAATGTATGGACAGGACCGTATCACAGCGGTTTAAAGTGTTTGTTCATCATGACGGTTCCAAAGACTTCAGGGTCCTTATGGCTGTGGGGTTTTGAAACGTGACATTCCTTGCTCCCACACGTTGGTGGTTAAAACGCAGTTTAAAGTGTCCAGTGCATGTAAGGTGTGTATGGTTTCAATGGATTCAGGAATGAATTGCCAATAACACAGCAGTAGAGCAGCTGGAGTGTGACTTCCTGTGGGGAGGAGGCTTTACAATAGTGTTGTGTCTTTTCATTTTGATGATCCTCTCAGTTTCAGATTAAGGAAAAGTTTGCAATTGCAGCCGATGCATCGCTTTCCCTCCGAGATCCTTCTCATTAAAGCTGAGTGCCCACGTGAACACACCCTGCCTGACCAATGCTAGAAGACAACTTTTTGTTGACTTGCTCACTAACTTTTGGCTTTTGTCTATATTTATTGATGGCTATCGGAGTGTGAAGAGGATTTCATCAAATGAGAGAGTTTTTGATCAACAACTCAACAACCCTATAGCTTTAAGGGACGTGTCAGATCTTTTACTTTTTTTAGATGCTCGAATGGAGCAGTGGCCAGTTTCCCCCCAAATAAAAGTGTCGGTCAGATTGGCTTTAGCTCCCAACAGAGGGGAGCCATCAATCAATGGTTAAATGCTGATGGACAAGCAGTTCGGGACATCCAGTCACGGGGCAGGAAAGTGCACACAGAGTTTGTGATCCTGGTTACGGCATCAAGTTTTAAGTAGGGTGGAGGCAGTACTGGAAATAATCCAGTATTTCGAAAGCAGCAGCAACAGCAGCAGAAGAATCCTGCTGTGGTGGGGTAACTAATAAAGTCATCCTGGACTTGCATTTCTCATATCACCTCCCACACCTTCTCCAACACAACAGTGTGATTCACTGCAAGAAATATTCATGCTTTCCCTTAGTCCTCAAAAAAAGAATATACTGTTATTAGGGCGCATAAAGCTCTCTGGGGAAATTAGGGTGTTCATTTCCATGTTAGAGTTCAGTCACACGCTGAACTCTGTAAGCAGGGAATCGAGGAAAATACCAGCATGTAGCAGTGATCAGAGGAAAATATAAAAATTAAATAGTTAATTCACGAAGTGTTTTAGTTTGTAGAAAGTGGAGAGGATCACGTTTTTAAGCCAGAAAGCCATTGAAGAGATAGCGAGGCAGGGTGGATTTATCGTAAATGAATCAGATTTACACCTTAATCCGTGTCCCTCTGCACTTTTCTACCCTATCATTCCTAATCTGTCTGGAATCCCCTAATTCACGCTTATTTAATCCTTTCTCTGGGTGACGATAAAACCATAAAACACGCTGACACATACTTGTTAAAACAATACCGGTAAAGGGACTGACTGTGCTGCTGTTGCACTTGAATTTGTGACCAACAACAGATGTGTACAGACTGTAAAATGTGTTCAGGAGCATGTGTGGGAAGAGCATGTAGCTTATTGCAAAAATCTGCCTCAGAAGCGTGTATTTAAAAACATACAAAGTTTGATAACCTAACATAGACGGTCATTGTGTTACTGCACTGTACGGTTGTATTATACTGTATATATACATTTATATACTTTATATTTTGAAGCAAAACCTTCAGTTTTCAGATTTAAAAGGGAGAAACTGATATTTACGAGATGAAGACGTCCAGGACTGTGTGCTCATACTTATTAAAGGACCTGGATCATGTTCAAACTACTTGAAAACAGAAATGATTATAAGCCTGGTGCGCTCAAATAAAACCTTTTTGCAATGGCCTCCTTGTATCCATTCATCAGGGAAAAAACACATCAGTTCTTCATGCACTCCTAAATGTTTCAATGTACAACATGTGCTCCTTGAGGAAGAAAGAAAGCGTGAAGGCCTGTGGTAAAGATGTGTCTAGGTGGTTGGTAACACGGTGGAGGAGTAATTGACGAAATAAGAAGACATTGTGGTAAATATCCTGCTTTTAGCTTAAATAGACACGCTCTGTGAAAGCAGGAGGCCTTCACAGAAAAAGAGCAGCTGCAAAATTTCAACGCCGTAAAAAATCCATTCAATGATAAGAACGCAGTGTAGACAATTCTATTCTATATTCAATTTTAGATTTTTTTTTTCTTTGCTGCCATGATTTTTCCCCCCTTAAGATCAATAAAGTTCATCTTATCTTATAAACACGGTTTAGGGATATATTTAAGGGGTAAAATCAAATGAATGGAGAAGCAAATGGAATTGCAGAGGCAGAACAAAATTTCTACATTTGCACACAGACTCACACACACACACACACACACACACACTGAAATGGCAGCTTTGAGAATGGTTTATTGATTTGTGATCATGCCTGCAGTGGCATTTCAATCCTTTTTAACCACCAGAGGAAATTCCGTTAAGCAATTTATTACAAATGTCACGACAACAGCTGTGTGTGTGTGTGTGCATGCATGTTGGTGTATAGGTGGTGCTTGTTTGCTTGTTGCTTCCTAAGAGTGCATGTAAGCATTTCAGTGTATGTTCCTATTTCTGTCTGAATGGTAGTTGTATGGACATATAAAACACAGGTAGAAGTGTGTGTGTGTGCGGTTCGTGCTTGTTTGTGCACCCACCTCCCAGCCTGCAGGGAGTTTCAGAGAAGGTTCAGACGAGTGTAGAACAATCACCAAGGAGAACAGAGAGAACAGGAAGTAGGAGAGCTGTCTCAGTGGAGGCAGCGATAGGGAGAGAGAGAAAAAGAAAGGAGGATAAAACAGGATAGAGAGTCAAAAGAGAAGTAAAGATATTGAAATGCGGGGGGGGGGATATCAAGTAGGTCGGACAAGAGAGAAACAGTGGGAGAGATGCCGACATGAGGAGAGACATGGTGCCACTGTGAGTGGAGACAGGACACAAGGGACTGACTGGCTCTAAACTTTACCTTTACATTTAATTGTCAAATCATGTCATACATAATTAATTATCCATGCATTTATTCCCAAATGGCATTTTGACTTGCCACATCAGGAGAAGCACAGGTATAAATAGCTGAATTAATAGTTGTATTGAGCTTCTTCAGTGTGAGGATGCAGGTATTCTGCATTCAAGCTCAGTGTCACACTTTCCTTGCTCAAATGGAACAGAAGCAATGTTATTAGTCATTGTAGAATATGTGTCCTTCTCCAGCCTTCTCCCAAGGAGTGGGGAAACAGAAACAGCTGTTTATGGCTTCCAGTGTTTCCTCTCTTTCCCTGTCTCCTTCTGTTTCTCTCATTCACTGTCCATTCTTTTGGAATTAGGGCAGAATGGCAACCACAAGATAAGAAAAGCAAGCAGGCTAAGAAAGCTAAAATAATTTCTGTCTTGCACATTCACTACCAAGTTGTGAAGTATTTAACTATGAGGTTAATTTAATACTATTAGCACAATAAATAATGATAAATGCATAATTACAAAATGAAAACTGTCTTTACATCGGGCTATGGGCGATTTAGCTCTGCTCCATTCAGCCAGATTAAGTAAAAACATCCTTATGGAACATAACAAAATTTAGGAAAGAGAATAAAAGTGGTCACTGAATTACAAAGAACACTGTAGATGGATAGAGGGGAAACAAAGAAATAGAGACAGACGGAAAGCCTAATTTCTTTTCTGTTTCTTTTTTGTGTTAGTTTAGCTGTTAGCATATTTGTTCACTCAAGCATCATTGGTTTAATTGTAACATAACTGACGTTGTGTAAACTCAGTCCCGCTTGTTAAACACTCGCACTCTTTGCCTTGGGCGTTTCAAGTGAGGATAAAATGAAAACGGTTCAGTGATCACATCTTGCTGTAGAACAGCAGGTCTATTGTTCAAGTCAGGCCAAAAAAGACAAGTTAATTCAAAGTAACACATGTAAGTTTTACTGTGCTCCATATAAATGCTTTATTGCCTCATATCTTTGGCCTTTTTTACTACGAAAGAGAAGAGACAGTTTGTTTGTTGCTCCTCCTTCCTCCTCTCTCGGTGACTTCCTCTCTCCTCCCTCACTGTCTCTGCTAACATTAATCATTGCTGACAGACAATAAGCTCCCTGTCTAAAAGTTTTAAGTGGTCACCAAAAGGTCAAAACGGCTCAAACACCTCCAAAGAGAGGTAGTAGAGCCAAGACACAGACTATCTGCTGTCTAAGCAGCCAGAGACAGTGATCCAGTGGTCCGCACACTGCAGCTGGGTCCTTGGCTTTGAGATACACAGTGTATCTGGATCAAAAGCTCAGACGATGAATGAAGGAGTCAACAATGTTTTCAGTCCAACTTTAACCCAGGCTGTCCTGAAACCACTTTGTACCGGGTTTTCACATAAAGGCTCTTCTTGAATTGTTCCTAATTTGTATGGCCGCAGCTAACAATTACTTAAATATTTTTAAGCTAATTTACACAATAATGTTTCGACTCCGTGTTTGGTTCTTAAATTTTCAGAAAATAGTAAAAATTACCAATTTCCTACAGCAGATACAAATTGGAGCTTGATTAATCTACCATGCAAAAAGTTCCTTGAATTTCACTTCTCACTGGTGAGTTGTGAAGGATGTTACACACTTGTACAATTTGGGTTCACTATTTTATTAGAATTGTACAAGTCAAAATTTGAACCTACCGATTGCGCTATTCGAGTGGACAGGAGATTAACAAGGTCATGACAATTCATCCTCTTGGTAATACAAATTGAAATCGGTCCGACAGTTTAACAGTCAGTGCAACATTAGCATCAATTAAAACCGTGAGAGTAATTATCATCTGTGATGTTGATGAAGGGACCAGAGCTTTGTTTTTGTCAGAAACAGCTAAATGATGTTTAAGTGAGTCCTACAGCAACTGCTAAGTGGTTTGACAATTACTCATAAGAATAAATCATCACCTTATGATTTTTCTTTCTATTTAGGAGTTTACTTTTAACTTTTGAACCACAGCCCAGAGTACTTTCTGCATTCTAGTGTGTGTGTATTTTTATGTGCACACATGCTCCTTATATTTTTGAGGCAGGAGCAGTCGAAACAAATCTATAAACTCATCTTCTTTTGATTTCAAGGCAAACAGACTGGTTTCATATGTTCTCTTTGATTTAGTTACCACTCGAAATGCGCGTCCACGTCCACATGCACACGCAGGCATTCACACACTTTGAACATTACACTCAATGTCTCAATGGGTCTGTCTGTCTCGGTTTTTTAAAACCACCGTCTGCGTATCATATTAGGATTTTCATTCTGTTCGGCTGCTTTCATATTTGATATAATGTTTGTGGAATTGACTGAGTGCTTCATATACTCGAGTGATGACGCACAAATAAATGAACGTCAGTGTATTTTTGTGTGTTAATGTGTTTGTGTGAAAGATAAGGAGGGGCATTGATGCTTGAATGATTGTGCGATGGTAAAAGATGTTAGATCTAGAGAGCTGAGAGCTGCTTTGTGTGTGTGCTGTGTGGCCCATATACACTGTATATTCCACGAGTGTCTACATGTGCAAATGAAGTGTGAAATGACAAATTATATGATGTAGCTGGTCTGATAATAATGGTTATGAGTGTACGTGATGAAGGATGACGCCAGAGCATAATGGCTCTTTTTGGTTCATCAATGTTCAGATAGGAACAAGAAGAGCAAGAGATGGCATAGAGCAGTCAAGGTGTCCAGTAGTGTGAAGCCATGAGTAAATTATCGTGATAATTTTGAAGCTTGAAACTTTTTCCTGAAGATTAAACTTTTAGATTTAATTGTATAAAATGGAGTCAAAGTCTATGATTATACATTTTCAAATGGTTATAGCATATTTCATATATTTCTGATGGTGCCATGTTTGGGGTGCTCAACACACCATTTATTGTCAGTGTCAATAGCTGTGTAGCATCTTCAAGCCACATGTTGTATTTTAGTGTTTTAATTTTCTTAAATTTGTCAAATCAAGGTCATGTGACCACAAATGCAAAAGTGACTGAGTCTGATGATGCTCATATATCACGTCAAAGAAACGTCTGATGTAGTTTTGCAATACATGGAACTAGTTGTTTCACAATTTGAGAGTGATTGAAAGGTTTTGAGCTGGAAGATCAGAGAAATTTAATTTACAGCATATACTAAATAAACAATCAAAATTAAATCTATTCATGTGTTCACAAGGCATCACAAAGCTTTATGTTCTGCATCTATTAATGTCAAACATCTTCATCTGTTGGGTTTTTGGCTCAAATTTTTATTTTGCCTCCTCTATAGTTAACAAAAACCTTCTTACATTTGGCTCTGAGCCCTTAAAGCACTCAATGTCAATCTACCAGTGGCGAATAAAGGTGATGATGATGAATGACATACAGTTGCTGAGGGACTATTTTTCATTCAGCCTTTTTAGACGAGCAGCAGCGGTGCAAGAGCCGTCTGTCAGCTTCAGAGAAACCACGTCTTTGGGGTGATGCCATGATTTTATGACGGGAACTGACCGCACACGTTACGTCTCATGTTGTGTGTAGACGGAGAAATGTGTGCACACAAAGTTAAGCTCATAGTATCTGTCTAGCACACAGTAAACTTAATAACTTAAAATCTTAATATGATTGCAAATAAATGGCCATAATAAGCACAAACAGTATCGTAATCCTGTAATAATGTTTGACATGTCATTTCGTTAAAAATGTATGTCAAAGAAGCCAAATGTCTCTTAAAGTGGACAAATACTCATTGTTAAAACGGTCTGATTTGATATTGGAGCTTGATTATATGCACCACTGCAGCAGCACTTCAGAATGCTGTGTCACTTTCTCTGTCTCTTGCAAACACATTGACCCATCTTTCATAGTTGGTCTGGCCGTTGGCAGCACCAGTAGAAATCCCACCTCCTCGAGGGCCCAGTGGACCGTCAAAAAATCCATAAAGTTTCTACTGTCCTTGGCTAGCAGGCAGAACTCGGCAAAACACAAGTAGTTCCCACTTAAGCTGTGCGCGATGGCCATACTGTTCTCAGCAGACAGACTTCATAACACTGGTCCTCCCTGTGTACCTGTCATTTAGGCTGCGCATGAGAGCATGCTGCATGCATGTACTGGGACTGGGCTCACTGGCCACTCACAATAATAAGCCCTTATCGACTAGATCTGAGTCCCCCCACCCCCGAAGCTACCACCTCAGATGGAATCTAATTCTACAGGGAAAGACTGGCATCGGGTGATGTACAGCATCTGAACACATCTCTGTGCATTTCTCTTTCACTCAGTTGATGCAGTTACAGAAATAAGGATAGAGATAAAGCCTCAAGCTCAGTAATTCAGGGGATACTCAGCTGAAAGTGCCAGAGCAGCTATCATGTGCATTTCTCTCCAAAGATTTTGTGAATTACAAATGTTGCTTTTTATTTTCATCCTAAACATCAATGCCTATCAAAAAACTGCTTCAACTAACACGAGTACAGAACTTTTTGGGTGAAATAAACATAAAACATTCATTGTCAAAATGGCTGTAAAGTATATGATGGTATACTCGGAAAGATTAAGAGATTCAATTTAGTGTTATTTGGTCTGGTCATTCTTTTTTTGCCTCTTAAAGTCCACGTCTAATATGCTCGGACACATAATGCTGATTTATTTTGTCAGTTACACCTGGTACGATGCAGTTGTTATTGATATTTATAAGTTAATATGTGACTTGTATCCCAGTGAGCCTCCCTTGATGAGACCTTTTGTCAGATTTGTTTGTCTCATTCTGTAATTAGTTTGCTCTCTATTGCAGACACACAAAACATAGTAAGTAGTTAGAATGACTGGTGCACTCACATCCTATTATGTGTTAAGTGTTTGCTGCTGTTTATCTGTGTGTTTGTGTGAATGTTTTGTTTTGTGAGTGTTTATCTGCACTTCTTTACAATGTGTACATACTGTGGCCCCATAATGTGTATTAATTAATACCAGCTTTTAGAGCAGTGACGCAGTGCTAAATCCAACTTGAATTGCTTTAGCACTAGCTGCATGATTAGCATAATATTATGTTTGTATACAGACAGACTAAGAGCTCCACTTGTGTCTGATGAGCCCAGTGCAATTTACGGAAAGGCTGATGGTGGCAGCTTGCGGGAGATCGCATAAGAGAGAGAGGGACGATGCACACTTGACAACAAGAGTTAACTTGGTGGACGGTTTGATTTGAAACCCAGAAAGTTAAATGTTTGTTGTAATTCTAACACAATGCAAAACTCTGTTGGTGGTCCTGGTGCCGCTTCACACTCTGCTTCCTCCTCTTATTTTGTGTTTGTTGGCAGTTGGCAAACCAGCTTAGAGGCGCATTACTGCCACTAAGTGGCCTGGAATTGCTGCACTCTCACTCATGGTCTCTTTCCTTCTCATTATCTTACAGTCCAGAGTGGTTATTGGCTTAATATCAAATCCTAAATCCCAACATCCTTCTCCCCCACATTGGTCATTGTTGAGTGCACTTGGTTCAAAATGACAGATTAGTTGTTTCTCAAATCACTAATTCCCCTTTTCAAACCATGTCGTCTGCTGTTGTGCCCGGTCTTTCTTTTCCAATTTCTTCCTTCAATACTTTGTTTTTCTAGTTTTCCCCAACACTCCCTTTCAGTCTGTCTTTGAAATCCCTCCCTGCATCTTTTCATTTCCTCCCCCTTCCCTCATGCTCCACTCACCCACAGAATTAAAGCTAGTTTTATAGGCGCGAATCAGCAGTGTTATTATCATCAGCAGCACTGACTTATGTCCCTCAACACAAGCATTGTAATGCCACAATCAATACCAGGCTTTAATTATTAAGTGGGTATTGGTGTGCAGTTGGCATTAGCAGTGCTGAAGACTCATAAATGATTTAACATATTCGGTCTGACGCAGCACTGTGTGTGTTTGTGTGTCTGTCTGAAACAAGGGGCGAGACAAAGCAATATATAGCAATAGCGATTTATTGAAATATGGCTTTGTGGACGTACAGAAAACCTTTGACTCGGCATGAAGGGCGTTGTATAAATTAATTGAAAGCAGTAATGGCGTTAAAAATTGACTAGAATACCAACAATGACTGAGTCAGACTGAGCAGTCAGAGCATGTTTTCATAAGGACGCAGAGTGCGGCAAGGGTGTAGTTAAACCCCCGCATTATTCAACGTCTGAACCAATGAACTCGACCATAAAGTTGTATGAATACACTGGGTGCACCAAACTTTTGACATAATATAATGTCTCTTATCACAATACTACTACTCAAATTCCTCATTTTATCCAAAGCTTGCAGTGCTGTTGGATTGTTTTAATCAGCAGGCAGAGATACTATATTTTTTTTCAATGTCCCACTTAAGAGCGAGTTAAGGAGTGTAAATGCTGTTGTGTATTGCCTGTGTGTGTGTGTGTATTTGAAATGCACTTGTCTGAGCGTGCATGCATATGCACGGTGTATGTATGTTCCTTCTATCATCAGCTTTCTCGTGCATGTACGCATGTCTACTCTCATGGTGGGTGATTTTAATTGCAGTTGCATGAGGACGTGTTTCTTTTTCTTCTTTTACCTTTGAAATCCTATAATGTGAACCTTGTCGCTCTTGCCTGCGGTCTTAGAAAATTAGGCCGAAAAGTGAACAGCAATGGTTTTTCAGGTGAACGGCTTTGTAGTCGTAAGGCCTTTGATATTTTATTTTTTTTTTTTTTAAAGATTTTTTTTTGGCATTTTTATGCTTTATTGATAGTGTAGAGACAGAGTTGAAATGGGGCAGAGAGGGGACGCCCTACCAACTGAGCTAAGGGCGCCCCCAAGGCCTTTGATATTTGACAACTTCTTAAAGCCGAGTGAGACAGGCTGTGGAACAAGAGGGTGGGCAATTAACTGACTCATAGCTAAGTACTGAGGCTCATTGGAATTACAATATAAGCTTAGTGAAATTTATTGAAACGTCTTATTGTTTTGCGTTCAGTTTGTCTCTATGTATGTTGCATCGTGATAGTTTTCTTTTTCTTTTTACTTTAAAAAGAATTCTGAAGCTTTGAAAAGGGGGGATTACTTTTATATTTAACAACCAGGCAATTTTGAGTTCATTCATCAAAAAAATATATTGTTTTTGTAAGCAGAGAGTACCAGGATATTCTGTAGACCTATGTTTCTAGGCTAGTGGTTGATTTGGAGTCCTTCAGAATACAGAAGTGTTTGTTTACTTCACTTTAACCTGCTTTGTGAAGGCTGGTGTGAAAGGTCCGGCTGCCACAGAGGAAATGAATGGATGATAAGTTTTACTGCAGAAATGAATCAGGTTAAAAAGAACCGCCAAGGATTACGTCACAGATGATGATTTTATGACTTGAGACGATCTCAAAACTGAAGTGTGGATTATGTAAACTGGGGAAATAATTGTGTTAGAGGAATGAGAGTTAGGGAATATTGTAGTGATCCAAAATGTATATTCTTGCCTTGTGGATTTTTCTCACAAACAAGCAACTGCTGGTTTATACTTACATTCCTCTAGTATATGTTTTTAATGCATCTGCTTCCTCATGAAACATTAGCTTTCTATCCCTCCTTTGTTTGCACTCAGCAGCAGATCTTAGGGTTTTACCTCCACTTGTTGATCAGTAGAATTTTCACATTTGTGCATGTGGGTCCACTTTTGTATGCGTGCGATAAACAACACAGGAATGCAGTCATAGATTGGATAGATGCAAAACTACACGTTTATAAATCCATACAGTTGTGAGAGATGAGATGGACACTTTGATTCTCACACGGACAATTTAAATGTTCAAAAAAGTAGATGATAGGAAAATGAGCAGGTGGAGGCAAGTTGTCCGCTGTTAAACAGACGCTTGCAGCTGTAAACAAGAAATTGTTGGTGTGTTGTTATTCAGCTATTTAGTGCTTCATTTGGAGTTTTATGGCTGACGTGTGGCTCTCAGGAAATTAGTTTGAAAATGCTTTGTTGGCGGGCAGGGGATTATGAGATTGGGGTCCTAGAAATAGTTTGGCTGCACAGTGGAGCACTGGAACTCAGTAATTACTAAATCTCTACTGTTTCCTCTCTTGTTACTGTCTCTTCTTCCCTTCTGACTGGCAGCCTTTGTATCCACCTCCACTCTTAGCTTCTGCCCTTTCCCCCTTTTTGTATATTTCAAGTTGAGGATTGAATATTATCCCGTTTCTTTTATTCTCTTGCTATCAATATTTTATTAGTAACTGTGTTTTCCAGATTTCAGGTTCATCTATATGTAGTAAATGCAAATCCGCAATGAGTATTTTTGTGCCATTATTTCAAATTGAGGGTGAACTTTCTGTGTCAGAGCTCTTGCCTTAAAAGCTTTATGTTGTTGATATTTTAATGGAAGGTTACAAAGAAAAACATGTAACTGACAAAGAGGAATGAGGAAAAAAATATCTGATGCAAATCACACACATGTAAACACATCATTATGCCTCAAAGTGCTTTTTGTAAATGAATATTGAATTTGATTCAACAAAAATTAGCAACATGAATGTGAAACAATCACATCTCTATACTAGAGTGCAGTGTATGAAAAATTAATAAAAATGAATTGTTTATCGTTTTGCTCTGGGGCTTCTCAAACCTCCTCTTCCGACCACTGTTTGGACACCAATGTGGGAAATGCTGCACTTAGCCACCCTGCAATACCAAAGGATTCTCCAATTTATATTCTTGTTATAGTTTCCGTAGTCCTAATATCTAATGCTCTCCATATTCCTATCATCTAATATCTGTCTCTTTGAAGGACATGGTCACGCATATGTTCGCGTAATAAAGGGACATAACATATTTGCAAGGGACAGGATTTTACCGTTTTCTAAGTCAGTTGTAAAGCGTGAAAATTATTTCACACATTTACTATTTGTCCCCCGAGTTGCATTGCTCTAGGGAAGGCAGTCTGTGGTCCAGTGGTTCCAAACATTAATTTACTTCCATTATAATTTATTGCTTCAGTTTGGCTGCATTTCAGGTGTGGTAGTAGATTTTGTCTGCAACGTTAGATTATGATTTATGTAACAAACTAACATTTCCCTTAAACATACACCATGCTGTTGGTGTGCTGCGGGTTGACCCTTAGTTGTGTGGCAGTGTAGAAACCTTCCAAAAACTGTGTTTACTTGTACTGAATGTTTTCAGAGTTCAAAGGTGCTCCAGACATGATGAGATTATAAACCCGCTTTGCATTCACATCACACTCAAAGTTGAGTCTGTGTATAATTTGACAGCAAAGCCACGACTGAGAATATGTGAGGAAGACCAAAACTGCTGAACCATTTTATTCTGATTTCAACCTGAATGAAGCATTTCAATCTACATAATATCCTTATCACATAGTGCCACAGGGGCAACTTGTCTCTGTCTGTCTTTGGCTGCTCCGCTCCCTCTTTGCATTTTTGCACAGTCCGAATTTCTCCTCTATCTTTAGGCTTCTGTCAATTCTCTTTTTTGCGTCTCTCTCTCTGCCATAGGGAAATATGGATTCAACAAACAGCTTACAATATAAGTACATTTTTATCGGAATTAACATAATGAAAATAAGGGCTGACCCCGATGCCTCGAAGCTCCTGCAGTTACCAGTTAACCAAAGTTGCAATCACTACTGGAATGCTGCCTTTTTATTAAAAGATATAACAAAATATATGCACTGTCACAAATTCCCGAATAGCCTATGTAATAAGGAACAGTAATCCAACACTGTTCATTATGCAGCAACATTAATTCCTATTCATTCTGCTCAGACAAGGACATTTTTTTTAATTTTGGTTTTGTGCGTCACAGATCTTGTAGCATTACCAGCCCTGATGTTGTGTGACTAATGTGACAGGCTCACAACATAACACAACGCCATTTAGACGTGTAATTCTCATTTTAGAAGTTGTTTGATGTTAAAGTAGTTAACCTTGGTCTATGCCTCACACCTGAAAAGCTCTTAAGAAGTCTTTGAATGTCTATAGTTCAGGAAGTTTTGGGAACCCTTGTTTTGTTTTACATTTTCATCAATACTGTATATAGTATATACAATATGTGTGTGTGAATCTCATAGACATGCATATATTCTTCTCGTGTTGCTTTTATGACAGTAGCCACAGGATTTAATTGAGTTCCTGTCAGTAATATCAATTGCTCCATTTCTCATCTGTCAGAGGGTTGGAGGGAGAGGCGTGAGGCAGGAGGATATTTACTCCCATTGTGTAAACAAACTGTCAGTTGGAAGGTTGGAGTGGAAACTAATCAAACAAGTTGGGGACGGAATAAGAAGAGGAAATAGAACTGATTGAACAGTTTACTAAAACATTCCCATCCCTGTTTCATAACTTCTGCCTGACTTACCAACTTTTTTAATTCATGGCCGAAGCCCTTCTCTGCATCATGCTATTTATAGACTTCCAACAACCTAAATATTACTCACAACTTTTCATTTAGTTGTTTCATAACTTATATACTTACAACAATGTCGGTGCACTTTGCTCTCGCTGCATCTACAAAAAATCTTTAGACGACAAGCTGACTTTTGAAATGTCAGTAAAATGTATGTATTGCATTTTAAACTACTATATTCTTAGACCTCATTAAAATGATAACACAGAACAGTTTTCATGCTGAAATTACACCATTTGGTGTATAAAGGAAATGTAGCTGTGTTGAATGGGAATTGGAGGATGACAGATTAGTATCCCACAGTGTAATAAAGCTCTGGATATTCAAATATTAGAAAGTGGCTACAATGCCGGAGCTTTTTCTTTCGAAAAGATTTTGGAAAACATCTTCCTGGCTCCTCTTCTAATTACAGTATTGGTGTATATGCAAAAAAATGGATTTTAGTATTCCTATCAACTTTTAATATAAGACTCCAGATCTCGCCCTCTGACTGGTTTATGTCTCTGCTGATAATTCTACAACGAGAAGCCGTTTTTGAAAACATTTCCACCCGTTTCTGTTTCTAGAGGTCACAGTTTCTCATTAGAAGTTTCCCTCCTGTCATGCTGGGTTTTGAGAAACAGCTATAGGATTCCGAGCTGGGCTGGAGCACTGATCAAGGATTCAAAAGTTCTTCATGAGATGCTCATATACTCCAAATAAATGTGCAGTAAATCAGTTATTCTTTCATAGTGTTTTATTAAACCGTTGGGGAGTATATTCAGAACAAATAAGCATACATTGATAGTCATGCTTCGGGCAAGTAGCGAATGGAGTCCAATATTCACTCCACCTTTAGTACTTTTTTGTATTCACTAGAGTTAGACGAATTAATTGGCCGGACACATATTCGGCCCTCTACTATCATAATGCTGAAACTTTAGATTTTATGTGTAGCCTGAAAACTAATAAACTACAGAAGTACCTAAACAGATTGTTGTTTCGTCTATTTATCTTAAAAAAAACAATCAATTGACTGATACATCATTAAAGAGTTTTTTTTTTTATAGATTTTATGAACTATGCCAATAATCTAGTTGCTTTTCCTGCTTATTAGTCTACTGTACACACTTGGGTTTTAAAGTAGCTTCAATGAAAACCATGCTGTCAAATTCAAAGAGAAGCTAAAGAGTTTTGATCACTACCCAGTAGCTTGCTGCACTCTATGTTAATCCCAAATGCGCAAGATTCCTGTTAGTGCGCAAGATGTCGGTGGGATAACTTGGCTTCATTTCTGGTTAGTGGGAGGAAGTGAAGAAGCTTTCTCCATCTTTATATATGATCTATCACCACGTTCTTCATATCAGTGATTTTATCGATAATGTTCTAAGCAAGTACGGAGTCACAGGTTTATTATTCAACTAAACCCCTCTGATTCATATTTACCTCACACTGCTTCAAAACACTGATCCATTCATTGCGTCACCAAGCATCTCTGCATTATAGTCAAAACTCTCTATAGTGTCCAATTACTTGTACACACTCAACAGATTCTATATCATAACAGTAAATGCCGCTTTGTTGCTGCAGTCATTAGTGGAGAGGATCCAAAGGAGAGGAGGGAGGACACAATCCTGGGGGAAGCTGGTAGATGTTGAAGTTATACCCAGGGAAATGTCCATTGAAATGTCAGTTCACTCTGACTCTTTGAGGTCCAATTTTAAAAAAAAAACAAAAAAAAAAAAACTAAGAAGTTTGTGAACAAGCAGGTAAGACAGCATGGTGTTAAAAGTTAATGAGATGTACACAGACAACACTGGTTCGTACAACCCTCTAAGTGTGCAAGCGTTTGCTCTATATGCAAACGGTGGCTTTTTAAAAGAAAAAACAATTAGAGAGGTCAAGGCTACTGCAGGGCTGCAGTCATTAAGGGTGTTGGGCTGGGTAGTATCTGCAAGAGGAACTATTTTATATTGTTTAAGGTGTTCGGGAAACCTATGCTGAAAGAACGTGTTAAATATAATTGGAAATTGGGTCTGACTGGTCAGCACAGCGGGAGAGCATATAGCTTCCAGTGTCACAGAGGCCAGGGCTCGTTATAGCTTTGAAGTAGTAACACTGCCTTCGGAAATGATAGAGACAAGATTGACAAGAGTTTTATGAGATGCGTTTCAAAACAGGGGTTAGGGTTAGCACATCACACCTTGAATAAAAAATGTCAAACCTCTAAGCAGGTGTCAGTTCAGATTAAAAGCCCTCTAGAGATGTTGTTTTCTTTCTTGTTTGACAAAACTTCAAAGTTTTTCCCTCGCTCCAGGTTTGCTTTTGGGGTAGATCTTTACAGGGATATCGATGCCCTCACAGTGTGATACCCATGAGCTGACCACTGCTGTGAGTCTGTCCCGGGATGATTTGATGAACTCCTCCCACACAGTGCAGTCCAGGCAGGCTTGCAGCGTCAGCGTTGCCTCCTCCTGTCCAGAGTTTCAAGTTTCTGGTGAACACTCCCCCCCCCCCCCCCCCCCCTATAGGCTTGTGCTTTATGCTGGGCTAGATTGCACTCAGTTGTGGTCAGCCGCACCCAGTTGTTTTGTAAGCTCCTTCAAATGAGCTTGAACATTATTCTAATTTCTTGCCATGTCTGATGGGGCAAGGCGCCTATTTGTAAAAGCTTCCAAGTTTTTTTTATGTCTTTAATATGTTCTCTTGTCTGCAGAAAGAGGACTAACTTCAGTGTTGATAGAATTGGTGACAAACAATCATTTGAATTCCTCTGGTATTCTTTTTGAAGGTCTGCTCTGTGAAGACTCATCCGGTGAAGGTCATGTTGCAGCTTGGTTTGTTTAAAACTGCCAGAATGACCTATAATGGTCATTCATGCTTTTCTATCAGCCTCAACTCACACTCTGACTACAAAGTGGACCGGCTAAAATGGGGTCTAACATAACATTGCCTTCCCATACCCTCTCTTCTTCTCCTTTGTTTGACTCTGTTCAGTTCAAATCTTCTCTCCCTTTCTTTTTTATATCTCACCGGGTTCCCTTCAGTGTTTCAGTCCAGTTTTCTTTATCTTCTTGTTTGTAGCTTATCTTTAACTACACGCTCTCTATTCATGAGTAACCCGAGTTAGTGGGGTTATAACTTTTAATGTTCACCTTTGTTACCTCTTTTTATACCTCTATATATAGTTGTGGGGATAAGACTGGATTTAAAAATGTCCTCTAGTGCTTGTTTTTCCATTTGAGGGAGTGTTTTAGCTCAGTGATTTTCTTTTTATTAATCTAAAAACTGAATAAACGTTTTAATTTTTGATTTTTTCAAAGAACTTATATTGACACATTTCTGGATCTTTGGGAGCGTGACAGAATATTTACAGTGAGAGAAAAAGGATCTGTGGCTTTAAATGTAAATGCAATCTGTCGAGGCTGCCCACATTGTGCTCATTGATGCGTTCAATCTTGCGGTTGGGCTCGAGTGAGAAGGGATGCTGGTAATTTTTTTTTCTCATTCCTCTCACCCCATCTCGTCCTGAAGCACGCAGCTCTGAGTGATGTTGAACGCTGGTGTGAAGAATGACAGTGAAGGTTTGTCTGGGGTGATTGATCACCTTTGTCCTCTGGAGAACAGTCACAATTTTATGGTAGAAAAATGCATCACGGTGCCAAAAGGGAAATGCCTGCTTCGACATGACTGACTAAGGTGCTGTCAGAAAGAGAGGCCAGAGTGACGATGATGTTCTGCATCAAAAAAGTGATCATGATAAAATAGGCTATTGACTGAGTCTTGTTTTCTTTTTACTGTCCTCAGTAGTTCCTGATCAAACATAAAACACGACAAGACAATTTTCAGAGGAATGTGTTAGATTAAAATACTTAAGGTATATATGCAGATCATCTAAAAGGTATTTAAAAATACATAGTGAGGTTAAAAATGTGAATAAAGCCATTAAAAAAATTAAATATGATCACCTCGAATAAATCAATCAATATTAATAAACCCTAATAGTAAATAGGCAAACTAAAAAATGTGATGCTTTAATGAAACTGTTAAGTTGTAAACATGTTATACTTTGGAAAGCAAACTTTGAACTAAAGAAACGCTAACAGTATAGAGAAGTTCTGGTCAACTGAAGTCCTAGGAGATACTCGGTGGTTCAGGAGAAAATGGTCAAATATGGGTTCAAAGGGATTCTACTTTAAAAAAATATAGTATTTTCTGAAAACAGTGTCATCATCATGACATCACGACATGTGACAATTCCCAGGCTTCTTCTTGTTTGAAAAACCTGACATTTATTATCAATCTGCCCACAACGTGTTCAAACGGATATACATGGGAGCACACGCACACAGAGTTAAACAGGAAATGGAGACAATGATGAAACCTCAGTGAAATGTTCAGACCTCAAACATAAGGACTGGCAAACGTCAATCAGCTCCTCCAAGTACCATTCCTGTTTCAGTCCAGATCTGTCTGTGACTGTGTGTGTGTGTGTTTCAGAGAGCGAACCTGACCGAGAGACACAAAGACCTGCCAACGATATCTGAAATTGGATCCGAAAATTAAGGGCATTTTCACAACGACCTTGCTTGGTCCAGACCTTAGGAATTTATGTAATTTTCATAGGTAACGGAATTAACAAAATTAAGTGTTCCAATAGAAAGACTACTACTTGACGAATTGAAAGCCTGCAGATGTGGCCCATGTACAGATGTTTATGACAGGATGTATGTATGTCGTACAAAATTCTTAAGTGTTGTTCCTAAACTGCAAAATGAAACCAAAACCAACCAAATCGAGTCTTTACAATGTAACAAGGACATGAAGATATGTTTGGACTTGTCGTTTGAAACACCATAAAAGAGCACTGTTATTTGTTGTACATACCTTAAACTCAAAAACAAAATGATCCCATGAGTTTTGTCTCAACATTGATGACAAAGTATTCTGAGTGTGTGGGCATACATAAGTGAGGGAAAGTTTTCATGTACTAACAAGACGAGTAGACCCAGTGTCTCTCGAGTCCCTCGGGGGTCATAAAACACTGACATGAAAGTCAATACACTTGAGTTGGTAAACAAATTCTTTCAGTGATTGATTGAATCTCTTGCTATAGCTGAAGAGTTTAATCCAATTTGGTGACCTCAGGACTGCATCAAAGCTTTTTGCTGATGAAGTAGTTTCACTTGCTTCACTGGGCTGTGACCTGAAGTGCACAGTTAGGGCCTTTGCAGCTGAGTGTGAAGCAGCTGGGACGAGGGTCAGGACCCCCAAGTTTGACACCACGGTACTCTACTGGGAAACAATAGATTCCTGCTTTTGGATTGGGATTTAGTGGCTGTCCCAAGTAAAGACAAATCAGTAATTTCCACCAGACTGACATGGTGAAGATCAGCCTCTCAATAAGTCAGTCGATTACAAGCTGCATCTATGCTAACATCTGCCAGTAGAAACGAGAAATAATTTAAAATGTGTTGTGGTCCATTTAGATCTTAATGTAACAAATGATGAAGATGGAAAATCAGCACCAACCATGCATGAAATTAGGTTTGGTGTGTCAGGACTACTATTAAGACAAACTTGTTTTAATTTGTGCTATTGAAAGTGTTCATTGGCGCACACAACTTTTGGTTGTTTTTTGTTCATAAGTTCATAAGTTGTTTTCAATTGTATTGTTCATGTCACTACCCACAGCTCGGTAGAGAGGATACGACACAAGACTTGTAGTTTTACAATATAAAATTTAGGAAGAGTGCTATTTTGCTAGAACACATAGCTCAGGTACAATCGCATATAATAACCAAACTGAATAAACTGCAGAGACTTGGAGGAAGAGCCCGAACAGCTCAGTTTCTGCTCTCAGCGGCTTTGTCTGTTAATCTGACAACATCGCAGCTGGAGTGTGGAGCTGTCTTGTAAAGGTTCTATTGAATGGAATCACTTCAGCCAACCAGCAGAATGATTGACTCTCATATTATTGCATTATAGTGCCAAAGATGTGTTCATGTTTGAATTATTGTGCTTCTACATTAAATTGAAGTAGCATACAGTATATTACCAGCTTGTAACTCCACAACAGGGAATTTTTATTGTTGCCTTTGGTCCCAGCTGCTCGGTTTTCTCCATATTTATTACAGCACTAACGGGTGTCATGGCTGGGGGTGAACCACGTGTAACAGGAATGATGATAAGTTTGAAGTACCTCAATGAAAAGGTCCATAGAGAGACTAAGTTCTGAAAACTGCAGAGAGGTTAAAACCCCTTTTTGAAGCAAAACAACAAATTACATTTTGGGGGATAGATGTTTTGATCAACCACAGTGTGATGTCCAGAAAACAAAGACAATTCTGCATTTGATCTCTCTTGTGTTTGAACAAACGGAAGTGAATGACTCAACGAGACAACCTGTTTATATCAGTCCGTTCAGAGCTCTCACTCGTCGGTGTGGTAAACATGCAGGGACACACTCACTGAGTGATTCAAGTTCAATCAGTTGTTTGTGTTCAAGACAGAAAATACACAGGTGAATCAGGTAGCGTTCATTAACATGTTCCTGGTTCATGAGTGTTTCTATGTGCTTCTGAGTGAAACGCTGAACCTCTGATTGCTCCTGATGCTGTGCAATCAGAGTATGAATGTGTGAGTGAACGAGACAAACAGTGTAGAGCACCTTGAGTGGGACATGGTCTAGAAAACCACTATAAAAATGTGGTCTGTCTAGCTTCGGTGATTCTACAAGATTGGTGTTGGTGACAGTCTTGAAATATCACATAATTTACATAATGTATATATTCACGTGAACACACATATACACAAACGCATATGAACTTGGCAATTGGTCGTAACCTTAAGACAGCAGCAAACTGGATGAAGTATATTTTCCTGCTCATTGAATGTAATCACATTAGCAATCTTAAAAAATCAAGAGTAGTTTTTTTCAGAGTGCAGGCAGATGGCCAGACTTTTAAACAGCTGACTACTTTCTTATCGTTTGAGTCGTGTCCTTTTTATGACCTCAATCTTTTAGTTATAACTTTTATATTATACTATAACCTTTAACCGGATTAAGGAGTTTAGTCGTTGGATGTCTGAATCTGAAGTTATCAGTAAAATGAAGCTGAGCAAACAGCCGCTCATCCTGTGTCTGCCCGAGAGCTTCTGAAAAACGCAGAAAATGAAACTGCTTTAATCAGGTTTTAATTCCTCTGTTTGTTTTGTTTTAGCTTAGCTAACAGCCTGCAGCGCCTCATGACGTCCTGGGTCTGCCAAAGGACGTAGAGAAAACAGTGATTTTCTTTTAAATGTAAAACTGCTTAATTCCGTGTTTTTACTGGTTTTAATTACGTGGTCAGTTTGTTTTGTTGAAAATTCAGCTCCAGGTAAAAATTTCCCCTGAACACTGAAGGAATCCCAGCCTAATAAAATGTCAATGAGATGTTTAACAATGAAGATAACAACTCATTATACTGTTGATAATAAAATGAAACGTTATGAGTTAGCATTCACTGAAGTCATCGTCAAAATGGAACTTAGAGCATCTTTAAATGGGAATTTGCCACACAGAGGATAAAAAGTGGAAGAATAGGGTCAACAAGAATGTTTAAGAAAAGATTATATATAATTATTCTGACACTATTAAAACTTATTGTCAAAGTATTTGCAGACATGAAAGGGACCAAGCATTAAGCATCACCTACATGGAATATTCTGACCTCACCTTCAAAAACAAGTGAATGAAGATGCAAAATCAAGCTGGCATCGCTGAATTTGTCTCTAGACCTTCCCTGAGAAAATACTGCAATTACTTGAGCATGAGATCCACTGTGTATTTGAGCTGCTTGAGTCCTACACTCTGATTAATTATACACAGGGACAGGTGGAAAACATCCTTTTGAAATGGTTCAAATGAGCTCTGGCTGTGTAGGTTGATATTCAAGGAATGGCGAAGAGACTGACATACATTTTGTGACTCACCCATTTCCAAGAAATCTTCAGAACGGTGGTGTCTTTATCCACGACGGTTATACAGTAAATACAAAAAATTCAAACTTAAAAAAAAAAATATATATATAAAAGCATCCAACGTTTTTGTCAGGCATCTCAGTAAATGATACAGAAAGAAGCTTGTATTATTTTCAAATTGTCTACTTCGTCATTCTTTCAATAAATTTCAGTCTCGTCTTATCTCTCGTGTCATCTGTCATCCTCCCGTTTTCTTCCTGTCTGTGGTTGATAACGCTTGCTTACAATGCCGTGAAATATCAGGCACCTTTTAGGAAAGGCAAGATTGGAGAACTCGATACGTCCGTCTTCATCTCGTCCCTTCTGGGGCCAGAAGTGAGGATTTTGTCCACTTGCCACTGTGCATTGTGAATTCCAAATCTAACAGCAACTCATTTTTTATACACCCATTTCTTGTTTTAGCTGGCAGTGTGTAACTGCATGTGAAAAATGTAACAACAATAACTACAATATTCAAGCATGATTGTTTTATGAATGGGATTCATATATTTCACAACTGAAACTTCTATAATGAATTTCTATTCTGGGAGAGGATTTACTCTTTGACTATGAAGCTTGAACTTTGCTATAGCTGCGAGGAGGAATATGGAGATTCTTACTGTCTCAGTGCTGCTATGAAAGGGGTTTATTTCCCCACACTGTTGAATGTAAATTTGTCTTATATATGCCACCATCTCTTCCAGTGTCTCATACAGGAAATTGTTGTCTGATGGGGTGTGAATCAAGTACTGGTTGTTCATTATCTTTTATCTTTTGAGATTAGATAGAACGATAGAAAGTCGTTGGTAAATCTCTTGGTAAACCAAACGGCGTATTTCATCACTCTAGCATAGAAAACACACGTAGTATTTTCCTTGTCAACTCTTTTGAATATTTCTATGCAAAGGTGTTGATAGACATTGTGGTATACTAACTGAAGCTACTTGCACACTGGACAATTTTTTTTTCCTAATTATATCTGTATATTGTCTTCAATACACCCTACATTAATTTATCTACCCTGCTTGTAGGTTAGGCAAATCCCCCCAACTAGTACACAAAATCAACGACCCACAACACTGCCCCCTTCCCATCATTTCCCCTCACTCCTTCTCGCAACCTGTTCCTTTTTCACTTCTTTCCTTTGCTCTCCATGTGTCCTCTCTCGTTATTACCCTTTCCTTCCCCTCTGTCGCCCTAATCCTCTCAAGTACTGGTTTTCCTAAACCATATTAACAGGGGGATCATCTTTGTCTTTTTAAATTAAAACGGAGCGGAGAAGATATGACTAGCTTCTGTCAAGTGAAAACCTTGAATCTTTGGAGGAATTAAGATCAACAGCTTTAATATTTTTTACACAAATGACCCATATCCCTGTGTGGCTAAGGGGGTTGTGAACTTTATTTGACACATGGCAGGGTCAGGGCAAGGTTGTATGACAAACTACGCTTACAAGCTCATCAGTGATCTCTAAGACACTGTGAGGTTGAAGTCAGACAGAGCGTGATCCTCTTTATTCTCTTCTCTCCTAATTAAAGAGTGAAAGAGGTGGGAGCTCCTCAACTTGGGATACTTGGAGAATTGAGGAAATCTACAGTGGGGCTGGAGACACTTAATCTGTTTCAAAATGAAACCTGCGTGGGAGCAGAGTGTGTGTACAAAATAACTACATGGACAACAGTATTGCCGAATTCTGCCGGCCAAGGATGGTAAAAATGTCATGGATGTTTTGACATGCATGCTGGAAAGTAGACTAAGATTAATACTGAGATACACAATCAGTTTACACACAAGCCAACTGGGATCGATCGGCTTTAAACTACATTTAGATGATTTATTTTACAACAGTTTCAACTTAATGCAGCATCCATAGAAACCTACTTACCAACCATTCCTTAACAAGCAGTTGAAATGGAACATTGTTTTGACAGGCTTTTATTTTTTCATTTAATTTCCCCTGTGTCATCGCAGACATCTTTTTCAGATAGGCCTTTTCCAGTCAGATTGATTGCGATGGATCCTCCTGTAAATATGTATAACTGATCATTTGTTTTCATCATTGGCATCCAATATACTTCATGTCTTATTTGTAATAAGGAAACAAAATGATAGATATGAAGAGACCTCTTCGTTCTTTTTCACCTTAATTAGATGCATAATAAAAAAAAAACACACGCTGCTAAAAAATAGGTGTCAAAACAAAGTCCCAGGGTGCAAAAATAGAAATGATTTAAATCCTATCTAAATAACAAAGCCAAAAATCAAGCAAATATTAAGCAAAGTAAATAAATAAATGTGTCAAAACCTCAGAGTAGTGAGGCAAACTAAAGAAAAACACTCTGAACCAAGGAGGAGGAAAGATACTTCAGGGTCGTAGGTTTGTTTACTAATGAGGGAAGAAACAGAACAAAGCCGTTTTGTTCACATCAACACTGCTGTGTACAAACAGACCTAGCATCATAACAAATATATATCAGAGATTCACAAGCTTCTTCAGGTACTTTACGTTACATTCCTTTTAATTCTAAGCAGTTTTTCTCTGTAGGGCGATTACAAAATCAGCGCCAGTATGAAAACTGAGAAAAACACTGCAGGTGCTGCATAAATATTAAGTTATAATAATAAGTGTCTGTGTAGCTATTTAAAGATATAAATCATAACAGTTTATCACTGTCCAAAGTCATTAAAATTGATTGATATTTATGAAACTAAAAATTCCTATAAAACTTGCTTGTTCCTTTTTTAGTGCAAGCTGCTCTCTCTTGCTTCGCTGAGGATAAATAAACATGGGGGAAAAAATTACTTTGCTCCCTTGTTCACAAAGTCTGTCATTGTGAGAAACTGTGAAAGCTCTAGGTCCATTTGCACTCCAAGAACAGCACCCTCTTACAATTTGGTGTTACACATCAATCTTCTTTAGTGTTACTGTGGTCACAAAATGGCTAAAAATCAATAAGACAGAAGTCCAAAGGGCCTTCTGGCAATCAGCCATGGTGATGAATAGGCAACTAGCCACCTAGTGTCGATGCTTTATTAACACTTAGACGTTATTACCTAGAAAAAAAAGAGATGATCAGACATCAGAGTGTCTCGAATTCCTTTAATTCTCTCTGTACTTGATGTTTTTTTTTTTTTACAATCTGTCTTTACTGAGTGGTAGCATCGTAGCTTTAACTTAGTAGCTTTGCAAATTCTTATGAAAACAACTTTGGTCTCATCAAAACACACCATTTGGGCAAAAGCAGCTTTGTGTGATAGTAAGGGAATTATGCCTCTTGCGCTCATTAGTGAACATCTGTTTAATCCATAAACTATAAAATCCAAATAGTTTCTTTATATGGATTGAGCACTTTGATCAGCGTTCAGTGTTTATTTATCATATTGTCTCTCTTTCATTAGAAAAGTCATGGTATTCCCACTTTCTACATTATGGAACCTTATGTATAAACAGCATTAGTATTGTGGTTTAACATTTCTTTATGAGGAATTTGTCCAAGGTCAGTCTAACAATATGCAATGACTTAATGGATGCCAGTAACTCTGAAGAGGGTCTTACTGTTTATGGTAATTAATCTAATGGCTCACAATCAATGTTCAATGATTTATTAATGTCAAAACGATGTTCATGGCATATATAATACCAAATTTGCAATTCTACGCGGGTTTGAATCCTGCAGCAGCATCCTTCGACAAGATACTGAACCCACACCACTCTGCAGCTGACCATGATCTCTGACTCCTAGAGGGAACAAAGACCTCCCCACGTCAACAAAGACAGTATCACCGCATATGAAGTAACACGCACACACACACATACCACACACAAACACACACACACACAGTGTCCAAAGGTCTGACGTGGTCTGAGGCATCAATATGTACACAGAGAAGAACACCAGATGTGCAAAAAAAAAGTAAAGTAGCAGGACCAGAGATAAAATGGATACTCTAATGGATAAACTATATGTAGACAGCTGGAGTGACTGACAGCCATTTTAAATTATTTTTAGTGTTCTCATGCATAACAAATTGGTCCACTGTTCTAGATAAAAGTTTTTTTGTCATTTTCACACTATAACAAAATACTAGACACTGTTCTTAGTGTGTCTCTTACCAACCAGACAAATGATAATTGTGTTCTCTTGTTTTATATTTAAACAAATAATGGCAACGTGTGTGGACTTTGTTACTGAGCTCTCAGTGGGGCTTATTCCTGCAGTTTGTTTTCATGAGTATATCTGTGCTTGAGGAGAGGAATGTGTTTTCTTCAGACCGTGTCTGTATTCACAATGTGAGGTTGTACAAACAACGATGATTAACATACACACACACACTCGCACACACACACCAAGGTGCAGAAATACAAATGGCACCTAACAAATCCACTAGCAGCGAATGGTCATCAGCCCACTTTGGTTAGCTGCCAAAAATCTTTTTTGCTCCAGGCAAGAGGCAGAGCAATAAATTACTTAATGTAATGACCAGCAACAAAAAACAAAGCTTAATTGTGAAATATATTCATTTATCAAGTTACTGTTTCTCACTTAATACAAGATTGTCAGGTACAAGGCACAAATCCAGAGCAAGTAGCATTGGGCCACATTGCTAATCCCTCTGACGGAAGACACAGGAGCCTGGCACAATGCAGGCTCTGTTGTACATCCCACCTAAATGTTTGATTAGAAATACAAAATATAAGTATTATAATTTAGCGGTCTGTAGCTCTGTAGACCCTTACAAAATCCATTTAGTTTATATCTTTGTTACAAAGGAAAACAAACAAGCAAAGGGATCCATACATATCATTTTTCATCTAAGATCAAAATATTAATATCAGCAGCCTGCTCCGAAGTCCAGTATCAGACAGACTTTAGTGATTCTGAAGCGGCCATGAAATTTGAAAAAAACTACTCAAAAACATTGAATTCTAACAAATCATTCATTACTAATTTTAAATTTATTCACGATTTTAATAACCACAGCATTTGTCTTCAGGATTAGGTGGCAAATTTCTCAAACCCCACCGGTTATTAAAGGACAAAGAGACCTGCATGTTAACAGGCTCTATTTTTTGTCTCTACTTCATGTGAGAAGTAATTTCACAGGGCAGCCAAGGACAAGAGGGGAGATTTGGGTGTTGGAGGTGTGTGTGTGCATTTGTGTGTTTTGGAGACTGGGGTTAACTTGTGTTTGTCTGGGGTCTCTCACTGCCATCTGTTTAATAGTGCGTCACCTGTGCAGCCTGTGAACACCAGTGCACGTGTGTCTCTGTGGTAATTGCTGTCAGAGAGAGCATTAACATTTACCTTATCACCATGGGACGCCACACGTTTCCTTACAAGCATGTTTTTCATCACAGTTTCACAAAATCTACTAGAAATCATTTTGCACACGATCTTTGGCGTTGGTGCTAGAACAGGAAGCGGATGTCACAACTAACCAGCAAGAGGGAACTGGACCGAATTTATCTGCTGTGCAACAAACAGACATTACACAGACAATTGGTGCATGGGTGTGAGTGGCACTGAGAGACTGTAGATAAAGATTAACAACGCATCTCTTCTTCCTCCCAGTATCCAGAAATGAGGCCAAATTATTCCAGATAATAACACCACCATCTTGTGTATGTGGAGCCGGAGTCTGCACTGTGACGATCAGGGGATGGAGCCTCTGAGGTCCCGTCGTCTCATGATCATGATGTTTCACACTATTTTCATAGCATTAAATAATTAATTAAAACCAAACTTGCAGGAAGTTTGAAGACTTAACTTCTTACTAATATGCCAGACACCAACTTAGAGAAAATATTATTTAACTAGTACTTAGACTTCTCCTCTGTCCCATCCACTAACATTGAGGAGGAGGGTTAATGACTCCCAGGTGGGGATTGAGATGCTTTAGCTTCATTTTCAGGCAGCCTTCATGTCGTCAATCTTTATACGTTCTATGGTGGCAGAGCAGGAGAATTGTTTCAATGCTAAGCAAAGGGGGAGCTACAGTCAACGGGTGCTGGTATGATTGAGTTCTTCTCTCACTTTGTCCCTAAGAATACACACATCCCTTAATTTGAATGAGCTTTAAATATAATCACAGCAATTAATAGGGAATCCTTCCGTCTCTACTCTTGGCCTTTTGTGAATTGATGGTTTATTCTTTTAATTTCTTGATGTCGGGATGATTCTTAACTTCACTTTAGGAAACACAGCAAATGATAAAGCAATCATGCAGTAATGTTTTCTAAAATACTACTCGGTAAATCACTTTACTCAGATAATAGCAAGTGATGTGTACATGACAGAAGTAATGATCAGTGTGGCATTTTGTAATTTTATTCTTTTGTGAACAAATGCTGACAAAGAAGGGAATAGCAAGATAATTCATCCATTCAAGTTTTTGAGGTCAAACAATATTCAAGGGATGGACAGCAGAGGAGTTTTTACAGACATGTGCTGAACTGAATTTGAATTATTCTCTGTGATTGCAGTCGGCTACACAAAAGGTCTACTATGGATTGAGAAACTCTTTAAATCTTCGGCCTACTTGCTTGAAATAGTAAAAGAAATATGTGGTCATGAAAAGCATAGATCGATTTTCTATCTTGAATTCTATGGTTGTCATCCTCTGCAATGATAAATGTGTTGATGAAAAAGTTAAATTAGTAAACTTTATTTCAATAATTGCTTCCAACAAGGCATCTAGTGTTTTCATCATGAGGTCACAGCAGAAGTCGTAAGTAAATAATTTCATCTGCTCCAACCTCTGTTTTCTCTCTCACACTCACACACACACTCTCACACACACATACACACACACACACACGGTAGTAGAGCCACTGGACCAGAAATTAGGTCTATTATTCAAAGTAATAGTGTGTATATGTGCACATACACGAATGTGTGCTATTAGTCCACCGCAGATTCCATGTGTCACCGTCTGCACTTGAAGTGTGTGTGTGTTTGTGCATTGAGGGTTCATTGGGAGGTCGTCGTCTCTCTCTGACACCAGACTTTTCAATACCCATTTAAATTAAACTCTAATTATCACACTGATAATTAAACACACACACACACACACACACACACACACACACACACACACACACACACACATATTCAAACACAGAGTAAGACGTGGACTTCTGCATGTGCACGTGTGCCGGCATACATGTGTCTGTTAAGGTGATTCAACACATAAGGAGATGGAGAGAAAGGAAGAGAGCCACATTAATGAGGCTTTGTGACGACAAAGGCACATTCATACAACTAGAGCCCCAATGATTTCAATGTATGAATTTGAGTTAGTGAAACACATATAATAATCGTATACTCATAGTACAGACTAAAAGAGACTACATTTTATGTGTCACTACCAATATCTGCCAGGTCACCACGTGTATACTTTAACTATTTTGTACACCACTTGCTTGAAAAATACTTAATTCTGAATTGCTGCAAAGTAATGACAAGACACCAAATGTACTGCTCAACATTTCCAACACGATTCAATTTATTATGAATAAAGAATGGTAATTTTATATATATTCAGAATGTATTAAGGATGGGCTCTGAGATATTAATGTCTCACAAGCCCCATCTGCATTAAGGTAAAATGATGCTGCTACAACAACTTACCTGATTGTTTAAACACACCTGAGATGTCTACTTGACTCAATTTGTTTCCATGATACAGCTTTCCTCCCCAGGTCTTGATAATAAACTAATATCATATAACTTGAGGAACTCGGACAGCTTTTCCTCCTCTGTGCATTCCATGCCTGGCTGACAGATTAATTTCTAATGGACACTACACGACACAGATCAACATTAGTGCACTTTAAATGTGGCACAGGAGAGAGCTTGGCTAGGCTTAGGTTCCAGGTTCTCTATGAACATTTAAACTGGTACAATACATTTCAAGGACCAACATTTTGGTTTAAATTTGTTTATTTGTGGAACAGAACAATTGAATCAGTATGTCAAGTACTGATCCTTTAATGCTCACATATAATAACAGTTGCATTTAATTGAAGCATCTCACCAGTAGTAGGAGGAGGAGACTGGCTCCAGACCTGCTCTCATCTCCAGATAGAAGCACTGGCAGCTGCTGCTCCCAAACCTCTCGCTCTTTGAGCTCCACTCTATGAAAATTCCTGGATGCTTGATTGGCCTTTTTGATTGAATCAGATGGAGAACACATTGCAGTATCCAGCACAGTCCTTTTCCAACTCACTCTCCTTCTGCAATGTAGTGTCTGGACATGTCACATGTTTTTTTTAAATCATTACCAACTGGAAAACTTAGATGAACCAGCACGGTACCCTTCAGCACCTTACACAATCTAATCTTGCATGATAGTCTGAACAGAACAGCGCCTCTATAATGAAACAGACTTTCTTGAAGCGCTGAGCTCAACACAAGTCCTTTATTAACTGCTGTGTTTGTCATGGTGCGAGCAGACTGCTGCCTTCAGTCCTCCAGAGAGGGACTGGTGCTTAGATTTAGCATCACCTCCTGAGCGGTGCTGAAAGCTAGGTTCAGGAGCTCCGTCTCAAAGCAACTCAGGAGCAGTGGAAAGCAAAAGCAGAAAGCCCAGCAGCGACTACATGTTGAGTTACACGCTGTTAAGCTACTGTAGTGGAAAAGGCTTATATGTAAAAGATGGGGGACAAGATGTTCACTCTTTGGTGAAATAAGGTCAATATAAAGACAGAGTGATTATTAATTCATTACAAATCTTTTAAATTGCACGCACTGTATGATATGCAGGTGATTTCTAAGGATATCAATATCCAAATTCATCCCTAAACTCTGGAGTCCTGCGGTATGTGAAGCATGATTTTCATTTTAACTTTGCATTATATTACTTATGCCTAATAGGAAACTGCCTATGCACAGGTCTGCATTCTCTTGCTTTGAAGTTACTTGACCTCAACAAATCTTTGTTTTGCTCATAGCCACAATTGTCATTTCCTCCTGTCAAGCCAATCAAAGGGACCAGGAACAAGAAAATGTTGTTTCCCCTGGTTACTGAATGAAATGGTTCGAGCAGCAACAGGATGAGTGTGTTCCCCTGGCGACCATATGAGTAGTTGCTTCCCGTGGTGATATGGAACTTATTCAAGTTCTTTGATTTCCCAACGGACAATAACACGAGAGGGAGAGGCGGCGGCAAGATAAGATCCCGGAAAAGAGTGAAGGCGAGACACAAAAAAAGCAGTGTGGAGTGGCAGAATGAAGTGGTAAAGACAGATGGATCAATAAAGATAGATTTTGGGAGGAAGAGAGTGAAAAGGCAAACGAAAAAAAAGAAGTCCAGAGGGAGACGGGACCAGTGGCGTGGCCGGTGGATAAAACAGATTGTTGTTTTTCTGGTTTTCAGGTTCAGTGAATTGAACAGTCCTTCAACAAGCTTAAGTTTATCTCCATCCATTTGTTCGATTCACTCATTAATCCACTTATTCATTCGCCCATTCATCCCTTTTTATGTCCTCTTTTGCTTTCTCAGTTGTCTTCCTTCTCTTCTTCCAAACCAAGGACCCAGGGAGCAGATTTAGATTGTTGTTGTTGGGGCTTTTCGGGCTCAGTGAATTGAACAGGCCTGCAGCAATCTGCTGTTTCCCTGCGACCTATACTCAGAAGGGGGCCTTTCTTTTCTTTCCTTCTTTCAGAGAAACAACTGAAAATCTTTAACATTTTACCATTTGCCAAATAAAATCATATCTAAATATACAAAGTAATACTGGTGACAAAAAAATCGAAATAACAGTTAATTATGTAATTTTTCAAAGAGCTCTGACTACTGCAAAATAATATTTGATATGAATAACACATAAGCATTGATTGTAACAAAGAGCCTAGTTTTGCATAATCACCAAAAGCCCTAATAAGACAACAATTTAGCCAAATTGATAATAAATATACATCTAAATAAATATATAATTAATTTGCTGAGTTTAAAGATCCCACTCCCACATGAATAAGGAATCAAGTTGAACTTCCATCAGTCTTGTGACATGGTCTTATCCAGCTAAGTTAATGGACAGGTACTGGTTATAGAGAGAAGCCCAGAAACGGTACAATGCAAGAGCCTGAGGCAGGTACAAACTGGATAGCCTCCATGTTTCTGCTGACAGTCTAAGCTCACATGCTTCCTTTAAATCTTGTGGGCAGATATATAACTCGTATAATTGAATCTTCAGGTGCTTAGTTTTTTTTTTTATCCATTTGTGTGTAAATAAAAGGGCTCAAATTAGATTGATTTCACCCAAACATGTTTTGGTGCCAACGCTGCTTCAACCGTCCAGAAGCTATTTGGAGTTTGTTATTCAAATTCCCTCTTCACCTTTCTAGTTTGCACAAACAACAGATTCTAAATGGGGCTTAAAGCAAACTAAACCTCAGCTGAAGGCTTTCTTTTCCCAGGTAATCTCTTGTGCTTCTGAGTGTGTGTGCTTGTGTGTGTCTTGTCTGTCAGATATCAAGTATGAGTGTATAATTCAGCTCTTTTCGTCTGGCGTCATAAACACATTGCTAATTAGTCTGGTACATGCACTCTCAAACACACAACACACAACACAAACACACACACACCTAATACAGGCTGATTTGAAGTGTGTACTTGTATACACCCAAAGGCTCTTGTGCACCTGTTACAGGAAATGAGAGTACACACACACACACACACACACACACAATGGAATCAACCAGATGCAAATGTGTGAGTGTGTCGCAATGCCCAACTACACATTTGGAAACATATTCAGGAGATTACCTGGCTCCAGGATATTATTGGCAGTTGTGTTTGTTTTCAGACTCATTTTAGGTTTGTGATTTTTATAAACTGGCCAAATACATTCAGAATTTGTCAAAGAATGACTCGGTGCTTTTGCCGCAGCTGAATTTAGTTAGTTAATTTAGATTCAATGTTCCCTTGGTTATATTAAAGTTAATATCATGGTTTTTGTCAATATCAGGTGCATCTATTTCCTTTATCTAGCTTTTAAATATGAGCTGCCTGATTATGTGTTTAAGCTGCTGTGTTGAATACGTTGGTCCTTATTATACTTATTAATAGATTTAATTCACTTCATTCCAACTCATAGTGATGTTCTGTTAGTGCACAAGGGCAGCTTCAGTTGGTATGAATGTTTCCTTTGTCATTTCACTTTCATTTGAGAAAAATTCAAGCACTTTGACACCTGTCTCTTTTTCACGAATCTATTTTTCAATATTTTTTCAACAGTGTGCCAAAACATCATTCATGCCATGTTTGGCAGGTTTGAAACTGACTGTCTTGTGAGTGTTATTGACAGTAGAACTGTTGTTTTTTTTCTCTCCATTGCTTGACATTGTAGTTCGGTAGATTGACAAAAGCACACTTTGTTTGTTCATGATGTGTCAGCTCTGTTCAGTGATGACAGAAGCTTTTAGAAAGCCAGGAACAAGTCAAACAAGGACTGAGTTACATACGCTCATACTCTGCGTAAGGTTTAGCAAAGATCCACCAAAAACATCAAATAAAGTTCCAGGGCTCGCAGGGAATTTTTCAAGAAATGTTTTTGTTTCTGTGATGAAAGACTGCACGAATCAAATCAATCATGTAAGTCTGCGGTGTAGGTGTCAACATCTCACATCGGCTCAGCTCGCTTCACAAGAATGAGCTCGTGAAATTCAGAAGATTAAACGGGACCTTGAAGAGATGGAGCATGTTACTTCTTTCACTCGTTCGATCCAAACAATCAAAATGAACATTCTACTTCAAATCCCTTTTTTTAAACTTCTCATTTTCTCTCCAAATCCTTCTTTCACTCACTTAAGGTAAAATGCAATTCTCCAGAGGTTCAGACAGGATGTGATTCTTGTATTATTGTGCTGCAAACCTCCAACAGCTCAGTGGTGTCATTCCACTGACATTAACTGGTGCAGAATAGAAGCCAACCCCTGCACTAAATCCACTCTTCCTAAATTACCCTATGCAATCCTCTCAAAGGGATTCATCTTTTGATTATTTGTTTTTTCTCACCAATAACTAATGCTTGTGAACTGATGTCCACCCTAAATACAACATTTAATCATTGTTGGTTGAGTGTCTGTGAAACATTAAAAAGCAATAAGTACAGTACACATACATTAGAACACAAGGTTTCTCACATCATGACCAACCTGCAGTGAGTAATACAGAATAAAACAGATGAACAGTCCCTACAGTGAGTCCAGGCAGAGACTATCTGCTGCTCAGGTGGTGCTGATGTCCCAGGAGTGCAGAGATAGTGCCTCTCTAGAGTGGCCAGCCTCGGCAAATGCATCTGATTAATTTTATTGCTGATAGTAAGTAATAATCAATCAAACTACTTATTGTCAGATAACGGTTAGTAATCAGTTTATTATTGCATTTCAATACGCTATACACAGGTGACTCTGGTGTACTTTCCTGGAAAACGTTTTAATCAACACTTTGTATAAAAATGTATTCCCAATCTGATCCCTGTTTTGTAACAGTCATCTATTTTTACCCCGTAGATCTAGCTCATACAAAAAAAAGGAGAAATAAAGGCCTGTTTTCTTTTTGTGACCTCGTCTTTGATGGGATGACGGGTACGGGATAACATGCAAGCATCAGCAAATGTGAGAACGAGGCTTCCTTGAGCAAACACTCAGGTAAACAAGCAATAAACCAGCAACAAAAACACTTGAGGTCAGCAATTGAAGATCATTGCATCGGAGAGAACCACAGCCAGGCCTTGGAGGCAGCCTGAGCTGTCACATTTAAGATATGGTCGGAGTTCGATCAAATCCATCTTCACATCTGCTCATTGACTCAGAATCTCTTATAGAATCTAATTAGTTTTTGGCTTCAACATATTCACGTGTAACTTAATCTATATACATAACTAAAACTCAAAGATCTCCCGTCACGACTTGTTGGCTGAGAGGGCAGAGACATTACAGTTTTGAGTGGCAGAATAATTTGTGTTCACAACCCACGGCTATTACAACCTCAAATGAGATGAGCAGCAGAATAAATGAAATGTTGATTAAATCTGTGTCTCACACTTGGAAATAAAATGCATGGAAGTTTAACTGAGAGCATCGTCTAGTGAAGTTTGTCCTTTTAACTAAAACCATCCTGGCTAATGTATTTCATAAGATATAAAGCCTGGTACAGTCACGGAGAGAAAAGAGAATATGTTTAAGATTAAGAAACATGTTGGGAAAGACCCTGCCTTGCTTGATACCACACTCGTGCTTTGATGGCAAATGTGTTGGTGGAGCCTGCGGGACATCTTCCCACCATCATCTCTAAAACTCACTAATTGATGTCGTCTGTCTTTTGTTTAGTGCGTACAGTAACTGGGGTGTAAATCAACAATATGCTGTTTTCTGAGAGGTTAAGTGCTGGTCTGTTTCAGGGCCAGGAGCAGTTGTCATTCAACCAGTGGAGTTTCTAATCCCAAGCAGGATTTAATGTGTCAACTCTTTTGCTTGCCACATGCTGTTTGATTGTTTTTTTCCACCCTTGAACTTCCCTCCGTTTTATGTCTTTATGTGAATCTAAGCTAATTGGCTTCTGGCTTCATTTCTGAACATAGAGGCATGAAAGTGGTATTGATCATAGACTCTATATACAGACAGACAACATGATGGTTCCTCCAAAGTGAAGTTAAAGTCCCATTGACCCCTGGTGTCTGGTTGGAGTATTGGACATATACCCTGCTTCCTCCATATTAGTGGATGGGACATGGACCAAACTAAAAGGTCAAAATAGACAAAGTCTAGGCAGACTGGCTCCAAAGGACGTCATTGGCAAAAGATGGCAGCGTTCCTATAGTGAATATTTTGGATTAATTTCTGGGTAATGGGAAGATGTGGAGATGTGTCATCCATCTTGATTTACAGTCTATGGTATTAGTCCTCCAGTGGACCTTTTGCCAAATTGGAATTTTTTCCCTTTCTTGCAAAGACTGAATAAAGTAAATCAGTGTCATTGGCCAAAAATACTAAACTGTTCATCTTTTTTCTTTTAGAAATCAGTGATTATCCCCAGCCGTGTTTATTTTATTTTATTTAATAATGTGATCTAAAAAGAATGATGCCGTTTGAATGGAGACATTGAACAGACAGACGCACAGTATATGCCGACAGTCTGCCTGTGGTTAAGTAATTATGAGGAGACATTAGAGCATACAGTCGACTCAGATCAATAAGTAATCACTGTATGAGACACACACACACACACACACACACACACGGACAAACACTGCTAGATGCTGGAACTGCTCAGCACGTTTCCCCACCCAGGTATTTCCTTGACATGAGAGGATCTTCATACTTAATACCACATGCTGTGAGCACCACAGGGATCTGTGCTCTCTCCCCTGTACTTCACTCCCACCGAACTACTCACTGTACCTCCTGCCACGCATTACCTCGCTCAAAGGTGCTATAGGCAGCATTTGGAAATCAATAAATCACTAGCACATTCATTTTGACTAATTAGGCTAATTAGTCTAAGTGAACCTGAACGTCAGTGGAGCAGACTGGCAGCTCCTCAGGTTTCAGAGTTAACAGCCTTTGGTGTTGTTGCTTAGCAGTAAAACTCACCTCTGCTTTCCACCACAAATTAAATATTTACTTTATAACAGTTGAGATCAAAATGCATGTATGATTCAAACATGACAGTAATTAAATGTTGTTAAAACTATTTTTCAAAATGATTTACTCAGTTTTTGAGATTTGGTGACATACAGTGCCTTGCATAAGTATTCACCCCCTTTGGACTTTTCTACATTTTGTCATGGTATAACCACAGATTAAAATTTATTTCATCGTGAGTTTATGTAATGGACCAACACAAAATAGTGCATCATTTGGAAGTGGGGGGAAATATTACATGGATTTCACAATTATTTACAAATAAAAATCTGAAAAGTGTTGAGTGCATATGTATTCACCCCCTTTACTGTGAAACCCCTAACAAAGATCTGGTGCGACCAATTGCATTCACAAGTCACATTTGCAAGTCACATAATTAGTAAATAGGGTCCACCTGTCTGCAATTTAATCTCAGTATAAATACACCTGTTCTGTGACGGACTCAGAGTTTGTTGGAGATCATTACTGAACAAACAGCATCATGAAGACCAAGGAGCTCACCAAACAGGTCAGGGATAAAGTTGTGGAGAAATATGAAGCAGGGTTAGGTTATAAAAAAATATCCAGAGCTTTGAACATCTCTCTGAGCACCATAAAATCCATCATAACAAAATGGAAAGAATATGGCACAACCGCAAACCTACCAAGAGGAGGCCGTCCACCCAAACTGAAGAGTCGGACAAGGAGAAAATGAATCAGAGAAGCAACCAGGAGGCCCATGGTTACTCTGGAGGAGTTGCAGAGATCCACAGCTGAGGTGGGAGAATCTGTCCACAGGACAACTATTAGTCGTCTACTCCACAAATCTGGCCTTTATGGAAGAGTGGCAAGAAGAAAGCCATTGTTGAAAGGGATCCATAAAAAATCCCGTTTGGAGTTTGCCAGAAGCCATGTGGGAGACACAGCAAACATGTGGAAGAAGGTGCTCTGGTCAGATGAGACCAAAATTGAACTTTATGGCCTCAATGCAAAACGCTATGTGTGGCGAAAACCCAACACTGCCCATCACCCTGAGCACACCATCCAAACAGTGAAACATGGTGGTGGTAGCATCATGCTGTGGGGATGCTTCTCTTCAGCAGGTACAGGGAAACTGGTCAGAATAGAGGGAAAGATGGATGGAGCCAAATACAGGGAAATCCTTGAAGAAAATCTGATGCAGTCTGCAAAAGACTTGAGACTGGGGCGGAGGTTCATCTTCCAGCAGGACAATGACCTTAAACATACAGCCAGAGCTACAAAGGAATGGTTTGGATTAAAGAATGTTAACGTCTTAACATGGCCCAGTCAAAGCCCAGACCTCAATCCAATAGAGAATCTATGGCAAGACTTGAAGATTGCGGTTCACAGACGGTCTCCATCCAATCTGACTGAGCTTCATCTTTTTTGCCAAGAAGAATGGACAAACCTTTCCATCTCTAGATGTGCAAAGCTGGTAGAGACATACCCCAAAAGACTTGCAGCTGTAATTGCAGCGAAAGGGGGTTCTACCAAGTATTGACACAGGGGGGTGAATACTTATGCACCCAACAGATGTCAACTTTTTTGTTCTCATTATTGTTTGTGTCACAATAAAATTTATTTTGCACCTCCAAAGTACTATGCATGTTTTGTTGATCAAACGGGAAAAAGTTTATTTAAGTCTATTTGAATTCCAGTTAGTAACAGTACATAATGGGAAAAAGTCCAAGGGGGGTGAATACTTATGCAAGGCACTGTATGCATCCGGGTACATTTTAATTCATTTTATTATTATAATAGAAATAACAATGATGACAATAGTAAAATTATTAATAAATAACTAGGAATAATATTTTTTTTCATTGTTGATTTGTCTTGCTGTGTTCCTATGTTTATTTGTTAGTTGGACTCAGTCATAATTTATGTCAAACCCAGTCAGTCTTTCATTGTCACCCTGGGTTCATGCAGGATTGTGCTAGAGATAAAGACGACAAGGTGAGAATGGAGGATCAGTGATAAACTCATTTCCTATTTTTAATCTGGAATAACATGAGCACCTCCGATAAGCATCAAGGAGGTGGAGGGAGAGCAAATTCGATTTTTAACTTGTCTAATGTATTTTGGCATATTCTAGGAAAGGTGATATTTTCATTACAATTTGTTTTTTATATGAATCTAATTATGAATCATTGCAGGTTTAGTTTAACTATCAGAATGAGTCAAGTCGCAATGTTTGGCTCATATTTCCTCTCAAGCATGTAAAAAACAATCATTTTTATCCTCTTGAGGGGCAACTCAGCCAAAGAGGTTAAATGGGCTGTTTCTTAGGCACATTTACCTTTGTCCAGAGATCTCAGTCCCTAACCCCATGTGGGTTAGTTTAGAGGCAGACCGGTCACAGCTTATCACACATTACTTGCCCAGTGTTTGTTTACACCACTGGCTTTGCACTTGGCGCCCAGCTCCGTTTTGTGTGTTTGGATCTGATTGGAGAGGGGGAGTGAGAAGCACAGAGGATGGTTCGCGGGTCTGTCTGTCTGTCTGTATTAAAAGTTTCCCCTAGAAAAGGGACTGTTTTTAATTGTGTCTGTAGGGTGTGTTTGTTTTGGCTGGCTTCCCTGATTGCATGCAGATGCTGCCATGAACAAGTGGGTTCAGCAGGGCTCACATCAGCTGGATTACTGTTTTAATCTTGAAGCTTGTACAGTATCCACTAGAGTTATTTAGATTCACTGACCCCCCGCAGTGTCCAGCACCTTTAGAATGAATTGTGGTGCCTCCTCATAGCCAGGCCTTATCACCTAGCATCAGTACCTGACCCTATTAATGCTCGGGAGGCCGAATCATAGTGAATTCCTGCACGCTGGCTTTAGCAGTACATTATAGCAGCATGTTAACGGCCTTGGCTTTAATACTGTGACGGCAAATTTCCATTATTTTATGACATTTTACAGACCAAACACTATAAGAAAATATCTGCTTTTGTAGCCGTGGTGGATAGATTTGTTTACCCGGCACTTATACGGTGACATTGGAGATATGCACATGTTTGTAGTCTTTCTTCCCTCACAACTATTCCATACATACTCACTACGTTCTTCTCTTTATAGATTTACCTACCTTTTAATATAGTCCTATTGGACAAACAGTTTTTCCAGGACCAAATAATGTTGCAGTATATATTGTATATAGGCCCTTTCTCGTTCTTGCTCCTCGCCCTTAGTCTGACTGTGTGTGTAGGTGACTGTGTGTGGTGGTGCTATGCGTCCGAGACTGCAGTTAATAATTGAAAAATGTCCTCTGGGCTTGCAGCAATGCCAGCGATGGCGTCCCTGACAGAGCACCACATTAATGTATGGCAGTATTCAGACAGACTGCATAAAGACACCAAATGCAAATATACAAGATGAAGTTTTACTCTTCACACTGATCCGGACAGAGTTCAGTATCAGCCTTCTTATTCATTTGTATTTTAATTTTAATACCTCTGTTAAAATATGCATTAGAATGACTTATTTTCACTCTATGGGATCCTTTTTTATGACCCCTGTGAATATACTGGAGTGGATATTGCTCAGATAAGGAATATGTCAGATATGTTGAGTTGATTTTTAAAAGCAATACTTTTTAAAGGCTTCTTAGGATGGTTTCATGCCTGTGGTTCAGTACCCTTGATCCAGATGAAGGAAGAAAATATATGATTCCTTTTTAATTTTGGGCCTGATTTGCAAACACACCGGCCTATTGCTAAATAACCAAGAGCTGTGAGCATGAATTCATTTGAAAAGTCACTGATTAGACAGTTGTGGCAACTGTCATCCTGCATCATCACCTCTACATGGACCCACATGGGTAAATCAAAGTCTTTTGATGGACGCTGTCGTCTTTGGTGGCCACAAAGAGACCAAATAATTAATCATGAGCAGCCAGAGGATCCTTTTTATATATCGTATCCAGCAGTGGAGCGTGACTGAGTTTGTATTCGGGTACTTTTCTTGAGTACAAATTTAAAATCTTGTACTTTGCTTGAGTATTTCCATTCCATACCACGTTATAAATTCTTTCCATGACAATAATGAGGGTAATCTTGTATGTTGTTATTTGACGGCTTTACAGTTAATATTTAACAGTTAATATATATATATATATATACTTGTATCTTAATTGTCCCATATTGTATAAAGTATTAGTAACCCTATCTAATGTATCTTGTTCACATTGCAAATGTCTTACCTCTCCAGCTGAATCTCTCGTATTTCTTAGACTCTCCCCGGGTCATGTGTGCAGATTAGGTATTATGAGGTCTGCACACTCTGGCAGTGGTGAGTGGTACAATGCTTCCTTGATGGCAGCCGTCACAAACTGCAAAAAACATTTAAACCAAAGTGGGTCTTGTGGCTGATATGTCAAATAAACGCTCAGGAGATTTCTCGACACCATCAAATCTGTTGCCTGAAGCAAACTGTCATGAAATATCATGACAGCTCAAAAACAAACCCTCTGACAAACAAGTTGAGAAGAAATGAACTGAGTGTATCTGTGACAAACCATTCATTATTTCTCCTGCTTTAAAACAAACAGGTTGCCAAACTTTTTTGTGAAATTATGGTTTTCTGTGTGACATTAACGACTGGAATAATGCAGCATACATACAGCAGTTAATGCATGTGTGGTATTACTAAGGACTGCTGCCAACACTGGCTAATAAATGAGTTAAACTATTAGAGACCATTGTATCAATAAACTACAACCTTATCGGTTCTGTTGTTTTATCTAAATCAAGCTGAGATCTCACTCTCTCGCTCTCTCACTCTCTCGCTAGCGCTCTCTCGCTCTCTCACTCTCTTGCTCTCTCACTCTCTTGCTATCGCTCTCTCTCTCACTCTCACAGTAACTACTATGCTGCAATTTTTACTTACATTTGGGCAAAAAATACAAAACAAGAATGAATAATGCACCATATTTAATTTGGTATATTTTGAGTGAAATCTATGATGCTCTGACTGCTCTGATCCGAAATCAAATTACAAAAGGAACTGCAAAGAATACCATTGAAGTACTGCATCAATAAGATGTATCGGTAAGATTATATGACATAGTTAATATCTTAACAACATCTGTACCTAAGCATCACTAGGGCATTTGTCTTTTACTATGATCTACTGGATAATTAACAGATGCACTCTCCTTTTCAAGTTCATAGAGAACAAGATTTGTGTTTGTGCAGCCACTTTAGAGTTTTGTTTTACTGTCAAGCTGTCTGTATTCTGTTGTTTTTCTCTAAGTTTGGCACTTACCCACCCACCGCTTCTGTCAGCGCTTCTGACGGATAAATTACATTTTCATGCAGGTTTCAAGTCACAGATGACGGCGTCTGTGACAGAGCAGGCAGCGAGCCAGACAATAATGAAGCTGTGTTTAATTCATCTTGTGGACATGTCATACACATTTCCTTTATGTCCGGCTACTTTGTTCATCGATGCAAACTGAACAAACAAGAGAATCCTCATTTCTTCTGTTTGCAAGAAATGGTGGGGGAAAAAAAGTGCACAGAAGAAGAATAATTGATGTCCCTTGTCTGTTTTTTTTCTTGTTCTTTCTAAAAGCCACCTGACGACCTGCTGGGGCCTGACAGGAAAGATTTACTCCTCTGAATTTTAATGAATCATACATGCTGCAAGATCCTGTGACAAATTTCTTTAATTACCCTGCTGTCAAAGTATCATTGAGGCCAAAGACCCCTGCCCAGTAAATGTCAGGAATATCACTTAGTAGAATGAACTACACAGTAACCTTTATAACATCAGAAAGTCGGGGAGGACACCTTGAATGCCACGTGTGTTTTTCTGCTTCCAACTGTTCATTTTGTGAGATTTGTTCAGTGCCGTAACTCAAGGAAGGGAAATGGCTGCATATGCAAATTGCAGTTGATATGATGCAAACACACCTTGGATTCTTATTTCCATTTGCACATGTGTGAAAGTACGTGGATACACATAACTTTTCCAGAAGATTTTCTGTGCTTTCCTCTTCACAGCGAGGCGTGACGCAGTAAAAAGAGAAATATCTTAAATGGCTAAAACCGTAAAATATAAAGCTTGGATTGCAGTTTTGTTAGTAGGCTGTTCCGTGCATAATTGCTTTGAAGAATGGCCGAATTATCCCTTTAACTGGAAAACTACTTTATGCCCCGTCGCCAGTTAAGTGTGTGTGGATCTGTCTGACACAAGAGTCTGTGTGTGTAACTATAGCACAGTGTGTGCATGCTAATGCCTAAATGTGCTTGTGTGCCTGTTTGTGTGACTGAGTGTATGAATTATTTACCAGTAATATCTCATAAGAAGCATATTATACAGACTGCACAAGACAAAGCCCTCCTGAACCCCATCACTGACTATAATCGTAGCCCTCAGCTGCACAAGGAGGAGGGTGGGAGGGAGTAAGAAGGAAATAAAAGTGTCAAAAGATTGAAAAGCCAGGGTAAGAAATAATTTCTCCTCACTCTCAGTATCATTTCTTCTGTCTCTCTTCTGTTTACCCACTTGCTTGTCCGTCTTTATCCCTGTCAACTCTATATTTTTCCTGCTACTATCAATCTTCATGTGATTCCTTAGTGATGACATCTGTCTGACTATTAGTAACAAACCAGAGGGTCGCCAGTTTGGACACCACATTGCAAAGTGAGCTTTTTAGGAGGATGTGTGTCTGTGTCTCGACTTTCTGTCTTTATCTCTGATGACGTCTGACTCTCTCCCTGACAGCTGAGTAATGAGCGTTTCACAGGTCACATCATCACTTATCATCCGTAGATGATGACAAACTGGCCTCACACTAACAACCCATCTGCCTGCTCGCCCCCCTTACTCCAGCGATCAATCAATTAGGCTGATTTCCATTGATCTGATCAGTCCTCATGTGAAATGATGATGCAGAAGGCTGAGTGGCCTTTTCGTGTTTTATTTTGTAAAATGTTCTGTAAGAAGCCGATTACAGCAGCCGTCACAGCTCCCTCTCCAGCCGCTTTCCCCTTCTGCCCCCATTGCCATTTCCCTGAACTCTTTCCCTGCTGCTCATTCTGTCCGATGAATAATGTCAGCTGGTACTTGGGTATAGCCATCATTCACTGTCCCTCGTCTCTCTTACAAAACATACTAGCTCCACATCGGTGATTGATGTCTTGTCTATGACCACTTCTTCACTCCGGCCATCAATCAGCCATCTCAGCCTGTTTTCATCATCCTGAACAACAGTGATCGACTGCTTCGCTATGGAGGCAACTACAAGGGTTGATGCTAGGGTCAGTCTTTCCACAGCAGCATTCTTCTCTTTACTGTTATAATGTTACCATTTTAATTTTTTAGGTGGGTTATTTTATACTTTAAGTTTTGATTTGAGGTAAACAAAAAATCACCTGGCTTGAATGATTAGTGTCACAACCAGATATATATTATTTAACCAAATTGTCTTAATCTTAATCTATCGTCAAACAGTTTGAGAGGAGAAGCGTACAGCACATGTATTAATGATTTAGAATTTGAATCGTCTACAAACACATCCTTCAATCATCACTTCATCTTTCCATTTTATTGTTTAACTCTCAACTCATCAATCCGACAGAGAAGTGTCTTTTTGAAACTGTCTGTAACATTTGCCCACCGCGGGTCTGAGCAAAAAGAAAGTGGAAGAAGTGCAGATGGAAGGTAATCTTTCTTATCTTTGTTATCGTCCAAATCTCCTTTAATCTGTCTAATTGGGTATTTTTCGGTCAAATTGAGATCCTGATGTGAATTATCCCCAATTAACCCATTTAACTTAAGTTTAGAGCCACAGAGAGGATATCCTTTCATTGTTTTGAAAGTTTTCTTTAAGTGGTCTGATGATTGTGAACTCTGGGCTCTTTGACACAAATGTTAACTTCTTCAAAGCAGCGATTATAGTTAATTGAACTAATGTCTGTTTAGAAAACCGGAATATGAAGTGGGAAAAAAATCACTATGAGAATACTGGAGGTATTACCTTCACCAAGGAGGTTACATTTTCACCTAATGAAATGGGGGCAGATCCTGGAATTTGTTTAATACTGTATTTTCAGAGATTTGGTCTCGTATATCAAATATTAATTGATTATACAATCATGCTGCTAGATATCAACAATAACAATTTACTGTACAAACAACTTGTGTTTGGTCCAAGTAACCAGCCATCATTCATCACTGGCAACAAAGCAGCAATGTCTTTGTTTCTAGAAATTGTTTCCTCTCTCTATTGAGGCAGTAGCTTTGATAAGTAGGAGCAGGCTCTGCAGTAAGTCCTGGTCAGATTGATGCTGTCAGCAGGAACCATAAATTTCAGTTTGGAAACTGATACTTAAAAACATTTTGTTCAAAAGCAAACCACAGAGTCTGCCAGTCTGTCGGTCTCTCTCTGTGTTTCTGTCCGCCTCTCCCTGTGCCTGCAACTTTATCTGGGTGTCTGTCACACAGTGCAGCTCAGGTTTGAGCTGTGGGATTAGAACCTACAACCATTTCTTCTCTTTTAATAGGATTTGACAGAGAGGGGCCAGTTTCATGCTTGACTGTGTGTGTGTGTGTGTGTGTGTGCGTGTGTGTGTGTGTGTGCGTGTGTGTGTGTGTGGGTGGGTGGGTGGGGGACTTGAGGGTGCCATGGTCATGCTTCCAGTCCTATATAATATCGAGTATGAGGCCGTCAATATCCTAATCCCTGTGCTATGTGTGAGTGTGTGCACATGACAGTGTGTCATGTCTAGGACTTTCTGTGTCATAATCCCCCTTGTGTGTGTGTTGCAATGTGTTAGTGAACATGGGTGCTACACGTTGAGAAGGGGAACAGAGGGTCTGAGGGGGTTTCAGGCTCAATTCTCATTGGATGTCCTCTGAGAGAATTAAGTGGTAAAGACTAGAGGTGTTCGTCTGTTTGTGTGTTTGTGAGAATGTTTCTTGTCTGAGATGCCTTCATTTTGAGTTTGTTCTTGCTGAACATCAGTAGTGATCTAAGTTAACCTCTGTGGCGGCTGTCCAACGTGCTGAATCCATCTGCCTTGTAACTTGTATTTTCAAGCTTAGTCTTTCAAGCTTATATTACTTGTTTTTCTATTATTCCTGTTCCTTAACTTACTGGCTACTTTCCATCTGATAAACATTGCTCTTGATTTGTTCATGTTTTCCAGCAGTTGCCAGAGCAATTTGCACTCCTACACCTGTTTGTATGTGCAGCCAAGTAAACTTCTTGTTATCACAATTGCCATTAAAGGCATAATTGGTGGGAGCTTTATCAAAATGTCAAGGGAGGTCAGCTGCAGACGCTGAACCAGCAGCTACTTTGTGGAATAATCTTTTGAAAGAAAGTTATAGAGCGTGTTGATGCTTCAGCTGCATTTACTGTAGAGGTCTTTTCATGAACACTTTGCGAACTTGGAAGTATATAAAACAAGTACATGTCAAACACTGAATTCTCTTCCTGACACAACATTGATTTGGGGGAATCATTTTAAATGATTATGTTTGGAAACAACAGCCAACCTGCTCTCCTACAGAGCCACAACCCCTTGTTTATTAGAAGTTGTGATAATGTAAAGTAAACATTGCTTTACTAGAGTTCCACACAGATGCTTGTAAAACAGATGTGTGATGGTGATTGCCACACTGAAATGTTAATTACTTTATTAAGTGTCAGGAGCTGTCCTTGAGGGCTAGCAGTCCATTAACTGTAATAATGCACAGTGAGCTGGTTAATGCAGGAGGTGTCCTCATGTGACTCCACAGAGACATCCCAGTCACAGTGCAGCACCGGTGGACTTCGCAGGATTAGGACAAATTGCTTAAATGCAGGACTTTGTGTAGGAAAAAAAACTTTATCTTTTAACCCAAACTACTATAGAGACAGATGCTGCTGACGTTCCTGCATGAGATGAGTTTGCATGCGTGCAACCACCGAGCCGGCCCCTGTGTAGCATATCAGTGCTTTAAACCATTCACTACAGGCCATTTACGTCCTCTCACACTCGATAAAATCATTTCCATACCACCATAGGAGCATAGCTGACATGTCTCCACTGCCCGTTTCTGTTGAGTGGTGCCCCGACTGAGCCATGCTACGCCACATCATTACCCAGGCCACCTGCCAGTGTGGCGACAGATGGGAGAGGCTTACCTTGTGCATCCCGACTGACAGACTGAGTCATGCAAGCAGACATTTGTCAGTGACAACCACCACAAACTCTGTGTGACACTTGTGCGCCCGAACACATCCCATATGTGGCATCAGTGATTGTATTCGCAGCACTGCCTTCAGCCGGGAACCACTACAGCTCTGTTGACTGAAGCTCAAGCGCAAAGGTTAAATCTGTGAGTTTCTATGAATTGTCATATGAGAGGCTGCTGCCATTCGGTCACACTGTGTATGTTATAAAAAATGCGGAATCAGGTATTTTTTTGTACCTGGAACTTGCACTGGAATAATGTGGTCTGTAGAAGTATGGGCTGACATAATCAGCATTCCACATATTAGATATTTTTTATGAATCATGAACCTATTCCTTTTTTGGGGGGGGCCCTGATCTGTATCTTTTAATGTTTGGTGTCTGCCAATCATGAGACTGATCCGTTCTTAATTTATCACATAAACTTGTTATTAAACTGTTTGTGATTATAACAGTGGATAATGTTGAGAAAGCAACTGAACCACAACTGTTATGTTTAAAAAAGTGAAATAGTGAAAACAACAGTTGCTTTATTATACACACATATACAAACTAAATATTTGGATTAAGCCATTTAAAGTGAAGAAAGACATTTTCCACTTGTTATGGTTAATGCTGCTGTTTTAACGACTGGATCGCTTTCTGCTCGACTCGAGGTCTAGAAAGAGAAAGTGAAGCAGATAGAGGTAGAAAGCAGTTGTGTTAATGTCATGGCAACCACCGTTTGTTACTGAGGTGTGAGAGGGTTGATTATCGTGATATCCCAGTGGACACGCACATTGTACGCTCTAATGTACAACCGATTGACAGCTACACATCGAGGGCAGATGTTAACAGCCATGTCTTCCTACCTGCTGAGAGCGTCATGCCTGCCTTGGAAAAGCGCACAGCTTAAACAGGAGCTACAAATATTAAACTGAGCTCTGCCTGCCTGCCTGCCGAGGCCAGTGGAACAGGTAATGGATGTTTTGTTAGGACAACACAAAGAGGAGGGCAAAGAGCACTGCACATCTGTGAAAACAGCTTATGATCAGCAATCACTGTTGCTGCAGAATAGAGGCTGTTATTTTTACTCTTAAAGGTAGACGGGATCCCTCAGATATCTGGGTGCATATAAAGTGAGAAGGCAACTGCACAAAATCCATGTTTTAGGATGACACAGTCATTAAGGATTTAATCCTTAAATTTGTGTCTGTGTGTGTGTGTGTCTGTGTGCACACTGTCTCCTCAGCAGTCCTGATCAAGCCATATTGTGCTGCCTGGTTGTTGAATCTTTGGCTCTCTCACCGTTACCACTCTCCTCCTCCCCCTGCCGCTGCAGCCGTTCTGCTTTTGTTTGTCAAATTCAAGTTTTAAACGTCCCTCATTTCTTCCAGAACTCTCCAAAGGCATAACGAATATAAATTCAGACACACATGCAAACACGTTCCACTGTGGCCGTCCCCCTCCCTCTCACCAACACACAAACTAATTCTCTCTGTGTCTCTTTCACTGCTCTCACACCAACTTACCAATTTAGACCAAGGGGGAAAAAACTTTTTCATTAGCTAAACATCATTCACTTTCCTCTCTGAGAAACTGCTTTTGCCTCATGCCTTCATATTGCTTGATAAATGCGTTGTAAATAACACTGCATGCTCTCATTTTGAGCACATGTGGGTACCAGCCTCTTTTAGGTGATTTTTAATGGATAAAATTTCAACTTTCGATTTTTTTAAATATTTGATGTTCTATCATTGATGTTTTGTTGCTTATGCTTCTTGTAGCAGGATGATCAGGTTGGTCATGGCATCAAAAATTGATCTCTGGCTGTGAGTAGAGCTGAATGATATTGGCAAGTCCTTTCAACCAACTGAGAGGGAACACAGTTACCAGCGTAGATTGATTAAAACGGTTAAATACTGTGTATTTGTATGATACCCACTGATCCCTTAGTAAGTAAGTTACAGCTAACTAAGTTCCCGATTGACATAGTCTATATAAGTAACACAGCTTAAGTATTTAATTTAGGAAGTATCTGTCATATGACTACAATGTTATCTTTTGGGGTTACCGTGGTCTGTGGGCTGTAATACCCGCCCTGCATAAGTAGCCCGAGGTTTTCAGCCTTTGACATCAATACCCTCCTCAGCCGCTGACTTGTTTGTCTGCTCTGTTAATTGTTGCAAGTCTTATACATGCAACGATTATGTCCCTATATGACACCTTGAGACATTTCACTGGAGGTTCTAATTGAAAAGCACCCAGGACCTATAGAGAGAGGAGACCCTGGAGCAATGTAGCACTGGATAGAGACAATTCAGGCAGCAGATATTTTGTATTTTTCATTGTATCAATTCATTAGTTTTCAATTATGGTGTTTGGTGAACAAACTTGGTTCAAAATGGAAATGACCAGAGATAAAAAATGTAGTTTTTCACAGGGAGGATTTGGGGCAATCACTCTATAGTTCTATAATCAAACGTGGCATCAAAAGCTAGAGCGTAATTATCATCAGTGTGTGTTTGAGTGTCATAAGTTTTTCCATTCCCAACTTAAATCATGAATAAAACTTTTTTTTCTGTTTCTCTTATGACTTTGCTGAATGTCAAAGCTAAACTGGCTCAGTCTCCTCCTTTTTTTAATTAAATTACGCATTCATTCATTTATTTTTTCCTTACACGTCTCTTTTCTTTCTCCAGCTCCTTATGTTTATGTTTTCCTCTCTTCCTTCTCCTCTTTCCTTCCCTCCTTCACAACACCACTTCCACTATCCATCCTTTATCAGGATTATCATCACAGCTACCGTGCCGCTAACAACAGATGAATGGTAAATCAATAAGCACTGACCTTGCAGCATAATTGGACTGGGCCTCTCTAATTCATAGAACAATAACTTCATTATGGAGTGAGACAAGTAGAGTAATAGAGGTGTTGCTTTATGGAATTATACACATAAAAAAAGATCTACTTGAGCGAGGTACTCTAGATGAGGAGAACATTTTTTTTTTGCTTGGAGGTGAATTTCAGCCATGCTCTGTGAGACTCTGTTTTGGGAGCATTGGTACGTTTGAGTTAAATGTCATCGTGTTAGCATGCTCTTGCTAACAGTGCTAGCGTGCTTATGTTTCTTAATACATTTTCTTCTGTATAGACAATATGACAACTCCCCAATTACCAAACCAAATGTTTCTGAAAGATGGTTTCTTTCATGTTGATGTTATTTATCAGACTGATGTGTGTTCAAGTGTTCATGTTTCTAACCCCTTATCTTGTGGTCAATTTGAATTATATCAAATAATCACAAAATTGCTGAATTTCTGCTCAATCCAACATTTAGAAAATGATCCTCGGCTGTTGTGAAGCTGGATAAAAGTGTATTATTCTACTGCCATGAAGTTCCGAACTGGTGTGAAGCCTGACTGACTGACCTGATCCTGTCTTTGTCTTTTCATGTCCAACTTCCAAATGTCAGGGGACAAAAGTTCACGCAAACCAAAGAGAAAGATAGCGAAACAGATGAAGCCGACAGAGTGGCACCGTTTTCCAACTATAACATAATGGGAACATAAGAAAACCTGAGCCCAGATAATGAAGTGAACTAATAGAGATAATTGAATTTTGTATCATCCTCAGTCACAACTTCACCTTCACTACTTTCATTTACCATCTACCTCGTGGCCAGGCTATGCGTTTAATGATTTGTCTGTCTTTCTCAGTTTCTTAATCTCTTTCTCTCCCTCCCTCCGGTATCCTTCCCTCCTCCCTTTGTCCTTCTTTTTCCTCCCCATCTTGCAATCTCTTTTATGTAACTCCTTTTCTTTCCCTCTGTTGTGCTCTGTTCCCCAATGCTTTTAAAAATGCATATAGACATGCATTCAAACAGATATAGAGGCACAATAATGAATGTACACTCAAAGGTTGTCAAGTGCACACACATATACACACATACCCATTTATTCTGCTTAGATAGACACACCTCACACACACACAAACATCTTGGCTGTAAATGATGGTTGCTAGGGGAATTGGGGTGTAGCCACTACTCGTCTGACTGGCTGATAGATCTTGTTGTGAATGGGGAGCTTTTTTGTGTTGAGGTATTTGTGTTGTGTTGTATAGTGTTTCTGTGCGTGCTGCATATGTGTTTTTGTAATCTTGATACTTGGCTCAATATATCGACGCTTGATATAGAGTGAGTGGGATGGAGAACACACATCTTCCAAACCAGGCCTAGTTTGTTTCTGAAGGTACAATTAAAGGATAAAAAAGAAAGGTAAATGGGCTCCTTCTTGGCCCGTGTTGCATCCTTCCACTGAGTTATGTGAAAATCCATTAAGTCTTGTTTGCAAAGTTCTGTTCACAACCAGCTCACTGGGGCAAAGCAAAACACAATTTTCTTGGCAGATGTAAAAACACACCATTATACTATCGATAGTTAATAAATAATTGAAAACTTAAATGTCTGCTGCAATAGCACAAAGCGTTGTTTGGCAGGAAACAGTAGAAAACTGAGCAGAGTGGAGCATTACTAAAAGCTGACTGTGTGCTCTACTGTGTTGGTTGAAAGAACTTAAAGGCAAATGGTCAAAAGTGTTTGGGGACATTGATACTGACAACATGAATAATAAGGATCTGATAGAAACAGTAAATGTTCCAACTTTTATCTGTAATCAGTCTAAAGTGTCTATAACAGTGTTTTAGGATTATAAATGAAGCTGAACTAGTCCCAGTCTTTGACCTGTGGTTGAATAACTTTTATCTTCGCCATTTCAAGGTTTCCCCATTTACACTTGGACTGAAAACCAGTTATTATTGTGAGTGTGTGTTTGTGTGGATTTCAAATTTGCTTACTCACAGTTAACCGATGAAATTCACTGCCTGGAGTTGGAGTTCCAAAAAAAAGGATAAGCTGCTTGACAGCTTTCTCCGTAGCTGCTGCCCGGGCAAAGAATATTTCCACCGTGTAAGCCATCGTCACACTGCCCCCGGTCGACGTTCTTCTGGTGCTCCGGTCTCTTGTTTGCACTCTTAATCAATCCCTTTCAAAACTCCACACGGTCTGGCAGTGATAGAAAGGTAGACTACTTCTCCTTTTCCTGGTAATCCACTCACCATTTTCCACTCCAGTTGCCCAAACACGATTTTTCCCAATGGTCCTGCATCATGCACCCGTATGTTCCCCTGCCTGGCCTGGATTCACCCTGGCACTGTACCGGTCTGCCTGGAAGTTCTTGCCACCAAGGAGAATGAGCTGGAGGCAGGGGCAGTAGTCTTTGGCACTATTGCATTGGATGAGGAGGCTGCAGCACCAGTTGGACAGGTGCTCCAATGCCTGACCATCACTTTTCACATTTAGCATGCGTTTTACCAAGCTGGTGTAGTAGTAGTAGGCTACAATCACAAAGTAGTCAGTCAGAAAACAGCCAGTCAGCTCCAGAGGAAAGGGTGATAAGTGTGTGATTTAAAGCTACATTCTTTATTCCAGAAATATACAGTATATTCTTATAGAAGTCAAAACGCTGATTCAAACGGAAGAAGTTATATCCCTGTTGAGTAATAATTTATTCTGGGGCTGAAACTTCTGTGCAATCGTGAAAATGTGGACATGTTTTTAGAATGAGTTTTTAAAAGTTTTTTTTAAAGTCTGGAACAGAACATCGATTTATGAGTTTCACCCTGGCCCTTTTTCTCAAGCTCCCATACCATGTAGGTGTAGGAACACCTTGTATAGAGTATGTAATGGACCTTAGGTGCATTTTAATACAATGAGCTGGAACAGTTGAAGACAAAATGAACAAAACGCTCACTGCTTGCTAAAATGCTAGATCTGGGTCAATGTTTGAATTGGGAAAACGCCACTATGTTTTATCATTTACTCGACTCGTCAACTAAACTACACCACAAAGAGAAGATTGGGTGGATGCATAAAAAAAGGCATAGGGCAAGATAAAAGTGCAGGATGGCTGAGGGCAAGAGAGGATATGAGCATGGACCAGGATGTGAGAACAGAGATACAGGAGATTGACAGAGGCAGTGAGATAGCGATGACTGACAAGGCAAGAGGCAGGTAGAGCAGGAGAAAGGATGGAAAAAAAAAATGTATGGGAGACTCAGAAAAATAGAGAAAGGAATTTAGGTTCTTACAAATCCACACAGAACTCTATATCAAGGCCTCTTTGATGTTTAATTGGTGAAACATCATTAAAAAGACCAGTGAACATTCCCAGAAACGGCGCTCGAAGTGTTGGGGCTTACTGTCGATATGTGCCTGACATAGTTATGCAACTTCTTTTGAAAATCCTTATTAATGAGACTTTAATTCACGGGTTCAAACAGGACATTAGTTAGTAGAAGTGTTGGATGAGCCTTCCTTCCAAAAAATGGGAAAACAAATAATTAAAAAGAAGTTTCATTGCTTAATTTGCAAAGTCTGCTCAAAGTTTGCTCACATAATGAAACACATGACCTTTTGCTGTTTGAAATAAAGAACATTAACCTCTGCTGCTTCTCTGAAGGTCGTTATGTTTCACTCTCGACGCCAACTTAATTTCTTTCAGCTGAAAGTCACCTCTTTATCGCCGACCTCAGCTTTCACATTGTCACAGGGAAAGAGGAGAAAGTTTTTGTCCGTGTGTGTGTGTGTGTGTGTGTGTGTGTCAGAGGGGAGAACCATTCTGTGTCATTATGCTCTATGTCTATGGGGCCAATTTTCCCTTTTCAACCTTTGAGATTTTTAGACTTATCACCGAAGCTAATTTTAACTCAGGTCCTATCGATAATGTACTCACAAATTGTATTGTTTTTTTGTCACAAGTTGAATATGTTGTCTAAACTCAACTGTACTTAAACCACAGAGGCATGGCCGCTATTGCTGCTGCTTTGATTTCAACAGTGCTGTTTGGTTGCATATTGATTTATCCTGGAACTGGTCAATCACAGTAGCTCTGTGGAAACTGCATCTGGTCTGGTACCAATCTGTTCTTCCGTCTTCTGATGAACAGCTTTGTGGCCATGTGGAGTTAGATGAGTCTCTTCTCCAACTGCAGCTGTTTACAGTCAGGATATTCGAGCGCCATAATCTGCACAGAGAGTCCACACTGTTTGAACTCAGTCTAGTCGCTGTGTAAGCATTCAGTGCTGGGATGCTTTTGGGGGAAAACCTGCAAGTTTGGAACAGGGCACTGTGAAACTTCATTATAACAGTTCACTGCTGCAATGAACTACACTGCATGAGTTATTTTGTATAAGACATTCTTCTTGTTTGTTGGAACAAATCCGGACATGATGTGACGAATCAAATCCGTTTACTTTGTGTAGCAGGGAGACAAGATTCACATGGTTGGGCTCTGTCAAACTTTCAGAAAGTTTTGTCTTATTTACCCTCAGAAGAACAGTCAGCCCGAGCTGCTAAAGAAAATCCTAGACACAAACTCTACTGTTTGAATCTAACTCATAACACATTCGATCACACAAGCACCAACAGGTAAAGAATCCATAAAGTGACAGCCACTGCCTCAGATATGCACATACACACATTATCTCTGAAATAAGACACACACAAACTCTGCATTATACCTTATTGTACACACTCTCCTGACATCATTACACATGCAGTCTGCCTACTTGTCTGTTTCCATTTCTTGGACTCACACACACACACACTCGCACACTCACACTCGCATTGTAGCTGCCACAGTGACTAATGAGAGTATGTGTCAGCGCTGGTGTTAAGTGAGATAGAGAGGAAGTGGAAACGAAGGACGCCCGAATTTGCCATTGAGGAAATAAAGGGTTACGGGGTTCAGCAGTTTCCACTTCCTCCTGCCTGACCAATGGCTGATCCAGACAGAGGAGACCAAACTGTGACCTCTGTCCTTTAGTATTTTTATCTATTTATCTTTATCCAGTTTCCTTACCTGCCCGTGTCTCTCTTTCCTAATTCAGGCCTTCCTCTCCTTCTACCTATTTCACTAGCTCGCCCTCCGTCCCCTCAATCACTCCCTTCCCTCACCTTCAGTATTCATTTACTGTCTCTCCTCCATCACTCACACTTTGTTTGTCTCTCTACCATCTCCGTCTCTGCCCCTGCTCAATTATAATCCTCTCCCCCATCCAGCTGTCTGTGTCTTCTACATCATCTCCCTCTTTCTTTTTCATCCGTGCTCTCATATTTCTCCGTCTATCTGTCTACCTCTCTGTCTCTTTTTCTCAGGTGGCAGAGCAGATTAGTGGTTAGTGAGACCATCCCATTACTGTAAGGTTACAGATTCAATCTGCACAGGCAGACAGCGTGCACATCAATAGCTGTGGATTCTGTCAAAATGTCCTTGAGCAAGATGCTGAATATACACCTGCTCAGTCATTATAAGTCACCCCGGGAAAGCCGACTGCCAAAAATATAACATTTTGCTTTTTCGCTACATAATCAGTTTTTTCTGTCCTTGAGATTGTCCTCAATACATTCAACTGACTCCAACCTTCACTTACCTTTAGTGCTTTTATTACACTAACTCAGTGTTAACTAATGTAAGGGTTGGTATGTCCAGTTTAGACGTCTGTATGTGCTGGGTCTGAATATTGAGATGTCACTGCTAGACTATGAATATGGCTGCCACTGCAGTGTCAGATAGCTGGTTGTGCTGACTCTGCATTGTTGAAAAACCTCCCCTCTTCTTTTATTGACCGGTTTACTAATCGGTTGTTGAGCAGATAGCAAATTGATAACTGCGGGTGTTTACATTGAGGGCACAGAACATGCGTAGATTTATAAATATGGCAAAAACCATAGAGGTGCATATGCATGTCAAAAGTCTATACATGCTATATATTATATTTTAGTACATGTTACACTTGCACCAACATTTAATCACTTGGCTGAAGTTTGCATCAAATCAGTGAGGTTTTCCAGCCCAGTTTCCCAGGAGACAGAAGTGTATCCTGACCTCCACGTTGAACAGCAGGTCGGTGATCAGCGGCTCTCCCTCGTGAGCAGAACAATTTTTATTTGACAGAGAAATGCTCTTTTATCAGATTTTCCTATCCAAAGAAGAACACGTAATTCAGTAAACCTACAACCAGAATGAGGTTATGTTTGTTTTCTTCCTGTCAAATATACTGGAAGGCCATTTGTCACATCCTCCTTATCTCACGTCTAAAGATTTATCTTTTAAAATGGAAATATCTTTCTCTCTTTTTTCTTTTTGCGGGGAGATGAAAAGCAGTGTTAACAAAAAAGGCTTTGATTGTATGAAGGCTTCGTGCATCTGTCAAGTACGTATTGTTATAAGAAGCAACTTTGAAGAAGAGTAGTTCTTATTTTGTCTGTAATTATAAGTGGACATTTGTGTTTTTCACTCCGGGCAACATTTTATTCTATTAGATACATGTGTGTGAACATAAATGTATGTATCCAGGTCATTGTGTGTAGAAGAAACACAACAGAGGAAGCCATGTGATTTCCCTGATCGGGAATAATTAACTGAGTGACTCTGTCAAACTGACTCTCAACCTGCTCTGTCCTTCAGGTCCTACAATCCTCACTCTCTGCCTTCAAGATGTTGGAAGACAAATCAAACCTTTGCTCTCCAAGATGTCAGCAACAGCCTTTTTATATGAAGTGCATCACACATGCAGGCTTTAAACCCCCTGATTCACCAAAATGTTCCAAATCCTGGAGTAGGAAATCCCTCAGGTAAGACCAAAGCAAACAGCCGCCCAACCCACTAAATCCTTGTTAAATATTCCATTGGGAGGGTGGTATTAATATGCATAGTGTAGATTAGGTATTATAAGGAAAAAAGTATTTATGTGAAGCATATTTGTGTGTGTGTGTGTGTGTGTGTGTGTGTGTGTGTGTGTGTGTGTGTGTGTGTGTGTGTGTGTGTGTGTGTGTGTGTGTGTGTGTGTGTGTGTGTGTGTGTGTGTGTGTGTGTGTGTGTGTGTGTGTGTGTGTGTGTGTGTGTGTGTGCGCGCGCTGCGCTGCTCAATGATTGGAGCCCTATCTTGGCTTAACCTCTAACTCTCACCAGTCAATATTACAACAATTACCACTAAAGCGTGAAATGTCAATATGTGGCATTTTGAGAGGTCAAACCAGAATTTTGTGGCCCTGAGAAGCCGAGCTGCTACGAGCCAGCTGACGATGTTCGATCCTGAGGAAACTCAAGTCAGAAAAAATCAGTCACAAATGAATAGTGATTGATTTATGGTGATGATTTAGAAATAGTTAAAGGCCCTGAAAATGAATGTTCTCAGTCAGCCTCCTACTATGAGTGAAAGGATGATACAGCAGTTTAAGTTATTTCATAATGGTGATTAATTTTTTTTGGTGTTGGTGTCCTTCATTTAGGTTCGGCTGAGGTGGAAAAATCCAAATTAACTTTTGACTGATGAAAAGAGAAAAAGGCATTTGTTATATTATTAAGCCTTTTAAACTCAAATCTCTCACATTGAAAAACTAAATCTGTTCAACATGTTGGGGATTTCTGATTTCTATCTTTTAGAAGCAGTTTCCTTCAAGGTTCAGTAATTGCAGTTGTCATTCAATAGAAAAATATGTAGATCAAATTTTCTTGATGGCACGATGGTGCAGTGTCCCCTCACAATGAAAAAGTTCCCAGTTTGGGGTCTTTCTGTGCAGTTTTCATGCTGTATGGGTTTTCTCTGGATTCTCCAGCTTCCACCCTCAGGTTTATGTATATTGGAGACTCTGTGTGTTGGCCCTGTAATACTCAGGTGACCTGTCCGGGGGGAGACCACGTCTCGCCCAATGTCGGCTGGGATTGGCTCCAGCCCTCCCCCACGTCCCTCAAGGGATAAGTGATATATATGATGGATGTATTATAATGGATTTCCCTGCCTACTAAAGGTGTTTAAAATACTTTTAATGTCCTACATTTTTGATCAACATTCATCCCATAAAAACATGAACCATGAAAAACGATGCTGAGTGCATTTCACAGTTTTTCACATATTCTGTGAAGGACAACTTTGTGGTCTCCCAGTGGTTGACTGTCCTTGTCTATTTATCTCAACTAGACCAGATCAAATGCCGCACATCAGGAGGTCCACTGTCATTTTAGCTGTTCACAGAGAGGGGAAGAGCAAAAAGACAAAGACAAACACAGAGAGACATAAACATACAAGTTTCCTGACCACCCACCGTAGTAGGTGGGAAAGGGGATGATGGTTTTTGTGTTGGCGTTTCTGTGAGACAGACAAACACAGAGCTGCGCAAATGATTGCCAAGGGATGAAGGTCACCATTTAAGCTTTGTGTCCTTTCTATTTATTTATGGTACATTTTATATTTAAACTGTAAATTACATAACCTTTCTTTTTCATAAAGGTTTGATAATGACATTTGAGCCTTCTTACTCATTCTCACACAGCCGAGCTAAACACTTCCTGACAAGCCGGCTAATGCTTGTTTCCCTCGTCAACAAGAAAACAGAAAATGTCTTTATTCTATTTGTGTTTAATCCAATTAAAAGCCTGTTATTAGTTCTGATGAGTCACTATTTGACTCAGGCGTCCTTACCATGTTTACCAGACTCACAGCAGACAGTTCCTGGAACCATAACAATGTTGTTTCAGCTTGTAGAAAAACACTGAGACATGACTCAGTCAGTAAGCATCATGTTCATGCATAGCAGTGAAAACACAGTGATCCTTAGACAGCCTGTTGTCTTTGTATTACAGCAGTAAGTCAACACAGAGTTTGTTAAAGTGTAAAATGAGCTAACAGTTAACAGTGAGTCTGTTACACTGGATTGCATGATTGCTTCTTTGCCCGTGATTCCCCCCGTGTGGGAGTGGTGGACTTTGTGGTGTTTTTAATTAGTTTCCAAAACAGGGTTTGATTTGATGGAAATCACAACAATTGTAACTTTAAAGCATGATTTGAGTGAATGGAATTACATCTGTCTAATGAGGATATTTCTAGATTAGGAATTCATCTTGAATATATAAAATATGATATGTATTAAATAAGCAGTACATTGTTAGTTCTTCCCAACAAAATGCAACTTTCTTTCAAAAGATTTAGTGATGAAATATGTCTCAGGGTTTTTCTGTCTATGTTCTTGTTGTTTTTTATCTCTCTCTCTCTCTGCTACAACTTTTTATCAAAACTTTAAAATGCCCACCACCCCGTTGTTATCCTGTCTTCCCCCCCCCCCTCGAAAGAAGAGAAGTATCGTGGAGTTGTCAACATGACTTCTCATTATGGAACTAAGTAAGTGTAAAATTGACTTTCGGCCAGAATGTAGCAACTCGGTGAAACAAATTGTGGCTCGAGTCGGCAGGGTTGCGTCTTAATGTGTGTTCATGTGTGTATTTCTTTGTGTCTCAGAATGTCTGCGTGTGTATTCTTTCTTGTCGGAGTTCTGAAAGTTAGAGGAGAACATACTCAAATTATAATGACCACTGCTTAATAAGCTGTTGGCCCTTTGTGAGCTGCCAAAACTGCTCCAACCCGCCAAGGTACGATCTCTACAAGACGTCGAAAGTTGCGTTAATATCCTTCAAGTCCTGTTAGTTGTGATGTGGAGCGGCAACTTTCTCATCAACTGACTCCTGCTGAACGGGAGCAGCCAGAGCTTTGTTGTCTGAGAGATGCTCTGTGTCGTCTGATCATAACAATTTGGCCCCTGTCAAACTTGCTCAGGTCTTTAGTCATGCTCCATGTCTCCCACAGCCAACCCACTATATCCATGAGATGTGCTGCTGTTACGAGCTCTCTTCATGTGTGGGTGGTCCTTTGGTTTAAACGAAGTGTGTACTTGCCCTTGCACTACTGAATCCAAGTAGTTTTCCACAGAGACGATGTTTGTGTATATTTTAATCTTAAACTCAGATAAACATGCCTCAATCAGTCCGTTACAGAAGTTAATTCAAAACAAATCTCTCTGCATTGGTTAAGGCATCTTCTCTTCTCTAGTCCTTGTAAGTAGGGCGATGTTTGAGTGATGCCGACAGAGATGTGCAGGCACAGCTCTCAAAGCTCAGTCAGTTTGAACTTTGACCCTGTTGGCTGCTAGCCTTTTCCCAGGGCTGTGTAAGAGCTTACATGAGCTGACTGAAACATAACTTTTACTGTGTGTTCCCAGGTAAGATGACAAACAAGAAATGCGACACAGAAATGCTCCTGTGTCAGTATTGATATGTTTAGGTATTGGTCAGCGTCCATGAGAGTACAAAGTCTGCACTGAATTATTTATTCTTTGTCTGACATCGATCCATGCTTTTTAATATGGAAGAAGGAAGACATACAAGCATTACATAACTTTATGCAAACTCCCCCATATTTATTCTAAATGCAAGATGCACAGTCTGGAGTCTAGCTTCAGGACTTCCTCTAAACCTATGTTGGGGAAACACTTCAAGTTTTAATAACATCTTTTAAAGGCAATATACATTTTTTCAACACATATATACTAACACTATAAACTCTAAAATGTGATGGCTAGAGCTGCTTCTTTTTCCCAAGTCATCTAATGTAAGATGATAGTGATGATGATGGTGCTACGAGCAACTGAAAGATCGTGAATCCCACACACACACAACGCGATAGCTTGGTGGTGTGTGTTGTGTCTGTTGCATTTGTAGCAGACCGTGTTGAATATGAAGAAGAAATAACACAAGCTGCATGCTCCTAATGTTGCAAGAAGGACTTGTAGTTCAGTAAGTTACTCCCTATCTCTGTTGTTATTTTATGAAACTGCCATCCTCCCTTGTCCATTTTATAGTTTTTTTCACTGGCCATGATTGGCCAAGTAATAAAAGAGCGGTTGATGTCATGTGTGGTTTTTCTGACAAAGGTCAGCTGTTTTTGAACTTTTGAAAGCGCTCAGCTCAGCCAAAAAAGCAGCTTTGAACAGAGGTTTCTAAAGGGCAGCCACTTTCTGAGCATTTCATTGTTTTACTAGGTAAAAACCACACAAACACACACACACACACACACACACACACACACACACACACACACACACACACACACACACACACACGACCACTCTCCAAATGAATAGAAAAGAAAAAGGTTACACAGCATCTGCTTTGTTCTTGGACACACAAGTGAGATGGACGTCTGCATTGAAACGGAGAGTGTAAAAGACAAAGAGGGACAATAACAAAGAGGAAAATGTGAGGGAGGTAAGTAGAGAGATGGAGAAGTGAGATATTCGGAGTGTTGTGAGAATGTGTGAGGAAAAAACTATTCGAGAGATGTAAGAGTAAAAGCTTCCGAGATGATGGGCTCACTGACTCACTGCTGACACGGCTACTGTACACAGGCAGAAATACAAACTCCTTAAGTTTCTATGTGTGTTGAATCTGTCGTCAATTTGCCTTTCGGTATGTAATCACACTGAGTAGTTCCTCCTGTGTTTTTTATCGTTTTTCTTTCACTTGATGGTTCTGCTCTCTATCAAACTGTCTGCTAAATCAGCTGTACCTGCAGCAAATGAGTAACCTGTTGCAACTGATGTTAAGTGTGGAGAGGAAGTTTGTCCCAAATCTTGGCAAAGTTGGAAATTGTCTGGACCAACTTAAAAACCTTGAGATTTCAGTGTAAGTTTGGTTCATAAAAGTTAAACAACGTGTTCATGTTGGCTTTTTAAAATTGTTTTTGTTAGAAGTGATATAGGACTTGGTAGTTTGCCTCAACAGATCCCACTCAGTGATGAATCCCAAATATCAACGTCATTTTAGTTGAAACTGAAGACAAGGCAGCGGCCAAGTCACAACATTTACTGATTAAGGAGTTTGTATTTCAGTTTGTTGATTTATTGCCTTTTAGACCCTTTAACATTATTATTTTTCATGAATATATCATTTTTCTTCCACAGGAAGACTCTGCCTGGCTGAGTTGTTTTTTTAAACCTCAGAGCAAAACATAATTATGAATTTCAGCAGTTCAAAGGTGCAGAACCAAGGTCGCTCAGATTTAATAATAAGGTTAAAGACTTTCACAATGATTAGAAAATACTTTGCTACCTTGAATACCACAAAATATGTTTTTTCCATCTTGATTTTCAGAAATGAATAATGTGAGGTGAGTTCAGGTAGGGCTTGTTAAATCCTCCTAAAAACATTCCATTCAATTTAAAATTTAATAATTTGATGTTTAATTTAAAGGTGTGAATGTGAGATGTTTTCCTGCCCTCATGCAAAACTATCTTGACTCCAAACATTTATGCGTTTGGTTAACTTATGTAGTTTAAATAAAAAAGATTAAACATTTTTTTTAATCATATGTTGTGTAATAAAAAATAAACGTGTAAAAAATAAACAGGTGTCAATCTACTAAATATCCTGATGAAAGAAAGTGTAGAATGATTTTCTGTACTGTATGGCACTGTGTCCGATTTTTAAAAAACAATTGGCATGTAGTGTTCCTGCTCTGCTGAAAACATAATCAATACGACATGCCCAATTTATTTTAAGCCAAAAACCAAACAGTCGTGGGCCGTTTTATTTTGTTTAGAAGTTACGGCAGCAAACAAGGTAGAATAAGTCTCCAGGGGGTGTCAGTGGAGGATGCTAAATCCTCCTTGTCTTAATTAAAGCTCAGTGAAAAGAAGGAAATTTGCATAGTCCAAAGCCTCTGTGCACAGGGGCTGTCGGGGAAAAGAAAGTTTTCAAGCTAATAATTATAGTGATTTTGCTCGGTAGTCTGAACAAGGCTTTCTGAGAATACAAAGCAAAACAAAGCATTACAACAGTCATTGAGGGACGAGGGAAACTTCGGAACCATCAGTCACACGTCAGTTAGGCACAAATCTCAGGGAAGTGCTATGATAAAAAAATAATCTTTCATAAAGGCTCCTGACTCCCTTTGCCTCCCATTAACCCTTAAATCAATTAGACGCACTTTAGCTGTGTCCTAATTCAGGTGCCGACTTCTTGGCGAGACATGGTCTAACCCAGCCTACGGAGGTTTGGCCTTTGTGGGCTGTGTAGACGACTGAATCTGGTCTATAGGGGATTTGATGGAGTTGAAGCTTTATCCTTTAAAAGTGTATTATTCTGACATCTTTTTCTTGTCGTTTGCCGCCTTTATCTCTCTTCGACAAACCTTTTCTTCAACGGCACACAATCAATCTTGAGATAGGTTGACCAAAGTAGGATCCATGCGTTGGAGCGTTGTTTCCGGGATGGAAGGACCCATTTGTTGGCTACATTAGAAGGAGCCTTCAAAACTGAATTTTATTTTCCTGTTCTTTACATTTGTGCTTAGAATAGGAGACAATAAAAGCACAGTAGTCATATCTAACCCTCACAATAGTAAACCTTACCTGCCTCTCGTGCAGGCTAAACGACTCCAGTTGGCTGCAGTCAGACCCCTGATGAGAACTAAGACACAGGATATTGCTCCGGTTTCAGCTCAACTTCATTGGTTCCCACTTGCAGTTGAGGATTGATTTTAAAATTGGATCCATCACATTTAAGGAACACTTTGGAGTGGTGCCTGGCCAAAGATCCCCAGGTAGAACTCTTACTGTCATTTCAAGTTAGAAGCTGAGGACTTACAGTGGATGACATTTAAGGCAATTTCAGAGTTTGGGGCCGTTTAGTCAGGAATAATATCTGTGGGTCATGAAAGCTGCAAAAGTGTGAGTCCTTCTGTAAAGTTAATCTCCAACAAGTTCTGGTCTGTGTCTCCTTAAAAATGTCAAAAGTGCACACTGTTCCCTTCTCCTCACATGAAGACACACACACACACACACACACACACACACACACACACACACACACACACACACACATAACATTTGTCTTCAGCAAAGAGGTCAGTGTCTGTGTTAAAGATAATAATGAACTACGATTTTTTTGGTACACAAACATACACCACCGTCTAAGTGGGTAAAGCACATATTTAATGACTTCATCCACAATTGTCTGTGTTGTGTGAGCGTGTGTGCGTGATCCTCTGATGTCAAGTGTTCATTTGACAGTCCATGAAGATTAATATCGTCCCACATACCTTCTCAATCACATGACCTTTAGAAAGTCAATCAAAATAGATTCATAGTCTCTAAAAGCTTTGAGCTAATGATAATGTCACAAGATGGAAGGTTGTTTGAATATTGAATAAGTATTTCAAATCTCTACTGTGAAAAATCACTCACCTATTTATATCATATATATATTAAAAGTATATTTATTCCATTACTACTTGATCTCCGTCTTTTGAACAGCATTCTGAATCCTCTACAGCGGCTCGTGCAATTTAAAATGTCACTTTATGGTGTTTTAATGTGAATGCCACACAAGCCTCCGAACATTCGAGATACTGGTGCTTAGGCAGGGATGCAGCTTAAGATAATGGGCAGTGCATTTATTAATAGACTTTACTTATTGAGCCATTATGCGGAGTCTTTGATTAACACAAAGTTATCCTCTCAATCATCCTTTTTTGAACCGCAACCATAGCTTTTGAAAATGACTTACTGTATTTGATTGTGCCCTTAATTCCCATTATGACCTCAGAAACAGGATGTTGCCCCTGGGAATGTACATATTTGTTTTTTCTTATCTCTGATCCATGTTTTATCCTTTTAAAGATTTAATTTAAAATGTAGTGTGATGATGCTCACTTTAATGTCAGGTTTAGTTTTCTTACCCTCGGGAATGTACACAATTTTCCTTTCTTCTTGTCCTTTTTTTTACAGATAGGAAAGTAGATGTTAAGTAGAGCTTCAGCTCTGACACTTCTGTTACACTTGAATCCTAATTTGCAGATAATTTAAAAGGAGCTTTAGTCCTACTCTTGGGAATAAAGATTTTACCCTTGTTAGGCTGTATTTTTGTTATTAAGCTTTCATTTTACGCGCGCCTTTTAACTTTCAAACCTTACAGCCACAGAACCTTTGCTTTACTTTTGGGGATTCACTCGTTTGAGGCTCATGATCAACTTTTATTCATATTATTTTCCAACAATTTTGGTTATAGGAGTCAGTCTCCTGTGTTCTCTCTCCACAATAATGATTTCCAATGTCAGCATATTTACTGTACCTCCATTGTTTATAGCTAGGAGAAACTTCAAATGAAAAGCCAACAACTCCTGGAGTGTCATTGGATTCTTACTGGGAAGTCTTAGGTATACACCGTCTAATAATTACTCTGGGGAACCTCGAATCTGCTGTCATTGATTTTTACTTCCAATATCACTTGCATGTATGATAGAAAATAAACGGCTTTCAGATAATTCGTTTGCAAAGGTGAACTCCTGCACAAAGATTTGACCACAGTTACCCCCAGTACAAAAAACTATTTCGAATTAATTCTAAAATCCACTATACTTAGATCCATTAGGTGCTTGTGCTACAGCATGAGCCAGAAACATGTGAAAGCTGCAAAAATATTTCTGTATTCTAAAATAATCTTCTTTTACATACTGGATGGATCAGTGTCTTAATCTCTATATTGGTTTTGAATATGAAGCACCATCAGAATAAGTATATCAGATCTTTGTCTAATACCAAGAGTCTGACAAGCTTGGAAAAAAAATAAATATGCTTTGGCAGCTGCAACGAGAATTCTGGCAAACATTATATTTGGAGGATGAGGTTATTTAAGGTTCAGCTGTTTCTTGTGAACTCTAATGCAAAAATCTCTGTGAGGCTGCAAAAGGACACAGCTGTTGTCAGAGCTAGATGAGAAATGAGACATGTTTTACTCTCCACAATGTGTTGATACAGTATTTGGAATCATCATCTGGGGAACCATTAATGTGCAAAATGATGAGTTAATGCATTGATGAGATGTTGAAATTTTCTGCAGGATAATAATAAAATAAAAAAGGCTTTTTGCACAGGAGTCAGGGGATCCCCAACATTAGAAGGATCTAGGAGTCATGATCTTGAAAGTGCATGAAGGAGTCAATTTATGGCTAAATGTTAACAGCGTTATATAATGTGCATAATAACAGCTTTTAGTTACTTTGGTTGAGTTTCAAAGCTTGAGTTTCAACAGGCTAGTCTGGAATGTACACCTTCTATAGCACTCACTGCAGTACTTAATGCATCATATTAATGAGTGAGGATATTGTTATTCAGAGTGAGTTGAGTTATGCTGAGTTCAGACCAGGTAGAGTGATGAATATATTGTCCCTGGGAGTGGACAGGGTCATATATAAACCCATGTTATTCCTGGATTATTTGCTATTGTTAAAACCTGAGCCCAGTTCCTAAAGGTGGGTAAAACAACCTGGTATTTGTTTAGTACGAAATTCAATACACTTGCACACTATAGTTTGAAATGAGCATCATAAAGTGCAAATATATTTTTACACCCTCATGCTAGACCTTATGTCCAGTGGCTGCTTAACACCTTATTTATAATGACATCCATCAGCCACATACTGTCTGTCGTTATGAAAACACATAACAAAACATGAGGAGTTAATGTAATGAAGCTTGTATCCTGAACACTGACATTTGGATCTTATCAAATGCATGAAGATGAAACAATAGAAAACCCCCCCTCTATTATTTTTTTAGCACTTTAGTAAAAAGTATTGTTGCCTTGAGGAATTTGAGCTTAGCTAATTATCTGGTTCTTACGGATTCGTGTTGCAAATTAAAAATGACATTTCAAATATAGCTCTCTGATCTCACTTGGAAACTTGTGTATTTATCAACTGAAACTTTACTGATACATAAACCAAGGTTATTAAGGAAACCATCTTTAGCTGTGCACCTGCGTCAGGATTTTGTAGCTATCGATTTCAATCCTAAAATGAAAAACAAGAATGTTTTTCTTTGTGATTTAAGTGTGAAGCTATCGGCTTGTGACTGGAATGTATCTCCCCAGCTGTGCACCAGAGGAAGCGTGGCACAACCCCCTTGTTCTCCAGAAAAAAAATCAAACCTCTCCGGTGGTGCCCTTGACAAAAGCACTTAACCCCACCTGCTCCAGCTGAGCCGCACTGTAGCTGCATTGAGCAACTCCCTGGAGTCACTTTGTGTAATTGAATGAGGTTGAAAATAGGCGGCATTGGAAAGAAGAGATTATTCCCAGTGGTATTTGGTTATGTAAAGTTTTAAAGAAATGACAACATGATGAAACTTGTGTTATGAACGATTTCAAGCATCTTTGGAGTTTTTCATGTTGCATATTTGGTGAAATATGAGCAATAATTGCATTTGACTGTTTCTGTTGTAGCATGAATCATATGTAATGCATACAAACCAACGATTCATTAATTCATTCGTCTCTGGAATTATTTTATCTTGAAGAACCGTTGCAAAGCAGATAGCTGATATGGTAAAAGATTTTTTGAAAAAGCACATAGTTTCAGAGAGATCAGTGTGATATATATTTTCAATATTTTAGCGTTGTACCTTGTGGAGTAACGGTCCCCCTCCCCCCTACTAGATGAGTACTACAATAGGTAGTATGTTATGTAGTTTATTAAATGTTTTAATTTCTAAATGCAGTGCTCATTTCATCAAGTCAAATCCCTAAGTATATAAACACAGTACTTCCAAAACCCTAGTAATGATCATCTTTTTCTCCTCACGTAGGCTTTCGTCTCCAACTCGATCTCTAACAGTTAGTGAGTCAATAATAAGTAGTGCCATTGCATAGCAACACCTGTCTAACTGCCCTAATGGACTGAAACGCTGACATGTCTGTCATCTTGACTGACATTTGTGTGATTGGTTGAATGGCCGTCTAACAGAGCCGCTAACTGACTAATTGACTGGCTGATTGACTCAAGGGAGTGACTGGACCTAATACAAGGTAAGCAGTCAGGCATGTCCGTGATATGACCAGGCTGAGCGTCTAGTGGGATAATAGCATGACCTCCTGTGTGACGCTGAAAATAGGGAAGGTGGAGGACCAGAGCAAGTGATGGTGGCAGAGAGAAGGTGAGGATGAAGAGCAGAAGAAAAACAGGCACAAGGGGAAAGAACGTGCAAGAGAAGAGTCGTCTCTGAAGCCATTAAGGTAGAAGTCCTGATAGACAAGGCCACACACCGAGAGAGACAGTGAGAAAGAGATAAGAAGAGATAAATTGGTGAATAGAGGAGTGAAGGAAGGGAAAGAGGCGAGGTAAGATTTTAGACTGAGAGATGTGGCAGAGAACTTTTAGGTGTTTGTGTCGCCTCCATTTCCCCCTGGGCTACGAAAAACTCTGAATTTTGGCTCCGGTGTCAGTTTGGAGTGTTAGTGAATGCGGTTGTGTTTCCGAGGCCTTTGTGCTGTGACAGAGTGTGTTCACACCAATTCATTTTAGTGATTGTGTGTCATCTGTGTGTGTGTGTGTGTGTGTGTGTGAGCGTCTGTTTCCGTGCCCCCTCAGGGCAACACTGCGTTTCCTAGAGGGCATAAGAAATGATGACAACTATGAATTCTCTGGTGGGGTTACAGTAAGAGTGACTCCGCTAACTTGGCACTTTTGAGAAAGAAATTGCCTCAAACCAGATATTCAAACAGACTGAGAACAGGACTGTTGAGGGATTTCTCTACTGCACACATCATTCCTCTATGCCTGCTCTGGGACTGTATTTTTAGTCACATTTTAAAATGTGTCAAATGTCTGCCAGGTGAGTTTGCTCTTAACCAGCTCCCCTTGCCTTTCTCCTGAGCTGAGGTGCAGTTCAGTCACATCAGGACACTGAGGCTCAGTGGCATTTATGTGCAAACTTATCCATCGAATTCCTCACATTTTCTTTAATACTTTAAAAAAGAATAATGTTTCCTCAAGTACTTACCTATAAATGGAGCCGCTGATAAAATAATCATCACCCTCGTAAGATTTTTATAATGGTAAGATGTAACCCTGACTTTACAAGCTGTGGTTTGCACTGTCGCCTCACAGCAAGAGGAATCCATTCGCCTTTTGGTCTGTCTGGAGTTTAAATGTTCTCCCAATGTGTGTGGTGATTTTCTGTGGGGACTCTGACTTCCACCCACAGTCCACAGACATGCAGATGTTTGTTTGGACTAAAGACTCTGGCTACTTGTCTTACCCAAATGACGGCTGGGATTGGCTCCATCCCCTCCTGCATATATAGTAACTGCCGGCTACAACAAGATTAACATTAGCTGAGAGAGCGAGAGAGACATCCTCTTTTACTGTGCCACGAGGAGTAGATTATTATAGACCAGGAATTTATATTTTTTGTATTTTTGCGCTTTCCATCATAAACAGATCCCAGACTACATGATTTTCAGAATATAGTTTCTACAGTATCTCTACACGAATCACGACTTTTCTGAAAGTGACTTAAACTTTTTTGTAGCGGTGGTTGTACTGTGTGACTTACTAACGTGATGATGCAGAATCCAGGACATTAGACTTTGGCAGTTTTCATACCTGGCGACAACTCTCTCCAACTTGCTGCCCTGAGTTACCCTATGCTAATGTGCTTTCTCCATTTTTAGTTTTATTGACAGTGGTCCTTTTAATTTGAAAATCTGCTGGTAAGAGCTCTATATAAAAGCCTCTCACACTCGTGCTTCCCACTTTGTGACACTGTAAATATTTGGTCACAAACCCTCCTGATTTCAGCATGTGTCCCTGTCCGTCTCAGTCTGTGTCCTTGACTGTGTCCTCGCTGTGCATATATATCTGCCTGTTTTTTTTTATTTTTTATTGAAGGACTGCCCTCATCCCATCAGTGAGATGCTGTTAGTGACGCTACACAGACACACACATCACACACACACACACACACACACTCATACAACCACAGACATCTTGATTGTGCGACATGGTGAGGAAAAACTCATTCATCTCCTCTTTTTAAGCCCGTCCTCCACTTGCCCTCTCTCACTCACATTCTGTTGCATTTTTGAAGCTCTTATTCATTGTTGGTCCAATTCAAGGCTGCTGGAGCTTATCTCAATATGTTTACGTCTAAAAGGTGAAGTAACTATATTCTGGACTGGACGGCAGATTTTCTTAGGTCCATCACATCGACCCAGACACATTCATGTTTATTATATACTCACCTTTTCAAAGGATCACCCTGTCACTTTGGATGTGACGAGGTGACACAAGCAGCCGTCAGGCAAACAGGATCAATAGGGATTTTCACATTGTTTGTTGGAAGGAATTTTAAGTAATAATTTTATATTTTGACGCATCAAGAGCTCGATGAGAGGAAAGACAAACATCATGATTTGCAATAAGAGTGAAATGTTTCAGCTGTCACACGGTTTTCATTTCGTGTCTCTATCTGTGGCAGAGGCTGAGAAATGAAGGTTTCAGTAACACTGTTGCATCAGGTCCATCTTTACCTCTGGCCTGCGCTGATACCGCTTCTCATTCTCACAAATCCTCCTCCTGAGACGCGCCTGTCACCCTGAGCCTTGGTGAGCAGGTCAGCAGGCACATCAAAGTCTGTCTGAGTCGTACAAGTTGTTGTCAAAGCTGTTTTTTTTCTTATATAAGGGAATTGTCTATTTTGTAATCAAGCAGTTGCAGATAACTCTGTTGTTTCCCATTAACTAACTTGAATATATCGGTGCAGTTTAACTATGTACTTAATAACAACAGCAAAACATGTAGCAAACATATTTTAATATGTATAATTGTATCGCTAGAGCGACAGGCTCTGGATCTGCACTGTGGCCTTGGCGCAACACTGCTTTAGATTTCTTGATATGAAATGTCACAATGTCTCTGAGTATTAGTGCTTCACACCAGTAAGTTTAATAAAAGTTCCTGAATGCATCAGCTGTGGTTTACTTCTCTGGTTAACAATCAGGTCTGATAAATACTTTATTTAGCCAGTTTGCTTGTTTGTGGGACTAAATAACTATGGGATCAAATGTAATCCTTAAAGTTGCCTTGTAATTTTTGCATCTTAGTTATTTTTAATCTTGTGCTCAAATTATTATTGACTTCCCAAACCACAAATTAGATTAAGATTAGATGAATTAAGCGTCAGTCTGGAATGTACTCAAAGGGGATTTCATGACTTCAAGTGCTACTGCAAGATGTCGGGCTCACACTTTGAATTTTGATTTGATGAATCAAACTGTCAAAATAAAGTTCTTAGTGAAATTAATGCAACTAGTACAAATTATTAATCAACCAATAATAATCTTTCTGACGAGGGAACATCTGCTTGCGCGGACCACAGCCTTACGGATGCCGAGGGGTTGTGCTCCAAGAAGATATGTGTCCCCATCGACTGGAGTGATCACAACATAATTATAGCTATAACCAGCAAAGTGAAGGCACCTTACATGAAAACCAAAGTAATTTATGGAAGATCAAATTGGAGTTTTCCACCAGGACTCTTTTTGATGTAAATAATTTACGCTGCTCTGACAAACAAAGATCCCTGGTGAAATATATTTTACCCTGTAGTGGACAAATAGGCACATATCATAGAGACTCAGGGGTGTACTCACTTTACACTTTATAACATGTACAACAGCTGTTCATCTATATTTAATACATCTATACACTGTTAGTATTTTCTTTTTATTGTAAAATGATATATTATTTATTAATTTGTTGTATGATTGATGTACATGTACAGACTGGGACTGAGAATGTGTGTGGTTGTGTTTCCAGGTTTGTGTGAGCTGCATGAACTGCACATTTACTTTCATGGCAAACGGCGACTCAATGCTGGCAGAGCATGGAACAGACGAGCTGGGAAACAACATCAAACCCCAGAGAGGCTACAGGTGAGATTTCATTTTGTTTCAGTTCACCTGACCCACTAAAACTTACATTTGTAGAGTGATATGTGATCAAGCAGGTTTTATAGAAGTCTGATCTTTGGTAATTGTGCAATCCTGCAGAAATCAGACGAATAGACAACATGGGCTAAAGCAGGAAGGTAAGTACATGAAGGCTGTTTAAGCTGGTGGAAGTCTGCAGTTATATTGTGTTTGTACGTTTGTATAGCTCAAGTTTATAAAATCAAGTGTATCAGGTTGATAACATTTGAATAGCTTCTTAATTGAAAATCTGTATTACTCATATTACAATGCAATTTTGATTCCCATCTGCATAACAAGACCAGATATATACAGAGGTCACCCTTCGTTTGTTGGATATCTCAAGCATACAGCTTCCTGATTCAATTATTTAATCTAATTTTATATGATGAACAGGAAAGTACAGACGAGGTTTACTTTGCATAGATTGAAAGATATCGTTCTTTCTCAGAATGCAACAGGGATTCATTATGTAGAAAGTGCACAAGATGTCATGGAGTCCCTGGATTTAAAGTTAATTTATTGTGTGTGTCTGGGTGAGTGTCTGTGTGTGTGTGTTGTATGGTTTCGGGCTCCGCTGCTGGGGGAGAATGTGGGAGTGGCTCAGGGGATCCAGTGCCAGGTTTCAGATTTGCACAGGTGTTACCTGGTAAATATACTGGGAGTTTCTTGTGAACCAGTAGCATGCTGGACCACATTTTATTTGACTAGATCTGGATTTGTATTTAGATCTGCACCACATTTCTCAGCCTGATAAATATCAGTCCTCCAAATATCCCTGATCCTGCCAACATGCAGACAAAAAAACAAAACCTCCGTGGTGGAGGAAATAGATAGACAAACACAAACAAACAAATACCATATTGTTAAGTGACACAGACCCAGAGGAGCACAGGGAGTTACGGTTTATCAACATTTTTGGCTTTCCAACTGTATTATAAAAATATGGGCCAAGTCAGAAAGAGGCCTTTATTTGACTCATGAGATAAGATAAGGTTTCATTCACAAAGATGTGGAGGGAAGTCAGAGACGGAGTGGAGGAGCCAGCAGAGTACAAATGTGTGTGTGTGATAGTAAGTGAATTGAACTGTGTGGGAGTGATGTGTTAGCAGTGGATACATATCATTTCCGTTCTGCCTCCACTTAAGAAGAAGGACATTTGCAAGTCTCGGCGAATGTTGTGCATCGCTGCACAAACTGCAGCAGAAACACCACGAAGGGTCTCCAGTGACTCTTCCCAGTTCATTAAGTCATTCATTTCAATAAACGATCCTTAACCTACTGTAAAAGCTACTTGAGATTTAAATGTTTTCCTCCTCCTCAAATCCAATCCTGGCAGAAACACTAACGATGCCAGGAATGCTTCGCTGAAATGAAATTACCAGATATCCACTGTGTTGTTTTTGGAGGCCACGGGCTTTGTGCCAGCTGCCAATGGAATCTACTCTCACCTCCTGCTGCCCAGTGTGGAGAAATCCCAAAGGCCACAGAGTGAACAACATCAGGACCCCCAATCGTTATCCGACCACACAAAGTAGAAATATCCACTCAGGTCAGCAGGGGGCGCTTGCACTTATAGATAATGAGTGACAGAGAATAGATGTCACGTTTATCTGTTTTGTCTCAGTTGTGCTTTTCTATTTCATATTTTAAAGGCTGGTACGTCAGGTAGTTCACTACAATGTAGGGGTAATGTGAACTAATCCTCTAGGTTATTTATTAACAGACTATAGTTCTGCTATATGGAGACTTTAACGTGTCCCAATGGTTCATACATCTTTTGTTCACATTTGTAACATAAAGCTTGAGGCTAGCAGCGACAGCAGTGTTGTGAATCTTTTATCTGCTGATGTTTCTCCAATAAAAAAAAGAGTTGACTCAGGGTGTGATGCAACAGGAAAGGCCAAGTAGACACTTCCCTGGGGCGTCAAGCTGAGAGAGGGCCTCGGAGAAAGAGGCTAATCATGTAAGTCCACAGCAACAGCAATTTTATTAGAACCTCCTCATGTTCTGTGAACAGGAGAAGCAACAAAACCACTGATGGAAACCCCCGAACAAGGCCCCCAAGCTTTCTATGGGTTGGTGGTTTGGGTTTGCAAAACTTCACTATGTTATCATTTAATTTTATGTGTATAATGTGCATTGATATAAAATGAATAATTTTATGAGGGAATGATGTTGGCTCCCCAGCTCTTGTTAGCCTCAAAGTCCCTTGAAATGGATAAAGACCAAGTTGACCTGCTGTCAAGTGAAGTTTGGCCTTTTATCCGGAGTAAAACCCTGAAATCACTCTTGTGTGTCTGTGGTCTCCTCAATGATGTCAAGGATTAAACCCTCACAGTTATTATTGTGTATATTTTACTCTTTATAAAACCACCTATATATGATATTACCTTTATAAACAACAGCATTTTCAAGATGAATAGGTGGTCTTGCTGTAAAAAGATGTAATATGAGGAACTCTTTGATTTCCCTCATGTGTATTTGTGAATGTCAGACATTTAGCACAAGCTGAAAGGCTTCCCAGTTTAAGTCTCTTTAAAGTGAGCATTATTCTTCCCCCCTGTTATTTAAAATTTGACACATTCCTAATTGAGTTGTTTGAAGTGATGAAGTTACACTGTTGTCAAGACAACCAGATACTGTAAAGAGTATAATTTAATAGATATTTTTGTGCTTTGCTTTTAATCCTTTTGACACTAATTTAATTCCAATGGTATATAAAACCACTTGGTAAATGTAATTATACATAAAACTTGTATCAGAGCACTCATATCAAGTTAGAAATGTTAATATATTGAGTCACAACTCGGGTAATGACACCAGTTATTATTTATTATGCTCTTATCTCCAGAAACAGCCATTTCAGGTCAGCAATTCAAGTTTTCTGTTTCTGTACAGACATGTCTTCAATTTATAGCCAACTGGTAAATAAAAGAAACATGTCTTCATAAATTATTCAATAAGAGAAACAACACTTAAAGATTCAAAGCAGTTGAGCCTAAAAGCATCATGCATTAGGAAATTGACTCTGAACACTGAAAAGTTTAGATCGGCTTAGATAAAATAACATTGTTGTCCTGAAGCTGCAGAGTGGTGAGGGGCAAATATTATTTGATTGAACGGTCAAGTTGTGAAGCTGTGAATTATTAACACAAAGGCACTTTAACAGTAAAAATGGGTCATAACCAAACAGTTGAATGTGTCAAGAAGGACTAGATACTCTCAGATGACTTTATGGATTCAATCAACTAAAAGATTGAAGCTTTTATTTATTAAAAAAAAGAGAGAATCTGTCCTTATTCTTTTCATAATCCTGCCCGAAAATATACCTATTTCTAATTGGCTGGCAGGTCACCGGGACATCAACGGTTAAACCAGTGACACGTGACGCAATTCCCATTCAGAGGGTGGAATGTGTGAACACAGGGTTTTGGTGACATTCTTTTTTTGGGGCCAGATCTCACGTTGCAGCTGCATTGCTGAGGTTAGAAACATATCATCAGTCGCCGAGTAGCAGCTGGGAAAAACCACACAGAATCAATTACCTGCTTTCTGTTCCAGGGCAACATAACACTATCAGGGTGGGGAGAGAAGAGGCCAGAACAGACAAACACATCTGATGTCCTGTCGCTGCAGACACAATTATGGCCGTTGCAGAGTGCAGGAAACCGTTCAGTGGCATCCATCAGTCAATTCCTGATGTGTACAAGGCGAATGGCCACGTCCCAACTCCTGCATTATTGTCCTGGTTATGTGGTCGCTCTCTACAACGACCATCTTGACTCCTGAGTGAGGTCTGAAGTCAAAGCGATCGAGCACAAAGCCACAGGGCGGATCTGCACCTCGCTCTATGTGGCTCGGACGGGGTCTGACCAGGCAGGCGATGCACAAATCCAAGTAATCCTTGATCGCCACTGACAAACACCCCCACACCCCCTGCTGTGCTGTCTCTCCTCCCACTAGGTGCAGTCCTTGTCCGCTCCCCTTTAGGAGACGTGACATCACTACAGGAATGCAGACGATGCTCACGAGGGATTCTGCTAGATCACGCCACAGCTCGCTCACTGTGGGGGAGTCATAAAGGACAGAGGCCAGAGAGGGGTTTTATGGGCCCAGATGTGTTGAATAAATCATTTCCCCCAGACCTAATTAAACACTTACTGCCTAGCCCTGTTAAGCTATTAACATCTGCTCTACCAAATGAGCTAGGAAGGGCTCCAGCACGAGATGGATTCAACGAGGGCTCGCAGAATGAATATAGTGTTTGCTTTCATATTCCTCCTCTGGCCTTGTTCATCTCAGTTCGTCTTCGTGTCTGCTGCTCTCGCTCTTAACATTGGTTTTGTTTGATTTCGCTGAATAACTGTGTCCTTTGCTGCTTCTGTTATCAAACAGGATATAAATGAACTCCTTACAGATTCAGGGCTGACATTTAGATACTGACACAGAGGCATTCGATTTTTTGCTGAAAGGCTTTTTTTTATGTAATTGCCTCAGGATCTATTGAAAGGTGTCGTATATTTCACGTGTTTGGTCTTATTCGTAAAATTGTCTTTTCACTATTGGCCATGTCTAATTTTAATTTTGGTTTTCTCCAACTGTCAAAGCAACTGTTGCACAAATGATTTAAAAAATCTCCAACCTCAAGTAATCAGAAGTTCTTTGCCCGGATTATCTGGGCTAGTAATGACTTGGGGGTTCACTTACAGGGCAACTAGCCAGCATCTACCAGGGTTTATGTGAAAGCTTTGCTGTCGCTGCTCGTCCTGACGTCTGTTAGTTCATCATGATCTCGGTTCGATCGCACACAGTTATGAGACATTTAAATTCGATACTTAATGGTGCCCTGGGAGCTTGTACTATATCTGTAGATAAAGGTTGATGACACAAGTCCCAGATATTAAGCCGAAACATGGGCTTTCTTTCATCACAACACATTAGATTCTTGATATCATGTTGAATAGTTGCTATCCGTCCATCCGGATGTGAAGTCCATCCTCGATTCCAGCCAAACTTCCCTGGTTGTGGCTTTAAATACCGTTGGGTATCAATTTCAATGGCACAAATGTCAACTGAAATTTATCAAAATTTTTCTTTAACCTTGAATTTCATTGATGAAGCCCAAACACAAATGAAATGACCATCCAGTCACATTTATTTTAAGTAGAACAATATAAATAGGTAAAATCCAGACTCCCACAGTGAAATGTATAGGGTCCAATTAAAAGGGAAAAGAGGGGGGGGGGGGGGGGGTCGTCATGATTAGTTCAGGTCTCCATACTGGTGGTTTGTCATGATTAGTTCAGGCCTACTGATCTTGGCTGCTGCTCCCTGAGCTCAATGGGATTTGGTGTAATCCCGCACCGAGCAGAGCAGAGCAGATGGACACACAGGTAAGATCACAGTGGTATAGGGGCTATAATTGGCCTGACCCTCTGCAGGCAAAACCCCTTTTACTGGTTTTAATTTCAATCCTGAGATTATGTTATCAGATTTCAAATGAGTGTCACCCTGTCAGTGTTGAATTCCCTCTTTCTGTCCCACAGAGGGAATTCATTTGAAACCTTCCTTTGAGTCCAGTGCAGATTAAAATCAGCAGTTTGAGTCATTGTTCGATTGTTAATCAGACTCTGTGAGTGCAGCGACACTAACTGTGCTGTAATCCCACAGAGCAGATGGACAGACCGGTACGTCCACTGTCCCTCTAGCATGAACCTTCTGGTTCTCTGTCGTCCTCCATCATGTCCAAACATTGTCATCTAATGTATAAAATAAATACGTATTAACAAAGAAACTTGGAATTTCATAGCTATCAGCTGCTACTTCCTCTTCCTTTCATGTTTTATTAGCAAAAGATGAAGCCCTGACGACTGTGGCGAGCTGCATTATTATATCCACAGTCGTCCGCTCCCCGACTGCAGCCTTTGAGGGATTGTGCATCATTTAGAAAGTAATGGGAGGAATTTCACATGGCTATAATGAAGAGGAAAAATCTTTTTTGGCCAATTTGCACATAACACCTCATAGTTAAAGACGAAGAATGGCAGCAATTTGGTGATTTTTAGAAGTGTGTAGCCAGAATAACTTTAAAGCTCCACTTAGCACCACTTGCTGCCAATTTCAAATAACCCAAATGTGACCTCTCTTCACTAAAAGAATATGGTGCCAAACTGATTGATGACTGCTGCTAAACTCAAGCTTTTATTGTCATAGCAGTGGGATTTAACCATTTTTACTTCCTTTTTGTACACGTACCTTTAGCTGCTGGGAATTAAGACAACCCGATTTATTTTAAACAATGTTCTTTGTTGCAGTATATATTCAAAACCATGTTAGTAGATGGGACATAAGCAAAACAATTTGAGTGATTTGATGCAATTAAACTAAGTGAAACGAAATGATTGACAGCTGAGACTGACACCCTATTGGTCAAGAGTGTATAGCAGTGAGACCACGATTACACAACCTCCACTTCAGGAACAATCGTTTGCAGACTGCGCCTCCAAATTACTTCAAAAACAAAAGATGGCAGCACCTGTATGATGGAGATTTTAGCTTCATCTTTGTTCATCGGGAGGAAGTGATGTGTCATCCATCATCAGTCTATTCCAATAACGAAAGATCCTGCTTTCTATAAACGCTAACTCTTTTATTGTATTGACCGTGCAGCCGAATAGATGTGGAAGTTAAGCTGGGTGACTTAACTCGAAGCAAATTGGGCAAAGGATTACTGTGTTTTACTGTCGATCGTCTGCCTTCAAGTGCCGACAGTTGAGGGACGAACACTGACTCACAGAATAAATAACCCTTTGTAATTACCTCGGAAATAATCTCCTCTCAAAACAAACAGTGAACAGATCAGCCGGCTGAGAACAATCTTTTATATAATAAAAAGGGTGAAAGCTCCAGAGCAGGATTATACAAAAAGTTTTCTGCAGAGACTTGAGAGATTCATTAACCCGTGCTCAAGACGTATAATCAGCTTTTCACAGTCAGTTTTGTTCCTCAACATATTCAGAGTAGTTATTTAAAAAAGGTGCTGACTCTGACACTGCTGGAGCCAGCGTGTGTTCTCCATCTCCCCCTGTGACATCAGGATGATTACAACCTCGCAAGTATCTGTAGGAATTCATATATTTTATGTATGTGCCATCATTTAGAAAGCAGTGAGACTTGTATCCTGAATTATTGATCAAGACGTTTAACAACCGATCTGTACACAGTGTTGTTGTGTACAGAGATATGACAGTAAGGTGTAGTAGGGTTTTTAAATGGTTAATAACTGTATGTGTGCACAGAGGTGGGAAGCTAGTAGGTCGACTCAAGCACTACTTGAAGGTGACGTCAGAGATTCCACACATCAAGTCTGTTTACCTGGCGAGGACGACTGCAAATAGGAAAAAAAAAAGGTTGTTTAGAGGATTGTAACAAATTGCATCAGATGATATTAGCGTCTTCTTGGCCTGAAGTCTTTTAAATGATGAAACCAGTGTTCTTCCCTTTTCTACGACACTTTCATTTCAGAGAGAAATACATTTACTTAACAGTTGCTGGTTAATTCAGATGTGAATACAACAAGAGAATTTATAGCGTTATGATCAATGTCTGTTGGCTCAATCAGCTAAATTTAGCTCTGGACATATTTACATTAATGAAGGTTCATTCTGCTTATTGTTGTTTCTGTTTACTTTTGATTATTGAAGAACATTTATCTGCTTCTAAATAGTTTATTCTTTGGTTTCCAATGATTCTACCTGGAATGTGGTGAATTTTAGTTCACCACCCTAACCCTAACCCTTCAGTAAAAGCTCAGATGAGTTCTTTCTTTCAGGAAGTCACTAGAATTGCATCTTAATTCCTGACTTTCATGAAATGAGCTACATGCGTCCTTTGAGCTGGAGGTCTCCTTGCAAAGTTAATCAGGACCATAGCTTTAAAAACGACCCAAACATTTCCTGTGTAACTGGAGAAGCTCGGCTGCTCAGTGACTTCTTTACCTTACTAGAACTTGACCGTTGGAATAAGGCGTGAAGGAGCAGTTAATCCTGAATAAATAAGGTTGCTTTTCAGCTCAGAGGCAGCATGAAATCCGGGTGTTAATTGCACTGTGTGTGTGTGTGTGTGTCTGGATATATTATATAAAAAAAATGTGCCTTAGGGCTTCAGCTCACTGTGTCGAAATATGCACCTGTAGAAATATCTCTGCAAAAGAAGCTCACTGTGTGTGTTTCCCTTTTATTGCAGTTCATTAAGAATCAAAAGAAAAGCGAATCTGTTTAATTTTAGGATTTAATGAAGGTTTTGTGATGGTGCCAACTTTGTTCTTCCACTGCCACCACCGCTGTGTGTGTGAGTGCGTGTGTGCGTGCTTGTGTGTGTGTGTGAGTGGAAGCGGAGGAGTTAAACTTCTGCCACAGCCCCACGGTGCTCCTGCTCCCCCCTGTCCGCCGCCATGGGGCGCACAGACCAGCCCGGAGCAGAGCAGCCTCCCGGTAATCCGTGCGCCTTTCGGCCGTGCACGTAATTAGATTAACCGACGTGCACCGATCAACCGTCTCTGCTGCTGATTCCTGCTGCTCCTGCGGTAAATGCGCTGCCACCTTAAGACTCCGCATAGTCTCCCCCCTTCTCTCGCTCTCTCTTTCTCTCTCCACCCCCCCCCCCCACCCTTCTGTCGCTGTAGGTCTCTCTGTCTCCCCCCTCCCTCCCTCTCTCCCTCTCTCTCTCTGTCTCTGGTGGAGGGAGCAGAGGAGTAACACTAGAGCAGATCTCCCGTTTCTCTCTCTCTCTCTCTCCCACACAGCTCGTCATTTCCCTGCAAGTCCCACACAGGAGGCTGAAACTCAAACAGCTGAGGGAGACTATTCTTCTTTTTTTGGCGGTTCCATCGCTTTTTCTCACTTCAAGATAAACTACTCGTTGTTTTTTTTAATCATTTTAGTTTTTTGAATACCTCCTCTTCCTCATCTTCCTCCCCCCTCCACTAAAAACAAAAGTGGTGTCGGTCCATCGCCGGGCGGGTGGATGACTAGCGCGGATGTTATTTCCCTGGATGTTCTCTTCGGGCTGTGTCCGGTCCCGCGGCCCAGAGACGGCAACAGTGTGTGGGAAAGTAGATTTGAATGTTAAACATGTGGCTTCGACGAGGATAACGCGGTGAGTGGAGCCATGTTGCAGCTTTGCGCTTTTATGTTCCCTTTAGAAACATGTACATACGGACTAATTAATGTGTTTTTCATTTCTGTATCCTGCTCATATACTCATATACTTCACTTTCATCTGCGGGGTTCGTGCTCTTACACGCAGCAGTTTGTAAAACGTGTGGAAAGAACGCTCAGCTCCTGTGAGGGTGTAGATCAGAAATGATGATGTAGCCTCTTCTACCTGTAACTACACCTTCTGTCATAACTCTGGCGTCTGTCCTCGTGCGTGGTTGAACCGCAGCAGTTTGAATAGTTGCGGTTTTGTTCCCTCACGCGTGTTGCGGGATGCGTTCGCTGTCCGTGGTGCTGAAACAGGCGCCGGGGTATTAACGGTGATTTGGTGAAAAAAAAGAAAAAATAATGAATTCAAGACAACTCGGCACATTCACATGCAACACGCTGCTTTCATGCATTTCACGAGGTGGATTAACTTCTCGATTCATGTGGCCTGCACCACCCTGCATGTCTGCCCCCTGATGGATTGTCAATGTGATATTAAGGTGGAGGAGCTAAGTTAAGTTGCTTTGCTGCGTCCATGTATGAAACAGGCCTAGTTTAATTTCTGCTGACAAACTCCCCCCCCCCTTGTCAAGCATCAGCCATCTCCTGTGAAATGCAGTGGGGGTTATAGTTGATTTTCAACAAGTAGTGAAAGCGAGTGACAGCTGCTCCGCTGCCGCACACATAAATACAGGGTCTGTCTCCTGTACAGTGGTCCCGTCAGGAGCGAGCAGCCTGTGTGTCTGGGATTATAAAGGCAGAGAGAGAGTCATCCGATTACTTTAAATTACGGCAAGCTGTCGCCTCCTCGGTATGGAGCATGTGGGGGGGAGAAAGTCGGAGGTGACAGCAGGAAGGGTGAAGGTGGAAGTGGGTAATTATAACAGACAAGATATAGTTTTTATTTGTCACATCTCTTTTATTTTGTAACAATAACCTGCCTTATTAAGGGCTTCATCCTGCTCTGGGTGTCAACACAGCCCACAGTATGAACACTTATATAATGTGAGGCTTAGCTCAGTCATGTGTGAAATCGTCTTGTACACACAGGTAGAGCTGAAATGACCAGTAATGACATAAATACACAAGTGTGCGTTGCTGTTGTGTCTGTGTGTGTTATGCTGAAGCAGATTGAGTTGGATCTGAGCGTCCCAGTGACGGTACATACTGGATTATTATCTGCCAGTGCTTTCTACCTGTTTGTGTGTGTGTGGGTTGGGTGGGTGGGTGGGATTGTGTGTGTGGCCTCATGTACGTAAGCGCGTGTGGGTGTGGGTGTGGGGTGTGGGGGGGGGGGGGGTGTTCAGACAGACAGAACGTGTTTTGTGAACCTAGGACCCGTTCACTCGTCACCATGTCAAATCCTGTTAGTCACGCTTGATGACAGAAGCACCAGCAGTTTGATTTAAATATCTGCTGCTAAGTCTTCTGCCTTTTAGATGATGGAAGTTAGTTAGATGTGCATTCATGATTCCTCCATTTAAAACGAGCCTCTTTCGTATTATCTTACTTTTCTTCTTTAACTTATATATCTGCACGAATTACTGTTTGTTTGCTGTGATCAAATTTGACTCATGAATTGAATGTGCAGTGGGAACGGATCAGTAAATTCACCCATAATGTATAATGCATTCATTAAAACACAATGTATTTTTTAAAACATAATATATTCATTAAAACACGTAATTTCTACTTGTATTTTCGTCACCAGGTCTAACAGTAATGTCCACACCACTCTTTATTCAACTTATTCCATTCAGTACTGTGTTTTAAATTCTTTATTATTAATGCAAGTATCCAACAGCACGTATTTCATCACTAATCTGCTCTCATAAAACTGTCCCTGTGGAACGGCTCCTTGGAAAGTAATCTGGAGTACAAATTACCAGTGTTTTTTAATTTAACATTTAAACACGCTCCGACATACCGAGAACTTTGTATTGAGAACAAAGCACTGCTGAGTTGTTTCCAGTAATAGCAAGGCATTACCATTTTTAATTTAAGCAGGATTTATAATACACTTGTTTAATTTCATCCCAGAGTTTCTCAGTCTGAGTCCTTGTTTTAGTCATCAGCTCATTGAATCATATTCACCTGGGATTCTGTAGAGAAACTGTTTGGCAGGATAACACTCTGCTAATCTGGGCCCCAGGGTTCATAATTAGGAACCCCAGGCTTTAGTCACACAGTTTTTCTAATGTTTGCCTTTTATTTTTGAAAGTCTTCCTCAAAAATCTCACTTTCTGTGTTGTTGTTTTTCAACTGTCAACCACACTTCTATTGAAAATGACTGTGAGACCAAGCCAAGCTATTCAAAATGCATTAAAATGTCACACTTTCTAGGGTAGCCATTAGAAAATCAATACAAGACGTTTTCTATTATACCGAGATGTATTTCACAGATGATGCATTGGAAGAAGTTCTGGAAACAAATGGATTTCGAAGTGTTTCATATTTTTGGCAAACATATGTGTGTGTAGGCAACTACAGGATGCAGCCCTGGTTAGTCAGCTATAGCTATAGTCACTGCTAACTTCAGATGTCGTCATTGTGTTGTTGAAATGAGACGTGTAGAAGTAACACTACACCATGTGTGACCAAAAGCCACAGTGACAGCAGTGGAATAGGCTGTTTAGGCGAATGGTCACAACATCATGAGACAGAATCAGCCCATACAAAACAAAACACATATTATAGTCGCTCAACAAGAATTTTCCCATTCCAACCTTTGTGAGCGTGTAGTGGTGTAGTTTCTGCTCCTGGGACCAAACAACACTGAAGGCAGAGTTACTGATTAGCCTGGTTTCCACAGAGCTTGGCATGGCTGGTCGAGCCTCGGATTTCATTAGAAGAATAAGCTCCTCTCAGTGAATGGGTTTCAGAATAGAGACATGTTGATCCTGCATTATGTAAGATCTCATATGTGGTTATTGTTAGTTGTTTGAACTGTCAAATTCAGCCCGAGGTCAATATGGCATCTTTCACAATTCCATTTTTCAGGTCACATTATCATAACACATATATAATGTTGTGTAATCAAGTACAATATCCAACTGGTGAAATCATTTTGATATCTTAACTTGAAAATATTGTGTTTTATTCCTCAATTGTAGTTGATAGCTTGAAATATCTTCTTAATATTATAATACCCTCTTCATATTTAAATGTACTTACACTCTCCCTGTTATATCTGTACTCTTTCTATTCTGTCCGATCCTCTAAGTGGCCAGAATACCTATTAGAAAGATGTCATATTGAATTAGCCACGCTCCTCTGAGCACTTCTATACTATTCTTATTCCTGTCAGTCAGCCGGTTACGTCTCAGTTCTTCAATATCTGTGAACAGGTAGAAGTCGACGATGTAGAAATCTCTTTAAATATGAAATACAAATGTTCTTCCCCCGGTTTTATTCCTCCTTCTTTCAAGAGTAGTGTCTCACTCCTATGCTTTTCTAATATTGTTTCGCATCCGTACACTACAATTCTCTCCTGTGTGCATTTCTAAATATACCTCGTATTTTCCCACTCTTCTTTCATTCTTCTCCAGACAGTGTTTCTTGTACCTGTGTATATTTGGCTTATTTCTCACAACAAGCTGTCATGGACGTGTCTCATTGAGATAGTCAGACCTCTGTGGGCAACCCTAGCTGCTTTCGAGCTGAATACATATTCTGTGGATTTATGAACTTAAGTTTAAGTGCTCCCTGTCAGATGAGAAGCATCGTGGTGAAAGTCAAACGTGATTTTTTTTTTGGGTTTCCGCCTGCGCATCAGGAACGATTCCTTTTAAAGGTTACCTCGTCTTGTTGACATCCAAACAACCGGGCAATTATTGTTTTTTACTTGAACCTTCAGCGTGGCTGTTTGTTGTTTTAGCTGTTATATACGGCTCTACAGTTTTAACAAAGCTGCAAGTCTCAATGCCTGTGTGTGATTATTGCATCAGGCAACCTGTCAATAGAAGAGACAGACATCGTTCTAGAGAAACTCGTAGAATCCACAGATATTTATGGTCCACAGAGGATGAACTCCACTGACCTTGGTGACACCCTGACGTTTCCTTCCCCCTCTTCCTCCTTGTAGCTTTGACTGAAACGTCTCAGCTGTTTTATGACCTGCCAAATGCCAAATTGGGATTAGACACTCCTGTTTGTCTCCCCCTCAGGGGTAAAGTGTAATAGTTTTCGTTGATCCCATAACATTTCATCTCGTGCCAACATCAGGGCAAAAAGATTTGTCGAGTTCTTTGGTTTACGACTGTTTAAACATAGGGACTGAAAAGCTGGGACGCCAATAGGCTGCTGTTTATTGAGAATTTATTCAACATTATGCAAATCAGCTTGGAATCAATGTGAGTAACAACAAGATGAGAGCCAGTTGCACTTCTTTTAATGCCTGCGGAAAGGGAGGCTCAGAGTTGTTTACTACTCGGCTTCACTAGTGGAGAGGGCTTTGCATTCAGCACAGATGCAGGACTACACAATACCCATCAGTCTTTTCATAGCTGTTCTGAGTGCTGGGATTTTAAGAAAAAGACGTCTTCAGACATGACCTGCTGGTAAAGACGGGAGTCTGACTTTCACACGTGAACAAACCTCACAGCTGTCCAATCCGAGTAGAGTATGTAAATGAGACGCTCAATGCAACACGTGAACAGATTCACAAGAGGCCGAGACTGTATATATACTATTTGTATCCGTGCATGTGAGCGCAGCCTAGATACTCTTCAAAGCTAATAACATTCCCATCAGCCTCAGCTTTGATTTGTGTTTAGTGCTAAATAGCAAATGTTAGTGACCAGCATTACTGTGTCAAAGGATAAAATACTGTTATAGCAACCGCTGAATCATTGATGAATTTTTCCATTTACCTTTTTGGCCCAAACATAAATATTCTGAGTCTGTAAAATACTGGCATCAGATGTAAACAGTCTTTTTAACGACAGAAATCACAGCAACACAAACTGTTTGTATAAACTGGATGAACAGCAGCCTCCTCCAGTTTGATGCTGGAAAGATCCAATGCCAAAATATATATTGGACGTCAGTCTTCTGTGATTATTTTGTTTCATCACAGTAATAACGACAGAGATAGTTCACAGCATCAGTGGTGCTGAGGAGGGAAGGTTCACTTTAGCTTAAATCTGAGATATTCAGTTTGCAGTTGCCTTGTTTAAAGTTTTAAAAGACTTTTGCTTTCAACTTCAACGTGTTGGTCCTCACAGATATTTTGTTGTCTGTGGTGCCAGGTGTTGTTTTGAATGCTTCTTTGTGAGGGATTGACTTTACATTCAACAATATGACCAAGTTAATTGTTCCCTAACATGATTATCTGCCCGCCGGCCAAAACGCTGCCTGGAATCTGCATATCTGGCAACTCAGGGACGAGAAGCAAAGGGGGAAATTAACAAGAGCTGCATAACTTATTTTCTGTGGGACCACATTTTGATTCCCTCTGCTACTCATGCAGGGGCCTTGCAAATTGTGTTTGATTGTGCAGAGTGAGGAGCCACCAAGTAAACAGGGGAAAATTGTTTCAAAAGTAACAAGGTTATACTTTCATTGCTGTTTGTCCGATACATATATTTGGGAAACGATGCAGATGTCTGAATGAAATCAGGTGGATTGATGACTGTTGGTAATTTGGTGCAGCTGGGCCTTGGGGGAGGTCTGCAATCTACTCAGTGACAGTAAACACACCACATCACAGTTACTTTCCAATTTTCTATCCCCCCCGCCCTCCACTTCCTTTCCATTAGAACGTCAGTTTCCTAAACTGGGTCGAAAATGACTTTTTGGTTGTTTGTGGTCGGTCCATGCACGACAAGAAGTTTACTGGTGCGTCTGGATCCCAGGGTGAGATTACATGAGCTCAATTTGAATCCTGTGTGGGGAAAGTTCTGCCCCACTTTAATACCCTAAGAAGCTTTCTATGTGATCGGGGGGGGGGGGGGGGGGGGCTTTGAATCCTCTTTCGATCCTGGATCCAAATAAGAAGGAATCAGGTAATGAGCCTGGCTGAGACATATCTGAACAGCGTGTTTACCTCATAGATTCACTCTCCCCACAGTGGATGCTGACTTATAATGAGACCTATTGAGGTGATGATACATGGCCAGAAACATTTGCTGCAATGGCAGAGGCTGACTAACTGGGAATGTTAAACTGGGACATGACCAATGGGAAGTGAGGCAATTAAGGAGCAGACTTCTGCCCATGTTGCAGCTCATGTTGTTTTAACGGTTGCTGGACCACGGACCGTATATGTCTTAATGGCCCCCTGGTGGCTGGCTGCATTATTGGTCGTAAACCCTGCCGCTTCCATATTAGTGGATCGGACATGGAAGGAAACTCAGTCATGATATTTGTCAAATACATTTTCTCAAATATTTTGTTTAGATTTTAGGTCGTTCTTATCGCACCAGGGTTTGTTCAAATGTTCATTATTCCAATAAGTTTGTTTTTTATTAGGTATTTGATGCTATAATTGGTTTAAAAACGTTATTTTACACATTTATACACATATCACGAATATGAACTGCAAAAATGTATATTTTTAGAGTAAAAATATCACTCGTAGATGAAATGTCCTTCGTGTCAATGTGAACTCACGTAAACTGGAGGTGAGGTCTGGATATCTCAGAGAGTTTCAGACGAATGTGCCAGGAAGTCAGCATGTCTGATTTAAGACCCAGAGATGCTCTGAGGCTGGAGTGTGTTCGCCTCTAAAGTGGTGCGCACACACTCGCAGCAAAACACACACACACACACACACACACACACAAAATTGCACCTGTAAGCAGGAATTTCTATTATTTCTTTTAAGGCCTGGGTGTTTCTGCATTTGTGTGTCTGGGAGTTTTTTTTTTTTTATCCCTGTGGGAGAGAGGGAGGATGCAATGTTCTGTGACAATGCAGCTGATTGTTTGTGCACGTGTGTGCACGTGTTTGTGTGTCGGTGGTCACATGCTAAGAAGGTTTCCCATGTTAAGTCTCGCCTCTGGCTTTGTGTGTGTGTGTGTGTTAGTGTGTGTGTGTGTGTGTGCGTGTGTGTATGTATGTGCATGTGACAGGGAGAGAGATTATAGTGGCTATTGCCAACTTCAAAGTGTGCCAGGTCAGCATGTTTACACAGGAGAATTGGTGTCGGGACACACACTAACATACACCCTCATATTGACACACATGCACACGTGTAGACCCACCTTATCTCCTGCTCTGCTTCCTGTACACACACACACGCACACACGCACAGCACCCAGAGTGGTCTTATCAGTGGTCCCAGTGAGTTAGCGGAGGCATTTAATCAGGGTCAGCGCACAGCTCTTGGCATCAGACTGATTCCACCATCTCCCTCTCCCTGGACACGTCTTCTTTTCACCCGCTCTCCCTTCACACCGAGCAGTCTGGTTGGCTAAATATTATTCAGCAACAAAATTTTGTTCCAGAAAAGTTAAAACTAGATCACTGGAGGCTTAAAATAGTTCCACACTCATAGATTAACTAACTTTCTCAGCCACTTTAGGGAAAGACGGTACAAGTCTTGCCAGCTCTCCAACATGCTGGACTCTGAAGTGAGTACTTTTATTAATGTCAGTTTCCAAACACAACCCTTTTATGTCTTCAGGACCCAAGTAGCAGTACGTAATAATAATTTATCCAGTATTGAAATAATTTTGGAAGTACACTTAAATATACTCACCCTCTGGTAGAAAGTTCGATGAATCGGTCAGTACCACTACTTTATCTCTCTATTTTTGTAGCCAGGCAAGCTTTAAATTATTGGATGACAATAAATCTTTATTTCAATTCCACATAGATCTGCCCAAACCAAGTGGTGCTACATACAATCAGCAGTTTATCCTTTTCTAAAGTAAGATTTGCTTATCTCATTCATTATTAATAGCAGAGGAGCAAGTTTTAAATATATAACATGAGATATCACACAAGGAAAGAATCTGATAACAGAGGCCTTTTTTTAAAACAATTCTACCTCCATTAAAAAATTACCTTTTCAGGGGACGTGGTTATAGTTTCCTTATTGTAATGAGGACATGGTCTTTTTGGGGATTGTCTGTCTAGACTCGATATGGCAGCACAGAAGTACTGTTTTTATAAATCTATAGAAACCATAGAGGTCAAGTATTCAACCTTTGTTACCAGCCTGATAAAGGTATTAAAACTGTATCTGATAAGTCACCAGAACTAGAAACAATGCGAGGTCGAAAATGTCTTTGTTTCGGTGAACGACATTTCGCTGGAAAGATAAACTGTGTCTTCTCCATTTTCTTTTGTTGGTCTTCTCATTTTCTTTCCTTCTCTCTTCTTTTTATCATTTTCCTCTCTCTCCTTTCACGCAATGTAAAGCCAGCGCTAATCACACAAAATCTTCCAACCACATTAATTATTCTTCCAGTACATTCTCTCTCTCTCCGTCATCATGCTTTTATTCTCCTCGCTGTCATTATTTAACGCAGCCTTCAGATTCTTAAGTGTTCTGAAGTTCTTCTTTGTTTCTCATTTCTTGTAAATCAAGAGCTTCTTCTAAGTTTGTTTTGGTTCTTTTTTGCCATTATCATTTGTTACTTCCTTTAAAAACGTTTATCCTTCAATATGTCGATTTCATTTTTAAACAAAGAAAACCGTGCTTTTGTGTCTTCTTCAAAACATGTTGTGATCCAAACTCCACATCAGCTGCTGTCACTGGATGCTTTATGTCGTTTCCTGCAAATCATTATTTATTAATTGCTAATTTATTTATCCATTCCCTTGTTGGTCTATCTAATAGTAATTGGAGCTTTGTCCACTAGCGGCGTGCGTGCCAGTGCCCTGCAGATCATTGGTTCAGCAGCTTTGGGGCCAAACTCATGTGACGACATGTTAGAGGCGTTGGCAGCAGCGAGATGCGTGCGAGCCCTGACGCCTGTTCCAGGGCAGTGTGTCAGACCTGGATCACCTGGGTAGGAATCACTTGACTGGGCTGACAGCAGTATATTTTTTATAAGTCTGACATTGTATGGAGGGAGTTCAATGAGCATGGAGGATGCTGCTAATGGCTGCTAATGGCAGAGCTGGATTCCTCTTCAGGAGCATCTGATGTCACAAATGTATCTGTTCCTTAAATGTCTGTCTATTGAACATTGGTGAAAGGAGACTTTGTTGTCAATGTTTTGTATGAGAACGGAGATGTCTAATTGCTGAAAGGGTTCTGTTTATTATATTACATTATACTCCTGCTTTTAGTGCTAATCAGCGACAAACTAACAAACTAATATAAAATGCACCTATTGATTTTAATGTTCACTTAATTTAGTTTGAGTATCAAAGGAGACACATGATGCTCTTTGTCAGTTTTTCTTTCCTCTCATTTGGCATAAAGGTGAAAGGTCTGAAGACATAACTAACAAAGCCAGGTGAAGCCGATGCAGACATTTTCTTCACTTGCTGGAATCAGTTTGACCAATCACAGCAGAGTGAGCTTTAGCGGGAAGGGGTTCTTAAAGAGACAGGAGCTATAACCAAGCATTTCAGACAGAGGCTGAATAGAGGAGCTCCAGCAATTAACAATTCTTAGGACAGTCATATGTTTTCTGAACCTGAAAAAACAAGATACTAACCCAAATGAAATTTATGAACCTGAATATGGGCAGAATGTATTTCCTTCAAGTGTGAGTGTTCGGATGTTCTCATTACTGTGGAGTTTAAAAGATGTGTTTTTTAAAAGCTTTAATAATACTAGGCACCAAGGTCCAGCTTGGGGGGGGGGGAGTCCAAATCAATATGAGGTCATCTAATATCTTCTAGTGTACAAACACATCACTGCTGTGAGAAAAAGGAGAACTGTTGTGCTGGTGTTTAATCTCCAACTAAGATATCTACTACATCTGTTGAATAGTTTATTTAAACTATGGAATATTTACTGAAAACCTGTTTCACAACACATTCAGGCAACTTGTGGCACAGAGATGCAGAATCCTGCTCTATATTAAAACCTCTAACACTTTGCTTCGGCTGTTTCAAGATGCCAAACAATCTCCAGTCCCTGATGGACTCAGCACTTATCTCTTTGGCTCAATCAGTTCTCAAGAGCTGTGTTTCAAGCTTGAATCTCATCTCTGGAGATGGAGTCTCAAGCCTTGAAGGAAAAACCCCCACTTGTTACTATCGAGATCACAAATCCATATCATGCTGGACTTTTGTTTTCTCTGTCTTTGTACAAACAGTCAGTAGTTAAACCCCGGGGTCTCCACACAAATGTGACACACTTCATAGAAACTGCTGTTATATTATTTAATAAGTTAAACCATTAAAGCTGAATTTATTCATTTTGAAGAATAAACATCTAAAGCGAAAACGTCTTCAATGCAGACCCCCCCCCCCCCCCCTGTCAAAGATAGCATTGCTGACACTAAACATTTTGAATAGATTTCTTATAAACAAACCACCTTCACAGTTTGAATTGAGATGTTTACCTGTGTTGGTCCCCCGTTATATTTTCACCTCTAATGAAAACAGGAGTGTGCCGGACAAACAAACTATAAATATTTCACTTTCCGGACAAAACTCTCCAATTAGACGTCATGTTTCCTGCAACACTCGTCCACATGAGTCACCTGTTGTTCAGGTTAAAAACAGCGACAAGCTCATTCAGTGTTAGCACCAGTTGTCCGGAGAAAACAAAATTAGGGATCAGACGAGTTGAAAACGGAACCGCTGCGACATTAGAGGTGAAATCAAGCACATGAAATGAGACGTGAGATTTACTTCCGTCCATACAATTATGTGACTGTGAAATCATCGAGCAGCGGAGAGGTAAAGACCATGTGACTGATCAACCGCGGTCACCAATGGCAGAGCAATCTGTCATAGTTAACACCTACTTACACCATGTTAGCGCTGGGGCTCACCTCATAATTCACTCCCACACGTATGAATGGAAACATGAGGATACACCCCTCGACAAATATGAGCCCAGCAGACAATCACACATGTATTCACTTACACACACACACACACACTCATGCATATAGAGTGTGCTCTGTTGTGTCGTGCGTTGAATATCTCCTTAATGTTGTGTCACCTGCCGGCCGAGTGATCTGCTCGGAGCGAGCACAGGAAATAAGTCATCAGGCCTTAATGGGGGACAGGAAATAGATCGCACAAGCTTAACTGTGCTCCCCTGCTCCATTAGTTGCAGACTGAATTGAACGGAATATGTGCTCATTTGTGTGTGTGTTGGTTTGTAAATTGACTGCAAATCGGTGTGTTGTGGACAATTTATGCCCAGATAGTTTTTTTTTTATATTAAGTTGTGCTGATTTATGTTTGGGAGCTTGATTACAAAATGCACTGCGACACAGATTTGACTGGCAAACATTTCTTCTGAAGGATTTTGGAGGCCCTATAGGCAAATGGTCCCTGCATTGAACCAAACCAAACCAAATCACCATCATAAAGAGGCTTTTGATAGAAAATGACTGACAGGGGTCTTGTAAGAGGATTTCTCACCTTGGTGTCATTGCAGTTTGCTGTACATATATATTTAAGTGTGTTCTCTGAAATGGTTTTGTTGTTCTCAGCCGTCCCCTCTCAGTTCGGGCTCTCGGGTATTTGCCCACTTTGCCTGCGCCCTGTTGTAACTCCCCTGCTCTTGCCAGAGCGATGAACAATACTGCACAATCATTTTTTTTGGTTCTGAATTATGATTGTATGTCTTTCCTTTCCTTTACTTGTGAGGTGAAAACAGAACACACACATACAGTTTGATCGCCCTTTAACATGGCAAACCGTTACATCCAGCCGCTGTGGAGCAACATTAGCATTCATGTGATGTTGCTTCTGTTGAATCTCAGTCCAATACTTCCTCTGACTCTGAGCTCCACAGGGAAAGCTTTCTCCCTTTGCTTCCCTTTGTTCAGCAGCTGCATTCACTTTTACCGGCGCCCTGTTTGGTTCTGGTGCAGGCGGCGAACAAGTTGGCCTAGCAGAGCGCTTCCTCTGAAAACAGCTGCCTGCTGTGCAGAGGGAAAGTACAAGATGAGAGTGAATCCGTGAACTGAAGGACACTAAAAGAGCCGAGTGGAACTGCAGAGTCAGGTTTTAACCCTGATTAACTGGATATCGCTGCCACACAAAAGCACTATGTGCCCCAGTGTTCAAAGTAGTTTCTAGTAGTTGTGACGGCCTGATGGCTCAGGGTGGATGGATTTTTAAAAAAGGAAAAGGAAATTGCTGGTGACTTTCGTGTTGATACGAACTAGGCTTCAGTTGAACCGTACGCTTTCACAGAGCGATCAGCCGGTCGATTAGGACCAGAGCTGTTTTCCCTACAACCACATATCACGTGATTGAAAGTCCTTTAATGGAACCAGACCTTCCAGGATTTGACAAAGCGCACTCGCTGGATGTGAGGCCGATTCTTCCGAGTGGAAAAAATACATTTGAAATGCTGTTAAATCGTCCTCAACTGACTCAGCGTCTCTGTCCCCCCCCCCCCCTCTCTGTGTCTCTCTGTTAATTAACATCTCTCCTCACCCCTGCTTTGCATTTCAGTTATTAATTTGCATGATTATTAAACAAAGAAATATGTTCGTGGCAGTTTTGAGAAAAGAAAAAAAAACAATTGTGGATAAAACCCCAAAAGTTATACATTTTTTACCTCAGTGCTTTTTAGTTCTTTATTCCATAAATACTTTGAATAGAGGATGTGTAATACGCCGTGATATTTATGTCCTCTCTCTCTCTCTCTCTCTCTCTCTCTCTCTCGCTCGCTATTTCCATAATTCCCCTTCTGTGTGATCCTTCCTCATTTCATGCCATTGTTTCCAAATTTATTTAGCCATCAGTCTCCGTTTCTGTCTTCATCTTTCCCTTTCACAGTTTCCTTCAATTCCTCATCCCCTTCCCTCCTTTCTCTCTTTGCCACCCGTGGATCCCGCCCACCTCTCTCTAGCTTTGGCAATCTGGTGCAGTATTAACTAAATTTGTCCTGCGATGCTTATGTCCTTCTCTCTGCCTCTGGGGAGGTTGGCAAAACTGATCAGTGCTTGTATCTAGTTTTCGCCGGTGAATTCTGGTTTGTTGTTTTTTCTGTAAAGTCCTTTGAGGCAGATGTGAACAAATCCCACAAATTGCTTCATTTATTTGGTTTCGCCCGAGGAAACGTAACCGCAATAAGTGTCAGGTTTGTTGACACCGACGTGTGGCAGCGTCGTGTTGACACTTTAGCGCTCAGCTTTCAAGGTGCCGCGGAAAAACACGCAAATAACATTGCTAATGAATGACACTGCAGTGGAGTGTACAGCGGAAATGGAATAGAGCCCACACCTTCGCCAGTCCCCTTGAATTCAATCAAGCTGCTCCGAATTGCATACACTCATAAATTTCAGTTCCCTAAATATTCTTATTCTTTTAAATCAATGAGTTATTATATAGAAAAACTGAGTAAATGTCTTTAACAGCTCGCCTTGTTATTAAAGAAAGTAAAAAATTATCTCTGGATCCTTCCACTGATTTAATGCCTGACCCATCCCAGCTGCCCAGAGGTTTGTATGTGACCTTGCTTACAAACCAACAAACCAACAAACAGACAGGGGTGAAAACATGACCTCCTCGGTGGAGGAAACAACCTGGGGAATTAATATTGGCCAAATGTTGCCAGAGAAGGAAGATTTCTTTAAAAAAAAAAAAAATTCTAATTTCAGCAGCTGTTTGTGGTCTTCCACTAAATCGATGGGACGACGGCTAAACGGGTCAGACCAGTTCATATTTTCTCCATCCAGTCTGAGGATTTTAGCGCGGGGCATTTGCAGGCAGCACGGTTAGCGTGCACATCTGTAAACCCCCCGAGCACAATATATACACAGTTTGGAGTTTATTATGTGTTTGGACACGAGCTGGAGATCAGGTCAGTCCATGCTGGAGGTTGCAGGGTGAGAGGTGGATGTATCGGGTCAGCTGTGGTGGGCTGAACTCACTACTCTCCTGGTTTCTGTATTTATTCTTTAGTTTTACTTGTCTCCCCCCCCCCCCTCCCTTTTTTTCTTACCGATACATTTACAGTCTTATAAAGTCCAGAATTTGACTGTTGAGGCCTGAGGCTTTAAAAACAAAAATAAAACTCTTAATTTATGCTCACTCTCCGATCTCTCGCTTACACTCTTTCTCTCTCTCTCTCTCTCTCTCTGTTTTTCTCCGTGCGCTACTCGTGTGCAATCAGGGAAATTGTGGTGATTTGGATGTTGTGTTTTTCACACTCACAGGTGCTGACTGTCTCCGTGACACTCTGCTGGATTGGCAGAACAAGGCCTCACCATTAGCTTATTGGACAGCTTGGTCAACACAAACAAGCGCGTGTGTGTGTGTGTGTGTGTCTGTGCGTGTGTGTATGCTGCCAAGTGAGGTACATTTTGTCCCTATAATCACCTAATGTTGCAAACCGGGTTTTCATCTCCTCTCGTACACAAAATTGAGCTCATAATCGAATAATTCCAAATGCAGACGTGCAGCAGGCCTCTGCACGTTCAGATGCTGTTTGATGTAACCTACATGCATCGTCTGCTCCGTGTGACGGCCTCACGCAGGCTGTTTATCGCATTAAGGTGCACAAAACTGATTTAAAATGTTTAACTTGACACTCGTCTGCTCCCACTTGACAAATTCCTGGCACCCGCTGCCTCATCCTGTGTTTCAAATCCCCCCTCATCCTGTGTTTACTCATGGAGTCAGAGGGAGATGTGCTGTGTATCTGCACATTTCACCCATTTCTGGTACAAGCAGCCCGGCTCCGTTACACACCAGCCTGTAACCCGAGAGTCACAGTTCACTTGCTCTTTGTCCTGGCGAAGAAACACCCTGGAGCCAGACAATGAAGCTCACACAGTAAGTCGCTCTGCATAAGGCTGTCAGCCATCCGCCTCGAGTGGAGGAAGAAGAAGAAAAAAAAAAGATCCTCATCTTGTTTTGGCAGCGGAGGAGCTGTGAGAGGCAGCGTCCTACAAAGCAGACAGACAGTGACAACACACGGAGACTGACTGAGATAGACACATGTCAGCGGTGACAGTACAAGTGGAATGTTGTATTTGTTGTCGTCTTTTTGTTGTCGTCTTTCCTGCACACATGCATATGCAGTGTGTTGGACTTACACTATGAAGGTTTTGTTAGTCACATGCGGCGACAGGGAGCTGATCACAAACACAACTTGAAGCAGTTTGTCGGCATCTGTCACTGATTCTTCTGGGTTGAGTCTCCATTTTGTTATTCGGCGTCACTATTTTTAAACACACACGACTTTTCTCCATCAATATCTCCTCTCCTCTGTTTACTTTGCTTTTCTTTAAAAGTTTCTCTTTTCATCAGATTTCTCTCTTGTGACTTCCTCATGGTTTCTCTCTCTTGTCCTCCTTTCTGTACGAACCTCTTCTAACTATGCCCTTTTCTCATTTTCTCCTCCGCCCTGTGATCTCGACATCACTGACAGTTTCATGACGTACAATGAAAACCAGTGGTGAAGTACAGCTCTCAATCTGCCTCTCTCTAGTATTTTCTAGGACAAAATCTTTGTCTTTGGTTTGTCTTCCTTTTTTCTAGCGTGTTCTGTCTCTTTCCTTATCGTCTGTTTGCTTTCCGTCTCCCCATTGCTCAAAGTCTCTCCTCCTCTTTTCCTTTGTCGGAGCCTCGTTCGCTCTCTCTCTCTCTCTCTCTCTCTCTCTCTCTCTCTCTGTGTGTTTCCTCTCGTCTCTGGAGGAGTCAAACTTATTGAAGTTCCACCAGAGGAGAAGCGCCTTCAGCCCTAACACACTTGATCCTCATTACTGATGCTAACAGCAGGGCCTGTGCCATTGTCTGCTGTCAACTGCTTAACCAGGGAATTAAACATCTCGCTCACGAGCCTTCACACACACACACACACACACACACACACATACACACATTGTCTCACTCTTGTTGTCAACAACTAGTTCTGATTTATCACAGTTATGTCATATGTTGTGCACTATTCTTTTCAACCAAAACTAAACCAGCAGCAGACCCTCTTACAATCTGACTTACTTTGAAAATAAGAACGTCTATATTTAATTCATGTTCTCTGTGTGCTATAATTTAAACACTGTACAAAATGATGTTTGTCGAAGTATAAATAATTTAAAATGAGCAAACATCATGTTGACAAAGGACTTCTATGTTTCTTTCTAGAGGAATCAAAACTGTTATTTTTAATATGTGTCTATAGGACCAGAGATTAGTCGTCCTGGGACCTTATTAGAAAAATTACCAGATTTAAACTCATTAATATTGAAGGTATAGAATTAGGGATCCACAGTAAAAATCTAATTCACAAACATACTGTCCTGTGTGGTTCATAAAGAAAAATATAAATCAGAGCCACGTTAAAAAGAAAAATAGTTTTTAAACCAAACATCTCCACAATGTGAGCTGAGCTGTTATCAGTGTTTCTCTGACACCAGTACATCTTGATCACACTCTGCTACACCTGCGCTCAATGAGGCACAGATCGAAGCTCCAGAGTTTAATATGTTAAACTCAGTTACTGGAGGTAAAGAGCAGCTCGGTGGCCTCGTGACTCTAACGTGTGTCCTTCAGATCGAAGCTGCGGGTTCAAGCTGTTGTGACTGTTGGATTTCACCTCCGGGATTTACTGGAATATCACAAAGACGTCATCGCTGTCAGCCGGCTCCATCTCCATTCAGAGGCTGAGGCAGCAGTAATCTGACTCTGTCACAGTAATTCCCACCATGGGAACTTCATAAATCAGTCCTCATTAAACAGCAGATCCTGCATGACGGGGAGCAGTTCATGTTGTTCCTGCTTAATATGCCCAAATGACTGAAGTCCTACATGGTAGAATAGACTTATCACCATGAAAATATGAGGAACACACACACACACGTGCTTCATTTTGACCAATATTGAATTAATCAAACCTTGATTAGCTGAAGGACCTAAATGACACGTGTTTTGCCCGGAAAAGATTCTAACTCGACAAATCTGCTCGAGCATTTTGCAATCACAATGTTGTGTGATTTATTTTAGCCTTGTATCATTAGGGTAGATAGATGTGCATAATTGAGCATAACTCTAAGGCCCTGTTCAGACCGGGTACTAACATCGGTCCTGGGGGATCTGATCACAGGTGAACAGTGTGAAGTTCGTCTCTTCACACGCTGCCTCCTCCTCAACGTGTCTCCTGTGACCACTTGTGATCACATCTCACTTCCCGTTCACGTACGTCATTTGTCTTTGTGACGACCGAATGATGTTGTTTTTACACAGCCTCAGTTTACACATGCATCTGATGACAGAGAAAGAGAGAGAGAGTGAGTGACTGATTTAATGAATGTATGCCAGCTCCTAGGTTGATTGTTTATAGAGATGAATGAATTCTGGAGGAAGCAGAGCTTTATATAAACAAAATAAAATGACAAATTGCCCAAATAAACAACCGACAACAGCCTCAGCCAATCGGCCGATAGACGATATATTCATCAGGTCCTCCAGCTCCCCTGTGGAGCGTTTATGTTCTCCAGCCTCCAGCTGCGAAGTCATATAAATAATGGCCGTCTCACACGTGTGGAGCAGAATGAATATGAGGCAGAGTAGTGTTTAAAAAAAAAAACAGCCATCCACAGTTTATTGCGCCTCAAAGCGAAGCTGTGCACATTCTCCCTCTAGTAGATCTTAACCTAAGCAGCACACATGCAGCTTTACGTGTTTCTCTCACTCTTTAAATGTGCAACGTGTCTTCTGAGGAGTATTCTCCTCTGCAGGATCTGTCATGCTTGGTAAAATGTTTCCTTCTCTATGATCATCCACAGGTTTCTGTGTTTTCCACTGTGGTGGCAGACCCCCTTTGAAACAATCGTTTACTTTGATGCACATTTGACTGATCAGGGATTTTAGGTTGCGACATGAAGCAGCGGTGAAGAGCAACCACAAAATGAATATGAAATGGCTCCTGAGCGAGAGGTTGTGAGAGCATTCCACCTCAGTGATGAAACGGAGTGAGCAAAGCATATTTTCATTCAAAGCTCACTTCTGTAGAGACGGGATGGGGGGGGCGCAGAGTGCACACAGTTCAGCTTCATCCCACTTTGTACGACTGTGGTGGTTTCTCTCTGTGGCAGCTGTGCCTCCACAGCGCTGTTCTCTAAATGCCAGAGCACAGGTGGAGCAGCGTGAAAAACACAGAACCTGATAATGACTGAACTTAATTTTTTTTATTTGTTCACTTATTTGTGAACAGGAGCGAGCGAAGCCACCAGATGTGTCTGTGCTGCTGAGTGACCTGTGTTGATGTGTCTCCTCTCTCTCTGCAGCTGGATGCTCGGTGAAGCACGGTGCTGAAGATGGTCAGAACGCGCCTAATGGGCCCACTGTCGTGGAGCCGGGTCAAATGGCCGAGTGTAATGGGAACAGGAGTCCTTTATCTGCTGCTGCTATCAACCTGCCTTGGCCAAGAGACAGAAGGTAAAGACAGTCGCTCTTTGTGTCCCCTCCTCCCTCGTCTTTCTCAATCATTCCTTTTGTCTTTGCCTTTTCTGTTCTCTGTGGCTCCATCTTTATCTCCGTCTGTCTCACAATGTGGAGGTGATTGGAATCCGCTCAGTGGGGATTTAACGTGAGATCGAACACATTACTTGTGCGACTTCAGGCTTATTGTCGGTAGTCAGCAAATCTCAGTCGGCTACAGCGTCTCACTATTTCCCTGATTCACTGTCGATCCTGCTCATGTGAGATAACAACAACACACTCTAAAGAAGGGAACTTGGTTGTTTCCTCACTTTAAAGTTTGTTATAGCTTTTCAATGGTAACAGTTTGTGCTTCAGACACACTTCAGGTGATTGTAATTAATTTGACAGCTTGCATTCACTGTACCATGTTAATATGAAACTTTGGTGTAACAACAATAACCATCGCTGCTTGGTGCCTGGTCACAAACATGTCCGTCTTGCTGCGAGTTGTTTTTAGCCACATTAGTTCAAGTCCCAGTTCAGCCGGGGTGACTGTGTAGAGATGGGATGTCCTCCCTGTGTCTATGCAGACGGAGGTTAAGATAATTGGAGACTTTGAGTGAATAAGTAGGTGTGAATCTGAAGGTGAATGCTTGATGTCTCTGTAATAGGCTGGTGACCCGTTCAGGGCGTATCCAAACTCTCACTCTGTTTCAGCTGGAACTGGTTCCCCCCATGACCCTCAAAGGTGTAGCGCCATAGAAAATGGATGGAGTTGTTATACATACTGTTCTGTTAAACCAGATCAAGCCTGATCATACGTCCACGCAGTCCCATTGAAACCCATTAAAGTGTAACTAGCTCTGAGCTCAGATACATCCACTGCATCACGTTGAAAAGTGCTGAAAACTGGGCAGGGGGCTGAGGTGGCGAGCCAGATGGAGCTGGATGTGAGAGTGACCGTGTCAGCTTCATCCTCAGGCCACATAAAAGACACAGAGTCGCCAGGCACCTCTGCCACTGAGGGCTCTTCTGAGGTGGAGGACCTTCCCCTGCAGAACCCCCTGCGGAGGGCATTAGAGTGGTGGAGGACCATCTCACCACCCTGAGCGGTTTCATATCGAGGTGTCGGCTCCAGCCAGAGTTGAACCCAGAGCTGGAGCTCTCAGAACCGAGCTGAGGCAAAGGCAGGCGGGGGGGGGGGGGGGGGGGGGCAGGGTCACGTTGGTTAGAAGGCTAGTGTATTTGAGTAAGTTGTAAAGCTATGTAATTATGAATGTTTTATAACCCTAACCCACAATGTTCTTTAGCAGGATGTACATACAGGAAGTCCCAAACGTAACGCCGCCCTAACCTCAGTTTGGTGATAAAGACCGTTTCCCTTGTCAGATAATAACCTGCCCACTTTTGATTCGACAGCATTAAATATGAAATTAATCTCAGGACGCAGACGCTCCAAATGCTCGACTCCATTTCATCAGTGACCTCGAAAGGTCCAAGATCGGCTTCGGATGAGAGCGGTGGATGCTGAGGTTTCATCAGCTGTTTTATTTTCCTCGTTGTCGTTTCTTCTCTCACTTCACATTTCCAATTTCCAATTCAATGGTAACAGTTAATGGGGGAAATAACAGCCGGGATATGATAATGTTGAAACCACACACCCACATTTCCCTGAAGTGAAGCGAGGTCACAGAGAAATGAAGTCACCGCCGGTGGGAGAGCTCAGCATAATGCTCTCTTGACTTTTTGCTCGATTTGTCAGAATTTTAATTTTCCATTTAACTCTTAGTCCTTGAGATTTATCTGGCTGGCATTTAGCTGACGGCCGCCGCAGCCAAAGGTGAATGTCTGCGAGTGTGTGCGCTTGTGGGCAGATCGAGCATATGGAGGCATAAAGCATGTCTGCGAGTGTGCATGGTGGTTATTAGTAAATCTGTCTGTTGGGGTTACACAGCTCTAGACATCCCCTTAATTCAGATCTCGGAGGGCGCATCCGTATCTCCTCTGTTTCCCCTCATCACACCTGTCCAGCTGCTGCACCCACGGAGCTGTGTCTCCTAAACTGTTGGCAGGGGCTCAGAGAACTGGATCGCAGCCTTCATTCTGCACATAACAGGAATAGTATGTTTTAATAAGCCCGGGTCTGCAGCTGACACACGATATTTGACTCGGTTCTCGTCCCCTCACGACGGCAGCGCTAGTGTGTTTTTAATGAGCCGGAGTCCCGGGATGAGCGGTTGATTCTCCCTGTTTGCCCCCCCCCCCCCCCCCCCCCCGCCTGACAGGAGAAGCAGCGTGTTTTAATTAGCTTATAGGTCCCAAAGTAAGAGTCTTATAGTCATCCTTCTCCTGGTTCCCAAGTGATGTGAGTTCTGGTATAATTTTTAATGAGCCTCGTTCCCGGGGTGGGAGACCACACAGTGTGTCCAATCAGCTTTTAGCTGAAAGTTGAACAGCCTCACTTGTTTGTTTGTGGGAAATTCTGGGAATCCGTCTACGTATTGTCATTGCAACAACATCATTTATTGTTACTAATGCTGGAGACTGAAATGCATAGCCTCTGAATTCCTGTGCTTTCATTATGAATTCCTCTGAAGCCTGCCGTGTGTAGGTGGCTGCTGCTCGTGTCGCCGTAGATCGAGTGTGACGTGCGTCTGTCTTCAAGCCGCTCTTTCATTAAACATAAATGCCTGAGAGTGTATTCCTCCTGTGATCCTGCATGAAGCCGTGCACGTGTCTGAGCGAGTGTGTGATGTAAACATATGAGTACAACACCATTTGGACCAGATGTTGCCAGACGTTCTCCTCATTTAATAAAAACAAGTCTCTCCTCCACGCTCTCTCTCTCTCTCACCGTGTCTTTCTCACGCCCGCCAGCTTTCTCTGCATGATGCACAGGGGGAAAAAAAAAGAGAGAAGAATGAATGTCAGTTCACAGTGTGAAGACTGTGGCCGTGTTCCAAACCAATCCTGAGATGTCAGTCTGAATGAAGTCACGCTCACAGCTCTGTAGAGCACTCTGCAATAAGAGGGAGGCTGTGCCTGCAGGAGGTCGAGTGGGTGGAGCAGGGACATCTGCGGTTTGGATCCCGGCTCTTCCCCTCTGCATGTCAAGGTGTCCGAGGTATCGAGCCCCACGTACACTGATACTGTCGATAAGACCAGACAAGTGGTTAGTTACCTCCGCTGAACATGTGGATTCCATGTCTAAGAAAATACGACTATTTTCTAAGACTGATCCCAGTCCCCTGAGGCCTCCTGTCAATCCCCCTTTCTCGTCTAGAAACTGCTGCTGCACCTGAGCTCTGGAATAGTCTCCTGTCCCATTAGGCTTTGCTCTGCTATCGATTATTTAAAACCTAATTTAGAATGTTTCATTTTAATCTCACTTTTAATTTCCCCTGATTCTGTCTAATTATTTTTGCTATAACCTCTCTTTTTTTAAATCTCATTTACTTTGAACTGTTTGGGTTTTTTTGGTTCCTATTTCTCTGTCACTGTTTCCCTCAATGTGTTGGTGAAGCACTTTGGCTCAACTCCTGCTGTTTCTCAACGTGCTGCATGAATAAATCTGACTCGACCTGAAACAGGTTCATTCACAGGGAGTTGATAAACATCCTCTAGAAACTCATCGACTCATTCAGCTGTTGATGTGACCGGCAGGATGTTGTCTATTGTTTAAAATCATGCACGTGCTTTCATTTGGAGTTCTTCCTGTCATCATGGATTATTTCCAAAGCAATTTTTAAAACCGCAAAAAATATTTTATTCCAATTTTACTGCACTGCACTTTCTGTGGGTTTAATCAGACTTGGAAAACGCTGTGGTGGAGAAGTGTGTGCATCTCTCTCCACAGCCAAAGCAGTTTTTATGGCATAGTGAGTAATATTTATGTGATGTTTCCTCCATTATCCAGTTCTCACATCTCTGCAGCGTCCACTTCCTCCCCTCACCAGCTGGATCTTAATATGGTAAACTCTCCATGAGAACTGGGGGAAACTGGAGATGGATAGCACAATGGTAGTGGGCCCACGTTGGTATTTAGCCTGAAGTGCTCACATTGATTGTCCATAAATTGCCTCAAAGCTCGAGACCAAATGATATTTTCATCCCTTATTATTTTCAAACTCGAGCCTGCGTGGTTCGTCTGAGTCCCCGCCGACATCTCTTTCAATTCACACAGTGAAAAACAAAAAACTCAGAAAGCTCCAATTATAGCTCTATATATCACTCGATAATATCTTTTAACCACTTTCCTTAGACGTTTCATCAGCGGTGAATAACTGTCTCATCTGTCTTCACTTGGACATCACATACTTTTATTCCTCTGTCTTTGTGCCCATGTCCCTCCATCTCATCACCTCCTGTCAGCTGCCTCTTCAGCCCACAGCTCTGTCAAAGCCTATGTACAGCTATATAGATTGGCAATTTGCCCCAGGTAGCACGTTGGAGCAACGGTTAACACTGTCACCTCACAGCCAGATGGTTAGAATCCCGGTATCTTCTTGCTTGGAGTTTGCGTTTGTGTCTGTGGGTTTTCTCCAGATACCAAATCAAAAACATGCAGAGTGGGGTTAATAGGAGACTCTAAATTGGCCGTAGCAGGACTGGCTCGCCAATACACTGGATGTCTTTCTAGTTTTCCCCACCTTTTACCCAATGTCAGCTGGGACTGGCTCCAGCGACCCCTGGGGGCCCTCAAGGGAAGTGTAATGGGTGTGGATACCACTTATTGCTATTATTTGCCCCATGTACTTTGACTTTGCGCTTTACACACACACTTACAGACGGGACACATGTCTATGAGGTACAGCGGGTCGTCCACTAACCAGATGGTCAGTGGTCCACCTGTGGAACTGTCCATGTGCAAGGCACTGAATCCCAATATTGCCTCTTATGGCAGCATCTGAATGATACGTGATAAAAAATACAAATGCTGTGTATAGAAGCACCGTATGAAAAGTGCTTTCAGTGGTTTGTATGAATAGACAGGTGCTATATGCTTCATCTTGAAGGACCTCCTCTGTGTGAAGAGTGCACTGATCAAGTGTGTGCTCACTGACGGAGGATGGAGTTCAGATTGAACAGTAAACTGGTTCCACCGCTTTTGCAAAAGAAAAGAGGAAGAACCAAGAAGTGAGAAAAACTTCTTCATTTTTTGTGTCATCCTCTTTCTCAGAAACCAAACAAATGTATTTCCTGATGCTCCTTCAAATTTGTATTCATGTACAGTTGCCGACCACCTCGGGAGCATTTGGGGTTAATGCTCTTTATGTATCTCCACCGTGTATCCTGAGCACAAGTACTGTCTTTACCACCACCACCTCCGTCAGCCGTGTTCAGCCACACAGCGGCTGGAAACAGAACTGACGCACTGAGACAGAGAGGAAGGCAGAGAGTCAGGATAATGGATAAGCCAACACAGTGACAAAGTAGATATTCCTACGGCACTGACCCTGTGTGTGTCTCTTTGTGTGTGTGTGTGTGTGAGTGTGTTTTTTGTGTGCGAGCGGGTCGACAATCCGTTTTCTCCAGAGATGCATCAATCTAACACAAGGTCACATTGTCTCTGCTCTCCTCTCCTCTCCTCTCCTCTCCCCTCCTCTCCTCTCCCCTCAGATCTTCCTCCACCAACCCTCCTCTAATTCCTTCTCTTCATTTCCCTCAAATGATCTCCTCCCTCTTTTTTTTCCAATTTTGTCCCCTTTTCTCCGAGTCTGTTCTCTATGGATGGATGGATCAGGGGTTGCATGGGAATGGATGGATGAATGGATAGATGAATGGATGATGGATGAACGGCTGGGTGGTTGGATAGAGGAGACGGAGAGGAATCGGACCCCAGGGAGAGGTGGAGATTGGGGTTCCTGCTGATGGAAGCTTAAAAAGGACATGAACACGCCAGAGTTTTTTTAGAGGAAAAACCACAAAATGCTCATGTCTTTTTCTGTATATAAGCTCTTCACTATCCACTCTCTCCATTCTCTGTCATATAGAAGACAATGTTATATGTTTTTTAATGTTTTTTCTTTAAACGATTTTCATTCTGCAAGTCAGTTATGTGGCAAAGCATTCTGGGCTTGACAGACAACATCAAGGTTATTGAAAGATAATTACTTGAAATTCTGCTTTTCTACCCATTTTTCATAATTTGCTTTTATAAAGTAGATTATCCTAAAATTGCTCAAAAGGGCCAAGTGTGTAATTAACTCACAAACCCCGTGGAGCTCTATTAATGGCCGCACACCCCCGCATGCTGAGGGAATGTGATGCACATACAAACACACACACACAAATTGTGCACAGTAATGGGTCAATGTGATGCAATTAATCCTCATTAATAACATTGTTTTTTTGATTGTGGAAGAGACAAAGACATTTAATCCCTGTTTAACAGTGTTTGTTATTGCAAAATGACATTTGTGACATCTCAATGCCGCACTTAATTCAAGGGCATATTTTCCAGACAGACAAGTGCTCCCTTGTTGCCCCAGTATCATCCATTTCACTCCAGTCTGGTTCACCAGGCTGGACAGTCTCGTGGTAAAAGAAAGAAATAACTCTTGTTGGAAATCGTATCAGCGCAGACGTCTCTTGAAATAACAGCCGCTTGGCTACCCTGCTGTATGCTCAAACATTATTTCAGCATGTTGTTTTTGGAGTTCGCCCTCACTGGGTTTCCCCCCCATTCACAAGCTCCACTCCAGGCGGGGTAGCCAAGCAAGTGTTTAACAGATGGTCACAAGCAGAATGCAGTCGAGTACAACCTCAACCCACATGAGTTTTTCACAATATGGCAAAAGGGGGGAAACAAGACTGAAGAGCTTGAGAAACTATTATTAAAGACTAGAGAGAAGCAGTTCCCCTGGAATGAGAAAGTTCGCAGCCACAGCACAACACTACAATCCATCGTTGTTTTGTGTGTTATGCATTTATTTTCCTCCTGGTTTTTAACATTGTTCTAGATAGTGTGTCACTATCAGGAGGTATATACACACTACAGGTCTGGTTACTGAGCCTAACACCATTTTGTTATTTCTTCAACAGGCTCAAGTTTCCTTCTGTTTGTTGTGTTTATGCAAAGCTAAGCTCACTGGTCTCTAGATTTATATTTTCAGTAAAGACATGTGAGGTATCGAACAATTGCATTCTCAAAAAATTATTTATTAACCTAAGCTTTACCGGTCACTGTATTTTCCATTGCTGCACCAACAAACACACAAGCCAGCATATAATTAACTTAACTTAGCACAAAGACTTGAGAACGGGAAGCTTCTATCAAATGTTCCTGCTTAAGCTCATAAGACAAATGTTCTTACGTTTTTTTCAAACTCAGAAGAAAGAAAACAGGTTTTCAATGAATGTTGAACTTCTCCATTGATGTTGAGACAGAAGAACAGGCCAGTGTTAACTCCTGTTGTCAGTAATGTGACAGCTTCTCTCTGTGGAGTGACTCAGTCGACATGTGCAATGAATCCTGGCTCCACACAGACACACACACACACAATCAGCGTTGTCCAGGTGTCACAGTCTCAGCATGTATATTTTATGGTAACTGGAGCATGTGTGAGCGTGCGATTGCAGGCTGGTGTGTTGCCCCGGTCGCTTAAACTGTGTAAAGTGGTGTGAATGTGCACATGGGGTTGTGCCATGAAGCTCTCAGGCAACGTGTGTGTGTGTGTGTCTGTGTCATGGAGACTGTTGCTAAGCTGTGTGTGTCTCTGTGTGTGCAGGATACAACACAACAGTTGTTTGCAGCAGGCTCAGTCTAGGTGGACTCTCCTCCTCCCCCCCCCCCTCCTCCTCCTCCTCCTCTTCCTCAGTGAACTTTGTTGTGAAAGGCCACTTTTTTCTCCCCCCCCCCCCTGCAAACCTCTACATGTTGACTTTGCTGCCTGATGTCTATGGAAAGAAGGTGAAAAGAGAATAAAGGGGTTATTGATTGAAACACTTCAGGCTTAAATAAGGAGGCGTCGGACGGATGATAAATCTTGAACGAGCTTCTCTCATTGACTGCCTCGTGATATTGTCTGAACAGAGAGGTCTATTTAAAAGCTCTTTGTCTATTCTTCTGTCTTTAATCATGGCTGCTCACACCTTGAACGCTTCACCTCACTCAGCTCTCCACCGAGCCTTTCATCAGCGTGACACAAACCTGGCATCAGATGGATTTATTTACTTGTTAATGCACAGAGTCATTTACGTGATTTTTCTTTTTTTCCCCCTGAAACTTCAGAAGAGGGCAAGCTTAGTGGAGAGTAAGTGAGTGCTGCCTGGAAGACAAGTGTGTATCCATGAGGGACGAATTGCTGAGGTACACTTTAGTGGGTGGTGCATGAGGAGACACTCGAGGGACACGAGGGCCTGCAGACAACAGAGCGCTAACTCAGAAGAACAGGTGAATCCTTAGGTTGAAATATGTCTGTGACCTGTAAGGAAGAAAAGCAGAGAATTTGCATTTTAATTCAATTCACTTTTAATCCCGAGTTTGCCTCCTCGGTGAGTTTTCCGCAGTAAGACTTAACAGTGCGGAGAAAACGTGCATTGATTTAATGCGGCGAACAGAATGTGGCAACTTAACTGCTCAATTTCACCTCTTGTGTGAAACTTTTCCGCACTCGCATATTTGTTTTAATCGAGATTACACTTTAAAGGACGTGCCGACGATTTCTTCCGATTTCCTGCCGCCACCGTGAGAATTGGGCTTTAAATTAGCATCACCTGTATTCGGAGGGATTTCAGTTTAAGCTCAATTCTTTCCCACATCTCGCCGTGTTCATCTGTCTCTTTGCATTACGACCCGGACGCTTCACCGTTTCATCCCATTGAATCTTTTATTACCGGGGAGGCTGGCCACGGTAGAGAAGGAGACAGATGAGAGGAGACTGAGGAGGGAGGAGACACGGAGACGGAGACGCACCGTAGAGAACAAATGGATGATTAGTAATAGATGAGGGGCATCAGCTTACACTGAAGGATAAGCAGGCAGTGAAGCAGGGGATACACATCTGTCATCTGAAGCACAGTCCAGGTGGTGGAGTGTGATGTAACTACTGACTATTGTTCTGTGGGTGGTGCATCTACGTGAGGTTGTGTTTTCACTGTTTGTTTGTCTGTTGCTCAGGAGCTTTACGCAACGACCACTGGTCAGATTAGCAGAGAATTTGGCTGAAGGACATTGGATGAGTCAGGGAAGATCCCATTAAGTCTTGGTGCAAATCCAGATCAGGGGCCAATTCAGGATTTATCTTTTTTCACTTTCAAGTTTTCACCGGGGAATAATTAATGGATCTTTACGGGGCACAATTTATAGGCACATTAAGGGGACTGATATTTATGAGTGTGATCAATTTGGCACAGCTTTATTGAATTTAAAGGGACTGTTGGAGGTATCAGCCGCCATTTTAGTTTCTACCTCCGTCTTTGTTTGTTTGTTTGCTTGCTAACAGGATTATACAACAACTACACAACCCAAGGAAGAACCCATTAATATTTGGTGCGGATCCAGACAAGGGATTTGATGTAGGATTAATTTATTTTTCAACATTTGCCTCGATTTCTTGAATTTGTTTTCTGCTGGGCCTGGGTGGAGGTCTATCAGCTGTACTCTGTATCATTCTAGTTTGTCTGTTCATTTGTGTATGACTTGTCCAACAGTGCGAGTTAATGTCTCACAAAGAAATCTACTTCTCCCAGACAAGTGGCCTTAATGTCAAGCCCTGCATCAGCCTGTGAGCTCAGAAAACAGCCTGCGCCTCCCTGTCACCGTGATGAAATAGAAAAAACAGTCATTTCCAGCACTAGAGATATAAGCTAATTCCAAGAACTTGGACAGTTTAATCTGTTTTTGTGAACATTCAATACCCCCCCCCCCCCCCAAGCAAGAAACCAGAAACAATAGCAATGAATCCTGAGATAATCTATGGCGTCTCACAGTTGTAAAGCTTAATCATGACAGGGAAGAGAGAGAGAGAGAGAGGGCGAGAGAAGGGGAGGGAGAAGGAGTGCGACCATTGTTCCATGAAGTCTATTTTCTAGGTGAGCAGATATCCGTCTTCCAGCCGTTCCTTTTTTTTTTTCAGCCATCCTCGAGAGCCGTAACAATGATGTTGCCCCGTCTGCTGAATGTGGTTGTTCTTGTATTTTCTGCATCTTGAATGTAAGGACCGGGAAGAATCATTGTACATGTGGTTGCTGTATGTTTTTTCAGACCACTGAATGGGTCCAATTTCAGCCTGCAGCTCGGGTTAGAATCTATTCTCCTCACAGTAATACAGTGGTTGTGGCTGGTGGCTGTGAATAGAGGTGGAAAAGCCTCAAGAGATAAACATCAATATTTTCTTACTGTAAATGAAAACGCACACACGTCATAGCCTCTTTCTTTTTTGCTTTCTCTCTACTTTTTAAACATCACTTGCTGTAATTTCATGTTTGACTCTGTCTTGAAGATTAATTGTTATCTTTCACTATTCTTTTTCTCCTCTCCTTCCTTTTCTCCCTTGGCTGCCAACTTCCTCCTCCTCCTCCTCCTCCTCCTCCCTCCTTCCTCGTGGGATGGGGCGGTTTCTTTCGGCAGATTGGCAATATGAGGGTAAGAGCTCTCTCCTTTCTCCTCCTCCGTTCCCTGTGTGTTCAGTCACTGTGTTAGTTTATTAACCCTCGGTGACCCTGCAGAGATGGCTGCAGGGGGTCCACCAGGCTTATCCGTTATTCATCCCTACGTACGTGTCATCCTCGGAGCATGACTCAGCCATGGTTTGTACTTTTTCTCTTTCCTGTCCATCATCATTTTCTGTTTTTTCCCCACTTCCCTCGGCTGACCCCTGACCCATCAGTCTTTTTCTCCACTTTCCCCCCCATATCTCTCAGTTCTTTGTTGTGGTTCTCTGACACACAAACACACACACACACACACACACACACACACATATCACTGTACCGTGCACGCTGTAATTCAATTTCAGGTTTTACACAGTGATTGCAGCAGCCTCTTGATTTTTGGACGATAGGAGAAACATACCTGAAAGAAGTTTATTAATGTTTTCCTTCTAAAAACTTGCATCAAGTGAATTCAAGCTTTGCTAAAATGTTTGTAAAGAAGTAAAACTGTCACATCCGGCGAAAATGTACGAGGACCCAAATGCAGACGTCACACGGCAAGGGAGGAACATGCATTGAATTTAATAAAGCAAGCAGGCAAACTCAAAAATGCAAAAACCAGCAGGAAGAAATCCAGGGAAAAACCAACACAAGCACATGAAAACAAACACTGAGAGAGGAGAGTGGGTGGCACAGAGACTTTATGCTCTAGTGTCACACATTAGTGCTGGAGTGGGAAAACAAAGACAAATAAAGATAGGAAATTGGAAACTCACAATGTAAACAAAGGTAAATCAAAAGTCCATTATAAAAAAAGTCCAAACAACAGAAAACAAAGACGCAAGGAAAAGCTGCTTCAAAAAGTCTGAGTATGTGAAGTTTAGAAGTTTTTAAACTGTGGCAGAATCGTGACATCAACCCTAAAGTGTATCCACGCTAAATGTTTCTGTTTGTCTCTCTCTCCTCCCAGAATGTAAACTGTCTCGGTCGGGTCCTCCTGCCACCATCGTTGCCATAGATGAAGAAAGCCCCAACGGTAAAGCACTCCTCCGTTTCACTTCTCCAGTCTGTTCTGCATTCTCAGTGGGTTCAAGCATTTCCTTCACCTCCTACGTGACTGACACACATATGTTCAGAATTACAATTTTGGAGATTATCTTCACCTTTAACCATAAACAAATACTGTTAGATGATGCTGACCTTTCCAGCAGCTGCTGATTGACGTTGCAGGTGCCCTGCACTCATCCATATTCATGAGGTGTGGGCCAGCTGTGTCTTAGCGTGAGTCTGGTCCCTGGTGCAGGAGATAAGACATTAGGTCGTTCAGTTACAGCATGAGTGTAAACAAGAAAAAGATGCAGTGGTCTATTAGTGCAGGCTTGTTTTTCTGAATTATGCCGTTCACAAGGGCGGCTTGCTTTAAGGAATAGTTTGACATTTGACATTGCAGCAGTCAGTCAGCTTGGTTAGAATACTAAATGAAATAAACATTGGAACACAGCTTCCCCGGCTCTGTTCGAAAACAATAAATCCACCAGCTATAGAACCAATAAAGCTCATTAATTAACCTACTATGTAGAAGCTCGGTCAGTTATTGGGTCAACCAAGAAACAGATATAAACACAACCTCCAGATTGTGTTACCTACAGATACAGAAGGGCAACGCGTTTCTCGTACAGGAAAAAACTGTAGAGGCAGAAGAAGAGAAGAAGATAGTAGCCTCGGTAAAGTTGTGTTAATGGTTTGGTTCTCGTCTTGACAATTATTATTTCCCCTGGTGAAGTTGTTGTATGTGGGTTGACCACCTCAAGAAGTGGATTGTTGGATCGGATCCCAATCTGCCGTACTACCGTGTGGTCAAGGTGTGAAAAAGTATTCTCTATAACTACTCTTATCTTTAGGTGTTAACAAATGGTATCTCTTCTCTTAATATATACGCACACATATCCTCAGCTTGTTTTGTTAGCTCGAACTAGAGAAGCTAATTAGTGGCTCCTAGTCTGATGGTTGTGTCATATAGACAGTAGGAATATAACCAAACACAGTCTGCTCAGAGGTGTGTGTGTGTGTGCGTGTGCGTGTGTTTGTGATGTTCGGAGGAGGGATCACATATTTTAATTGACAAGTTTAATCCTCCCGTTAATCAGGAGTAAATTAAAGCTTACGTTGGCCTGGAGGAAGGCCACTAAATCTAATGTGTGTGTGTGTGTGTGTGTGTATGGGGGGTGTGTGTGGAGGTCGAAATGTACACACAGGCAAGTTGGCCCCCGTAGTTAAATCACACGCTTATCTCCGGCCTATAGTTTACTGTACAGAAACGGCGACCTGTCATAACGTTTGCCATGTCTGCTCCTCCACTCGGCTTTACACCGTGAGACCTGATCACAGTAATCCTAACTGACATGCACAGAGATTAGCAGAGCAACACCAAACATGGAGGAGAGAGCGCTGCCTTCCAATCCACTGGGCTGCCAGGTCTGCATGTGTTTGCTGATGGCTTAATGCACCTTATTAAACTATCCATCCTCCTATGGCTCCTGTTACACTCTGTGTTCTTCTGTTACCTGGGTGTCCACTCATCAGCCTGATGGTCATTAGATGTACATTATGTGTAGGGTTGCAAAGGGGCGGAAACTTTCCGGTAAATTTCTGGAAACTTTCCGGAAACTTTCCGTGGGAATATTCAGCTCGGGAATTTTTGGAATTTTGAAAAGAATATATATACGCAAATTAAACGCTGAGCAAAAAAAACATCATACAAAACTCTATATTAAAGATGTATGGAATGCAGCACATGCTGCTCGGTGAAATTCAACCCTGCATTGTGCATTTCTCCATCACTTGTGCAGATTATTCCCAGCATCCTGCACACTACAGCAGGGCTATTGAGGCCTGCTGTAGTGTGCAGGACTAGTCAGGTAAGTTTCAATGATATTACTGGGGAAAATATATTAACATGCTGATAGAGGATTGTTCATCCGTCCATCTAGCCTCTTTCTATTCATTTATCCATCAATTGTAAATATTTTTAAAGACTGTTCCAATTGGCCAACTATTTTTATCTCTAGCATTGCATTAGTGTTTTTTTACAAGCTTTTTTCTCATCTTATTCTACAGAACAATTCCACGTGCACTATCTCATGTGTGGAGACAATTCACCCCAGCCAATGTAGAAGGAAAGGCTGTGTACATTTGCAAATACGATGCAAAGACCTATGTTAAGAATGACACAGATCCAGAAGCATATAGTCAAGTGCCCAAAGTTTCCTCAGGGCTCAAATCAGCCCATGAAAAAACAAATGTTTATATTTATGTCTTCATTATGGTTCATTATTTCCCTTCAGTTTGTCAACCAGAACAAATATTTAATTTTTATTACATGAATTAAAGAGGTTTTGTGTTACGTGCGATGCTGTGTCTCTTTTACTCGGAGGCAGGATAACACACGTTTGAGCTCATTAAACACTAACACATTATTACGAAAATGTGTTTTCCTGTTTAATGATAATTAGGAAAAAACTAAAAGTAGAAATGGTGTGTGAATAACTGCACTTAGCTAAAATGATATTGTGTTATTTAGAATTTTGGGGAGAATATTAAGTGTAAGAATAGAGAAAGAAATTTCCGTATTTGTTTTCCAGCCCTGAGTTGTGTCTACAGGTCACACTCTCACAACAACCTCAGAAGAAGTGGAACCAGGGGCAAATATAAAGTTAACAATACCGCTGTTAAACTTATTGCCGTGAGCAAGCACTATGTAAAACCATCATTATCACTGGGGAAGCTTATGTTCTCTTGTCTTATTTCCATGTGTGGTAATAACACAGTTTGCATCAGAGCAAAATACAAATTTTGGCCACCATTTTTATTGGCTCTTTAATGGAGTATTGTGTAATAGAGGGATATTACAGTCCCAATGAAGGCAGCAGCTACAGTGTCTGTTTATCTGTTTATTTCTTCAGCAACAATGTGTTTGTCATGATTTGTTCACGCTATATGTACGAGTGTGTGTTGTGCCTGTGCGAGCACTAATATCCTTAACGGGGGTTGTTGAGGAATAATGTAGCAGAGGAATGGTTGTGTTTGCATGATGTTGCGTTTTGCTCCGTGCCTGTGAAATAGTGCTACGTGTTTAATAGGGAATCGAGCTTCAGGGCGATTATCTTGGGTCGGAGAGACATGAGGAGAGAGAAGTGAGGGAAGAAGAAGAAGAGCGAGTAACGAGATACGAGTTAGCCCAGGGAAATGTCACAAAAAGAAGATACTATTAAAATTAGGAGTGTGATTTTAAGAACATGTAGAGAGAAAGGATGATAAGACTGAGTGGATGTGTGTGGGACCGGGGGAACAGACGGAGGAACAATGCTTAGGTTTAGCAAAGAGACATCAGTATCTTCAGTTTAGAATGTTCCTTCACACTTTAACACAACAACAACATAATAAACACAAAACGATGCATTATAGTCATTGTCTGGAAGCTAAAGTAACAGACGCTGGATGTTTTACCAACACCTGCTTTACTAACTACTGTCACTAACGACCCGTAGCTGCTGCAGGGAAGTTTTAGAAAGATGATGATGATGATGATGATGATGATGATGATGATGAGGAGGAGGAAGATGTTTGTAATGTGGATTGTGTTGGTATTTAGTGACATTGATGTTTACTGGTGCTTTCCACTCATACTGCCTTGAGTTAATACATCTTATCTTATGTCGTATCGTATATTATATCATATTTTATTGTATTGCATCATATCTTGTATGATATAATGTACAATATGTCATGTCTTGTCGTATTGCATCGTATGGTATCCTGTCATGTGACCCTCAGTAACCTGAAGGTCTCTTCCCCTCACAAAAACATTAGCTCGACTTCTCTCACACATGACAATTTACTCGTGAATTGACAGAAGACTTTTACCTCCCACAGCAAGATACACAATAAGTTGTCTGTTTACTTTATTGTCCTTCAGCTGCAGAGTTGTATCCCTTTTCATTCCTCTGGAGAAACTGGTGAACTTTGAAAATGCCCGTGAGCTTTTCCAAACCATTGAGATGAATCCAGTTTGAAGGAGCAAATATACAGTTGAACTTTTAAACCAGTGCAATCAAAGACATGAATTATTACTGAGACGTCCTGTTGAACCTGGTGCTTGTGAACAATATGGACATTACATGGTGATTTTCTAAAAACAACTGAGACTGCTCGACACTCCACAAACAGTCCTGTGCAGTCATCAGCTGCTCCATCAATAAACCTCACTGAGATAGTAAACAAGAGACAGGAAATGCCAAGTAAAGCCCACAGGCCTCTGCTGCATGGAAGTAATCTAACTTTAATTGAAGCGGTGTAAGAGGAGGCAGCAGAGTAAAGAAAAAAAAGACTATCAGAGGTAGAGAGTGGCAGAGGAAAGCAGAGTAATGCTGGCTGTGAGTTTTACTTCCCGTCCAGATTGTGGAGGATGAGCGGAAATTGACAAGTTATGATTTAATTTCCCCCTATGAAGCTTGTGTCATATACGATTTCAAACTAATGTTTTGAAACCGAATAACTTCCACATTTGGATCACCTAATTTGTTGGAGGGGGGGGGGAACTGCCAACCATAATTATGCCAAACATCCCAATTTCAGCAGGAATGTTCTCAGCTCTGCTCAGTTATGGCGGCGCCGCTGAAGTGCTCGACACTCACATCAACGAGGGAGTTGATCAGAAAAGAAAACAAACATTTCTGTAACATATCCTCTCATCAGGCAGCATTGATCTGTTGGAATCAGCAGGGTTGATCAGGGCCGTCACTCACAGCTTCTGTTTCTCCTCCTCCCTCCTCGAGCTGAATCCTCGGTTAGCAGGACGATCACTTTTCAGTCCGTGTCTCTCACCTGGTTCACGCCCCCGAGCTGTGTCTCCACGTTCAGTTAAGCTAATGTCCTGTGAAAAAATTCTGTTAATGCAATTCTTTCTATTTCCTCCTGATATTCCCTTTTATTCTCGATTTCTATCGGCCCCCTCATTCAACCCAATCGTTCCTCTGCTATCTTTCTCATTTCCCTCGGCCCTCTAATTGCCCTTTGTGCCTCTGCTACTCCCTGAACTTCTCCTGGCGTCGTGGCACACGCAACCGGCCGCCCCTACGTTCTGCCTGTGTGCTTCAACGCGTGGGTCAATTTAATCAGGTGCTGCTGAGTGCACGATTCAGTCCCATAAAGTGAGGTCACTGTGAAAAGAGCCCATTTATATTAGATGGTCTGTGGAATTAAATTAGACACAGATCAGTTACACACTGTGTGGGGTAATCCTCTGTCTTTCTTCTTTTCTTTTTTTTTACCTCTGCTTGTGCTTTTTTTTTTTTTTTACTCATTTTGTGAGACAGCAGCAGAGAAATCGGAAGAGCGATAGCCGCAGGATGGCCAGCACTGACTTTCCCCCTAATGAATTCCATTTTCAAACCCATTTTTCATATAAAAGAAACCAATTTCATTAAGTTCCCGGGTTTATTTAACATCAGCAAATCACAGCAAGGCAATTGACAGGGTTTCCATGGCAGCGCAAGGCCATGACCCAGTTTTAATGTCTGCGGCATAGTTCATGTGTGTGTGTTCATATTGTTGTATATGTGCATGGCGCAGACACACACACACACGCAAGTAAACACAAACCATCTTGCCTCCCAACTTTCCCCTCTCCCCTAAATCTCTGTCTTTATCTTTCATTTCTAATTTCCTCTCCTTCTGTTTACTCTCTCTCGCCCTCTCTCTCTTTTTCTCAGTCAATCCAAACACACACACACACACACACACACACACACACACACACACACTCATAGGTTTTTAGGTTTGTCTACAAATTGTCAAATGTACGTTTTCAGACCTGGTAATGAATCTTCAGTTTAAACTCGAAAAAAACATAAAATCCTTTTTCTGGTTTGTGTGGGTGTTTTAATACAGAGATTCAAATTGAAAGGGTTAAAAAGCTAAAAGTTTGACAGCAGAGCTCGGCCTTTCTTCGACTCGATGAACGTGTCTGATCCTCCAGATGCTTTTCTTTTCTTCATGAGCAACTTCTCTGACCCCTCGCCCTCCTCTGATGCAACTCCTGCGGGCCTGATTATGATTGAGACATAATTTGCATTGCCTGAAAGTAAACAGCAGGCGGTTTCCATTCAGATCATGTCCCGTCTCTGTGTTTGTGTTTCTGACGCTCGCTCCTTCTCCCCGTCTTTCAGTATTCCTCTTAGCTCCTCACTTCAGCAGCTCAAGAGTCAAGCAGGTTAAATGAATCGTGTTTTTGTTTTTTTGCCGTCTGTCAAACTACAATGTGCACTTTCGTTCATTCTAAAGAGTTTTTTTGTGAAAGTCATGGAGATTCATACATTTATATCGTTAGACTATTAACTGTATCGTGGCAGAGCAGCTTTCTCTCCCTCTCTGAAATACTGGTTTTATTTGGTTTTCCAGTTCAAGTATGATAGATACCTCCAATTTCAGCTATTAATTGGTTTAATACGACTGAAATCAAACATGCTTTTTACTGTCTCCCTCAATTTGTGTGCCTCTTAGTCTAATTTCCTTTGACCCTTGGCTGCATGTAGTTTCCACGTGTGCTGCAGATTTAATGAACAGATTTTTTCTTCATTGAATTGTATTAAGGACCGAACCACGTATTTGCTTTTGTATCATACTCCATTTCCAGGAACTCTGTTCATTGCGTCTTCCTCCGAAGTTTCATTCTGGGTTTTCACTTGTTTTTCCAGGAACCTTGTTGGTGGAGAACATGCAGATTAATGGTGTGGCCGAGGGTCCGGATCGTACCATCTCTCTTTCCCTAAGGGACAACCACGACTACTGGGTGATTCTGGACCCTACCAAACAAGCCCTTTATCTCAACAGCACCGGACGCCTTCTGGACAGAGATGTAAGGCAGCTTAACTTTTTCATTTTAAACATGTCTGTGCTCGTGGTTCTGTTCTTCTTATCGGGTTTTTCATAGACTTTAAATAAAGATGAACATCAGCTCATCAGCACAGCGTCCATCTTTGATTACAGTCCTCCTTACAATCCTCCTTATTCTGAGATAGAAGCTGGCATATTAATGAATCTATGGCTCAGACCCTGCTGCTGAATTTCAAATCTAGAGCATATTTAATGTAATGTTGTTTCAACACATGAACACAATGGTAAATACCACAGAGGGTAAATATTGTGGAAGTGAATGTTGTACTTTCCAGGAAATGCAAATGTTTTTGTTCCATTTTCTCTCCACCAGCCTTCTGTTGATATTTGAATACAGTGAATGCAACTTAATCTTTTTCATGATCACATTCTGCACTAAATGCAAATATACACTAAGTTTGCAAGTCCTCGTTTTGCTTTAATTTCCGACTGGTGAAGTATCGCTCCTGGAAGATGCATCAAACACTCTGATAACCACTGTCTGTGCCTCTGTTGTTCTCTTCCCCAGCCCCCCTCCTATATTCACTCCATCGTGGTTCAGGTTCAATGTACCAACGAGCTGATCGGCACGGTGATTCTACACGAGGTCCGCATCGTGGTCCGAGACCGCAACGACAATTCCCCTCGATTCCAGCAGCCGAGATACTACGTGGCCGTCAGCGAGGTACAAAACAATCACACACACAAAAAAAAAACGTGAAACATTTATTCCTCACAGAGGTTTTCAGTGTTGACACAAACACTCCTACCGTCTCTTACCTGAATCAAGAGCTGCACTCATCCTGCTGCTGTCTGTCACGATGGAGGGCAACAGAGCACATCTGCAGAAACACAAGTCCAGCAGGAGGACGACGGATCGAACAAGCTTTTCTTCCCGTGCGATAGAGAGGACACAGAGACGACCTGGATGCTGCAGTGTGTTTTAAATATAAAGAGAACTCCACCAAGCCGTATTGTACATGGCGTTTTTGCTGTCAGACTAAAATTAAAGGCAGCACAGCACACGGCCGAGTTTCAGAGCAGCCGAGGAAAGGATCTAAATCTGTTAGTCTGAGGCTTCCAGAATAGTCTTTACCATGTCAGTCCCACAGTTAGTGTGTCCCCGCTGGCCCGCGGAGGCAGATTTTAACTAGAAGAGGTTGAGACTCTAACTGGACAAGGATACGTGAAGCCCACTGCCAGCCCGACCTCAGGCGGACCCAGTAGAGTATCTCATTATTCAGTCTTCCACAGCCTGTCCAACTCGATCTGTCTTCTCAACCTCTCTCTTTCTCTCTCTTGGCCTCTCCTCTGTTTTTGCGGCTCTGCCCTCCCTCCCTCCCTTCCTCCCCCCCAGCTCCTCCACTTCCACTGCCCCTGCACAGCTCCCCGCTCTTCATTATGTCACCTTTCCTCAACCTCCCCACCTTTCCTCTGCCACTCTCTACCTCTGATAGTCTTTTTTTTCTTTGCTCTGCTTCAGCTTCTCATTGCTCTCACGTATAAATAATGCACTTCAAGCACCACCATGCTGTGATACCTGGGCCATGCCAAGGCTAATAAAGAAAATGAATATATTTGTCCTGATTTCTGCAATAATTTAAAAGCGGGAGCAGATTTATTCAGATGTGAGCGCAGGTCTGCTCATTAAGCAGAGATCTATCGGCTAATTCACTTATATTGCCCCCAGAACTCCCAGCACCCACTGCAGTAAATTTCCTGTTGAGGGAGTTCGTCCAGCTTTATCTACATTACACCTGCTTTTCAGTTGTCAATAACTAACAGTTGTAATGAGCAAGAAAGCGAGGCAGACAGATGAGAACACACAGGCGAGGCAATGTGGTTATTTATAATTTATGTCGAGGATTCGATTTATGAGCTCGCTGTGAAAAGATTTTTTCCGGTACAAGGTGATCCCTGTGGCTGATTTCAGGAGCTGGCACCGGGGCCCGAGCGCAGAGTTGTTTCATTAGAGCCGCATCGGAAAGTGGCAAAGTGACAGCATGAGGCGTTCTGAGGAGCATTGTGCGATCGGTGGGAGGCAGAGATAACCCTGTTGAGGGAGATGATGCAACAAATCACTGGTGCAGCAGCTAAATTAAACCTAATCTCAAATGTTTCTTGTGCTGTCTGGAGATTAGACTTAAAGTTCTGACACCTCATCACAGATCCCGAGGCACATCTCAGCACCGGAACAAAACAATAATAATACAGCACAGCAATTTGTGCCTGGCAAAGTTCTTCCTTTCATGTGCAGTGGAAAGTGTTCAACTCTCAAACTTAGTGAATATCTAGTAACTCGTTCCTCTCAGTTGACCATAGAGATACTATGTGCTGTTGCATATGTGCAGGTATTAAAGTGAATTTTAAAGCAGAAATTGAAGGCAAAATCAAAGTATTTGCATTGGATACAAAGGCCAATATATAATAATCATATTTTAGACAATACTGACACATCATGTATACCACACTTTATACTCTAGGCTAGTGTATATATCTGAATAAGGAATTTAGTTCTGGTTTCCCCATTTTTAAAGGTAAAACAACCAACAATCATCAGTTAGCCGTCACACTAATGGTTTTGACACATAAATTAAACTCTTGACCATCAAGATTCTCTTCATATTCAAGTTGAATTGGTCCATACCTCAAATTAACATTGTTTAGCAACATGCGAATGGAAAACACGAACATTGTGCAGAGAATCCTGAGAGTTTTTAAGCTTTATGCTTTGAAAAATGTTGCTTTAGCTGCGACTTCCTTCTTCACTGCCGTTGAGAACTCATTAATTTTGTTCATTTCACTGTGAGAAGGGAGGCAGTAATAAGCTATGGCTAATCTATTTTAACAGGGGCTCGTTATTTTATAACCACCAGCATTCGGCTCCAATATGTTTCTGTGTTATTTCATTTCTCTGAAATCAAACACCAGCGTGAAGATGCTGATGCTCTCTTTTGTGACAAGTGCTCTTAACCTACCATGTGTGATTTTCAATTGCCGCATTTCCCAGTGTTACTCCTCACGGTAGAACTTTTATGAGATGGGGCAATGAGGTGTAACTAATATCCACAGTGGTGAGATGGAGAAAGGCGCGGAGAGAAGACGCTGGACGAGCTCAGCTGCCTGCATTTCATTTCATTTGCAGTGCAAATCAAAAGACATAAAAACTGCACACCCATCTTCCTTCTCCAGCCCCACTCGAGCACAATAAGCGTAACACAGCAAGTCTTTTTCCTGTTTGTTTTGTAGAAACAGTGGGGTACTAAGACTCCCCAGGACCAAACACATATCACAATCTTTTTAATGTGTCCTGTCTTTATCTCTGCCACACACCGGCAGCAGACGCAGAAGACAAGACACAACAGTTACGGATCGGAGCTGGTTTAGTGTCAGCGGTAAAGAGTGTGAGTCTTTGACGACACGTTGTGGGAGCTTGTCGACAAAAGATGCTGAGATTATGTTGTGTTTTTTTTCCAGTTGACACCAGTGGGAACCACCATCTTCTCTGGTTTCTGGGGGAACAACGGGGCGGCCGACATCGACGACGGTCCCAACGGACAGATCGAGTACATGATCCAGTACAACCCGAAAGACCCGGTAGGTTGTCTCTCTGCCTGATGAACTCCTCTACGCCTGATATACCCAGGTTTAAACTCATCATGTCTTGTGGTTTGTTGTTTTCATCAAATTTGTGATAGCTAACAGCAAAGACTGGGAAAAGCCTGTATATGCATTTATTTAATTGTTATATAATATCATATATCAGCTTTAAGTTATAAGTAGAATATCAGCTTTCTCTCACCACTTTGCTTTAAAGCAGATTCCGCTTGACTCCATCCTTATTATATTTATATATCATATCCCACTAACTGTGAAACTCCGGTATTCATAGTAACTGGGTATAATAAAGAATATGGTTTCATAATATATAATACAGTCACTTCTACTGGTGCTCGTCTTCTTCCACCTTCCTCCCACGAGTGTTACATTATCTCATCTATAAACTCTTTGAACTATCTTTAAATAGTTTATCTTTTTAACTGCTCAATTTACCCTGTAGGGGAGGCACAGTACTTGTGTTTTCATTGTGTGTTTGTGTGTTTTTGTGTGTGTGTTTGTGTGTGTGTGTGTGTGTGTGTGTGTGTGTGTGTTTCAGACAGCGAACAGAACCTTCGACATTCCGCTGACACTGTTTGGCTCCGTGGTCCTAAGAGAAAGACTCAACTACGAGGAGATAACACGCTACCTGGTCATCATACAGGCTAACGTAAGTGCTTTTTGCTCGTCATGCAGCTAGGACCAAGTCTCAGGATGATATTGTACATATATTTTTTTCATATAGTACAGAAGAAATAAGAATATTAAAATACAAAATGAATTGGCTCCAGCTCCCCTGCGAGACCTTTTAAGGATAAGCTTTATAGAAAATGAATAAAATAAAAAAAGGCCAAATATAAAGGCTCAAGAAAATAAACTGTCTCCAGACTGAGTTGGAGAATAGTCTCCACTCTAAAGTTAAATGATATCTTTATGTACAGTTGTATTATTATGGTAACATCACGGTTACAGACAGCCTATTTCTGCTCCGCTGAATCAGCCTCAGGGAAGTGTAATAGCATCCTTAATTATTACTAATGTCTCGGTTAATATTGTTTTCTTTCACAGCAAATTGTGTGTTTTATTTATTTAAGGGGTTTAACAGCCCTATTAATTTCAGTCAATGTGTAAAAACGGACCCTTGTGGTACAGTGGTAGAAATACACAACCCAGGTTTAACAGATAATTATTTAGCTTGCTGATTGGTCCATTAGGGTTTTTGTTGTGACACTAAAACCTCGCTTACAAAGTCTTTCTGGCAAATAGTCATATTTCTCCAGGCCCGTTTAGCCTGGAAACATTATTAAAAGTCAACAGCACGCTGAAAGATGAATGTGGGTCTGACTGCTTGAAAGCCTGACACATTCACTGTTCATCTTAATACAATATTCAGAGTGTTTTGAGTGGCTGCGACTTTGCTGAATATAAATTCTCAGAAAATACTCGGAGACGCACAAGTAGGTAAAATAACCTCTCGAAATAAGGCTGAGTGTTTTTGGGTCAGTGTTACATGAGGGGGCAAAATGAAGTGCTAATTGACTGAGCCACATAAACTTATAACCTCCTCAAAAAAACGAAAAGAAAATATCTTTTAATGACTTATCGAAGTTGTGTAGTGATTAGAGCTGTCACCTCACAGCCAGGAGGTTCATGTGCTCAGGCTTCATCCCACTTTCCGAAGACGTGCAGGTTAATTTGAGGTAATTGATGCGTGTGTCAGCCCCGTGATGCATGGACACTTCTTCTTCTACAACCTGGCTCTGTGCTGATATGTACAACTCTACTGTCGGATGTGCAGACACCATCAGGAACAATGTGGAGGACATAGAGATCCAGTGTCTCTCCTGTTGCAGCTGCCTTTGTAATTGGAACGACTTCAACAAGTGATCAGACACAAGATGAATTCACCACAGAGAGTTTATACATGTGCATTCATAAGAGTCTGTTAGTTTACTTTCAGTTTCCAACTAGGTGTTTCATTATCAACTGGTTACATTGATATTTCACTATTTCCGCTGAAGGTCTTCTTCTATATAGACTCTTAACAGTGTGTAAACATTTTTGTCGTATGCAGGTCATATTTTCTGATGTAGATTTTTATTTTCAAGAGCTTGACATTTTTGCGCAATGAAAATATTTGCTGTGGAATGTATGAGAGTAAATATTCACATTTTCTGAATAAAATGTGAGAGGCTGCCAGCCGTGTTCTTCATTCACATACAATATCAACAGATGCTTGGATTTATTTTCTTTCTTATTTGAAGATGCTTTTTAAAACCTTTTTATAAATCTATTCTTTATTTCAAAGCTGGAGGACAACGCTATAGGAACATTCTGATTGCAGTTTACTACCGGGAGCAAGAGTTGAAAAAATGTTTGGTTTTACAAATGTCAAATTAATCAATATTTAATTAATCTGTTGTATGATTTATTATTAAAGATACGTACAACTGAGGTTGTGGTATACAGATGAGTTGTGTATGGTTTAAAGGTATATCGTTTAATATCATTAAACCTGAAAACATAGGCGAGTTAAGGAAACCGTTTCACCGAGGTGATTTTATTAAAATTCAGTAAAAATTGACTGTTGACTAAATACTTTGTCTTCAAGCACTTAATTGGTTTGTGTTAGTTTTTGGTTGTTCAAGTGAAAGGGCAGAGGCAGTAGCACAGCAACAGGCATCGTCTTTTCTTGTTTTATTTAAAATCCAATTACTTTCCATCTGTGTTGGTCAGATTTATAAATTAGTGTTTCTAAATGAATGTGTTTTAATGAATCCTGGAAGCTGCGTTTGACTCTTAAACTTTCTTTTGACCACTTATTTAACAGCAAGATGTAGAAATGGCAGCTCCATAATCATCTTTTATTACTCAAACTTTATAATTAATACCATCTTCTGGTCGAACAATTTGCAAAAAAATAACTAATTTAAGTTTTTTCTTGTTGTGCGCTCGTCAGGGAATTTAAAATGTGTGTAATCTCTTCTTACTTTACCAGTTTACGAACGACATTATTAATGAAATAAATCGATGTAACGAGCAGAGCAGTTTGTCTGATTCGTGCCGGGGCAGAGCTGTGCTGAGATGAAGCTGTTACAGATGCAATAAAAACCTGTTTAGTTTCTCTTAATGAGGTATAAATAGACTCTGACGGCTCTGAGAGTTCCAGGCAGCTTCGATGATGTCCTGAAAGTGTTCAGCAGAACTAGCAGGTCTCTCGTTATTCACGATTTGAAGATGAAGATATCCAAATAGATGATTGTGCAGAATGAAATGAAATCAACCCCCTCTCTCTCTCTCTCTCTCTCTCTCTCTCTCTCTCTCTCTCTCTCTCTCTCTCTCTCTCTCTCTCTCTCTCTGACTCTCTCTCACAGGATCGAGCCCCCTACCCTAGCGAGCGCCGCACCGCCACCACCACTCTGACCGTGGACGTGCTGGACGGTGACGACCTGGGTCCCATGTTTCTGCCGTGCACGCTCGTGGGAAACACCCGTGACTGCAGTCCCATCACGTACAAGGCCAACGTACTGGAGCTGACAGAGCCGGTGAGTCGGTGGCCCTTTATGTAAATATATACCGTTTTCTATTTATATGTTCTGTGCAGGGGGCATGTTGGTGCCTGGGTCTGTGTGAATATGTGCTTCCAACCAGTTCCACTTCTTTTTATCGGACGGCAGTAGTGCATGTGGATTCGTGCATGTGCTTTTAGTGTCAGGTTAAGATTAGATGTTGAGGTTAAACGTGACATTTTATCTCTCAGAGCTCATCCGCACATTATTACATTTTCTGCATATATATCTATAACATATTTAAAAAAAAAAATCAATGTGACATTTCTAAACTTCAGGCGCCGCTAACCAGCTGCTAAGAAATGAGAACATAGGCCAACATCATCCATGTTTGCACTGTAGTTCAGTACTGTAGTGCAGAGACTTTATAAGCAATTGGCATCTCAAGAACAAAGAAGTTCCAAGTTTTAAACCTAATAAAAGATGTCTTTTCGAGCTATAGATCTATTTTTTATATCAGTTTTGAAAGGTTACTGTGTTTTTTTTTGCTTTTGAGATTGTACTAGGTGTAAATGTCCCGAAAAACAAGTGTTAGAGAAGTGAGTCTGCCGCTCTGTCATGTGTTTTTATGCTTGTGCAGCTCTGTATTTATGTTTTTATATAAAATCCTTTTGCATTTGTTTCTTGGGCATTTAGCTGATGCTGTTCTCCACAGCGACTTGCAGCATCACTTTGTAAATGAGACAAAGTTGCTGCAGGCAAAATCCCCAACTCTGACAACTCAGCAGAGCATTCATCCCTTAACACACACAGACACACACACACACACACACTTTATGGTGACAAGCTGGCAGTGAGTTCATGCTCTAACAGCCCCCCACCACACACACACACACACACACAAACAATAAATCAACTACACACACACAAGCACAAACACAGACCGATGTCAATGTCAATTCCCATCTGGACATTGTCTACGTTGTCTCTTTGTCTATATTGAGGACTTTGTCACATGTACACACACACTCACATGCACACACACACTCACATGCACACACACACTCACTCACTCTTCCCTGCCAAGAGAAGCCCTGCGAGGAACAACAGGAGTAAATCAACTTTACACACCTCATGGTTTTGAGAAGGAGAACGTGAATGCAGGCAAGGACGGGGTTTATGATGGAGAGGTGCGTAGAGGTGGGAGTGTGAAGGGGAGAAGTGAAGGCAGACACACACACACACAGAGACACACACACACACAGACACAGAGAGAGAGAGAGACGTTACTCTGGGAAAATACTTGAGAGGTTCTAAAAATCTGAAGCGTTCCATAAAACAAGTTGCATCTCACACAAAAATGTGGTCTCAGTTGTCAATTTGCTCCTGATACAGAACTTCTGAAGACGGCAGACGCTTCAGTGATTTCAGTATTTATGATCCCACAGCATCACAGTGTAAACTAGATTCACCTCCTTGTGATTGAACGCCTCTGCTAACTGGTCAAGTTGAAGTTTACATCCTTGTGGAACTAGACTTGTATAAAAGATCTAGTGAAGACCGAAAATGGTTGAAACGTGTATTTAGAAGTTGTGAGTTATGGTCAAAATATTAGAGGCTGCTTCATGAGGATGGTTTCAAGGTATATTAGCACAATGCACTGTACGCAACCTTACATGTTTTGGGCGGGTTCTGCACTAATGTGAAGGTTTGATCCCTGGCTCCAGTCCCCAGGGTAAGTTACTGAAGTGATAAGACTAGAGAAGCTTATATATAAATGCAGTCCATTAACATTTACCATACCTCATTGACCGATTTGATTCGGCAGGTGATGATTCATCTTTTTCTCTTATCCTGAAACCTCCTGCAAAAAGACCAAAGCTTAATTTCTTCTTTAAAATTCTTAGATTTAAACTGAATTATTTCAGATCGTTTGAATAAATGCATGTTTGTGCCAACAGCAGGAACTGTGCCATTAGATGTGCCTGAACGCACTCTCATTTATTTAAAGCAGCGATGTGTCTGGGGCCCGCTTTGATTGATTATGAGCCGACTTTGAAGCCGTCCGATAAGAGAACCCTGATACGCTCTGCTCGAGGGAACCACAGGGTAGTGAGTGTAGGTGAGGGTTCCTGTTTACTGGATGGATGAATAGATAGAAATAAAGAAAGAAGAAAGAAAGAGGAGGAAAATACCAAAGCAGGTGGAAAGTCCAGAGCTGCTTTTTTGATGTGGAGGAAAAAACAGGAGGTGAAGTGAGGAGAGGAATGATCGAGTCAAAGCGAGATAACAGTTTGAGTCCTAATCAGACGGATAAGATATGACAACCTCACAGCCTTGGAGCCAGAGGAGCTACTCCACTCTTTCTCCCTCGCCCCCCCCCCCCCCCCCCCCCACACACACACACACAGACGCTGGTCATTTAATGCCGAGCAGTCGGCTGTCAGGCCATATTCACACATTTACTTCAAAAGTCTTGCAGCCTCTAAAAAAATAGATTATTGAAGGGCGCGGTAAACAACTCTCCTTATACCTGACGAATCAACCCACTTTTCCATTATGTCACGCAGGCAATTGATTGGCTACAAGCTACAAGACGCTGAACAAAACATCAAACACAACATCGCCTCATACCGTAACTTGGTTTTGCGGCTGCTGCTTTGGAAACAGCAACCTGTTCTTTTTATAAAGCCATAGGGGAAGACTGCATCTCTGTGCTGCACCACGGACAACATGGCGGCTGTATAACTCATAACTCATTCACTGTACCATACCTCACTATGTGGTGGTAACTGTATAGAGAAAGTGAGCTCATCCCGGCCCGTACCATTGATCCAGTCCTGTTTGTTGGGCTCTCCCCGAGTGATCCAGTTCACCCGGGCCTAAAGGTGGTGGTTGTGAATTGGTGGCATCACACATTTTGCTCACAAGATCTGGCGGAGGCGGTGGACTAGTGGCAGAAACTTGGACTATGGGCAGAAAAGGTCTCTGGTTTGTCTCTGGTTCGACTCCACAGAGAAAAACCAAAAAGACGAACCTGAATTGATCTGTCCAAAAATCCAAGAGGATTCTCCCTACCCTGTCTAGTGCCCCTGAAGGCACCTCACTCCCCAAACATCTGCTCCCCAAGCGCCGTACAGGGTTGCTCACTGCTCTGTGTGTCCTGCACCAGATGGGTTAAAAGCAGAGGTTAAATTTCCCTATAATTCCCTATAAGGCATGAGTGTGCCTGTGCATGTCTGTGCATGTGTTTGGGACAAATAAATGTATCTTAATCTTAACGCCGAGTTTTAAAAAGTGAATATTTGCTCTTTGCTTGTTTGTCTTTGCCGTCGGACTTGGTCAGTTTGGGTTTTAACTATTTATTGAACTGAAAAAAAGCCATTTGATTAAATAACCATGGACACTAATGGGTCGTTTTAACATTTTAATGTCTAGAAATACTACAGACAAAATCATACACAAAACTACAAAGTGCCTCATTCATTAGTCATTAGCTCCACCAAGGACTGTTTGTGTGTCCGTTTTGGAAACTTTTGGAACTCTGTGAAAGTTTGTCATATGAGCAAAGAAAGGATCATAATTAAATCCTGCTGCAGATCTGGACAAAAAGGGCGGATACAGGAATATTTGACCTCTTTCTTTAACATCGCCTGATCGGGCCTTTCTGACATTTCCACTGATTTACACGGTTGATAGTAAATGGATCAGGCGTATTAGGGCACTGGTGTCTAAGTGTGTGCAATGTGGTGCAGCCTGATTGAATTTAAGCAGACTGAAGGTATCCGCTCTACTGAGTGCCATTCTAGTTATTACATCTTATAGCTTTACGCTCACGCGTGACCATTCAAATTGTCCTTAGTGCCGTGTCTTGTGAGGAATTATCATAAAGAACACCTCAGTAATGTCACGCTCATGCTGCTTCCCGGTCTTCACATGAAAACTAAAGGTTAAACTATAAATATTGAAACGATAAAAAGGCCGGTGTGATGTGACTAAACTGTAACTCACGGTAAAACCTGTCGCCTGTTTGAAACAAAGTTCTGGTTGAGAAAAGCAGAATTGTGTGTGTGCGTGTGCGTGTGTGTGTGTGTGACGTTGAGCCTTCCAGGATAATGGTGAGTTTATATTTCCCAACTTTTTATCCATGTGAACTCGATTAATGATTTTCACAATGAGATCCTCAGTGATTTCGCTGCTCCCCCCCGAGCTACGTTAACGTCTCTGTCTGCTTCCTGTTTACTCTGAACTCCGGACAGATTCATGTCCCCCTCCATATATTTACACCCTCTTTTGCACCGCTTCATTACTCACCATAACTCCCCCCCCCCCCCCCCCCTCTCCCAGTGGCAGACAGCAGGGGATATAGCCTGCATGACAGGTGCTGTGGTAAAGTCTTGTACCGTAGCAGGAGTATGGAATTGTCTGTGTGTGTGTGTCTCTGTGTGTGTGTGTGTGTGTGTGTGCATGCTCATCTGGGAATACGTGCAGTCCACCTGGTGTGCTTGGTTTGACATTTTACAGCTTTGGTGATATTAGATTTGATCCTATAGACGGTTTCTCCCACCGGGGTCCTGGTACCACACACCTCAGCAGATTGCACTGTTATAAGTCAACGTTATAGTCGAGCCGCACTCGCATACAGAAGCGGATCCACACTCTCTCTGGCTCAGTGTGTGTATACTCAGATATAAACACATTTATATGGACAGATACAGAATATATGCACAATCGAAATGGCTCCTAATTGTTGTTGTGTGTTGTGTGATTTTTATTTCAGTGAAGCTAATGGTGGTGTTGTTTCTTTAGTGCTCTGTGTGTGCTGCACTTACACAGAATTATGTGTGGGTTGTGCGTGTTTGTGATTTAAAGTCGACCACAGTGTGTTTTTGCCAACAATTGATTTTTTTGTTTATCTCTCGCTCGCGCTCTGCTGGCACCGCACAGAGCTCGTTGTACCATGAATACAGTAAATAGCATCTGTGAGCTTTGCTCATATCGGAGAAATAAGTAAATCAGACAGACCCCCACTGTTGGGTTCAGTAATTAAAAAAAGTCAGATATTATTCTGTGATCAGAAGACTCTAATAACTGATTTCTCATATTTATAGGAAGAGATTTTGACCGTTTGTGCCAAACTGTTGAATTTCATTGTTTGCATTGGTTCTGTCCTCAGAATAAAGTCAGTCCTCTCAATGTGACCCCCCCGATACAAGCTGTGGACCAGGACCGAAACATCCAGCCCCCGTCCGAGAGACCAGGGATCTTATACTCCATCCTCATCGGTAGGTTGGGACATTTCTGTGAGGGCTGCTCAATAGGGAGAGTAGATCTTTGTATTAAATGAGCAAAAATGTGATGATGGAACTTGATTTGAGTCTTAATTTGTGTTCCTGCTGATAACAGATAATTGATTAAAGATTATTAATCCATACAGCATGACTCCCTCTCCGGAAGAATCTCAGTGATGTGTGGTTAAATTGGTTTCCATTAACACCAAGTGAAAGTTATTACTAGAATGGCACTCGGAGGCCTAATCTGTTCAAGACCAAACGACTCATCACGTCTGTGCAGCTCTTACAGTAGAAAAATAGAGCAGAAAAAGAAAGCAGTCTGATAATCAAACACGTAGATATCAGCACCTTTATTGTCTCTTGAGAAAATTGATGAAAAAGGAAAGTGATTTAAATAAATAATCTTGTATCTGCCCTTTTAACCAGAACATAATCAAATATTCATCAAATCAATTGTGATTCAGAATGAAACCAGCACATCTTACCTTCAATGTTTAGGTGCTAGTTCTTTCAGATATAATTGACTGACTCCATCCCTCATTAGTAGCTTCATTTACTATTGATTTATTAGTTACCGTCCCTGCAGGACTTGATTGACGTCTGATGGATCGATCACAGTTCAAAATGATAAAATGCTGTCACCAAGAACTGGTCAGGATTTACTGACTCGTCTTGCCACTGACGTGATTACGTTTCCCAGACTCCTCCTGTGAAACTAATCTGTCTGAGTAAGGATTATCAGAGACCGTGTCACTAGAGGCGGATGAATCGGTTGCAACTTTGAGCTCCTCCGCGATCTATGATTTAAAAAAAAAAGAAAAAGAAAGGGTGAATGAACAAAAGAGCAGATTCTGGTGGTTTTAGGAAGATGTAATGTTTTAGAATAGCGGTGTTGGCGCCACTGGTTTTCATTAGAAACAGTAGGTGGTTGTTGCTTTGGACAACAACACAGAGTGTATTCACTCAAGCTCGGACACAAACATCTGTAACCACGAAACATCGAGGGACTCACGCTGTCTCTGAATGCACCATCCCTCTGCAGAAGCCAATACAATCAGTGTTAGCCATAAGGATGCAAGACGCACACACACACACAACAAAGACATACACACTTCAAGAAATGTGATTGTGCACGTGTGCTCGTGCTGCTGCTCCTCGCACCAGACCTTGATTTCCCCGCTGAGCAATGTAGCATGGCAGAGCACCGTATATATACTGTGTGTTCGCTCATTGGCAGAAGCATTAGCCATGCCTCCCTCTTTCATTGTGTCTCTGTGTTTGGTGTGTCTTTCTCAGGCAAACCTCAGACCTATGCAGAATATTTCAGCCTGAACAGAACCACAGCGGAGCTCCTGCTGCTGAGGCCCATCGACAGAGAGCTGTACCGCAGATTTGACCTGGTGATTAAGGTGAGGAACCCCCAGAGCCACAAAGAGAGGAGGTTTAACTTGTGTCTCATTGAAAACACAACCTCCCTTTGGAATGGGGATATAGTTTTTTTTTTGCTTCCTTTATTCTGTGAGATTAAATAAAGAAAATATATTGTATATCTGGTTACTCTCATAAAATGTACACACAGAAAGAAAGTACTTTAAGTTCAACTGGAACTTAAAGTTGAATATTTCTTTTATTGGATGTTTCGGCTGCAGTTAAAGCTGTGGGTGGATCTGTGTATAAAGTATTCATGAAATGATACTTTATACTTGCTTTTTTTTACCACACAAGATTGTCACTATCCAAACAGACTAATTCGCAAACATCACAAGGCAAAGAAAAGTTTCCATTCAACAGAAACTGCCTGATTCCCTCTCCTAAATATGTTTATAGAAGGGAAACATTTCTCATTTCAAAGCTGACAAACTGAATAAAAGACCAATAATAAAACCCCATCAAAAAATTGCAGGTCATCAATTAATTTATGTCCAATTGCCCTATACTTTGATAGGAAATAAACCCCGAGCTAGTGTAACTGACCTGTTTTATGACCATTATCAAAGCTAAGAGCTCTACTGAGCGCTGTTTAACATTTATCGTGTGAAGTATTATAATTTAATACGACCTCAGCAGCCGGGCTAATGGCTGTCAGAGAGCAGGAAGTGAGAGAACCGCGGCCAAAAGACAACCATTACTTAATCTCTTTCTTTTAGGCAGAACAGAACAATGGCCACCCCCTGCCAGCGTTTGCCAACCTCCAGATCGAAGTGCTGGATGAAAACAACCAGGCGCCCTACTTCCTGGAGACGAGCTACCAGGGCTACGTCAGCGAAGCTTCACCTGTGGGAACCACCATAGCGACCAGTGGCAGCCTGTCCGCACCACTGGCCATCGTTGCTCTGGATAATGATGTGGAGGAGGTGAGAATAAAAAGCGTACAGAGCTGTCACCCTCATGAAGACAGCCGGCGTTAATTAATATTAATCTCACTGACGAATCAAATGACTGCACTTAATAATCAGATTAATGCTAAATACAAATACAATGTTGTTTCTCTTTTTTAAACTTTTAAACAGAGGTAATTAGTGTTTTGTATTTATCTAATGACCCTGTGCAAATAAATAAAACGGCTTGTAGCAGTTATGATAAACGATCACATTAAGCTAAATAAAGATTTTACTTGTTTACACTTGATTGACTTGTTGCATCTACTTCCTTTATAGCTAAGAGCCAATATGACGCCTGTAGGTATCAGCTGTGTTCTTTCATCTTGTCTTTACTTTCTTTAAACCAAATACACAATCCTGTTGCGTTCAGCATGGACACAATGTGATCGCACACAAATGAACGATTGGCCCACCGTCCTTCTTCCAGCCTCCTTTCTGTTCTGCTGACTCTCTGTGTTGTGTGATGCTTGCCGTGTGTCAGCTGCCCTTTCTAGATTTCTCTGAGTCTGGATGATAAAACCGTTTCCCTCTTACTCTGCCTCTCAGTGATATTATAAGAATAAACAGCGCAGCGACATTGTTATCGCTGATGCATCCCCGAGAGTTTCTCTGGTTTAAGATGCAGCATGTAGTCGTTTCTACCAAAACACCAAGCTCTGGTCCATCGCTCACTGAAAGACCCCCATGGCAGGGAATGGGCTTAGCGGGGATAACGTGTGTGTTCCTGAGACTGTGTGTGTGTGTGTGTTTGTGTGTGGAGATTGATATATGTGCAGTTATTTTAAATATTGCTAACCCTGGTCTTTCCTCCTGCATCAAGTACCAACAATCATGATTAGTCCTAATTGCTTTTTATGTGCCTTCCATCACTTTTATTTATGTGTGTGCATACAATGGTTAGTGTGTGTGCTTGTGTTTATTTATGACTCAATATCCACACTGGCTACATCGACAATATTATCAGCACTGCACCCCCCACCCTGCTGAGCCAGCCTTATCTGGAATGAGACGCACACGCACACACACACACACACACACACACAGACACACACACAGAGGAGGTGCCTCTCTGGGTAATGTCAGAGGAGGACTTGGATTAGGATTGCCTCTCTATCACTGAATATAGCACTTACTCACTCTCTCTCCCTCTCTCTCTCTCTCTCTCTCTCTCTCTCTCTCTTTCTCTCTCTCTCTATCTGTCTCTCTATCTCTCACTATTCAACCCAACCCTAAAAAAAATGGTCATCAAGATACAGGTTCAGTTACACACACATCTCTTATCTTTATAAGAAGTCCTGTGAAGAAATACTCATTCATCTTCTCCTGTTGAAGTCTTTCTTTTCACTCCTGTTCTAAGGCTTTTATTTTGATTTATTATAATAATTTGTAATGTATCATTTACATCCATGAAAAGAGACAGTTTGTTGTCTTCTTAAATCATTACTTTTGTTATCAGCTCTTTTGATTTGTCGCTCCGTGTTCATCAAGCACCCAATATCCTAAACTCGCCGCGGATTAATTTCCTTTGACCAATCGAGTTACCCAGTCGGTGGTATTACACAGCTGGGATAATAATTGTCAGCTCCCAGGTAGATTCGAACTTCAGGGTTTTAAAAGTAAACTTCTTTCTTCCAATACTTTCTCTGAACATCTCCGTCTCTTCAACAGACGAAGGACCCTCAGCTCCAGTTCTCGTTGGACAGCTACTCGAACGTTTTCTCCGTGTCTGCGACTGGAATCAGAAGATACGTCACGCTGCTGCAGCCGCTGGACAGAGAGACACAGGACTTCTACACATTCACGGTACTCTAGAGTCTAGAGTGTGTGCGTGGGCTCCTGAATGTGCACCCACCTCAAATGAAAAAGGACTCTTATCAGAAGGCGAGGTGAAAATAGGAAACGTGATATGAGGACAGGAAACAAGAATGAGGAAGAGAGGGAGTTAAACGAACAGGTACAGGAAGAAAAAAGAGAACGAAGGGATGAACTGTGCACCACACATACACCCTCTCATAGAGTCTGTAAATCTAGATTTTAATTTACCTCCACATCTGCTTAAGCATAGATTTAATTTCATGTAGTAACAGATTTTTATGATCGACTGGCTTGTTTACAACATTCAGGTCAGAACTTGGCTCTGATGTGGAATCAGACTCAGAGAAACTGATTGATTGATCCCTGCAGGAAAATTGCCTCATTTCAATTCTACAACATGCAGTTGGGAAAACGGAAGTAAATAAATAAATAAAAAGAATGGCGCACTAAAAATAGCAACAAATAACAAATACAAACTAAGTGTAAGGAGAAAATGCCTGAGCTAGAAACTGCAGGCCTGTTAATGTGACCGTACAGCAGCTCCAGGCTCGTGTCTCCTCTGGTAGTGCACACCACAAACTGAGTGGAGGTGAGAAGAGTGTTATTCAGTCCCCAGAGAGCGTTCATGCAGTCTGGAGTCTCAGGTAACACGAGGGGAAGAAAGGCTGGTGGAGTACAGTGAAAAGAGAGTGTGAACAGCCGGGGGAATAAACCCTGCATGGATGTAGCCCCTTGGCCAACAGGTCGATGTCGGGGTTTCAGTTTAATCCTGTCGGTCTGAACCTTATCCAGAATCTCTTCCTGTCGCCTCGTCTCTGGGAAACATGACAGTTCTCACAGGTTCCCCGTTAGGTCGTAGGGAATGTGACTTATTCCAGTGATTCCTTCCTGTCCCTCTCTGTCCGTTAGACTGGTGAGGTCCATCTCACCTCTCATTGTGCCATTCTCCCTCTTTTATTCCAGTACATCGAATTCCGTCTTGTTATTTGTTACTAAGGCATAGAAAGACTTCCTGTTGCCGATCATCTGTTTGGGCACGTGTCCAACCATATGATGTACAGCATTGTTACTTCATGCAGGAGTGTGCTATTCGTCATATTCAGCCCTGCTCACCTCACTGGGTGTGTGTGTTTGTGTGTGGCTGTGCAGCGCCTCATGCAGAGATGATGCATACTTGATGGAAAAACAGGCCCTGGTGTATTGATTGAAAGGCAGAGGTGTACGGTAATCATCATGAAAGCCTTGCAGGAGAAATTAAACTCAAGGACGGGAGAGTGAGTCAGCTATTAGACATCCAGGATGATTTGTCGGGCAGATGAGCTCGTGGAGAAGATTGGTGTCGGTGAGGAAGTTTCTGTTGATCAGCACTTTGATATGCACCGGGTGTGATATGTGAAACATGGATGAGGACATGTTAGTTAAATTTGCTGGGATTGCTTTGGGGGAGAGTGGCGTGACTGGAGGGAGAGAGGAGAGCATTTGCTTTGTTAAATAACGTGGGCGCTGGATGTGAATATGATAACTATAAAGGCCTGGAACTAGCTAGTGCCCATAGTGTTCTACTGTGTGTTTTATAAGGATTATATTATTATATAACAAATGAGATGTGTGGATTCTATTACCTTGGATAAAGACTAACCTTTAACATCAAACTCCTTGCATTAGAGCTGCTAAACATATTTCATGAATTGTCCAAGTACACTTGAAAAAAAAAGTTGAGTGATACACAATGTGGAAGGTGTATTTTAAGAAGTAACTGTACATTGAAACAATACGGTTGTTTGTGCTTGTGTTGACTTGGAGGTAGCGCAGTCAACAAGCCTCGTGAGCTGCTCTGTACGCAGGTGAAAACAAAATCCAGAGGAGACAGCAGGGACAGATTAGTTCAGGGATTTTTGAGACTTTTCAGCTTCACCCACCAGAACATATAAATAAACCCAGAGCGGGGATTTAGATTGAAAACGTACAGAGCAATTCCAGCTCAAAGGAAAACAAGAATACAAACCTGACACTATCAAGATGTCAAGGACGTGCTGAGCACACAGTCCGCCCACCTCAGGAGACTCAAGAGGAAGCTTTGTGTGGCCTCGGCTGAGTGTAGCCCCGCCCGCAAGAAGGAGCGTTTAAGTGTGTTTTCCTTATCCTGTCTTCTTCTGACTCCTTGTCTGTCCCGGTGTCTCTGTGTCTTCAGCTGTTAGCGTCAGACGGTGTCCAGCAGAGCTTCCCAGTGACCGTGACGATAACGGTGTTGGACGCAAATGACAACACTCCGACTTTCGCCAACGTCTCTTATAATGTCAACCTGTTTACTGATATGATGCCTGGAGAAACGGTGCTACAGGTACACACTATCCATGACTGCTTTTTAATAACACAACCTTAACAACCTTCAGTGCATTTGGAGCTACATTTTTCATAATTCTTGTGACTCTCTTCCAGCTGTCGGCTGTAGATTCTGATGCGGGTCCCAATGGTCAAGTCACCTACCGGATCTTAGCCGGAGACCAGGAACACTTTATTATTGGAAACAGGTAATTATATGATTTGCACATTGATAGTGTTTTTATTTATAATTTATAGACATGTGTCAATATTTTAGGAGATAATTTGCTTCCTGGAAGAGAATTTGATTATGTGATAAAACTGCTTTTTTTAATGCCAAAAACGAGCTCTGCCAAAACACGGTTGACCTTCACTGAACACTGTACCTGAACGCATCACGTGTAGAAACTGATAGCGGACAGGAGGGCGGCTGGTTTGCTAACGTTCTGCTTTCCCTAGTCTGTGTTGACCTTGTGTAAACTTTACTTATTAACACATCCTGTTGTTTGTTTCAATCTGCACAGAACTCTTACTGTCACGTTTGAAGTTGAGAGACCAAAACTCAGCAGCAGAGAAAATGTGCTTATTCCCCCCATAAGAAAATAATAATACTGTTTTCCTGTGAAAAAAGCTGTAAATACCTCAAATGAGAGAAAATCACCTCTTATAGCATGAAGTATAGATTTTACCCTCTTATTGTTTCAATACTGTTGATGAATACTTGTGTAAACGGAAATGCCAGTGTAACTTTTCAGACAAAACTAGAATAATAATGAAATAATAGCCAAATTGACAGTTTCGACCTTTTAAAATGCTAACTACTGCCACTGTTTTCACAGCACGGGGGTCATTAGTGTGGCGCCGGGTGTTGACCTCGCTGTGGGGCGGAGCTACGCGTTGACCGTGGAAGCCGTGGACAATGGGCCTGCAGCTCAGCGACGGTAAGGGATTCCTCATCTGTCTGGAGCTGAGATAAGAGATGTCATCACTTTTCCAGAGCTGCTCACACTTATTGTCGGCTGCTCCACGAATCTCTCCATTGTTCCCTTTCTTGCCTCTTGCTCTTCCATCATTCTATTCACCATTCTGAGGCTTTTTGTCATTTTTAGATGTATATCATGAAGTCTGGTTTTATATTGGAAAATGACTAGGAGGGGAAAGTGGAATGCAAGGGTGCCATTCTACTTCTTACACACATGTGCATGTCAGCGAAGTGACAATTTCCCCCAATGCAGAGAAGGAAAGAATCAATGCCACAGATATTAAAATGAAAGAAGAATAAAATGTAATTTGTTCCTGTCACATTCAAGGATAAGCAGTGACTTAATAAGATGATATTTATTTTTATTCTTCTGTCTCCTGCCCTTCATTTCTTCTTCATGGATTAAATCATTAAGATGCCATAACTTTCACAAACTCCCCAGCTATGGTTGTTTCATGGAAAAAGGCATCTGCTCCTAATCTTGTGTAAACTCTATTGCTTATTGATTTGGTAGCTAAAATATGGCAGCGGGCACTTAAATTGTGAAATTCTACTTTAAGAAATTGGCGTGCGGTATCGGAGAACAGAAGCAAATCCAGCCATCGAGCTGTTCACTCACTGGAACGCGGTCAAACTGCGCCGCTCCACAGATTGATGCAGCAGCTGCACTGGCAGACAGTTTGATGCCTTGATTGTTTTTTTATTATATTTCGTGCCTCAAGTTCGCCCCGAAAAAATAAAACATCATAGAAAAGGGACTCGGTGGAAAGGGGCCGTGTGCGTTTGCAGTTTGCAGAGAACGAGGGACAACATGCATCAAAAGGTCTGACGCATGTTTTCCCTCTTTTTCCTTTTCCTCCTAGTTTCCAGGTTTTTACTTTCTGTCTTGTTGCACATCATCAAATACAGAAACACATATAAGCAAAGCTCACGTGAGGAAATCAACATCAATGAAAAGAAAAGACCTACACAGTGAGTCGCAGCCTCTTCTCAGGTGATTCAAGTGAACACAGAACAACATTAAGTCACAGAATCACATCATGTGTTCATCTTTGATACAAATGGTGTTTGAGTTAAATGAACGCAGCACCACTGAAGTGATAATTCCTCTTTAGTAATGGCTGAGCAGGTCTATTAGGATTATTCCTTTCTGACTGTTGCTTGTATCAAAGCAGGAGGTCACTGTCAGATGTTTAATTTAACCTGTCGTCAGCCAACAGATAAGATTTCTGTTCATCAGGCTCCTGATGAACATTCAAACAGCTCACCTGTTTAAATGTTAAATACAGGAGGCAGTATGAACATCAAAGTCTTTTCCAAATGTAGTTTAAATTCCCTTTCTTTTTTAGCTGTGATTTAAAGATACAAACAAAAAAATGTAATTCAATGCCTGTACTTGTGGTTAAACTGTCTAATTATAGGCTTGGAATACAATTAAAGGAAACTTACTAAAGAGAAAAGGAGTAATTGCCTTATTTTTTAGACAGAACAGTCAGTAAAAAGACTGTTCTGTCTAAAAAACAAGCTCTGAGTGACAACTGCCTGCACCATGATCCTATTTGTTCAATGGACAAATGGCCAACCCTAGCTTAGTATGTTGAAGTCACCATCAAATTAGGGCCGGGGGGGGGGGGGGGGGGGGGGCTGTCAACCACTGACACTCAGTGAGGATAGAGGTGCTCATGAGCTGACCCAGAAATCAAACCTTTATGAAAAACCAGTAACTGCAGGATTGTCCCCAGATTCATCCAAACTGAATCAACCTACTTTGTCCAATTATTTAAATCTGTTATACAATGACAAAAGGTGAAAACAAATGTCTTCATTCGTAGATCTCACTATCGCAATGCATTGCTCTTTTC